>NC_141380.1:1335000-2670000 GCF_017979445.1 Akebia trifoliata | reverse complement strand
ATAAAAAGCTATAGAGATGAGAAAATAAACCATGGTTAATGCATAGTGCTTGGATGAAATAGTTTCAAAAGTCCTTGTGCAATATGAATTTGCGCGCCATGAGTCAAATTTCAGCCTGTTTAGGGCTAACAAAGAAAGAAACTATGTACAAAACCAAATGTGAGGCTACCACACTCAAATTCATTTTATCTCTCTAATTTCTGACAAACGTATTATGTGACTGTAAGCGATGAAACTTAAGATGGTAATTGTACTAAAAAAAAAAGTATGCTTTCTACATTTCAAAATCAGAACCACGAAAATAAAAGATAAAAGCTGATGAAGAAAAAGAAAACCAGTACCTTTAAGGTTCCTTTGCAATGGCTGCACTTGAAACAGGACTTATGGTAAGAAACTCCATCAGCGGATACCTGATCCATCACATAAACAGTTTTTTCGCAAGCCTTACACTTCTGCTGTGTGCCGATGAAAGCCATACCTTCAAACTAAAATACTAGATCCTACGATTTCTCGATCTACTACTATCAAAACCAGTTCAATCACGATAGCCTCAAAGATCGACAACCAAAATCGCTTCTTTCACGACTTCACCAACTCCGAATCCTTCAAATGCATATGAAGAACAAAAATCATATATCGTTTCAGTAAACATCAAATCGAATGCAATTTACCTAAAAACACCGATCTAAAACATTTGAGAATATAGATCGTTAGTTCGAAAAAGAAATCGCAAGAAAAAGATCAAAGAAACACAGCAAATAGATCATCAAAACTTGGAAAAAGAACTATTTCGAATTTTCAATAACATCGGTCAAAGATTCAAACCTTTAACAAATTCGTAGATCGTTGGTACTGAGAATTTCTCCGAGCTGATTTCTTTGATCAATCAGCGAAAATCGAACCAAAACCGATCGATAGTTCGAGAGAGAGGAATCGAAATCGGTTTTATGGGCGAAAAATGAGGAGATTTGGATGTTTTTTGCAGCGAGCAGAGGCAGCAAAATGATTCGATGGGATTAAAGGATAGATTTACGATGATTACTTCAAGAGCCTAAAGGTAAGAAAAAAGTGGATGAGGTGAGACGCGTTGGCTCCACCTTGTTTGTCAATATGTCTCGACTTAACAGAAAGTCGTATTCCTCTCCACCTGAGGACGACTATTCTCAAGTGTCTCTACTGTTGATATTTCTAGAGATCGTTTGGATGAAATTTTAAAGAAAATCCAATGGTTCGTAAATTAGGAAGACGTGTTCCTCTGGTTGACGCCCTTCTTCTCTTTGTTGTATCTGTAGCGCACAGCGTATAATCGCTGGACTACGTATTTGTATTAGCCCTTCCAAGGGAAATCTTAAATACAATTCGTTACTTCAAAATTTAGATACACGCATATACGTGATGGTCAAACATCACTTGTCCTAACAATGTGCTACGTGGCATTTTCAGGTGACAGTAGTATACAAAGGTTTGGAGCGTTTATAACTTCATATAGCAATGTGTGTATGAAGATGGCTTGGCTAATGTCGGCGCCAAGTCAAGTTGACTCGGCTTACGAGAGGATTTGAAGTATAGAACTCGTGACGACAAATATGATAATTCGCAAAAGACGGCTTTGATGTAGCGGTGGCGTAATGCAGGCTCCTTGCACGCGCCTGAGTTCCATGATGGATGACTATTATTACGTGGAAGCACGATATGCAAGGTGTGCATAAATTACTAAAGCTGATGGGTCCCACTAATGTGCCTCGAGAGGATGACCCTTCAGTTACGACAACATCGAGTGCATCATGGAAAATGTTCCAATGCTATAATATTTCAGTATTAAATTATACATGCTGAAATTAGGGGTGCACACTCGAGTAAATTCGAAAATCGAACCAATCTTAAGTCTTTTAGATTGGATTGATTCGGATTGAGTATGATTTGATTCGGGTACAGATTGTATAAAAAAAAAATTGATTGATTTGATTCGATTCTAGATTAGGGGTATAATAAAATTGAACTAATATTTTTATTTATTAATATATATTTAAAAATAAAATATAATCTTAATAAAAGTCAAAAGATAAAAACATTCAAACAATGTTCAAAGTCTCAAATCCCTTTCTTAATTTATTTTATCTATTCTCTTTTCTTCAAATTTTTTGAAGAAAATCTAGTCGTTCATCTCCCTTACCTCGTCACTCATCATCTTTCTTGATTTCTTTCATATTTTTTTAAAATTTTTTTCATAATTTTCATTTTTAACGAATTATATGCGATACTTTGTTTATGTTGAAATAATAAGTATGTTGATGTCTTATTTATGCTTGTTATGTGTTATACGTGATGTTTTGTTTAATATTTATTTTGTGTAGTTTTAAGTTTTTACTACTTTAATTTTACTATTGAAAATAATAAGTGTGATAACTGATCCAAACCAAAGTTGGCTTGGATTGATTTAGTTCCAAATTTTTAGAACCGGTCATGTTTGGTTCGGTTCTGATTTTGCCACAAATTCGAACTAATCCTAATCATGTACACCCCTAACTGAAACTAATTGGGGCCTAAAATAGGTCGGATTTTATCCAAAACCTGAGTCATCAGAATTTGAATTCAAGAGGTTTGGTTCCTTCAAGTAGATCTAAATTAAAAAATGGTTCGGATATGATGATATCCCTTGACTTGAGTTAAAACCAAGTCGGATTATCACAATATCCGTCTAAATCCGAATGATATATTACTTTATAAGTTATATTTTTAATATATCTTTCTTCAATCAATAAATGTTGAGTATAGTGGCTAAAATCTCTCTCTAAAAATAAAAATAAAAAGAGATTTTGAGTTCAAGTCATCTTTAATAATTTTTCTTGAAATGACCTTGAATGATTCAAAATTATTTGACATAAATCAATTAATTTGGTCAGGTCAAATCCGGATATGAGTTTAGTAAAAGTAAAATGGTTTGAATATGATTTTAGCTAGCAAGGTCTGATTCAAATCCGGAATGGATATCCTAATACCTTGTCTAAACCCAGTTTAAGCCCTAAAACTAATCCTATTAGACCCCAAAGTATAATAGAAAATTATAGTACAATAAATTTTGGTCCTAACCAATGTAAGCACAACATGGAACGGTTGGGATTTTATGCATATCCTAGTAACATATATCCTGATGATACTCATCTCGATCATAATTCCTAAGTGTGTGTTATTTCTTGAATCAACGGAATTCGTCCTAATAAATTTATCAAATACAGGTTATAACAAAAAACTATTGTATTACAAATCAATATTTAAAAGAAGAAGAATAACCCTGAAAATTCAAAGATCAAAACAAATTTAAAAGTAAGGCATAGAAAACACAAGAATATCCTAAACGAATAATAATTCACAAATGTAATTCAACATACATTGCCAATCAGATCTTAATGAAGATTTTAAAAATCCAAGAATGTCACCAATGATAACTTACAATAATAAATTTATTATAAAAAATAAATAAAAAAGATGGTAAAACCATAGACGAATTGATTAGAAGTTATAATAACAATTTGAGTAATGTCATCAAATTTTTGACTGAATTGAACCAGTTTTAGTGAGCCATTGAATAAATTCTATTCACAGTGGACATTTTATTTGGAGACCTTTTAAGTCTAAGATGGCTCGCTCATGTTTTAAAACTATGCTCCCTAGTTGAAGCAGATACCACGTGGTATGTATAATATCCAAGATTAATGCTGAAGTGACCTCAAGATTGCACCTCATATCTCACTTTTCTGACGTGGAAGTGCGTAGAAACCATAGATAATTTTTATTAAGATACGAGTGAAAAAGCTTCTATGGTTCCTGCACGTTTCTAGGTAAGGAAAGCGAGATATGAGGTACAATCTTGAGGTCACTCCAGCACGACTTAATATCCAATCTCGAGATTATCTGAGTGTGACTATCCAGGGGCCAATCCGCCTTTATTGAGGCCATATTGCATACCGGGCCACACTCCCACCTCTCCACCCAACACAGACATGGCCGAAATGCTCACTCTATGTTTTGTGCTGTGTTGTGATGTGTTGTGTTGAAATAATCCTTGTTATGAGTCTTTTGAGACATGTCAGGTGACTTATTACAATACATTGATACTAGACAACACATGTTTCAAAACTTCTTTGTTAGAAGCCTTTTGAAGATCTTGTCAGATGACATGTTAGGAGAGAATAGACGTGAAATGCAGCCCCTAATACCTATTTCACATGCCACTAACGTGAAAATGAGCAGTGTGTTTAGACAGGGGTGGTGCTAGAAATAATGCCCCCAAAAAAGTCATTTATGCCGATGTACCATCTTCTACTTTCCACAACGATATTTAGTGATTATTGAGTCATGTGATACCATAAGAAGAGGTTGTCTAAGTGATTTACTTCGAACTAAAACAAGAGATCGATTGTTGCCAACTAGACACTTATACTTGATGCGAATGTTATAGTGTTAGTATATTATTATACTATAACTTACCCGTTCCTACAATATGGTCATCCTCTTTGGGGTTAAGGGGGTAAAAGAGGGAAGACAACACAATTATATGGGTATTATTGAAAAATGGTATAAAGTTAAAGATGTATTATTGAAACAGGGGACGAAGATAAGAGATAATGAAATTGAAGGGACCGGTATTCTTGAAAAGGAAGGAGAGAAAATGGAATAAAGTTGAAATATTTTCATTGCGTATAAGATTGAATCTGAACCGTTCTTTACAAGGGATAAACTTTGGAGAAAGACAAGCATAGTGTTTTATTATATAGGTATTTGAAAAAATAACTTCCTTGAGCTAATATAAAAGGGATTGCATGCACAACACATGAACAACTAAGTGTTTCATTGATTGATGTATTTTGCGTGAGACTCACAAAGGAAAATTATCCAAAATACACTCACCTTCAACTATTCCCCAAAAAATCCTTGATTTTTTTTCATCATTCTTATTTTAGATGCCAAGCAATAGGGGTAGAGCCATGATTTTCTTGTAGTAAGGGCAAACTATGGTTAGTTGTATAGTTGAAGAACTTGAAGATGAATGGTTTTAAGGAGAAATTCAGAAGTTTTTTGTTAGAAGTTGAAGAAAATGATATTTAAGTCATTTCCAATTAGTATATGAGAAGGCCAGGTCAAGAGATAATGTTATTAACAAAAAAATTGAAGGGGGGAAGGGGAAGGGGAAGGGGAAGGGGAAGGGGGGGGATTAGAGGGAGGTGAAGGTGTGAAGGTGTGGGGGCAAATGAGAAGAGAGGTGAGGGAGATTTCGGATTTGGATATAGCTGTATCCGAATGAATAACTATTTGTAGATGCATTTTTTTGTTCTACCTCGAGATCTCACTTGTAAGCTTTTAGCTCAGTAGGCAGTTTGATACAAAGCCACTCCGACGATCAAGTTAGAATTAGTACCGAACTAATAAAGAGTTCTCAGAGAAGAATTTTCCTAACCTTTGACATGAATTGCAGCCTGATATATTATATGGATCTTGATTTTTAGGTTTCCCCAAATATTTTCTATGATTTCTCTCAAAGTTGTTTAATTGCTCTCTAACCTGATAGTTGAAGGAATTGCTACAACTGCCCTATAAGGTTTGTGACAGTTGCAATCGATCTGTCAGGCTACGAATTGTCACATCTATCTTGTCAATTGCAGTGCTACCATGCCTGTCATGTCAGTTCTACATGATTCGACCTATGCTTAAGCTCGATACATTATTTGCATAATTCGGTGGGTCGAAAATATTCCTCAAAATGTCACATGTCAATGGCTCTGAGAATTACCCTCACACTATCCATGGACACTTAAAAGAAGTTCAAGACGATGGATTTAAGGGAAAAATAGTTAGGGTATTTTGGTCATTTTCAATAGGACATTGTACGCGGGGGTTGCGATCAATTTGAGAAGTAACAGTTATACACCAATACCCGAGGCGGTATACCCAAATTACCCTTCTAAATACTAGAAGTAGTGACATGGTGTACCCAAATAGTGACATCTCTTCCTCTCTCTTGCGCGCGAGAAAACCACATCATTGGTAAGCTTTAAAATCTCTCAAGAACTCGTTATTTTCGTAGTAATTTTACTTTTTATTATATATTTTTTGATCTGTTTAGTTTGCTTTATTTTTTCTCACAGATCTGAGTTTTAATTTATTCATTCGTTCCACATGGTGTACTTTCGATTGTATTTCCAGTTTGTCCGTTTTTGAGTTAGGGTTTCTACTGTATTTGTGCAATATGGTATGCTTTTTTATTCATCTTAATTACTCGAATGTTTTTGAGGGATTTTCTAGGGGTTTTAAGGATTTATTGGCCTCCCCTTTTTTTTATAGCTGGGAATTAAGTTTAGATTTTTTTTCCCAATCATGGCGATATTAAGTTGTTTGTTTTCTTATAAATCAGGATTTAGTCATTGAAAATTTATATAATTATAGTAATTATGAGAATATGTGGATTAACGTTAAAATTCTCCCGGTTTTAGGATCAATTTTAGTCTTTGTTTCTCCGAAATTGTAGGTAAGAAATTTGGTTTCGAATTCTTTTGTTTGTTTATATGATGCTCGAGGCATGTCTGATTACATCAAAAAGAGATTTGGAAACAACCCAATGCATTAGAATAGGATAAGGCTCACATTTTTTTAAACTAAACCACGTTTTAAGCCTATCTGTACTTATTTTGATTTTGTTTTCGGAATGAGAAATTTTCTCATTATGTTTTTTATTATATAGTTAATTTTACCAACTCGTTGCAGTTGGTTTATTGATAGGACATGAATCCATGTGCTTTCTGACTTGTTTTTAGGATTGAATTCCTACTGATTTGTATAATCCTTTTGTTTATGAATACGTATGTTGAGAGCTTCTACGTGCCTCAGTGATTTATGTGTGGGTGCCTTTACATACTTGGATGGGTTTACTTGAATTTATATATCGGGCATTCTCTGTGATTCTTGAAGCAACACCCTCTTCAATTCTTACAAGGAATTTCAAGATACATTCTTAGATGGATTCATTTTGACTAACATTCATGTAGACCTAGTTATCTCTGTGTTGCATGAGCAGCGTGAATTCAATTTTTTTAACTATTTACAAAGGGATCCGACTTAGGTTTTTGATCTTTGAAATCTTTTCATGGGTTATTTGTCTTATTGATAATGGGCTAATAATTTCTTACCAATGTTCTGTCTGAATTAATTGAAGAAAATATTTGCTAGTACTCTCTTATGAATGATAGGTTTTAGCCTTTAATTCTTGGGAATATTCATCTCAGTCAATTCAAAATTCCGCTGGATTTTGAATGAAATTGTTGATTCTTGAATATCGGTTTTTTGGTTGGACCAGTGTCAGGAGATAGTAGATCTGTGTTTGGATTGCATCACTTCTTTCTTCTTTACATTGAATATGCTTGGTTGATTATTTGCGAGTTTTGGGTAATATTTTTTTACTACTTTCAGTGACCTAAAAATGAATTTATGCCTTCAAAAAGAATCTACTGGTACCAATGAAAAGTGCTATTTTGATAAAAAATTCAATCTACGAGTTGTTAGGTAGGTTTTGTTTTTTGCTAGGCAATCAAGGTTGTTAGTAGTCAACATGAATGTGGGTTCAACGAGATTTCAACCTAGGTCATGGGATCAATACTCCACACCCCTATGGCACCTTCTAATTGTTACATGTGGACCAATTTTCATTATCTTCTATACGTGTATGTATAATTTTATTTGTTTCTTTATCATCTTTTTTTCCTCTCCCCTTCCTTTCGTCTCCAGAATAAAAAATCTTCTTAATCCCATCTTTGTTTCTGCAGCTCGAAGACTGAAACGTTATTACAGAGAAGAAAACAAAGGGGGTAGTGAGAGAAGATGCTTATCCGTTTGAACAAGGGTTCATCTTCAGAAGGTGCTGGAGGAGCAAAATCCTTGCCAGTGGAAACTGTTACAGTGGCATGCCCTGACCACCTCATTCTTGCTGATCTCCCTGTTGCCAAGAGCATTGGCACCACAAGCACCGCTTCCCTTGTCAAGACTGTTGGCCGCAGGTCCCGTCGCCATCTTGGTGAGCGAGTCCACTTCTGCGTCCGCTGTGATTTTCCCATTGCTATCTATGGGCGTTTGGTACGTACTAATTCAAACTTTATATTTCTTGTCACTTGCTTTGAATATTACATTCTTTATAATATTGTTCTTTTTGAGATTATGGTTCTGAACTGAACTTGTGTTGATTCAAATCCCGCTCTCATCAGAAACTTCATTTCTTCTTTACATAAAAGGACATAGAGAAAGAAATGAAAAGGGGTTCCTTTTTTTTCTCAGGAATTTCTGATAAAGACAACATTGTTTTTTGGATGGATAAGTATATGACTGAATGTTCACAACATGGGTTTACTTGCTATTGTTGATTCAGTTTTTCTTTCACTTGCTGATCAAAACCAAAAATGAAAAGATCAAAAGGTTAAAAAAAATGGATTTCTATTCCAATGAAAGCCTCGTGCATTCTTTCTTGAAAAGACTAAACTTACAGTCTGGATTAAACACTAACTAAACTCCCAACTCTCAGATGACTCCAAGTTAATACCCGATTTTTTCTCTCTTCATATTTACAATCTATGTCTACTTGTCATTTTAGTATGGGATGTTGCAATTCAGATATTTCTATCGATCATGTAACACATAAATGTATCAGTGTCTGCAAGTTCCATGTTACTGGACTGAGCCAGTGAAATGGATTCCATAGTTGTAAGTAATGTTTTTTTGACCATCTGTGGTTTCTGATCAATATGTGTTTATTGTGCAAGTAATTTTTTCCTTATGTTATGTTGATTTCTTTGGACACGCACATCTTCTCACTAACTTGGTCATTTCGTGTTCCCTAGTTTCCTAGTACCTAAGTGGGGATATCTATGAATATTTATTTTTCAATGCACCAATCGTGTCATCTTAGGTATACCTTTTTATTTTTTTCACCTTGTCTTTTTGTTTTTGTTTTTGTTGACTATGTAGAGCCTGGACCAAGGTCCTCATTTGGGCCATGTGGTCTGCCACGTTGGCCTGAATGACATCTGCTAAATTACACAATAGCAGAGCAATATTATTTTCCGGAAAGTGGAATAGGTTCTGGCATTACCATTAACAGCCATTATTTACCGTTCTAGAACATTTTCTTTTTAAACCATGGGCGTATCTATTATGAAGATTAACATTTACGTTGAATTTTTCTATGTAATTGACAAATTTGCGTACTTGCAGAGCCCTTGTGAGCATGCCTTTTGTCTGGACTGTGCTAGGAGCGATTCTAGCTGCTATCTGTAAGTGTATTTGTGAACTTCACTTGAAGTGCAAACTTTTCTTTTGGTTATTGGATTATGCTTCACATTAAGCTTGCTAAAGATGAAAGCCTTGACTTAATAAGAGTTAAATTCCTTATGAATATCAAAATAAGTTTCATTCGAAATTGTGCTTTTTGCCAGTATTTTCTATGCACTCTATTCAGTTATGCATTTAACTGGCTTCTAATAGACATGCCTATGGTCCAGAGTTTTTGGAGGTAATTCAGGATTAGTTTTGGTCATTTGGGAGATTCCAGGTTCGCTTTGTTACAAAATTGTTTTTCTCTATCATTTGTTTTCTGGCACAAAGTTACTCATTTGTCATTTCTTAAGTGGGATTAGTGTTGGATGGTCAACTAATGCTGTTTAATATGGACAAACAATTATGTAGTTTTGCATGACGGCATTCCTTTCTGCACACATGCTATAGTTATGGAATGTGTCATACATCCAAACTATATGGAAAAATGTATTGAATTTGTGGAAATGTTATATTGCTTTTTAAGCTGATTCTCGGACCTATTGTTCAGACTAATTGAACTTTTTAACCCACACAGCATAACTTGAACAACCACGACACTGACTAGCCTAACCTGATGGTTTTTTTTATTATATTGTTAGAATTTAGGGTGTGTTTGGAATGGTCTCTATAATGACTTTGAGGCATATTCCAGAGAAGTGCGTCGTAAAATAAACAAGTCAAATTTTGTTTGAAAGACTGGCTTTCCACCACAGTTACTTTTTTTTTTCGTCTGGTGGTTACTGAAACCCCCTGGAACCTCTGAAACTACTTTAAACAATGACGGATATTGTTCTATTGATATCTGAGAAGTTTACTATTAGTAGTTTATTGCCTCGTTGCCTAACATCTAAAATTTTGTGCATGAGAAAGTGATCAAATAGATCAGCTAAGCCTTTTCCTTATGTTTTATCCGATACAGATGCGATGAGCGCATTCAGAAGATTCAGACAATCAAAATGATGGAGGGGATATTCATCTGTGCGGCCCCACACTGTCTCAAGTCCTTCTTAAAAAGGTCTGAATTCGAGTCTCATATTCACGAGAGCCATGCCGACCTTCTTCAACCCAATACAGAGAGAGAAGATGTCAACGAGTCGGATGCTTTCAATGTGACAAGGCCCTCATCCACTGATCCTCATCCCAAACAATCTATCCCCACAGATTCATCCACCCCCCGTGTTCAGCCAAGGACCGGTTTCTCACCGAGTTCAAATTCTCAGCCCCACGATCTCGATGACAAAGCTCGTCGCCAGCAACCCAGAGAACAGCCACCACCCAGACCTCCCATTCTACAGTCGAAGCCACCACCATTTTATGCTCGAAACCAAAACCATCCATCGGACGTACAACCAGACAACCCCCCACCCCAAGTCTTTGACAGGCCAGGGCCCTACAACCGTTTCCATCACCAACACAGCTTTGACATGCAGGCTGGCCCACCTCATCGTCGAGACTCTGACCAGTTTCCAGATAAACAGCAAGGAATCCTATCCGACCCTCCATTCCCCGACTACCCTCCCTTGCAATCCCATCAACCACCTAATTTTGTTGTGCCAGTTAATACGAACCAGGGGATGGCTCCTCATTTAACTATCCTCCTCTTCCCACCGAAGGATCTCAACCGTTCTACAATGCTCATTATGAGACGGCAAGACCGGATTTGGCATCAGAAAGTGGATCCGAACAAAGTTCATTATTGGGTTTCCCACCAACTCCGTCTGGGGTTATGATTTTCCCAGACAATTATCCTCGGCCTTGGAATATGGGGCCGCCTCCTGGTATGCCTTTTGAACAAATATCAGGTCAAGGAATTTCAGAAGGTTACACAAACATGTCAGATTCTCAAGGGAGAGCTACATTCTTCCAAGGTGATTATGGACGAGCGCACGGAGGTTTACCTCTAAATCCCCCAACTATGCCTCCTGTGGGGGGTAAGGGTTTAGAACCTATGCAGGGTGGTAGTGCTTCAGATCACAAGGATGGAAAGGGTGTCTTGGCTCCACTGCCACTCCCACCACCACCTCCACCACCTCCGCCTCATCTTGCACAGCTTAAACGGAGTAACTTCTCACATTCTGGAGATACAGTTAGGGAGGGACAGGGCTATGGTTGGCAAAATGAAAAGCATGATGGGTTCGGAGGTGGCCAGGACTAGAGTAAGTGTGCAACCTTTTTTTTTTAAATTGTTGTAACAAGCCTTCTTGTTTGTTGCTTTGACATGTTCTCCTCCTATAATGTGTTTGGGTTGCATTTTGTTGAATATCGTTGACAAACATGTATTTTTTTTTTCCTTCTTGAAAGCCTTCATTGTGCTTTCTACCTTGGTTTTAGTTTTGCAATCTGCGTGGCTTTTTTGATTGGTCTGGTATTGGGCTACAACGTCCCCAAAAATTTTGGATAATAAGGATTTGAGAAGATAATGATATTTTTTCTATTACTAGTGACATAGAGAAGGAGCTCACCAACATCCGTAGTTTTTCAATATATGATAGTTCCGTCTCAGAGATGAATCTATTAAGTCCGGGTCTCAAAAGCAAGAACGCTTATCCTTCACTTTTGTCCTCCACAAATCTGGGTTTGTCCTCTCTAGTTCTGTTAGGGGTCTGTAATTGAGCATCATTTGCCATTAAATCAACTATAAGGGATGCATCCAAAGCTTCTTTGGAGGATCTTTGCACTGCGTTTGAATAGAGCTTCTTGACGACTTCTGCTCTTACGGGGAGCTAGCAAACGTTTGGGTAGATTTTTGCTTTGGCGTGGAGAGGTTTTTGCTCCTGCGGGGAGAGGTTTTTTGCTCTTTGTGGAGAAGCTTCAAAGAGCTGCTCTTCCGCGGAGAGGTTTTTTGCTTTTGCGGGGAGTGATTGAGCTTTTGCTCTTGCACGGAGAGGTGTATCCACACAGGCCCTTGGTCTCCTATAAACTCTTGAACTATGCCACTATTGGAGTTGAAAGCAAATCTTCGGCAAATCTACAATTTTTATCAGTTCTGCATTTGGGGGAATTCTTACCAGTCAATTAATGTTAATACCAATTTCCATTGCCCAATGCCTACTTGTTTAGCACTGCATGCAAGATTGCACAATTGAAGTTCTATCTGAATTTTAAACTACATATTTGTAGTTTAAATTCTCATTATAATATCAGAAAGAATAATGTTAATACATAGCTCTGTTGAAGAATAATGAATTTGAATAATTTTCTCTTCCCACTTCTGCATTTCCTTCTACTTCACATAGTAACTGATTAATTTTCTACCACATCTTGAAAACTCGTTATGTTTGTCTCGGGCACATACCCTTCTTCGATCATCCAACCAGACAAATTCAGTAATGTTCTACTTATATCCTCTTTCATATCCCCAATAGCCAAATTCTCAACCATAAAAGCACGAACACAGTTTCCAATCTCGATCCAACTACCTCCAGGCAACTTCTTGACTCCAAGATTAATCATCATCTTTCTTACCCGATCAACATCATTCCATCTCCCAGCATTAGCATAGATATTCGACAATACCACATAGTTCCCAGGGTTCTCGGGCTGTAGTTCTATAAGATTGCTTGCCGCATACTCGGCCATCTCCACATTTCCATGCATCTTGCATGCCGCAAGAAGTGCACCACAAAGGCTTGCGGTGGGTTGCAGCGGCATCTGAATAATAAAATTTCTAACATCCTCGAAATGTCCACCACGCCCCAAGATATCGACCATGCAAGCGTAGTGCTTTCCACTTGGAATAATCCCGTACTTTGACTCCATACTATTGAACTGTTTCCATCCTTCATCAATCAACCCAGCATGACTACACGCATTAAGAACGCCTATGAAAGTGACACAATCAGGGCCCACGCCATTTGTCAACATCTGATCAAAGACCACAAGTGCGTCTTTGGCCTTCCCATGAATCGCAAATCCTTGAATCATACTGTTCCATGAAACAATGTCTCTTTGAGGAAGTCTCCTAAACACACGCTCTGCATACTCCATGCATCCGCATTTAATGAACATGTCTATGAGGGCATTCATGATGAGTAAGTCATCATAGCCAAACCCACTTCTTATGATGTACCCATGAATGGTTTTTCCATGCGATAAGGTGGCCGACTGTGCACAAGCAGGTAAGATGCAAGCAAGGGTTATAGAATTGGGTCTCAGTCCATCCATTTGAAGTTCACGAAAAAGCTTTAGACTTTCGTTGACTTGCCCGTTCCGTGCAAAACCTGAAACCATTGTAGTCCAAGTGATTATGTTGCCTTCCACGCCTGCCATTTTCATTTCATGGAAGGTTCTAGAAGCCTCATTGAGAAACCCGTTCTTTGCAAGACCTGAGATGATCGCATTCCATGACACCAAATCCTTATCATCCATCGATTTGAAGAGCTTAATGGCATAAGCTACGTCTCCACAATTGCTGTACATGTTTACGAAGGAGGTGCACACAAATCTGCTCAACTCAAAATTATTTCTGATAAACATCCCATGTAATTGCTTTCCTGTCATCGAACAAGTAATACTTCCGATCACTGGAAGGATTATATCGAAACTTGTGGGATTTAGTTTTCCCTTTGTCCACTTTATTTTACTAAACGTCTCCAAAGCGGCATCAAAATCACCGACATCAACAAATCCAGCCATCAAAGTATTCCAGGTGAGTAAATTTGGTTCTACACCCGCCTTTCTCATCAAATCGAAAAATTCCAATGCCTTGGTAGTGTACCCATTGGTAGCATAGCATCCAATCATAGAATTCCAACAATCCAAATCTTTTGCATGTATGGAATCAAAAATTTCTTGAGCAGATTCAATATCTGCAAATTTTGAGTACATACGAATAAGGCTAGAAGCCGTAACGCTGCTCATTATAGACCCATCTCTGCTAAAGTACCAATGAAGCTCCTTTATTTGTTGGATGTCAGCTATATGTTCACACATCTGATCTAATAGTGTTAAGGGTACCAAATTCGTTGTTACACCCATTTGTTCCAATTGATTAATCAGGTCAAGAACACCTCGAATGGGCATTCCGCTTTGGAGATAATGTGGTATAATGCAATCCCAAGTTGCTTTATTTGGACTTATTCCATCTTTGTGCATCCTTTTTAACAACTCAACCGCCTCGTCAAACAGCTCCATCTGAGCACAACTCTTGATCATTGTATTCCAACACACAATATCCCTCTCTTTCATTCTATCGAAGATGAGCCGACTATACCCTAAACCCCCACAATTTGCATACATATCAACAAGGGCAGTCCCAAGAAATTTCTCGTAATCACACCCACTTGCATTGGCCAAACCATGAATCTGTTTTGCAAGTTTCAAACAACCCATATTAGAAAAAACAGGCAAAATTCCCGCAAAAGTAGCAGAGCGAGGTCTAATCTCTGAACACATCATTTTTTTGAAGAGTTCCAATGCTTCTACACAATAACCCATTTGCACATACCCCACGAGCATCGTAGTCCATGTAAATATATCTCTAATAGCAGTTTCATCAAAAGCTCTTTCCGCATCACTCAAACTCTCACATTTCGCATACATGTCTATAAGAGAATTCATTACGACCAAATCCCATTGAAACCCATTTTTTATAACATCGGCATGCACCCGTTTCCCTCTTTTTGAGGATTTCATCCTTGCACAGGACTTCAAAACAAGAGGGTAAAGGAAATTATCGGCTCTAATTCCCGCCAAAATCATTTTTTCATAAAATTCAAATGCTTTGAAAGCATCACCATTGTTAGAATAAGCCCCAATTATTGCCGTCCAAGAAAACAAATTTCTCTCAGTCATTTCGTCGAATAGTTTTCGCGTGAGGTCAAGATCCCCACATTTAGAATACATCATCATTAAATTGTTCTGTAGGATTATATCGAGTTCGATCCCACTCTCGATAATGTGGTTATGTATCTCTCTGCCTTGGGAAAAGGCTTTGAATTTGATGCAAGATCGGATGAGGGGAAGGTATGTCTGTGAGGTTAATTGGAGGTATGTGGGATTTGAGGGGTGGCGGAGAGTTAGGATTACTTCGTTGATTCTGCCTTCCATGGAAATCTGAGAGAGCTTTTCTGCGACAGATTGTTGAAGATGCCATGAACAGAAGGTCCTGTGTGAAGACCTCAAAAACCTTAACATATGTGCTGGAGGGATTATGACTAATGAGCATGAGAAGGGTAAAATGGTAAATTTGAAAGAGAAACTAAGATGAAAGGTTTTAAAGCCAACTCTAGATTCGAGAACTAGAAGAACTGAGGAACTTTTGCAGTGTTCAAATTCAAAAGTAAGATGGCGGGTGGCAACGGTAGTCTGGATGTGGTAGATCCGTCAACAGATTTAGCTAGGTCACTGATGGTCTCTTGTTACGCCACGTGGAAATGAAAGCTTTCTTACGAGGGCCAACTTATCATGATTCATTTCAACCATCAGATACTCTATCAGGGAATTTGACCTGATAAGATCACTATAATCACCTGATGAGATCTCTAAAGAGAGATTCAGATAGAAATTAGGGATATATTGAGGTGAATTGAATTAACTTCAGTTGTAGGGTAAGCCAAGGGGGGCTGTTTAGTTTCATGGATTCACATGGAACCATGGTTTTAAATCTCATCCTCTGAGATGTATCGTACCATCACCAATGAGATTCAAAATTAATAGGACGAGATTTAAAATCATGGTTCATTTATCTCATTGCACGAGACGACTCAAAAGTATCGGAAAACTCGTCCAAGACGAGACGTCAAAGGAGTTGTAAACCATGCATAGAACCTTCAATTGCAGCAAAAAGGGAGTTTGGGTTTCTATTTCAATTTTTCAGTAGATTTGGATGACAAATAATAGAAGAGAAAAATAAAAAACAATCTAGACCAAAATATTTTGAAACATTATAATGTTTGTCTCAGTTGAAATAGAGATACTTGCCACCACAATAAACAAGATGAATGCTAATTTTGATGAATATTTGAGATATCCCTCTGTGCTTTCAAATAAATATCCCAAAATCAAAATAACCCCCTCTTCCTTCAATCTCTTGACATAAAAACACTTGATCCCCCTCAGAAGTCCATTGTTTTTGGCTTTGGCCTCTTCCTCTTCGATATTTAGGATAAATCTTTCTGTTGCAGAGGTAAGTGTAAAGTTAGCATCTATTCAACCAAAAACACTCGGGTTTTGGGTCCTGTCCTGTCGTTTTTGTTCACTTTGCACTCTTTCTATTCTACATGTTAGATAATGGTAGATGAGATAGTAATTGAAATGTGCTCTTACAAGTTTGAGGGAAAATTGTCTGTAAAACACATTCTTGGCTCTTTAAAACAAACAAAGCGCTTAACTTCCTGTGTAAAGTAGTAATCCGGAACATTAGGATAACTATGGAGAATCAACTATTGAAACTGTTTTTAATGAGTAAGAAGAAGCATAGTGTTCTTACATGAAGCTTTTTCAAATTGAATAATTGAAAAGACATTTAACAAAAAAAAAAAAAAAAGTGGCTCTGGCCAACGTGGAATGGAGGAACGGGATTCGTTTAGCCGACCTCAAATTCTATGATAATAATAACAATAGATTAAAAAAAACGTCAAAATGGAAAAAACAGTATAAGCTGCAGAGAGTAACTAAATCTTGCACCCACAACAGAAGCGCAACACTTCACCCTCGTAAACATGGAATGAAACTGCAGCCCAGGAAGACTAGTAACATTTTTTATTTTCCTCATCAACAATCTGTAACAGTTTCATTAATCTTTTTTATCTTGAGAAATGTCGGTTTTGGCACTTGAGGGAAGGGAAGAATTCTGAGTTTCAGCACTGGCAAGAGCGCCTGGTGGGTTAGTACTGGAGGAACCATATGGAACGTCAGTTTTCACGGTAGTTGGGTCCGAATCCATCAAGCTGGCTTGGATTGCAGCCTTCAAATCCTCATCTTCCATGTCTGACAGAGTTTGCTCTCCTGTAAAATGCTGATATGGATCGGAGGTTCTCTGCGATGAAATTGTTCTGTGAGGTCTGGACTGTGTCGAATTGCAAGATTTTGTTATCCTTTGTGCATCTTCAGGTAAAAGCCACTGCCCGAAACCATTAGAAGCTTCTGCCGATGACATTGGACACTCCTTTGGAAAGTTTCCCCTGACCAGGAAAATGCTCCAGCCAAAACCCTTGAGTGTGTCGAGATAGGCTGAGAGGTAGAACTTGGAGAGATGCTCAGGGGCAGCATAGAGACTGTCGAAGTTATACCACTCTCCATTTACTTTCCTGATGGAGAACCAATGGTCCTGCAAGTGACAAATGAACGCGCTTTCAAGCTCGGGGTCAATTTGTGCGGGCTCTGCAACGGGGCAGTTGAGTGGGATGACTTGCAAATCCCACACCTCTAGGGCCTTCTGTAAAACCTGCAAGTGAAACCCACAATACACCACATTTATGTCTGCATAATATCTTGCCACCAAGAATTTCTCAGCTATAACCATATATATGTACAGGGCGCAAATGTCAAACATGATTAAACAGATATTTACGTTGTTTAAGCTAGTCGTTTATAATATTTGGGTTCTTGTTTTTTTCCTTCGATAGGTCTCTGTTCATCTAAATTATTTGTATGGATGTACTGGCATTTAAGTATCTTGCAGTAGCTGTGTCTGTTCATTAATTGCCACATTATCAAACCATCTCAAATGAATTGAGGCAACTCCTACACTTCACGAACCTAATACGATCAAATTGTATCAACGGACTTAGGACAGAAATCAATCGTCCCGCAATACCCAGACACAAACCAAGTTATTCTATAAACAAAAATAAATAAATAAAAAGGACTCAAACGATAGACTTCTTCTTGGTGTGTTTGTTTTAATTCATTACAAACAAAATAATTCCCTGATTCATTCAATGTCTTCTTTCTGAAGTTTCAAAATTATGAAACTTCATACATGTCATCTCAATGAAAGCGATCAGGATAGGTGGGAATGGACTAAAGCGAAGGATTCGAGATTCTCCGTAAAGTCATTCTATAACCAGCTCACTCCTCTTGTTGAGCGGGCCATCCCAGGTTCTATTATTTGGTCAAGGTCAGTGCCCTCAAAAATCTCCTTCTTTGTTTGGTTGGCTTCCCTTAGTAGAATTCTTACGATGGATAACTTAATTGTTCGGGGTTGGATCACTCCCAACTGTTGCCCCCTTTGCGTGTTGGAAGGGGAATCGGTTGACCATATTTTAATTCATTGCTCATTTTACTATCAAATTTGGTCATATTTCCTTGGTTTATTTCGTATTAATTGGGTTCTTCCTCGTAAGTTTTCTTCCTTGTTGGATGAATGGACCAGTAAAGTCTTCCACACCAGAAAACGTTACCTGTGGAATATGCTTCCTTCGGCTATTGCTTGGGGGATTTGGATTGAAAGAAATAACAGGGTGTTTAACAACAAGATCAGAAGCTCTCATGCATGTTTTTTAGAGATCTTGGGTTTATTATACCTATGGTCTAAGCAAAACATAGAGTTTGCAGGGACTTCTTTTGATGATTTTATTTTTAGATGGGACTCGTTATGTAATTAGTGTTTTTGTTTTTTCTTTCCTTGTTGTTCTTTTGAGGCTCTCTCGGCCTCCTTGTTCTCGGTTCTCCTCTTTGCAATATATTATACTTATCAAAAAAAAAAAAAATTATGAAATAGTTAGATGCTTAAGATCGTCAATCCATTAAATGAAAATAAACATAAGAAATCAAAAGTCCAACGATAAAATAAATAACAGACAATCTGAATGATGACAGATTTCACCCAAAAAAAAAAAAAAAACAGAGTTCTCTTCATTTTATAGATCTGTGATAAATATTTACATTTTTACTAACGCCGAAATCTTGAAGTAAACAAAACATTCTCGTTGGTATAAAAACTGATTTTCATACTAGAACTCAAAATGGAATGGCGTTAATCAAGTGAAATGCCTCCAAAAATATCACATCATTCATGGTATTGACAGAAGGTGCTTCTGTCATAGCAATGGCATCAGTCAATGCACTCACAGAAGGCACCTCTATCACATCCTCAACCTCATGAATGGCATCAGTTGATTGTTTTGTCACTGCAAATCTCTTGGTACACAGGCACCATTACTAACCATGACGTGCTTTAGCAGTAGTACCAGGCCTCCTCTTCAACTCATCCATCTTATTATCTGTCATCTTTTTTCCTACTGCAAACCATGAAGTACGTTAGTAGTGCTTCTCTTACTGCCAATACTAGGCTGCTTATTCACCTCCTCAACCTCATTATTGATCCTCTGCCTCTGCTTGCAAGCAAAACACGTAGGAACTGGTGATCATAATTGTGTGGCAAATCAAGTGGGATGCTCGATGGAACAAGCCCCGTTGCTGCTGTTGGTACTTCTTTGATTACGCTGTCACCATTGGCAACAAATGGATGTTGCAAGAGCATATCAAGTGTCCATCAAGACAATGTATTCCTCACAAAACACTTGTTCAAGAAATCCCTTCCCTTTTCCAAACTCTCTTTGGGTATAAAAGACAATTCCCTACCGAGACCAATTCGATACAACAAAGTACACAATTCTGTACCTGGGGGACAATTCTAAGTTGTTTCACCTGTAAGCATCTCTACTATAACACATCCAAGTGCCCAAACATCAGAATAAGACTTATATTCGTTACAAATAATCCATTATGATGCCATATAGAACGAGGTATCCCTCAATTGACCCCTTTGACTTATTATGTTCTCCAACCCTCTTTGCAAGTCTAAAATCAACAATTTTAACAGTTTCAATCTTTGGGTCTTTAGAATTCGAGATGATTAAGATACTCTAAGACTTAATATCATCACGTACATATCCATGTTGATGTATTTTCTTAAGTCTTTCAAAAATGGAATAAGTGTAGAGCCTTACTTGAGATTCGAATAATCCTTTGGATTTCTTAATTCAATTCGCAAAAAAATCCCCTGAAGCATACTCCAAGAACAAATTGTAGAATGAACAACCGTTTTCGTAGTTGAAATCGTCTCAGAAGTATCTGATGATGTATGAGAAAGGTTTAAGGTGAGAAAGAATTATTCTCTCGTTAACAAAGGAAATGGAACTAGAGAAGAAAGCATATCTGACAACCATTAGAGAAAGGGAGATAGTGGTGACGGTTTATGGCAAGAAGGACTGTAGCGAAGCCCATGGTTTTAAAATTCGTTTTAACGTCTCATCTTGTCCGTGAACGAAACCGAGTTGTCTCGAACGAGTTTTTCGATACCTTTGAGACGTCTCGTTCAACAATAAGAAAAATGAATGTGTAAACCTCGTCCGATACATTGACTTGTCCGTCCGTCTCGTTGCTGGACGATACAGAGACGACTCGGGCACTACATCTCGGTATTGGACGAGTTTTGAAACCATGGCGAAGCCTCCTTGACCAACGATTTTCCCTCTCTTCCAGAATTGTTCTTCACACCTCCACATCTCTTGATCTCTTTCTACTTGGTTTTTTCATTTCAGTACTTTCTCAGAAGATAAGGAACCAGGTTTTATGTTTAGTCCTCTAAGCATGATTTTGAAATTGAAAGGGAATCTGACTTCAATGCGAAAATAAATTCTCTAAAGTTCCTCAAACGAACGACTACGATTAGAAGAGAAAATGAGAATTTCTAGCGATTAGTTTATCTCGAGGAATCTTTAAAACGATAACGGTTGATTTTTTTTTTTTTTATAAGTATAATTGTATCAAGGAGAAGAAAAAAGTACAACGAAGTCAGTTGAGATGACCAACCACAAAGAAAGCAAGCACTAGCTATCTGCTCCTAGGCGATAATTTAATCATCCGAGTTGGTAAATTTTTTGTTGATTTAGATATATCCTCAAGTTTTGATCTATATTAGAGATACCCCTATGTTTTCAAAGTGAGGACATGCTCCTTGACCTACAATTATTCTTTAGGAGACTAATTCAAATGACCTAAGTGCCCTCATGTTCAATAACTAGCAAAAAAATCAATTTGGATTTTCTCCCCCAAAATTAGTCTTCTTCAACTTGGTCAAAGTTTGTTCACCACTGTCTTCAACATTGTTATTCTTCCAATCACAAAATTCTAACATCTTCAATCTTACTTGACTTTTTCGATGGATATTACAAAACATTTCAATGATTTATGAGACGAATAGAACAACTTTTGGTTTGAGTGTCTGTTTCACTATTATATATGTGTTTCAAATAATCTACAAAAATCTATCTAGTGGTCATTTCATTGCCTTATTTATTTAAAAGCAATGAACTCACCACATAATAGATCTATGCGATTTACCCAAAATACATACTTAACAATTCCTAAATGAATGCCCTGATAAAAAGATATATCATAATTGTTACTAGGGTTGGATTTCATTGCTTTGAACAAAGATAAACGTAACAAATTCATCAATTAAAAAAATATATTGTTAGATCGTAGAGGCAAGTTTTTTGTTATTATTTCAATGTAAAGTGGTTCATTTGCACCTTTTCTTTTTAAGTTTAAAAGCAAAAAACATATAGAATAGTGAAACGAACACTCAAACCATCATGAGTCATTGGAATGTACCATATGCATTGGAAAACTTTAGTAAGAAAAAGAGGTGAGAAAATGTATTTTAAATTTGGGAAAATTACTAAAGTAGCTCACATTAGGGACTTCTTTCTAAACCCCCTTACTTTTGGGGGGTAAGTTGATAGTTAAAATCAGTACAAACATTTTCTTTATTAATGCCCAACCTTAACAAAATTTTGGAAGCACCAAAAATACCTTCTTTCATCTCTTTTAACATACCTGAGTTTTTCAATGGTGATTGCAATCTATCCCGATGATTTATGACATTGAATGACAAATGAAGAATAATACTCTTAGTTTTGATGATTTAAATGTAACTTTAAATCTATTTTGATTTGTGAGAATGAATGACGAATGGAGAACAACATACTCAAATATTTTTTAAAGATTTAGTCGAAACATTTGATCCAAATGTTTGTTTTTTTTTTGATAAGTATAAGATTATATAAATGAAGAAAAGAAGATGGGGAGGCTGAGATAGCCCCCAAACAACACACAAGAACCAACAAAAAGAAGGAAAACAAAAATAAAGAAAATTACAAGGATTGACACTAGCTATTACAAATGGTATCCCAATTAAATAAGAAATCTTGAAACCGCACCCCTTCAAACGCTTTGTGCATCTTAGACCAAAGGAACATAAGCCCAATAATCTCTAAAGTCACTGTGTGTAACGAGCTCTCCTTGCTATGAAATACCCTGTTGTTGCGCTCTTTCCAAAGACCCCAAACAATGGCCGATGGAAGGATAGCCCAAAGAAGTCTCTTTCTAGAAGAGAAGATATTCAAACTCCAACCCTCTAACAGATCAAAAAAAGATAAAGGAAGAACCCAATCCACCCGGAACCGGGAGAGAAAGAACATCCAGATAGCGCGGGAGAAAGAACAATGTAAAAGAATGTGATTAACAGACTCCCCATCCCTCGAACAAAGAAAACAAAAATTTGGAGTGACCCAACCCCTCCTGATCAAATTATCCAAGGTAAGAATTCTTCCCCTAGAGGCAAGCCAAACAAAGAAAGACACCTTGGAAGGTAAAAGAGTGGACCAAATAATGGAAGGAAATGAAGAAACCTCACATAACGAGAGCAAACAACTATGAAAAGACTTGACAGAAAATTTCTTATCCAAATGTTTGTTTTTGCGATTATAATATATACATTTAGAGTATTTTAGAAAGATCTATCCAATGTTGATCTCGAAAAAATGTAAAATCAAAATCGTAAAGGTCAATGATTGAATCATCGAGATCGACTTCCTACTTTTAATTCTTGAGCACGATGCTGAACAGATCTTTCCAAAATAACCAAAAGGCATATAATATTTGTGAAACGGACACTAAGATCAGCTGTTACACTTAAGATTATAGCTGAATAATCAACTAGAGTGTAACATTTAATCCAAATGTTCGTTTCACCACTATTATATACAACATTTCGGGTATTTTAACAAGATTTAAGTAAAGCCGAGCTATAAAAAATCAAAATCACCAAGATTGGGGATTTCAACATCAAGATAAACATTTGCTCTTTTTTCGGATTTTTTAAACTCGAGATGGGAAAGATTGTCCCGAACTACCCAAAATAAATATATTTAATGATGAAATTAATACTCAAATAGAATGTTATGACTAAATCCTGAAAATTATATGTTATTCTCCATTTATTATCTTCTCACAAGTCATGGAATTAGATTGAAATTTACATCTAAATGTTCAAAACAGCGTGTCTGAGCTCAATTTAGATAATAATTTTACTTATAAAAAAAAATTATATATATATATATATTCATCATTCACCATCATAGAGGTCCACAAACCCCATTGAAAAACTCAGGTTTACTAAAAGAAGTGAGAAAGGGGTATTTTTTATGCTATAAAACTTTTTGTTAAGGTGAGGATATGCTATCAAGATTTTACCCAAAAATAAAGGGGAATTTTGATAGAAGTCCCTCCAATAAGTGCATTCATTAATGTTTCCTTCAAATTTTTACAAAAAAATGAGAGGCCCAATTAATTTTTTTTTTTTACTAAATCGGATTATTAAGTCACCATGTACAAGCATTTCGCAAGAAATGCTCAAGCAGTCATTTAACCGTTAACATTTTAACAGATTCCTTCAGTGATACTAATCCCTAAAAATCTTCTAATTCTTTTCTTGTAATCATAGTCGTGCAATTGACACTCGGTGTCCAAAGTCTGCTTCCGCATTGGAGTGGGAAACCTTCTTACTTCTCACTTTTCACTATAAAATACATTTCCCTCTCATTTTATAGATGGAGAAGCATGAAGAGCAACAATTATGGGAGAGAGGGAAGATTTTCAGTTGAGGAGGCTTCACTACAATTTCTTGTTACAACCCATAACCACTATCTTCTTTCTCTAATGTCTATGAAATATGCTGAGTTCTCTCATTCCATTTCCGTTATTATGAAGAGAATAATTATTTCTCACATTAAAGTTTCCTCGTACATCATCATATACTACGGAGACAATTTCACCTACAAAAACGGATTCCAATTCTACAATTTATTCTTGGAATACGTTTCGGGAAACTCTTTATATGATTGAATCAAGGAATCCAATGGTTCTAACGGATTACCTAAATCTTAAGTTAGATTCTACACCCATTCAATTCTCAAAGGACTTAAGAAACTTCATCAACATGGGTACGTACATTGTGGTATGAAGCCTCAGAATATTTTAATCATATCGTCTTCTTCGAATTCTACAAACCCAGGGAGTGAAACTGTGAAAATTACTGATTTTAAAATTGCAAAGAGGGTTGGAGAAAAGAATAAAACAGAAAGGGGTCGATTGAGAGGTACCCCTTTGTATATGGTCCCGGAATCGGTTAGATGTAACAAATATGATTTTGATGTTTAGGCACTTGCGTTGTTCTAGTAGAGATGCTTACAAGAGAAATAACTTGGAAATGTCCCCCGGGTACTAGAACTTATGCTTTATTGTATCGAATTGGTATCAATAGGGTAACCCAGAGGAATATCGGAAGAGGAAAGGGATTTCTTGAATAAGTGTTTTGTAAATGACACATCGCTTCGATGGACACCTAATATGCTTTTGCAACATTCCTTTGTCACCATTGGTGACGAGGTGATCGGAGAAATACCAAAAGGCTAAATAAAATTGAAGGAGTTTTTTCGGAGTAGTGGTGACGGAGGTGAAAATTCGTACCCAGTATATATGTGTGTGTATTTAGTTGTGCTTGAGGCAAGCAATTCTCTTTTATGATTTGTTTACTTCAACATTTAGGCATTCTTTGGTTTGTTCGTTGTAAATATTTCACATATATCTACAAATACAAAGATTTTTTTTGTGTGAAATATTACAACATTCAAATTGTCTATTACTTATTTTTGTAGACTTTGTGATTGTTTAAGTTTATTTTCTTTTAATGGATTAATGATCTTCGGAGCTTTGATTATTTTGTTTCAATTGTATAAATGACCAATTGTTTCTCATATTTGGGTTGTCTATGCTTTCCAAAATTTACCCATTCATCTTAATTTGTTGACACTTTTCTTTCTTGGTCTCAAAATAAAGAAATCACGAATCTCTTGCCCACTTTTGTAGTGGCTTTTTATCCAAGAGATCTTCCTTGATGCGTGCACTTGGAGTTGAATGCATCACTTATTATCAAGAAAGAAATTAACATGTAAAATTAGACCAAACAATTAAACCCTCTTTGGGCTTTGGAAGATTATCCCCAAAGTATTTCTATAAAAAGAGGTTTTGGGGTGTTCTTTGATGATTTCTTTTATAGATGGGACTCGTTGAATGGTAGCTAGCTTTCGGTTGGCCATATCGACCAGCCTTTGTATCTCTTTTCCTTCTATTAATAAATCTTATATTTATCACAAAAAAAAAAAAAAAAAATTCCAAAACAATAGATTCTTATTTCAAGGTACCTTGAAATTTTCCTTTGGGCTAACCATTACTCAATGATCCTAAATGCAAATTTAGGCAATTCAATATATTATGAGAAAATAAATCATTATCCTTGATTCTAATGCCTACAAAAAAAGAAATCATGTTATATAAGACACTTTGGAGAATTCCAATTATAATTTTTTCTAGATTTCAATTCTGGATTGAGAAAAGATTTATGTCCCAACAAATTAATTTATAACAAAATTTATCATCTAAGCAAGCACCAATTTTGATTAAATAAAATATAGATAACAAACTTTATTACAATAATTAAAATGATGAGAAATAGTAAATTAAGGCAATATGCATAAAAACGGGAGCATCAATATCGTGATAGACTAACTACAAACACATAAAGTCTTAAAATTTCTTGGTGGGCTATCTTTTGGAATCCAAAAAATAGAATAAAGTATTCCCAACTATTTCTCACTTTTTAGCCCTAAAGAAAGCTCTTGAAAAAATCTTTAAAATGACCACTTATGAGTCAAAATTAGATCTTAATAGGCACCAAATGATGTTAGGAAGGGCCCTAAATTGGGACTGGGTAAAGTCTACAGTTTATGGTGGACTGGATGTATTTATAGATTATAATTTTGTTTTATAGTAAGGAGTATGATCTTCCATTCAACCTTGTCAAAGTCCTTAAGAGGAGTTGAAGCTTTAAAAATCACAGTTTATATCCTTAATCAAGTACTTAGTAAGATTGTCTTTGAAACCCAATTCGAGTTATGGATCGGAACAAAACCTACTATAATAGGGTTCTTTGTTGTTTAGGATTATCTAGGAGAGGTCTGGCCTTGCAAATCACATGAAAGAAAATTAGAATCCAAAACAATAAATTACTATTTTATAAGATACCTAGAAAGATGGAAGGGCTACCAATTCTACTATTTTACGAGTATCATAGTCCTGATTTCAGTACCGAGACATCAAATCTTCGCTAATTAACTTCTCTAACCCTAATTTGATTATAAACAGCACATCTCGTCTTTTGAGATGAAAACTTATAACAAAGCAAGAAAATCAATACCGATTAAACCTAAATTTCAAATCACATACGAGAAAATTTTCGAATAGAAGCAAACCTGGATGCTGAAATCTCCATCCATTGAGACATTTTGAGATTCTTCAGAATCGAAACGAAGGAAATCGCTGGAGACTCCGCTGCCTTCAAGCATCATCTGACGCTCTTTTCGATCGAGATCAGAGGCAAGAGCAGCCAAATCGAACTCAGAGAAGAAGGGACCCTGTAAAACTGTGTTCACGCAATGTACGGCGCAGAGCTTCGATTCTTGCACCTCATGATACAACATTCCGCCATTGCTCGGACCTTCCATCTCTGTCTGTCTGTGTGTGTGTATGTCTCTCTCTCTCTCTAACGAAGAAGAAGAAACCCTAGATCTCTCTTGCTGTAATTATATATCTCACAAAGCTTTTCTCTTCTGTTCTTGCGGAGAGTAGAAGCAGATGTTGAAGAAATGAGGAAAGAAAAGATCCCGTTTTTTCTTATTTTACCATTAAAAGATAAATTTGCTGACGTGGAGGTTCGGTAAGAGCGTGTAAAGAAGCGTTGGCCACGTGTAAAGAAGGATTGAATCTTGTGGTACAGCGGAGACGAATATTGGACCTGTTTGGGCTCATTCTAGAGTTTTTTTACTTTTGACTACGAGTAAATTTGACTAATTTTTTTATTACATTAAATCTAAACCGTCCGTTTTATCAGATAAAAAGTTTGATAAATTTTATTAAGGTGATCCAATATAAACAGCAGACGTGTACAAGGGTCTAAGCGCCTCTTATTAATTCAAATATTCTTTCTTTGATGGGATTCGTCAACATCTTTGATTTTTCTACGCAAGTATGCATCATATTCAAATATTCTCTCTTTGATCGGATCTTTATATTATCTAAGTGCACCACGTGTCTCCTATATTTCATCCCACGTGGTTGTTCGCTTATGGAAAAGATGGCAATATGGATTCTAGGTGTATCGTTCCAAATAGACCCTACTCTACGATATCTTAAATCTCATTATTTATTTTTATTTTTTTATTTAAAGGTGGTTATATATTTACAGAGCTTCTATTTAGACTCAACTTTTACTTATGATGTCGATTCTCTTAAATTATTTATCACACCCCAATTAAAGAGTAAAACACTTCCTTCAAGAAAACGTAACTTTGTAACATGATTCTAAAATGAAAAAAATATTTCTTGCAAAAATTATTGAACTAGAAATAATTTCTTTGGATATAATTGAGAAAGAAGAAAAAAAAAATTAATGAGTACAATATTTTTTAATTATTTTTTTGAAGCGTAATCCTCTAAATGGAGTGTAAAGGGGATTTTTTAAGTGATGGAGTGTAATTGGTAGTGGGTGGTGTGCAACTAGTTGATCCTTTCAAACAATTTTAATAATTATTTACAATTATGATTAGGCTCATATAAAATATTAAACCCAAACAAAAGAGTTTTTGTTGGCACCCCCAAATTTTACTCACAACCCTTCATTTATTTTTCTTAATTTTTAATTGGGGTGGATTAAGTAAAAGTTGGAGTGCCATAACAACTCCCTATATTTAGTAGATATCAAAGTTGATCATTGGTAACACCAACATCATCCACCATCGCCGTTACAAGTACCGACATGAATATAATTGAGATACTTCTTAGTCGACTGGCAACCAACTTGTGTGTCATTAGAGTTGAATTTTCTAATCACATGAAAATACTTATTGTAATTGGACATGGTCAAAGTTATTCTTGATATTATGGATTGTTGCAAAAATTTCCCAAAAACAATTAATGTGTTACATGAATATATTAGGATTTTAATAATTGGTATCGAAGCAAACTAACACTCAACAATGTGCCAAGTGATAACATGCATGTAATGATAGAAAATGTTAATAATTAGTGTTATCTAATGAGCGTTGGGTGCAGTAGTCAAGACATCCCTCCAAAAAGGGAGAGATTTTGAGTTTAAGCCCTTTTGTTGGCCACCCACACAAATTTATCCTTGTATTAATTAGTATGTGTTGTGTGAGGTATCACATGTACTTGGGGGATACTGGCTCTGCCCCTATTAGTCGGGCCCATGAGTTTAAAATCAGATCATCAAAAGAAAAAAAAATGTGTATACTTAACACGTAAGTAATAGAGGGAAAAAATGATTTTATGGACCACTTGAAGAGTCTCTTTGGATAGAAAGTAGCCAAGGAGAAAATAACTTTAAAACAATAGAAAATAGTTCCTTTTGATTTTTTAAAAGTTAAGATTTTTTTACTTTTGAAAAAATAATTTCTTAAAATAAATTCAAATAAATCTTTTCAATTTTTAAAATTAAAAAAAAAAAAAAAAAAAAATTATTATATGAGTATGCTCGAAGTGGGGCCAATAGGCATATTCATGTTCCTTTTCAAAGATGTCCGGCCACAGAAATTCATCCTAGCCGCATATGGGTATCTTCAATGAAAGTCCAGTGATTAAAAATAAGGATATTTTGATAAAATATGAGACAAATTCATCGGAAAATATTTAAAAAAAAAGTTAGATTAACTTCAATCCAAACTAGAAGGGTGTTCATTAACAAAATTCACATATGGGTTCATGGCTTTACGACCTAGTCTTAAACTTAACCCTGAGCTTGGAGTGACGTGCACGCGTATGTTTCATTACCTACTCCTTATCTTATTATAACTTTACTCAAGACACGTGGACTATAATTTAAGAATTCATGTAAAAGTTATTTTCTCGAGTAATGTAAGATTAAAATTATTATCAAACAATCTTTTTCTTGAAGGATATTTTATGGCACTATTTTTTCCACATTAAATTACAGATATCTATGATTTTTAATATTAGGAGCTGTGCTTTCACCAAAATGAAGGTCCCCCACATCCATCGAAAGTAAGTACAAACAAGCCCACCAAATCAGAAAAATTTAAAAGAATACTAAATAATTGAAAAATTCAACCTCCAAGTCTTGTCCTAAATTCTAAAGATAACAAGAGACGAGATTGCCACTTTTGACCAAAAATGATTCGAGCTCTTCATTGTTGTTCCAATGCATTGCAAGTAGCTTGAGAACTTTAGTACCCAATTTTTAAAGATCACAAAAATAATAAAAAAGAGGAAAACAATAGATAAGGATCTCTTCCAAGCGAGATTAGACATTCAAAACTAATTTGAGATTCAAAAATCAATATAATTCTAACGATATTTTATCTGCAAGTTTTCTTTTATGGATCTGGATAATTAAGTAGCATATAATCTTAACTACCCATTACAATTTTACTTTCTACTAAGGGTATGTTTGATTGCACATGGAAAATAGGGTGGAAAATCAATTTCCATGGAAAATGACATTTTTCAAGTGTTTGATTGCACATGGAAATGGAAATCATTTTCCACCCCATTAAAAAGTCCACTAAATCATGGATTTCACTTTCCCACCTATATGGGTGGAAAATGAAATCCACTCATATTTTCCATCATCAATTCTTCCCTACCACCACCACTATCACCACCACCACCACCATTACACTAACCTCGCCGTCGCCGTCATCGTCACCGTTGCCGTCGACTCCGTCTCCGACCACCTTCTTTCTCTCTCTCTCTCTCTCTCTTCTTCTTCTTATTCTCCATCCCTCACCTCCTCTGCCACCACCACCACCACCACGTTTTCCCCCCATCTTCCTCACTTACCTCCGTTGTCGCCGCCACTACCGTCGCCGTCGCCGTCGTCGTCGTCGCTGTCGCTACAGTCGCCGTCGTCGTCGCCACCGTCGCCTTCGCCGTCACCGTCGCCACATCCTCCCATTTTCCTCTTCCTCGTCATCTTCTTCTTCCTCTCCCCCTCCTCTCATCTTTTTCCTCCTTCTCCTTTTCTTCTTTTTTCTCATATTTTTTCCATGATTTTATCCAAGTGAAATCAAACAATGAAATTTGATTTTCCAACCCTACCTATTTTCCACTACTAATTTTCCATGGATTTCAAATTCCATGAAAAGTGACTTTCCATGCAATCAAACATACCCTAAATATGAATTAATTTCACAATCTACTTATATTTGACATATAGAACACGACTTTCCGACATTTCCTACTAAGACACATGTACACAATTACTTCTCGGGTTTAACCTTTATTTTAACTTATATTTTGCATTCTCTTCACATTATCTACTTTGCTCATGCTTTACAATTGATTTTATTTGTGCTCTCTTTGGCTTCAACTTAATTAAGGAACTACTAGTTAATCTATGTTTCTAAATTAATATAAACCTGTGTAATTTAAGGAAATGTAACATTTGAACTTGATTTCGAAATGATGAAGTATCTCTTGTAAAAATTACAAACCAATAATAATTTTTTATGAAAATAGTGGGAATGGATCCTCAGTAACTCTCTTTTCGTGTGGCACACTCAAACGATTAAGAAAGTGTCACGTCAACCATAAAGTTAAATTCCACCTTAAAAAATATTTGCAAATTGGCGTTTCATCGACCATCCATTTTCATTGCAAGGGATCATGTTAAAATAATCTTTTAAAATATTTTTTTTTTCAAAATCTAATCCAAACCATAAGTACAAGAGATCGAAATTGCTCTTTAATAATATAAAAAATAATGTTTCGTGGGTTGTAGAAGAACTACAGGGCGCTACAGAGGATTTGTTCCCCGAGAAAAGTTGAGGAATTTTGGAGTGTAATCATCCAAATGGAATGTAAAGAGAAATTTTTTAAGTGATGGAGTGCAGCAATTGGTAATGGGTGGTGTGCAACTAGTTGATCCCTTAACATAAATGCAATTGTTATGGGATGAAGAGTTGAGAGAGAAATCCCAGCACACAGTCGTATTATAATAATAGTAAATACATTAAACAACGTACATAATAACATAACAAAATACAAAACTAGGGCGTATCTGCAAATTACGCACACTACCCAACTAAACGTCCCTAAGCCAAAGCTAAACATGAAAACGAAGCAAGTGCGCACTGCGCACCCCGGAACACCTTACCTGACAACTATCTTCGTGGGGACCAACCAACCATAGACAGAGATCAGTAACATCTCACGTTCTGGGGACGAGATAAACCCTAGCCTTGATGACTGATCCGTTCCCAAGCTTGAATCCAGGACTGACAGGGAACCCCACGATCTGACCCACCGGTACCTTTCCACCGGAAATCTTTATGACACTCTCCATGTACTCCGGATGAAACTCTGCCCCTTTTGTCGCCAGAAACAGACATGGAGACGGATCAAGCGCGAAAGCAAGCAAATGAAGTAACCAAACTGCCTTCGCAAGACCCAAAAACTCGCCATAAAACTTAGTCCTCGGATGGTTTCCTGCCAAAACTAAGCGATGTTGTTCTAAGTCTCCAAATAGAGATTCTTCCATCTTTGGGTGAACAATAGAGAGGAACTTTTTCGAGCAGAATTTGCCGAAGTGACATGTGGGTAAGATTCCGAGAAGCTCGGCTGGGTCCATGGCTTTCATGTCTCGAAACTGAGTGAAGCAGTCTCTACGGAATTGGTCTGGGTTGAGGAGAGAAGATAGACTGCCATCGATGTAGAAGGTTTCGTGATCGAATCCATGGAAGATTTTGCGAGACACGTAGGACTCTAGAGCGTATTTGGCGCGGTGAGGTTTGATAATGGAGGTTGTTGTCGTGGTTTCGTTGGTGGTGTCTGGGGTTGTGCAAGTGGCGGCTTCGATCGATCGTACGGCGGCGGCTATGTCCCAACGTGCGGCGCGCATGAGAGAGTGGAGGAGAGATGTGAAGGACTTTGAGGTTTCTTTTACTTGGCTCATTGTTACTTCGAATAGCTCTGGTACTGGCGCCGCTGCAACTGGAGTTACAGTTAAAATGACGATTATGCCCCTTCATTGGAATGCAAATTACAAAAAAAAACAACGAAAATGTTAAGAACAAGTTTGACTGGGACATCGGACTTTCTACATGGGAGGAACACGTGGTTTAAGTACTTTTCACTCTGATGAATAACCCTTGACCTGGGTTTTACAATGTTGACCAACATAAAATGACTTAAATACCATTGTTTTCAACCTCTAGCGAAATCCATTTGATTTTCTCCCAAAATAAAATAAGGGTATTAAAATCATTTTACGTCGGTCTCTGTTACAAAACCTACGTCAATGAGTCATGTCAATCATTTCAAAATCACCTGATAATGAGCAAAACATGGAGTACCCTAATCATTTTAACTATCGACCACGTGTACTCTAATATTTATTTGACTTCATATCCGACAATATCTAGTAAGAAACTCAGTAATATCTTCTCATCACTCAGTTTACTTTAGGGTTAATTATGTCATTTCAAGTTAACAAAGGAAGAGAAAGAGAAGAGTTATACCATGACCTTGACTACAGCTGACTTTCCTCTTGGACTGAAACTTTCCCTTCTTCCCACTAGTGGTGGTAACGTTTCGTAATTTCTCCTTAAGATTCTCCACCTCCGCATCTTTCGCTTTCACCTCTCTCTTAAGCTCCTCCACCACCGCCTCGTACGGCGCCACCGCTTCCCTCAATGGCGCAAACCCAAGTCTCCCTCCTCTGCTCAACCTCCTAAACCTCTCTCTCAGCCTTCCAAGCCTCCTCAGTTCCCCCACCACCGCCACGTCAGCAACACTCATCTTCTCCGGATCCCATGGACAGTGCGCTTCCTGTAAGCTGACGTAAGCCCTCTTTAAATCCGAAACCGCCTCGAACATCTCCCTCGTCAGTGTTTCAATCTCGATCACTCTCTCCAACCCCATCTCCTTATTCTTCTTCTCATTCCATACTGTAAACCCGTCTTCATCTATCTCTTCTTCTGAATCTTCGTAGCTATCTTCTTCGTTCTCTTCGTATTCGACACCATTATTGCTTGAGTTGTCTCCTTGTTCGTTTCCTCGTGCGAGTGGGTTTAGCAAACACGAAGCTGTGACTCTTTGGAACAGATCCGAAAAATTAGAAGCCTTGTTCGCCATTTCTCGTTTCTTCCTTATCTTGATCTCTTCGCATCTATATCAAAGATAATCAGAGACAGAGAAAAAAAAATGTCAAATATTTCGAAAGAAAAAAAAGGGGAAATTTGTTTATTAAACTTTGAGATCCAGAAAGCTGACCTGCTTGTTCCCTCAGCTCTTAAAATGAATCTTATTTGGTTTTCTGAAGGTTTTAGGTTGAACGGAACGGAGGTGTTAAGATTCCGTTCATTCTTTTCCGTTTCGATTCTCCTCCTCTCGTTCTTCTTCTTCCTGCAAAACCGAAAACCACTACTAATTACTAAAATCTGGTATTCTGGTACTGAGAAACCACTGTTCTAAGTACGAAAATGGGTATAAACCGCCACTGATGGTCTTTTAGTGGATTTAGTACATCGAAAAATGGGCAGAACCGGTCACGTGCTTACCATATTTGATGCTTTTACGGTTTTACCCCCCAATTTGATGAAAGAGAGAGAATCGATTTCGTTGGACTATAGGTTGGGGTAGCCCAATGTCCTTTTCTGGGGCCCAGGCCCATGTGCACCTCTTTCTATTATTCTAATATTCAACGTCGCTGGACAACGAGTCACTAACGAACGGCTGAGATGTACAGATATTTTTCAAGGGTTCTCTATCAAAACTATTCCCTAACGAACAATACTGATCTGTAGGAAAATCGTACTATTACAGCCTTTCGTTGGACAATCGGTGTACAACATGCCTTAGTACCTTAAAAAGGTCTTAAGACAAAAAGGATATACTTTCACCCATTACGATATAGGCTGGTCTTTTGGATAGAATAAATTATCAGCTGAGAGGCACTAACGAATTTATTAGACCAAACACGATCCATCATTACATATATTATTTATCTCAAACGACCAATCTGATGGTCGAATTGGGACATAATACACGAGCACGTGACACTCAGAAGCAGAGATGCATAGTTCAACACATTCACTCACCCATAAGGATGAAAAAATCTTTTGAAGAGAATCGAACCCGTTATCTACCTAATGTTTTGATACCATATTAACTCAGCAATTACTTCAAAAGACTGATCTAACAAAAAAGGAGAGAACTATGAATACAAGAGGGTCATCAGACTTAATTGGGGTATGACACACCAAAGAGTGGAGGGAAAATATACACTTGAGAGTATTGTTCTAGACCTGATTCAAAAAATCATTGTGTATTTGTGTGTCGATTTGATTTAATAGAAGTAAATATAAAAAATAATAAATGTAAAGAATCCAAATAAAATATAAATATATATCATTTATATATTAGATTAGGTCCTTCCCATGATTTTTAAACTTGTCCGAGATTGAGATGTATCGCCCGAGTTAACTTGGTATCAAAGCTGAATGAGACCAACTCACAAAGTCATTTTTTGACCGAGTTTTACGTCTTACAATTCAATTTTTTGAGTTATCTCATGAGACATGTCAAACGTATCGAAAAACTTGTCCGAGATGACTCGATATCAGGGCTGAATGAGACGAGACACGATACCGAATTTAAAAACAATGGTCCTTGCTTACTAAAGCAAAAGATGGTAGATCCAAAACCGATTCAATAAGGTATTGGATTAGTCTTTATTGGAACCCAAATACTTAATCCGGAACCCTCAAAATGTTATACCCAAACCCTCGTTAGGCTTAAGGACCAAAATTAAAATTATAGCCATTGGAGTTGATCTTGTTTCTTGGCTGGCTTGGAAAAAATTCAAGAATATATTCCAAACAGGTTGGATGAAGCATACTTGAGACTATGAATCAAGTAAAACATTTTAAAATCACCAATCGGACTGATCTTTGGTGTGTAGATCCAGTAAAACAAGCTGAAGTAAGAATTTTAGAAGATAAATTAAAGTGCAGAATTAATTTCCATGGCTCACCTCGATTTGTTGCTGAATAGGTTCTCCAGATTAACACACATATGAGGCAACATTTTCACAAAGCTTCTGCAGTTAAAGTTAATTCTAATTTCTGAATCTTCAAAACTCCTTTGATCGCTTACGATCTGTGATTCTAGAGCCCTAAATAACTACTTTATATAGACAGATATGAGAGAGAGAAAAGACGTGATGATGCATTTAATCTAGAAAACTCATGTTTCGACAGTAGAGATGTGTTGGTACTATTGATGTGATTCTATGTCTCTGTGAATTTGTAGCTTTCTCTTGTTCGTTTTAAGAGAAAGAGAGAGAGAGAGAGAGAGAGGGTAGGGGTTAGAAATTCTGAATAATTATGATATATTTAGGGATTGAAAAGGAAGGAAGGTTCCAAGGAGGAAAAGCTGGAGCTTTTCTTGTCAACCTTTTAAGGGTGGTCGACTTTTATTGCTCAATTTTCGTAAAATTTTGGCTCTGGGCGTTTGGAATGGAATTCCTTCGGATTAGGGAACAGTACATGTGTGAAGGAAAAATAATAAAAGATATGATATGGGAGGGGATCCTCTCTAGTACTTGTTTCATGTTGTACTTTTTTAACGGTTAAGATTGTGCCATGTGGAAAATAAAACAATATATGATCAAGTCTCTAAGATTAATGATTTAATTAGATCAGATTTGATAAATAAAAAAACATGAGAATTTGACATTTGTCATGATTGAGGTTTTGAAAATGGATGGTTACCGAACTTCCAAATTTTGAAAGATTACGATATGAGACGTTCTCTCAAATTTTGATTGATTCGTGTCCACATATACGATGACACGTGGTCTACTGAAAAGATCTGTCAACTTGCATTGATTGGGTGTAACTGAGTTTACTTGTGAGGCCTTTTAATTTCTTGATATAGTAAAAGAAGTCTTATCTAAGGATTTGGGTTTGGTTACACGAATCATGTTCCTTCATTCTACTCTATCGTCTCAGTGGAAGTATCTTGATATTTGTTTTAACTATCGTAATCCATGCTAGTTTGGATCTTCCTTTTGTTCTTTTAGAATATTCAACTTGAATATTTCTTTTAATTTTGAGTGTAATCTGCCTTCATTTAAATAATTAAATCATTTTAATTAATTTTCCCTTTAGTTTGGTGTACATAATTGTTTATTATAGCTTTCACTTTGTAGCTTCTACATTTATCCATCTTCAACTCCTTCAATTAACTTAACAGGGGTATTAGAATTTGGAAAAGAAGAAGACCAGAGTGAAAGAGGAGCTCGGTCCCTTGAGTATGACCTTGTTGGAGAAAAAGATATTGAGGTGTGATTTTCATACTCCCCCTCTACTATTTTAACATGCATGTACATAAAACCATTTATTTCCTCAGGATACACAATTGCACATAATTATGAAGATACACAATTATGTATCCCCGAGAAAAGATCTATAGTTCTATGCACATGCCAATAATACGTCAGGAGAGTAGAAGGCGAGTGTGTCAGAGGGGGGGGGGGTCAATTTATCATTATTTAAAGATATTTAAGAACATGTCTTATCTTGAGCAGGGTGCGATGGACAAAGGTGTCGCAATTGTCATTTTAGTTTAGAATTGTTTTAAAAATAATATCTAAATATCTAAATAACTTTTTTATGTTATCTAGCATAGTGACAAAGTCATGCTTCAAGAATAATTCGGTAAGAGAAAGCTTAAGAAAAAGTCAGGAAATTATCGGATAAATTTAAAAGTAAAAAAAACAATTATTTTAAATATAAAAAATATATATATTAAATAAAAAACAATAATACTTAAAAAAAAAAAAAAAAAGCTAAAAACAAGAATAATCTGTGATTTTTTTTAAAACATCGTTGTTAAATCACAATTAATCATGATTTTTGAAAAACCAAAGATTCTTTTTTTTAAACTTTGTGATTTAATCCTGATTTTTACAACTAATAGCAGGTTTTTGTCACTATGTTACTAGCACCATAATGACACATTTTCAATGATAATGGCTATCAGTGTCCAAAAGGGGTAATGGTCTTGGCCTCATTATTATTATCTTAAACAGTGATTTAGACATACCCCTCCACATTTTATGAATATTTGAGATACGTGTTTTCAAAGTAATGGCATCCTTAACCATGTTCTACTTTGGAAGATTAATGCAAAATGACCTGGACATCATCTTCGTCAATCTCTCGCAAAAAATCATCCATTTTCCCCCCTAAAATTCATCATCTTCACTTCTTAAGTGAGTTTTTCTCTCTCATCTTTAACCTGGAGATTCTCTTTCTTCAAAGCTTTAAGCACCAAACTCGAGTATTATTTCATATTCTCTCCAAAAATTGAAATAACTTCTTTCAAAATCGTATGTTTTCAATTTTGTTATAAATACAAAACGTCCAGTCCCGTTGGGCGTTAAGTTTTTGTATTTTTTTTTCTATGTCCAACACCATTAAGATACTACTTTTTTAGAAGATAAAGATCTCCCTCGTTTATAATGGGTTTACTTAAATTTTGGATAAAACATAGAAGAATAACTATAGCTCCCAATTGGATACAAAAAGTGCCCAACACAATTAACAAATATGAAAAATGTGATAGATTCCATTGATATTTTTCTTATCTTTTTATTTATTTATTTATTAATGGACTCTAAGATAATACAAAAGGGGAAATAAGGATGTGTTTACCTGATTTTACCTTTTTACACTACAAAGAAATATATTTTTTAAGAAATGTAATGGTCAAAATATCAAAGTCCCTTTTTTAAGTATTTGTTTGTCTGTTTGATTTACATGTTTTAAAAATAATTGTGTATTTTTGTTTTCTAAAAACAAATAATATTTGTAGAGGGTAAAATCGATATTCCATCAGGATCCTATATGTGTCTTGAGGAAGGTATGAGCTAGAAAGAAAAGAAGCAATTGCTAAAAGCAAGTGGTACTCAAAACAGGTCAGTAATCCAATCCTCACCAGTAGAAGGGCAGAGCAGAGAAAGAAGTCTATCCTACTAGGAGGGCAGAGTATGTCGGTATACTCAAATATCACAATGATCCAGGGGCATGATAAGGGAAATTACAGTTCGATTTAGGATCTATGTGATCATGGGATCTCCCATAATCAAATCCCGAATAAAAGGGAAACCCTCATCCTTGTGAGATGTTATATGTATTCAAAGGAGGACCAAGAGCTAATGATCTTTTTTTTTGTTCCCTTATATTTGAGCTAATTTTTGTTAATACTTTCTATAACTCTAACTTGAACATCAGAGGATTATTAGCAGGTACCACACCAATGCCATCATAGAGGAGCTAGGAGCACTTTTCTAGAGTAGCAAAGATGAGTAACTTGAAGTAAGACTCGAATTGATTACATGAAAGATGTAATATGTATCTTGAGAGTTGATTTGTGTATTTTAAATTAGATTTTATTTAGTTAAAAAATGTAAACTTATCCAAAAATAAAAAGTCACCTAAGGAATTTCTAGTGAATCATGATAGATTTGAATAGTCAATTGACAATCCCTAAATTAAGGGGGGGGTGATTGACTCATTCCACTAAGGCTTAGTTTTATATTTTATATTTATATAAGGAGAGCTACTATGTAAAAGAAGTGGGTGTTGGAGATGATGAAAAAAAGGTAAGAGGAGGTTAGTTATTGCAGATATTGTATTGGCTTCAAGAATAATGGAATGCCTTTTTGGAACTAGGGGACATAGTCCGATTTTAGGATGAACACCATGAACAAATCTTATGTTTGTCTTTTCTTCCTTTTCCCTTTTATTTGATTATTTTTTCGTATGATTTTTGATCGTTTGTGCGCATTAAGAACAATGAAGATTGATTGTTAGAGGTAAATCTCAAAGAATCGATATAATTTCGAGATTTTATCTCTACAATATTGAAACGTTTGTGTCTAAAAATATTATATTATTATCATTATTATTTAATTTTTAAGATTTCAAATAAAGTTAATTCTATCATTTAAATGATAAAATGAAAAAGAAGGATTTATAATCAAGTTAAAAATTAAGCTTTTGTGAGAGTTATTTCAACATTAGGGGACATATTGAAATAGTACTTGAATTGGGATCAACCCATCAAAGATTTATTTATTTTATGGAAAATTTTAGTGCTAAATTTCTAAGAAGAGTCGTGCTAAAGTGACCTCAAGATTAGACCTCATATTGCACATCTTAGCGTGAAAATGGATAAGAACATATTTTTCACTTGTATCTCGAGGAAAGAATCTTTGATTCCCATCATGTCAGGGTGTGCGATGTGAGGTCCAAATCTTGGGGTCACTTCAGCATTATTCTTCTAAGAATTAAAGGTTGGAAGTGTCAAAAAGTTTTGATAAGGGCATCCAAAAATGCCAACTCACCCGTTTTGGAGTCTACGAACCGTCTCAATATTGTGCCTAACTCTTGCTTTCTAGTAATTGGATTGAACCATCTGTTATTGATGGTTCATAGCAACTTGGGTTTGATTGAATTTTTAGTCAAATCAAATCAAATGGATTGAAACATTTATTATTGATGGACCATAGCAACTGGGTTTGATTGAATTTCAATTGTAACCAAATCAATGTATGAAAATTTTAAAACCATCTGATATTTAATCTTTTGTGTGTTCGACTAAGGATGAGCCAGACGTTTTCCATGGATTGAGAAACGATGAGTCATTTTTTGTCGTATTAAATTTTTTGACAAAGACTTCATGCTTTAGTCGTGACGCTACTAACACAATAATATTCAATTAGGCTCAATAGGTTTGTTAATTGGGTTTTATCCAAAGAAAGAAGTGTCAAGATCTTGATCTTTTGGATTTGCAAAATAGGATTAGGTTTATAATTTCCAAACTCTTTAAATTTGATTGGATTAGGGTTTTAATAATATCACATTTGATTTAGACTGAGATACGTGCTTCCTTTTCCATTCCAATACTTTATATCCCATTGACACATCAACTTTTACTCACGGTGCATCAATTATCGAATAAAATGAATGGTTAATGCGTTTTTTTTTTAAGAGATAGAGATCATCACTATCTTCTCTCTATCTTCTTTTTTATTTTTGTGAAACAAAATTATGGATTTCATAACCCCCCCCCCCCCCCTAAAAAAAAAAAAAATGCCATTGTGATAATTTGGTTTGAATCTTAGGAGAAGAATCTAAGGTTTTGGTCAAGAGAAAGAATTTTCAAATTTAGTAGGAATTTGTAGATTTTTATTTTAGGGTTTGTTTATTTGTTTTTTTTTTCTTCTTATTGTGGGTATCCCACCCTTTAGGTGAGACTAATCCCACGGTCACACGCACCACCCCCTCGGAAGGTCCTACGTGCAACTGATTGAGTCGAAGGTCAACCCGACCCTGGAGGGTGGCACCAAGGAATTCATAGTTTAGTGGGATTTTGTAGATTTATATTTTAGGGTTTGAATTTTTTTTCTTCTTATTGTGGGGTATTTCCCACCCTTCGGGTGAGACTAATCCCACGGTCACACACCACCCCCTCAAAAGTCTTACGTGCAATTGAATGAGTCAAGGGTCAACTTGACTTTGGAGGGTGGCCCCAAAGAATTCCTAACTTAATGGGATTTTGTAGATTTTTATTTTATGGTTTGGGTTTAATTAAAAAGCCTCTTAATTTAGTGGGGATATGTAGATTTTTGTTTCAACTTACTTGAAGCCTGTCAAATCTAGAGTCTTTGACATCCATCTAAATGTCTAAAAGTTTGATGCTTTTGGTTGAAGGTAGCATGGATATTCTTACTATTTTGTAGTTGAGTATGGAAAAGATTGATGTTCAAGGTCTTGCTAAAAACCAAGTAGACCAAGAAGACACAAAGAATTTCAGAGACAAAAAAGAAAAGAAAAAGGACTAAATCAGAAATGGAAGATTTACAGGCAAGAAAGCTAAAGATTGTCTAAGATAGGGCATGCATTATAAGTAAAAGATGGTGTGTTATACATATTTGTGTGTCAACAAAAGTTGGTGTGGCAATATAAGTTTTGTATGTCTATTAAGGCATTCAAATTCATCTACTCGTAATAATATAAATAAAATAATATTTTTTATATAAAAATTCTCTTGATAAATAACAAAATTAACAACAACAAGAGCCAAAAAGCTTGAGACAACTTGACCTAGGCACGACGACATGATTGACAAATAAGGCAATTGCCTAAGGCCCCATGAGATTAAGGTCCCTTAAAAAAAATTGTAAGGATGTCCATGATGTTATAAGTCTCAAAAAAAAAAAAAAAAAAAAATCATAAGCCAAAGAACTTGAGACAACTTGACCTAGGCACAACGACATGACTGGCAAATAAGGCAATTGCCTAAGGCCCCATGAGAGTAAGGTCTCTTAAAAAAAATTGTAAGGATGTCCATGATGTTTAATAAGTCTCAAAAAAAAAAAAAAAAAATCATAAAAATCCATTAAAACACCCCCCCCCCCCCCCAAAAAAAAAAAAAATTAAAGAGGAGAAAATGATCACAACCATTGAAATTACCTACCCCCCATTTTTTTAATATTCACCACGTTAGAACTAGAATTAAAAAAATTCTTAAAGTAACATCTATGATCTCTCATTTATTCTCTTATATATATATATATAAAAGAGATAGACATTAGATTTAAAGCATCGAAGTACAAAGATGACATTCTTATAAAGATAAGTTTAAGATTTGGATTTATTATAAATTATTTCAATTGATCTTTTTTTATTCATCATCGTTTTTTAATTTCTTTCTTCTCATTTGAACCTCTTGTGATCATTTTTTTTTGTCAACTTAGATTTGAATACTTAAAGGAAGATTTTTGTTTTTTAATCTTATTTTGGATTTAGTTTTGATTTTAGTTAATGTTTTTGATTAAATCTTCATTTATTTTTTTATTGCATGCAATGTCAATAAACTTCTTATCCTTCTATTAGTTTGACAAGAAACTTTTATTTTATTTTATTATTATTATTATTATTTTAAAGAGAATTGTTGGGTTGACAATTTGTTTTTTCTCCATTTAATGAAATTTGGATATTAGGATAACCACTCGGCGATTATTTATTGGTGGTATTGAACCAAACCAATGTTAGTGATTTTGTGTCTGGATAAAAGTATATAATGATGAATAATTCTCTCAATTTATTATCAGTATTTGATATTAATTTGATTATTTAATATTAATTGATTAATTTTTATTTTTATTGGTGTGGGAGGCTTAAAGTGTGAGAAAGATATTAAACATGGGCGTTTGGTGTAATAAAAGTTCAAAAGGGTTGAACTTTAGCGTTCATGCTTTTGTTCCTGCACTGGCTCTATATTTCTAGTAACTAACATCCAATTAAGAAGATTATAGCCACAAGAGGTATGTCATCAGTTTCAAAACATATAGGTATCTCTGAGTGCTAATTTTTCTAAATAGAAAGTCTTTACTCGGTTAATACTCGACTGACGTGGCACAGACACGGAATCATACATCTTTTTCCTCAGGATACACAATTACAATATTTTATGAAGATGTGAAGATGAGAATCCCAAAGAATAAGATCTATGGTTCTGTGTCGTGCCATTTCTACCGAGTGAAGACTTTCTAGTTCAAAAATCATTATTCCTCTAATATATAATGTTTTCTAGGATAAATTGAATTGTGCTGGGATGACATTGGATTTACTGCAATTTTTACGTTTCTGACATGGAGATGTGCAAATAATCATAGATGTTGTTTCCTCGCGATACTAGGAAATACATGTACAAAATTATGTGCCCACCTCCACCTAAGAAATGTAAAATTCATGTAAATCTAATGTCACTCAAGCATTAGTGGGATAAATTTGGACAATAGGATTTTGTGTGCGTGTGTTTATTTATTTTTATTTTTTTAATAAGTATTGATACCGACCAATGTTTTATTTGGTAAAATAACTCACCTACTTTAACTGCCAATCTAACAAATACCTTTGACTTTTTCCCACCTAAGTTGGTTCTTACTTTGGACCGGATTTTCATTGTAATGGGCCCATTACCCATGAACCTTTGTCCTGGATTAGACAAAATATCAAGATTGGCAATTTGACTGAGTTTTTTCAATACGAGCTTGGATAAGGGCCCATTGATGGATTAAGCCCAAAGTACAAATTGCTCAAATACAGTTATTACAGCTGTGTCTGTCATGGTTTTTAAACTCGTCCGAGACCGAGAGGTATCGCCCGAGTTAACTTGGTATCAGAGCTGAATGAGACCAACTCACAAAGTCATTTTTTTAATCGAGATTTATGAGTCACAGTTCAATTTATTGATTTGTCTCACGAGACGTCTCAAACGTATCGAAAACTCGTCCGAGACGAGATGAAATACCGAGTTTAAAAACCATGGTGTCTGTTGATGGTGGGTAGGATGCGGGTTGGATCCAGGATTATCTGATAATAACCGTCTTGGATCTAAATTTGATCCAATAATTATTGGATTAGGTCCTGATAAGATCCCTGTTCTTAGTGGATGTCAATGCTTTGATCCAAATTCGGTCTAATAACGATCGGAACCATCGTTTTAAATCTCGTTCGAGACCGTGATGACTCATCTGAGTTGTCTCGGTACCTTCCACCAACGAGACAAGTTGACAAGTCGTCTCAAAGACATGATTTATTCTTAATTATAAGGCATTTTTTAAAATTTCGTTCGGGATGACTCGATCTCGTTCATGGATCAGATGAGATGTCAAAATGAGTTTTAAAACCATGATTGGAATGGGGAACTCATCCCATAGGTTATCCAATCGGATCTCTATTGGAATAAATTCTAATCAGAATCCAAATGCCCGATCTAGACCCGAAACAATCATATTGAAATGGTTCGGATTTTGAGTATAATTTGATCCATTGAATTTACTAATTACGTGTTAGGAATTATGATTCACCAATCATTATGCCTTTTCGTGTGGAGGTCCATCAAGGTTGGGTCAAACAATCAGGCATTTTGGTGGGCTAGATCCGAACTACTTCTAGAGTCCAATAATGTTGGAGTTCGACATCAAATATCGAACGGTTGAGATGATAAGCTAAGTGAAAGCGAACGGAGCGTAACCTACACGGAGAGATTCTCGAATTCATCGAGTGTACACGTGTCGAGAGAGATTTACACGTGCGAAGGTAGAGATGACAAGCGACTCCAAACCCCAACGGCCTCACCGAAAATCGCTGGCTCATTAATAAACAAAGGTGTCTCACAGCCAGCACGAGTTTGATGCGGCCTCCTAACACAAGAAGTTATAAGAAGCATCGAGAGATGGACACGTCAAGAGAGTTACAAATTTACTACGTCCATATCAAAACATCCAAAACCTTGATTTTTAATGCTTATTTTCATTTTTCTTACAAACTTGTGATGTATCTCTACAATAGAATTCCACTTGATTGGTGACTTTTAATTAATTAATTAATCATAAAATTTGATAATTTTATTAGAGAGTAGTTACTGATACCTAACTTTTACTTAGTATACCTTATTAAAAAAAGTCAATGACTAAAAATAAGTAAAAATTGGGGTGTCAATATAATCTTTCTCTCTTATTTAGATACATAGGTTTAAGATTTTATATGATCCTAATTGTAAATAATTATTGAAATTGTAAAATATTTTGATACTGCCTTTGGATTCCTTAACGTGGCATGAGTTAGAATCATAGATCTTTTTCTATGGGATACACAATGCCATGTAAGGGGACGTATGCAGAGAGAGCGTAAAAAGTCATTATTCTAACTTGAAAAAATTTCTATAGTGTATCAATGACGGATAAATAATATAGAAAATTGAGGTGTAATAAATAAAAGTTGGAGTGTCAATAACAGTGGTCTTTTATTAATTGGATCTACTCGATATAGTAAATCAGCTCCTCCAATAAGGTGTCAGTATCTGCTCACTTTCGTATCGTTTTTTGATACGAGGAGTATATATCCAATTCCTTTTCCCTGCTTAAGGAGTATCGAAATTTTTTGATCTCTTTCGAGAGCTCTCTACCTGAAAATAAGAAAAAACAATTGACGATCAGTTCGATGTTCCAAACCCATTCCCTACATAATAATCTTCTATTGTTGCTCTTGTGTTCTCCATTGTAGGGTTTTCTCTTCTTTCTCCTCTCTTCTTCATCTTTCTCTGTTTTTTTAGGATTCAAATCCTTCTCTCCCTCATTATCTTCACCATTACCGGATCCGACCTTTTCTGCTTTGTTCCCAGACATCTGAAGCAGATTTTTTACTGATTTTTCTGGTATTTTTTTAGTTCTTTGGTTTGATTACAAGAATTTTTTGTTTCTTTCGTAGTTTTTGATGTTTGTGTTTGTTTCGAAGCAATATTGATCTGATTCTGGTGTTTTTATTTATTCGACATGTAGTTTATATTTCAATAATTTCGAGCTGTTTTATTTGTTTTTGCTTAATTTGATTTCTCTGACCTTATTCAGGTTTTGGGGGAAAATTACAGTGAGATTAGAAATCTAATTGGGTTGATTTGTCAGGAGATTTAGAGCTTGGTAATGGCTTCCATACCTCAATCTCCAGTTACATTTTCTGTTTCTTCGGCTTCGGATCTTTTCCGAAGCTCATGCAATGGTGTCAATGGCGTTCCTTTAAGGGCCCTAGGGAGGGCACGATTGGGTTCCATTAAGAGGGATTTCACCATAGTTGCGAAGATCAGGAAAGGGAAGAAGCACGAGTACCCATGGCCTGATGAAGCGGATCCGAATGTTAAAGGAGGTGTTCTTAGTCATCTCTCACATTTCAAGCCTTTGAAGGAGAAGCCGAAACCGGTTACTTTGGAATTCGAGAGACCACTTATGGATCTGGAGAAGAAGATTATAGATGTAAGCAATCCCTAAGCTTGCTTCAAATACAGGTTGAATTTTTAATTGAGGTTGTGTAACAGTTTGATTCTGAATTCAAAGTTTCTTGCATGCAGGTACGAAAGATGGCAAATGAAACTGGTCTGGATTTCAGTGATCAGATCATCTCATTGGAGAATAAGTATCATCAGGTATAGATTTCTTTCGCCCTCGTAAAATTAAGCTTTTATCTTCATATATGATAAATTTATGTGGGGTTTGCAGAATCTTGAATCATAGTTCTGAAATATGCATGGTTTTCTATATTATATCGGAAGCTCATTCAATTATTAAGCATGTGTAGAAATGGATTCCCATACCAATTGGCACAAAATCTATGCAATAATCGACGAAATTTGTGAAAGAAAGTTACCGTGGAAGGACACATAAATGCAGATATTTTGCCTTTTTTTCCCCCAGTAATTTACTCGATTTCCAAATTTTGCATTTAAGAGTTATCTGAATAGATTGGATTGGAAAAACCTCAAAATAGTTTATGGATAAAACTGCCTAATTTGTTGTCATGAGGTAAACTTTAATGTATTCTTTACCGAAGTTGGTAACGAAAAATGTAGGTGTGCTAGCAATTGTACTTCGTTCAAGTTTTCAGACAAATAAATTTATTGAACATTGCATTACTAATCTTAATCCAACTTGTACTAGCTCCTATAGAATTCAGCCATTTTAGATCTAAGTCTGTTATACTTAGTGGTACTTGTATGCATCCAGCTTTGTTTTTCCGCGCCCCCCCCCCCCCCCCACCTTTTTACAAGGTGACATCTTATCTTGGATTGGTGGGAATGTTCATCCATTCTGCTTTAGTTGTTCCATTGTGAATCTCTTGGCAAAATGGTTTCTTGCTGGGAATGCTTCTGACAGTTGTAATGTTGATTTCAGGCTCTAAAGGATCTATATACACATCTTACTCCAATACAACGTGTGAATATTGCTCGGCATCCTAACAGGCCTACATTTCTTGACCATATATTTAATATTACTGAGAAGGTCTGTTAGTTTCCCATGGGCATGTTGAATTCCAATTATTTTTATCTACATTTCATTCAATTATATGGTATTTTTTTGATGTATCGTGAAAAATTATCTCATACCATTTCTTTGGTTTTCTTTTGTCCAGTGGATAGAGCTTCATGGTGATCGAGCAGGTTATGATGACCCTGCCATTGTTACTGGTCTTGGAAGCATAGATGGTAGAAGTTACATGTTCATGGGTCATCAAAAAGGCAGAAATACAAAGGAGAACATTCAACGTAATTTTGGAATGCCTACTCCACATGGGTATGTCCTTTTGGGTGATGGAATTATGCTTTAAGATATACATAAGAATATGTTGAAAGAATTCTTCTGTTTTTCTGTTGCATTTAACATTCTAATGGAACGTAGAATGAAAGCCATCAATTTTATTGTGAGAATCTTTGAAATACTTAATGCTCAAGTCCTTGATGATCAATCTAAGAATTTAAGGAAAGAAATCTGATGTTCACACAGTTACCGGAAAGCCCTACGTATGATGTATTATGCGGATCTACATGGATTTCCTATAGTCACTTTCATCGATACACCGGGGGCTTTTGCTGACCTCAAATCAGAGGAACTAGGCCAAGTATGGACTTGATTTTATTTGTAAGAAATCTCATTCATTAAAATTGGCTCAACTAAATTGTTTACTTTAATGCATTCAGGGTGAGTCCATAGCCCACAATTTGAGGACTATGTTTGGTCTGAAGGTTCCAATTGTTTCTATCGTTATTGGAGAAGGTGGTTCTGGTGGTGCTCTTGCCATTGGATGTGCTAATAAATTACTAATGCTTGAAAATGCGGTTTTCTATGTTGCCAGGTGATTTCGGTATTCTTTATTTAGTCTTTGCTTTGGTAGCACCTCTACTTAATAATGTGAAATCATCATCTGGTTTGTGCTACGTAGCTTTTTTTTTATTTTTAGATCTTTTGCATGCCAACAAGGTGATCAAATATGTTAAAAATACAAACTTTATCTTGGTTTCAACATATGATTACCGTGATATTTTGATTGTTTTCTGGGTTGAATCAACTTGATCAGTATAACAAAAAATCAATGATATCCTGCTTTTTCAGCAGAATAGATTTATCTTCTAGCATTTTCTCCCTTGGTTCACTCGTTATAGTGCATTTAATTACTTTGTTTACCACAACTTTCCTTTCCCCTTTTTATTAATTTTTTTTTTCCTTTTTATATGGTCATTTACTTCTTTCATCAACCCAGATATGTTAGTGAGCCAAGGATTGTATTTGTGTTCTTGTTTTTCACAGAACTCGACTGGGCTATTATACTTTACATGTTATTTATAAGATATTTTAACAGGTGCTTCTTAGGCACTGATAGCACCTATCCAGGCCTATCCTCATATTATATGACACTTATGCATGTTCTTATGAGAATAATAATGATTGCAATCAGCGCTTATACGTATAAAATTAAAGGTTCGGTACTTGAGAGGGTGATTAAAGATTTTTCCAGACTTGCATGAATGAGAGAGAAAGCTGGGACATAGACCATGTTAAACACAAAGGACGTTGATCAGAGCGCCTAGGTGAGGGACAAGGAGATCAAGGAAAAGCTGTAGGAACTCTTTTTAAGGATTTCTAAATCTAAATTAGACCAGTGTGGTTAAGTTTTCTCTTGGCTTGGACTGCTAGCACCTAAAACAAGATAGGCAGTCCCTGATTAGGGTTTGGAGTGCCAGTTACTTTACATACTGCCTGACTTGTCAATTTCTCAGTTGCCTAGTTTGGGAGGGGCTTTATATTAGTCTGCTGTGGACTTTGACTTCAAGTGCTTCATTCTTACTATTAGTATGATATAATATCAATTGGGTAGTGTGAACCTATTTCATCTGGTCCTAATCAGTAAGTTTTTTTAGTTAATTGGCTTTTATCTCTGCAAGTCTGCTCTTGAGCTATCTTCTTGTCATTATGTCATTTAAATATTTGCATATGATTGTCATCCAATTTTTTTCCTCATTATATTTTTATGCTACAGCCCAGAAGCCTGTGCAGCGATCTTATGGAAGACTGCCAAAGCTTCTCCAAAGGTATAAATTAATCATGAAACCCTTGAGGTTATCCATATAAGCCTAATTTTCATTTTTCATGGACATTTGAGATTCCTCATCTTTGCAGGCAGCTGAGAAGTTGAGGATTACTGCTCCAGAGTTGTGTAAGCTGAAAGTTGCTGATGGCATCATCCCTGTATTGTTCTTCTCCACTTTAAGCTCTTCTGTAGTGACATATTTGTTTGTTTTTTTCCCCTTTATTTGTTCATAATAATCTCCCAAGTTTGATGCAATGCACCTTCTTCTTCAAAGGAATATTTAATGAATAATCATGTCTGTTTGCTAAATTACCTATCTAGGCATTGGGTATAGTTTCACTGTACGTTTATGGTTTGAAAAATCCTAAAGCTTTTGGGACTCTGATGAGAGCTAGAAATATATGGACCATTTCTACTCACACTCGCCTTTCCTAGGAAATCTTCTTGTTATAGTGTTTTTACCCTTAAGGAATTTCTGCCCTTTAACAGGAACCCTTGGGCGGTGCACATGCTGATCCATCTTGGGCATCTCAACAAATAAAAAAAGCCATCGTTGAAGCAATGGATGTAAGCATCAGTTATAATAAAATTTGTATGCAAATAATTTTTTTTTTTTTTTTTCATTGAATTGTGGTCTGAAATCTCTTATCTTTTACAGGAACTCCAGAAGATGGACACTCCACAGTTACTGCGGCATCGGTTTCTCAAGTTCCGTCATCTAGGTGGGTTTCAAGAAGGACTTCCAGTAGATCCAGTAAGGAAAATCAACATGAAAAGGAAAGATGAACCGGTTGTTCAAAAGGGGGAGATTAGCAAAACACCAGACCTTGAATTGGAGGATGAGGTCGAAAAGCTCAAACTGAAAATTTTGGAAGCCAGGGAATCGTCATCTTCCAAGCCTCCAGAGTTGGGTCTTAATGAGATGCTAGAGAAATTGAGAAGGGAGGTTGATCTGGAATTTTCTGAGGCTGTTGAAGCAATGGGCTTAAAGGGCAAGCTTGAGATGCTACGGGATGAATTTGCTAAAGCAAAGAGTTCATCTGACCAACTTATGAATCCAGGCCTAAAAGACAAGATTGAGAAACTTACACAGGAGTTCAACCTTGGTCTCTCAGAGGCTCCAAATTACGCAAGCTTGAATAATAAGCTTGACATGCTTAAGGAAATATCTAAAGCCAAGAAACTCTCGGAGCAGAATGATAAAGCAATGACACTGAGACAGGAAATAAATAAGAGATTCAAAGAAGTCATGGATCGGTCTGATATAAAGGAGAAGATCGATGCACTTAAGGCTGATATTGCTAGTGCTGAGGTGTCCACAGATGGAGATCTTGATCATGAACTGAAGGAGAAGATGGTGAAGGTGAAGAAGGAGATAGAGTTGGAATTGGTTGATGTGCTCAAGTCCTTGAATTTGGAGGTTGAACTAGTAGCAAAGGACTTCAGCGAGCAGACCTTATTACCTGATTTCAAGGTGAAGATTGATGAACTTAGTGAGGAAATTTTTGAGGGAATAGAAGATGTTATCAACTCAACAGATCTTAAGAACAAGATAGAGCTACTTAAGTTGGAGTTGGTGAAGGCGGGAAAGACGCCTGACCTCGAATTAAAAAATAAGATTGAGGCTTTGAAGCAGGAGATCAAGCAGAGCCTTGCAGAATCTCTGAGTTCCTCGGAATTGATTGAGAAGCACGAGAAGCTGAAAGTGGAGATTGCACAAGTCATGGAATCTTCTGGAGCAGTAGATAGAAGTTTGAACCCGGAGGCTCTGAAAGAAGATGGTTCGAACTCTGATGGTGATGGGTCGACAAGAGTAGAGATTAATTTAGGTGCAACCCAAAGCCACCGCTTTGGTTAATGTGAGTTCATTGATCCCCTCGTTTATAAGTTTTTCCCAACAAACTTACTCATCTTTTTGTTTATGATTCTCCTTTGTAAATGAAGTCTCTTTTATCATTTATATGATGCAGGCAAAGATGGTTCAGCAAGAAACAAGGTTGGTAATTCAGTAACATTAGTCTTCTTCCAACAGCACAATTTAACCTCTCCGCTGTATCACAAAAATTCAGTTTTCTTTGTCTTCTCCTGCCAAATCAGAAAGAATCATCATCAACAGGCACAAGAGAAAGTGGTAGGCAGTATCATCTCTGATTTTCAATTAGTTTTTTTTTTTTTTTTTTCAAGTTAGTTTCTTTATCACATTTTGGCAGCTTTGGTGTTTGAGTTTTATTGATAGACAATAAACTCTGTATAGTTTTTGAGTGTTTGAGGAAAGCTGAATAACAAGCTTTTATAAGAGCTATGTAGGAGAAATAGAGGTAGCTCTCATATGTTCTTGTGGATTCTATTTAGATATGGTATTTTCTTTTATGAACTCAATGATCCTTGGACACAATTGGGGATTTGAGATATAAATTAATGTTGTGTTCTTGTTTAACATCACCTTAGCTGAAACTTGGAGTTGGACTTCAGAATTCATGGAGAAATTTCACGAGACTTGAAACTTCTCTGATTTCATTGTTCAAAATTTCCACCCAGAATTGTTTCTGGAAGGAACTTGATACTGAAACACCTGTCGAACATGGGATTTGTAGGACTATGAGACTATAAGCTTAGGTTGAGGGAGGAAGATGTTCTTGTGTGATGTCCACTGAACAGTAAGTAAGCCCATGCCCATTCTTCAACCTAAGGGTATGTTTGATTGCATGGAAAGTCACTTTCCATGGAATTTGAAATCCAGGGAAATTAGTTGTGGAATAGGTAGGGTTGGAAAATCAAAATTCCATTGTTTGGATTTCACATGAATAAAATCATGGAAAAATATGAGAAAAAAGAAGAGGAGAAGGAGGAAGAAGATGATAGGAGGGGGGAAGAAAAAGAAGGGGGAGAAGAAGAAGAAGGGACAAGGGGGGGGGGGGGGGGGGGGAGGATGTGGCGACAACGGTGGCGGTCACAACGGCGACGACGGTGGCGGCCACGATGGCGATGACGAGGTTAGTGTAATGGTGATGGTGGTGGTGATAGTGGTGGTGGTGGTAGGGAAGAATTGGTGATGGAAAATATGGGTGGATTTCATTTTCCCACCCATATGGGTGGGAAAGTGAAATCCATGATTTAGTGGACTTTTTGAATGGGGTGGAAAATGAATTCCATTTTCATGTGCAATCAAACACTTGAAAAATGTCATTTTCCATGGAAATTGATTTTCCACCCTATTTTCCATGTGCAATCAAACATACCCTAATTGTCTTCTGCAATAATGTTAGATCCAGAAAACTCTGGGTCCTGTTTGGCCGCCAACTATTTGGCCAACGCATCATATATGGGTTGGAAGTTTCGGGATGTGCCAAGATCATTCTCACCAAAAATCAGCACATTCCAAAATTTCTAATCCCATCAAAAGTGGTTTACAAAGAAATGGACGGTCCACGATTCTTCAACTTGTAAACTGGGGTTAGAAATTTCGGTAAGAGTTGATTTTTGGTGAAGAAGATGGTCTGGATCCTCACCAAAACTTTTAACCCATATAGGACAAAACACGTAAAACACCTTCATCAAATAATTGGCTACCGAACAGAACCTTCATATTTCATGCCTATATGCATTATGAGAATTGAAAACCTTTTCTTCCTCACTTTTAGTTTTAGCTCCAGTGAAGTTCACTTGATTGTTTGAGGTTTTGTCCCCTGCTACAGCCATTGGCCGAAATTGACAGACTAGTAATCAATGATTCAAATATTCTCTTAGTGCAGCTATTTGTCTTTCTCCTACCCATACCTTGAGCCCGATTAGGTCCAGACAACAAAGTAATGCAAACGAACAGCAGGCAAACTATTTCAATTGGAATGAATAAGTAGTTTGATCCAAGAGTTAGGTAATAAGACTCAGATCAAACAAGCATATCGTTGAGACGTAGTCACAGAAAACAATTGCTCTGTGCAGGACAAATGTACCATAGTAATCGCTCTGTGGCATTGGATTATGTTTTTGGATGCCATAATGTGTGCTCATGACCTGGTAGGCTAGCCTAACTCTTCAGGAATAGTAACCGATTCAATATATCCATGGAGTTATTTAAGTAATTCACTCATCTTATTTCTAGTACATTTTTCTTATATTCCTAAAGCCTAGAAAGACCCTCACAAATTGCGGATACTACTTTCTTAAGAGTTAATTGGATTGAAGTTACAGCGTCATCATTGACTGAAATCAAAATATGTGCGAGATTCGGGTCAAAATTGTTGGAATTCTCAAAATGACACATTCTTGAAGAGTCGTATATTCTTCTTGCTGATCAAAGACGATACAATATCAAGTAAGCCCGTTATTTGATGCCACCTAAATATGTTTGCAAGTGAAATTATTGTTTCTTCAGCATTATTGCATCTCTTTTCAAACAATTGTTGAGTGGTCCCGTCTTTTGGTCAGCCCTCAAGTCCCTGAACAAATGAAATCTCATTTTTATAATAGACTAATTCGTTGACATAATGCCGGGCCATTTTTTATTAGCATAATGACATCGAACTCTCATTGCAGTCGATGCAACTGAATCAACTTTTTTTTTTTTGTATCAACTATTAAGAATTGTTTTCCCCTAATTAAGCAATAAAAGAATTATATCCATCTTAAACATGATCGTTCTTAAGTGGTGAAGCCATATTCAAACAGATAACCCACGTAATAGAGGGTCCAAGCATGGTTTATAGGGCCATCAATGGATCAGATCATATTAGAAAATCCAATCTATTATAATGGATATGGGTTTATCAAATCTGGTTTTAAATCAATCACGTCTCAATCCGATGAGGATACGATTTGTGACAATATCCAAATGATGTATGTTTATATTATATATTTTATTTAGACATAATGTATTGTACATTTATCAAATCGAATCGTCACATATTAAGACCATTTAAAAAATATTGAGTTTTGCGATCGGATCTACAACAACGGATTATATCTAATCAAGTCCAAAGCTTAAAATGATAGATCCAATTGGGTTCGACAATAAGAAACTTCTTATTGGTACTAATCGAACCTGAAACTGATCCATTTACAGCCCTAATTGATATCGTTATTGTTTATCCGTCTCACTCATATCCACTCTCTATTTTTTATAATAAAAAGCAAAGTACATTATTATAGTTACAGTGTTTTAGTCCCACATCGAAGAAAAATAAGAGTAGAAAAGGAAATATGGTGTTTAAATATGAATTGAAATTGAACATTGAACCATACTTACCTGGACGGGGTCAATGGATGATCAAGAAGGTCCATGGCCTAGGTTAGCAACCTCCATTGCACGTGGGAGGGGTGCTCGCCTAAGATCTCCCCAAGTGGGAGAGTCTACGTCATAATTTGTGATAGCTGGGGTACACGTTCGCACGGCCGCCTACTAAAATATCTTGAATTAATGTTTGTGAAATAGTTTTTAAAATCTAGGGATTAGGAAGTTTTTAGTAATTTAAATTAGTTTTTCTAAACTAATCAAATTTGGTTAATTAAAGGTAATTTCCTAGTAAATTAATGAATAATGAGGGACATTCTACAACACCAATTATTACCCAAATGCATATGTAAGTGCGTACTGATTGTATAATCTTTACATTTAAAAAAGATTTATTTGAAAAATATACATTTTACTATTAAAAATAATTAATTTTACATTTTGTTGAACCCAGTTGGGGATCGGGGGGAAGGTAAGGCTTAATCGATTTAGACCCAAGAGAGGTGAGGTAGTATAGATTTGGTCTTAGGGTTAGGGATCAACCAAGCGTAGTTCGGACTCATCCATTGACAACTCTAGTTATTATGTTGCAACAACAACACGTGTTGTTATTGCTTCTTCTTCTTGAATTGTTGAATACTTTAATTTATTTATAGAACTCACTTCTACACATTTTAAAAAAAATAACGTTGTAATTATATTATAATTTTATTATGCCTTGCTTCACTCAGATGTGCTTCTCGTCTTGCGCCTTTTTCCCTTAGCTACATTTTTTTTAATTTAATTATAATTTAATTTTTTTTAAATGCCAATTGAAGCCTTCCAAAACAGGTGATTTTTCTTCTACAATTCTCCAAATTAATGTGCTACAATCCATTTTCTAGAAATCATATTTACAAAATTTTGGATGCGAAGTGGAAAATTTGGAAAACTAAGGACAAATTATTAAAATGAGAATAAATTTGGATTAAATCGTGGATTGAAAGAGTGACATGAAATGATCACATGTTTTTCAAAAAATCAACGATTTATTTACATGCTAGAGAATATAAATCTAAAAAAAGATGGGAAACTTTTAAGTGCCCCAGTCCTTAATCTACTAGAGAACCATGAATCCTGAGTTCTTGTCTTGTCACAATTCCAAACTCATATAGGTTTTAACTCATCATCTACTTCTCCAAAAATCATTATCTTATTCTTGAGGCTTGAAGTTGAAGTAGATAGAATTTTAAGGTCAAAGATGAGGGTAAAATCAGTTAATCAAAAACTTGCTGGTTTTGAAAAGAAAACTTAATGGTGTTTAGCTTGAGGTTGAAGATGTAGGCATTTAGATAAGGGTCGTGATTGGTAGACACATGGAAAGGGAACTCATATGTTCACTCGCAATCTTGATCGTGTACATGTGAAATCCAAGGGTTAGAATAAAAAGAGTATTCCAAAAAGATGAATTTTGTTAGTGGTATGTAGAATTGTGGTGTAGCACCCCCATTGAGAGTCTCGCTGCCTGATCTGCAGGCAGGGATAGCCCCCTATTATGGGGCTCAAGGGTGGAGCCTTTGACCCAATTTTTTTGAAATTGCAAAATGGCAATTGTGTAATATTTTCTTAAGGATTTTCTATTTTTGGATAGATAAGATGTAATTTAACTACTCCCAATTTTATAAATAGAGATCTCTAGGATTGTAAAACTTAAGAGAAAATAATGATTGTTCTTGATCTGATCCGTGGATGTAGGCACACTACTAAACCACGTAAATCCTTATATTTTGTGTGATTCTGTCCTCTTTGTTGCTTCGTTTTTTTTCTACATATAGTACAAATCTCGACCCTTAAGATAATTTTGTAGAATAGCAAGTAAGGGGTTATCTCATTGGTTTGAAAGCATGGATATCTCAAATACTCACCAAATTTTAAAGTTTCAAATAATGCAAATTAGTTTAGGGATAAGAGTATATACACAATTGAATTAACAAAACATATGGACCATAGACATAATTGAATGGGTTCTTGTAGGAGATATGGGAACTGGGAATGGTCATGTAGACAAACGAACCAGTTGCTTGGTTTCGTTCCTCGAATACACATGGCACAAGTTTATAGGTTGTTGGACCTAGAAGAACCACCAAAATTAATGATACAGCTTGACTTGATCTTCTCTGAATAATTGTTTGGTATGAGTTGCATTAATTAATAATCCCTTCTCACTAGTCCATAACTACATGAAAAAGAAAATCACAATCTCATGAAGAAATTTGAAAAAAAAAAAAAAAAAAAGATGAGAGAATCAATCAAAGAAAAAAGAAAAGAAACCTACTTTCAATTAACATTGTAACAAAACTCCTATAGAATTACCCCACCACCAAAGACACCCAATTATTCTTGTTCACCACAACACCATTACACTTAAGAAACTCTCCTAATTTTAGAGAAAATTAATCCTACTTTTAGCAAAACAAAGGACATCACTGAGAATCATCGGGATTGTTATTGGATTCAGATAAATGGCCTTGAGTTTTCCAACTGAAGAGGCTGTAGGCATGAACCAAAATGCTATGTCTATCCTTAAACTTTGTCCTGAACTTCCACATCCGACGATTTTCAATCTCGTAAACAAACAAGCCGGAATGGGAACCATAATCCCTATTCTTAAATAGTATTACTTCACCATCTCCGAAACTAATGACTGGAACAAGTTTGCATAGCTCAGGAATTGCATGGTGATATCCCACAAAATTTATAGAATTCGTAACGATACTACGTTGTTTTTCCCAAATTCCACTCTCAAAATCCTTCAAAACCCATAAGTCGATTTGGGTATTCTTAACATAGAACATTACTGACAAAAAACCATTCATCTCCATCAAAACATCTTCATATTTGAGGTTAGGATCACGGCTGTTCCGTTGTGGTAGTAAAGTTTTGCGCGCTTCATCGCTTACATCATAGAAACGATGAATTCACGCGAACCAACATACCAATGTAGAATCTTCCCATTAATCAAAATCGGATCACACGGATGAAAATTCAAGCCAACGGGCCTATCATAAACATCATTGAAAGGCCCGGAAACCTTTCTCCAATTATTATTAGAACCACCTAGATTTAGTATCTCAAATCCAACTTGTGCAGCATAGAAGTGCACCACTTTAAACAAATTGGCAATTGGATCGAAAGCGAGTGCACACCCACATCGGTAGTGAGGACAAAATGTAGGACGCATAGGGAGACTTACGATCTGCTTCGTTGTTTTGTTCAGAACACAAAGAATTCCACGTTGTTCTGGATTGTTTACAAGTAACAAACCATTACAACTAGGCATGATTCGACCCATGCAAATCATAGGTGTATCATAACGTATGGGCACATGGCGATGTCGAAAATTCAATCCATCTTCTAATTTGTTCATCTCCAATATATGTGATTTGAATGTAGATCGATACCTTAGTTCTTGTATGATCAAGTGGGGTTTAGAGTGAGTGAAATTTTGTTGGATGAATAAGGGTGTAGAGATCATGTTGAACCATGATTTACAAACGTACCTGATTTTGGATTGAAGCAATTCGGGTGGAACGAACTTGAGGATTTCGAAGATAATCCCTTCATCGAGATATGGGTTGGGCTTCTTCATCTTCATCTTCTTCTCTTGATCTTTTGTCTTCTAGTTCATCTTAACGATCTCTCTCTACCTCTTGTTCTGTCTCACGTTCTAATTCTATATTTTATTTAGGATTTTCTTTCCTTCTGAAGGTTGGACTCTTTAATTACAAACGTGGACGTTTTGAACTGTTGAAGAGATACATATATTATTCGATGGGAACACGTGTGGTGAACACGTGCTTGATCAACGGCCAGAAATTAGTTATTAAAAACTTGGGATCCATAAAACGGAACACGTTAAGGATCCATGGACCGTGGTTGGGTATTATTATTTCAGGTTATATCCATAACCCAATTTAAATAATTGGTAGGCCCATATTTTATAACGGTGACAGGCCCTCTTGACCTGAGTCTACTATAGAATACTTATTGAAATGGCCTAAATGTCCTATCCTTCAAACTTTAACTACATCCACTTGATTTTTCAAGAGATTATGATTCTTGAAGTAACACAGTCAGTTGTTCAACTTTAAGATATTTTCTCCTTCAATCTTCAAATTTCAAAAACAAAAAAAGATTTTTGGGAAATAAAAGATGAAAGATTTTTTTTAGTAGAAAACATAGACGAAGTTGAAGATAATGGTTACTAGTTTTGGGAGAAGATTGTCAGGAGTTTTTTTTTTTTTTTTCACTAGAGGTTGAAAATGAGGGCATTTAGATAATTGTACAAAAGTCTTAAAGAAAAAGACCAAGATCAAAGGGGTATGCCACCATTTTGAAAATGCATGGGTATCTCAAATATTCATCAGAACATGGGGAGAGATTGAAGATAAGATTTTTGGGAGAAAAAAAAAAAAAATTAAAATCTAAGTCTTCTTCTGTTAATCTGACTACAGTCAAGGGGTATTTCACTAGTTTGAAAACACAAGAGGTATTTCAAATATTAACTAAAACCCAGAGGGGCATGGATAAATATTCAGAAAGTTTATAGGGATCATCTCCAAAAACTATATAATTTCTGATTTCTTAAAGTTTCTTCACATTCAATTGAGCTGTTCTTGTTTCCTTATATCACTTCTGTTCTATATCGATTTACAATATGGACAACAAAATTCTTTAAGCAATAAAAGAACAACATTTACTGACCACACTAAACACCTCTTTAACTGCATAGTAAGAACAAATTTCCTTCACCTTGGATGAACTTTATTCTAGCTGTTGCAAGCTCTCGACGTGATGATCTAACTTGCCATAAACAGAACTTGGAAGCTTGAAATTACGTTTTCCTAAGCACGGTCCTGTTAAAGCATCGATTTGGCTACTAATCACACTTGCGATACTGAATCCTTGGTTCTGCAACTCTGTTCTCCTCCTCGATAAATATTCCCAGCTCTCCATTCGCATTTCATCGTCTGATCTGCAAGACAACCGATATTAAATAATCCTAAAAAAATATCAAGAAATGATTCTATCTAGCAGAGGCTACAATGACAATAGATGAGATGCTTAGTTATTTTGTCGTGTCTCCAAGATAATCGGGAACCTAATAAGAATTTTAAAAAATAGAAGCCTGATTTTCTGTATGGAGGTAGTCATACTGGCAAAACAATAATCCATTAATTACGTACAAGAGCACAAAAAAGTATGGTTCAAGGAACAATGAGGTATATTCGAGAGAGGAAATATCCAATGAGGTGTTTCAGACTACCAAATAAATTATTTTGATTATTAAAATTTGAAAATGTGAGTAGAATTGTATCGGACTCATCTTGTTATCCTTATCCATTAAAAAAAATGCCCGATAAAAGGACACAACATGTACCTCATAATCAAAGAAGACCAGCCTCTGTAACCTGCAGAAATGAGACTCTCTATGGTGCTGTTTCGCTGCTTCTCAGGTTTCCTAGTGAGAAAAATCTGAGACCACCCACTAGCTTGGAGCTTCAAGTACAATTCTAGAATAAGTGTGCCTGCTGAATGCTTGCTCTTGGTCCCTTCAACCCAATTATTTCCATTGTATGGATTGAATCTATGTCAAAGAAAATAGGGAAAATGAGATTCTATTCTAGGCCTGGTTTTTAGAGCGAAATGATATAGCCATGACCTGATATTCAATTACGGAGCACACATGGTATTGATCCAAGCATGCAGTCACATGAGAAATATTCCACAAATAAGCTAAGTTATGATGATATAATGATAGCTTCGGTATATTTACCAGAGGAATATCCCTTACTAGCTTTTCAACTGTGTGTCACTAGTAAAGTTGAGTGCAACTTTAGTAATGGCACACATAGAGAGGGAGATCTATTAAACATTGACGGTAAGAAAAATACCGAAGCAACCATTTCGTTAACTTGGTTCTATTATCCAGATGGATGAACCGATGAAGTGATAGAGGAGGAAGTTGTCCATAGAATTTGAGCTGGATGAATAAAGTGTCAGTGTGCTTCTGGAGCAAAATATGACCGATGCATCCTAATCAAATTTGAATGAAATTTTATAAGATGGCAGCAAGACAGGCTATGTTTTATATAGCTGAATGTTGGACAGTATGAAACAATATGTTAAAATGTAGGACCATCCCTGATAGATGATAAACTAGGGGAAAGTTGATTGAGGTGGTTTGGTCATGTGCAATGGAGAATGATAACAGTTCCTGTTATTACTTATTAGAAAGAACGTGGTTCTGAAAAAGTGAAAGGCTGATAAAGGTAGTGAGAGTGGATATGAACACACTTGAATTAACAAAATACACGGCCTTAGAAAGAATTAGAGGAATGGTATTCGTTTGGTCAACCCCTTATTTTCAGGATAACAATAGCTAAAGAACAACAAATTCGTTCGGTCAACCCCTTGGAATCTTAATGCGTTCTCAGGTAGAAAAAGATACCTTCGGGTCCTTACCCCTTTTGCCATATGCTGGGTAACGTGGTGAGAAAGAAACCGAAGGGTCTTCAATGGGGAGGATATGGATTTTCAAGATTTGGTCTTGGAAGTTTTGGCCTTCTTGTTTTTTTTGGAGTAAATTGGACTCGGAATTTAAAGGGGTGTTTTTTGAGGAATTTATGTTTAGATGTTGTTATTTGTGCTCGGAGTAGCTTTGTAATCTTTTCTTGTATTACAGCTGGTTATCTCAACCGGCAGATTTCTTTGATTAATAAAATTTGTGCACTTATCAAAAAAAAAATTTGAAAAAACTCTGAAGAAATTTAATACTATGTACATAAGGAACAACGAAACAGTCATAAAAAACAATAAACATAACGATATCTTACAGTCTAGCCATAAGTGATGTGACCCACAATAATAACAAGTCTCAAACAAAACATCAACAAAAAGAAATCTCAGGCAGTGGAGAAAAATTACCGATTCTGAGACATACTGGTATGATGAGGATAAATTGACGTAAAAATATCATCCATGTCTATCAACACCACATCTAGACCATCATCTTTTGGTTTCAAATTACTGAAGTAGCTCTTTGCCACCCACATTGTCAAATTAAAATCTCTTAAATATTGAACTTCTCTGACATATTGAATATCACGAGCCCTGCAAGCTGCAGGAAGCTCATCTGCTAACAACCTGTTAAGCTCAGCATGCAAAGTAAAAATCCTGCAATACTCATACTCAAGATCACTTGTTTCTCGAAGCTGAATAAGTCCAGCACTCTTAGATTGACAGGATTGCAACATGACAGTCAAAGTAATCAGCATTGCTATAAATAGAATACCAACGGTTACCAGTGCTGCAATGAAGATTGTAACAGCAAAAGATGTCATATAGCAACCCGATTCCATCAGATAATGGCTCCCCATTTCTGAAATAGAAGAAAAAATGTCATCTAACTACAGCCAAAGATAAAACTAAATAGGAAAATTGAGGTACCTGTCAGATACATGAGACACATAAGTTAAAACATGGGACCCAACATCTTATGGGTCTTATGGAGGAATCAACACCAACAGATGATCTAAACCTTCCATACTATAGTACTTTCCCCAAAACTTCCAATATTTTCTTGAGATATTTACAAAAACATGATCAACTTTTGACGAATTTATGATTCCAGCTCACTGTTCATTTTAATTACCAAACGTGGACGCGCAACGAATTCGGCATGTTTAAAGTGACTATTTCGCAGGTTTAAAGTGACAATTTCGCTTTTAACCTGCGAAATAGTCACTTTAAAACATCAGAATTCGTTACCGGTTCACATTTTGGTAATTAAAATGAACAATGAGACAGAATCGTAAATTCGTCAAAAGTTGATCACGAAATAGTAATTTACCCTATTTTCTCTCAAAATTAACATAATAAAACATACAAAAATGATAATCTTATGGGCCATCGAATGGCAGGATCCAGTACCCTAACATGTTGTACATCTGTTGGTAACCCGTTATTAGACAGACATAACGATTACCAAAAAAAATATCTTACAAGTTCCTCGACGGTAAAATAAAGTAGGGTGAATTACCATTTCTTGAGCTGAATTTGAAGAATTTATGATTCCGGCTCCCTGTTCATTTTAATTACCAAAACGTGAATGGCAACAAATTCGGAGGTTCATGTTTTGGTAATTACAATGAACAGTGAGAAGGAACCGTAAATTCGTCAAAAGTTGATCACATTTTTGTATATCCCAATAAAGTAGCCAAATAATTCATAGTGACAAAAACATGAAAAAGTGAAGAATGTTTCACATACCAGAACCTCCTCTACTTGAAAGACTCTGGGTGGAGTTCCCACGCTCTACTCCGGTATCGGCAAAAGAAGACATGGGGGAGTCACCAAACAAGGAAATAATGGCTCAATCGGTCTTATTGGACAAAGATAACCTCCCAAGATTAATCCCTATTCAATCCTTTTTCACTAGATGGAAAGATTCTCAGTACTAGGAAATCAACTCATGCATAATGCAACGAAACGTACAAGAAGCTTCATTTTCAATGCTCACTAGATCATATCTCAGCATCTTTGCCTATTTCATTCACAAAGTTGAAATGTAATGAGAAATTTTCTGTTTCAATTCAAATGGAATTAAAAAAATTGAGCAATTTTAGCCATGGAAATGTTGTTGCCACCCCCAGTGAACCATCGTCCCAAGGTCCAGACATCGTGTCCTCGATATTCACAACACACAAATCTAAGGATAATGCAATGGTCTGGACCTCGTGGGGCCATTTCTGCCAGAGTAACACTAAAAAATTCATTTTTAACCATCTGATGATCAGACAAACAGTAGAAAACTAAGGTTTACAAATCATTAACACGAATCTCTCAAAAATAGCCTAAAATGCTACAGTTCCAGATTTCTCACTAGATTGGAACTCCAAATGAGCTTAATTTTCGTTAAACTTGAAACAAAACATGATAAGCTATGAAAATTTCCAGTAATAATTACTATTCCGTTCAACAATTACTAAATCTAATACCAAATCAACAGATCAGCCAGAAGAATAAATTTGAAAAAAAAAAAAATCCTAATCAATATTTTATACTTGAGATCGTAAATAAACAAGCTTAACATGGCAAAAACTAAAACTCAACCAAGATTGAAACTTTAATAATTTAATATCCTATTAGAAGAACAAAGTTCTATCAATCCATCAAAATCTATGGTTAAAAACAGAGGAAAATTGTACCTGAGAGCGAGATTGAAGAGGCAGTGATTGCTGAACCAGATCGAAGAAGCAATCGAATCAGAACACAGAAGCAAGAAAGATCGAAATTCGTCCATCTATAAATCAAATTACGTTTTTCAAACGAAATCCGTCCTCTCTCCCTCGCTCCGTGACGGGAGACCTCTAGAATTATTCGCTCAATCATGCGACGAGTTGTATATAGCTACGTGTACGATGGATGGAGCATTTTTTTTTTAGTATACATACATGTGTGATATCTCTAGGGAATATCATACAATCTCACCCGTTTGTTTGATGGAGAGCCACAAACGTCGTTTGAGATTGATATTCGAATAAATCTGACTGTATGGTAATCCAATGGTTCTAATGCTTGTAGTAGTTTAATATTATAGTCCGTCCACATTGCTTTGACTAATCTATAATTTCTCGTACCAGGCTCATGAGTCATGACCATTCATTGCATAGGTCACCCACCTGGACAATTATTGGAAGGGATATTTCGAAAGAGTCCTACTAACCTTACTAACGTAGTGAGTAAAAAAAAAGGTCTTACTAAACCTCATCCACCATAAAAAAATACCTCGAGATTTGTAAAGTAAGTCCTTGAGATTTGTAACAAATCTATGTGGAACAAATGTATGAACTCAATGAAAAGTCCCTAGGAGGCATATGGGCTGTCCCGGATCATACTAGACAGGTTTGTCGTGAGACTCCTGAGCCAAAACCCAAAGGTTAACAACAAGTAGATCTACGCCAGGGGAATTAGTAATGTGTCAGGAGAAATTAGTACAAGAAGCCGTGGATACACTTCTTGATAATGGGATCCGCGGACAACCAATGAGGGACGGTCATAATAAAGTTTACAAGTCGTTTTCGGATGTAATTGAAGGCAAAGAGGGAAGATTTCGTGAGACTCTGCTTGGTAAACGGGTCGATTATTCGGGGCGTTCCGTCATTGTTGTCGGCCCTTAAGCTGAGTACGTGGAACACTCAACTTATGTCATCGCATTTGTTCATGCCGTAGAAGCATCAAAGCATCCAGCACGACCGTGACAATTGGTATCCTAAGACCACATGAAGCCAATAATCATATTTTTGCCAAATCATGTATGACATTACTGAAATGTTTTCTTGGTCATGAGTGCTAAATATATTCGAATTATGTGTTTCGTGGGTCGCAAGTAAGGTAATTAGGGGCTGTTCGTTTGGAATATAAAAGCCAGCTCAATTTACTTTTTTAGCTTTTAAGTCAAAAAAACTCCATAAGCAATGATCGTTTGAGCTCTTTTAGCTCTAACGAAAATCAATAAAAGTTAAAAATCAGCTCTTATTCAGAGATGTTAGAGAGAGGCTTCTTTCATTTGCTTCTGTACAGAGCCGAACACCGAAAACGGCTATGGAATAATGACCAAAAAGCCCCTCATCTTTTTTTCTATTTCCAACGAAAAAATCGTAACCCTATTTCGTTATCTACTTCGAACGACTGTAAACACCTCCTCGTCACTCTCCACTCTCAATCTTGGCTCACACAAATCGATCTCTCAAGGGTAAACCCCTCCTTGTCACTCTCTACTCTCACTCTCGGCTTCCTTCTTCTTAGATCTCTCTTGACTCACACAAATCGATATCTCTCGACTCACACAAATCGATTGCTCAACACTCTCTACAGATCACGAATCTTGGGTTTCCTCATCTCTCACGAAGGTAAAATCTCCACTCTTTGCTCTCGATTTTGTTGCCTCAGTGTTATACCTTTCTCTCACCCTCTCCACTCCAAATCAAAACAAAAAACTATGGGATCTCCTGCAACTAATTTATGGGTCTTGTTGGGGTTGGGTTTGATAGAAAAAATGAACAACTTGCAACTTGTATCCCTACATTTTCACGAATTTTATTTTATTTAATGTTTTCTGTCAAAAACTTGAATTGATTTTGCTATTGGGATTGAATCTAAAAGCATGGAAATCTCTTTTGATTATATTGGATTTTCGTTGTGGGTGAGTTTATTTATATTGTTTGTAGCTTTGGATGACAAGTTTTCTGATTTCTATGGGATTTCTAGTTGTTTTTGTGTTTGTTTAAAATTGTAATTGGATAGGTGTGGAATGGGTAAAAAAAGCTGGAAATTGATGATTGTTATACGTTCAGGATTTGTGGTTGAGTTTCTTCATGATGTTTGAAGCTTTTGCTAATTTTCTGATTGAATTTGTTATTTTCTTCAATGATTCTGTTGAAAACTTGGATTGGATTGGTGTGGGATTGATAAAAAAGATAGGTTGTTCTACTATTTTTGGGTTGTTGAGTTCCTCGTTGAGATTTGAAGCTTGGTTTTAAGTTATGATTTTTGCTATTCTTCTCCAAGTATATTTTTGGACAATCTGGAACTTATGAGGAGGTAGGTGAACCAAATGCATTGAAAAGAAAATTCGTAGTGGTATGTGCAAAGCTTATGAACAAACTCCTTAAGAGTTTTAATACCAAATACCAACAAAGCAAAACAAGTTAATTCTGTGCACATGGGTTGTTCAATACTTATATAGAATTGGGTTCGGCCAAATAAGCTCCTAACACTTGCTAATAACTGTACTAGCTAAATTACATATATTTAGACATAATTCCTCACATGACAATATCACTTTTTAAAGTAAAAACTGTCATTGTCTCCTAACACTAGGTCTCGACCCTTCTTACAATTTTTATTTTATTTTTTGAAGTTGGGTTTGATTTTAATTGGGTTTAAACTCACCATTGTTGGAAAACATTTAAAACCATGCTTGGGTTATGCTCAAGGTAGAAATTGTACAATTGTTTCCTTTCCATCAAATTTAAAGTAAGGTGTAGGATAATGTGATTAATTTTATGGATCTACCACTTTGGGGATTCATCTCTTTCTTTTTATTATGAGGATGCAAGTTTACAATCTTAGCTAAGGTACAACTAAAAACCTTCCTATAGTGTAATTTTAGTGTTGATTCTACCTTTCTTTTTAGATTCTCTCTCTCTTTGTTGATTTTTGTGATTTCAGGGTAAGTTTAGCAATTTTAGCCACGTTTAAATTGCATTTTCCTTTATGCAAACAATACTCACCCAACCATGTGTTCAGATTTTTTTTTATTTTTTATTTAAACAGTCCTTTATGTAAACAATACTCACTTTTTGCAATTTTTTGAACTCAAAATACCAGTTTTTTAACTTTATATTGAAAGTACTAATAACCCTTCTTTTAACTTATATTCAAATTACATTTATACACCTCCTATCTTTATTATATAAAAGAGTAGGGTATTGATAAATGTGAAGGGTAAGAATGGTAAAAAGGTAGAAGAAAGGAAAACAACAATTTTTGTATGAAAAATGTAGAATTGTTCATTTTTTAGACCATTTGGTTAAAAAACTTATTTCTGAAAATAATAAATTACCATTTTCGAAATTAATTTGAATAATGCAATTTTTTGTTTAAACTCATCTCACATGCGGAATTTATATAGATAAATGCAAATTTATATAGTTATTTGCTTTATGAATTGATGGATTAGATTTCTTGACATTTTTAAAGATAAATTTTTGATTTGTTACGATTTATTGATTATTCCTTATCTATTATTTTTTTAAATGAATATTTAAATTGCAGATGCCTAGACAAAAAGTAACAGAACCAAAAGAAACAGAGTCAAAAATTGATTCCGCAAGATGGACACCCTATCTTCATAAGATTTGTGTTGATATCTGCGTGGAATTAGTTAAGAAGGGAAAAAGACCCGGTACTTCATTGAATGTATCGGGATACTCATCTTTAATGAAACAATTCCAAACAGACGAGACTCAATTACACTAAGAAGCAACATAAGAATCACTGGGATAAAAGTAAAGCTATGTGGACTAGATGGATTAAGCTAAAAGCATGTAGTGGTGTGGGCTACGATGCTGCTAACAATAAGGTATTAGCGAGCGATGACTGGTGGAACTCTTGGTTGAAGGTAATTTCCGATTAAATTATCAAATAGAAATATCACGTTTACCTATTCAAACCTATTAAAGAAATTTATTACATTTATATATGTATTTAGTGTAATTATATATTTATTAAAGTATTTTGATAATTTTTTATGCATTCTAAGTGCATTATCAACATTAGGGGTATTTTGATTATTTTATCAGAATCCAGTAATAAAAAGCTATCAAACGAATATGCTTTTCTAGTTTCTGTGCTTATGTAACGAACAAGCTTCTGCTAGATATGACTTTTCAGACTCCGGATTTCTGCTTTTTCTAGAAACCAGTTTCTGGAGCTAAAGCTGGTTTCTGTAAAAAACAGACCCTTAGTAATCAAAGTAAAAGTAGATTCAACAAGATTTGAATTCGTGTAATGATTTTATAACTCAACCTGACGATGACTCAAAAACTCATAAAACATGTGCAGTTGTGTATTCTGAAGGGAAAAAAATCAATGATTCTTGCACTTGCCTTGTCAGTGAGTTACCTTGTAAGGTTGCGTTACAAAATCAGCACTCTTTCGGTTGAGGCATAACACCCCTCAGGCCTTCACAAATGTCTATCAAAATTTTCCATTAACTCATTACCATATAAGAATATTGATTAGATGCCAATCAAAAAAAGAATATTGATTGTATTACATGATTCTTTTATTTTGTAAAACCACATCTCAACCTTTGGTCATCCCACCAACTTGTATCGAATACATTTTTGAATCATGATTTACTGGCTTGAAAATTTTCACTCGGTCCGTACGCAGCTGATGTTGCAAGGGCACAGAACCATAGATCTTTCTCTTTGGGATACACAAGGAAAACGATTAGCAGTTATGTGCCCTTGCCACATCAGCCAAGTGCAAGCTGAGTGAAAATTTTTGAGTCAGAAAATCATTAAGGGTACATTTTTTTAAAGCAAGAGGTTTAGTGACTAGTAATTAGTAGGTGAACAGATTTTGAACCTTGCCAGGTGGTGTATCAACAGAGTGATGCCAAGAAAATAAGTTGCATCAAGGCCGAGAGAATCCATTACTGATAGATCATGACTTCCTTGTCTGCTTTTGAGTTATTTCTTTTATGGAAGATCTTTTTACCGGATCAGACTACATGGATGTCACCCAGCGTGCCAAACATTTGTGGGTTAGCAGCTAGAAAGTGTACCTGACATTCGGATTTGCATTAGGGTTTCAAATCCAAAAGGAGTTCAGAAATTTACACCTAAGAAATAAAATGGTGAGGCTCTAACATCACCAATGAAATTTACAATTGTTGCGAGTAATGTCCAACCTGTTCGGGTTACCTCCCAACCAAGAAAAGTATCTAAAATTGCCCCACCTTTTCCTACTTTGAGTTCCACAGCAAGTGATTCTACATCGAGTCAGCCTATTGATGTGAACTATCGTTCCATTGCTCTTCAGAGAGTAAAATAAGTAGAGATGAACTTGGCAGACACATTAAACTCCGGTGATGTACAAACTAGCTGCAAAAACAATGTCGCGTTTGATTGCATTGGAAGCCGTTTCCATTTTTTTGTAGAGAGCTGAGTTACCCATGATTGCTGCAGCATTCTTGAATTCACGGCACGTCTCATCCAATCGGACAATGGTCCTCACAATCATACCTTCAGGAACGTCTGTGAGCTCACAAATATCCGCAAAGGGTGTACCCTGCCATGGAAAAAAAAATGAAAATGTCGAGTTGGTAAAAAAAATAAGCAACGGGGCTCTACAGAATATTAATGTCTACACTTGAAAATGAACCTTTGCCCATTCATAAACAACTTCAACTAGACCGAACTTGAGATTGTCTTGTGCATACTCCTCAGGGTTTATTGGTAGGTTGAACTGCGCTTGAAGCTCCCCAAGTCTGATTGCTGTATCATACAATCTAATTTGGATGCATATGTGAGTTTAGATTCAATGAACAAGAAAAATATGAAATTGAATTTAAACCCAGAAAGAATCTAATTGTAAAGATAAGAAAGAATATAATTGTAAAGATAACATGATATTAAAGTTCACTTTACAACTAAAACAAAAACAATGGAAACACATTATGTTATCTATGAACTTCATCTGTTTAAACCAACTCAATGCCTTCAATCTGCTGGAAATTATAACTTCTCTGAGGACTAATGTGGATTAAACTAACTTCAATTTGGAAAAAGTTTGAACCAAAGCTTATGGACAAGTAAATGCTTTTTAAAGATGATTGAAGCCCCCAATTGTGCAAAAACTAGGGAAACTCAATCCCCAGAATTCAACCAAGCCTGGACTCATCCAAGTGTCTCAAAACAGAAGGTACTTAACCTCAGTTCTGAATAACCACAAAAATACCAAGAACTCGGATTTTAGATAGAAAACAGTCCCACAAGGATCAGTTTTTTATTTTTATTTTTTTATGAACATAAATTTTATTAGAATCATGGGAAAGGTCAAGATGACCCTCCTTGATTACAAAGGATCCAACCATCTTTTACCAACTAATCTCACTTTCCTAGCCAAGAATAAAAAAACGTTGTGCATGTCTAAACACAAGATTTGCAGATTAATCACTGTTAACCTACCCAAGATGCCAGAAATCCAACTTCTAAGATTTGTGAACTATTGATTACAGGCACTTGTAGATAGGACTAATAAAGCCACAAATTTCTGGACAGATTAATGAATTACAATAAATGCATGTGAGGGGAGGGGACTGCACGTACCCCAAGGATTAGTCGGGTTCTCTAAGAGGCCTGTATACCTTGGTTCTAAAAAAACAAATAACAGCAAGAAGATAATAGAAAATAAATCAGTGAATTATCTTATTTTAAGGTACTTCTCACTGTAATATTCTTCACTTGGGGGTTATGGTTGAAAATAATGTACGTCTTCCACAGATATTTCTGTTATTTAAGAATAAATAAATAAAATAAAAACAACAAATTTAAATTCAAATTTAATATTGTTTTTTTTAATTTAAACATTTCTGAATATTAGGTGATGGAGTGAGTCTGATTCATACTATTATAATGGCAAACAATAACGAACCTGGCAATTTACACCACCAAGTAGCATTATTTATAAACTTCAATTATAGAAGCAAAAAACCCATTCTATTCCTTGATATAAAATGGAAATAACCTCGATTTTGCTAGAGCCAGCTTTTGAGTAAGTGAGGGTTCGGAAGTGTTCCGCTGCTGAAATACAAGGGCAGACATGAGTGCTACAGCTTCTTCTGGTTCCAGGTCATCCAATTGGTTCTCAAACAAGCACTCTGTGGATATCAACTCTTCCCCAGAATTCATCTCACAAGCTACGCGACCCTTGATCCGAACAACAAGGTCAGCATCTATACATCCAATTATCTTCAGCACATCTATCTGCAAGAGTAAAATTATAGGGTGTTAGTGATAACTATATAGAGTGCATTTGTGTTCCTGAGAAAAATTTATGTGAGGGAATCTATTTATTACAACCCAGAAACCATGCAAAAAGGAAACAGAGATAAAAGTTCATGAAAAGCATACTCTGCCCTGAAATTCCGGCATCTGTTTAAGTGCTTCATCTGACATTTCATACTTCAGTGCATTAACTTCTTCTCGGTGCTTGTTAAGTGTTCTTAGTAATTCAGTGTGCTCCGGCAATTTTATGCATCCATGACACTTATTCTCAGCCATCTTTTGCAATATACTGTTCCATCTGTTGTACACATTCACGAGCTCCATGTCGTTCAGCTTCAGATCTGAAATAGGCTCACCATAACAAAGCTTTACCTTTAGCTAGTAAATTTAAGGGGAAGTTGAAATCAATAGAATCCAGTACTGTCATTCTGACACCATGGGTTTTAATCATCACTAACCACTATTCTCATAGCTAATAATTAATTATTGAACCAAAAGTGAATACCAACAAGTGTGAAACGTACGAGAATGGATTAAATTTGTAATGTAGGGGAAATCTGACAAATTATAGTTTGACTTCTTCATAGGGGTGACTAGGCCTGGTAAAGCCAGCCATTTCTCTTCCAGCTTTAGATTTTACAGAAAATATTGAAGAACTCCATTGCAAGCATTCAACAATTAGAGCTGGTCATCATTCGGGATTGAGAAACTCCCATGTCTGATTACTTGCTAATAAACTGGCAGAGGGATAACAATAGGATTCTCGTGAAAATACTTTGTTGGAGTGTAAGATTTCAGATCTTCCTCACTACCTGCCTACCTCCATACTCTTTTTGGCCTTCATCACAAGCTGTAAAGGATTAAAGTAAGTCTGAAAGGACATTGAGGGAGGTAGTAAGAAAAGAGCCGAGGGCAAGCTATCTAACAGAAAATATGGCCTCACTAAGAGTGGAATGGCAAAACAGGATTTGTGTAGCTAAACCCATATAGTTGGGATAAGGCTTTGTAGATTGATTGAACGGTAGAATGATTGAAAGGAATAGCCTTAACTGCACATAATTGTGTGACAATATGTATCTATAAGTTACCTCAAGATAACCTTGATTTTTGAAATAGAGGGAAAATTCCCCTTCTTATAAACCATAAATATAGCCAACATAACAAGGTTACCAACAGTTGTGTTGGTGTTTGACACTGTTACAAGGTGTCTGACACACGATGCCATTGAGAAGTCTGAAACACCAGCACATCCATACACATGCATTATATTTTTTGACAAGTCCATTTATTAAAACAGACACGTCCAAAATGCAACATTTAACTCCAGAATCCTTTTATGAAAAAATAAAACATTATAATGCTGGTGTACAGATATCAACCATATCTTAATGAAAGTACGTTTCAAATATCGATCCATGGTTGTGCTTGACTTAATAAATTGGTCAATGGAGGTGGATTGCACCAACCCTTTCAGATGTCACTTTTTATAGAAAATAATTGAAATAAAAAGTGACAAAACTTAACATGTAAGGATGTTTGTCAGGGTGTGTTGACACATGTTTGCAAGCATGTCTACCACAACAAAAGTACTAGAAGTAACATGTCATTGCTACATAGAACCAAGGTACTAAATTTCGATTTCAGTGTATATTTTGGTCAACCTGAAATGGGAATATTCTGTGGAAATATTTCAATCAGTGCGAAAATTAATCAACTTTTGGAAATGACAAAATACTGAGGAAAATATTATTGAAATTGTGGGAAATGATAAAATACGCATTAAAACACACTCATTGAGTCATCAAAATACAGTAAACAATCACATGCAGTGTGGAAATGAATATCAACAAGATTATGCTACACAAATGTGCAAGTATTTGAGAACTTGATGGTGAAGAACTTAGTTCTCCAAATAGAAACGAAAATAATAATGTCACAAACTTCAACACATAAACAGTTGCTTAGCTAAGAAACTATTAAGTAATATTGCATTCATGTTATTATATATTTTTATTTTTTGAAATAGGTATGGATAAATTAATAATGTAGCCAACTAACTCATAAATGGATGATTTTCTTAGTGCTTATATGAACATATTAATATGTTTAAAATATGACGATCTAGATACATAGCTTGTAGTTTGTACAACATTCAAGTCATTTCACATAGCTTATAAAGAAACAGTGAATATTCAGAGAACAGGAGCCATACCTTTTGGATGTAGAGCAGGAGGATAATTATTTCCATTAGATTTTTTACTTAAAAGCTGTTGAACTGTTTTTGAGTATGCAGCTTTACTTTCCTCTTCAAGAAGGCCAATTCGATCAACATTTATTTTGCAATTGCAAATGCTTAAGAACTCTTTAGGTTCAATTTCCATAACCTCATAATTCACTCCAGCTGCACTACCACGGTGTGGTAACTTTATATTGATGGCACCCGATCCTTTGCGAGAACCGCTAGCTGGAATGAAGTCTTCATCTAGACCACGTTTATGTTTAGGAAGAAGCATGAATAAACCTCCTTCTTGAGATTTATCACTAGCTGAAGGAGTTTGGATAGGTGTTGTCAGATCAGGTCGCAGTACCAGAACAATAAATTGTTTATTATTAGTGGAAGGTTTTTGCAGGACTACTCCAAGTAAGTGGTCTTGGACCTGTCATTTGTAAATGATAAACATCAAGCAAATATAGGTATTAGAAAGAATTTCCTAGTGATTGTGAAACAAATTTATTGATTGTATCCTCCATATACCTTACAGTGTCGAAATAAATACAAATTCAAACATGGGAAACTTACTGATTGAATAGAATTAACCTAATGGACATAATTTAGGATACAAGAATGTCTGGGACAGTATATTTTACAAGATGCAAGCAGAACACATCTAAACATCCCCTCCCGAGGCATCAAAGTACAATCCACCATATCCAGATCCTCTTTGCAATAAAAGTGACTGTAGGACACAAATCCAGTCTGAAAGAAGAGATGATTTCACCCTCATAGTAAAAAAAACCTCCGTTTTTTTTTTTTGTGAAGAAAAGACGCAATTAATTAGCAACTCTTCCAATCAGTAATTTAATCCCAAATTACTCATGAAATTTTGAAGAAATATATTTTTATAATCCCCGCATTTTTCAGAAACTTTCCTGGATCTATCGGAAATAAACCGAAGTGACCCCACACCAAAAAATTGCCGAATCAGAACTTAGTTATTATGCTAATCAGGAACTTTAAATGGGCACAACACAAAACTAGCACCATTAAATGCAAGTATTGTCCCAGATTCCATGAATAATACTGAATTAATGTGACTAAATTGTATTCAGGGAATCGTTTTTGGTATATAAAAAAAATAAAAATAGGTACTCACTGATTGTGATTTGACGACCACCACTCTTCCAGGTACAAGAAATTGTTGGGCAGCATGGGACTGTAGGATCTTCTCTAATACAAAATCTCTATGTTTATCAGCCTCTGTCGACATATCATAGTATTCCTCAATTGCAGGTTCACCGTGTATACATCTGAAATGCAAACAAACATCCCTCAAGTATTATGCTAAAATGGAAAAGTAGGTAGCTAGTTCTACAAGAAATTCACACAATTGCACAAGATTTATAAAGTAGCCTTCAAAAATGTTGGCCATGCAGTATATATGTAATGAGAGAACGAAGTTTCAGGTGAGCTTTGTTTGTTTCTCAGGTGTTGATTGGTGTTTGGTTTTGTGAGATAGGTCTTCTTGACCTCTATTATATTCATTAAAATAAAAAAAATTGAAAATGCATATAAGATGGAATTGAATGGCAGTTTATGACTAATCAAAACAAAGGTCGAACAGGAGACAATGGGGATGTCGAGGTGAAGATCAAGGATGATTAATAAATGTGTAGGCTCTAACCAAGCACCTCAATCAACAAGGAGGCATTTGAGGAAAGAGAATCACCGACAATAGTTTGATACAATAAAATTGAATTACTAATTACTAATTCTAAAATGAAGAATTATGAATCTAATTGGGGAAAATTTGAGAAACTCACTCAATAGTTACTGTAGGTTGAGCAAGCTTCAGCATGAGTTTTTGTTGTTGTTCTGGAAGTTTCTTTTGAGCATGGAATTCAGCAAAGCTTCTCTTCAACATGTCCTCCACCTGCAATAACGATTATCTATCAGAAAGCATTTCAACCAACTTGATCATCCAGCTTCAAAAGTGTGTCATTCTTATAAATAACTTTTTCACCTAAAAAAAATTCAGTGCAAGTACAGGGACATAAAAATCCATCTATGGACAAAGAGATTACAGCTTCAACTACTAACAATCTTAACTTCCAACACAAGATGAGAGAATGGTCACTAAGCATGACGTGTTCCTAATTTGGAGAAATATGAGATAACTTATGAAACTAATTTTTAATTATAGGTTCCACATGTTGCATTAAGTGGCTAACACTGCACAGGCTACAGAAAATGAGTCAAATGCATTAATGTTCTTTCTAATCCAAAACTGCTCTCTGTCCAGCATCAAAACCAAGGGGGTTCCATGAGCAGATAAAGTGGAATAGATATTTAAATTAGTTCCAAAATCATTATAAAGGATCTCTCTGGCACAACCATTTCATATTGGAATGTAGAAAAGGCAACATATATATGACCCATAGCAACCAACACTAAGACCCTTGATCATGACCCTATAGACTACAGTTGATAGAACAAATGGATATAACACCGCAATGTTTTACAATAAAAAAAAAATCTATATCGTAGACTACATTTAAGCTACTAAGAAAGAACTACAAGATCATTGTTAAATTGCACATAGATATTTGATGCTAAGTCATTTATAGAAATGGATTACAACAAACATTAAAAAAAAAACCTTCTTCCTCAATTACTCGTCAAAAGCATAAATGTAAAATCAATATATATCCGCAGTCAGCTTTTTGATGATACGTTAAGAAAAGGAGGTCCACTTGGTTAAATTGAACCCATCATGAAATCAGTTTCTACCATAACCGTAAGAAATCCAGCCTGACATTTAAGAACTTGATTACAACTGAACCTGAATGATCTAACTTGTATTGACATTGAATAAAGCTGATGCATGAGCCCTTGGACCCCTTAAAAGAGGATGATTACATGGACATGCATTTGTAACCATGGAGCAATCACAATTACTAAAATCAAGGAAACCACAGTGAAACTCATTTGTACACAAAGCACAATATAGAGAATGAAGAAGCCAAGAATATGCCACTTGATTTATGATTATGAATCACAACACAAACACTAGATAACTAATTTTAGACAGTAGGAGATGCATCAATTTTTAAGAATAAAATTACAGGTAGCATAACTTCTATGCAAACATAACTGAGTTTTGAAGTACCTTCAACTCTTCGACACGAAGGAGATGGAGGATCATGATATAGGTCAATCGAAATTGAGATTCAAGCTTCGTTGCACTACCAACCATGACATGTTTCAAATCAGTCTCGCCTAAGATTTCATCACGACACATGACAACTACTGTACCAATCTTATCAAGTCCCCGCCTGCCAGCACGACCAGCCATTTGAGTGTATTCTCCAGGGACTAATTGTCTAAATTCTTTCCCATCAAACTTCCTCAAAGAATCAAAGACAACCTGAAAGAAAATTGGAAAAAAAGGAATGGAGATTAAAGTCATACAATGTCTCCTTATAATATAGTAAGTTGTAACATAATAAAAAAAATGTGATACTTTTTTTTGGGTAAGGATGAACAATAAATGCATTATAAGAATGAAGAGCATTGCACATGGTTTAAAATTAGTTCAGTCTATCAATTTCCTATTTTTTCCCTTGTCCAAGAGTACAAATTTTTTTGTAGGGACAATTAAGAGTGCAAAAAAAATAGTTGTGGGAGCAACTAAGAGTCGAAAAAAAAAAATTGGGGAGGGGTTGAGGGGGGGCAATGGTGGCAGATTTTTTTTATCCACCACTGCGAACTCGTAAGGTTAGAAAATATATACAATAGAAGCAAGTAGAAGTGTAATACAAGGACAATATTAACATATCCATGCTGTCAAACAAGACAAGACTTACGGTTCTGGCTGGGGCATTCACCCCCATGGCAAATGTCTCCGTTGAAAATAACACCTACATAAAGCACAAAAGCAAATAATAATTAATTGAGAACCTGCCAACAATGACAACAACTCAACTGCATGCCAAAACAAAATCAATGGACCTTTAAATGTAAACTCTTCAGGGCATTACCAGTAAGATTGAAATTGTTCATAAAAGACAAACAGAGATGCTCAATGTAGAGACCCCAAATAGCACGAACAATGTCCATATCAGGTAAAATCTCAGGAAATGGCAAGATTCGAGAAGGATAGGACCAATTGACCAAAATACAAAGGGATGTGTATGGGGCAAGGGTAAGGCAGCAAACTGTGATAAATGTCGGCATTCAGAATGCCTACCAATTTTTGGTATTATGGTTAACCAAGGTAGGTACCTCTCAATAAGCGGCTAGCTTTATATGATATCCATATCCTACAAATTGGAGTGTTTGTAAATATGCATGAATTCCATTTTATAGGAAGAACAGCAATCTGTTCATTTTGTAATATTTTGGAACCGTAAATCTGTTTAAGTTCTTTCATTTTGCAGAAACATCCTCTTGGCCATCCTATTGGGAGTTTCAGACATCTTCCCATTGTTTGCTGGATTAGAGAGTGTGAATGAAAAGACAAGAATTCACATGCAACCACAAAATTTCAGTCAGCTATGGCATGCAATTTGTACAGAGAAGTACCTTAATCACACCACGGCAAAAGAGCATCTCAACTACTTCTTTAACAATTGGAAGCAGTCCCGCATGGTGCACACCGATCCCTCTACGTAGAAGGTTTTGAACTCTGACAACCTGTAGCAAATATTCATATACTGTATCTGTCTCCTGAAGTTTATTAAATTAATAAGACTAGAAAAGTGAACTAGTCTGAGCACTAGAAAACCTGTGGAAGGTTCCTGTCCGAACCCTTTAGGCGAGAAAAGGCTTTGTCACAGAATACACGAATATCACTTTTCTCAGACCTACTTGTAAGGTCTGTCCCAGTCAAATTATCTGCTGATTTGTCACAACGATTCTTTGAGAAGCAAAAAATAATCACCTAGGGTCACAAGCCATGGCAGAACTATGTAAGTTATCACATTGTACAAATAACCGATATATCGATGTGGTAATTTCCAGTATGCAGCATGAGTCATGCATTTCAAAAAAACAAAATATCATTCAAGGAAGAAATAGAAAGTATAGGGATGGCACACATCCATCTCAAGAAGATCTTTTCCTTACAGGTAAAAGGGACTTCTTTGAAAGCTTGTTTATAAGCAACAGCCACAAAGAAGCTTCTGATCTCCATGATCCCCAATTGTTTTGGTTCGCCCCATTTGTCGCTGAAAAATTGCCTACAGTTTGGGGTCCAGAATGTTTCTGCTGTTTACCACGACTAGGATTTTCACGTTGTTGCCGAGCTTGTGCAGATCCTGAATATGTTCCAGAACCACTTCCAGCTGTACTTGGATTTTTCTTCTTGTAAGCATCTTTAACCGCTCTAAATCCTAGAGGCTGAAAATTTTCATTCTCGCATACTTTGTATAGTTCTCCAGAATAGAATAGACAATGTTCCAGAGGAACAGGTCTTTTTGTGGTCCTGACAACCAACACAAACCAACATGCTGGAAAAATGAGTTTAAAAAAATGATGACAATGTCAAAAAAAAAAAAAAATCCACTGTAGTTCTTCATATGGGGGAATATGAGCAGGACCTTAGCAAAAATAAAACTGTGAATATAGTAAAATTAACAGGATTTCATAGTTATTGAGGATGGTAAAAGACTTTTTGGTACCATAAATGACTTCTTACCCAGTGACACGAATTTTCTTTTGCTTTGTCCGACCAATCCAGTCGGCAAATTCTACTGTGTTCGGTACCTATAAAACATCAACACCCCAGTAGATATACCAGCAAACTCAATAAACAATAAAACATATACATACATACATATATATATATATATATATGGTCGGGTTCCTTGGACAAAGTTCTAGACAAAGTGTTGTGTCCTATATGGGCTAAAAAATTTGGAATGACCTGATTTTTTGTGAGGATGATCTCTATGGTGAGGAAATTATCCTCACAAAAAATCAGCCAATAATTAAGCTCATGACTACTAAGTTCATGGGATGTAGAGCTGTATCTATGGTGCTGAACTTGGAACTGCAGATTTTGTTTATATATAAGTTAAATATATGTATATAAGCAAAAAAATGTCAATATAAAGTAGAAATATAAACATAAAATGAAGAAAAACATACTGTTGCTGAAAGTAGGATGATATTGACATGCCTTGGAAGCATGATAATTACTTCTTCCCAAACAACACCTCTCTCAACATCATTGACATAGTGCACTTCATCAAATATAACCTATATCTCCAAATACCCAGAAACCAAAGATAATTTAAGGGATCCATCTAAAAAGGAGCAGAAATCTGGAAAATGGCACTACAATATATAAGGGAATAATATATCAAAATGGAGTAAGATACCATACAAAACGAACCCCTTTACCCATTCAATATCGCGTATGATATCAGCACCTCTGTACAGCATTGACCTTAATATTTCGGTAGTCATGATTAAGCAAGATGCCTCAGGCCTCAGGCTAACATCACCAGTAAGAAGACCAACATCAAATTTTCCACAGAAATCTCTGTATTTCTGGTTGCTGATGGTTTTAATGGGAGCCGTATAAACAGCTCGTGTACAATGCTGCATAACAAAATATATTTTAAATCATTGAACAAAGAATGTATGACTTCAATAAAAACATGAACAAGAGAAACTCCTATGGAACTAGATAAATAAAAATCTAGTACTTTCTTCGTTTTTAGTTTTTTTTTGTGTGTGTGTGTTGGAGGGAAGATAGAGAGGGGGGGGGGGGGGGGGGGGGGAGCAAAAGCCGCAAGACAGGATAAAATCTGCGAGAATTGAAGTTCCATAAAGTCCAGATTCATAAAAAACAAAACACAACCGTAAATGAGGATGAGATGTCAGACTGAAAGCATACTTTTGATGCTAAAGCAAATGCATATTCTGCAACAACAGTCTTTCCAGCAGATGTATGAGCAGCTACAAAAACAGATTCCCCTTTTTCAAGATAATAGATAGCCTGCAATTATAAAAGAGAAATAAGAAAAATGAAAAACTTATTTTTGCTAACATGACACGACTTACTGATAGATTTATTTTTATTTTTTTCGGATAAGCCTGACAGATAAATATGCTGCAAGAATTTTAATATAATGAAGAAGATGATGTATTACAAATTTTAGAATCCTTCAGATCTTTTAGGGAGAACCCTTACAATATTAAAAAACACATATTACATTAATCAATCAGAAAGAGGTCTAAATCCAGTATTTTCCACAATAGAGCCAACTACACAAGATACAACAAAACTAGCCTTGCAGGGCACAATCTAACAAAGCTCAATTGGTTGACATTCATGAGGCCCTGAAGTTTGGATACCAGCATACATACCTAAAGAAATATATATTCTTATTCTCCATTTGAGAATTCGTAGCATTAAGGGTTTCATTTGAGTCAAATTACACCAGATGGAGCTTTTAAGAATCATCTCAGATATTAAAAAAAAAAAAAAAAAGATTTCAAGCAAGAAAAGAATTAAAAAGAGCATTGTTTAATGGCATCATGAATGAATGGAACTACTTCTGCACTAATATAAGTGAAAGAGCAATGAAACAAGTATTTTTTTTTTCTCTCTTTAATATATATATATATATATATTTATTTATTTAGTTGTATTTTTATTTCACTTCATTTATTTATTTTTTTGTGTGGGTTGGGGTGATGCAAGCTGGTGAGGGGATCAAGACTCAAGACAGGTTCTGACCTCAAGGTATGCGGAATCTACATGCATGATATAATAAGGTTGAGTGAAAATGCCGATCCTTTAACTTTCTGCACAATATCATATTTCCAAACATAAAATTCTAACCACATCCAAATAACAAAACTATATCCTCCATTATTGTAAAGTAAAATAGGAATAGATCAGTACCTCCTTTTGGAATGTATCCAAGTCAAAGGGAAAATCAAGGGCCATATCAGGAACAAGTTCATCGAAACAATCTGCAACCCCTTCATTCCCTCCACTGACAGCCCAAGCCTAAAGATAACAAAGAAATCCATAACGGGATAACCAAAGGATTTGATATAAAGCAAAGAATATTTAAAGCAAGATTTTGAAGAGAAACAAATACCAAAATGGGTTGCGGGAGGAAAGCCCATATGTACACTGATTGTCATAGTAATGAAAAGTAGCAAAAACGAAGGCATAAAATGCTAAAGGTGCAAGTAAATACCTCTTTCTGCTGCTGTCCAACAATATCACTAGTTCCATCTGACCTTGATGTTAATTCTACTGGATCAGCCGACAGTATCTCATCTAACACTAAGGATTCAGTATCAGTAACATCATTAACTGCATTGACTTCCTTTTCCATTTCAATTTCCAGATTCGTAGACTCCACATCAGACAAATAACCTTCACATCAACATTTATATTAGTAAGTAAAGAGAAAATCTGTCTAGCAAATCAATTTTGCAGGTTTAGTGTTCCTGCAAACCATGTTCTACGATGTACGGATGTACCAAACTTTTGTGAACTTCAGCTAAAATCAAGTGACAGCAAAGGCATGACAACTATAGTCTATGGAGCTCAAACTAAATATAGGAATTTCAAGACAGAGAAAGATCGCCACTTTAACTTGCCAAACACCAAAAATCCACTTCACAATTATGTGCCCTAAGATAGAGTATTTTAGAAGCATGGGTATCCTGCAGCAAATAATTTAAGTAAAAATCTAATATACCATCTTCATGTGGCTCTTCAACAACCTCATCTTCCCAAGCTTTCTTGAATAAGTCATCAAATTGCACAGACAGCCTACCCTGCAGATGAAACAAATACTTAAAACCATGAGTCACAGATCAAGTCAAATTACCATTGTTGGGGTAAAAATCTGGGCAGCTATAATTTGTATGAGAAGCTAAAAGAGTGAGTACATGAATTCCAAGACATAAGATCCAGATTCATTGCCAAAATGTGCGTGCATGTGTGTGTGTGTGTGTGTGTGAGAGAGAGAGAGAGAGAGAGAGAGAGAGAGAAAGAGAGACTGAATAATGCTCACACAGAACAAGTACAGCCCTAGATTTTTCTTTTGGGATAGGAAGTCTAGAGTACTATTTGAACAGCTTGCATCAACAAATAGGAATGGACTTACAACAATATATAAACTATAAAGCTGGAAAATCATAATATTGCTAATAACAACTGACCAGCTTTTCATCAGATACACTCTTGGCCACACTTTGCTCCTCGATAATATTCCACGAGCTTGGATATTCCTATAGAAGTTGAACATAGAAGCAAATATGTCCAGTAAGTGTATGACAATTGAAAAAATAGTCATTCTTTGTCAATTTTTCATGTTAACCTGACCAAAACCATTGTACCTTGAGATCACCGAGATCCAATCCTTTCTTAAGGCCAGGTGGAGTAGCCTGAGTAGGACCACCATCAAGAATTTCACGCACCCAATCACCACTATGAGCACCCTCGGGAAATATTCTTTCAGAAGATTGAGAAACATCCAAACCTCCAGGACGAAAAGGACGGTTGCTCAAGCTTCCCCTTACAAAATCCTTTGCAGGTCCTGGCATGCGTGGCAAAGGCCCCGAATCTTTGGCTCCTCCCATTAGTTCCGATATATCTACCTAGGGATAACATGCAAAATCCAACCATCAGACCAAAATAAAAAATAGTAGTATATGAAATCAGTTGTAGTGTTGATCCATCGAATTAGGCTAAGCACTGTGTTAGTGTGTGAGAAAAGGCAAGTCAAGCATACCTGCATTGAATTGGGTTCCCATTTTTCTCCGGTGTCTCCTTTCTTCAATCGCCTGAATGGTAATTCCCATGAGGGAACCACCATAGATCGTGGCAATGATGGCTCTAAATATACCTTTGCCCTATCGAACCAATCAAAATCCCACTGCCGTCCAGATTTTTCTGGGGGGAACTCATCAGGGTCTAATTCCGGTGAAAGATATTTCTCCTCCAAATGTTTTTTTATGGATTCAGGTGTTTCAGGTGCAAATGCTGACGGCTGAAATAAAAGAGAAACCAATAATAAACAACAACAACAATAATATTAACAACGGGCTGAACAGTAACAATAACAATAAGGGAGGACTGATTCTGCCAAAAAGGGACTGTTTGGGCACCCAATTGGATGAGCAATTCAATACTGTTTAATCAAAATTTGGTTTTTCATCAGATATGACCCAGAAATGATTATCAACTGCCATGAACCATGTAGTGAAAACTGGGTTTTAAATTTGGATTGCCTATTTAGTCTTTTGGAAGGAAGAGTCTGTCATTTGTCAATATGATGTTTGATATAGTTTTCTGCCCAGAAATGCCAACTCTCGTCGAAGATTGCCAATTGTTCACTTCCAATTTACCACCAAAAAAAAAAAAAAAAATCCTCCACCCTAAAATAAGCAATTTTTGAACAACTTCCGAGAATTTTGTGATGGAGACATAAGAGATCATGGGCATGTCCTATTTGGGCCATAGTTTAGTTTTCATATTCTATTTTATTTTAATTACAGGCCTGTTTCCCTCTCCATCCTTCATCAATTTGTTAATCACCCATGCTTGGATAACCTAAAGTCTAGGAGTATTTCTAAGAAGCAGAAAAAGTGGTTAGAAAGACTGTTTGAAGAAAAGGAGGTTTACCAGGTTATAATGAGGATGTCAGGGAAAAATCTCCAAGGCTGAATGGTTTCTCTATCTTTCTTTAAAGCCTATTGGGATATTATCAAAGATGATCTCTTGTTAGTAGTTGAAGATTATCATGAAAAAGGATTCTTTGATTTCTACTCTTATAATACTTTTGTGACTCTAATCCCAAAGAAGTTTGGTGGTGAAGATATCGTCAACTTCAGACCAATCAACCTAATAAAATACATGTATAAGATCATATCAACTATGTTGGCAATCAATCTCAAAACGGTGATCTCAACAGTAACTAGTCCACAACAAGAAGAATTCATCAAGGATAGTCAAATCCTAGACTGGTGCTCAGTGTGAATGAATGTATTGATTCTAGACCGAGACCCAAGATTCCTAGGATTATATGCAAGATTTACCTTGATAAGGCCTACGTCCATGTGAACTGAATTTTCCTCAAGTTCCTATTGGGTGGTAGGGGTTTTGATTAGAGGTGGTCTAATTGGATCATGAAGTGCATCTCATTTCCTTTATATTCGATCTTTGAACCATGCAGGCTACTTTAAGAGCTCTAGAGGTCTTAGGCAAGGTGACCCATTACTCCCTTTCCCATTCATTTTGAGTTGAGTTGGTTTAATTGAATCATGAAGTGCATCTCATCTCCTTCATAGGAGATCTTAGTTAAGGGAAGCCATGCAGACTACTATAAGAGTTTGAGGTCTTAGGCAAGGTGATCATTATCCCTTCTCCTATTCATTTTGGTTGTTGTAGTAGAAGCTTTCGAAAGACTAATACCTAAGGTCATCTCAAATAGAAATATTTTTGGTTTTCAGGTTATCAGGAGATAATCTCCCTTTTGCAATTTGTAAATAACATGTTGGCCTTCCTACACGCCTAATTGATGGTTCCCTTTCCAACCACTTTGGAAGTCGAAAAGTTGCCCATAAACAAATTCATGCCAACCCCCACAAATTCGAAGGTCTTCAAGGCATTTCTTTGACTGGTGATGTGATGAGTCACACTCGAATCAGTTCACCACTCTACCTCGTTCTCGACAACGAAGGCTTCTAAAATTACAGTTAGATAAATTGTTTAGGAATAATGATTTTCTAACTAGAAAGTCTTTACTCAGTCAATACTTGGCTAACATGGCACATACACGGAACCATATATCTTTTCCTCGGGATACACAATTGCACATCTTTTATGGGGGGATGTGCAGTTATGTATCCCGAGGAAAGAGATCTATGGTTCATTGTTTTGAGAATTCCATTAAAACAGTAAGTGTTGGAAATTGTCATGGATTCAATCAGGATTCTTGACGACCCATTTGACCCGATTAATTGGTAATGTGTGGGGTGTCCCCACCACCAGGGGACGGGGGGCTTCACCCCCTGCCGAAATATTGGACCCATTTGATTTGGTTTTTTATTCGACCCATTTTCTATTCTTTGTAACCCTAAGTATATAAAGGGCATTTGTTACGTACCCACTTAAATCGGATCATAAAAATAATTAAAAAAGAAGAAAAACATTGAGATTGATCTCGTTCGAGGGAGATCGGACCTCCTAAACCACCAATTCGAGATGGTGAATCTCCAAAATCCAATGGGATCTTAATAATAATTTCTCTCCATATTTTCATTAATCTCATAATGAATTTAAATACAAAGAAACACTACCTTAACTACCCACTCTCCTATTCATTCAAGTAACTATCCCATAACCATAACTACATAACTCCTACACAATTCGTAATTACCCTTACCCATTACCTAAGACTCTTTAACTAATTGAAACTCTAAAACAATTAAAATAAAATACATCAAGATGCATCAAATCTTGATACAAGATAATAATTTCTAGGCACATAACATTCTCTACCCCTTGTAAAAAACCTTGTCCTCAAGGTTTCAATCTAGAAAGTATTCCCTCTCCCTTCATCTTCAATTTCATTTCTATCATCTCGCTTGCCGGTTTCGTCCATTTCCTCTGGCCAATTCCCCTCTAAAAGGAAAAGTTGCTGAACTTTACATTTATGGCCATGGGAGAATTTCTCATCGCAATTAAAACGTAACCTGTAACCTCTACGCTCTTTCATCTCTACAAGTGAGAGTCTTTTGAGAGAAACCGATAATGATTTTCCTGAAGGAACGATTGTGTTGGTGTCGTTTGTAGGGTTGTTCAGCTGTTTTCGAGGCAATATTTTTTCTTCTTGCATGCAAGCGAGGCCAATCGCATCAGTGAGTGTTGTTGGTTTCAACATCTGAACACTCAAACAAATTTCTTCCTTCAGCCCTCCCACAAAACAGCTCCACCAAAGACGTTTGTCGCAGTTTAGACAGCATAGTCGTTGGATCCTCGTATGGTGAAGAGCCGAGTCTAACTTGCAAGGCAGAAGCAAAAGAATCCCAATCTAAAATCGCTCCCGACCGTTCCATCCAACAAAACCATTGGAGTGCCTTCCCTTCCATGTGAAAGGAAGCTATAAGTATCCTTTGCGTGGAGGGTGTTTGCTGATGTAAAAAGAATTGCTCTGCCCTATAAAGTCAACCATCTGGATCCACCCCAGTAAACCTTGGAAATTTCAGGCATACTGTCCGAGTTTGAATTCCCTTGTCAACATCAAATTGATGAGGTTCACCGGGTTTGTTAATTGTCTTGCTGGAACTCTCCCCTATCTCCTTGCCTTGTTCTTTAGAGAAGTGCTCAATTTTGGTGTCCAAACGTGAAACCTTCATCACTAACTCATTAAGCATCTTCCCATGGATCTCTGTGGTTTCCTTTAAAAAACCCATCATCTCATCGGGTTTGGCATTTCGTGTTCCTTCCGCCATTCCAGAATCTACTACTCTGACACCAATGTTACGTACCCACTTACAAAAATAATTAAAAAAGAAGAAAAACATTGAGATTGATCTCGTTCGATGGGAGATTGGACCTCCTAAGCCACCAATTCGAGATGGTGAATCTCCAAAATCCAATAGGATCTTAATAATAATTTCTCTCCATAATTTCATTAATCTCATAATGAATTTAAATACAAAGAAACATTACCTTAACAACTCACTTATCCAAACTACCCACTCTCCTATTCATTCAAGTAACCGTCCCATAACCATAACTACATAACTCCTACACAATTCATAACTACCCTTACCCATTACCTAAGACTCTTTAACTAATTGAAACTTTAAAATAATTAAAATAAAATACATCAAGATGCATCAAATCTTGATACATGATAATAATTTCTAGGCACATAACAGTATTGTTAGGGTTCCTTCTAATCTTGTAAGAAAGAGAGCCGCCAGAGAGACAGAGAGAGAGCAAAGGTGTGTAACAGGGGACTAGGGTTTCCGTATGTTCATTGTAGAAATCTCGTTGAAAATAGTGGATCCATCATCGCTGCCCGTGGACGTAGGCATCTTGCCAAACCACGAAATTTGTGTCTTCTGTCTTTCTGTTTTTCCTTCTTTTCGTTTGCATTTAGTTTCTTGCTTGTTGTTCATTTGATTTGTTGCACGTTTCCGCACAACAGCAAGGATGGTAACCGCAAGTTCCATCTAGTTAATTTGAGCTTCTAAAATTAGTTAACCTAATTGTACAAAACAAAGACTTCGAACTCGAACCCTAGACAACCATAGATTGCACAAGAACACAAACACAGAGAGAATTATAATAGAGAGATTGCATTTAGAGATATAATTTAAACAAATATTTGAAGGAGAAGAACACTAACGAGGATTAAATCAAAGATAGAGTTGAGAGGGTTGGAGCCTTCAACTGGCTGGAGAGGCTCGAGTCTGAGATGTCCACTGTAACCAGTGAATCCGATTCTGAAGGCGAAATCATTCGATGTGACGATCCGATCCATGGCTGGAACTGTGCTTCAGTTCTTCTGCAACTAACACACGTTGCCCTGTGTGTTGAACTGTGCCTCAGTTCTTCTGCAATTAACATGGGCAATTCCCTCCTTTCGAAGATGAACTTTTTCGCGGGCTTTGAGTGCGAATTGGGGAAAGAACACTACCCTATAGGACCTAAACTGTCGTTCTGGGATCGCCACGTGGATTAAAACTGGCTATAGACAATTACCCCCACGTACTGGGTAACTTAGTAACCGACTATAGTCTGTCTTTTACACGTGGCGATCCCAGAAATATTACGTAGAAAGGTAGTTTGCTATATAGTACTGTAGTAGTAGTGCATATGGGCCGGGCCTTTGTTGGATCAAGCTTTTGGGTACCTGACTAGGCCAGGCTTTCCCCACCTAATCTCAGTCCTTGTGCAACCCATTACATTGCCACGTGTATAACTGAAACAGTCCTCTCTCATTATTGCAGCCAATGGAAAACCCTTTGTTTACCAAGTTGGTTGACCTTACCGGTTAGACGAGAAAATTCCATGACTGCATGGATGTAGACCGTAGAATGCAAAATTTTAAAAAATAGTAATAATAATTTTTCATTGTTGAATTTGAATTTTATAAATATGAAAGTTCAATTACTGTCCATTTTCAAAGCTTATTGAACTCGCAAAATATAAGGATTTTTTTTTTTAAATCTTATCTCGATTATAAACGCCAAAGGATCAGGGTGTGACTAACTTTTTTTTTGCCAAGTGAGCAGGGCCGACTCAAACATAAGGGCCTCGAGATAATAATTTAAAAAAAATAAATCATAAAATTTAATTTTCATTGATTCAACTTCTCACAAAACTTAGAAGGAGATGAAAATAAAAAAGAAGAAAATGATTTTTGGGATTTTGTTTGATAGGTGGTGGTGCGCGCAATAAGTCAAAGGAAAAGGGTAAAATGATAATTTGTTTTTTATATAGTGCAGTGAGACATATGGTGTGTGCAAATAAGCTGATTCATTTCACATGCAAACCTCAAAACATTGATATGGCAAAAGGTACTTTGGAATTCGTACCAAAATGAAAGCTTGAACTTTTTCCTTATAGGTCATAGTGTTCTTAGGATCTAGGATCGACCAATCACATTAGCTCGTGTGTATTGGAAGCATCCCCAAATTCACAAAATTACTCTCACTGCACGTGTTATGCATGCTATGAGCAAAAAAAAAAAAAAAGCGTGGAATCCAAAAACTCGAAGAGCTGCAATTTCCACACCAACCCCATGTAAATCATCAAATAATTGCACATAATTGAGGTGGCAATAGCAACTCTCAAATTTTATACTGCCCGATGAAAGTATTTTTTAGTTTTCCATTTATTTGCACTAACACTTTTCTAAAAGAATAATGCTGAAGTGACATAGATTAGATCTTACATCCCACGCCCTGATGTGAAAGTGTATGAGAACCATAGATGTTTTTCTCAAGTTATGAGCGAAAATGCATCTATGGTTCCTATCTACTTTCATGTCAAGATGTACGATATGAGATCACTCCAGCAAGACTTTGATTGAAATGCTCCTAAAAACATAGAGTCATGCTCGAGTTACCTCAAGCTGAAACCTCACATCGCACTTCTTAACATGAAAGTGTATGGATATCATAGATGCTTTTCATCAAGAAGCGTCTATGATTCTCATACACTCATGTCAAGAAGTGCAATGTGAGGTTCCAGCCTTACATCACTTCAGCATTATTCAAAAATATATGCTTTTTGGTGGCCAAATGTAATGTTTCAAACAGCCCTTGAGCTTCACTTCAGTTTCCTACACTTCATTAAAAAGCCAGTGGTTGGTCAGATAAACAGACCAGAATTCACTCTCAATGACAAAAGATTTGACTTTAAACAAAGTAGAGCATAGAATCGCTCTTGACGCTCAATTACAGGGGCTCAAGTAAAGGTTGGCAGTTCAGGTTCAAGATATTGTGTACCAAAAGATTTGACTTTAAGCAAAGTAGAGCATAGAATCGCTCTTGAAGGTCAAATACAGGGGCTCAAATATTGGTTGGCAGTTCAGGTTCAAGATACTGTGTGCTGTCAATTCTATGGATTCCATTCCAGCTAGAGCACAGACTTAACTTCATGCTTTAATATGCAGGTACACTAAATATTTTGAGGAACCTGGAGCCTTGTATCTTTGAACTTAATTTGCATTTTTTTTGGAATTAATTTGTATATATATATATATAGGGAAATGTTCAGCAACAAACATTTTGACAAACATTTTGGCAAAACATTTTTCAAAATATGGGTTAGAGGTTTTGGAATGGGCTGATTTTTGGTGAGGATGTTCTCTACGGTGAGGAGATCATCATCACCAAAAATCAGCTCATTCCAAAACTTCTAACCCATCAAAAATGGTTTACAAAAAATGGACGGTCCACGATTTTTCAACTCGTAAATATAGGGCTAGAAGTTTTGGAATAGGCTGATTTTTGGTGAGGATGATCTCCTCACCTTAGAGATCATCCTCACCAAAAATCAACCCATTCCAAAACCTCTAACCCATGTTTTGAAAAATGTTTTGCCAAAATGTTTGTCAAAATGTTTGTTGCTGAAAGGGACCCATATATATATATATATATATATATATATATATATATATGTATATATATATATATATATATGTATATATCTTTTTTTTTTGAATTTCCTTAATCCATATATTTACGTTGTTCTTCGACTTACTGTCTCGAGTAACAATAATTAAATCAAGAGTCATGATAATATGACGCCCCCCCTCTGACGCACGCTCCCATCACAGAACCATAGATCAGGTGCATCGGGATACACAAGAAAATATTTGTGACTATGCATATCCCGAGAAAATTGATCTACGGTTTTGTGATGGGGGCATGTGCCAGAGGGGGCGTCAGAAAATCATTTCACTGAAATCAATCCATAAAAGATCAAGCTTCCCTTTATAATTTTTTTCTTTTTCCTCTTTTACAAGACTTTTTGTGGAAGTTCTGTTTGGCATGCCGATTTGTTCGAAACTTTTCTCATTCCTTCTACTACCATAAAACTAAAACTGCCCTTGATAAAAGATCAGTGAAATTCCTGCAGTTTCTCTGATGTGGATTTGTGGGTATGTGTGCCAATTGCTATCAACCCGCACACATATATGCACACACCATTGAATGAGTGAACATTGCATTTGTTTTTATTCACTCATTCGTGACGAGGTTTCACTCCCTTAACAGCTCCATACCATAGTTAACACATCCCACAGTGCCTTATTTTAAAGGTTGGCTGAAATAATATACTTTCTCTTTTCTCCAAATACCCCAAAATATTGCAAATGGAAGCACATCCACATTATATTGCCTCTGACATCAAAAGGGCCACTCATTAGCTCCTCAACTAAGATCATCCAATCTGCCTCCAAGCCAAATAATGATGCCTCACCTCTCTAATACATCATGTACATGCTTGGATGCAATATAACTTGAAGCTGAAGTTCCTCAAAAAACTTCTCCCAAGCATGAAAATTGTCCAAATTTTTAGCTCGCTATCAAAGGTGCGATTAAATGATTCACATTTCTCTAGCAGCAATCGTGAAATAGAGAAGATGGCATTCATTCACCACATTTAATACTCGTACTTGAACTGAAGGGTGGCCTAATATTCACAATTCAAATTTTTGTCTAAAACCAATCTCTCTCAAATCTTCCACCAAAACAAGAATGGGGGCTTAGATTTTTATTTTATTTTTTATAATTATAGTTTAATTCAAAAAGAGAGAAGAATGTACAAAAGGCAGCTGAGGTGACCAACCTAAAAGCAAAGAAAAACTAGTTTGAGCACACAGACTCCCACCTAAAAACAAACTCTTTAAAGAAAACACTTTTAATCGCAAGAAAAAGTTTACACACAAAAAATAACAGCCCTAGAATATTAGTTATGATCTCTTGAGGTGAGGATTCTAGTCCAAGGAAAACTCTTCTACTCCTCTCCAACCAGATCCTCGACACACTACAAATGGAAGCTTACATTCATTTAAGAGACAATTGGAGAACGAAACACATCTGTTATTGAGGGCATCAAAGAATAAGCTAAAGGAGAACATACATCACTATTCCCAAATCTGACAACTTCTATAATCCCAACCCAGAACTTGTTAAGAATCAGTCTTCCATTGCAGAATTTCCAAATGTTCAGTATTAGAGTACGTGCCATGATGGCTCATAGGATGAGCAGATAGACCTCTTACTATAAATAACATATGCAATCATACGGTTGGCGGTGCAGATGAAAATGCATCTCTCTTATGTATGTTGATGATGGACTATGCTAATCGAACTATAAGGAATCCTCATCCTATCCTTCCTCACGCAATCCTTCTCTATTAAAACAATCACAAAGTCATTGGCTTTCATGTACAGAAGTGAGTATCTAATCTACGTGACTTCACCACAACACCAAACATTTAAGACATTAAGTAGAAGAAAAGCGACAAATGAAAAGAATCTCTTAAGGAACTCAAACTAGACCTAGATACTATGACCTATACACCGACGTACAGGGGCGGAGCCATGATTTTCTTTTAGTGGGGCAAACTTATAGTTAATTGGAGGGTGAGGGGGCAAAAATTGGAGGGAGACGAGGGAGTGGGGGCAACAGGATCAAACAGGGCATATCAGTAGTTCAAAATGCAGGGGTATCTCGAATTTAAACATAAATTCAAGGGTATCTAAAATGCCCAAAAAAGTTGAGTGGGGGAATTGCCCCCAATGTCTCCTTACTAGCTCCGCCCCTGTCGACGTAGAAGCAACTTTAAAACTGCTAATGAAGCCATGATTTCTGAACCTCACCATATATTTGGTGCAAAAGATTAAAAAAATAACAAAACAGACACAAGTATAGAAGTAAATTTCTTGGCATTTCCACGAATTCCTGTTCGTTAAAGATAATACACCAGACTGAAGCAATTAACAATAACAATTGCTTTTGGAGTCCATGCATTCTCAGTGCCCACACACTACACACTAATAATACCGGCCTTTCAGAGTAGGGGACTATGTCCTTAAAGTTGTTGATTATATTCGTTTAGACTTGACAAAAACAAAGTTCGCACTGACTTATGAGCCAAGTCCTTATGTAATCATTCAAGCTTTCACGACTGGTTGCTACAGATTGCAAGATTGCCATAGCAATGAAATACTACCGAGATGTATTGAATGAATCCATCAAATGGTTGAAGAAATACTACCCCCACACACACCCCAAACCATGGTTTTAAAATTTGTTTTGACGTCTCGTCCATGAACGATACCAAGACGTATCGGATGGGTTGTCTCAGTCTCTGATGAGATTTAAAACCATGTCCCCCACCACACAGACACACACAAACACACACACAAGATTAGTTTCGAGGGGACTCGAGTCACATCCAGATAGTCACAGCAAATGAAGTCCAACCCAGAAACACGAAGTCTACAGTCTGTAGGTAGTTTTGAATTTATATTTAAAAAAAAAAAAAAATAGAACAAAAACTATAGCCCACCCACGTTTCCATAAATTTCAGGCAAAACCAGATGTACTTAATAGAAAAAGAAACAAATCCAATGACCGTCGCATCAAAATGCCTATGAACTAATAATTTCGCGTTGAATCCAATCCAACAGATCCACATACATAACGAAAACCAGATGGTTCTGTACAAACTAAAATGAAACAGATGTAATTACAGTAAATCAAAACTAGTCTGATAAATAATTATAGTAGAAGTTGCTTACTGGGTTCATACGGTCTGGAATAAAACTCATAAACGGGACAAACTCATCTATTTAGAGAAAAATAAAACACCCAACAATGGAATTAAAAGTATACCCAAAGGGAGTTAAAGAAAGAGAATCTCAAAAGACTTGCAAGACAGGCCTCTTTCCAAGCCTCTTGATCTCCTTATCCATCTTTCCAGTAAGCATCAACCCAAACATCTTGAAATCACACAAAAGAGACCAAAACGGATGCCCAAATGTTGCTGGAACATTCCCTTCTACAAAGAAATGGCTGTACCAAGCGAACCCATACCCGAAAACCGGCACAAAGAACACGAACCACCACTTGAAGAGAATCGAATAGATCAATAAGAGAGAACTCGTGAGTGTGCCCACGAAATGCCAACGCCGTGTCGATGGTTTTGAGTGTTGGCTGACATAGAAGGGCCAGAATTCTTCAAAGCTTCTGAAATTCATGTCTCCAAAAAAAAAACCCAAACCAGGATTTCTTGAAAACTCTTAAACAGGAGGAAACCCAGAAATCTTTTACGGGTTTGGATGATTTTCTAAGAATAAATTTTTGGAAAATAAACAGATTTTGAGGGGTTTTGATGATTGGGTTCTTCTTGGAAACTCTAATTAAAAGGAAACCTAGAAAAAAATTCCGGATCTTTTGGTTGGGAAATCAAACAAAGAAGAAAAATAATTCAAGGGGAGAGATCTCCTCTGTTTTCTTTGATACTTAATGGTTGGTGGTTGTTCTCTGTGGAGAGTTCAAGGCCGTCTAGCCTCACTGCCTCAGAGATGATTTAAAAATAAATAAATATAAATGAGTGACGGAGAGAGAGAGAGAAAGAGAGGAATCTCTAATTTGGTTTGCTGGAAGACTTGAGTTTCAAGAGATGGAAAAAAATACATGGTGATTTACCAAAACATGCATTAAAAATTGAAAAGTTACCAAAATGGTGTCTTCTTATGCGTTGAAAATTTTCCCACTATTATTTTCTAAGGAGTAGTGCGGAGATCAGGAGGAATATTTTCTCATCTCAGTCTTATGTTGGACACTCATGTGTCCGATGATACTGAAATAGTAAGTTTTCGTTTGAATTGGGCAAATGTAATACCTATTTTTATTGTCTAATAAGTCAAATAGCGTGAAGAACTAAAAGTTTGTCACTCATGCCAGTAAAATGCTGCCACGTGGTGTATTTTTGAACATTTTTTCTTACCTATACTAATCAAATTAATAACTCTTTAGCGTGTGGCATGGGCTTTTCCACACAACGTGATAAAAAGTCTTTAGCAGTTTAGTTAGATGATAGTCTGATTTTATAATATCTTGTGTTTTTTTCATACAATGGAAAGTTTTATTCCCGAATAATTATTTTCTAACATACTTTCTAACGTGGCATGTGTCAAAATCATAGATTCTTTTCTCGAGATACACAAGTGCACATCTTTATGAATATATGCAATTGGTATCTCAATGATAACAAATTTATGGTTCTAGCCTATGCCACATCAGGGGCGTAGAAGGGCATGTATCAGACACAACATTAGAAAATCATGACTCTTTATTTTTCTAATTTAAAAATAATAATTATTAATGTGAATCTCATCATCTACCCTCATCTGTCTCTTTATCTCATAAGAAGAGATAGTCATTAGATAAAGGGAGAAAGTCTCACGATTAGGAATGAGATGACTATGTGATACAATATCTCATAATATCGTATGTCATTCATTTTTTTTTTAAGCTTTGACAACATCAAGTGATGTTGTAAAAATGGATAACATCAGGACAATATATATATATATATATCTATTATGTTCGACAGCCAATTATTTGGCCAACGTGTTTTGTTCTACATGGGTAGTTTTAAAAGAGATTGCTTTTTGGTGATGATGGTTTCTATGATGAGGGGATCACCCTCATAAAAAATTAGTCTGTTTCGAAACTTTAAATCATAAAGGACAAACACGCATTGGAAAAATAGTTAACCCTAAATTATTGCCCATATGTATAGATTAAGTTCGGGAACCAACATTAGTTAGCCAAATGTGGGAGTAAAAATTTATCCACTAAAAGTTAAAAGTTTCATATAGGATTGATATTTTTCTGTGAGGATAATATTTACAGTGAAGATATCATCCTCATAAAAAAATCAGCCCAATTTAAAACTTCTAACCACAATCAATTGTGATTCACAAGTTGAAGAATCATGGATGGTATTTTTTTTTTTTTTATCGTTAATTTGTAAACAATTTTGATGGTGTACTTATTGGACCTTAACGTGTGACCTTAAGACACACATCAATGGTGTCAACATGGCAAATTAATAATGTCCCGTTCCCGTTACAACATTAAGTATTTACATGGCAAATTTTTATTGGATTTCAAACGGCCCTTGGGTAAGAGCCCTTAGATGTTTTCGAGATTCTTTAAAATATGTGGATCGGATAATCACAACCACAAGAATTAACCAATACATCACTGCGTGATGTACCGTAAACCTTCTTTTAGAAGACCTGTTAACTTTCGAACACGTGGTACCAATTAGCTGAAACAAGGTGGACGATCCAGGTTTCCCTCGTCTCATCAACTACTTTTCACGTCCGGTACTTCTATGGATTCAATTGGATTTAATTGTTTTCGCGTCCGCTTCTCTAGAAGTTTCTCTCCCGCCTCTCGCTATATAAAGCCTTCCCTTGCAGGGGTACAAGGTTTCCCTTGTAAGATTGAGACTCAGAAAGTAATTGCTCGAGAGAGAGAGATTTATCGATCCTTCGGCATAGTAAGTTTCTCATATTTTTCATTGTATGTATGTTCGAAGATTTAGGGATTTATTTGATGGATCTGCGCTTGTTTCGTTTTCTGGGTTTTTAGGTTAGTTTATGACTTGTTATTGAGCAACAAACGATATATTTAACGAATGCAGAGTTCTTCCTGTTAATTTTTGTAGGCAATTTATGTTTTTGCTCGTTAGATAGGATTTATTGATCATGAAATACGTATTTCTTGAAGATTCAGTGATTTTATCTGGATTTATCTTTCGGAGATTTGCTTCAATTTTTAATGTTTGTGGATGAGTTTCACTAGCTACAATTCCGTTAGATTATTTGAAGGATAGTTCATGTTTTTTTTATTTATAAATAAAATAAATTATTATAGTTATGCATGGTTTCAAATCTCGGATTGACATCTCGTCTCGGTCATGGATGAGACAATTTATTTAACCCAGTTTATAATGATTGATTTACATATATTTAAATTAAAACAAGTATAGTTTTCCAATAAAATAAGATAGTTTAGAAAATGTTTAGTTATATAATAAATATTTAAATTTAATTTTTTTAAATTATTTTAATCAAAATCCTAAAAATCCCGGTTGACTCGACCGAGTCTTACTGAGTTGGCTGAGATTTTCAAAATATCGTCTTAGACATCTTGTTCATCTCACGAGATGATGTGAATGTTGAGACCCAATGTATATTGAATCGTTGCTGAAGGAGATTTAAAACCATGTAGATATGGTGTTGTATTTTGAAATTCAAAACAGTGATAGGAAACTCCAATTCTTAATATCTGTGAACTCAATTTATCAATTAAATCCCAACTAAATGGATTTTTTAAAAGATATATGTTGCAACAGTTCTGCCTGTTTTGATGGATTGGCTTAGAATATTTTATGGAGAAAACAAAGGTGGAGGGGGTTTCATGATGATGCTGGTAATTGTGAAAATCTTTAGGAAGCATGTTTCTTACTACCCTAATGGACAAGTATTTACCACCTTGTCACGGGCAATATGTTGATTTTATGACTATGGTCTTAGTTGTGGCACAGTATCACACCATATTTTATCAGAATTTTTAATGATTGAAAACAAAACATTACATATTTTAGGAGCCTCAAACTCTCATTTCAGTATTAGTTTAGGTTACCCATTGGTTTAATTAGTTTGCACCAAACATTGGCTTGGACTTGATGATCATGGGCTTTTGGGCCCATTTAGATCTTCGCCTGAAAAATGGATCTGATTATGAGCTACCTATGAACTCTACTTACAAACCATTTTCTAGCTAGGAAAATATTTTTTTTAAAATCTTTATCCCAATGGAGCCTACATGCTTCAGTTATATTTTTCATTGATTTTAAATTTCTTTAATGATCCTTCTTTTCCCATTTATGCTACATTGTACAATTTTACATTGTTATTTCATGAAGACTCAAACTAATATTGAGTTGCTTTTTGTTGGGTGTGTAGATATTTATGTATGCACTCATTTGTACATGTTTGTATTGATTCTTTGAGTTTCTCTTGAGGGATTTCTCACATACATTGCTGATTTATTTTGTTGCAGATGTCCTATTCTCGAAGATCAAGGTGGGTCTCTTCTCCAATGGTCATTTCTAATTTTTTATTTTTATTTTTGTAACTATATATTGTGAACTGTGCTTTCTTCATTTTGTTTCTATACTAGGTATTCTCGCTCCCGTTCCCCATACTGGAGGGAGGCTAGGTCCATTTCAAGGTCATTGTCAGAGTCGAGGTCGAGGAGTCGATCAAGGTAATGCCACCTGCTGCTAGGCTATAATTTATGTGTTAAATTTTTTTTTTTTTAAAAGCCAAACACTAACATGGTTTAATCTGCTCCAAAATGGTTGACAGAAGCCAGGATTCTAGTGAAGTTGAAAACCCTGGGAACAATCTCTATGTGACTGGCTTATCACCTCGGATTACTAAGAAAGAACTCGAAAAACATTTCTCAAGTGAAGGAGGAACGGTATGGCTGCATCCCCTTTTCAATACAGTGGCATTTGATTAATTTCACAAATTGGAATCTCATGTGAAACTGTGCAGTTATTTGTACGAAGGAAGAGAATTAAAAAAAATGAAAACATAAACACTAGGTAATTGGCCTTATAATAAAGAAGAACGAGTTCATGTTGGACCCATCTCTTAATTAATGTTGCGATGATTGCAATGTAGTTCATTGTAAAATTCTTTGATTTTGGGACCAATGGGAAAGCTGCACCTTAATTCTGCTAATAATTTTATTTATTAAAAAAAAAAAATCCTTCAATAAGAGAACCTTCTTTTTCAGTATTCTATATTTCTTCCCGAAAATTTCCACAAGATATCTATGAAGAGAAGATACCTAAAAAGCATGCCCATTTATGGTGCCCAAGAACACTCACATTGGCTAATCCCACCCGAGGCTTGAGAAATCAAGGACTATTTACAAGCATTGCCGATGTTATGTTAAATGAGATATGGGCTAATGAGATTATTTTAGTTTTCAGCTTCCTATTTCTGTGAGCAGATTCTGCATTATCTGTTGCAAATTTTCTTTTTCTCTTTTTTTTTGGGTCAGGAATTTGATGTTGTGACGCACCTTAGTAAGATTTGTTCTATTTTAATGAGTTCTATTCTTTCAGGTGGTAGATGTTCACCTTGTGGCTGACCCTTGGACAAGGGAATCACGGGGATTTGGGTTTGTGACTATGTCCACTCTTGAGGAGGCTGAGCGATGCCTCAAATATCTGAATCATTCTGTACTTGAAGGTCGTGTCATCACTGTAGAGAAGGTAAAGATACACCATTTTCATTTGGATTTTGACCACCAGCTTGGCAAATTGAGTCCTGGTTACCATTCAGGTCCATATAAAAAATTCAGTATTTTATAATTTGAGTTTGAGAATTGTTTGCTCTTTGTTCGCCTGAAGTGTTTTTGGCAGCCAGCAGGTTAGCTGTACGCAGCAGCTCTTCACCAAACACACCAAAAGCCTTACCACAACCTAAACAAATCAAATCAAACTCATCAAGCAATTATCAGACTATTTAATCAGAGGGTTGTATGCCCTATGTTTCTCCTTCTTAAGCTATTTAATATGTTCTGTTTACATCAATTATTACTTGTTTGTAGTTTGATTTACAGTCTATGCCTTGCCTAAATTTCTTTTAGTGCTTTTGAATTTCTCCTGTACTGTATTGGTTCTTGAATTCAACTTTCTCACATGGTGGTGGTGGTTCACTTGCAGGCAAGGAGGCGAAGAGGCCGGACACCAACCCCAGGCAGATATCTTGGGTTGAAAACCATCCGAGGTGAGGGACTTTTTTCTGCTTGGCTGTTGCTTTTCTTGGATGGATGGTAATCCTACCCATAGAAACAAAAAAAATGTCTTTTGTTTTTTAAACGCTTTTAAAACATGTCTTGTACCTCTGATGATTAAAAAAACACAGGACTAAAGTCTTTTTTTTTTTTTTTGTTGGTTGACAAAATCACATTTTTTTCTCGTTTTAAACACGTTTTTTACGCTTTAACAAGTTTTTTAACGTTTTTTCCCAAAAAATTAAAAAAAGAAAAAAAATACTGAGTACATTATTTTTTAAATGTGGGATTTGATAAATAATATAATAAGTATGGGGTTTGATGATAATATTTGAGTGTAATGGTTTTTTATTTTTTCAGTAGTGTATTATTTAGATCAAAAGATATGTTGATCGAGTATATATATATATATATATATATATATTTTGGGCATCATAAGTTGTACCACATTCACCAAAGTTGTTGAATTTTTCAAAAAGTCATATTTAAATTGCGATTTTATAGGTTGTCGATTAAATCATGAATAAACCACGAAGTCTTGGAGAAATTGCGTTTTAAATGAACTTCGCAATTTAATCGCGATTCGTGAACATCTTGATTTAATCTTCCAATTCTTCCGAGGATTTTTTTCATAGTTAGTTTAGCATATATGATTATTTTTAGAAAATTTTCAAACCCAAAATGATTTTTTAACAATTTAATACAAAATTATAGGGTAATGTTTTAAGAAACATAACCTTTTCTAAAACTAAAATGGAACACCTAGCTCGGATATCGGAACATACCCCTAATTTTTTTATTTTATGATTTATTCTTAATAGTTTAAAATAGGATTTGATGATATAAATGATGACATCCCTTAGTGTGTATATATATATATATATATATATATATATATTATTCTAATACTTTAGTTTTTTTTCCCACCCCCTGCCCCCTCTTTTTTATAGACTTTTTCCCCTGCAGTTGGTGACTATTGTCATAACATGTATAATTATGTTTGAGAACATATTATATTGGAGACTGCATAAATTAATTTTTTCTGAAGTTTTCCCTTGCTGTTTTAAATCTGTACTACTAGGACTTTGTGACTGAACCTATTTGCACATTATGTTTTAATTTCCTTGTGTTTGTCATTATGCAGTTCGCCGTCGATCCCCAAGCTACTCCCCATATGGTAGAAGTCGTTACAGTTCCCCTCCTTACTCATCTGAGAGGGAAAGGGACAGATCCTACTCTCCCTACTACAGCCGGCACAGGGACAGATCGGACTCTTCTTACTACAGCCGGCACAGGGACAGATCCTACTCTCCTTACTACAGCAGGCACAGGGACAGATCTTACTCTTCTTACTACAGCCAGCACAGGGACAGATCCTACTCTCCTTACTACCATAGGCGCAGGTCGCCTCCCTCACGCTCTCCCTCCCCATACATTGGATCACCGGTTCATAGACGAAACCGGTCGTACTCTCCATACGACCGGTCTATTTCTCCTTACTACCCAAGAAGGCGCGACTATTCTGGGTCACCTTACTCCCGAAGGCGCTATCGGTCAATCTCCCAAAGTGTTTCACCTGCACCGAGGTCTGGGAGGAGCTCAAGGAGAAGTTATTCTTGCAGTGTATCACCACCTAGGCGACCGAAGAGGGTGAGTAGCAACTCTCGCAACATTGACAGTAGGCGAAGGAAGAGCTCTAGGAGTCTCTCCCACAGTGCTTCACCCAGGGGGAGGAGGTACCAGTACTCTAGTGAGAGGGGGGATTCTAGGAGTGTGAGCTCAAGATCTAGATCAGTGTCATGGTCTCACTGATTCACTCCTAGAGCTTCATTGTGAGCTTGGAAAGTTAGCTGTTACCTTGGTTGGGAATATATCCCTAAGATATATACTCTATATAAATAGTCTCTAGCAGTTGATGACTGGTAACTTCTGTTTGGCAAGTAAAGAGTTATTTTCTTTTATCATCTTTCTCATCCCTTACTAATATTTAAAGAGAGCTTCTATTGCTATACCGACCTTTACTAACATCAACCCCACGATGCGTTAAATATATATATTGTTGATTTACATATGCTGTTAGCAAAAGTTGGTGTGACAATATAATCTCTATTTAAATTTCCGAAGGATCTCGCAATTTAAATTGCAAAAGGATATAGTAGGAGTGCTAATTTTTGAACTCAACCTGACAGGGAAACTCAGAAAGAGTTACAACCGGCGTGCCATCTGCGGTTGTGTATTCCAAAGGGTACGGTTCTTGTTCTTTGGGCATGACACGTTGGTGAGTTTTGAGTCCGGCTGTAAGGTTGAGTTCAAAAATCAGTAGTCTTGTATTAGTACATGCGAGACTTTTAAGAGAGATTTATCTGGAAGACCTAACTGTTAGGCATTTTTATTTCAAAAACTCCCTTCCTTGGAGTTCAAGGGAAACGTTACTTTTACGAAGTTTGTTACCCGGCAAACTCTGGAGTGGGCATAAACGTCATAAAATTCAAAATCAAATTTTTGCAGTTAATTTGTTACTTGAAATACCTTGGAGTGGAATCTAACATCACTTCGTGGCATAAAAAAAAAAAAAAAAGATCTGAGGGTTATTAAGGATAAAATATTAAGAACTTTTAAGGAAAAAGAGACAGTTAATTTTCTTCATTGAATGTTAGTTTTAAATTGGAAGTTGGATAGCCATCCATTTTCAGCACCTTCCATCAAAATTAAAAATGATGTTTTAAAAAAAAAATTTATTTTGAATTTGAATTCTGAGTTTTACCATGAAATCTAAAAGTCTGTTATGTCAATTGATGTGGGCCTAATTTATTAAGATGTGAAATCTATCTTAGTATCATAAAGGAAAGTTTGGTGACGTAGCAAACTTGATTAAGTTAAAGGAGTTTTTGTAATAAAATTGCAACAATAGGTCTGCCTGTTAAATCTGCCTAATTTTAAAGGTGTAGTGTACGATTTCAAGACAACTATAGGCCTGTTGTAACTCAAGCCCCTTGTTGGGGATTTTATCCCTGCTCACCAGGTATGTGGTGTGGTTTGTGCGGGTATTGTATGTATCCAGGGGATTTAGGTGAGATATGGTGATCTTAGAGAACACAGTAGCCTCCGGTCCGAACCCAATGTTTTAAAAAAATAAAAATAAAATAAAATAAAATAAAATAAACTGTAGGCCTGTGGGCAATGAATGGATCGACTCAATATTTAATAATTAGTCAACCACTTAAAACTTTAAAATGTAATATGAAAATAACCTTAATTGAACGGAAAGTATAAAACTTCACCTCCTTCACTCTTTTACGTCTTGGGACCTTTTGGCATGTAAACTTTTTTGGTGTCCTAAACGACTTTTCTTGTCGTCTGGGAGGCTTATGCAGAGAACCACCAGTATAGTTTGAGTGGGTGACGTGAGTATATGCTCTTTAATCGTTGTGAAGCTCATGGTTTCATCTCTATATTTGAAACATTACTTTAAAATAAGCTGGTAAACGTATTTTAGGGGGTGGGAGGTTTAGTGCCCACCCAAGGGTCAAAGGTTTCACTAGATAGATAAGCTGATCATAATTTCTGACTGACAGTAGACGGCACCGACTGACTCTTCAAGAGCACTTTGTTTTAGATACCTGGTGAGGTGACCCTGTTACTGTTGTTTTGTCTGTTTTTTAAGGGTTTGTGGTTGAAGGCCCAGAACTAGACAAGTTCATAATGGTTGCTCTGATTCGAAGTGGTGGTTTCCTAGAATGCAATGTGGGCTGCCACTGCTCCATCCAGAAAAAAAAAGTTAACCAGTATTATCTAAATCTATTGAGAACCAAACAGAAAATATGAAAGCAAGCAACACATTCCTTAAGTAGCTAAAACAAGAATAAACACCAATTACAGTGGGCAAGGGCAAGGGCAACGGCAAGTTCAGCCCCCTTGCATCCTGTTTCTCTTTTTTATTTTTATTTTCATTTCCTACAATATAATATTTTAATTTTAGGGAGAGTAATACTTATGTTATATAAAAAGTGCTGCTGGAGTGCTCTACTTCAGTTGGAGAACCTTATGGTACAACACACTCCTCTATGTTCCAGATTTCTTTTGCGTACTGGGCGATTGTTCGGTCACTGCTGAATTTACCACTACCAGCTGTGCTCAATATTGACATCTTTAGCCATCTTTTCTGATCTCTGCAACACATAATAAAGAAAACATAATGATGAATAGGAAATCGAGAATTGGGAACACCAGAAAGATCTTTAGCTTCACGTGGTTCTATTCCATTTTTGGCAAATTTAACTAAAACAGATGTCCAAACCCAAAGAACTTGCAAACTCTAGATTATATAGCCTCACAAATATAAAGGGGAGTGAAATCAGATATAAGTCCAGTTATCTATACTCTACATCATGGTGCTAGCTTCTGGTGGACACTTGAAAAATTGTACCCTCTTAGGCTATTGGACAAATTTTTTATTCTCTCTTCAGATTGGTGAAGTTATGAAAGTTGAAGATGGATTTGTCTGGAGTTCACATTTTCTTGGTGTGAGATGCACTTTTAACAAATCTACTACCGATGAATGTTATTAGATTTATTATATTTGACATGGAAGCATCCACCACCACAAAAATAAAAGAGAATGGGTTCTGATTTTCTTACTTGTAAGCTTTGTCCACCCTGGATTGAGTGTCCATATAGCTTGGGAAGTCATGACCAACCAGGAAATAATCACCCCGTCCATAGCCAGAATCCCCCTCCAGAGAATCAAGGAGTGGATTGTAGTCATAGCTGCCAAATGCACCGCTTCTTATAAATTGCTTGGCCTCCTCAAATCGTGGATCTGGCTTGAACTGTAGGATATGCGGGATCCACGTCAGATTGGTAAAATGTAAGTTTACTTGCATGTATTTAATTTGTACCATTGAGAAGTAAGAATAAGTATAATGGTAGTTGTTCTTTTCCACCAAATTATTGAAGTCAATACAAAGTCAACTTAAACTGAAACATGAAACATGAAATAATTTACTGTAACAATGTAAAAAAAAATTAGTCGTTCTTGCCCATCATTCCAAGAGTAGGTTCAGAAATTTAGGAAACCAAACACAACCTTTTGGGCTCTTTAAATCATTTACAAACCTCTTTTCCTATATTAGATTTTACTCACTAAGGTTTCATAACAACAAATTCTGGTTAGATAACATTTATATCTAGGACATGAATCCACTTGCAACTATGTATGGTATTAATTTTCATTGTTCAGGTATTGGTGGAATTGGAAATTCTCATTGGTTTGACAGGAAAACTAATCTTTTTTTTTTTTCCTGAATTCTGATTGATTCAGAGTCAAGTGAGCAAGCTTTCTGACTACTTGATAATATTTTTCAACACTAGTACTAAGAAATTGGTTTCCCTTCAGACCAAGAAAGGTTGTTAAACTCAATTAAAGTACAACAAAAGCTTCAGGGAAGTAAGAGGCTTTTGTCATTTTAGAATTAAAAGAATAACAAGAAATTGTAGCTTATACCAGTCCATTCTCTCTCTCCTTGCGCAGCCTGGGGACTTCATCAGCTTCGGCACCAAACAGGAAAAAATTCTCCTCCCCGATTTCCTCTCTGATTTCCACGTTAGCTCCATCCAATGTTCCAATTATGATGCAACCATTGAGTGCAAATTTCATGTTGCTAGTGCCACTAGCCTCCATGCCTGCTGTGCTGATATGCTGCGATAGCTCGCTTCCTGGAATGAGAATTTCAGCCACCGATACATTGTAATTTGGCACAAATACAACCTGAAAATTTATACAAATTAAAAAAAAAAAAAAAAAAAAAAGGATCAATCCAAAATTTGATGCGTCGAGAAGGAAAAATTGATGAAAATATTTCATGACAAATCAGAAAACTAGGTGAGTGCATTTGTTGCTTGTTAGGGCATGTGCATACACAAATATACTATGTCAAATTTCCAAGATATCAATTGAAGGAAAATACAAATTTTGACAATGATGGTAAAGGTGCAGAAGAGGACTAAGACCAGCTATAGATTGGTTCCAAATCAAGTTTCTCTCATAAAGCCAAATAATAAAAATTGTGACGTTTGAAGACCCAATATGAATAAAACAGAAAATATGAAAAATCTGTACCTTCAAATAGTTATTGACCTCGGGATCACTGTTGACGACAACACCAACATCATTCACCAACTTGACTATCCTTTTAGCGTTTGTGTATGTTGCAAATGCTTTTCCTCCAAGCATGATGGTGCGTGGAGTCGTCTTTGCACGTTCCTCTGAGCTCATTTCCTGAGAAAGATCAGTTGTAAGAGTAGTATTGTGTTTATAGCCATCCAAAAGCATGCTAAATGGAAAATATATCTTCTGAAACCAAGAGTATAAATATAATTTAACAAATGCAAATACAAAACCTTCATTTAACGGTCCAAGGAAAAAAACTCCATTGATTAGATGACTTTGATCATGTAATCAGAGTGAACTTTTTACCAATAAAATATCCTATATGAGACTCATTAAATGATAAACTCCCACCTTTTGAATGTGTTTTACATATTGTGAATGTGTTTTACATATTTAGACAAAAACCATGCAATTTTTTGCAATTGGATTGTTGGGAAGTCTTTCATACCTTTAACTTCTTGTACCTATAAATTGCACCCAGAATATTCAGCAACTGTCTCTTATATTCATGGATGCGCTTGACTTGTATGTCAAATAGGCTATTGGGGTCAATGCTCAAACCAGTCACTTGCAATATGTACTGTGCCAGACGACGTTTGTTAGCCATCTTTGCCGATGCCCACTCAGTTTGCAAGTCTTCATTGTCAGCAAACTGTTAGAGAGAGAGGTCAGTGGCTACATTTCACTCAAGTAAAAAATCTGCTAATATTACACTGAATATCTTGAGTACATACTTGACGAAGCTGAGAAAGGAGGTCCAGGTTAGTAACCCATTCATCAGTTTTCAACCATTTGGTGATTATGCTACTCAACTCAGGGCTACAAAAACGGAGCCATCGGCGAGGAGTTATGCCATTGGTCTTATTCTGGAATTTGGTGGGCCATAAAGAAACGTAGTCTACAAATAACTCTGCTTTCAGTATGTCACTGTGTAACTGAGCTACACCATTTACCTACAGAGACATGCAACAAAATTTTCTTTTTAGTTCGAAAAATTTGGAGCAATAATCAGATGACATATAAGACAATATGACAAAAAAAAAAAAGAATATAAAAGAGAGGAAGGATACGACAGTTGAGGATGGGAAATGGCTCAATATAACCAATACCAATAGCTCGCTTGACAATTCTCTGCTAGTGAGGCATTGCAAGATTGTGTCAGGAATTATATCATTTTGTAATTGAAAATTTAATACTAATATAAATAAGAAATAACTCAACCAACTGCAAATTTCTGCTTACCAAAACCCTGTATGGAAAACTTTAGCATCATTCAGAGACTAGCATGCTTTCATGGTTATGGACAATTGTACTAAGGAAATAAAAGCACATTTTTATTGCTGGAGAAAGATTTTCTGTTTGTTGATTCTAAATGTTGGACCTTTTTCATTGTGTTTCTGTGATTTTTGAAGTGCAATTTAAATCTAGAAGCATCAACAGAAATCAGAGACATAAATAGTCAAATAGTAAACTGAACATATCAACAGGTGATCATCTTAAGAATAAATGGGGAGAACAAAAAAAATAAAATAAAAATAAAGAAAAGAAAACTAGGCAGAGATCATCTTACTGTATGTGCAGACACCACACATAAATTTGCCATCCGCACGACTGGCTTTTGTGGATTGGAGCTATCCAAGATGCATAAGCTGGGAACCTTACTCTCAAGATCAGGTCGGGTAGAATGTACCATTTCTATAAACTGCAAGAAGGTTCTTAATGATTCTGTACTCATCACATATAACATTACACATAGAAGTACAATAAGGGCGAGCAAAATACCCTCTTATCAATTTCTTCTATGATTTCCATATGGCGAGGGAGGAGTTTTCTCATTACAGTTTGTGACCATTTTTCTAAAGCCTCAGGAAGAACTGTGTGATTCGTATAAGCAATTGTCCTGGTTCAAGAGAATCTTTCTGTTATTCTCATGAGCTATCATTTAACAAGAATCATACAACAAATATGCCAAAGGCCAATCCTAAAAGAAGATAGTGAGACCACATAATGAATTATAATTTATAAATGAAAGAAACAAAAAAATAAATAACTTAACACACTTTCTTGTTACATCCCATGCTTCATCCCATCCAAGTCCTTCATCATCCATAAGTAGTCGCATCAATTCTGGAATTGCAAGAGTAGGATGGGTATCATTTAGTTGCACTGCCACTTTGCTAGGAAATTCAGACCACTGCCTTGAATCATTTCCATGTTTCCTCTCCTTAAATCTGCATATGATATCCTGCAAATAATCTCAAGGTAAGAAAACAACTTATTTATCGTAATGGCATCACAAACTTTGTCACCATGAGTACAAATGAAGGCTCCACAACAACTTGGGGCCTAATGGATTATACAATTGTAATAGCACAACAAACTCTGTCTCATGAGTACGATTGAAAATTCCATATTAACTCAGGGCCTAAAAGATGGAATCATAATCATGCAAACTAATAGCCTAAATACTTTTCCTGGTGATGTCGATTGCATGAGATGGAGCCATCTTAATCTATTATGACAAGAAGCTTTAAAGTGCACAACGTTCTCTTCCAGGTGACAGAGAGAAACCACGTTGGCGATGCATCTCAATAATATAACTCATAATTTTCACACAAGAAAAATAGAATCAAGACAATAGGAGAGGAAATTACGATTTCTTAGCTTGAGAAATGGCACGTCTCATGTTGAATTTCAATGCTGAAAGAATGCCTAAGTTTGTTTTTCTCTAATTTTCTAATGTGTGCTTCAGAATTGTCTACTTCAAAAATTATTTATCTCAAGTGAACTAAAGGGCCCTTTTCCGAACCTTTTTACAGGAAATAATTTAAGCATAAAATGCATAATGTTCAAAAAATAGTAAATACCCATTATATGATAATACAGATAACATTACTTGCAAAAGTGATGAATCTAGGGTTACAAAATGAGAACTAACATACCTGAAGTGAGGCACTGCAAAGGAAAAATTGTTGCTTCAGCCGTAAAAGCTTTCCACTTTCTGTAGCATCTCCAGGATATAGAACAGCACAAATCTGCAATGTCAAAAGTTGACGCGAATTTCTATCAGACAATCCAAAATGATATGCGAGCAGACATGGATAAATATAATCGGAAGAGAAAAAGTTTACTAGGAACCACACATTTTTTTAGGTAGCAGGAAATAAATGAGTACAAGCCATAACAGAATATTAAAAGGAATGAACCAACAAATTTGCAAGAAACAATTGGAAGAGCAGCCCTCAGTAGTAACTATTTTTACATCATATACAACATATGGATATGTTTTGCTCTAAACAGAGGTGGCCAGATCGCTTCAATAACTATTTGACTAGGGTAATGGATAGCCAACCTGCTGAGCTCCAGAATGAAGTTGTGCAGAAGATTCATATTGTCCATCGTTAAACTTAAATAAGTCAAAATCCTCAGCACTAGCTTTTGCTTCCCAAAGACGAAGACTAATAGTATTCTTGGTCTTGTATCCTGGAATGGGTACATCATAAGCCAGTGCTTGAATAACCTCTCCCCCAACCCATTTTCGGCTGCCATAGATTTAGAAACAAAATAGTCAAGAAAGAGTAGAAGGATGCAAGTATTTTACGGTGGTTAAGTGTGAGAATAGACCAAACTGCAATATGGACCAAGATAAGAAACCAATCCAAAAGTATTTTTCTTGTCATGTAGTAAAAAGTTAGCACTTTTTTACGAGAAGAAATGAATAATACTCTGTGACAACTGCACAAAGAGTAAAATCACACTTACGAGCCTGAGGGAAGGATCTCAACATGACCAAAAAACCTGACAGGAAATACAACGTCATGTCTGACAACTTCCCAAGGGCTGAATTTCTGCAAAACACCAATTGCCAATTACTAAAGAAAGGCATAGAATTAAAGAAAAACTTGCAGTTTCAAATCAAACCTCAAGCCAATCTTCTGCAATTTCTTCCTGGCCCTCCTTGGTAATTTTCTGCTTAAATAGTCCATATCTGTATCGTAAACCATAGCCCCAAGCAGGCAAATTTAGTGTTGCCATGGAATCCAGAAAGCATGATGCAAGCCTTCCCAAACCACCATTTCCTAGTGCTGCATCTTTCTCCTACATAGGGTCAACCATCACTATAATTTGAGGTTTGGACTGAATATATAAACATGTTAAGGTGTATCCATCATAAAAAAGAAGAAGAATAATGGGGTTCTTGTGAAAAAGACTCGTTGGTTCGAAAATCCATGAACTATAGTAAATGGTATCAATATTAACACAGTAGAATTCATCCGGACTTTAATAGTTATGCAAAAATAGATATATAGCGTGAGGGACTACTTAATATTCATCACAAGGCCTATAAAAGATTGTTATACCTGTTCAGAAATGTCCTCAAGTTCATGTCCCAATTTATTTAGAGCGTCGGCGTATGCATCTTGAAGGTTCAGGTTTCCAATGGCATTGGTTAGAGCTCTGCCCTGAAGAAACTCCATGGACAAGTAATATGTTTGCTTTGGATCAACTTTGTCAAAATGATAATAAGTCTCATTCCATTGCTGCAAAATTCAACAATGAAATCATCATACAGATGCTTCAATCCAATAACACAAAAAACAGAAAATTTGAGAAACGACGAAGCATGAATCTCACAATCACTAACTACACCATTATGAATGGGAGGTGCATAATTATAGAAAATTAAGTCAAGGAACAAACAAAATTCTCAGAAATTATTCTACTTTAAGCAAAAAAAATTACCACCATTGAGATGCTTCAAACTAAAAACCACAAAATGCAAAAGATCTGAGATACAGTGAAGCATACATCTCATAATCACCAATTACAAAATTATGAATCAAAGGAGCACAATTATAGAAAATTAATTGAAAGAGCAAACACAATTATCAGAAAAATTTCTACTTTAAGCAAAAAAATTATCACCATTAGGATACGTCGATCTGATAACACAAAAAGCACAAAATCTAAGAGACAATGAAGCAATTAAACTCATAATCACCAACTATAAAATTATGAATTGAAACAGCACAATTATAGAAAAATTATCAGAAAAATTTCTATTTTAAGCAAAAAAGATTATCACCATGAGGATGCTCCAATCTAGTAACACAAAAACAGAAAATCTGAGAGACAATGAAGCATGAATCTCATAATCACACCAATGAAAAAAATGAATCTCTAACACCAACTACAAAATTAAGAATCGAAACAGCACAATTATAGAAAATTAAGTCAAGGAACAAACACAACAATCACAAAAATTTCTACTTTAAGCAAAAAAAGAAAACAACTAAAAATTGATGGTTTTTCAAGATTCATACTTGAACAAGGCGGTCCCTAACACTCTCAGCTGTGGCGTAGTAGGCTTGCTCTGGTTCGAACTTGAAAGGAGAAAAATGAGGAGTGAATCGTGCGTGGTAATTGATATTTGAAGCGATCTCTGATGGTTTCTCCGCCATTGGATGCGCGATGGCTTGAATTTTTGTAGAATTTGCATAACCTGAACCATTAGCTTCTGTGGTGGTGTCTGTCGCCATGTTTAACTGCAAAAAACTGCTAATCGCAACCAAACAAAATGAATGACAAATCGAAAAAAAACAATTGGAAAGATTCGATCTATAAAGAATAAAAAAGTTGAGAATCGAGAGAATTTAATTACTTACTTAAAGATAATTGAGCGTCTCTGAAGAAGATAAGGGTTTCAGATCCACCACAGAGAGAGAGAGAGAGAGAGAGAGAGTTCTCGATTTTATAAAAGAAAGTAGAAACTCACGAGAGGGAAGGCTGGGAGATTGTCACGTGCTATGGTAAAGAAAAAAGAGCGAAAGTTCTGCTTACGCTTTAACCATAAAACTCGTTCTCTTTGTTTGTACGTTGTGTAAGACAGAGATATTTCGCTGGACAGAGAAGGAGAGAGAGCGAGAGAGATATTTCCGAATGTGTGTGTGCGTGAGAGAGAGAGAGAGAGATCAGTGGTTGCTTTATAATGAAATGATAGACAAAATAGAGATTGGCGTTTTTGGAAAAGGTGATGGTTGCGAAGAAAAATATCAGAGCTTAGAGCTTAAAAAAAGGAAGCACGAGAAGAAGAGACGAAACTCTCTCTCTCTCTCACTTAGTCACTCACACTCACTCTCGGATTTTTCTAGCCTCAATGCACGGTTGAGGATCTCTATCAGTGCGACGGTTAGGATATGAGAAAAAACGCAGATTTCCTCAAGATTGATTCTTGTCTTTAGAGATGAATACACGTATACATTTTCAACGGATTGAGGCTAACATTTTCCTACATCACATACTGCAAGTGATAATGTAAAATATTGGTGGTTTTGACGTTTTATGGGGAATGGGAGTAATGCATCCGATCCCTGTATTTTTCTTCCCATCATAGCCGTTCATTGGACACTACGCTACGGGTCCAACGTTGTTGAGCTCTTGAAAAGTTCAACGGAGTGAAATGAAAATGGGTATATAACTAAAGAAATGTGAAACCTTTTTCTTACTAATATAGTAAGATTTTGAGCGTTACCAAGGGCCATTTTACTCCAATGGATCACCACATCAGAAATCCAGCTAGACATCCCTCTAAAATTCAGATCCAAAACAAAAAAACTCACTTATATTTTTCTTTAAACTAGATCCAAGGTTTTTGAAAAGAGTGGTAGTGACTTCCTGACTCTCCCATGGTCTCCTGACATTCTAGAATCATAATTTTTTCCTCGGGATACACAATTACATATTTCATAAATATAGGCAATTATGAATCCCAAGAAAAAATTTTATGATTCTGACACATGCCACAACAAGAAAGTATGTCAAAGAGGGGAGTCCAAATTTCAGCATAACTTTGAAACTTATTAACAGAAAAGAAAAAAAAAACAACAAATTAACAATGAGTAACAACTTTTTCTTTTTCAAAGTTAATAAAATTTTGTCCCCTACACTCCTGAAGTTCAGGATAGTTTTTGGATGCCAATAGTTGGATGTCAAGAGTGAGCCCAAGGAAACTTAGTAAGGGTGAAATCCCTATTAAGGCAAAGGGAACTCTAATGTGCAATGTGCAAACTGACTGAAAAAACAATCGACTAATGTGGCATGTGCACAGGACCCATAGATTTTCCTTAAGAGTATCTCCAACCATAGATTTTAAAAATATATGGTTACATGTACATTCCGCTTCAGTTAAGTGTATTTGAGTGTTTTTTATTCTTCTGATATTTCTGAAATCAGAACACGTGGAATTACGAGAAAGCTAAAATACTGATCATAAGTCAATCAAAATGTGGGCAGTAGACCCACAACTGACACGTCAGGTAGGTATCAGGAACTTGGAGTTGGGTAGAATCACATGTAGCACACGTAGAGTCACATGGATCATCACATCTGCATCATGAGGCCATCTCCTCTCAAACTAGAGTTTGGGCACGGCAAAGAAGATAAAATTGGAGGGGAATCCTTAAAAAAGAGAGTAAAGACAATCTGTGGACTATAACATTGAAAAAAGTATTATTAAAAACGGGTAGAAAAGAAAAAATAATTAAATTAGGATATTTTTAAGATCAAACCAATTCTTCTTCGCCTTCTCTAATTATGATAGAAAGTTTTAGGATCATACGATCAAAACATTTATCTCTACTAGAGTCTGTTCAGAACCATGAAATATGACTATAAATTAATATCAAACTGATTAGAACTGGTTGTGGAGTTATTTGCGAGGGATTAAATCAGACACTACCAATCCCAAAATACAATTTTCCAAATCAAGTCCAATGATGATTTCAAAATTCATTTGTTCTGATCTCGAGGAATATTCAATATTCTAGACCTTGGAATGATAGTACAAGGTGGAAAAGTACCATTTCTTTATAAAAACAAAATCTCAGTTCCCCCAACAGAAGACATGGAAGTTTGGAACACATTTCAACACTAAAAGAGGATAATTTTAAAGTGAAATTTTTTGTAATAGAAACAAAAAAGTAAAAAGTCTTTAAAAAATAAAACGTACCACTTACAGATTCATCCATCTATTTGAGGTATAATCACTTTCTATTTCAACTCTGATCACAATGAATCGATACTGTCACACCAGTTCCAGAGCCTGACTTATTGATTCGATGGAGAAGCTGTTCAGTACTGATAGATAACCGAATCATATCACCCATCACTGCTAATAGATAAATATTTCAGAAGCAGAAATAATGGATTCTCAATCTATAGGATGCTAATCCCATTCACCAAATCGATGTGAACATCTACAGATTTCGCCAAATTGATTGCTGCGCCAATATAGGAATGAGGAGTTAACTTCAAAAGATTTGCCTTTGCATCGTCAGGCAATTCCAAGCCTTCAATGAAGTTCCTTATACTCTCTTCATTAACTGTTCTTCCTCTTGTAAGCTCCTTTAGCTTCTCATATGGCTCCGGAACGCCGTATCTACGCATCACCTGGACCCAAATGTACAAACTCGTACATAGTCAAGAATTGGTGGAGTTCCAATGAAACTTGGAACAAAATCAAAGAAGAACAAAGGAAAAACATTATCGCTTAACAAATATGTTCTGAAACTAAATTAAATGAACAATGCCACGAATGTGGAACAGGACACTGTTTCTTTTTATTTTCTTTTTTCTCTCCTAGGAATACTTATGCCATCGATGGGAGGATCAGTGCAAGTTATCGACTTCTGTTTACCTTCTTTGGATGAAGAGAAAGAGATGGTGAATGTGCCCAAGCAACAAAGGGTCTAAGATTGGTACACTTAACCATATAGAGTGTGCTGATCACTCATCCTAACATGCATTCATCTTTTATTGACAATTGAAACACATATATGTGTCAAATATGCATTAACGGCTGCAAAGGAAATGGGACTTTATTTTATTTATTTAGTTTTTGAAGTAACAGAATATCTTTCTAATTTATTGGTGCTAATCTAGTGAGTTTGCCATGTGCCACACATTGATAAATCAACTGCAGGAAAACAATCCTAACCGTGCAATAAGTCGCATTTTCAAACCTTTTCATGATTTATAACAATGAGGAGCTTTCTTTGGACAGTCCTAAAGTAGAAAACAGTGGTCATGATTATCTGATTCGTATGATTTCTGGGATTCGATCAATTGAGTGAACCAAATCAATGGTTCAGAACAGTGAGAGGCACATTAATTGGAAAGTTCAGATCAATGAGCATCCCACCCGTTCAACTGCAGATGGGTGACAGTATGGCATTCCCATAGGGAGGAACTTTATAAATACCATATTAAATTTAAGGAAGAAATAAATGGTAGTAATGCTACAGAAATTTCATGTCTTTGTGTCCATATGTGGGTAAATGAGTGTAGGTGTCAGAGCCAAGTGGAGCTATAGCAGGAAACATATAATAAACTCAAATGCTAATAAACACAACTGAACTATCAATGTGTAAACTGAACAGAAAAAAAGGTCCTGGTCACTGCTGCAGAAATTAAGAAAAGACTACATGTTTAGAAAGTTAAGCAAGAAACATTGGCATGTTTAATCACATTTCAGGAGAAATGTCTTATTTATTTTATTTTCCCCATATTCCTAAATGAAAGATGCACAACTAAAAGCTTTTAAAATTGAAAGAGATCATGTTAAATAAATAAACCAGAAGTGATTCAAAAAGGATCAGTAGCAGATGCTTACGGTTTGTATTGGTTCAGCAAGCACCTCCCATGAATGGTCCAAATCTTCAAGTAAGCGAGCTTCATTTACCTGTGATTCAGAAAGTTACAATTGAAATTAAACTTGCCCAGTTCATAAGCATTTATACAATTTCTTATGCACAACAGGTTTAATTAGTCCTATAAACAATAATATATGTACATGAGGATGCTAAAATGAAGTGATTATGGCTTCTTTTTTTTTTTTTTTTGGTAAGTTAAAAAAATAAAAAATCAGATGTTATCCATTGAAGAACTCTTCCAAGTTTACAAAACACATCTTTAAAACCAAACTCACTTTTCTAGCTGAAATAAACACCACTTATAAAGGAAACATGAAATAAAGAATCACTGGTGATGCAAATCGTTGTAGATTACATTACTAAGGGAAAGATCACCAGATCCATTTGGAATAAAGAAAGAATAGAAGGGCAGAAGAAAAGCATAGGTTATCCGAATGGCCAACCATTTTGCCTGGTGACTTCAGCCACCTAAATAGAGTGTAGCTAATGCATTCTTGATGTAACACATAATGAGTGTATTTTTGCATTTTTTTTCTTTTTTTAATAGGTACAGAAATTTTATTGAAAAGAGAAAACAGTACAATCAGGAGGAGGTCAAGAAGACCATCCTGTAGTGGAAATGATGTACAATTTCTGGGAGTAAACACCAACAAATCCACAATTTAACACTCACCTGAAGCTTTGAAATGCCCTGTAGGGTACTTTTGTATGCAAGTAGTGAATGCCCTAATCCCTCACCCATATTCCTTAGAACTGTTGAATCAGTCAGGTCGCGCTGTCACAAAAATTGTTTAGGCAGCTTGTTATTTCCAAAGCAAGATATACACCATCAAGGATCTATAATTTTGATTGCAACAAAAATGATACAACATTTTCGCAGTGTCAGCTAAATGTGGGAATCAAAAGCTACTGATTGGTCAGGCTCATGAAATTCAAATCAAGAGATCATTTTATAATATTACTAAGCAAATTTTCATTGCGCACTAGCACTTGGCATAATATGTACATGGCCGAAATGTCCTAGAACTTTTGGAAGCTCCAGTTAAGTTGCTCATAAAAGTTGTACTAGATATGTTTTCTGGGATTAGAACCAATGAGTAGGAAATGGAAAAATAATTATAAAGAAAGACCAAAATAAAAGTTACAAGAAAATCAAGATTAATACCTGCCAGCGTGAAATAGGTAATTTCGTGCTAAGGTGGGATAGACCACCGTTAGCCTTACCCAAATTACCCTCACTGTTTTCAAAGTCGATAGGATTCACCTTGTGAGGCATAGTTGACGACCCAATCTCACCAGCCTTGGTTATCTGTACAACATCTCCAAAGGAGGCGATTCTAAATTGTTAGGCATTAAGAAAAATTGAGACAAGTGCAACACTAAAATGATTTTTCTTCTTCTTTTTTAATCAGAGGGCCCACCTGCTTAAAGTAACCTAAAGATATGTAGCCCCATATGTCTCTGTCAAAATCTATCAAGATATTGTTAAACTGGATGATTGCATGGAACAGTTCCGCCATATAGTCATGAGGCTCAATCTGCATAAAAGAATTCAACAATCACATGTAGAAGCAGATGTGATGCACTCAATATCACAAGGCCATATAATCAATGAATTGGCTATGAAAAAAATGTATGGGAAACACACCTGTGTCACGTAGGGATTGAAACTTAATCCCAGAGACTTTACAAATTCTTCTGCAACCATGGGCCAGTTAATTTCAGGATACGCAACAAGATGGGCATTGTAATTACCAACAGCACCAGCAAACTTTCCCAATAATGCAACTTGAGATATTTGCTTTCTTTCTCTGCTTAATCTGGCAGCAAAGATTGCCATTTCCTTTCCCACAGTGGTAGGTGAAGCTGGCTGCAAGATTATCAAACAAACATGTATGAGACAAGACGTTTTAAATGCTGCTTTAGTTCCATAACTTAAAATATCTCATAAACAACATTAAAAATGGATAGTGGCACCGAGTGGTTGTTCCTTGATGACATGGAACCAAGCTTGGGAAATTATGTACCCATGCAAAACATAGGAAATTTTCTCAAATATATTCATGTAGATGGATTTCAAAAGATGGAATATAAATTTGAGATCTAGTTACTAATGACAGTGTCGGATAATATGTGACATTATATTTAAATTTGTCCACAATTCTACTATCTATACATATATACATATCTTTATTTTGAAAATACCATTCTAATTCTTGCTGAACCAACTTTTCTTTTTCTATATTTGCAAGAACAGATACAACAAAGAGTTTTACAAGACCTAATCAGTGCCCATTGCAGATTTTATTTAAACAATATGAAAGTACACTGTAATAGTCCCCGGTGGTCAAATTCTAGAACTTATTTCAAGAAAAGATATCCCCGTGTTACCTGCCCATGAGTACGTGAAAGCATAGGAATATGGGCATTCTCCTTTGCCATGTTACATATCGCTTTAATCAATTCATCCATGACAGGAAACATGACTGTGTTGAGCGCTGCTTTCAACATCAGCCCATGCGCCAAGTTGTTGATATCCTCTGATGTGCAACCAAAATGGAAAAATTCAAGTACCTAAAATGGAAAAAGAGAAAAGGAAGTGTTCAATGATCCTATAGAAAGATGTTGGATAAGTGAATAACAAACATCTCGGGAAACTTCAATACCGAATAAAATTGGAGAAGTAAATACTAACCTTCACAACCTCTGGATGGGATTGGCATTTTTGTTTCAAAAAGTACTCAACCGCTTTCACATCATGGTTAGTCACTCTCTCAATCTTTTTGACCTCCAAGGCATCATTCATACTAAATCCATCAATTAAACCCTCCAAATATGATTGAGCTTCCTTGCTGAAGGTTGGGACCTCTGTGACTGCAGCAATTTGTGAGAGCTTTATCAACCATTTGATCTATAAGAGAAAAAATTTGGATAAATTATAACAAAATAGTTTCTCAGAATATATGAATAGTAGACAATATGAGGTTACATGGAGAATCTTGAATTCGAATGATACCTCAACAAGAACACGGAAGTGAATTAGGCCATATTCACTCATGAAGGGAGCCAAGTCCTTAACTTTTCCCCAATAACGACCATCCAATGGTGATAAAGCTGTTAAACTAGAGAGCTCGAATACATTAGGATCTCTGCCAAGCGTTCCATTCATCTGAGACATGAAAAGTGTCAAAAAATCAAATTTTTTTATTCTCGGGCCATCGATTTCAACCATTGTATCAAATATAAGGTAAGCAAAGTTTCAATATTTATTCGAAGATTCAACAAAGAAAATGTATACTAGAGGGGACACCAAAGCCCTCAGTCCAAATCATCTCCATTTATCGAATAATTTTTCAAGTTATGCGGCAATTTCACCTAATCGAATTCTTGAGAGAGAGAGAGAGATGAAACAAACAAACAAATCACCTCTTTTACTACGGAGACATGTTTGTCTGTGAAAGAAGCTCTGCAACTGCACCCTGTAGGGTGAAAATTTCTGAGAAATGGAGACGAAGCATTTGAAGAGCGATTAGAGCTTGAAAGCTTTCTGGGTCTTCTGTAATGGATCGTGGTTGTCGAGTTGAAAGGAGAGGCCTGAACTTGAATATTTCTCGAAACCCTAAGAGAGGCACCAAGCTCCATGGATAAAAATAATGGAGATCAGAGAAATCGAGAAATCGCAGATAAGCCCTCAAATATTTTACAAATGGAGGGCGACAAGCTCCAGTACATATAGAGAGAGGATTTGCGCGGTCTTTTCTCAGTAGGTCCAGAGAAAAAGAATAAAGTTGATTAAGAAATAGTCCTCCACTTTTGGTAAATATTAGAGATACTCCTGTATGTTTCAATCTGATGACCCAAATGCCCCTTGATCTCCACATTCTCTTAGAATTAAGTAAAATGACGTAAATGCTCTCGTCTTCAACTTCATTTGTTTTTTCTTTTTAAAAAAAAATCGCCCCCCCCCCCTCTTTATTTATTTATTTGCGAGTTCTGTGGAAATTCATCAGCCATCCAACTTCAAAACCTTGGATCAAGCATTCAAAAAATTGTTTTTTTGAATTTCTATTATTTGAATTTAGATTTTTTACAGGAAATCTAGAGGGATGTGTTGTTGGATTGCTAATGTAATAATTCATTTAAGCTCGACGACCCTAGATAGATTTCAAATCTCACTAAATTTGTAAGAAGTCCTTTTTTTCTTTTTTTTATTTATATTATAGATAAGAGGGTAAAACGTAAGATTTTTAAATCTCTTTTAATAATTTATATTAAAAATATTACTTTATTTTATAATAAATAATAAAATTAATATTATTTTTATAATATTTTCTATAATAAATCACAATTCTAAAATTCATTTTACTACAATTTTGTGAGGAATAAGAGTCCACTTTTCTTCGTCTTTTCCCTTCACCCCTTCAGTTTTATATCTTTCCTCTCCTCCTTTCTTTACCCTTTGAATAATGCTGAAGTAACCTCAAGATTAAACCGCACAACTTGACGTGAAAGTGTATGGAGAACCACAGATGATTTTCCTTGAGATATAAGTGAACAGCATCCATGGTTCCTTTCCACTTTCACGTCAAGATCTGCGATACGACGTCCAATCTTGAGGTCACTCCAACACGGCTCGTACCCTTTTATAAGTAATACTCCTCGAATTAAATTTTTTTTTTTTATTCTTAAAATTTAAAGAATACTCCTCCAATTTTATTATTCGTTTCCATTTTAGGCCTCTAAAGTCTTAACCCCTAAGAAGATGGCCGTGCCCTGCCTACATGGGCGAAATGTTTTGATCAGATGTCTCCAACATTAGCTTGAGATCAGAAAAAATCTCTCTCTGTCTTATTTTCTTTTTATAGCTACTATTAATACATCAAACTGAAGATAAGCAGTTGTTTACAAAAGGATCGATGTGTTGTAAATAAAAATTGGTACGCCAATAGGTTCTCTCCTTCTTTTTCTGTTTTTTTTTTTTTTTTTGAAATATCGTTGTACACAATGAACAAACGGCTAAGATGAACTCAATTGTTACTCCTAGGAACTTATGATTGCAAATAAAATAATTTCCTAACAAGACACTTTTCTAAGAAAATAGTATTAACAAAATAGTTTTTCCCATAAAATGTAATAAAGTGTTTGCTGAGGGTAACAGTTGGAACGATAAAATGATAACAGGATTTTCCGCCTGGATGAGAAAATGACTTTTTTTTTCCCGGATTTGAGCAGAAAATATTTTCCCACCAAAATATAAAAATTATTTTTCTTGACACTTTGATTCCTCTGATACGAATAAACAAATCTCAGTTTCTGAGAAATTATTTTTCTGTTGATTTCCAAGTGCAATCATACAAATTCTTAGAAAAATCTTATAAACTAATAATGATAAATAAATAAATGCCAAGAATTCACTAGTGTTTAATATGGTATTATTTATTAAAAATTGACACAGAAACATACGTTGCTATACTTGTTCCACATTGATACTCAAGCTTGTAAGGCATGTCTAAATAGGACTGTTGAGTTGAGATTCCACAAATCACTGATCTGAGTGCTCTTGTGCCCAAGATGAATGTGACCAAGACCAAGTGATTTGCCAAGGCTGCGGGATCCAAAATGTATAAAAAGGGACAGCACTCGGGCGTGAGCGTGTGGACAACGTGATAGTGAGAAAGTAATAAAATCGGAAGACTATCTCAGGGATTCTACAGTTTAGTTTCTTTACTTTGAAAGCTCTCTATTTGCACTTTAAACATTCTCGTTAGATTTTGAACCAATTTGATGGGAAGATGTCAAAGAACACTAAACAAAATGGGTAAATCCTTGTTGTTTGAAATTAAAAATTTAAGAGGCATAGTAACCCATATGAAAATACATATATTAACATATTAATATGTATTCTCAAAACAAAGAACAACAAAGACAGAGAACTAAGTAAACATACTTCAGAAGATAATACAAATGAAATCAGATTTTGCTTGTGAGTTTACCAAACAGTGAATGCCGGCCTTCGGCAATAAGTTCCCCATTTTCTTTGTTTCTCAGTAGAACAATTGTTCCAGAATAGCCTCCTTTTTGCCCCAAAACTTTTGCTGTAATCTCTAACTCATCCTGCCAGTGAGAATCACAATAAAATCTAAAATAATCTCTAGAGGAAATAAGGCCAAATGCATATGGTACAAATAAAATAGAAATTAATATTCCATCTCAACTTTTTGGTGACAAACTTCAATTCGACTAGTAGTTGTCTTGTACATGTTTGGGCCTGTGATTCCTTTGAAATAATACCTTTTAAGTAAAACACTATCTAATGTTAAATAATATATAGGTGTGGCGCGTGATATCCATTTGGTGATGCCCATGGACATTCCACATGTGCATGACTAGGCTCTTGATTATCCATCTCAGCTTTTTTTATTTGTACGTATCTCAAGTTGACACATGTAGGGTAAGGATTGGGTGCATAAGTTTAGCAAACAAACCTATAAATTGTGGCAAATGAGATTGCAAACTCATTATGAAGATAAGGTGTTAATGGAGAGATTCTACACAAGGAAGTGCCACCCTAATACCATACTCATCTTTCATTTTTATAATCATTCGTCGATACTATTAGGAAAGAACATATTATAAAAGTAAAGGCTGTAAATAAGATCCCACGGGGACGATTTCCATACATTGATCTTGGCAGTTGAGAGGTATGAGATCGACATGTCCACAGAGACCTTCATAGGGAGACCATCAACATGTACTAGAGCACCTCCAACCTCATCAACTAGGTTTGCAATGGCACCAGAACACAAATTTCCACTTACTCCCTGCAAAAATGAAAGAAAATTTCAATTTTTTTCAACTGCTACCTAATATAGAATCAGCTAAGTTTCATTGGGTTTTGATGATAAAGAAGATTTTGAACCACTAAAATGGATGTTAAGAGTTATGGACAAAGAAATTGGTATATTAAGTTTCAAATTTATCTTCTTGTTGTTCTTGGCCTCATTCAAACTTTTCACTGAAGAACAACAAACCAATGGTCCGCTTCCCTACTCGATACTACAATTTCTCAATGCAAACCATTTGCCTTAGAATACCTCTTTGAATTCTAGCATCTTTATAACAGGTTATGTGAATCCTCGAAGCACCACTTTAGTGGTTGTTATCGATATATCTTACTGAGTTTAAGGGAATTAAAATTATTTGGTCATGTGTGTTTCTTTGGTAAGATGGTCATCGAGCATAGACCTGAAGTGCTATCATAGTGATTTCAAAGAAAGCCAATTAGAGCCCTAGTTGGAAGAAATATTCAGGTTAAAGGTCCTAAAAGAGAGACAGAAAGACCTAAAAAAATACAGATGAAGATAATGAAAGAAGATATGAACTCACTTTCAACAATAGAAGACTTGACTGTGGACATAGTGGAATGGATGAACAAGATTCATTTAGCTGACCCCAAATCTTTGGGATAAGGCTTTGTGGTTGTTCTATCGTTGTTCTCTTTGCTAAGTACCTAATAATTTGTTAACACTGGCCAGGGAGATAAGTTGCCCCCTCCCCCTTTCAATTTTTTTGGAGACTTAGACACCCCTACAATTTGGTGATTATTTGAGATACCCTATGCTCTCAAGTTGATGACATGCTCCGTTCCCTTCTTGCTTCAATATTTTGTGTTCCCCTAATTTTTTGGCTGATTTATTAACACATCTACTTTCTGGTGAATATACGAGATACGCCCCCCCCCCTCAACAAAAAAAAAAAAACTCAATTTTTTGGGTGATTTAGCATTCTTTTATCAAATTGGTGAATATTTGGGATACCCCTGGGGGTTTTCAAACTGATGACATGCCCCCTTTGACCTTGTTCTTCTTTTCTAGAAACAATAAGCTAAACACCCTCATTTTCATTTTGTAACAAAAAATCCTTAATTTTTCCTCCTAAAATGACTCTTCAACCTCAATAGTAAATTAATTTTAATCTATTTAACTACATTTTTAATCCATTGTTCTGAACATCTCCTTAATCCCCTATAGAAAACCTCAGAATTATCTATAAAAAAATCTCATCATATTCTACTTCAAAAATCTATCTTGAACGGAAGATTTGAATATTAAAGTCAATTAATCTTAAGGGTAAATTTTTTTACCAAAGAGGTTGAAGATGATTGGTTTTGGGAAGAGAAATCAAAGGGTTTTTGGTTGAAGAGGAGGGCAATGAGATCATTTTGCATTAGTCTATTGGAGAAGACCGAGGTCAAGGGGGCATGTAGGTATTATTTTGAACTACCCATGTTTTTAAACAGATGACATTGCCCCTTGACTTGGGTCTTTTCTCGTTCACTAATGAGAAATTACCCCTGAATTTTCTCCTCGTCTTCAAGCTCTTCAACCCTAGCATGAACTAGAGTTAATGGTGTGATTCAACTTGGGATGACATCTCTTTCAAAATATATCCTATTTTATTGTCTCTATTTTCAAGATCTCTTTGTATAGAATCCCATATAGAAATCTATTTAAAAAATTAAAATAAATAAGGTATATTGGGGTTGCAATCTAAGCCAAATTACTGAAAATTAATAGATTTCAATTGTTAAAAATCTTATTTCAAAGATTTTCGAACATCGATGAATAATTCTAAAACACACCCAATTAATTGGAAAAAAAAAAAAAAAAGCTTTGTCGATCAGAAAGACAGAAAGATTGGATCGTTTTGAGAGATTAGTTTCTCTTACTGTTAGACGAGGGGGAACCTTGAAGGTGCAAGAGACGAAACCAGGTTCGACTCGGTCGACTCGGATACCTTTGAGTGCGAAGTCCTCATAGAAGCTCGGACCGAGTCCAACTTGATGAGGACGAACAATGAGTCTCGACACGGACTCTTGCTGATCCTCCGTCAACTCCAAAGCTTCTCTCGCTCTCTCCATTTGCACTCCTGACTCGTCTCACGTTTCACAGATTTTTCATTTCTGGTTAGTTATAGTAATTGAACGGTGTTGACTTTTGATTGTTATTCAAGGGACACGTGGCACACTCTCTAATCTCGGATTAGTGATGGCGATGATGACTGATGAGTGTAGGTACAACTATTAATGGGCCAGGCCGGTTTTAGGCCAATCCGGTATTAATTGGGTTTAAAAGGATAGTCTAAGCCCAGCCCGCCTTTAGTTCTTTATTTTATTTTGATCATGGCACTCCATTTTTTTCTTCTCATAGATAGAGATGAGTGAATTACCATTACGTGTGCTAAATATGAAAAAATTCCGAGTCAATTACAATATTCATATTAATTCCGAAAACATGCACGAATTATTTTTTTTAGCGAATTTGTTGGTAAGTATTATTAATTTAAAGTGACGAACTCGTTGATAGATTATCAGCAAATTTGCCATTAAAAAAATAAAGATATTTTCTCTTAAAATTTACGTGCAAATTTATCGCTTTAATACTAGCAAATTTGTCACTTTAAATTAAAATACCTACTAGCGAACTCGTTGGACAATGAGTCATGCATGTTTTCAAAATTAATATGAACAGTGTATCGAAACCGGAATTTGAAAATAAGTTGCGCACGTTTTGGGAAAAATCCCTAGAGAGATTTTATAAACACGCCAATTTTTTTACTAGTAACACACCAAACAATATGTATACAATCATTTAATTTCAAAAGGATTATTGTGTTATAAGTAAAGGTTGGTATGCTACTAGAATCTCTCTAAATAAAACCATTCTTCGAAAGCAACTACTTGCACACCACTTAGAAAGACGTTTATTTGTTCGAATGAATGTCTTGAAGTCGAGGGTATGAAAGTCATTGTTAATTTGTTGGAGGGGTATGTAAGATATTCTTCAAAACATAGAAAGACGTTTATTTATGTACATTTATTTAATATACCTCTATGATCTAATACTCCAAGAGCTTCTTTATTCTAAGAATTTTTGTTCAAAGAAATCCTAAAAGATGATTTTGGAGTCTTTAATCTAATTGGTACAATGTATAGTTGTGTGCCAATATAAGTTCTTAAAAAAATTAAAAAGTCAAAAACTGGTAATTATTCAAGAGCATAGTCACAAAATTCTCCGATTTTTTTTTTTTTAAAATTTCATAAAATTCTCTGAATTAGGGTTTAGCCGATTAAATCAGTGAACCGACGATTCCATGATTAAGTAACATTTTACCCTCCACCTTCAATTTTTTTTCAAGCATCAAAAGAAGAAATGATTTCTAGAGAGATTGAAAATGATGGATTTCGACAAGAAATCCAAAATGAAAATATGAAAAATCTCCGAAATTTTCCTATTTCTTTAATGAGATTTTTCCGAATTAACCGAATTGAAACCCCAATGAATAATTACTGAATCAACAAAAATCGAGGAACTAAAATCATTTGAGAAACCCCATTGCTTTATCAAAATTTATATTGACTTGATCTCCGGAATATAATCGCAAGAGAAAGAAGATATATAAAATCTAACAATCAAGACCAATCAAAGAAATGAAGACTGAAGAGCCTAAGATGGAACAAATTCTGCACCCATGAACATTATTATAAAAGTACACTTGCGGTAGTACAAAGTGTCCCATTGTAAATTCCAAGGTAAACTCCTCCTCCCTCTAATAAGAATAGCTCTCCACCACATTAAAATAACCACCAAATTAAATATTTCTTTGGAATTGTAAATTCCCAAGGAGTGCCTAGGAATTCTCCTCTAAAAGTATCATTTTATGTCCTTGTCTTTGTCAAATAACATGCCAAACTCTACATTCCTCCTTGCAATTCCTTTATAATATGGTTTATTTATTGTTTTTAAAAGCAGGGTTATCATACTATCTAGAGGGGTTTGAAGGGGAACCCCAAGAGTTGTTTTGTTGGTGGGGTTGAATTGCAGAATTTGAGTTGTTAGGACAAGAAGATCCATCTTCAAAGAACAAGTTACATAAAGATCAAATGGTATGGATAATGCCTTTTAGTCCCATATTTCTTTGTAATCATGAGGTTCCTTTTACCTAGTTATTCATGCAAATAGATGTATTTTTTAGCATACTTATAGAGAAGAATGATCAAAGTGTGAGAAAATTTTGTGTTTCAATGTCTGAGGTGATGATTTATCTTTTGTACAGGCACTCCAGCTAAGTAAAAACAAGTGGCATGGATCAGTGGTTGGAATTGTTGGTGCACCCATAGATGAAGTCTGGGCCATGGTCTCTCAAAGTAAAAGACTATCAGAATGGATGCCAATGGTCGAAAATTGCACTGAACTGGCAGGACAGGAAGGAATTCCTGGGTATGTTAGACTTGTATCTGGGTTCATGTTTCCTCAAGATGATGGAGAGAGATCATGGATCAAAGAAAAGTTGGTTTTCATGGACCAAGCTTCATTCAGTTATATTTACAGATTGGAAGCAAGTAATGTAGGTCTTGATGAGTCTGAAAATTCATTAAAACTCGTTGATTATGGGGATGACTCCACTTTGGTTGACTGGTCATTCGAACTAAACCCTATAGAAGGAGGCAGTGAGGACAGCATCATTGATTATCTGGGATTTCTCTACAAGTCTTGCATCAATAGAATTGAGGTTGCTATACAAACTGCATCCAAAAATGTAAAAGTTTAGTGCCTCAACGTTCATGTGTGCTTTGCATGCTTGGCTATGTGCACAACTCGCATGTGCTTATAGTGCCTCACTTAAACTCTTTCTATGATATATGTACCTCTATTGTAATTTGAGATTTTTAATGCAAGACTAAATTCCTTAGACACTAAATAACAAAGTATGGAAGTACTAATTAGGGTGTCAAGTTGTATGCAAGTAATATTTGGAGTACCCAAGATCATTTCCACATGGATTGAAGTGGTAAACAAGATATTATGGTTTATTAATAATGATGAAGAGAGGGAAGATGACAAGAACTTAAGTAAACTAAGAGAGTGTGTGTGGCGCAGTTGACAATATGTAATGTAAGTGAAAACAAGTAAACAAGAGTGAAGTTCTTTAAAGAAACCTTATGAAGATGGGAGGCTAGGGCATTGAGATTTGACTCAATCCTTCTCTTTTTTGTTCGATTTATAAGCAATCCAACAATGGTCAGAATAACTAATGAGTTTCCCTACTCAAAATATGGAATCTAAGCCCAATAATCAACTAGAGATAGGTTTTACAACCACCTAGACATTTGCTACCTTTGAATCTCAAATCTAGAATAGGAAAGAACTCAATATGAATTCAAAGAATCAAACAGGCATGATGGATAAGATCTTGGTTCCATGAGGCTGATGAATGAGAAAAATGTAACTTTCAAAACAGACAAAAAATGGGTTCGCTATATGCTAAAGGGCATTACCTTTTTAAATTGTTATTTATATGAGTCATGCCACTGGCGCCCACCAGATAAGCTCTTCACGCCCGTTTAAGTTTTCTTTGAAAAAAATTCATTTTTACCCTTCTCTTTCGTTCAATCGAAACCCATTTTCTCTATCCATTCTCTCCTTCTCCACCATCTACCTCTCTTTCTCTCTCCCCCTCTATCTTCTTGTTCTTCATATCCATCTCCTTTTGAGTTTTGTGAGAGGTTGAATTAATGGAGATTAAATTTTAGGATTTTTTTTCTTCAAGTTATCTAATTTTTTTTACTTTTTTGCATTTAATTATCACGAAAGATGAAAAAATCACTATTAAAATCTCAAAACGATGATTTTGAATTGAAGAACTCAAAGATTTTTTGATAGTTTTATTTGGTAGATTTAGACTGAATTTGTTTCAGCAAATTCAGTAGGTACCTACTAAACATTACAAAATTGATTCGATGGGCGTCTACCAAACAAAACTTTTTAATGTTCGATAGAAAGTTATGTCTGATAGAATACTAAAATTTGTCAAATCTTCTTAAATAAGTTTGGTCTAAACCTACTGAACTATATCTATCAAAAAATCTATAAGTGGTTCGATTGGCTCTCATTGAATCAATTTTGTAATGTTCAATAGGATATTACTAAATCGGCTAAAACAAGTTCGGTCTGCACCTACTGAACAAAATCTGTTAAAAAATTTTGAGTTCTTCGATTTAAAATCTTCATTTTGAAGGTTTTAATAATAATTTTTTCATCTTCTTTGATGATTAAATATGAAACAATATAAGAATAAAAATAGATTTTTGAAAGAAAAAAAAATCCTAAAACCTAATCTCCATTGATTCAACCTCTCACAAAACTCAAAAGGAGATGAATATGAAGAAGAACAAGAAGATTGAGAGAGAGAGAGATAAATGATCGAGAAGGAGATAATGGAAAGAGAAGACGGTGAGATAGTTGGGATTTTCTTTCGATGGATAGATATGAAGAAGATGGTGGGTGCATAGAGTAATTTCGATGAGGAGGGTATTAATGTAATTTTCTTTTAATTTCTGTTTGTGTTATAAATAAAAAATTAAGTGGGTGCTGAGAACGTTTATGATGGACACCAGTAGCACGACTCATAGTAACAATAATTTGAAGATGTTTGAAAGTTTTAAAATTGAAAACATGGTTGAAACTACTATAAAAGTTAACTAGTAGGAGTAACAAGTTTGCTTGGATAAGATACAAGAATATTGGAATCATAACTGGCAAAGAACATATATTTTTATTGTTTTTAAATTCATTCAACAAATTTCAAACAAGTTACAAAACAGTTCATCCAGACAATACACTTAGACAACAAGTTACTTCAGAAGAAAAACTTTATCTCAGCTTCAACAAATTAATTCGACAATGACACCTTGACACAACTTTTCCAAACATACTAGAAATGGGCACAAAGATTTGCTGCCATTCGACTCAACTTTGAAGAAGAAGAGGCTAAATCGAAATATAGATGCCATATCCTTGGTGCAAAGAATCAAACCATATTGACCCGGAAAATATATCAATCAAGAATACAAAAAAGAAAAACAAAAACAGCAATTCAAGCAGAGAATACCATGATATTTTAAACTTCTTAACTTGGCTTGGAACTTTTAATGCAAAATAGGTTCATGTTGAAAATAAATATTAGGAGGAACCCACTTGACTCACCCAATTTAGTGAATTACTTTGCAGATTATCATGAATTGTTTAATGGCTCATGGGTGGGGTAGTATGGTAACTGAGAATCTCCTCAATCAGATAATATTAGTTTTTTCAAAACACACCAGAATATGGAGTTTAGGTAATACTTCAATTTTTGTAAAACAAAGCCATCTTAGATCTTTGAACGACTTCAACAACTCTTATCTGATTACAAAGTAAAATCCTTTTAAACTCCTTGAGATTGGAATGGGTTTCAAAACTTAGTTAAACCAGAAGAATCACCGTTGCTGAACCAAGTATCGACTCTTTAATTCTTTAGACTTGTCTACATTTTCATCGACCTCATCGTCATCATCACTATCGACCACTGCAAAGGCCAATCTGGTCTGCCTGCTCATACATCTAAGGATGAATACATTAAAGTAGTAACTCACTATGCTTTCTCTGCCTTTATGAGGGAAGCACGTCATTGCAAGCTTCAAGAAACTCTTATTCTTTGATCCAGGATTCATTTTCACAAGTCTCTTGAAACTTTCCTGCTCCTTTAGTGTCCATGTCTTGGAAACAACTTCTCCCATCTCATGAAATCTCCAACTAAAGAAAGCAGAACCCAACTCAGATTTTAGCCGAAGCCTCTCCTCGGATATGTGTTGTTGGATGCAATTTGTGGATCCCGGATGATGGCAAGAGCATGAATTGGGTTTCCCTTTCTTGATCAATTCCCTACTAATTTCTGTATTTCTGTTTTCAATCGGCCAAATCCGGGTACCTAACCACTTTGATGAATTATCCATCTTGGATGAGCCAGTCCAGTCTGGGATGTCTGCTTGAAAGCGGGGACCAACGGGAATTGCCATTCTTGGGATATAATCACCGATAAAGTTCAGTAACCTTACAGACTTTCGAGGTGATTGATTATGCCTTGGGCCCTTTGGAGCCAATACATTTAAACTATTTACCGACTCATCAGAATTCTTCAGTAACTTGAGAGATCCATGTAGATTTTGGGGGAGTGGTTTTTTGGGACTCAATGAGTTTGAACCGCTGACTGAGTCATCAGAATCAAGGGAGAGCTTAACTTCCTTGCTTGATGGACTGCTACAGACCAATGCGTCAGCTTGAAGGGAGGGATCATTTCGGACATGATTTCTTGGAAGATTTTTACTGGATTTCAGTGGCCTAACTGAACTTAGTGGATTTTGGTGGATCTTCTTGGAGCTTTCATTTGAGTCAGTGCTACTTATTAAGCATGAAATTGAAGAAGCAGAAGAATAATGCACTTTGCCTAATTTTGTAACACTTTTCTTATTTGATTTCTCTTGATGCGAGTCAAAAGTAGCTGTTGATGTTTCTCCTAGCAACTGATCAAGTTTCCGCTTTTTCTGAAAGTAAAAGATAAAAGAGAAGAAAACAAATTGTAACAGTATGAGATGGTTAGAACGGAGAAGAAGTTGGTGCAAAGAATCCAATATGGTGTTGGAGAAAATCTCTCTCTAAATAAAAGACAGAGATCTGAAGTTTGTCAACAATTTACTCTGATTGAACAAACTAAAGATGATGAAACTGTAATCCAAAACATAAAAAGTAATCATTGTTCCAAGGACACAACCAGATGTTAGTCAAATTATGTTAAGTAGATTGACCATGGGCGAAGTAAACACATGGTTATATAATCAAAGACAAAACACGACGCACTATTGTAAAATTTTTTATAATGGAAGAAATTCATTTTCTAGATGTTGACAAGGATAATCTTAAAGAATTTATTCAAGATGCATTTTTTCTAGGTTTTGAAGGTATTTCTAGAAATAGCCTCAAAAGATATGTAATGAAAATGTTTCAAAAAAAAAAAAAAAAATGCGACGTAATTTACCTGGTAGGACTTGTCTCACATCTGACTTATGGACATCAATTCAAAGATTCCAATATTTGCGTCTTACATCACATTTTATATGTAATGATTGGAAATTACAAAAGAGTATAATAAAATTTTCTCAATTAAAGTCACACCATATCGGAATAGTAATCGCCGAGGCTATACAGAATGGCCTTAGAGATTATGAAATACCTAACAAAAAATTAACTATAACCTTAGATAATGCATCAAATAATGATACTGCAATAACATTCCTCAAACAAAATTTATTTAATAATAATGATATTCTAGAAAATTTATTTCACGCGTGTTGGGCTGCAAATATATTAAACATTATTGTTTAAGAAGGCAATATAAAATATATTGGTCATGTTATTTAGGGATTTAGAGCCTTTATTAAAATGTTAAGATTATCACTGACTAAACAATAAAAATTTGATAAATGTTGTATATATTTTAATTTAGATACAGTTAGATTGTCATTAGATGCACCACATAGTTGAGCTTAGACCCATAGCTTAGTTGGTTTGACACATTGCAAGGCAACTTTGAGGTCGTGGGTTCAAGTCTTCCGAGTAAGCATTTAGTGCAAGCGGAAGAGTTCTCTCTACATATAAAAGTCACCAGATGACGGAATCATTGATATCTTGAAGGATTGGGAACAATCGAGAGAAGTGGAGGACTTGAAGATGAATTAGGACAATTAGAGATATAATTAGATTGAGAATATTTTCATTTTGGATTAAGCTATGCAAATGATAGATAGGTAAGTGGGTGCAAACTAGTTGGGATGTACTCATACTATTGTAATGCAACTCCTCACTTTAACCTAAATTAGTCAAATCTCAATTCTCAACTCTGAATTGAATTTGTAATGTCAATAATGTCCATTGGATGATTGAAATTAATAAAGGCATGTATTGAGACTTGTTTCAACATATTGTTTAATGGTTTTGTCTTTTAAAAAAATAAAAATAAATTAAACTATATTTTAAAATTATAATAGTATAAATATTTTTTAAATGCTATTATTATGTATATATTTTAAAGTAAAATTTATATACTCATAGTTTTAAACTAAGCTATTTATATAATTATAATAGTTATATACAATTTTGAACTTAAATATTTTTAAATATAACCAATTAAAAACTAAAAAAAAGTTGAACAAATATAGGAAAAACATTGTGGTACCTATATAAAAATCAAGGAGACGTCTAAAGCAGAGTAAAAAAATTCGGATTTAGCCATTCTTCGACGAGGAGTCAGTCTTGTTAATTCGGACAAATTTGAAAAAAATGGGAAAATTTCGAAGACCATAAAAATGATATTTTTAGTATATTTAAAAATATATCATAATAATAAAAAATAATTTTTTTATTGATAAATTGTAACAAGTTGATCGTAAGACTTACAAGTTTAAGTATAACCATTTGAATGATTCATCTCAGCCGTTTGAATCATTGATATCAACTTTACGCATTTTGGGATGAGGGGGCATTAAGGGAGAGATATTTTTATGGGGTGAGAAGGTGGGGCATTAAGAAAGTAAGATTTTTATCAGACGAGGGACTTCAAGAAAGAAAGGTGAGGAACATTTTTACGAGTTTATTTGAAAATTTGATGAATTTTGTGACTATGGTTCAAAGTTAAACCAATTATCGAGGTATTGAACTTATGAGTCATACCATGAAACTATGGGAAGGAGTGATTAAACATAGGTAAAGATAAAGAAAAGAGTCGTGCTACACTGCCTGCGTTGGACACTGGGCCCAACACTGAGTTGACCTGGCAGTGCATAGATAACCATAGATTTATTTCCTCGAGATAAAAGTTAGAAAATCAATGGTTCTCTATGCACTACCAGGTCAACTCAGTGTCGGACCCAATGTCCAACGCAGGCAATAAAACATTTTCCAAATATATATATATATATATTAGAGAACCAATTTTTTTTATGAGGTAATTTTTCTACTTAGAAAATGATAGAAAACTAACAAAAAAAAGGAAGAATCTTCAAATGATATTTATTGATTTAAAAATAACATATGAAAAATATACTAAAATAACTAAATTTGGTGGGGACTGGAAAAGAAGGGGGAGTCCCAAATGGATACATATGTATACGTAGACTATACTTAATTTTTTTTTTGATAACCTATGGTTGCATGTCTTGATCTCACGAAAGTTTCTTGACATACAAACTAGTTGAATCAAGAGGCCAACCAGTTTCAAACACATAACTATAGGAAGCAAACCCTTGTCACTAGTTTTGTATGCGAGGACTATAACTAGTGCAAGGGCAAATGAAGAGGAGATGAATGAATTCTCAATTATAATTGGTCTATATTAGGTATTGGCTTTGAATAAATATTTCTTTGCTCTAGTTATAGATGAAAACACTACTAATATTCAAAAACATGTACCTTGGTGCATGTTTTTTGCGGATGATGTAATATTAATTGATGAGACTAGAGTAGGAGTCCTCACAAAAATAGAATCATAGAGAGATGATGGAGTCCAAAAACTTTAGAATAAGTAGAACCAAGACTGAGTATGTGGAATGCAAATTTAGTATTAACATTCAAGAAGGGGAATGCTCAATAAAACTTGATGGTATAAAAATACTTAAAATAACCACTTGGATTATCCTAAGGTCTATTATACATAAAGCTGGAGAGATCGATGAATGTTTCTTATAGAATCATAGCTGGATGGTTAAAGTGGAGATGCACTTCTGAAGTGTTATGCGACAAATACACGAGAAGCAAATTAATATAAAATTTTATAAGACAGTAGTAAGTCTAACTATGTTTTATGGAGTTGAATGTATTTTTTTATTTTCCCTTTTTTTTTATGGGTAAGCTGGACTTGAACCCGCAACCTCAAAGTTGCTTTGCAAAGTGTCAACCCAACTCAGCTATGGGTTTAAGCCCATATGGAGAATGCTGGTGGTCAAGAAGCATCATGTTAATAAAGCATAGCAGAGATGAGGATGTTGAGATGGATGAGGAAAAAGACTACGAAAGATAAATTTTCCAAAAATCAAACTAATAGGTAAAAAGGACAATAAGTGTTTACCCAAGGTAATTCAGTATGGCTCAGAAATAGAACCTTCCGCACTTTGAGAACCTGATTCCATGATGATGCTTTTGGATTTCTAGGATTGCAGGGATTAACGGCGGCGATTTTTAACCTCATTAACATATCCGACAAAGATTCATGCTTGCATTTGGGAGAACCTGAATTGGATTTTTCATCCGTAAAGTCGCTTACTTCAAGCGAAGAAGAACTACTATGTGTTTCCTCTGAAGAGTAACTCGTCTCATCATCCGATAATATTGCCATTTTTCACGATCAAGATCCAATCAGTAGCTTTTCTTACTTTGATCTGTTTGATTTAAAACTTGAATTAAAAAACCTCCCACCGTCATCATCATCATCATCTTCACTCCCCTTATCATATATTTCCAAAAGTAAACTGTTGGACCAAATTAAAGGACGTAATTCAAATTATTCACAGAACCGAATCTTCCCCTGCATCTGTCGTTCCAAGATCAAGAACCACAAATGGAGGATTATGAATCTTACCTTCCAAATATCCAAAGCCAGCACATGTGTTTCTTCGATCTACTAATTTAAAATTCTCACAAAATTTTGAAATCTGAGAGACGAACAAAAGATTGAAGCAGCTAACCTCGAGTTTCTATTTGAAAATTTCCGCGCCTTTTTCTTCTGCTACAACTGTTTGTGTACGAGTGCGGGAAAAGTGAATTTTTCATTAAAAATTAAACCCAAAAAAAATTAAATTAAAAAAACGGGAAAGAAAGTGTGTTACGCCTCCAACAAGACTCTACCAGAAACAAATATTGAGATAGATCAAGAGGCAGTAATTTTATGAGATCTTAATCATAATAAAACCCTAACCCTAGTTTTCTCAATTTACACCTCAAGATGGCAAGATTGCTAGCCAAATTAGGGTTTCCAAAACCCTAACCCTGATTCTGAACGATCACTATCAGGTTTGGAGAAAATAGAACGAACAAAAGATCATTCAAAACGGGTACACTATAGTTATGAAAGGGGGAAAAAAGCTAGATCATGAACTCCAAGTAAGTAAAAAAACACTTAAAAAATCTGACCTAAGAAGATCTTGAGAGTTGAAACGTGAGATATTTAAATATATGAAACCCTAACCTTAGGATGATCTTAAACATTGGATCTCTAGAATAGATCCAAACGACATGGTCGATGCGTGATAAAGGAAGAAGAGTGGAAGACTACAACCTTGAATCAAAGGAGAAAAGGAGATGGAATAATTCTCTAAAAAAAAATAAAAATTTGATAATTTCAATGAATAAAATACCTTTTACAATGCTTTAAATAGACTTTCAAATTTCTAATTTGATTGTACTTACCAAAAGGAAAAAAAAAAACTAGTTACCCAAAAGAGATGAAGGGTATTTTAGTAAAAACAATTTGCGTAAAGGTGATATTAGGGTTACCCTCACAAAATATAAGATGTGATCTACCCTTTTGAATTTTCATTGACCCAGTCAAATCATTAGCGAGATTAAGTTATAATTACAAAACACCTTGATCAATCCCAGCCCCATGACATCGTTCTCAACCCAATGCCAATCAAAGCTCTCAATTATGTAAATGTAAAGGAATAAAGAAAATGAAATTAGTAAATACCTCTTATTGTAAATATCTGTATAGTGCTACCCTTTCCTCCCTTATGTGCAGGAATGAAAATTGAATATTTTTTTCTTGAATTTTTTTCCACAAAAAATGAAGTTTTGAGGTCGAAAATGTTGAAAAAGAACTCAGTAATAGTTCTCACCTCCACCCATTGCATGAAATGTAAGATCTTTAACTTGATTCCCACCAATTGAAGTCATAGATGGTAGAACTTCAAAGGAATGGGTCCAAGAAATAAAACCCTAACTCTCTAACTTAGTGGCACTGAGATGATGGAAAACCCCAAGTTCATCTTCTTAAATAAGATGGAATTAGAATTTTAGGTTAAATCAAACGGTGTAGATTAGTTTAATCCAGCGGTGCAAGTTATTTTTGTTTTTTTTCATTGAAAACAATGGCACTCATAAATTAAAATCTATGAAAGTGTTTTGGGTATCTACACAATAGAACGTTTACTAAACAAGCATTATTAACAGTTTGACTAGGTCAACGAAAGTTCAAGTGGGTAGATCTCATCTTTCATTTTGTGCCGGGGGGTGACCCTAATATCGCCCATTCCGTAGGAGGATTTTACTAAAATACCCAATGTAAAATTTATGGCCCTGCTTGGTTTTGAAAAATCGCACAATGTAAAACATTTGCATTTCCTATTTTTTTCAATTAAAAACTTTCGTAGTCGATTGTGATGCGATTGATTGGTAGAACTTTCTAAAAATTATTGCAACACTCCGCTAATGCTTGGTTGAGTATTGAAATGAAGAAAAAAACTCAAAAATATTTTTTGCATATAAATAATAATTTTTTTAAAAATAATCCAAATATGATTATTTTATATCAATTTTTCTTTTAAAAAAAATCAAACCAGATATTTTACTAAAAAATTGGTAACATATACCCTTAAAAATGGACTTATAAAAACTACACCATTTTAGCAAAATAGAAAAAAATTCCTTGAAAAAAAAATCAATTGCTTTAGATCTAAGGTTTTTGGTATTTACACCTATTGAAAATGCAAAAAAAGAAGAAGAGAAATAGGGGGATAGGGTTTTTTTTTTTGTGCAATTTTAACAATGAACGATCTAGTTGAAGAGGTTTTTATCATTTGGAGAAGAAGGAGAGTGACAGAGAGAGGTTGGTTGACTAGGATTATCATTTGGGGAAGAAGAAGTTGACTCTTCACAGATCTTTTTTTTTTTTTTTTTTTTACAATAAATTTTAGAGGTATTAAGGCTACAAATTGGGGGTGGGGGTTACAAATTTAAAATGATTACTTGTTGATATTTATAGATGGACCTTGTTATGAAAAATCCGCAAAATACAAAAAGAAGAAATATTCTGCATTTATTATTGTTTGCATGATTTCATAGGCACACCAAGCAGGGCCTCCTTGAAATAATAAACTTTCCAAACAAAAAATTATGAAAATCTAATTTGATTACAACTTTCCTCCTAGCCTCAAAACCCTTGATAATGACATTTTAAAACAAATTTAGAATCAAAATATCTTAAAATTAGGGTTGGCAATGAGTCGGGTGTGTGTCAGGTAAGACTTCTACTGACTCCATACCTAAATTGAAACACACACACCCATACTTGATTTCTTACCCGAATTTTAGGATAATACCCATGCAGATATATGATTTTCGAGTCTGAAAATCACTTTTACGTGGATTTGGAGTCGGAGTCATCACCATTTTTTTTAAGAAAATAGTGTGAATGGGCACCCAGAATATGATTTTGAGAAAAATATTTTTTTTTTCTTTGGACTGACTCTCGTACGAATAATGTACCGGACTACCTAAGATCTAAGTAAGAGTTTGGTTAGAGAAAGTGGAAAGTGTTAGATACCCCTCTCTTTTTCTCTCTCCACCAAAAGCTAGTAACCTAAAAATGTGACCATTTTAGGAAATATAAAAAGAAAGGAAATTTTTTGAGAAAATGACGGTTTTGTACCCTTATACATAAGGGACATTTGATGTCGGTTTAAATTAGGAGGGTCATCTCATTGAGAGAAGAGACCCGACCGTGTTTTGCCTTTAGAGAACAAGTTTTGGAGAAATGTCAGCTTTGTGATTATGGGCCCACTCTCGTAGAATGGAAAGGGCCTAACTTCCTTTAGCATTAAAATGAGTTTTTTGGTGTGTGCAACTTGTGATTAGGGATTAAATATGGTATAATTTTATATTTTAAAGTGGCTTCAACCCCCTTTACTTTCAACCGAAACAAAGTCTGATCTATCGGAGGTAAGGTAGGGTTAGAATTACATCATATGGCTATTCTAAATCGAAAATAAAATAAGAGAAGCGGAAGAGATAGAAGAGGGAAAATAAAGGGGAGAAAAGGGGGATTTTTTTACGTCACTTGTCCTTACTTTACCTTGCCTTTGGAGTTTTCTTTTCTTGAATTTTTTTCCTTTTAATTTCCTAATATGTCTTCTTATTCTTGTATTTGATCTTGAGGATGATAGTGAATGTATTTTAATATAGGGATTGTGAGTTGTGAGTTATGAGTATTTTGTAGAAGGATTGATAGAGGTGAGAGAGAATGAAGGTTGAGATAGAGGATTCAAGCCTTGGAGATTCGTGAGAAAGAGGGATTTTATAGAATTTTGAGGTGACTTTTAGGGGTGAAAATGTGAAATAATGAAGAATAACATAAGACTTATGGATAAGGTGTAGGAGATTTGATATTAGAAGAGGGACATATATAAATGTAAATGAATTATTTTTACCCAAGTGGGTTGATTCTTTCAACTCATATGGGTTGAGTGTTAGGTGGGGTTAAGGGATGTGAATGTTTGTTAGAAAAATGATTATCTAAGGGGGGTGGTTGTTGATATTTTGGGAGGGTGGAGGAGATGGTGACAAATGTCAAAAGAGGTATTGGGTATGTGTTAGGTGAGTTGATAAAAGAGAAGGGGTGTTGAGGGAGGGGTATAGAGATAATTTGTGGAATGTTTTGAGGAGAATGTGATGATACGAGTGTGAGTTGATTAACTTGTTGAGAATGATGGTAATGTTAGGTAGATAGATATAAGGAAGTGGGTTGTGATGATGACATGTGTTCCTCATTGATGAACATTGATTTTTATGGTAATTGGTTGTGTTATGGGTATGATTTTGGGTTTGAGTATGGGAGGCTTGGGTTTATGATTGGATAGTAGTTTAGTTTGAATTGCATTAGAATTGGTTTAGGTCTATTAGACTTAGGGGTTGGATTCGACTTAATTAGGTTAGGGATTGAATTTGAGTGAAAGTGAGGTCAAGATAGGATTTGGGTTTGGGTATGATGGGTTTAAGGTCTTGATAGACTTTTAGAAGAGGGTTAGAATGATGATAAGTTGAAAAAATGATAGGATTTAGGTAAGTCTCATTGTGGGACAGGACTATTGAGAGTCTTAGGGCCTTTGATTTGAACAAAAATGTCAAAATTTAAAGATTTGGGCCTTTAGGTCCATTGACGATTTTTTAATAAAAATGTCTTTTGGGCCTTTAGGTCCGTTGACGATTTTTTAATAAAAATGTCTTTTTGGGCCTTTTTAAAGTAAGGCTTGTTCAACTTGAGGTGTCTACAACCCAAATCCAAATTTTTTCCCAAGTTTTTGGTGGACAATCATACCCAATTTTTTAATCAATTCTTGGGTTACCCAAATTTTTACCCTCTCGTCTGAATTTTTTTTCCACTTTAATAATAAAAATTATATAATAAAAAACTAATTATTTACATATATTTATATACATAATATGAAATTATACTTTTGTTGTTGGGTAAATGGGTAGTATATGACCTGTATTCATACCCCACCTTACAAAACTTTTGTGTAAATATGTATCGGGTAATTTTATCCAAATTCTTAATCTGGTAGACGAACCTTGTCCATATTTGATTTATTCGGGTTGGATGAGTCGTCTATACGGGTATTATCCGACCCATTGCCAGCATTGCATAAAATATTTTAAAAATGAAAAAAATACAAATTGCAAAGGTTGGTAAAAGGGCCAAGACCACACCTTAGGAAGTTGAAGTCTAGAGTTCGAATACCTCCTCCTCCTCTCGTAAGGATTTATCCTAGAAATTGCCTGATGTATGTGAGGGGAAGGGAAGGATTAATCAGGTGCTCTAAGAGACCCAAATATCTCAATTTCAATAAAAATAAAACATAATACAAGCTCGGCCATGAGCCAGGCTCGGGTGAGCTTGTTATGGGTTATGCCAGCTCGACCCCGAACGATTGAGAATAGTTAATTTTTTATAAATGCATGAATTACTATTATTACCCTCAATTTATAGTGATTAATTAATGTTAATTTGGTTAATATTACCTAATTAATTGAATTTTCATTTTTGTTAGTGTTGGAGGTTTAAAATGAGAGAAAAAGCTAAAGATAGATTTTTGGTGAAAAAAAAAACGTGCACAAAGGTAAAGGAACCATTATGGAACAAGTTAAAGGAAGTGCTAAAAAAAAACTTTTCAAATAATGAAAATCTCTACACATGCTTTTAATATCACACAAAGTTTTTATCTTTTTATTTAGTATTAGGATAATGTTGAAGTAACATTGTGGGGGACATATCTAACGTAGAAGTGTGTAGGAACCATATATTATTTTCATTGAGATCCCAATCATATCTCGGTGAAAAGCATCTACAGTTCCTACACACTTCCACGTCAGAAATGTTCCCCACAATGTTACTCTAGCACGACTCTTTGTCTTATTCTAAAATATCTCATACATCTCTTATAAATCTTTTTTATTTCTATTTCTTTATCTCTCTTTCCTTCAAAGGTTAAATTCTCTCACCTTTCATATATTCTTAATCTTATTTTATTATTTATTTCTATTTTGTTTATTCTCTCACCATTATTTATTTTTGCTAGACCTCTTATTGTACTTTTTCTTCGTCTTCAATCTTTTTCCCTTTCTAATTTTCTCTTGAGTATTTATTTTTAATTTTAATGAATTTTTCTATGAAAATTGTTGGCTAAAATACTAGTCAGGACTAAGGGCAAAACTCGAAGATTTTAATTTTATTTTCGATCAACAATGGTGAATTATTTTTCATATATATTTTTTTTATGTTCTAAGGTAAGTTAATTATTTTGATTTGATTCCATATCTATAATTTTTTTAAAATTTATTTTTTTGTTTATGATTATCATATTAATGGTTGAGATTTTTTCTTAATTCACTATAGATGAGTGTTATACTATTTGCTTTGTAAATCTTTGTGATAATTGAATGTGTTACACGTGAAAATCTTAGATTTTTCAAAATATTTTAGAATTTTTTTTTTTAGTTTAATTGTTATATCACCCGATTAGAGATAATTTTTATTCGAAATTAACCACAAAATAGTTGAATGAAATAAAATTGAAATTTTTGAGTGGATCCCCTATTCCTTAATACTTTTTTTTGTTAAATGTTTTAATTTTTGCTCCATATGTAAGTGTGAAAAAAATCATATATTTCCATCGTGTAGGCCAAATCTTCCTTCACCTCACACATGTTTTGGTTTTTTTACTTTTCAACACAATCTTTGTGAATCAACCTCAGACTCTCGGGATTTTATTACTTCGCTACAATTTTGCACTTGTGATATTTAATTTACACAATTTCAATCGTAACAATTTTATTTATTTATTTATTTTGAAAAAAAAAAAAGAACCATTGGGAGGAAGGGGTCGAAGGTTGGCGCAAGTCCAATTGGCCTCGTCCTAGGTTCGAGCAAGCTTGGGGGCTTCAATTAGGTTATCTTGTAGTGACCATAAAGGGCCAGGATTCTTAAACCCAAGCCTTGGCCTACCAGGCATTGACTTTGGGTTGGGCCAGGTTTGTACCCAGGTTTTCCAAGGTTGGTAGGGCTCCTAGCCACAAGCATTTTACACCTCTAGTATCACCTAAAATTAATTTCTTATTACTTAAATTTTATCAAACTAGTATGCAAATCTTTCCATAGGGGATTTTGGGAATATTTGAACTCGTTTAAAATTAGAGAAGTGTATGTGTCTAACATCCATAGGGTTTTGGGAATATTTGAACTCATAGGAGAGATCCAAGCCAACTTTAACCAGGTATTCTTGAGAATGGGATTATGTTGGGTTGTGTTTGTGTTTGTTTCAACATGAGATTTTATTGGATTTTTTATTATTATTAGTAGAGATCTAGGATTAGAGTTTGATTATTTTACTGAAGAGGGAGAGCAGAGGGTTGAGAAGGTGTTTCAAAGGTCTTGGTGTCGTGTTTCCTTTTGTGAGTCCTTGCTTAGGTATGAGTAGGGATGGCAATCTTAACACGATCTGCAAAAATGACAAAAACACAACACAAAATTAATTAGTTTGGTTCAAGCCTAAGTGGGTTTGGGTCATAATAGCATCGCCCATCTAACATGATTATTAAATGGGTCATGTGTCCAATGACTTAGTGATGTAGAGGAATCCCGTTAACACATTTTGTTCATATACTTGCTCTCTTTACTTGTGTTTTTTGGTTCTTTTCGACCGTATGTGTATTCTTTTTAATTGGGGAATTAAACTCCTTCTGACAGTTTTCAATCTTAAAAACAGTTTTGTTTCATTCATGAATGATACCAAGATGACTCGTCCGAGTCATCTCATCATCTTGGACGAGACGACAAAGTTTTTGCAGATCTATGAACCAGAACAAACGAAAGAAAAGGAATAAGGAAGAAAAATAATTAAGGAAGAAGAAGAGAGAGGGAAAATGATTAACTCGATCTTCTGACCTTGTGTCATCATGAACGATACTGATGATTTGCACAAGTCATCTCGGCCTCAGACGATTGTTAAAACCATGATACCCATAGCTCTTATCAATTTTGATTTCAATTCCACTTTTTTTTTTTAAGATTTGGAATTGAAATCAACAAGAATGAAAAAAAAAATGATGATTCATGGTTGTAACTTAGGATCCAAATCGAAATAGACCCATTGACACCTTAGACCATAATGAAAACCCACGATCCTCTCTATTGGTATCAATGCTCCGACCTATAAACAAATATTTAAATCCTATTGTAACTTAAAGATCTCCAACTTTATCCTAATCAACATAATTTAATTCAAACAAATCTTTAAACATGATTAGTCCATGATTCTTTTTAAGTTCATGCAATTAATTCAAACTTATCCAAAACTAATTTATCGATAAACTCTAATTCTTTGTATAAAGTCCTAATGAAATTAATTTTGACTTCTAATGTTCTCTTTTTCAGTCCAGTTAAGCCCCATGCACTTTTAGCCCATCTTTTAGTGGACCTACATCTCAAAAATAGTCTGATTGATGATTTAAAGACTTTGTTCTATCTTTTTCGTTTAGGGTTTGAGGTCTAATGGTTATAAATAATCAATCATGTTGATTTTTGATGTGTACATCCACTAGAGGTGGAACAGAAGTTTTTGGACCAAAAGACCGACATGGCATGTGCATACCATAGATTTTGATCATCCCCATTAGTATGTGTAGTTGTGTATCCCGAGGAAAATCTGTGGGTCTATACACATGCCACATCGGGAGAGTAGAGGGGGAGTCCATTAATCATTATTCTTGCAAAAAATATAATGGTTGGAATTAGACCTCATGTACCAAGACATAAAACCATGATTACCAAAAAAATGGATCTCAATTATATATTATGATTATTGTGTGAGCAAAAAAAGGTATTTGACACATGGCATGAATAAAGCAAATCACCATGATTGGTCATGTAGCATATTCAATGTGTATCGAGAGACATCTTCAATGTATTCTAAAAGATACTGAAATAAGTATGGAATCTTATCTAAATAGAAAGTCTCCTAGTTGATTAGAGACTCTTGATTTCTGGATAATAATAGATTTAGTAAAGAATCCTTACTCCATAGTATTTTTTTTTAGGGTTTATTCTTTGTATCTATTTAAGGAGAGTGATTAATGTAAAGAGGGAGAGGAAGATTAGAGGAGAGAGATGGTAGAGAAAATCTTTTAAGAGGTTCAAGAATAGTGGAATGACATTTGTGGTGATCTTCTCTCTCTTCTTCCCTTTTTCTTGATGATTTTTGTGTGTGGTTTGATTGTACGTATGTATTAAAGAAAACAAATATTGGCTCTTGAGGTTAAGTCTCGAAGAATCAACGACATCCGAGATTTTACTCTCAGAATTTTTTATATATATTATTAGTAAGTTTGTTTTTAATGAATTTAGTAACTCAGTATTGGCAGAATTTGAATCTAGATCTTTAGTATATATCGTCGTCCAAAGACTTTACTAACTAAACTAACTCACACTTGCCTACAATTATTATTATTATTATTATTATTATTATTATTATCAAGGATAATCGAAGCTCTTTAAATATTGGGTCATTAAGACATACCCCTCTACGTTTTGGTCAACTTACCCCCGTGTTTTGAAACCAATGACTTGCCTTCCTTGTTTTTACCAGTGTTTCGTGTTGCTTGGATGCATTGTCTTTCCGATAGAGGGGTAAATGGAGGCTTTTGGACATAAAATTTGGTATAATAAGGTTTTGAGCCAATCCAGAGATGATGATATAGTCCAATTGATCACCTGCTGAGCAAATCTTGCTGTTTTGATAATATGGATCCTTATAAAGTTTGTTAGCAATACAATTGCGAGATTAGAACCTTGACTTTTGAGACGAGCTTAGATATAAAAAGGTATTGTGTCCTAATCTCCTATGCATTTTAGTTTCTATGGTCTAGTCTATTGGGGTGATTCTGCTCAAATATCTTGAAATTAAAGATTTAAAAGACGTGTTTCACAATTTTAGTGTGTCTACAACAACAGAGACGGTGATGATGATGACTATAACAAAGTAAAAAAATGATGGTGATGATGATGAGAGGTCATTTTATTAATAATTTATAAGAGAATAGGAGGTCATAGGTGTATGTCATTATTTTGAACCCTTATTAACAAAGTTTCACTTTGATGAAAAAAATATAAAAAACAATAACAACGATGATGGTAATGAATTAATAATAATAATAACGATGATGATAAACAATGAGAGTTGGGCACAATGGCCAAGGCATCCCTCGAAAAAATGAGAGGTCTTGAGTTCAAGCCCCTTCGTTGGTCACCTGGAAGGGTTTATATCAGTTTACTTGGTATGTGTGATTTGTGAAGTATTACATGTACTCGAAGGATTTGGGTGAAATATGTTATGGTGCTCTAAGAGGCTAGTTGCCTTGTCCTTTCTAATCGGGCCTATGAGTCTGGAACTTGTCACCAAAAAAAAAAAAAAAACGGTGATGATGATGCCAATGATGATAATAACATTGGTGGTGATGATGATGAGGGTATTGAGATCATTTAAAAACAAAAAGGCACAAAATATTGGACACAATTGGACACATTTTGACAAACCTGCAAATTTTTGGAAGGGGAACCCAAATGTAATTTAAAAAAAGACCTTAGAATGTCCGTGGATTTTCTCTTCTATTTTTTTATGATAGAAAAGAAAAATTGATAGATAGAAAAGAGAAGATATATGGACACATTTTAGAACTTGTGAAGAATTTAATATGTAACTCACGAATTTTTAAAAGTTTCTAGAGTGTTGAACTCGAATTATACCCGAACCATTCTCTAATCTTTTTAAGATTTATTATTTTCATATCTCATCTTTCAAAATTACCACCATTAACCTTGATCTTGTATTCATCCCTTCATAAATTAAGAGCATTTAATACTTCTATGTATGTTTATCAAACGTTTAAGCCTTCTTACAAATCATGAAGACTTGGATACTTCTGTTTACATATTTATCAAACATTTTAATTCTTATTCTAAAATAGGATAGAACAAATATAAAACTAACAACATAATGATTTTTTTTATGATTAATCGTATTATTAACACAAATCTTCATAATGCAAAGCACATACTCCCTTAATTGTCCAAACCATGAATTCTTTTCTATTCATTATTTTTTTTATTATTACCAAATCAAAGGATTGGACTAGATAACGCCAAACCAACCCAGCAAACGGAGGCTAAAAAGCTATAGTGCGCCAGTAGCAATCGTAGGCAACAAACGTAGGTTTGAATAAATCCTTTCTTTCCACAGCCCTAGATATAATAAAAATTGTTAAAACTAAATCTTTAAAGCCTACATTAGAAGTCAGTTAAGCTATTATCAAGATTCTTGTTGAAAAATTCTTAGGAGAGGAGATAGAAGAAATATAAAAGGAGTGAAAAAAAACTAGCTAACTTGTTGATCAATAATCTTGATATTTGATAATGGATAGCTTTAATGGTTGTCTAATGATCATACCTTTAAGTGCAAAGATATAATAATGAAAATATTATGATATGATATTGAGATAAAAAAAAATTATTTTTTAGTCTAAAAATAAGGGTTAATTTATGTTTTTACCCCCTTTTACAAAAGTTGTTTTGATTTATTTAATTCAGAAAAAGAAAAAATCTTGAATAGTTGAAAATAGGCATAAAAAAAAAAGGTCATGATTTTTTACACGTTGGATGCAAGTTTTAGTCGTTTCTTGTATCATTCGAAAAATTTGGGTATAATTCACGAATTATTTGGAGAATTACTAACCATGCAAGTAAGAGCTTTTTGTTAGATATATACTCTTTATTTAATTAAAAAAATAATCTCACCAATTTTAACAAAAGATATAATAACCACACATAAATCCAATAAATTATTTTCATCTGAACTTCCAATATTACAAATTTTCTTAAATGTTTAGTTAGGAGGATGATAATGCCAGTTTCAAGAGAGATTCACGGTTTGGAATTTTATGTGCTAAGCTAATGAACCAATGGCATGACGCCACGTGAAAAAGTCACTCTTGCTTTTTCATGCCATTGGCTCTATCCTTGGGCTTTATTATTAGAATCATGATGAATGCACGCGGTTGGGTACACGGCTGATGTGACAAGGGCGCAGAACCATAGATCATTTTCACCAGGATACACATGGAAAAGATGTACCGAACTGCGTACCATAACTCTGTGCATTCATCATTATTCTTATTCCTATTTTTTTTTTTTAGGAGTCTTGATAAGTTTGGGAACCGTAGATTTGTACACCTTGAGATATTTACAAACTTGTCATGTTAAGGAGTCGATCGATTATGCCACCTGGTGAGTCCATTATCAGGACTCTTTTTTTAATTGTTTTAATTTATGAGTGATCCGGGCTTGAACCCACAACCTCAAATGTTGTTTTTCAATCTCTCAAATCGACTGAGCTATGGGTCTAAGCCCCTTGGATTGGACTTCACTTCCTTCTCATATAAAACCTTCCAACAAGATTGAGACCCTCATGTGTTCCCGAGAACTAAAAGAGAAAAGGTGGGAACTGGACATTTAGCCTTCTAGGAGTTTACACAAAACATGAAGAAAGATATCAAACATAGAGTTTTCTATGAGAGATCTCTTGTTGCTTAAGTGAGTCTCTTTAATTGACTATCAAAATCTCTCCTACCTTTGTTTACAACACAAGCAAAAAAATACACTAACATACAAACAGAAATTCTTTCACATTGGCTTTGAATAGTTCCCAATCTTGAATATTATATGCACCACACCAAGAACTATTTTGTGGGGGTCGATGTCTACAATACCCATTAGATGGTAGGGAAATTTACGAAAAAGTGATCAACTTTTGACGAATTTACGATCCCGGCTGTTCATTTTAATTACCAAAACATGAACAATAACGAATTCCAAGGTTTTTAAAGTGATTATTTCGTAGGTTTAAAGTGATTAATTGGAAATAGTCACTTTAAAGCTGTGAAATAGGTACTTTAAAACTGCCGAATTCGTTTCTGTTCTAATTTGTTTTTAACAAAAACGTGATCATTTATGTTTTATTAATTAAAATGAACAGTTAGCGGGAATCGAAAAATAACTCATTTTCATGATACTTGTACATATGATGGATGCTTAGTAGTCCCACTTAGATCTAGATGATCCACTACATCAAATCAAATTACTTAAATCATCTGATCTATCACATTAATTTTCTATTGATGGTTAAAAATTTTTGGTGAGTTCATGTTTAAGAAATAAGTCTATAAAACGGATGGTCACAATCATCCACTTTGTTGATTTTTGAAGTTAGAAGACTCCCTTAGTTCCACCAATCAAAAACAAAAGTCTCTCTTAGTTCCCTATCATCCCTAAGGGAAGAGAAGGGCATTCACTTATGCCAAGCATAGTGACAAAATTTAAAATAAAGGGAAAATGATTTAGCCAAGGAAAATTTCCAAAAAAAGAATAGAGTAAAACTGGGGAAAACATAAGAGAAATAAAAATAAAATAAAAGATAATATTATTAATTATGAAAAGAATTAAAATATATATTTTAGAGAAAATTCCAAAAACGTGCTCTAATTTTTGACGAAATTCACATTCCAGCTCACTGTTCATTTTAATTACCAAAACATGCACTATGAGATTTCAAGGATTATAAGACGATCTCGCTAAAAATAGTGAGATCATTGCTACTTATTCTAAAATTGATGATCTCATGGGTTTATAAAAATGATGATCTCACTACCTTTTATCGGCAAGATTGTCACATTAAAATCCCTCGCAATTCATGTTTTGGGAATTAAAACGAACAGTGAGTCGAAATGGGAATTTTGTCATATTCAATGCTTAAAATGGCAATTTACCCTATATCTTATACATTAAATAATAAACATAACATAATCCCCAAATTTCATGATTAATTATAATTTTAACAAAAAAAAAAGTATTATTTATATATATATATATATATATATATATATTGCCAATTATTATTACTTGGATGCCAAGAGCAGACTTGAACAATTGGTATAAGGGAGCAAATATACATAGTAATGAGGTTAGATCAGCTGTTGAAAGGTGTGGTGAGTTTTTCCTCACACTTAATTAAATCTTAATTAATATACAAACAACCACCATGAAAAGTATTTGGCAACTATAAAATTTATAATTGATATGTTGGCCAGCTAAGCTGGTCAATGATCGGTACATCCGCAGTTTCCTTGCACGCCATGTGTACAGAAGTTCCTTTTTTTCCCCAAATTTATCCTTTTCAGCTCTCCCATGAATATAGGTGGCAGTCTTTGAATGGGCAGCGGCCCAGCTGACGTGGAAACTAGGCCCTTCTGTAAAACTCCTTTGTAGGGTCAACTACTCAACATCCACAACTTGCCATCTCGATCATTACCCACCACCTCCTATAATGTAATGAAATTTAATGAAAATAGAGTTGACAAGGTTTTACAACTCGAAAACTCTAGTAGATTGAACGTAGACTTGCGAGTCAACTCAGGTGAGTCAAGAGAATATATATTAAATCATGACTTTTCATCATCACTTTTTAAAGAATTTTTTTACAGGCCATTAATTCTTATAGTTTAAAGTAGGATTTGATGATATAAATGATAACACCACTTAGTAGAAAAATATATATATATTATTCAACGCTATTATAATTTTTTCTCGATTTTTTTGACCTTTTCCCTTGTCAACTTATTCCCGAATCCTGACTTGGTGACTATGCGTGCAATACCGACATGCACTCATAATAACAAAGTTAGGGTTCGATAATAATTCAACAATAGAAAGTCTCGGAACAAGTTAGGAAAATATTGATAAAGTAAAAAAATATTAGATAAATTAAAAAATAAAAATAAAAATTTTAACTATAAAAAATAATATTTCATATACTAAATGATAAAATAGAATTTAAAAAATATTAAAAATAAAAAATAATTTGTGATTTTCTAAAAAAATCATTGATTAAATCATGATTTTTTTTTTGAAAAATCAAAGAATTTATTAAAACTTGTTGAATTTTTGAAAAATCAAAGATTTTTTTTTTCCAGAAACTAAGTGACTTTTTTAAAAAAAAATTGTGATTTAAAAAAAAAAAAAAAAATAATCATAGATTTTTGTCATTCTGATGGACTTGGTAATTTCTAGGATAAATCACTGAGGGTGGTTCTTAGGGGGAGATTCGAACTTGGTCCAATTTCACTACCTTAGAATTGTTGGAATTAGTGGTCGCCTATTCACTAGAGACCTTTGATACCAACTCCCAATATCAACGGGACACCGTTTCCTTGATCTCTGACTCATAGGGAATTGGTTCAATGGTAAAATTAACGGCAGGAGTTTGCTTCCTTTAATCATGGGTTTGAAATTAGGTGGCTTCCTTACCTGTTATAAAAGAACATAAATAAAAAAAGTTCCTTGACCTCCGGAAACTGACATTGGCCAAGTTACATATAACTCAGTCAAGTTAAATTGACTCAGCAAAGTTTAATTTGAGTCAACTCAATGAGTGTCAAAAATATATATAGCTTAATATTATTTCCTCCACCGACCCAGTTTGCCGTTAAGAGTTGTATTGAATTTAGAATGGCGTGAAGAGCTTGTCTTACATTTGAGAGTGATAGATGAGTCTACTTTATGTAACATGCAAGGAATGCTGAAGTCGAGACCATGAATTTCTAGATGAAACTCTTGTTTCTCAAGAATCCCAATATCCTGTATCCCACCTAACTTGAAAAAACGACATGGCAGCAAAAAAAAAATAATTAAAAAAGAAAAATATAATAAATGAATGTCTTTATAAAGGTACGTTACTCAGTCTTATTAAGAACTCCAAGGAAAAAAATGCCGAAAAACAAGGGAGATATGGATTCATGGGTGAGAGTCTTCGTGGTGGTTGTGGTGGTTTGCTTGTTTCCTGCTCTGGTCGAGTGTAGGGTTCGTCACTACAAGTTCAATGTAAGTAGCCCATTTTATATGTTTTAATATCTTAGTGAGGACATTGAGCTCAGGAAGGCCTTGGTGCAGTCCCCATTAAAATGTGTTTTTTCGAGCATAACACGTATTCTTTGTGAATTATAGTACAATTAAGTAAATTTAAGTACAAGTATCTTGTTTGATAATAAATTTTATTACCAAATAAGATATACCCTTTATATGTTAAAATATTTTTAAAGAGTAATGCTGGGGTGACATTAGGATTTACTGCAATTCTCACATTTCTGATGTGGAAATGTGCACATAACTATACACGGTTTTTACTCATGGTGTCTAAAGGAAACACATCTATGAGTATTACATCAATGCAGTGAAAATCACAGTGAAATACAAAGTCCCCCCAGGATTTTTCTTTTTTAAAATCTGTATGGCACACAAATTTTGGATTCTTACCTAAAATACGCTATAGTTGGATTTTTAGTAAGATTATGGCACACAAATTAAGTATATGAATGTTGATCTGTGTGGGTGTTTGAGAAACATTGTTTTATTTGACATTTTATATATAATCTAATTAATGTGTTATGAAAATGCTGCCATGGCAATGTAAGCTCTTTGTTGTAGGTGTTCAAGAAAATTTGTTTGTTCATTGGAGTGGGGAACCTTGAGCAATGTTCTTACCACAAAAGCTATTCTCATTTTGGAATTAATCAAAATAAATGCGTCTTTACCTTAATTTACGCAACAACAACATATCGATAATTTTACATGACCTATCTATAAAAAATGATATTATAAAAATGGTAATAAAATTGAGTTTGAAAATATCCTTTCAAATTAACCCGCCCCACCCCACCTAATTTCTTAAGAGTCGTGATTTTTTTATGCCCCTCTAACACACATCCCCAGACGTTGCATGGGTTAGAATTATAGATTTTTCCCTTTTGGGATACATAATTGTCCATCCTCATAAATACATGTGCAATTGTGTATCTTGAGGAAAAGAATCTATGATTCTAGCACATGCTACGTTAGGGAGTGCCTGTCAAAGGGGGTGTCAGAAAATCATTATTCTTTTCTTAATTAATAGAGTCATGATAAATGGACTCCCTTTTTTGTATGCTCCCTGACTTAGTAGTTCATAGAATCATAAGTAAAAGTCTACAATTTTGAAAAGAGTGTACAAAAAAGGGAGTTTGATTATCACGAACTCTAATTAATATATCCAAAATTTTTATTTTTTTTAATTTTTTTTCTTTCATAATTGATTATTTCTTATTGAAATCATACACAAATACACCTAACAGTACGAAACCATATGTCACTAGAGCCCTTAATAGTGCGAGGGACAGCTAATTCTAATCCACCAAAAGCTAACTTACACGAGCTTGTTTAGTTTCTTACTTGCACGCCTTGCGCTCATTTTTATACTAGTAGCAAGTATATGACTTTAGAAGTGTGACTTTTTACTCAATCTTCTGGGTGTTGATATACCCAAGCACGCTTTCTATACTCCTTGGACGTAAAATGCTTGGCAGGACCATTTCACACATTCCCACCATTTAAAATCATGCTTGGAATAATCTGACTTAGGCACGTCTCATACTTGATAGACTTACCTGACGTGACAGACTCAAAAATCATAGACTTGTTCTCCTCGAAATATAAAATTACACCTTTTTACGGGGAATCATATTTTTATATCCCGAGGAGAGTACATCTACGGTTCCCGAGCCTATGACTTTAGGTAAGTCGATTGAGTTGCTAGATGCCTAAGTCAAATTATCAGCACTCATATTAAAATAAATGTTCAGTTCGTTTTTCAACCATTTTTTAATAAAATTTTCTTAAACATTACCCCAAAAATCAAAGAAAGATAATTTATAATAATCAGTTTTTTTTCCCTTAAACTGGAAGTAAGTAATTTTTCAGTCCTAGTGGTTAGGACGTTTCTTCATGAAATACTTAAAAAAAAAAAAAAAAAAGCTAAAAAAATAACTTTCCATACTATATAAGGATACTTTTGTGATTACTCATCTATATGTGGTCAAAAAGCATGATTCGGCTTTACAGGAATGTAGATTACAAAATTTTAAGAACTCAAAATAATAATAATAATATTATTTTATATTATTTGATTTTAATTTGGGAATTTGATGATGGTCTTATAAAAATCACAAAGGAGAACGATAGCCCCTATCAAATAGATGATTAAGATGCTAGGATTACTAAGAAAATGTATCTTAAAAAAGATTGTACTAATCTCTGGAAAATCTATGTTTTTTCAATCATGTGTTTGATGGAGAGCCTCAATCGTGGGTTGAGGCTAGTAAAGTCCAATCACAAATGGCCATACATCAAGAAAGATTTTTGTTTGCTCATAGGAAAGTCAATCAGGGATTTCAAAGAATCCCAGATGACCAATCACATGAAATCTAACGATGGTAGTATTGTAAATTGGAGATGCTTTCAATACATGTAGGTTCGTGTAATTAGTCGATCTAAAATGATGTGAAATCCAGGATTGACTTTTATGTGTGCAAAAATATTTTCTTGTACTATGGAAATAGTGAAATGCACTATGCACCCCAAGCATTCCACTTAGTTGTTCTAGAGGGATTCTAGTGCCACACCTATTTAGTGCTAAGAGCATCCAAATTCATATGAAATCACCAAGGAATTAGTATTTAGTATAGATCTTGGGGGTGCTCTTAGTAAAAGTTGGTGTGATAATAACAGCTCTTTTTTTTCTAATGGGAATTTTAAATAGGCAATTGGCTAACGTACGCAGGTGGTGAGAAGGAACGTGACACGGCTATGTGCAACAAAGCCCATCGTCACCGTTAACGGCCAGTTCCCAGGGCCCACTCTCTATGCAAGGGAAGATGATACAGTGATCGTGAAGGTGGTTAACCATGTCACGTATAACGTTACCATCCACTGGTGAGCAGCAACTACTAACCATAATAACGGCCATATATGCAAATGACTACTTTGCCCTTCCATTTACAATAAAGTTCGAGGAAATCCACTTAAACTCATAAGAGCAATATGGTCATTGCATGATAATTTTAGAGATATTCTATTGCCACATCAACTTTTAGTAAGAGCACCCATATTTATATGATTTGAGCGCGACGCTCTTGCCATGGCAGTGCACAAAACCATAGATCTTTTTCTTCGGGATACGCAAGGAAAAGATCTATGGTTATTATGTTCACATGCCACGTCAAGAGTGTCAGTAAGAACATCAGTTTTAGCGAGTCGGTTTATCATTAGTCTATATGATTTTAACAAGAATAATGATGAATGCATACAGCCGATGTGGCAAGGGCATAGAACCACACATCTTTTTCCTGTGGATCCCGATGAAAATGATCTATGGTTCTGTGCCCTTGCTATGTCAGCTGTGTACCAAGACCGCGTGCATTCATCACGACTCTTTTAACAAAGGATAAGCACAAATGTTTGTATGCTCTTAGAAAAAGTTGGTGTGGCAATAGAATATCTCTAATTTTACCTCTAATAATCCGATTAAGACTTAGGTGAGTTGGAATGGACTTGGATTGCATCGACCGAGTTTGCCAATGTGAATCAGACCCTCTTTGAACCAGCCAAAAGCCAACTCGAATCGACCTATATTTTTTAAAGAACTAGGCAGGTTTATAAAAACTTGGATAAATCAATTGGGTTTGGTTATAGGCTAATATATCTTAAAGAAAAAGGGAGAAAGGCTTATGATTAATATAAATGCAAGTTTATGGGTTGATTCCATCAAATTTTGTGGCTAATTCACCTCAAAATCCAATCGAATCAAGTCGTCCCAACGATTTTCTAGTCTATGCTTATCAAATGACCTTTGACATTATATCCCAACAAAAAATGGATTCAAAGGAAACTTGTACTAGTCTATGGGAAACCAGCCATACATTTATTTAAGGTTAGAAAGATTTTTTTTTGTAAAGTCGGTTATTGTTGTGGCAGGCACGGGATCCGACAGCTGCGAACAGGGTGGTCAGATGGACCGGCTTACATCACACAGTGTCCGATACAGCCAGGGCAGAGCTATGTCTACAACTTCACCATTACGGGTCAAAGGGGCACCCTTCTATGGCATGCACACGTCCTCTGGCTAAGGGCCACTGTCCACGGTGCTATTGTCGTCTTGCCCAAGCGAGGCGTTCCTTATCCATTCCCCACTCCACATAAAGAAGTCGTCGTGATATTAGGTGGGCTTCAAGTTCAATTTGCAATAATAATAAAAAATTGATGGAAAATGACAATTAAGTCTTGAGCTTTTCACAATACATAAGATTGATTTCTATTATGTTTTTTTGCGTGTTATTTTGATTTGATTCTTCGAATTTTAGGTGAATGGTGGAAGTCAGATGTCGAAGCTGTGATCAGTGAAGCTATGAAGTCGGGTTTGGCACCAAACGTGTCCGATGCACATACAATTAATGGTCATCCTGGACCTCTCACTAGCTGCTCCTCCAATGGCTCTTCCCAAGGCACTAACATGACACAAAATCTAGGTATAATTGCAATAATTTTGTGTCACAAACTATTTGATTACTACTATATCTTAGGCCTTATTTAGAAGTTTTGGGAATTTGAAAGTCCACTAGACATGCTTTTGACTCCAGAAAGTATTTTTGACATATAGAGAAAAATGTTAATTTACCGCACTTGGTTTTGAAATTCTGTTTTGGCTTTTATTGTATAAATACAGGTGGGTTCACCTTACCAGTAACGAGCGGCAAGACATATATGTTACGGATCATCAACGCTGCACTAAATGAAGAGCTATTTTTCAAGATCGCCGGACACAACCTAACCATCGTGGAAGTCGACGCCACCTACACCAAACCCTTCACAACCGACACAATCCTCATCACTCCTGGCCAAACCACAAATGCTCTTATAACCACTGATCGTGGCTCGGGCAAGTACTTAGTCGCTGCTTCCCCATTCATGGACTCTCCTATCGCTGTTGACAATGCAACCGGTACTGCCGTGGTACATTACACGGGCACTCTTGCAATATCACCAACCACGCTCACCGATCCTCCCCCTCAGAATGCCACAGCCGTTGCAAACAAATTTATTAACTCACTCCGTAGTTTGAATTCAAATAAGTATCCAGCCCAAGTCCCATTAACTGTAGATCACTCTCTTCTCTTTACTGTCGGCCTAGGTGTCAACCCATGCTCGACATGTTCTAATGGTAGCCGAGTCGTGGCAGATATCAATAATGTCAGCTTTGTTATGCCAACCATTTCGCTCCTTCAAGCACATTACTTCAATATAAGTGGAGTTTTCACTGAAGATTTCCCTGCAAACCCACCTATCCCCTTTAATTATACCGGTACTCCACCAACAAATATGCAAACGACGAATGGCACGAGACTTTATAAGCTAGCTTATAACTCGACAGTACAAGTTGTGTTACAAGACCAAGGATTTATAGCTCCGGAAAACCATCCACTCCATCTACATGGGTTCAATTTCTTTTCAGTTGGAAGGGCAGTAGGGAATTTCGATCCAAATAAAGATCCAAAAAATTTTAATCTCCTCGACCCCGTTGAGAGGAACACAATCGGAGTACCATCTGGTGGATGGACTGCTATTAGATTCAGAGCTGATAATCCAGGTAACTTGATAGAGATAAGTTAGGTGCATTGTAATAAAAGTCATGATCCAGAATGGTGTCTCGTTCCTATAGCGACATACTATGTGACATGTTTTAGTTGGAGATTAAACACCTTGGGCTGTGTGCTATGTAGAAAACAGCTTAGTTAGGAGCCTGATGTGTTTTAAATTCCACGCAAATCATGCCACATAGATGTTGTTCCTATTCTATAGGAACATGACACCTTACCTGATCCCGAGTCTTGTAATAACGTGTATGAGATGCACTTTGTTATTACTAAGACGGGTCTCATCAGATATCTTAATGCACCCAACTTATCTCTATCATCCCTAACTTATCTCTATCAAGCTTCAATGCTTTGGTTATATTGTTTGCCCGTTCGATTACAAATTTTCAGTTCAAGTGAACGCTATTTGAAATTCGCTTTTTATGTGTAGGTGTTTGGTTCCTACATTGTCATTTGGAAGTTCACACGACGTGGGGACTTAAGATGGCATTTGTGGTGCACGATGGCAAAGGCCCCAATGAATCAATTTTACCTCCTCCAAGTGATCTTCCAACTTGTTAGATGACTCGAAGGTTTGACAACCATACAATTCTAGGGATTGGATTGAAGCAGAGATGAGGAAGAGAAGACCAAGAATAGTAAACAAGTGAGGGTTTGGGTGGGTTGTTTTTGAGTGATGGGAGGGAGTTGATGAAGTTCTACTAAAGAAGAATAGAATAAAACCAAGCGCGTTTTTTTAGTTTCATAGCACCATTTCATTTTTTATGATTATGTGTTTAAATGTATTTATGTATGCATGTATTTAATAAAGTTCCGAAGGATCTTAACTGTGACAACCAATCCATTAGTTCGATATTAACCCTTTGATGAACTGAAATTTACGGTTACGTGACTATAATTGTTAAAATAATCTAAAAGTTCCTTAATAACTTTTTTTTTAACAAAAAGAAATCCTACAATCTCACAGTTTCAGGTGCAATAACATTGTCCCCAACCACAACAGTGCATAGGGAGAGTCCTACAAAATGAGTGATGTAGATTGGGTCACTGATGAATTAATGGGCACTTGTATCAAAAGAAGTTGGGTTGAAAGAGCAAATAATAGTATAGCCGAGCACCTTAACTTTCAACGAGCATAACTTTGTAGTAGTTATCAAAATCAACAACATACTAGTAAGTGGAAATTAAAACTAATGTCGAGGTCTACAACAGATTAATTAAATGACACGAGTCCATTGCCCACATGACGAATCACGAACAAAGTTGTTTGGGGAGGTAAATTGGCATGTCAGAAGCCTTATGACCCAACTCACAAATCAATTTACTTGCGGTAGAGTAATTTTCACAACATTTTTCTTTTTACAATTGATAATGAACATATATGGACACGCTTGAGTTAAAAAAAAAAAAAAAAAAAGAAGATATATATGATTTCAAATAGATTTGAATGAAAAAAAATAATATTTACAGGTTCATAGATATTAAAAATGACGAACTTACGAGTTCATAGGTTATAAAAATGATGAAGGCATGTTTTTTGGAATTAAAACGAACAGTGTACAGCGAACTTGAAATTTGGTCATATTCAACCCACGAAATGGAGATCCTCTTTTCTTTATTTTTAGTTTGGATTTAGTAAGTAAAAGTTGGGGTTGCAATAGCAGCTATCTTTTTTAAATGATACTTACTGCAAAGTGCAAACAATAGAGAGACTCTGTGTGCAATCCGTGACCTCATTTTAGGCCCAGCAACCCTTTAATCCAAACCTTAGGATTTGTCGCCATCGTTATTATTAAAAATGGATTTTTTTTTAGAGTCCAATCACGTTGGACACTGACTGTTCAGCTGAGATGGGAAGAGACGTACATGTCTGTGCATTGTGGAAGAAGCTAATCCGCTTATTAATCTGAACCATTCTATTAGTAAACTCTGAAAATCTTTTTGATCAAAAAATAGTTTGTGTGGTAATCATTTTCATTCCTACCTTAGATTGTGATATGTACCCATAAAAAAATTATGATTTTCACGTAATAAGATAGAGCACAAACTCCAAAACTTATTTAAATCAACATCTTAAAGTAATTTGTATCCAAATTCGAATTTATTTAAATCAATATCTTAAATCTCTTGCTTTTATCTGACTAGACCAATATATAGCACATAAACGTCTTTGAGCAAGTACTTGACTTAGAGCATGTCTTCTCACATAGATAAATACTAGAAAGACCTTATTAGATTGATGTGACACCACGCGTCAGAGATCTTTTGTTTCGTATTAATGATCTACGATACTTACACATCAGAGTAAAATCTCTCTAACAAGTGATAGATTCATCTTTTGAAGCACTTAAGTGTACTTCAACTGAACAACTCATCTAGACACCTGGACTAGTCGTGTGGTGACACTTATCTTTAGATTTCATCTACAGAAACAAACCTTTCAAACTGAGAAATTGACTGATAATATATATAAAAAAAATCTTACAAGAGGAAGACTACTCTACAAAATTACAATGCATTTCTTCCTCATTCCTTACTCATATTTTCACTTTTTCATATCTGATTACAATTTCTGACTTAATCTTTGGAGAACTTTTGGTAGGCATCACACCGGGGTGTCATCCTTCTTCCTTCAATCTTTCAAAAATTGGAGATCAACCACGTCAATAACAACTGAGGAATATGAACGGAGGATCAAGCATCAAAAGAGCAGAGTTGACAGATCAAGATCTATCAAGCTTGATCAGTGACTTTACACATCTCGAGGAGTGTGGTTTTACTAGAAGGATTATGATTCTTGGGTCAACCTCAAATTTTTATAAAGTTTGGATCATGATGATGATTCTTCTCTGTGAATGGTTCAAATCCATCCATCACTCTCATGATGCTAAGAAGCATAATATATTTTAGAGTGCTAATATTCTAATTTGAAAGTCTTTACTCGGTCAATACTCAACTAATGTTTTATGGGGATTTGCATGTGTATCATTGGAAAATAGATTTATGGTTCCATATCTCTAACATGTGAGTCGAGTATTGACCGAGTTACGACTTTCTAGTTAAAAAATCATTATTCTATATTTAAATAAAGGCCTTGAATGAGGGGGAAAAAAATAATAATGATGAATGCACGCAATACTGGTACATGGTCTTTTTCTTGTGTATTTTGATGAAATTATCTTTGGTTGTATATCCAATCTCGTGCATTCCTCATGACTCAAAAAAAAATTATGTAACGGTTGATCAAAACCTTAATGCTATTCCTGATTTACTACTACTGCGTGCAATAATTTTCAAGGTGGTTGAAATCTTGATTATTTTAAAAAAAAGAAGTTCTGGGCCCTTTGTCGGGCCCACAAAATAATTAGTGATGGTACACTTGTCACTCGCTAGACAATGACCAACTATCTTGCCATCTCAATATCTCCCCATTCGTTGTCCAACGACGTCACACGGGATAATTTTCCCTTTTTCAAAAAATGTATTACCAAGCACGAGTTTCTATCTTCGAATAAGAAAACGACACGAGGTTCAACGAAGATGAGTTGTCCATTTGTTTGCAAATTTGCACGCGTGCACATGAGTTGGTCCACACGCACATCGGATTGCCCTATATAGTAAGTTTTGACTTCTTGACTTTTGAAAAGAATAAGCATCTTTTCCATTTACAAAAGAAACATATGGAGGTTCCTGCCAAGTGCCAGCCATGTTTTATCTAATATTTTTATTCTATAATATATGTAGTCACCACCAACCCTCTCTACAATCTGAAGGCTCAGAGAGAGAGAGAGACTAAACCATATTATTGATAAGGATTTCAAACCCATTAATCATAGAATCGTGATAATTTGATTACCTCACGTGGCAAATTCAATCGACTATCCTGATGTGACACATTTGGAAATCGTAGATTGTGCTCCTCGATATACATAATTTACATTTTCCCATAAAAAAGTATATCCCAAGAAAATCGTTTAATCAAAGAGTTCTCAGACTTCACATCAAATAATCGATTGAGTTTGTCACGTGCGATAGTCAGATTATAAAGACTCTTAATCATAACTAAGTTTATCTCTGAATATTTCAATCTCAAAACCTATAATTTAATGTTTCATTCTCACTGGTGGGGTCCATATATTTTTGAATCTTTCTTCAATTATTTTTACTTTTAAATTGGTTGAAATGTGGGAGAGGCCCTTTTGTATAAAACAATTAAAAGAGCATGAGCTTTGAACTGGATCAGATCCAGACTTGGTCTTGAAATTTTGTTGGTTTCAAATATGCCCCAAGTATTTTGGTACCAATATTGAAACACATACATCTTCATTTAGATTTGGTTGAATGTATATTTTCCTCCACTGTAGAGTGTCATACCCCCCAATTAAGTCCCTGACTCTCTTATTTTTTATAGTTCTCTTTCTCTCTCTCTCTCTAATAGATGGGTCTTTTGGAGTAGTTGGTTGGTTAAAGTGGTACTAAAGTGTTAGGAATTAAGATCATATAGATCATGGGTTCAATTCTTTTCACCTTTATCGGTGAGGGAGAGTGTTGAGTGTATATCTTCTTCTATTCTCATATGAGTTATACCCGCATTTAAGCTGCATGACCCTCTTATATTCATATGAAATTTTAATTCACTTTAGGAGCTTTTATCATGTTTGAAATTATGTTTAAGATTGATCCAATCAAAATATATAATCTACGTTCAATAAGGAGCTTGCTTCTTAATTTCGTTGAAGTTTCTTTTTTTCATGTATGTATGACAGAGAGAACAGGACTGCTTACCTACTAGCTTCCTTTTAGGCTAGTCTAGATTGTAGTATTCTTCATTGAAAGTTGCTCCCTAGCAACCTTATCCTTGTTTTATTTTAGGATGCTTGTGGTGTCCCTTACCTAAGGTTGTAGTTGGTCTGGGTTTGACTTAACCATGTTGACCTTTAAAAGAAAAATTAAAAATAATATACATTCACATTTTTTTAAGAAAAGAAAATGACACTAAACCCTATTCCCAAAAAAAACATGCATTTATAACCCTACATTGAAAGTGAATATGTGAGTTTCAAATGGATGAAAACTATGGTAAAATTAATATTATGTGCCAAAATGAGTCGTGATTTGCTAACTCCACCCATCTGACATATTCCCCCATACCTCTCCTGACGTGACATGTGCTAGAACCATAGATTTTTTTTTCCTTAAGGGATATACAACTAGGGGTGGAACTTGGTTCAGTTCAAATCAAGAACCGAACCAAACTGATAGCTTTAGGGTGGTTTGATTCGGTTTGGAATAAGTTACAGCTCGGTTTCAAATTACAAAAATGGAAAACTCGTCTATTTGCTTTTGTAAATAATTATTATTATGAATTATTTTAGGAGTTAGGACATGAATTAATATTTTTTGTAGATAAACTAATGACTTTTTATGGATAAATTAGTGATAATTGTATGAAATTTTATGTTTATTTTTTCATTAAAAAATATTACTTACAATTTATAAAATATTGATAAGCCGTAAAACCGAACCAAATTGATTTTAGTTCGGTTTAGGTTGGTTTGGTTCTAATGGAATTTAGTTCGGTTTTGATTCTTATTTAGTGGAATTGACCTATGTTGGTTCAGTTCCAATTTTACCTCAAACTGAGCCAAGTTGCACCCTTATACACAACTGCACATCCCCTATAAATATGTGCAGTTGTGTATCTCAATGAAAAAAAAATCTATAATTCTAACACATGCCACGTCAGGAGAGCATGGGGGAGTATGTCAGAGGGGGGAGGCAGAAAATCATTAGTCCGTTAAAATTGTTTATTCCTCAAAAAACTTATATTTCGGCTAAACATGTAGGTGCAATTTCTTTATCCGTATTTGGAAACAACAATATAATTTTTTTTTCTTTTTCTTTTTTTTCTAAAAAGACAGACAACATGACACAGAGTTAAATTCTTACTTAAGTGCTTAAAATAATATAGTGTTATATATGTTTTTGCAAGCTTGTTGACAGATTAGAAAAAAAATATAATATTGGTTAGGTTTCCTACCAGTCTTCAGTACCATATAAGAGGAATTTTTAGATTAAAGAGTCAGTCAGAGGCAACCAACCAGAGAGATTCATTGGCTAGTAGCCAACTTTTTTTGGATTTTAAGATTAATTTTATAACTAGACAACAACCTAATTAATTATGGAAGAATCAAGAATGAGACAAAAAGTACCAACTTCAAAGCACTTTTCTCTAATTAAACAAGAACCTTACTTTACTTAAGTAACGACTTATAACTACTACTAATGTGCTTTATTTGCCAATCCTATTGTCTTAATCTGGGATCACATGTGTCAACCGACCTTAATTAATCAGCTTTATTATACCTAAGTTTCCTCGACCTCTCTTAATATTAAAAAGGCTAATGATGAATCGACTCGCTAAAAAATACGCGGTCTATATGCGGATGACATGGCAAGGGTACAGAACCGTAGATATTTTTTCTTGTTTATCCCGAAAAAAAAAAAAAGATATATGGTTTTGTACCCTTGCCATGTCATCCACATACAGATTGCGTATCTTTAGCATGTTGATTCATCATGACTCATAAAAAATAAATTCCTTTTTTTTCTTCTTAAAAGGTGATTTAGACATAGGCTTTGGTAAATATTTTAGGTGCCTCTGTTTTCAAACTGTTGACACGTGCCCTTGACCTTGGTCTATTTTGAATTGTTGATAAAAACAATCTCGTTACCCTTGCTTTTAATTTTTAGTAAAAAATCCCTGATTTTCTCACAAAATTCATCATTCTTTTAACCTTGCTTTTAATCTTAAGATTCTATCTCTTTCAAATCTCAAAAATTAGAGAAGATAGGATTTTTGAAAAGTAAAAGACAATAGATTTTTCAATTGTAAAATTAAAACTTTTTTAAAAGAGGTTAAAGAACTCGAAGACAAAGTTGGAAAGGTTAGAATAATTTGCATTAAGATTGAAGATCATTGATATTTGAGAGAATAATTAAGGGTTTTTGCTAGAGGTTGAAGACAAGGGCATTTAGATCATTGTATAAAAAAGTCTTACAGAATAGAACAAAGTCAAGGGGGCATGCCCTCAATTTGAAAATAAGGTCATCTCAAGTATTCACCACAATGTCGTGGAGTGTGTCGAAATCATACTTTCTAAAAGTGATTAAACACTTATGATTTCTCATATAATTAGAGGTTGAATAAGAATACACATTTGCCGTTAACAAATTTCTGTATTAAGCTGATGAATCAATGGCATGACACCATGTGTATCGTTAAAGCAAGTGTGATTGGTTGGTGGAGAGAAAATTTAGAGAGAAATTTTATAAATGATTAAAAGTTTTCATTTTTTTAATAATTTTTAATAAATATGATGTCATGCCATTAATTCATCAGCTTAGCATAGAAATTTGTTAACAGCAAATGTGTTCTCGTTGAGTAGGGAGAATTAAATTTAAGTTTCAAGTTTTAAGGAGGCCAAGGGGGCTGGAAATAAACATGTTGTCCTATTAAATACGGGTTCGAAAGTCGAGAAACCATTTAATGTAGAACACGTGGAAGTGGTCCATGTGACACCAAGAATGCTGAAACATATTAGCATAGGTCCGTCCCCACCAAATAATTGTAACTTTAGGCTCTCAACGAATATTTTGCAATTTTGCATTCTTGAACTCAACTATATAAATCCTAAATGATGATTCGTTAAAATAAATAAATACATAATTTCAATTGTCAATGAATAAAATTCAATGGTTTGGATTTATTATAATGATACATGACATATCCATGAGATATAGATTATGATATCTTGATCTTTGAATTTGCATTTGTAAGATAGGAATTAAGAACCAAGTATATAATTGGGGCTTGAGATTTAATCTCGTCATGAATTTCGAGGAATAATTTTAATTTTATTTATCTTATATTAATCTTGTGTTTTTCTTTCTACCTTTTTTTTAAAATAATATTTCTCTAATTTTATTTTATTTTCTCTTTTACGTTGTATTTACCTCAAAGAAGATGATGGTGCCTTAAACAAACTCTAAGTATATATATACGAGAGTCCAAAGTTTGAGAACTCAACCCAACAATCATCACTACAAATAAAAAGATCTGAAAGTTATAAAAGAAATTGAAAAAAGTAATGTTGAAGTGACCTCAAACTTGTACCTCTAATCGCACTTTTCTAAGTGAAAGTGTGTAGAAACCGTAGATGCTTTTCATTGAAATTTAAGGAAAAATATCTATGATTCCTGAATACTTCCACGTCCGCACTTATATGAGGTACAATCTTGAGGTCACTACATCACGATTAAAATAAAAAAATAAAAAAAATAAATTGAATAAAATTTTTGGTTACTTGGCTGGCAATAAAGGGCAGGACGTTTTCTTATTTTATTATATATGGTGTTCCGCACCTACCGTAGTAACTACAAATTTGACCACCCATCATTAAGATCTCAACCGTACATTTAATGGGTGCTTCTCACATAAGTCAACCATCAAAATGAGTTTTGATCATCGACTGCCTTTCGATCTTTAGAGTGTGACCCATCTAAGAGGTCTCCCGCGTCCCACCAAAATAGTTTGGTGGGCCATGTTCGATGTATCAGCTCTATGCGATGGTGAGAGTCCAAGCGAATGTGCTCTTTGTGTTGTTGGTGAAATAAAACAAGCTTTAGATCGAGAATTTTATACACATAATATATATAACAAATTATTCACACATTATAAATATTATTCATAAATTATTGTACAAAAATAATATATTATTTTAAGTGCCCAACTGGTCAATAAACAAAGAGGAATCAATTGAGAGAAATGAAAATAAATAAATTGCTCATTTTGTCCTCTACATTGCTTTGTCTCTCTCTTTATAAGTTCTTGAGTTTCTTCGGTCATTGTCAATTGATTTTACATTAAATCTCAAATTTATTATGGTATCAGAGCATATCTTTATCTCTTTCATATCATTTCAAGACGTAGCAAATAAATAGGATCATAGTTTTTTTCTTCTTTGTATACAGGCCGGGTGAAAAATTTCAGTCAAAATCTCAAGATTCTATAAATAAATAAATAATAGGGGATGGAGAAGGATTTTTGGCATAAGGTGATGCACCTCTGCATTCAAAAAGAGTAAATCTATATTTCAGTAACTACCCTGAATAATATTTAAAATTTTCCCATAGATTATTTTGGCCGTTTCTTCAAGTTATTAGTTATTACTGCACAGTGGAGAGAGAGAGAGAGAGAGAGAGAGAGAGAGAGGGACCGGAGAACATGAAACAGACAGAGAAAAATATATTTTTTTCTTAATATTAGAGAGAAACTTTTTTCTTCGCCTACAAACTCCATTCTATCCAATCGCAACCCAACCTTTTATCTCTCTTTCTATATCTCTCAACGAGGAGATATTTGGCAAATTTTGATTCATTTCTTCAAGCTTGTTTCCTTGCTTTTCTCTCTCCCTCTCTTCACAGAGGAGAGAGAATTTGGTTTCATTTCTTCAAGTTTGCTTGCTTTCCTGTCTCTCTTTAACTTCTTTCTTCTCTTTCTTTGTGGCTCCAACTTCAAGAAAAAGGAAGAAAAAACAGATCTTTCTCTCTCTCTCTCTCTCTCCCTTTTTCTTTTCTACTTCGACTCTTCAGATTCTCTCTGTTTTTCTCAATTATCTCAATTGGGTTTCTGGTTTTTGGGCCTTTTGAGCTTCTTTTACTCTTTGGGTTCTCATTTCTTAGATTCTCAAACTGTTTTCTTAGCTCTTTTTTCCTTTATGTCTGGGTTTGGGAGTCTAAAGAGATTTGAAGTTGCAGAGAAAAAGGTCTGATATAAATTCCATCTGGGTTTGCTTGTTAATCTCTCTTTCTATGGTTTTAGATCTGATTAGTGGTGATTTTAAGGTTATTTTATTGAATTTTCAGATTTTCTTCCGTTTAGGAAGGTGGGTATTTCTAGATTCTTAAGCTGATGCTTGTTTGAAAAGCTATTCGGATTCCCGACAAATGTTTCTCGATTTAATACCCGTTTTCTCATCGTGAAACCTTGACCTCCCCCTCCATTATTGCTGTGTTTCATCGACTAATTCAATTAAGCTCAAACAATTTCACCGATTAAAATTACAGAATTGTTGACCAGATACTGATATGTCACACTGATTCTACCCTGTAATTCGAAATGATGAAGTGGGGTATGGAAATTCCCCCTCTGTCGTATCGTTCCAATTCGAATTGCTTGCTTGAAGAGATCAAGAACACAAAATGGACCCATGAAGAGAACAAACTGTTTGAGAATGCTCTTGCGGTGCATGATAAGGACACACCTGATCGATGGCAGAAGGTCGCGGCTATGATCCCAGGAAAGACTATAACAGACGTGATGAACCAATACAAGAAATTAGAGAATGATGTATGTAATATCGAAGCGGGGTTGATTCCAATTCCAGGGTACACCACCTCATCTTTCACATTGGATTGGGTCAACAATCAAGAGTTTTCACAATCGTTCGACGGTGGTGGAAAGAGGTCGAGAGGTCTTTCTGATCAAGAAAGGAAGAAAGGAATCCCATGGACAGAAGATGAGCATAGGTAATTTACATTATAATTATGTTATTTTTATGAATTTTACTATCTTAATTATAGTGAAATTTTAGATAAGATTTCTAGAAAGTTAGGTGCTTGAACACCAATTATTATTAATTGAATTTGTTGTTCCATGCTATAGTTAAACAATCACTAATGGAGTTTCCATTTGGGAGTAAAAAAACATAATCATAATTTTGAATAAAACCTTAAGTGGGTTCATTGATCCCACACCATTTCACTATGCGAGCTCGTTAGCATTATATGACTAGTTCAGTAAAATTTGGTAGATTTTTCTTGTTTTAAATGTTTGGGTTTCTTGCTTTAGATGGTGAAATCAGTTTTTTGTTGATCAATTGCAGGTTGTTCCTTATGGGTCTTAAAAAGTATGGTAAAGGAGATTGGAGAAATATCTCGAGAAATTTCGTAGTCTCTAGGACCCCAACTCAAGTTGCTAGCCATGCCCAAAAGTATTTTATTAGACAGCTTTCAGGAGGGAAGGATAAGAAGAGATCAAGTATCCATGATATCACAACTGTTAATCTCACAGACACTACTAGATCTCCTTCACCAGACAATAATAGATCTCTTTCTCTGGATCAATCTAACGTGCTTCCCCGGCAGCCAAACCCAAGCAACACACGCGAAACTCTATTTGATTGGAATCAGCCACATGAGGGAGTGAACATGGTTTTCAACGCAATACATGGGAACCCGTTTGTGCCACCTTCTTATGGGGTAAATTTGTATGGGCAAAATCTCCACAGAAATGGTACGGTATTTCAGATGCAATCCTCACATTGCAACCCTCATGTATAAGGGCAGTAGTAGTATTCTGAGTTCTCAGTGGATTTTAAAATGCCAAATATTATGATGTTCAGTTGGATTGCTCTTTTTTCATGCTTTTGTCATGGTTTTGATGTGAATATATTTCTGGGTATTTGAGGTAGTTTATGATCTTTGAACTTTAGAAGGAGATAAGATCATATTGTGCTTCAGATTTCAAATTCAGAACTTTGAATTGAAAGAGGAATTAGAGATGCTGTAATGTGTTTGAAGAGGGAATTGTGTGGATATTCAGAGACATTCATGTAATGGGCTTGGTATGTTTTACAAGTATTTCTGCTTTTAAGTTAGAAGAGTTGACTAGGAAACCTGTGTTAAAGAGTTGACTAGTTGATGGGTCTGCCTCATTAGTTAAGTTGATACCCCATATTAGTTCCTTTAAGACAAAAATTAATTAAGTAAATGAAGAAATATGCAGCTTATGAGTGTCAAAGTCAATGGGATACTCTTTTTGAAGCATATTTCAGGAAAGATATATTGTATGCTGTTGTTGTTGATTAAGGAGAATTAAGGATTATAAGATCAATGTGCTTATTTTGAAGTTGTCAATATTATGGCTTCGAAAAATCATCAATCATATTTGATTTTGGACAAAGAATGACTCTTGAAGCTCTGTATCTTATGTCAATTAACTCTTTGAATGTTTTTTTTTTTTTTTTTTTCACTAGAGACATTGGGTGTCCATTGCTCCCACCGCTTATAACCCATTTTTTTTAATACATGGGTATCCCGACTATTCCCATGGAGATGTGAGTCAACACGTGCCAAGTGTACTGGCCTCTTAAAGCATGAGGGGGATGCCCACCGCTCATAACCCAATTTCCTGACCTCTAAGATGGAACCAATAACAAAGTCATAATTTTCTAGTGAGGTTATGAGGATTGGTTTGCGTTTTTTCGACACATGGAATCGGTTTGTACACTTTGGACGAGACTTGGGGGTGATGTCATTGGATGCTCAGTCCAAATGGCCATGTCATTGGATACTCAGCCCAAATTGCATGAGTCATATAGCACTCTATGTCATTCACAGCTGTATTTGGTTGCTTTCTTTTCTTTAAAGCCCTTTCTGCAATTCAAGATTTACATCTCCAACATGGCCTAGTTGACTGAACTTGACCTCGGAACCTTAGTCGAGGTTGAGTCTACATTCCACTAACTTAAGCATCCCATGCTTCAATCTTTTTAGTTTTTGTATTTTGTTCTCTTTGTAACTTTTTCTTCATTTAGAAAGGCTGAGATGGGAGATCCTAATTATATGTTTTAGTGAATAAACTATGATCACAGAGAAAGATCCTTGTCTGATTACAATTTTGTAGTTATGCTTATTGTTTAGTCTTCTTTTTCTGCTCCCTTTTGCCTAAGATATTTTCTTTTCGTCGTCGTGGCACAGGAGACTGTCTTTCAAGTCCCCAAGGCATCATTGTTTTCTGATTCTTAAACGTTCCGTACTAACCAATTAGCGAAAAGGTTCTTAAATTCTTCAAACCTCACGCTCATATTGTGGCTCCGTTTGTGGGAACAAAAGACAGACTTCTTAATCAAGGAAGATTATATATATATTTTTATATTTATATCGTTAAAGACTCTCCATATCAATGAGACATTAAACAACCTTCCCAAACTATTTCAAGTGGTTCTTCTTGTCTTGGGTTGATCATGATCTCAAGGGATTTGGTAATTTGACAAGCACTTGTTCATCTTAATATAATTATTTATTTATTCCATATATGATAATGAAATTTTGCTGTTGAATTTTTGTTTGGTTTCTTAGTTCTTGTTTCTTTTCTTCACCTTTTTGTTGTTGTTAATTGCTACTGCTACCATTGTTGTTGCTGCAACTATCATGAAAGCTTAGTGCCCACCCATGTATGTCACTTGCATATATAGTATATTTTACGTCCCACCCATTGAGCAAAAAATTCAAGGAAACATGAGCAAATTAATCACTCACATTAACTTTTTATCAGATAAATGACAAAACTACCCACTTTCTTTTTGAAAGAAACAGCCTTTTTGCAAGTTGCATAGGAGAGCACTTTGACAACTTTATTCTAATTTTGCTCTACCCCTTAAGTGGATTAAGACCACACACAGTCTCACAACTTTTACATTTCATGATCATCTTGTTTTTCTCTCTTTTTTCTTAAACAATATTCTGATTCTTGTCTCTTCAAATTGCTTTCAGTGAACCCATTCACGAGCAGTGTTCACACATGAGGGTACTCTGTATAGAAAAAAAAAAAATAATAATAAGTGTTAAAAGAGTACTTACGTGGATCTTAGTTTGGTGATTTGGATGGTTTTCTTCATTCCCCAAAGATGTCCTCCTCAGGATGACAATATCATTTCTTGATAACAAAATAAATCAGTAATCACTGGGTATTGATGCCATGAAATCAAAGTTGGATAGAAATAAAGGTTGCCGACACTATCTCCAAATTAGAGGAGGTTCAAAGCTTGATAAGAAAGTTGAAGACAAATGGGTTTTGGGGGCGGGGAAGTGTTTTCGATAAGAAGTTGAAGATGAGGATATTTTTATCATTTTGAAAAGTTATAGTTAGTCTCTCACAGAAGATTAAATAGTCAAGGGGTAGGTATGTAATTAACTTGATAACCCGAGGACTATTTCAAATAGTTCGTTAAAACCTAGAGGGGGTTTTTCTCATTATATTTGAGAGACCTACATTTTCAAATCATTGACATACCCCCCCTTGACTTTGGTCCTATCTGATAGACTAACATAAATGACTTATCCAAGTTTAGATTCATTTAGCAACCTTTAATCCCAAAAATTGTCTTTTATCAATGTTTTCAACCCTTAATTTATTTGGCAAAGTCATCTAAGGTAAAAGTTTCATTTATTTTCTACTCATCGATTTAAGAGGTTGAAAGACTAGGGTATTTCAGCACTTATGCCAGTCTCACAAAGAACATCATAGTAAAGGGTTATGCCCTCAATTTGCAAAAGCAAGAGTAACGCATGAAACATCAGTTTTGTACACACGTGCAAGTGAGGGCAGTGAGATGTAGCTCTCCCTCATGTATGGGAGGGAACTCCTAGGGATTCCCAGGAAACCATTACTGATCTCTATCTGATATTATGCTGTTCATGATCTTGTCAAACTAAATTATCTAATCAGTGGACCTTGATATAGAGGTCCTGCTCCAAAAAAGCAGCTCGTAGAGGTGGAGAGACATGATTAGAGTAAAAAAGTTGTTTTTACTACTGAACTCAAAAATCTCATATCTAATGCCTAGTGGAACACTTTTTGTCCCACTAAACTGAATGAAGGATACATGGCTGACCTATATTTAACTTTCAACTTAATTAGTGGTTTCTAGTAATTTTTCATAGCTAATTACTAATCACAAATGATATTTTTTTGTTACAAAAATCTAACGTTTATGCAGATCTTTTTTGTTATTAAAATCTAAGCCATGGTTTTAAAACTCGTTTTGACATCTAGTCCATGAATGAGACTGAGTCTTCTCGAAAGATACGTCCAATTTATTTTAGTGAGCATTTTTCTATCATCTACTGTATATCCACTGATGGGCATTTTCTGTGAAATTAAAAATAAATACTAAAATTATTGTCCAATGAACTGTTCAATGCCCATATGATTAGAAAGATCTAGAGGCAACACACTTGCTGACAGTCGAGAAAGTCATCCCCTGCGACAAGAGATCACAATTAAGTGCGACAATAGCTATTGGATTCAAAAGTTTCAAGATGCCACAATGAGTACACACCGAAGGTGGACTTAAAGATAGGGTCTACTCAATTTCTTCAAATAATGTAATAACCTGTTAATTGGTTCTATACTCTAATATAAATATCCAAGGGAGGGAGGTTCACTTTTTCAAGGAAAACACATTTTTCTCAGTTGTAGTGCTTGCTCTAATCCTTTCTCTGACCTGTCAATCCTGGGTTCAATTAGTGAAGGTAAAAAACTGAACTCACTTGTTCTTTACTGATTCGCCTGTATATTTGTTGATTAGTCCATCAACATCTTTCCACAATAAACCTTCTACTAAAACCCCATCCTTCGTAAACCTGCAAGGTTCCACATACACTCACCAAGAGAGTGTAAGCCATTAGAACAAAAAGATGGAGATGGAAATATTAATGCTTGGGAACTTGTGAACAACAACAGCAAATGTGTGTGTTTGTGTGTGTGAGAGAGGGATGTTCACCACTGAGTGACACTCTTGGTGAACTGTACTGGCTTTTTAGCAGAAACGGATTTGGGGTCTGCACTGGCAATCGATAGTGTGTACATGTCAGAAAATCTTGGCAATTTAGAAGAGACCACCAATCCAGTGCTGTTGAAGGATCCCTGCACAAAAGAAGCGCAATTGAAATCTAGATTCCAGAAAATGAATGGAGCTGTATTCAGTTTATTGACATCTTGAAAACATCTAAACCTCTGACTGCAGTTGATATTTGATTGCATGAAAGAACAAAATTTGTGCAGTAAAACCGATGAGTAAGGAAAAATCTTATGATGATGATTCAATGGATTTTTCCGAAATACAGTCTCGTACCACCAGTTCCATATATGGAAAAGCTTGTATTTTAATATATCATTGTTTGGGCATTTAATGCAACCACCCCTGAAAAATAGGTTGAATAGTTTTTCCTTGTGCGTCTTGATTCCATCAACACTGTTGATTAACATCGATACGTATTGAGAATATTAACCCCTCCATAGTTGACTGATTTCAAATAAAAAACTGAACCCTGCTTCTCCATAAACCCCTAATTCTTTCTCAAACCACAACCACCAAGTAGGTATAAAAGAACATTTCCTTTCTATGTAAGATTCCGGGACTATTCATTCCTTTTAGACCAGTGCCTGTCCCATCTATCAAATTATACACCAAGCCCTACCTAGGCTCCTCCCATAGTTTACTTGCCAACGTCCCAAAATCTGGAATAAAGAGAGAATCAATTCAATCAAACACAATACAACCTCCTAAAGAAATTTGCCATTGCCCCAGATCACCATTTTCTCGAAGTTGTGAATAATAAGATCACACGCTCTCTTAATTAGACATGTTATTCCCCAGATCACCAACTTCTCAAATCAAGAATAATTAGGATCCCACATATTCTGACAGGTGACATCAGTTCCAAATAGAAAAGGGGCAATCTGATATCCTTCTTGTGCCCACAGCAACTCTGCAATAGCCTCCAAAGACCAGAATTTCCACCCTAATTCCCAACACCAAGAGTTTTATGAAAATTAATTGGAAGACTTTCATTACCAGCTTTGAAAGCTACGATAACTAAAACCACTTATGGAAAAGAGCAATCCAAATCCTGAGTGACTTCAATAAAGCAAACACGAGTATCCTGAATGCAACATTGATAATTTTCATGAATTTCTCTACTAATCTTGAACTTTATAGAAAATATAAGACCACAAAAAATGTTCATTACTACAGAGATAGTCAAAGATCCATAAAACTCAATAAGTTCAAACAAATGGTTCTTGATCATACCAGCATTTAACATTTGCTTGGTAGGTAGTAGTTTAATGTCTAATGGTGTATGTTTCAAATGACTTTCATCACCGAACAATCACACAGATTCCTTTCTATGCTTCTAAAGAAAATCTGTTAAGAAACTACAGCTGAAGCCATTAGAAAAATTTACAAAGAAAGCATCATAGAGCAAGTTAAAAAGTAAAAATCTATATATATATATAGGATAGCGTTATTACGACCCCTATTACGACTCACATTGCGACTCACCGTTTGTCTTTTATGGGCAAAAATGTTTGGAATGGGCTGATTTTTTGTGAGGATGATCTCTGTGATGAGGGGATCATCCTGGCAAAAAATCATCCCATTCCAAAACTTCTAACCCCATCAAAATTGATTTACAAAAATTGGACGGTCTAAAATTTTTCAACTTGTAAACATGGGGCTAGAAGTTTCATAATGAGCTGATTTTTGGCAAGGATGATCTCCTCACCATAGAGATCATCCTCACAAAAAATCAGCCCATTCCAAACATTTTTGCCCATATAAGACAAAATGGTGTGTCGCAATGTGAGTCGTAAGAACCCGACCCATATATATATATATATATATAATCAGTTCAAAAATAATAATTACCATGGAAATATCCCTTTCTTAGACACAAGCACAAATGAAACATTAAGAAGCCAAAGAGGACACAAATCACATAGTTTTGAAGGCCTTTTTACTGCTAACTGTCCATTTTCTCAAGCCATGTGCATGAGAGATGGGGAATCTGTCAATCATACTCTGATTCATTGTTCTTACTCCTAGGACATTTGGATGTTTATTACCCGTTCCCAGATAGATTGGGTTTCACCTAATACTTGCTTCTCGCTTTTGGAAGGGTGGACATATGATAACTTCTCTCTTCAAAAAAGACATCTTTGGACAATTCTTCCATCGGCCATTGCTTGGGATCTTTGGAAAGAGAGAAATAACAAGGTGTTTCAAGGCAAGGAAAGTACGTCCCAAGCTGCGTCCATGGAGATTTTGAGTTTGCTTTACATTTGGTCGAAGATGAGCAAGGGTTTCTTTCGAGGATTTTGTGTTTAAATGAGATTCTTTTTGTGATGTGAAGTTTCTTCTTTGTGTTTGTGTTAATGCTTTGCTTTTTTCGTTTTTGTCTCTTCTTTATTTTTCTGCTTGGGGGCTACTTCAGCCTCCTTTCCTGTATTCTCCTTTCATGAATATAATTTTTACACTTATCAGAAAGAGGGAAAAAAAAAAAAAAAAAACACTTCATTTTCTAAAGTTTCATACATCCTAAGAAAACCCCATACAAAGAGTTGGAAACTGCAAACATATTCAAAATCCCAGTATAACACTTCAAAATTATTAAGCCCTAATATTCACATATTTCATTGCTAAGGCTTCACGCATCAAACAAAATCATACAGAATTTCAGATCTAAACCACTCAACGAAGTAAGTGTAATCCTCACATCCTTAAAGAACAACGTAAAGGTCTAAACAATTGATAATAGATTACAGTTTATAAAAAGAAATCTGCTAACATGGCAAATAATAGTAGAAAAATTCTAAGAAAAACTCACTGTGAGAGGATAAGTAAACAAGATGGCGTTCTTCTCCTTGGTGTATATGATCAACTGCAACAATACGTTGAAGAGAACATACTTGCCAGAGTCAAAGATCAAACAATTATTCAAAATCAACATCACAAGATCACGAATTCTACTTCTTTGAATAACAACAAATCTATAAAATAAAAAATAAAAAAAAACATATTGTTAATCAAACAGAGGATATGATACGATGCATCCAATCAAGAAATCTCTGTTTTCGGGGAATTTCTTCGGGTAGAACTGAGCAACGAGAGCAATGATTATGATGATGGTTCCCATGAACAATTTTATATTGCTCAAGCTCACATTCTCCGTGTATCCACGACTCGTAACGATCTGTGCGAATTAAGAAAAAAAAATTACCAAATTCAAAAACCTAGAAATATGTGTGTGAGAGAGAGGGAAAGATCTAAGGTTTTAAAGAATCAGAATTGAAAAAGAAGAAGAAGAAGAAGGTGAGATTGTTGAGTAGTTTGTAACCTCTGTGACGGATTCGTCTAGAAGATGTTTGATGGAATGAGGATCCAACAAATTCACCTTTTTAGGGCTTTTGGTGGCAGAATTATTACTGTTGTTGGTGCTCGCCATTTCTCCTTTCTTCTCTTGCATTTCAGAGACCAGTGTTTCGCGTGTCTGAAAATATAGGATGCTTCGGAGACCACTCTCACGTTTCCTCTGTTTAATACTCTACTATTACCAAGGATTTTCTTATCCTGCGCCACTTGCTTGAGGCTTCTTATCATGCGCGTGTTTCGCGCTCTAATTAGGTCGCTCTATTGCACACATACCAAAATGGCCAATTGCACTCATTAAGTGATTTTTGTATTAAAAACAAAAAATTATCATTTTATCCTTTCATGTTTTAGTTATTGCACACGTCACAACCTACTCAATAGAAAACCCATTTCTTCTTCCTTCCTTCCTTTTCTTCTCTCTCTCTCTCTCTCTTCATATTCTCATTTGAATTTTGTAATAATTTGAATCAATGAAGATTAAGTTTTAAGATTTTTTTTTTATTTTAAGATTTTTTATTTTTATTTTTTATTTTAAAAAAAAATATTATTTATTTATTTTAAATTAATTCCTAAGAAAAACGAAAAAAATCACTATTAACACATCCAAAACGATAATTTCCATCAAAGAATTCAAAGATTTTTTGATAATTATGTTTGATAGGTTCAAATCGAATTTGTTTTAACAAATTCGATATATATACCTATCAAATATTAGCAATAGGCATCTATAATAAAAATCTTTCTACCGAACATTGTATAACTAATTCAGAAAGTACCTTCTGAATCTTACAAAACAAAGTCAGTAGGTACTTACCGAACATTGTAAAATCAATTTGGTAGGTACCTATCGAACATAATTTTCTCATCGAAACGTCTTTGACTTGATTGAAAGTGTAAGGAAAAAAAAAAAAAAAAGATCAAAACTTAAAACTCTCATTAGAACTTTTCTAGATACAAAGAAAAGAAGGAGGAGGAGGAAGAAGAAGAGGAAATCATTCATGTGAAATAAGCAATAGGTATTTTAAAGTTAAAATGGGTATCGCAAGCAAGTGGGTACAATTAGCCATTTTGGTGTGTGCAAATAGAGTCAGCCCTCAATATTGTAAAATGATATTTTATTGGATTAGATCTAGATCAATCATGTCCAGATCCAATAAAATATTAGAAAGTATATAAATTATACAATATATTATTTAAATATATGAAATTTATTTAGATTTTATATATCAAATTGGATTTGTTCCAATCCAGATAAGATCCAATTGTTGGATCAAATTTGTATCTTAATATTGAGATAAGATAAAAATCCAATCCAACAAGCTTCGATCCAATATTCATCTCAGATCAGGTCCTACCAACTTAAGTTACAACCTTCAAATTAGAATTCTACTTGAGTAATGGTTTGGCTAAAAATATTAAATATACTTTTTAACGAGCTACCCTAAGCTCGCATAATGTTCTTATTCCCTATCTTACCTACGTCCCATGTGTTTATATGGATACAATTAGGTATGATTTATGTCTCATTGGAACCAGTTTACATAGGTTGGCAAATGATACACAGAAACACATTTTTATAAGAAGAATTCTTTTAAACGATACAAGAAGAGAATGCCCCAAAAATTGTACAGAGAAATTACAAAAAATTTCTTGCAATCTGATACAAATGCCGACCATAATATAAAATGGCTGCTGATTGGGCCAGGCCAGGACTCACTCCATTGAAGGTCAGATTAACTGGGTGGGATGGATACAACAACATTTTTGGGATAAAGGGTCTTGTGGAGCTGACATCATCACTCCACTGTGTCAGAACCATCGTCGGCCTCGGCTACTACATCTGCAATCAGCCAGAAAACGAGAGACAAGAAAAATCTATCAGATTCACAGATTTATGACTTTCAGCATAAAACATTTTTCTAATCTAATCTAGAGAGATACACTAAGTCTACTGATATGGCATGCTTACATAACACAGATGGAGGAGAGAAGAGCGTAAAATTGCATTCCTTAGTTGGTGAGGATGATCTGATTAGTGTAAAATTTGGATTATCTTTAAGAATAATGATTTTCTGACATACGCCCCCATCGCAGAATGGTAGATCATTTGCATCGGAATATGCAGAACCATAAATCTTTTTCTTGTGTATCCCGAGGCAAATGATCTATGGTTCTGTGATGGGGGCATATGTCAGAGGGGGCGTCAGAATATCACGACTCTTATCTTTAAGCCATATCTTCAGTCAAGGCTTGACTTCATATCTATTATTACTATGCCCAATGTGGCAAAGAGCAGACATCGAAGGTGCCAAACTTTCCCGTCAAAGTGAATATCAGCCTATTATTCATCCACATCATTTTCAGCACTCCTATCACCTTAGTAAAGGCTCCAACTTGCCTCAAGGAGCAAGTCTAAACAGTCCAACTATTGGTCCAATTGCACATGCCCAAACCATCATATTTTCAGCATCCCCTTTAAAAGGCAGGCTTCTTTCACTTGTGTAAAATCAACATAAACCTTACATTGATGGGATCAGGAAAGCCACTATTTGATGACTGACCCAAGTTAGCAAATGTATGCATCATTCGAATTTAATACATGAATTTACATTTTATTTTATTATATTATATTATTTTATTATTATTTTATTTTATTTTATTTTTATTTTTTTTAGGGGGGGGGGGGGTTAAAGGTATAGTACCTAGAAAATATGCCCAAATCATCTCATTTACAGCACTAGTTTATTTTTAAGTAAAAAAGGATTTCAATAACAAAAGATAAATATTTATTAAATATAAAAGAGAAACAACATGGTGTTCCAAAGCAAAGAAAGTACATCCCAATCAGTGATTATGGAGATTTTGGGCCTTCTGAATTTTTGGTCGAAATTGAGCAAAAGGACTTTGTGGGAGTTTCATTCCAGGACTTTGTTTTCAGATGGGATTCCATGTGATACTTAGTATTTGTGGGGGGGTTGTTCTGCTTATTGTATTGTTGTTTTTTTTCTTTCTTCTCTTTTCCTAGTATGAAACCTCCTCAGCCTCCTTTTCTTTCAATTAATAAAATCTTTTACACTTTTTTTTTTTTTTTAAAAGGGAAGCCCGGGCAGAGGTAGAGCATGATCCCTAACACAACTGCCTGGGCACGGCGGAGGTGAGGGGAGTCCGAGTGGTCAAATATCTCCTTAAAAAAAAGACAGAAAAAGGAACTCCTTCACCTCCCCTACCCTTACTTAAAAATTTGCCGCAATAGCGAAGTTTAATACGCAGATTTTACTATTTACAGCTCAGTGTTTTTAAACCCTAACACGGTGAGCAAGACGTTTTTCACTAGCCACTCGCAAACCAAAGCATGTATTTTACAAATTTACATATAGAAAGATTCCTTATAAATGGTACTGTTATGAGATAAACGAATCAAAAATCAATTGAGAAGGTTTGGCCATGCACAATGAAAACCAATGACACTATTTGTGAGGGTTACTCGTGTGCAAGTTGAGGGTTATGAAATACGGGAATAAGGCCATAAACAAAGTGGATTGAGGCATTAAGAAAATATTCGATGACCCATGCCGAGACAGAACAAATAGCATTGAATAGAAAAATAGGATTCATATTACCAACCTCAAAATACTTCGCACAAGGCCCAAGATGACGACAATAACGATCAATTTTGCATAAACACAAAGATATGATAATATGACTAAATATTATGCAACTCGGAAGAATGATTGAATCTCAATTCTCAAGTAACCAGAAAGAAATACCAAAATCCCTAACAAATCATTAACCAAATATATATAAATAAAATAAAATAAAAAATACTACAATTTAAAGGAAAATAAACAGATATATTTGACAAGAAACTAATGAACTAACCTTCATCCACTACTTCCTCTTCTTGTTCCTCCTCTTCATCTTCTGTTTCTCCTTCATAATCAATCCCATACATTCTGTTCAGATAATCTACGGCTGGCTGAGTCATCACCACCTTATCCGAATTCAATATATCGAACAAATTCAAAGTCCTCGGTGTCAACATTCTTAGGGTTCCAATATTCCTACTCGACAACCTAACATTATCCGGAACCTCTGTCAACAAAAACATCGATTTCTCCTTCGGATCGATACCCCACCTCTTCATCACTTCGATGAACTCACTCGTCTTCGGTTTATCGAATTTTTCAGAGAAATCCTCCACAACGATCGTATTCACAGCAGCACTCGACAATGCCGTCGAAATCGCCAATCTCTTCTCCTTCTTATTGATCTTTATGCTCCAATCTTTCGGTTTTGGACCAAAAATTACTCCTCCACCGGGTCGAAGCGGCGTTCGTTGCGATCCACGCCTCGCTCGACCAGTTTTCTTCTGAGGGTAGGGTTTCCTACCCCCTCCTCGAACTTCTCCTCTCGTTAGGGTTGAAGCTGTTCCTCTTCTCTTGTTTTGTTGGTCTGTTATGATCCCTCTATGGACGACTGCTCGTGCTGTTTCTGGTGGAGCTGATTTGAGGTCGAGATACGTTTCGCCGATTTTCTCTCCATCGAAGGAGAGGATTGGGAGAGTTGCGAGCTCTGAACGTATGAAGATTTTAGGGGAATTAGGGTTTAGGGTTCGAGAATGTGAGAAGGGTTTTAGGGTTTTGAGAGAATTGGATTTCAAGGATGAGATGAGTTTGGGGTTTTGGTGAGGAGAACAGATGAAAATGGAGGAGGAGAAGAAGGAGATTGAAGGAGAGGTTGCGAAAATCGCCATTGTTGAAGTTTTGTTTTTGAAGTTGTAGCACAGACGAAGAGGTCCGCAGCGTTATCCAGAAGGAGAGTGATTTTAGAAGAAAGGATACGATTTACTAAAGTGCGCGAAGTGCGCATTCAACTCCAAAAAATCCAAATAGAGTAGGTGTTCACGCAATCACTGCGCATCTTAGCATTTGTGCGCATTATATGCTCTTGTTAATGTTTTGAAATCTGATACAAGTTTTGCCACTTGAGGGGTCCAATTGTTTATATTAAATTAACAAATTATTATATTCCCGCGCTAATGCTAATAATAATAATAATAAGATGAAAGAAAGGGATTCAAGATGGTTTTTTTGAATAATGGTAATAATAGTAAGGGTAACTTATTAAAAGAGGGTAAAATATTTATGAAAAAGAATTTATTTTTTCAAAATTTATCAAAAAATGAATTAAGTCGTTAGACAGTCGTACGACTACGAGTTATTAAAACAATGGACTGTTCAACGACTTAATTCGTTTTATGTCATTTTTGAAAAAATTTGATTTTTTCTTTTTTTAAAATATTTAACCTTCTTTTAGTAATTTTTTCTAATGATAAAAATCATGATAAAATGATGTGCTAAAATGTACATGATATGTATGTGATTGACGTGGAAAGTGCACATAACCATAGATCTTTTACATCAAGATACACAAGAAAAAAGATCTACGACTTTGTGCACTTGCCACGTACAGACCGTGTCTTAGCTCATCATTTTATCATTAATCTAGTAATAATTACCTTTCTTTCTCTCTAAAAAATATTCACTTCCAAGATGATTTTTTTACATTAGGGGTATGTTTGGTAACACTTCTGAAGTTTGGAGTTTGAAGTCTATTTTCTGAAATTTGGAATCTGAAATCTAAAATCTTATTTTAGAAAAATTGTTTATTTATCATTTTTAAAAGCTTTTGATTACAAATAGAATTTTAAAACATAATGGTCATTTTGACAATAATACCCGTTTATAATTCTAATAAATTGTTAATCGAAAAACATAACATGTTATGTATAATAAAACCATCCACATATTTAATTTCGATTTCTAATACATCAAACATCCCAAAAGTATTGTTTTTAATTTGAATTCATACTTGAGAAATTATATCCAACAAGATAACACTCCAACAATAAATAATCATTTATTTTTTAGTTGAAAAATATAGGATTTTAGAGTTCGTATATAAATATAAGGTTTTTAAATATGAAACGAGAGAAAGGGAAGAGACTTTGACAACACAATTGTAGAAGAATGAGAAGTAGAAAAGTTAAAAATAAGGATTTAAGGTTCGTGTAAAAAAATGATAAGTGATAGAAATTAGGATTTTGAGGAGGATATTTTAAAAATAAAAAAATTCAGATTTCAGAAGTTTCATCCTGCATCTCTCCATCATTAGTTCAAAACTTCTAAATTTTGATTCTTGAGTCTAAAAGTTGAAGTAAAACAAACAGAAATAAAACTTCTAAAATCTGAATTTTAAAGGTGAACCACTTCCATTTTGACTTCAAAAGTGTTACTAAACACACACTAGGTGTCATTCAATTAATCGATCAAGGATTATATGAAATCTTGGATTGACTATCTTGCAAAAATATTTCTTCTTGTTCATAGAAAACACAAGAAGAAAAAGATTAAAGAGAGAAAAATATTTAGGTTTCATTTATATTTATTTGTCAAGGGTGTAGCAATAGTTGTCCAAAAAAGACATCTCAGTGATCACTGAGAAAATAAAAAGGGACTCAAATCTTAACGTTTAGGATTAAGGCTTCTTTAAGCCATTTTTCAAATAAAACTTATGAACTATAACGATCAAAATAAATTGATTTTGAACATCTTAAAATCTCTTACTCTGGGTGAGAATTAGAGATGCCCAGGGTTTTGAAATATGTGTTCAAAGCGCATCAAGTTCACATAAAAATGAAGTATAGCATTGCTAATCTTACTCAAATATCAATTTATTTGCCGACCTCTTTAAGGGGAAAAAAACATGATTAACATGGTGGATCAAGTAAAATTCTTCCTGACAGACTTGGAGATCAACCAATTTCATAGCACCTGTGAGAAACTTTGGAACAGAAGCAATACCCCAAGCCATGATTTACAATCAATTAGACATTTTACAATTCAAATCTGAGTGGACAATCAACAAAAACTAATCAAATCAAACACAATATTCGAGTCAGTGTAAGAGTACAATCTTCAATATGTTATTTCGAAGCAGATCACATTGTCTTTGTTCCCTTTAATTTCTGAAACACCACCTTGTCTTCATGGGTATTTTATTTCAAACATACCACCACTTTGGCCAGACAATGGCTTACTTAAATTGTCAAAGAAAATTTATGATTCAAATCAAAGGATAAGAGGAAAAAAGAATGGAGCTTATGTCAAGGTGGCTTTCTTGCCTTTTTTATCAGGCCAACATCCTTAGTCACCAGTGAGCGAACCCCCTTGACAAGTTCTTCCTTGACCATAAACAAGACAGCCGCAGCAAGCACGCTCTGCACGATTTTTGTGCTCATTCCTTTGTAAAATCCAGAGAGCCCTTCGTAGCGGATCATCTTCATGATCGCATCATGTGTACCTGCATCAGATCAATCTTTCATCACAATACAACACAACACCAAACAATATCAATGTATCTAGTGGTGTATTAAGATTGAGGGTCAAGCAGACTTTTTAACAGTTGGGGGTAAACTTGTGATGATAGTTTTCACCACATATTTACATAAAGAGTCATGATTTTCTGACGCTCCTCTGACATACACCCCCATACGCTCTCTGACGTGGCATGGGCTAGAACCATAGACTTTTCTTCAGGATGCACAACTGTATATCCCCATGAATATGTGCAGTTGTGTATCCCGAGGAAAAACATCTATGGTTCTAGCCCATGCCATATCAGGGAGCATATGTCAGGGAGGGGAGTCAGAAAATCATTATTCTTAGATAAATTTAGTTTGACCAAGTTAAGAGCATTTAGCACAGGTTTTTACATGATAAGGATCACTAAGCTTTTCAAACCTTTATAGAGAAGCCTTTTGTCTCCACCACTTGCTTGTTTTGCTTGAAGCCTTGACTGCAGAAGCAATAGAATGAATGATTAAGAAACCAAAAAAGATACACTAACAAACTGGATAAAAGAAAACCCAAGCACAAAAAACAAACAGAAGCACATGCCCACAAACAAAACAACTTGGAATGGACAATTTACAATTAAATCAGGATTTCAGTGTGCTGTCAGATGGAATAGAAATAGTTGTAACCAAGATATCAGTGGTTTGAACTTTGAAGTCTTCAAAAACAAGAAAACTTCTGAATATTTAAAATCAAGAGAAGTTAAAAAGAGTTATTGAAAGGGAGGTTGAACAAGAGATTTCTTCAATCTTCAAGTCATGTAAAAGTTTAGAGACAAAAAATGTTGTGCACTTGTGTCTAACCTTCAATCTACCCATTAACTTTAGTAAAAGAAAATCAAGTAACTTGAGTAGTATCATGTATGTCGAACTTTTAAGTCAACTTGACGGGTCAATGGAGCATCAATTGTCAATTCAAATTTAGCTTCATGGCAGTTAGACTTGGAATTGCAATACACCAGATTTGACTCAAGTGTGTTTGAAGCCTCGTATCTTAAATTCAAATCAAGCTTCAGGAGAGATGAATCGAAAGTTTGATCTAGTCAACCTACTCTCAAGTTTTGCATTGATATGACAAACTATTGAACCATAGTTTTACAAGTTGATGTTAGTTACCTTAACAACAAGAAGGGGATAAGTCACAATGGTAGCTCCAAGTTTGGCCACAGCTCCAAGAAGAAAAACCTATCACGGCAATGTGAGAACATTGAAATGTTATGTCGGGCAGTAAAACTGTTTAAATAGGTGATATAGTAAGGATATTAGATTAGAGAAAAGCCTACCTCCAAAGCAGTGACCCCATTGTTTCCTTTATTACTCAAGGCACGTCTCGCCTTCAGCTTCTTCAACAAGGTCTCATAAAGCATGAATTGTATAGAAGGATTGCTAACCTGTGAGCAAGAAGAGTAATTCAGTAAATCTCACTTACTTAGGGCCTGTAAAAGTTAATTGTCACTGACCATGATAAGTGTCGGGAATACTCCCTTCCAGAAACCCCAGACTCCAGCTTCGCCGTAGACTTCTTGGACCTGTACACAGTAAAGGTTCCTGGTTCAAAGATCCAGGTAATTGATAACCCATACAGCAGAAATTTGAAGGGAACCATTGGAAAGTGAAGATTTCAACTATAAATAGATACACATTCGGAGAAGCAGAGAATCATGCATTTTACTAATATTAATTGGTGCATTTGTCAACAGCCTTTAGACAAACATTAACAGGATTCATTCAGCTGACACCAAATGTTTTAGATAAGGATTTGACATTGATGATGACATATACCAGTCTATGAAGGCTACGTTTCTGAGTGCAATGTCAGCAAAACACGTTTATATCATTTCCATTTTCTAGAAATATATCCAACCAAATAAATTAAATATTGTTCAGATTCATTCTTTAATGTATACCTACGTGAAATAAGATTATATAGATATACCTATCATAAAAATAAAAATAAAAACAGATTATATAGATAACATATCTTTCAAGATCATCATAGAAATGTGGCAAATATTATTACTTTGTCTTTCAGGCTTCTTAGTTGATTCAACTCACTGCTTATTAAAACAATCAAAAATTGGGAATTGAATCTGTATGCTCAAAAACCATCTGAATAAATCAGAAATCAGCATAACAGAAAGGATCGTGCATGCTTCCGCTCAAATATCTTGTTTTGAGTCATACCCATACGAATTTAGTTCCAACATAGGTCATCTGGCAAGGATTTCGGATAAAACTTGAGTAGCTCTCCACAATCTCTCTATTGAGCAGGAGAAATGTCTGAAAGCAAACTAATATGATATGGAGATCACAAATTAACAACTAAAAATTGTACATATTTCACTAATTATAGGCACACACACAATCTCCTGGTAGAAGCAAACCAAATGTTGGCATCTAATTCTCTGAAGCTCATTTATCCTAATAAATGCTTGAAAAAAGAATGTTCTAAGGATTCCATGGAAGGCCATGAACTCCTCATGACATGACCGGTTATATAGAAACCAACAAAAAGGCATAAGTTGGTACGTACCGCATGGTTAGTTCCAAAGGGAGGTGGCTCAATTGCAGTAATCTGAATTGCTTCATCTGGAGTAATTGATGGACTATCACTAGTAGTAGATTTTTTAGATGCCTTTGAATGCGTCTGGATAGTAGAAACATGCATCAAGAATGGAAACTAAGTCAAAGAAGAAAACCAATGCCTCAGATTAATAAATAAATAAATAAAAGATAAAACAAAAAACAAAAATCCCATCTTTTCGTTTATTGCTAAGCTGACACAGAAAGATAAAGTGATTACTTCGTAAAACCTTTTTCCTCTGGGTGGATACTCTGGAATTAAATCAATTTGCCTTGCAAAGTTACTACTTTGTAACCCAAGACAACATTGGTAATTACCACTAAATATGGCCCAACCCAAGAGGCAATCTCAAATTAAGAAGAATGACGTAATTCTGCTCGGAAGAAACCAAGCTCCTAGCTTGGATTCCAATCATATTTGATTACCATGGCAGTAAAGCAGTTATTAAATCACCAACCATATTTAAAACTCATTAATTAACTTGGAGCTCTGCAACAACTAAGTTTGTCACGACTCCCATTACAAAGTCTCTATGAAATTCTAAAAATCCGTGAATCTGAAGTTTTGAGTACAATAATCTATAAACCAGCTTGCTTTCTCATTACTTCGTGGATGTTCAACTCATAATTGAATGGCTGGAGTTTTAGACCATTAATAGTAGTGAATCTCAACCAGTTCCTTACCTGCATACGTGTAACAACCACCCATATAGGATTAGTCAACAGCACATTCACACACCTACATAAAGAAAAATGTCAATCATACATACAACATTAATTCACTTCATTCAAGATAATCAAGCAAGAAAGAAGCCTTATAACCATTTTTACTCTTAAGAGAGAGATATTTGAGGCAATCAAGCCTTCAAAATGAATGTCATTAAGGGAAATCAAATCTATAGTTCAAGAGTACAATTATAGTTTATAAAAGAGAAAACTACTGATGGATCCCATCAAGGGGGCTCTTGGGCCAAACATCAATCTAACAGGATGACCATAACTATTTGATCTATCACATTCTTCTCAATAGCTGAGGATAACTTTTTGAATAGTTTGGGAGAAGTCTTCAGGTTGGATTCTTAAAAATACGATCATCCAACTTATTGATCGACAAACGAGATGTTTAGGTGGAATGCAGTAAACAGTGGGTCCGATGAAAAGAATTGAGAAGAAGAATTGTCAAGTCTCAATTTGAGAGCTTGGCAAGAATTTATAATAATAAAAGAGTTAAAAAATAAAAAAATCCCTTACAAAAAATAAAAGAATAAAAAACTATAAATAAACAAGTAGGACTAAAATAACACTAAATTATTTTTAATACTCCCCCTCAAGCTGGGGCAAATATATCAACTAAACTCAATTTAACAATGTGAGAATTAGTGATAGAAAGACCAACAGACTTCGTAAGCACGTCGACAAGCTGATCTGAAGATGGTATGAAAACTGTCTAAAGATCATCAAATCGAACTTTCTCCCTGAGAAAGTGAACATCAACCTCAATATGCTTAGATCTTTCGTGAAGAACTGAGTCAGAAGCAAGCATAATAGCAGACTTGTCACAGAACAAAGTAGAAGAACCGAAAATAGAAAATCCCAAAGACCGAAGCCAAATCAACTCACATGTGCCAAGGGCCATAACACGATATCTAGCTTCAATAGAAGAACGAGAAACCAAAATTTTTTTTTCCTTTTCCACGAGATAAGGTTATCACCATAAAAAGTACAACAGCTAGAGGTAAATCTCCTATTTATAAAAGAACCGGCATAATCAGCATCTGTAAAACATGACAAATACGATTGAGCAGTGGAAGAGTAGAAAAGCTCGAAACCAGGACACGATTTCAGGTAGCGAAGAATACAATAAACTGCATCAAGGTGAGAAGTATGCAGAGTATGCGTGAACTGACTGACCAAACTAACTGCAAAGGACAAGTCCGTTCTAGTGTTAGTCAGATAAATCAGACGACCTACAAGTCTCTGATAAGAAAGGATCCGATAAAAGATTATCAGCGTCAGCATGAAAACGATAATTATGATCTATAGGGGAGAAAACAGGACAACAACCAAACATCTCCGAGTCCTGAAGAAGATCCAATGTGTATTTATACTGAGATAGCGAAATATCACGGCGAGAGCGGACCACTTTTATCCCAAGAAGTACTTGAGAGGACCCAAGTTCTTAACCACAAAAACACGACTCAATAGCATCTTAACTTTGTCAATCCATTGTGCATCATCACTAATCACAATAATATCATCCACATAAACCAAGACAATGGTACAATGATCATTCACTCCTCGACGAATAAAGCAGGTATGATCTGAGTAGCATCTAAAATACTTCATAGATAAAATAATCTTAGAAAAAGACTAAAACTAGGCTCGCAGGGACTGTTTCAGGCCATACAGAGATTTAAGAATGTGAAATACCTTCCTAGAATACTCCTCCTGAAGACGAAATCCAGAAGAGAGTCCATATAAATTATCTCAGTCAAATCACCATTCAGAAAGGCGCTATTCACATCAATTTGGTAAAGTGACCAGGAGTGACATGTTAAAGAGATAAGAAATCGAAAAGTGGAAAGTTTGGCAACTGGAGCAAACGTGACACCAAAATCTTTTCTAAGAGTCTGTGTAAACCTCTTAGTAACGGAGCGTGCCTTATACTGATCAATGGTCCCATCAGTGAGATATTTCACAGTGAAAACCCATTTACAACCAACAATTGCTCCGCGAATGGAAGGGTAATAAGATCCTGGTATTATTTTTCTACAAAACATCTATCTCCGTAGTCATAGCTCTAATCCACTGAGGGTCTTGCAAAGCTTCTGATACAGACCAAGAAACAGGAATAGAATCAGTGGTTACAAGGTAATCTGATAAGAGGAAAAAATACCCTAATAAGAAACAAACTGAGTAATAAGATGATCAATCACACACACCCGTTTATCTTTGCGAATGACAATAGGCAAGTGAGAGTCAGAAATAGAAAGGATAAGGTCAGGTATATGTGTAGAGGTAGGAAAGGATATACCTAAACCAAAGGAAGAGGATGGAAAAGGTAGAAGAAGGCAAGGGCGACGAGTGTAGACTTGAAGTGTCGACAAAGATAAAGAAAAAACTAGAGAAAGTAATACTATAGAAAACGAGTCCTGTAAAATAAATGTGGTACTAAAGTAGAAAACATTTTCAAACAAAATAACATCAAGAAAGTACTACACGGTGAGAAATTGGATCATAACAATGATACCCTTTTGACATAGAAGAGTAATCCAAGAAAACACACTGAATAGCTTTGTTATCCAATTTGGTGCGGTTAGGAGTTCTGTCCTGAACAAAGCATATGCACCTAAAGACTCAAGGTGTAATGGGAAAAAGTATACTGTCAGGTTGAAGGACATGAAGAGACACTTGTCCTTCTAAGGTGTGACTCAGGACGCGGTTAATAAGAAAAATCGCAGTGAAGACTGCCATATTCCAATATGTCTTAGAAATATGCATTCCTCAAAGAAGACACTAAACAATATTCATGAGGTGAAGATTCTTACTTTCCACCACCTTATTCTGTTCAGGAGTATAAGGACAAGTCAACTAGTGAAGCATACCATGCTCATGTAGATGGGAACGAATCTCATCAGATATATATATATTCCCACCCATTATCAAACCGAAGAGATTTAACAGAAATATTATACTGAGTTTGAATCATTTTAAGAAAATTGATAAAAATAGGAAGCACCTCAGAACGAGAAAACATCAGATAACCCAAGTCCAGCGAGAAGTCATTAATAAATGTAACATACTATTTATAACCATTAAAAGCAATAACAAGAGAAGGCCCCCACATATCAAAATGAACTAAATCAAATATTGCATTAAATCGATGCATACGAAAAATATAAAAAGTACACGTGTGTTTAAAAAGACAAAAGCACTATCGTAGGATAAGGGAAACGGCGTAGAAACGCAACATGTGGTCAAATCGCTATCATAACATGCGATAAAGGGAATAATAAACAAAAAGAAACAAAAAAAAGCCCCCCCAAAGGTGAGAAGATCTAACAAAGTTACTCTCGGTAAGGTATAAAGGTCTAGGGAATAAAGGGGAGATGAAAAACAAGGAAGAAGGAGGGGAACCAAGGAGAGGGGGCGAAATTCCTTAGCTCTGATACTAAGAAGAATTGAAGAGAATAATTGTCAAATCTCAATCTGAGAGTTTGGCAGGAATTTATAATAATAAAATATTTAAAAGATAAAAAAAAAAAAACCCTTATATGAAATAAAAAAATAAAAAACTATTACTAAAAAACTAGGACTAAAATAACACTAGATTATTTCCAATACAATAATAGATCACAAACTAAATCCATGAAAATTCTACAAAAAGTAAATCACCCGGACAATGCAGCCACTACAAGTGACGAGAACATCCCAACCGATCCATCGCCACTACCCTTCCTCAATCGATCAAGGGCCGCAGCTTCTGCCTTGTTCCTAAATACTTGATAGAAATAGTAGTATACACCCTGTATTAAAAGATGGGTAATCAAAACAAGAAAATATGAAATAAAAAAGAAAAAAAGTATTTGCCACAAGTATGCTCAATGAGCAACAAAGTTCTTTTGTACAATAACAATGTCAATTATAAGTTAAGAATTTACCATTGCAAGTCAACTTTTCCTTGTGAGTTAGAAGTAATGAAATTCCAAGTTATATGACTTAACATGAACCAAAATATTTTTTCGCTTACGGAATTTAATGGGTTCGTGATGATCAGTATGTTTCACACTTAGTACTAGGTCAGCACAGGGAACAGATTTACATGGCCAGTGGACAACATTGATGGTTGCCCTACACTCCTTGGAACCAAAATCCTAGTAGAGGGCTGTTGTCGCATGGCCAGATCACCACTATCAACACATCTTCAAGCCTAATTATGGGACAACCAGATCCATGGATCCAAATGCCACCTAGTCCTTCAGAGTTGAGTTGGGGAGTCAAATTCCCACTAAAGTGGCTTTGTATCTTTTCTCAAATTAACAAACCACAGGTTTCTATAAAAAGAAAAAAAACCCTTTTGATTGTTCGACATGAAAGGAGTGTATTTCGTATGGAAGATTTTTTTTTTTAAATCTTTAAACCCTATTTGCCAAAGTAAATAAAATTTGTAAAAAAAAATCCTGGGTTTGATTAATTTCTCCAAAGCAACCCAAAATGCTCCACAAAATACAAAAAAAGTGCTAAAATGCGCGCTTACCTGCGATACAGCGGTGCCCACCAACGATGGCGCTAGGCCTCCGTACAAACGTTCCCATCCTTCTTGCTTGACAACCTGCGAAACTTGACCTCGTTTAAAAAATTCCAAGTATTCCATAAATAAATAAATAAACGATTTTGTGCTTAGAAAACATCAAATAGAAAAACCTGACACATTTGTTCTATGGTGCCAAGTCTCCTTCTCGTCTTCTTTGGATCTCTGTCTGTTTGTTGACGCGTATTGACCTAAAATTCAAAAAAAAAATAATAATAATAATAAAAAACCCGCCAGAAAGAGGGGGGAGTGAAAATTAAACCCAAATTCATTAATAAAAAGAAGAAGAAGAAGATCATTTGGAAATTAATTGAAGATTGATCCAAAAAAACCCCCAAATTTTACAGTTTGAAGGGGATATGTGATGAGCTGAGCGATGATTCCTCCTCCAGCTCCCGCCAATCCATTGATCAAAGCGTCTGACATCTTTAAATCGAAGAAAAAACTTTAAGTATCTAAATTTTAAAGTCTGAAATTTGGCCTCACATTCGAAGAAAAAAACAGAGAAATTGTGAGAAAGAGAGAGAGAGGAGTTAAAGTTTGGCCGTAGCGCAGACCAAATGGATGTGGTTCGCTATCAGGGTTCCATGTCTTGGTTTGGTCAAGTTGTTTAGTTCAAGAAACCAAAATAAGGTTGATGGAGTTGGGATCTCTCTCTCTATCATTAATTTTAATGACTAAATTGTCCCCAGGTGGTACTACTGATGTTGAAAGGTCGAATAGTCGAAGCTACCACGAAAGAGCCACGTGGCATAAATTTTTGGACCCACTACTTATACCTGATTGATGCTTGTAACCATCGTAATTAAGTACTTTTCATCATCCACGTGAGCAATGAGTTGCACGACCTCTAGATTCACTAAAGAATCGTGATTTCTGCCACCCCAACGTGGCATGGGTTAGAATCATAGATTTTTTTTCTTGGGACACACAATTGTACCACCACATATATATGCCGGGAAATGTTCAATACCAAACATTTTGGCAAAACATTTTTCAAAACATGGGTAAGAAGTTTTAGAATGGACTGATTTTTGGTGAAGATGATCTCTACGGTGAGAAGATCATCATCACCAAAAATCAGCCCATTCCAAAATTTCTAACCCCATCAAAAATGATTTATAAAAAATGGACGATCCACGATTTTTCAACTTGTAAACATGGGGCTAGAAGTTTTGGAATAGACTGATTTTTGGTGAGGATGATCTCTACAACTTGTAAACATGGGGCTAGAAGTTTTGGAATAGACTGATTTTTGGTGAGGATGTAGAGATCATCATCACCAAAAATCAGCCCATTCCAAAACTTCTAACCATGTAGGACAAAAATGGTTGGCCAAAATGTTGGTGCTGAACGGGACCCATATATATCTAATTGTGTATCTCGAGAAAATATGGTTGTAGCACATGCCAAACGTCATAAAATCATTATTTTTCACTAAAACTAGTGACAAGGGTTTGTTACGTCTGATCGTGTGTTTGAAACTCAATAGCCTATTGATTTATTTTGTTGCACATTGAAAAACTTATATCTATGATTATAGGGAGTATTATACTAGTGCCATGCTAAAAAGATATGAGCAAATCATGTGATATCAAAAAAAAAAAATATATATATATAGGATTAAGATCCGTATACACATAAAGCTACTCATAAAGCTATAACGTGTTTTGTCTTATATGGGTAAAAATATTTGGAATGGGCTGATTTTTTGTGAGAATGATCTCTATGGTAAGAAGATCATCCTTGCCAAAAATCAGTCCATTATAAAATTTCTAACCCCATGTTTACAAATTGAAAATTTTTAAATCGTCCAATTTTTGTAAATCACTTTTGATGGGGTTAGAAGTTTTGGAATGGAATGATTTTTTGCAAAGATGATCCCTTCACCACAGAGATCATCCTCACAAAAAATCAGCCCATTCCAAACCTTTTTAACCATATAAGACAAAAACGTTGTAGTTTTATGTGTCTATGGAACCCAACCCATATATATATACACACATAAAGTTACAACGTGTTTTGTCTTATAGGCAAAAAGGTTTGGAATGAGCTGATTTTTTGTGAGGATGATCTCTATTGTGGGGATAATCTTTTCAAAAAATCAGTCCATTCCAAAACTTCTAACCCCATCAAAAGTGGTTTACAAAAAATAGACAGTCTAGAATTCTTCAACTTGTAAACATGGGGATATAAGTTTCAGAATGAGCTGATTTTTTGTGAGGATGATCTCCACATCCTCACAAAAAATCAGCCCATTCCGAACCTTTTTACCTGTATAAGACAAAACACGGTGCAACTTGATAAGTAGTTTTATGTGTCTACGGATCCTAACCCATACATATATATATATATATATATATATATATAGGGTCCCTTTCAGCAACAAACATTTTGACAAACATTTTGGCAAAACATTTTTCAAAACATGGGTTAAAGGTTTTGGAATGGGCTGATTTTTTGTGAGGATGATCTCTACGGTGAGGAGATCATCCTCACCAAAAATCAGCCCATTCCAAAACTTCTAGCCCCATGTTTACAAGTTGAAAAATCGTGGACCGTTCATTTTTTGTAAACCATTTTTGATGGGTTAGAAGTTTTGGAATGGGCTGATTTTTGGTGATGATGATCTCCTCACCGTAGAGATCATCCTCACCAAAAATCAGCTCATTCCAAAACCTCTAACCCATGTTTTGAAAAATGTTTTGCCAAAATGTTTGTTGCTAAACATTTCCCATATATATATATATATAGGGAAATGTTCAGCACCCTAAGTTTTACCACACACTTTAACAAACGTTTTTTGTCCTACATGGGTTAGAAGTTTTGGAATGGGCTGATTTTTGGTGAGGATGATCTCTATGATTAGAAGATCATCCTCCCCAAAAATCAGCCCATTCCGAAATGTTTAGCCCCATGTTTACACGTTGAAAAATCGTGGACCGTCCATTTTTTGTAAATCAATTTTGATGGGGTTAGAAGTTTTGGAATGAGCTGATTTTTGGTGAGGAGGTCTCCTCACCAAAAATCAGCTCATTCCAAAACTTCTAACCCCATCAAAATTGATTTACAAAAAATGGACGGTCCACGATTTTTCAACGTGTAAACATGGGGCTAAACATTTCGGAATGGGCTGATTTTTGGGGAGGATGATCTTCTAATCATAGAGATCATCCTCACCAAAAATCAGCCCATTCCAAAACTTCTAACCCATGTAGGACAAAAAACGTTTGTTAAAGTGTGTGGTAAAACTTAGGGTGCTGAACATTTCCCTATATATATATATATATATAAAATCAGCCCATTCAGAACCTTTTTGCCCATATAAGGCAAAACACGGTATAACTTGATGAGTAGTTTTATGTGTCTACGGATCCTAACCTATATATATGTGAGAAATGTTCAGCAACAAACATTTTGGCAAAACATTTTTCAAAACACGGGTTAGAGGTTTTGGAATGGGCTGATGTTTGGTGAGAATGATCTCTACAATGAGGAGATCATCATCACCAAAAATCAGCCCATTCCAAAACTTCTAACCCCATCAAAAATGGTTTACAAAAAATGGACGGTCCACGATTTTTCAACTTGTAAACATGGGGCTAGAAGTTTTGGAATGAACTAATTTTTGGTGAGGATGATCTCCTCACCGTAGATATCATCCTCACCAAAAATCAGCCCATTCCAAAACCTCTAACCCATGTTTTGAAAAATTTTTGTTGCTGAATGGGAACCATATATATATATATATATGGTTCCCGTTCAGCAACAAACATTTTGGCAAAACATTTATCAAAACATGAGTTAAAGGTTTTGGAATGGGCTAATTTTTGGTGAGGATGATCTCTACGGTGAGGAGATCATCATCACCAAAAATCAGCCCATTCAAAAACTTCTAACCCCATCAAAAATAGTTTACAAAAAATAGACAGTCCACAATTTTTCAACTTGTAAACATGGGTTAGAAGTTTTGGAATGGACTGATTTTTAGTGAGGATGATCTCCTAACCGTAGAAATCATCCTCACCAAAAATTAGCCAATTCCAAAACTTCTAACTCATGTTTTGCCAAAAAGTTAGCCATTGAACGCTACCGTATATATATATATGGGTCCCATTCAGCAACAAACATTTTGGCAAAACATTTTTCAAAACATGGGTTAGAGGTTTTGGAATGAGCTGATTTTTGGTGAGGATGATCTCTACGGTGAGGAGATCATCCTCACCAAAAATCAGCCCATTCCAAAACTTCTAGCCCCAGTTTACAACTTGAAAAATTGTGGACCGTCCATTTTTTGTAAACCATTTTTGACAGGGTTAGAAGTTTTGGAATGGGCTGATTTTTGGTGATGATGATCTCCTCACCGTAGAGATCATCCTCACAAAAAATCAGCCCATTCCAAAACCTCTAACCCATGTTTTGAAAAATGTTTTGCCAAAATGTTTGTCAAAATGTTTGTTGCTGAACATTTCCCTATATATATATATATATATATATATATATATATATATAGGGAAATGTTCAACACCCTATACTTTACCAAACGTGTTTTGTCCTACATGGGTTAGAGTTTTGGAAGGGGCTTTTTTGTGAGGATGATCTCTACGATTAGAAGATCCTCCTCACCAAAATTCAACCCATTTCGAAATTTTTAACCCCATGTTTACAAATTGAAAAATTGTTGACCGTCCATTTTTTGTAAACCAATTTTTATGGGGTCAGAAGTTTTGGAATGGGCTGATTTTTGGTGAGGATGATCTCCTCACCATAGAGATCATCCTCACCAAAAATCAGCCCATTCCAAAACTTCTAACCTATGTAGGACAAAACACGTTTGGTAAAGCGTATGGTGGTGAACAGGACCCATATATATATATATATATATGGGGAATGTTATCCTTCAAAATCTCATGGGGACATTAGTATTCTCCAACACTTTTTTCCAATAATACTCTTATCAATTTTGTTATTTAGTGAAAATGATAAGGATATATTAATCTTTTTACATAATAAATGCTAAGGGTATTTAATCTTTAGAATTAAATGTCTTGTTTAAAAAAAAATTATAATAATACCTCTCCTCAATTTATCTTTTAGTGAAAAAGACAATGATATATTAACATTTTACACAATAAATGTTTGTTTAGATAATACATGCTATGAGCATTTAGGTATTTTAAATTAAAATCTTTGTTTTCGTATTAAAAAATAAAACAATGAGGGGTATTATTGAAAAAAAAAAGTGTTAGACAATGCTAATATCCCCATGAGATCTTAGACGTTAATATTCCCCTATATATAAATAGTAGCGATTCAAAACGGTGCCCCATTCCTATAGCAACCTATGCATTCTACATGGCATGATTTTATTTGAGGTTAAACACATCGAGCTAGATGCAATTAGAAAAATAACTTGACTAGGAGTTGATGCATTTTAAACTCCAATCACAAACCTGACACGTAGGCACCATTCTTATTCTAAAGGAACAAGACACATCTTGATTCATTAAAATAAAAAACGCTTAGACTATAAACTTGGGAACAATGGAAAATCTATTAAAGAAAAACATTAAGTTATTACATTAAGATGAGCTTTATGTTGTTCATACGCCGTCAACACCGAGTTACTAAACTCTTTAAAAATAGACTTATCGATAAAAAATATTTTATGTTGGCTTGATGATTGTAAAACAAAAGACCATTTATTCTTTAGATGCTCATTTCCATCATGGGTTATAAACGTACAACAAAAAAACGACATTGTTTTTATAAAAACAAAAAATATGTCTTGTACCTCTGACAATTTAAAAAAAAAAAAAAAAAAAAAGCTTGACTTTTTGAAAAAGTCACGAATTTTTATAATAATAAAAAAAATCACTTTTTAAACAAGTTTTTTTCAACAAAAAAAAAAAAAACTAAACATTTTCTTTTTTTTATGGTAGAGTTGAAACGTACTAGAATTTGGTGATTCATAATTGTAAAAATATGGGATTTGATGATAACATCTTGATTTTTCATTTTTTTTTTTCAATAGTATATTATTTTGAACAAAAGATATGTTGACAAGTAAACTTTTTCTTGGCATCATAACATATTTAATTATGTTTGAGAACATATTATATTGGAAACATAGAATAAATTAAAATAAATTTCTTATGTATAATTGGATATATTTACATTTTTCATAATTTTCAATATTTTTTTTAATCTTTTATGGTTCATCATTTTTTTCTCATTTCTTTCTCACGCTTTTTTTCTATTTTCTATATTTTTTTCCGAAGTTTTCCCTTGTTGTTTTGAACCTATACTCAAAATATTAAGAAGTGGTAACATTTTCAAGTTATCTATCATACAAAAGAAGATGTTGTATACTATTTTCTAACTCCAAAATCACAATATTCAAAATGCTTGCACCAACTTGGATTGTGCAAATATATAAATCATATTGCAACATCACTATTTTCTTAGACAGGATCAAAACATGGATCAATCATGATCATATTTAATATGATCTTTATCAAATTGAGTGAGTTTCATGCTTATTCTTAAAATTGAGCCATGATATTTTATTGACTGCTTAGCAATGAGGGGATCATTTCACATGGCAAGCAAGAGGCCATTAAAAATGCAATTACTTTTTTTTTTTTAAATGATTTCCTTGACATTCAACTAGCATTATATTATCTTATTTCGATAAAACACATCAGTAAGGAAGTACATTCTAATTAGTGGATTCTTTACTTCTTCGAGATATTGATCTTCTTTGTCAAAGATTCCATAAAATATCACTTATTAACTGTTGGAGAGTGCTAATTTTTTGTCTAAGCATGTCTTGATAAGTCATATGTGGTTCAATGGCATTCATCCCTACTTCATTTGATCTCGTAGCTTTACTTAGTAGTGATATTCATTCTATGTTTCAAGGGTTGTAACGCTTTATGTATTTCTAATATAAGAAAAGATCCCTCCACCCACACTATGTACCTATATAAAAAGTGATAAATGACTTTGTAACGACAAATATTTCCAACCAAATAAATAGTAACAACTTGTAATTCATCGTTGGATTAAATGTTCCATAATTCAATGATTTGTGTTTTTTTTTTGTTTTTTATCTTCATATATTCTCATAAAAAATAATTCATCACCTAAATTTATTTTAATCCTAATATAATCATTTAATTGGTTGGGATAAAGATTTCAACTCCCCTCAACCACACTCTCCCATAAAATATTTTGGCCTCGCTCGGTAGGCAACAAAGTAATCATTTGCATTTGCAAGTGATTTGCACTTCAAACCATTTAGAGTATAAGTTTTACTTTGGCATGGTGGTCACAATAAATCTCCTATAAAATCATTTCCTTTGTTTGGTTGATTTTTGCAAAGCAAAATTTTCTGAAGTGATTTCTTATTAAAGATAAAATATGTTTTTTCAAATAAATAAATAAAAACTCATAATTCAACCTCATCTTCAATCTCCTGCAAAAAATGCATCTCCTTCAACTTATGTTATTTTGTTGGAGATAATCTTGAAGTTGAAAATATAAGTATATAATATGTATCCTAGAGATTGAAGTTGGCCGTTATTTGGGAGAAAAAAAATCGAAGATTTCTTGGAAAGAGGTTGAAGATGAGGACAATTAGGTTATTTGTTGTTAGTTTGACTGTAAATGGTTATGTCAAAATTATACCCAAAAAATTATGATGACTTTATATAATAATTTTTTATATCAAAATTTGTTGTTGTTGTTGTCAAATAGTTGTACACATTTAATTAAAACTTAATCATTTGGAACAAATGAGAGAGATGAGTGATTGGAGTTTAATACATTTGCAAATTATTTATGACACTTTTATGCTATAAATTATTTGTAAACATCTCAAAATTGCACACACTTTTTTTAGGTACAAGGGGTGCAACATTCTAGCAGCGTATCCAATTCCCGAAAGGTCCAAAGACAGAGAAGAAGCAAAGTCCCCATAATGCCCTAGCTCCTAGCCTTACCCCAAATCCCTTTGAAAATCCCTATCTTGTAGTTACCGAACCATCTCCCAAAATTTCTCGAAACTTAGAATCTAGTTAAACCAAATAACCTAATCATTTCCCAAACACTTTCCCAGAAGTCTAATAACCTTCTCGAACCATCCCTAAGCCTTCCCAAGTCATGAAGATCCTTCCCACAAAACCCTTTCTAAATCCCCTAACTTTTCGAAAATCCTGGGAATTTCTTAAACTCTCCCAAGCCCCTCCAAATCTTTTCAAAACTTTTTGAGTCTAGACCCATTTCAATCACCCCAAAACCAATCTAATCAAATCAATCAAATTTGACTAGAAAATGTCTTGACCGACCTGGTTAGTACTGAATAACAACCCAATAGCCCAAACTACCCTTTGCATATTCTTGTGTGTACTCTTCAACTTTAGGGCATAAGCATACCAAACTTCAAGATCAGTCTGGCCAACACTATAAATAAGGGTACTCCCCTCCTCATTGAACACACCTTTAGCTCAATCCTCTCCCCATTTTTGGTTTCACCTACTCCCTTGCCCTCTTACTCTTCCATTGCTCTGTCCAGAATCCTTACTCTTTCCCAAAGACCTGTCGGACCCCTTGCTTGATTAAACCCAAAATCTTGCCCATTTTCCTTATTTTTAAACCATGGAGCCATCACCTGCAATGCCGAACCTAAGCCTAATTTTTCCTAAATATTGTCCCATTTTCTTCAACATAGCAGAAATTCTGTTTGCATTACCGCTTGAAAAATTATTGTGCCACTGAAGCATTGCTCATTTTTTGCCAAGCTTACAAGTATAATTTATAAATAAAATTAAAAGTTAATTTCCTTTAAGCTCTTGGCAAGTTTTTGGGAGTGTTACCAGTTCTAGCCCTCCATTATGACAAAGTAATTTGGAACACTTCTTTGTGTAGTACGCACTCGAAAAGACTAGACGAAACGTTCAGACGTCACCTTGCTCTCAAAATCTCAAAATCACTCTCAAAACCTTAGCCCACCTCAAGCCCTTTAGATAATCCGATTCACTTTCCCAGTAACGTTGTACATCAGTTAAACCCTGCTCAAGCTCACAATAGCTTATCACTTCAAATATCAAATTAGCAATCAAGCAAAGATCACGTACTCACGAAAGCAGCAATAACAAACACATGTCCATCAAGATGAAGAATTGAGGTATCTAACACCTTCACATTTCTCAACCGAACCACTTACCTTGAATCTCTGATCAAGCAAGACCAAATGAGAATCGTTCCAATCAAAGGGGAATTGTTCAACTCCTCAAACCTGAACAATGGCGACGCATTTAAATCGCATAGCTTTGAAACCTCTTATTCCAACCTCCCCTAATCTCCCTAAAAAGGAAAATAGGGGAAAAATGATGATGATGGTCCCTTTCTCTCTCTCAAAAGAAAAAAAGAAAGGGGAAAGGATCCCAAGCCCACCACTTGAGGATTCATGGTGCTACACCATTCACTGCAATGCATATCTTTTCCATTGCGTTAGTAATAATCTATAAATGTGTAATTCATTTTTTCTTTTAAATTTGTGAATTATTTGCAGTGTACCTAGTGGGGCTTTAGTAGGGGAGGGGCACGTGTGATGCATATGGTGCTCAAATGTATAATAATTATTATTTAAAGAAAAAGATTTTATAAATAAAATTATGAAAAGATTTAGCGAAAATTTCAAGAATCATATCTCTATTTTCTGCTACTTTTAGTAAGGAAATAAAAAAAATTAAAACACAGCGAACAAAATATGTTCACCTACCACCTAATATGGAAAAATAATAATAAAAACCCTCTTGAAAAGAGTTATTATAAGAAAATGTTAAATTGACTTCTTAGGACATGTCGTTCCACAATGAACTGACGTGGATGTATGAAAAGAACCATAGATGCTTTTCCTTGGGATGCGCTCGGAAAGCATCAATGGTTCATTGCACATGTCCATGTTAGCTCAATGTCCAATGCAGTGTCCTAGGAAGTCAATATAGAACAACTCTTATAGTAATTAAATGAGCAGTTTGTCGTTTTGTTTTCCCTTTTTTTTTTCCTTTTCAACCATTTAAGTATATATATAAACCTTGTTGTAGTTGTAACTTCCTTACTTATCTACGACGTTTCTTAGTTGCAGGAGTTTGGCGTTCGTTGCTTGTAAGTTTTTTTCTCCTCTTTGTACTAGATTTTCTTTTCTTTTAAACTCGCCGGGGGGGGGGGGGTGGCAAGGTATTTTAAAAGTAGAAAGACTGATTAATTTAATCAGACATTTGGTCTTCAATTTATTTACATACCAATTTTGAAAAGATCTCAAAATAACTATTTATTCAAAATTCTATTATGGTGAGTTTGTTATGTATTTTGGGCCAAACATCTCCTAGATTGAAACCATGGTTTTAAAAATTGTCTCAGACGTAGATGACTGCATCGTTTGTGAATGAGACAAGATGCCCCAATCGAGATAGTATTTCTTCTTTTTTTTCTTTCCAATTCACAAATCTAGGAAAAAACTAAAATCCGTGGGAACCTCGATGTCATTAATGAATGAAATGAGACACGAAAATCGAGATTTAAAGTCATGATTAAGGCTCATGGACTGGTTGATGTTACAATTTAATGGAAAATAGTGAATGCCCTAGTACTTAAAAATTAGAATCATGATAGAATGACTGCCTCACGTGGCATACTCAATCGATTCCCTTTGACGTGACATGTATTAGAATCGTAGATTTGTACTCCTAGGGATGCACAACTGTATTTTTATGGGGATGTGCAGCTGTGTATCCCGGTGAGTACAGATGTACGATTCTCACACATATCATGTCAGGGGAATCGATTGAGCATGCCACACGATGGAGTCATTTTATCATTACTCTAAAATTACTAAATCAAATGGTTCAATTTAATGGAATCAGACTTAGAGGCCATCACAAGCTTTGAAAAGGAAGTCGAACTCTTCGACAAGGTATGAAGGGGGAAGATGAGGCACTTGTGACCTCTTTTCATGATGCCCTAAACTAATTCTTAAGGGATGGGATCTATGCCCTCGATTTAAAACTCGAAAATCCAAGGGTCAAGATTTATCCTAGCCTCATAACCTATGTTATCCTGATTCTTGGATTTCATGTTTTAATAGCAGGGTTAGATGGTTTTTATGAGATCAGGGATCCTCTAGGGTTTTGTTGAATATGATGACATGCTGTATTGACCTTAGTCTTTCATAAGAGACTAACAAAAATGTTCAAAATAAAGAAAAACACTTTCCTTACTTAGTAAGATTTTAACTCCTATCAGGGGTCCTTGAGCTCAAATGGATTACCACATTGGCAATCCAACACCACAGCCCCCTGGATTTCACGGAAAAACACACACACAAAAGAAAAAAAAAGCAATTTTTTGGGGGCTTGATCCTAGGTTTTGAAGGTTGATGGCTATCAACGAAACTGAGTAAGAGTTGAAATCTTACTAAGTTAGTAGGGCTAGTCGGGCTCAAAATAGAAAGAATCAAGATCGTTCACGTTCCTATAATATAGGTGCCTATATGGTATGTTTTTGCTGGAGTTTAAAACACCTGGGACTCTTAGGCCGATGTGTTTAAACTCCAATAAAAAACTACACAAACGTGCCTTGTTATAGGAACGTAACACCCTTCTGGATCGTTATTGTTGATTACGAAAGTAAATTAGTATCATTGAGAGCACTAACATGTTCTTTATTTTACCTTTTTTTTTTTTTTTATATAGGTAGAAGAGTTTAGATCGAATCACCGTTTGAACAAACATGGTTAAGTACCGAAAGAGCGAATTTGTATTAGATGTTTGTATCAAGGAAGCCATTAACATTGATACGTCGAGCATCGATGGTCCATTAATGGGAAGACCAAGAGTTTACTACGCTATAGCATCAGTGGAGCCAACAGGATATATAGTCACCACTCCATGCGCTGTGACTTCTTATAGGAGCCCTATGTGGGTTGGATTATTCAGATTCCCATTAGAGGATTTCACGTCTGTTGGGTTCTTGAAGATTGAAGTGGTTAGGGTTTCTTCTTTGGATGAGATTGGAACCTCAAATCGAGATGTTGTGGTGGGTAGGGTTCGACTTCCATTGCGTAAAGTTCTATCAAGTTTTAAGGAATGGGATATTCCCCTAGTGCGATGTGTTGGGTCGACGTGCAAGTTAGAAGGATCGATTAGGATTAGTACTGAAGTGAGGGAGGTGATTTAAGGTAAGGTATCATGTTGGATGGTTAATTTATCTTTTTTATGTTTTTTGATTTTCTAAGAAGTTCTTTGTTTTTATTTTTGTTTTTGGGTTGTTAGATCTATGAGACAGGAGTTTGTTTTTCAGTCTGAACCATGGCATTAATTAATGAGGCTCTGTTTGATGATAAAGCTAAAATTGCTCCAATTCGGATGGGTGGGTGATTTGGTTTACTTATCTGTGTAGCTTTGTTTTGGTGCATGAGAAGTTTGATTTTGAAAGAGTAAACCAAAACTAGGCTATACTGATTGCTCCAACCAAACAATACATTATCTCAAGGCTAGCGATCTCATGAAAAAAACAAAATTTACAACAAAGGAGTCATGATTAATTGAAGTAGGTGTTATAGTTCTAGGTGGAAAGACTTACGCCCCCCCCCCCCAAAAAAAAAAAAAAAAAAAGAATTGAGGGGGCCCGGAAGAGCCAAGGTATATGGTGCCCGTCCCTCCCCCGGGCACGTGCAATGCTGGCACATCACACGCACCGGGTAATTGATAGTACCTCTTTGTTTTTTTTGGTGGGGTGGGAGGGGAAGAGCTAAGGCATATGGTGCCCATCCCTCCCCCGGGCACGTGCAATGCTGGCACATCACTCGCACTGGGTAAGTGATGATACCTCTTTTTTTTTTTTGGTAGGGAGTGGGCGGAAGAGCTAAGGCATATGGTGCCCGTCCCTCCCCCGGGCACGTGCAATGCTGGCACATCACACGCACCGGGTAAGTGATGGTACCCTAAGGAAATACTGCTCATACTGGGTATTATTATGTGCTTTGTTCTTGTTGATTAATCGTATCGATATACCTACTGTATAACATGGGTTGGATTCAGATCCTTCAATGCCAATCCAAGATTCATATGGATCTGCGCTGGGTAATTCAACCTTGGGCCCAAAGGCCAATAGTTTGATTTGATTGTATGCCCTACTTTTTAAGAAAAAAAAGAACCGTACTGAATTCTAAGAAACGTGAGTTAACTTGTCTCTAGAGATAGATATTAGGGAAACCTATATCTTTACGATTTTGTTAAGAGTCTGGTGTCCATCAAAGTTGGGCTTAAACCCGGTCGCTATGGATTGCTTGCTAGGCTAGCCCAAAACCTAGTTTTGAGTTGGGTTTTCAGCCTTAAAGTCCTACATACTAATGGCCCATATGAGTCAAACTATAAAAAGATCAAATTAAAATTTTTGGGGGAAAAAAGGCTTTGCAAAAAACCATAAAAGACTCTCTCTGGGCTATGAAATTTTATTTTTGAATTTATTTGTTTCCTCCCTTTTGATTGGTTGAGGGTAGTTCTTTGTTGATTATTTCCTCCCATTTGTTCACGTTTATAGATTATAGAACTTTAGGTTATCACATTTGATTCTTATTAGAAAGCTGAAACACATGAAAAAAAAAAAAAAACATGAATGATTCAAAAAACCCAATACTTTTGGTGAATATTTGAGATACCGATGTGTTTTCATAATGTTGATACACCCACCTTCCCCCTTCATCCTTGTATATTTTGGTGAATATTTGAGATATCCCTATGTTTTCAAGTTTTCCAACCTCTATATTAAATTAATTTTAATCTATTTAAACTCGTTTTCAATCCATGTTTTGAACTTCGCCCTTGATCCTTTGTAGAAAATGCTTGAATTTTATACTAAAATATCTCATCTTAAAAAAATTTATGTCTTACTTTTTAGACTAGTGAAAAAAAATTAATCAAGAGATTGAAGATGATTGACTTTGGGATGTGAAATCAAAGGGGTTTTTGTTTCAAGTTCGAAGACAAGAATATTGAGATCATTTCCATTAGTCGAGGGGAGTGTAGGCATCTTGGTGAACATTTGAGATGCCCAATGTTTTTAAATTGATTGGCCTAAATTCCCTTTTGTTTCAATCTCTAACCAAAAACCCTTGAATTTTATCTCCAAAACTAATCACGTCAAGCTCTTCAACCTAACTATAGTCTCCCCCCTACAAGAAAATCTTGGCTCTGCCCATGCTAAATTAAGAGAAATAGATAATCAAGAGAATGATTTATTTGGTGAGATCTCTTAATTTGGTGTCATCTCAAAGGTTTTAAACCCTTGAATTTTATCTCCAAAACTAATCACGTCAAGCTTTTCAACCTAACTATAGTCTCCCCCCTACAAGAAAATCTTGGCTCTGCCCATGCTAAATTAAGAGAAATAGATAATCAATGAGAATGATTTATTTGGTGAGATCTCAAAGGTTTTAGGGAATTAGATAATCATCGAGAAAGGTTTATCTATCCTGTTGAAATCTTGAAGGTTTTATTTCTTTTCTTTTTTACATTTTTAACATAAACCAAGCACTAGTAAAGTTTTGCGGAATTTTTTTAGTGTTACCACCAATTACTCACAAAGGAAAACACCATAAAACATCTTAATTGCAAAGCTTCGTATTTTATGACAACATACGAACAAGACCATAATTTAACATTTACTAATAATTAAAATCTTAAAACCTATTCATAAGTAAACATCTTATGTTTGTGCTTGATAATCAACATATCTTTCAACAAAAATCTTAGTAGGTGGTGGGTTTTATCTTGGAGATTGATCATTTGACCCTAAGGATCATTGTAACCATTCGTTTTGCTAATTAATTCCGACAAAACTCCAAGATCTAAGGCTTTACGTGAAAAAATGAAAGCTACCTTATTTACGAAAAAGCATGGTAAATGCCCTTATGTATCTTTTATTGTGCTTATTGTATTCGATTGATGTTGAGATATCTTGTCCATTACTGCTCTTCCACTTAAAATAAAGTTACTTGCTTTCACTCCTAGTACAAAAGCTATTTTATCGATGTTGATTTACGCGCGGCACAACCAAAAATAAATGATAAATGAAAAGGAAAAAAAAAAAAAAAACCTAGCTTGAGAATGGGTTTATTTACTTTTGAATAATTGATTAAATCTTCATTTTTCAGTAGGATTATATTAAAGAAGTTATGTAATTACATAACTATCTATCTACATGATCTTATTCTAAATAATATGACTACATCATATGATTAATACTTTAATAAAAAGTAGTTTTGAGAGAAAATAACATTTAAAAATTAAAAAATAATTTTATTTTACATTTTAAAATGTTAAGATTCTTATTTTTAAAAGTAATTTTCTAAAATGAATCCGAAATATCAACCAGCCTAGATTACTTTATGAACTGTACAATAGAGATCGAGATAGATAATACTGGTTATCTTTCATTATTAAATAGAATTATGTTTCGAGTGTTGAAGGGCGCACTTCAAAGATATATCGAGAAGTTTTAATTTGAGTAGATTCGGAAAAAAAAAATGGAATCTCGATAATAAACGACACAAGCACGGAAAAGTCAAATCAAGAGCCGATTCATCAAATCGATCATCCCATTTGTCGTTAGTTATAATAATACGAAAACTACCCATCATTTGTCCTCTCTCTCTCTCTCTCTCTCTCTCTCTCGTCACCTTTGATGACACCAGGTTTGAGGGGACGAGAAACGGCTAAGTTCAGATTATCTCTATTTCTTTATATTTTCCAGGGAGCCTATGTTGTTCTGACAAGTGGTTTCTAAATAATTGGGCTATTAATATATAAAATTTTAAAAATTAAAATATTATGAACCTAACAAAATTCCATTGACCATTATTTTATCAGTTGGAGCAGTTGGAGATTCATTGAAGATAATCCTCTCCAAAGTCCAAACTACTTAACCATTCTAAATAAGAAATTATATCACCACAATCATGTATTGGGAACATTGGGTTTTATAGTCCCCATCATAAGTGGTAAATTGGTAATTAAATCTTTTCGAGCTTGGCAATCGAATCGTCAATAATTTTAGTGGGTTGCTCGTAACAAAGAAGCTCAATTTTACCATAATATCGACAAGGACGTTCGAGTCAATTTTATAAATCTCTAGATCTTTATATTGAAAATATTGAATTCTATAATACAAAAATCAACTAAATACCTAGTTGAAAGTTAATTGTAAGGAAGCGATTTCTAGTCCAAAGAGCTCAAGGAAGGTAGTCCTTAGTTCAAAGATAACTTTAGTGAGAGAGTCCTTCATCGAGACTCAAGAGCACTCAGAGGAGGTGTTCCTTAATATGAAGATAACTCTAGTTAGGGAGGTCGTCCTTATTCAAAAGATGATTATCGAGAGGTTGCTCTAGTCCCTTGACATTACTAGACATACTAGCTTCATAGCCAAGTATTGACACATGCATGCCATGTGTAAAGAAGCTATCACAAGGTCTAGAAAGGATAACGTGCATCAATTCTTGATCAGGATTGATGTAAGTAGAATAAAACATGATAAAAAGATAAACATTTGGAATATTTATAAAGGTGAATTATGATCACAATTGGATTTGAAATAACTCAATTACTCTGCCAAAATTTTGATTCCTTTGATCATTAATGAAAGCTTACATTGAAGTTTCAATGTCGTGGGAGTTAAACTTGATGACCAAAATTTGTCATCTGACTAGATTCGAAGAGATTAAAGTTACAGGAAATTTGGATCCATCGTTACCTCTTTTCAATAACTCAGGTCTAAGATACACAATTTATTTGTCGGGTGGTCATATGATTTTAGTGACCAATCATCATATTCAATGTTTTAAAATCTCATTTTGGTGAGCTCAAGGTTTTGTTGAGTTTAGTCCCACACTAGACACTCTTTGTCTTGCATCTCTTCTTATAAGTTCTTGGGCCTCTCCACTCATTGTCAATTGTTTTGAGTTGGACCCCTAAATTTATCAAGGTATTAAAGCAGACATTTCTCTCCTCCACGTCACCTAGTTCATGTCTTCTCATGTTTTAGCCTAGTCTGACCTGCATGTGGGACCCTCGGCTCATAGAAAGTGTGATTGGTGTTCTATATCTTTAATATGCAATATTTATCATATCGAAAATATTATTGACGAAAGGTGTACAACAGGGATTGGATTTTTATTTTATTTTACTTTTTCCCCCATGCAACCATTCTAAATATTTATTACTTTTTTATTATTATTATAAAGAAAAGAAACCCTGTTCCAAAAATAGTGATTGATCGAATGGTTATTGTGGGGTTTTACTAGTAATTTTGATTGAATTTTGGGGGGAATTAATTGTATAATTTGGTGCTTGCGTGAGTGGGCTTGGATGGCCCATCTTATGATGGAGGAACGTCAACGCACGGTAATCCACTCTTTTAGATGCATGAACACACAACTAAAAACAAAACAAAATAAAACAAAAACAGTGACCTTTGACTTATGTACGCAGTCACACTACACCATGTGGGGAATATGGTCATCCCTATCCCGAATCCCCGTTGGTAGTAAAGAATATGGTACTGTTGGGGCAGTTTAATTAGTCCCAAAACTTGCTTTCGCTTCTCGTCTCATACAAGTTCAATACTGAGTTGTTTTTGATACGTTGACACGTCTCATTCAAAAAATCAAAAAATTAAACATCGGGTATAAAATCTCGATAAAAAAAATGACTTGTGAGTTGATTTTATTCAGCTCTGATACTAAATTAATTCGGGTGATACATCTCGATCTTGGACGAGTTTTAAAACTATGCCCCTTGCCCTGTCTTCTCATACAGTGGCAAATCTATGATTTTCTATGGAAATTAAGGATATTTAAATAATTAAATTGATCTTCCACTTTCAAATGGATCTTTGGGGTCCAATTGGATTAACCTATATCTTTTATCCATTTTATTTGTCTAGATAGTTCGATGAGACACCCGATATGATTCACTATTCTCATGTATTTATATATTTATATAGGGTCTTGTTAACGTGTGTCCTAAGGGCACACATGACCAAAATCCATTTATATACACCTGTCTTGTAATACTTGAAAACACTCAAATCCCAAATCTCAACTTTGCTGGTGTGAAGGTTTAAAAGGCACCAGAGTGCGGTGGGTTTCTACTATCTAAGAAAGTACTTATGACTAGGGCATAAGATGGGTCGGATTTTATTCCAAATTTGGGTGATTTGAAATTTGAATATAACCAATTTGGATCTTTAGGATAGATCCAAATAAAAAAAATGGGTCGAATATAATTTGATGTCCCATGATCTGAGTCAATTCTGGGTCAAATACAATTCCTTCCATACATCTACCTATATCTAACTAATATACTTTGAAAATTATAGTTTTAAATTTTTTAAAATATCTTTTTCTACTACTTTATTATAACATATATTCTTATCAAATAAAATGAATATAAAGGTAAAATAAAATAGTTTAACAATTAACAAACAAGTATAAAAGAAAAATGTTGAACTATCCGGAATGATCTAAATCGAATCAAACAATTCAGTCAAGTTAGATTAAGTGAAATCAAAATAATTCATATATGATTTATCTAGTAGGATTAAAGTCGGATTTGTATAGGGATTAGAATTCAGACCTGGATAAAGAAATTTGGATTTGAATATAGGTATATTCAAATTAGCCTTAAGCCGGATCTAACCCGATCCAACCCATTTTAAGTCCTACTTATGTGTGTGTGTGCCACACCAATCTCTTTTCTCTTCTCACCTTTATCACAACTAAAAGTGTTATTTACATTAGACTCTTATCCGCTTTGGATGAGTTCATCCTAGGCTTAGGCTCTATCTCCAACTTAGGCTTAATGGTTTTTGACCTAACATTCTCTTAATGTAGGTATGCTACACTGACTTCTTACAATACTACCCGGCACTATGTTGATGGGGTGGTGTGCATAGAACCATAGGTTCTTTCCTCAAGATACACATGATATACATCAGAAGAAAATTGACGATTCTTTTCACAAATAGTGTTGTAGGATGTCAGTGTAGCATGGCTAGCTCTTTACATTAAGAATAATGCTGAAGTGACCCCACTATTGGATCTCACATTGCACACCCTCACGCGAAAGTCTATGGGAGCGCGCGGTCTATGGGAGCTTATATCTTGATTCAAAATAGCATGAGTGAACACCTATGATTCACTTTCACGCGACTATTCACGATCATCAGATGTGCGATATCAGGTCCAATCTTGAGGTCACTCCAACACGACTCTTACATTAATATGAATGTGACTCATCTTCTGTCAATTTGTCAAAAAAATAAAAATTATTATTTATATTAACATTTAAGTTCTTTTTTTTTAACCATAACTATAAAAAAAAAAAAAAAAATCTTCCTCTAAATAAGTTGATTCATGAAAGAGTCATTGCTCATTTCTCTTAAAAAATCAGTTCTCAAAGAATAATGTTGAAAGTGTATGAGAAGCATAGATGCTTTTATTGATGTCACTTCAGCACAACCCTTTCTCAAATAGTAGAAAACTCATTTATGCTTCACCACAAACATATTTGTACATGTAATTAATCTCTTTCTCACTTTTATTTACTTCTTTATCATTATTTTTCTTCAAATATCAACTAGCTTAGTTGGTAATTTGTTTTGGGTGATCACTCCATGGACATGGGGTACATCTCTCACTAGCATCAAATTATGGACCTAATTAAGATCAGGATTACCGACCCAATTTAGCGGGCCTTGGGCTCGAGAGCATGCAACATGGCCAAAAATAAGACTTGAGTTAGATTTGTTCCTTACTCCTTGGTGTACAACATCAAAGATTATTAATCTTGCATACCTCTTACATACCAATCAAAAGTTAAAGTCAAACAAATAACAATTCACAATGCGAAACGTAATAAAATAGTTAGTTGTATACACCGACACACCAGAAAGGGAGTTGGGTTTTGGGAGATTCTCTTGGGCCTCATAACCGACTTTTCTCGTTATTACCAAATTCCAAACATAAATCAATAAAATATCGTAATCCGTTCCATTCAGCCGTTTTTAATTTCTCGTGGTACTGTTCATTATTGTCGAGTTTTAAAACGAGATTGAGTCTTGTAATTAAGACCGACTTTTCTAGGGATTTAAGGAAAGACAGCCATGCATAGTAATTTGTCGGCGTAATATTCATATACAATTAATTTCTCGCGATATGACGGGATTTTAGAGGGGAAAAATGCCAAACTGACTTTCCTGCGCGACTCTCTTACGTAACTAACGAACTTTCAAATTTTCAGTACTCAGCTCAATGATTGGGTTCCAGATCCGAAACGAATACAATCAACCCAATGATTTGGATGCAGATCTGGGGCTGCAACTGGGGTGGGGTAAGACTTTGAAGCGCGAAGTTTTGAAAGACTTTGCACGTTGCACCCCACTTCAAAGTTTTGAAAGAACACTCCCCGTTATATTACACGTGGCGTTTGTAAGAAGATATTTCAAATTTTCGCAGAAATGTTTAGGTATGAAATAAATTTAAAATGCCATGTGTCTTGTAACAGGGAGGGTTCCTTCAAATTTTGGAGTGGGGCTGTCCGTTTCAAAGTCGGACTCAACTTGGTCAGGTTGAGCTTCGGCTAGGTTGTACCAAGTTATGTACAATATGAGCTGAGCTTCAGCTAGAATCACTCAACCTGACTATAATTCTGATTAGACTTGGGTTGAGGGTTCGAATCGAAATCTTAGACTATAAAATAATATAAAAAATATTTTATATTAATAACATAATTTTTTTCTTTATTTTTGAAGTATGTAATCTTTTATTATATTAATTGTATTTCTTGTCTAAGAGTTAAAAATTCCTTGCTAACAAAAATAAAATTAGGATTGTTCAACGGGGCCAATCTGTCCACTCTCCCCAAAACTATTTAACTTGGGTAAACTTGATCTCAACTTGAGCTTAGAAGTTCAAACTTGGTTACACTTGGGTTAATGAGCTTAGGTTAAATGATCGGTTTGTTGAGCTCGGGTCAAGGGCTTTGCCACTTGAGTTAAGCCTAGGTCAACTTTCCAATCCGCCAAGGTTATGGTCCTAAACAAATAACGATTTTGGGATTCATGGTTTAGATCTAATTTGAAAAAAAAAAAAAAAAAAGATTAGACTTGATCATCAAAAGCTTTGAAAATGGGTAGTCATTGACCTTGGAAATTTAAATGGTTAGTTTTCTCTATTTTGTAGTTGTGGCACACTCTAAATCATCTAAAAAGTACTATAGGGTGTTACAGGAGCATGACATTGGGATTTATTGTGATTCTCTCATTTCTGACGTGGGGTGCTCACATAACCGTAGATGTGTATTCTCGGGATATGAGTAAAAGCATATATAGTTATGCATGTGTGCATCTCCACATCAGAAATGTGAGAATCGTAAAAAATCCAATGTCACCCTAGCATTAGTGTACAGGAAATAAATACCTTTTGTATGCATGTTACTTCAAGATAAAAAATCACTCTAAAGCAAGAAATTGAAACATATTTCTCTAATGCTAAACGATTGAAGCATATATTTATAAGAATAGGATTAACATATTATTATTATTGTTATTGTTATTTTCTACTAAGCAAGAAAAATGATGGATTAAAGAAAAATATAAAATACAATAACTCATGATATACCTCCTACAATACAAATTTGGACTTTAGAGGACTAAACTCAAAAAATTAGACTTTAAAGAATTCAGGTAAATATCTATATAATAAAGTACAATGATAAGTCCCACTTTGTTATAATTTTATGAGGGAGAAACATCCCCTCTAACTACAGTGAAGTGGGCTCCACATTCTCCCACATTTCCTCTTCTCCCCCCTTCAACTTTATTATTTTTTCTCTCTCCTCATCTCACTTTCAATAATATCCCTCCAATTTTATCATCTTCCTTTTTTTATCACTTTTTTCGATAATACCCCTATAATTTTATGATTTTTCCTCTCTTTGCCCTTAACCCAAAAGAGGAGGCATGTGTTGTACACATGAGCAAACTCTAGTGAATAAAATTTTTTAGAAGAAATAAAATGAAAATGTCAACTTGCTAAGTTGATTTAAATCTGCGAATGTTGATATCACATCTTAATTAGGTTCAAAAATCCACTTACAATTTGTAAATAAATATCCTTAACTTGTTTGCTATTTAAAATAGCTCTTATTTGTTATCATTGTAATTGAGATAGGTTGAGTTCGATTGTGAAGAAATTTTATGCATTTGTGGAAATTATTATCATATTTACAAGAAATTCTAAAGTCATTATAGTGTAAAATAATTTTAGAATAGATTAATAACTACTTCCATAAAAGTTTAAAAAAAAACTTCGGTTGATTCAAAAATTTTATAGTACACTTCACCATTTTCATAAAAAATTATAGTTATTAATTTGGATATTGTAGATGCAAAAAACTTGCATTATCTTGAGATTCCCATTGAATTTAAATTCTTTCATTTCCTGTACACTTGGGTATGCATGTAACAATACCCCTTCGACGTCCAAGTCAGATCCTTAGTACAAGAAAATAGAATTTAGGACTTTAAGGGAGAAAATTGCATGCCTCGCAATGCCCTGTACCCATCTACTTATAAGGATTTTTTCCCTGATTTTTCTCCATGATTTTTGTTCTTTTCGTTTTAATCGTTTCCAATCTTTTTGAGACTTCCCTTGATTCTCACGAATATGGTTAAATTTCTAATATTCAAGGATAATATGTTTTCGAACTATATTCTCGATCCTCGAAATCTTGGTTTAATATTCTCCACCCGTAACAACCAATCTCCCTTCTTCCGTTCTTCTTTGTTCGGTTGGATGTTCAACAAAATCATCTCATAACTGCCACGTGTCAGTGCCTGAAAAATATCCTCTATAGATATCATTAGATATCTTTGTATCACAAAACTCGTTAAAGTCTGTCATTGTTAATATTACAACCTGGGTTTAAAATCCACCTTCATCTATTAATTATTTACCACTAATTCCCTTTCTTAAAAGAAAAGGTAAAGTGCTGAAAATTGAAATTCTGATTTTGACTCACTATTCATTTTAATTCCTAAACGTGAATCACAATCTTGTCAATTTTTCAAGTGACAATCTCGCCAATTTATAAGTGATGATCTTGTTAAAAGTAATGAACCTCCGAGATAGTCATTTGAAACCTCCGAAATTGTCATTTGAAACCTATGATATCGTCATTTAATAACCTGCAAAATTATAGTTCACGTTTTGGCCGATATGGGACTTTCATCAAAAGTTGATTACGTTTTGAAAAAATTCCTAAAAAAACGAATCCTATCACATAGGCTGAAGTCTGAACTGAAACTTAAATGTGAAATCTTTATATAATTCATGAATACTTCAATATTAATGTCAAATTCAACCACGATAGGTTCTAGTTTCAGATACAATGGCACACAAGCAAGAAGCCAAGAACCGACCATTGAAACCCATAGAAATCACATGAAGCTGTAAAATCACTTCACGTAACATAATAGAATTAGGTCTCGAAAGGCAAACACAATGTAACACGTGGTGACATGCAAGTGTGCTGTATAAAGACCAGCTGTGAACAGATTCACATTAGTGTTTGACCGAGACTTACTATAAATAAATGAGGATGTTAAGCTGTTAAATGCAAGGAAAATACAATGTCTACCTGTAAATAATAAATTAAAAAACTACTTTACCCACACCCCATCCACGTTTTCCCACGTTTTCTTATATGCCATTTAACTTCCAACCTAGCTACATATTTTTAATGCAGGTTAACAGTAAATTTGAGAGTCTTATAACTCATGAAAGGGACTCAAAACCCAATGAACTCGATTGGACTTCAAGGTGACTCGACTCCAAAACTTGATGGAATCACAATTTCAAACAAATTAAATAAAAGTGGTGATGAACGCACACGATTGCGTATGTGGCTGACATGACAAAGGCACAGAATCATAGATATTTTTCAGCGGGATGCATAGGAAAAAGATGTGTGATTCTGTGTCTTTGCCTTGTCAACCGTGTACGAATCCTTGTGCATTCATCATTATCCATTAAATAAATATATTTATATTTATTTTAAAATATGAAAGTTGTGGCTGAAATATGTCAACCAACTGAGCTATGGGTCTAAGCTCTGGCTTTTTGATCTTGCAAGTGGGCCACATATTATTGCTTTGATCAAAAGCTTAAAAAGGTGTTTTTTGATTAATGGTTTGAATTTATTCTAGGGATATGTATTGGGTTATATAAGAAAAAGAGGCTAGTCCACCCAAAATCGATGCCCCTACTCGGCCACAAGTAAGGACGCCTAAGAGTAATTCATAATTTCCTAGTCTCTCCCTCTCTTTTATTCTGTTTTACTTAAAGAGTAGTAAGAAAGCATAAAGTTCAACCTTCAAAAGTTACTTTGGAAACATTCTATTTAATTCTCTAATGAAATTTTTTGTGGAATCTACTCATTAATAAAATATGTAGTAAAATTGGTTAATTTGATAATGATTTTACAGTTTTTGGCAATATCATGAAGTTTTATAAAACATTCTTCCTTCTATGTGTAAATTCTAAATTTACATTAGAGATAAATTATTATCTTGATTTTACTTATTCCAAAGTCCTTGGCGTCTAATACATATCTTCATAATTATTATTTATGTGGACTCATCTAGTCACATCAACTAATGTTGTATCATCCATAAATAATATACATCAAAGTATGTGCACTTCTTGAATGTGAGTACCTACTTAATCTACAACTACTGCAAATCAATACGGACTAAAATTTGATCTCTGATATAAACTAGTTATAATTGAAAATTACCGATAAAAAAAAGTCATAACTACAAATTCATTTATCTTCAGCCAATTTGTTCCCACACTAGTCATAGCCCTCTCGTACGCTTCCTTAATTATGTTAATATATCTATTGAGAGCTCTTTGTTTTTGTTCTTTTTTTCTTAATACCCACCATATTAATTATTTCTTTTGGTACTTCATAATATATATAAACACACACACACACACAAAGGGGCGGAGCCAGGATTTTCTTATAGAGGGGGCTACCTATAATTGCTTGATAAGGTTGAAGAACATGAATAGAAGTGTTTTTGAGAAGAAAATTCAAGAGATTTTTGTTAAAGATTGAAGAAAAGGGCATTTAATGTCATTTCTCATGTTAATAGGTCATGAAATTAGGGTTTTCTCCCCAAGAAGTACAATTTCTTCACCATTTAAAGGGGTGTTGCCCTAAGAAAATGAGTTTGTGAGCATATAATTCAGGATATGGTGATCACCAACTATGTTTTAACCAAAATATATAGCCTAGCCTCATCTTAAAAAAATAAAAAATAAAAAATAAAAAATAAAAACAAGCTCAAAACCTAAAGATGATCAAGGCATTGACTCAGCTAAGTTCTCGAGTCGACTCAAATATTTGGCTTGATATGATTTTATTATAGATTCACTTGATCGAGCCAACTCATTATCTTTTAAGTGTATGGTTCGGCACTCTAGAATGAACCCAATTCTTAAGAAAGGGCAGATAAAATTCACTTTTTGATTCGTTAGTTCGACCTATATGAACATATATATAATTTAAGCATGCAAGATTTAAGTATAATTATAATGATAAATTATAAGAGTAAAAAATTAAAATTTTTATTTTTTTTTATACATAAAATCTATGCCTTTTTATTGCTATAAATGAAGAAGGAAGATAAAATAGCATAACTGAATTTTTCAAAAAAAAAAAGAAAAATGTTTCTCAAATATTTGGTTTGCCAAACTCCTGAATTAGGTTCACAAACTGTTTTGGACATGATTCGTTGCTTTCCATGAACCATACTATATTTGTTTCACACCAATTCATGATTTGAGAATTAAAAAAAAAATTACAAAAAAATCAAGGATTTTTTTTATTACGGATCAAAAACGAATTTGTTTTATATCAATTTTTTTATTAGTCTATAATAGAAGACTGAGTTCAAGGCAGACCTGTCATTAGTTATAATTTTGAACATTATTTAAATCCAATTTACTTATCGATATTATTAGATGTATTTAATAATTATTTATAACATCCTGGAATTCCAACACCAATTTTTTTGATTTTGTTGGATTATCTATATTTGGTTAGAATAATATCCATCGACACGACCAGTTATATAGAAGTGACATAGAATTTGTATTTTTTTGCCTTATTATGGGTTCTTCAACGGTCAATTAATTCGTTCGTTTTTTTTTTTTTTTTTTAGGGGGGGGGGGGGGTTCTCAGTGCTCTAATAAGAACAAATCTGATCATACATATTATGAGTGACATAAAGTTCTTTTATGCCTTATAATGCATCAACGTTGAATTAATGTGTATATATTCCTGATTTGATTTGATCTTATTGGAACATATTTGGTTGATCGTCAAATTAATTCAAATTAATGTGAAAATCTTAAATTTGGATAGAAGTTTAACAGATTCACTTAACCGCGTTAAGATGCTAAAAATTCTGAAAAAAAAAACGAATCCCTAGAAAAATCCATTAAAACACTGTCATAAAGTAATGGTATTTCTGTAATTGGCCGTAACTATCTGTACTCTGCTCACTCTCTAATACTCTTAATTAATTTAATAAATATTAATTACAGCCCCACCCCCCCCTTTTATTTTTTTAAACAAACAAAAATAAAAAAATATGGAAATATACGACAGCACCCTAAATGCATGAATCCAACTGCAACCCTATCCTATATAAAGCCCACATCACTTCTCTCACTTCTCATTCGCACTCGCTTGTGTGTCTCTGTGGGGGTGTGTGAGTGAGTGAGAGAAAAGGTGAAGAAGAACATAAACAAGACAAGATGTCTTATACTCCTTCTCTTACACTCATCTCCAAATCCACAATTCATCCAGAAAACAAATCCACCATTGTTGATCTCAAGCTCTCTGTGTCTGATCTTCCCATGCTTTCTTGCCACTACATACAAAAGGGCGTTTTGTTGACTCTCCCTCCATTTTCTTTCGATCTTCTCCTATCTCTTCTTAAGTTTTCTCTCTCTCAGACTCTTTCACATTTTCCCGCGCTTTCTGGTCGTTTGAATACAGATTCTCATGGATTCGTTCATGTAATCTGCAACGATGCTGGTGTTGATTTCATCCATGCTAATGCTTGCCACTTGTCGATCCACGACATTCTTTCCCCTATCGATGTTCCAGATTCCGTTAAAGAGTTCTTCGCTTTTAACGGTAAAGTTAGTTACGAAGGTCATTTTAATCCAATTATGGCTGTACAAGTGACGGAGCTTGCTGACGGCGTTTTCATCGGTTGCAGTGTGAATCACGCCGTTGCTGACGGTACGTCGTTTTGGAATTTCTTTAATACGCTTTCGGAGGTGTTTAGAGGAGTTGAGACGATCTCCAGACCGCCGGATTTTCGAAGGAATTTCTTTAAGGATTCTACGGCTGTGATTCGATTTACTGATGGCGTTCCGAAAGTGACGTTTGACGTTGACTCGCCGTTACGGGAGAGGATCTTTCATTTTAGCAGAGAAGCGATTCTTAATCTGAAATCAAGAGCGAATGCTCCGTTATCTAAACGGATGGATGATGGATTTTCTAACGACGCTGAAATTATGGGAAAACTAAGTAACGACACTTGGAAGAATAACGACCGTAACGGAAATATTACGGTAGAAATTTCATCGTTTCAGTCACTATGTGCTCTCCTTTGGCGCTCCGTCACACGTGCGAGAAAACTCGCACCGTTCAAGATGACAACGTTTCGAATGGCTGTTAACTGTCGTCAAAGACTTGAACCACGACTCGATCCGTATTATTTCGGGAACGCAATTCAAAGCATCCCAACCTTTGCTTCTGCAGGTGAGATTTTATCTCGGGATCTGTGTTGGTGTGCAAGTTTATTGCACCAAAACGTGCTTTCTTACGACGATACTACGATACGCCGAAGTGTGGAGGATTGGGAGAAGAATCCACGATGCTTCCCTCTAGGAAACTTGGACGGTGGATCAATCACGATGGGGAGTTCTCCGAGATTCCCAATGTACGATAACGATTTCGGGTGGGGTCGACCTTTGGCGATTCGAAGCGGAAGAGCGAACAAGTTCGATGGTAAGATATCAGCGTTTCCAGGTAGAGAAGGTGCAGGGAATGTCGAATTGGAGGTGTGCTTGGCACCGGATACGATGGTAGGTGTAGAGAATGATTTGGAGTTTATGCAGTTTGTATCAAAGATAGGAGAGTAGAAAGCTTTGTTGTGTTTGAATCCAAGTTCGTAAAGTTTAATTCCTAGTCTCAGGCTACTAGTTTGTATGGTTTTTCATTTGTTTTCGAAGGATAAGCAGCGATGCATTTGAACGGTTTATGTTTATTAAATTATCCTTAATTACGTTTGTTTATACTCGTAATAAACGGTTTTATAAGAAAAAACTGTTTATTAGTCAAGTCGATTTTATTTTAAAAAATCTAGTCAAACTTAATGATATTATCGGTTGGGTCTGATTTTTACAAGCTAACGGTGAAGATTGGCACTTTTGGTGCGTTACAAGTTTTGGAATGATTGTCAAATGAGGATTTTGAAAAGAGTAATGAATTTTTTTTTTCCTTACCACCCCTTTCACAATACACACGCCCTCCTATGCCCTCATATCGGAGAACCGTGGATCATTTGCATTTGGGGGGCGCGCGAGGGGGGGGTATGCATAACCACAAAACTATTTCTTGTCTGTCCGAGGCAAATGATCTCTGATTATGTGATGGGCCGTAGGGACATCATATTATCATGACTCTTTTGTGAAGAGTCGTGATGACTGCACTAGGTTTCGATACACGGATGACATAGCAAGGGCATAGAATCATAGATCATTTTCATTGGGATACATAAGAAAAATAAGTGTAATTTTGTATCCTTAACATGTCAGCCGTGTGCATTCATCATTATTCTTTTGAAAATGCTAATTGGATTACAAGTCTCATGAATGTGAATGTTCACAGATAATCCCAATCAGATAAAATACTAAATCAAACTATTGGGATTTATCTTAGAGATTTGTGCTATATTCTCAAGATATAGATTTTACATGTATACGGTCAAGATTTTGAATGAATATATGAGTTTCCTTTCAACATGTCTACCGATCGGTGACTAATTTAGAATGACTCATAGACACAGCACATGATCCTAATAGTTTAAATTAAAATTACAACATTTGAGAGTAATCCTTGAGATTAGTATATCTAAGATGTGTGTTATGGAGTTATGTATATATCTTAGTGATTGGATTTTGTGTTTACACAATCAAGATCATGTGTTTGTTCATGAGTTAACGGATCGCAACTCTCTTTATATATAATGGGGTGTTTGGATTAGTTTCGAATTTCTCTTAACCAAGCCACTACCAATGAATTGTTGTATCATTACTCAACAAGCATGCTATCAAAGCTTTAGTCTCCTCCCACTGCTCGAGAGCTTATGATTTCATATTCTATTTCACTCCTCAACATGATTTTAAATCTCGTTCGAGTTGTCTCGGTATCGTCCACCAATGAGACAAGTGATCACAAAGACATGATTTGTTCTAATTCTGAAGCAATTTTTTAAATCTCTTCTGAGATTACTCAAATAAATTAGACATCTCATTCGAGACGACTCGATCTCATTCATGGATAAGATGAGATGTCAAAACAAGTTTAAAAACCACCTTGATGAGAGTTCTTTTCACCCCTCCCTCATACGAGAGGAAATTAAATTGGCTCCTCATCGAAGCAAAAGCTCATTGGTGATTCGTAAAACGAGGTTCCAACTCCAATTGGGAGCTGAAAACCCATATCAAAACATGCCCCCCCCCCCCCCCCCCCCCAACAGTAGAAAGATCTCTTTAAAGGAATCCAAACATGCACCTACTTAGTTTTGAAGTGAGCTTTTGATCCACTAATAAAATTCCAAATGACTTTCAAACCCAACGAATCATTAATAACTATTTCAACCCACTATTCAATTGGTAGTCATACACTCCAAAATACATTCTGATTAGTGAATAATATCCAAAAAATGAAATTCCCTGAAAAATGCATAATTTTGATGTATGAAAAGCACTAACATCGCCCATAATCCTCATGGGATGACAATCAATGGATAGCTGAGCATATTAAATATCTCTTTAGTGGACCTCTACTTTTTGTTACTCGTTAAAGGTTGTGGTCGTAAATATTTGATTCTCTTCCCCATGTATCACATGTCATCTCCAAATAAATGTTAGATAGCCATAATAAGATGGCCAAGAATTTTCCCCAAGTGGTAGTTTGGGATGATCCTAAGAAATAGAAGTTTTGATGATCTACAAAATTAGCAATGGACACATCAAATGATTAAGGAATACTAATTTAGCCATATGATGATTGAAATGTTATAATCAGATCTCATAAATCTTAAGATGTTGAGTTTAGTCTCACATCGGACATTCATTGTCTTGTCTCCCTCCTTATAAGATCATGGGCCTCTCCACTCATTGTCAATAAATTTTGAGTTGGACCCTCAAATTTATTATGGCATCAGAGCGGGCCTTTCTCTCCTCCACGTCACTCAATTCATATCTTCACGTTCTTTGGCAATTCGACCCACACATGTGGGGATGTGTTGAGTTTAATTATTTGTCTCTCTCCTTATAAGATCTTGGGTCTCTCCACTCACTGCCAATTAGTTTTGTGTTCGACCCCCAAATTTATCATGAGAAGATAATCGATAATCGATAATCAAAATGAATACAAATATTCATAATTTTTAAGATTGGAAAGAAGGAACACTCCATAAAAGATTAAATGAGAAAAAAAATATGAGTAAGAAAAAAAGAAAGATAAATTAGATAATTTATTAACTGATTTTATTATTGATTTAAGCATGAGAGTGAAATTGATAAGTATCCTTTAGACATAATGATCGAGATAATATTATAAAGAAGAATCTTTACTTTTCATAATGTTAAAGTTAAACATGGACCATAGGCCTTTATTAATTGGTTGGGCTTGATTACCCATAAAATTGGAGAGGCCCATCTATGGGATCCACCATGCAATGTAGATACTACTGCCAATATCATTCCTAGTTTGCTATTTAACAATTGAAATTGTGCGTCCAACAGGTACTACTAAAGGATAACACTAGCCTCAAACCCCGGTTGAGGCTCACCATCAAACCAACGGTTGAGTTGGGAGGCTGTTCTGTAGGTTGTCCATACGTGGAATGGATTTCTAGGAGTCTTGTACTGATCCGTACGAGATCAAACGTTTTTCCTCCCGTCCCATTCCCGTGTTTGATGCTAATTTCATCCAACGTGGTTTGAGGATAGAAAGTCAAATAAAATGATACTTGACCTATAATTTTAAAACTCAACTCGACTCAAATACTTAACGAGTCAACTCAAGTCAAATCTTGGAAGTTGGCTTGGCTGAATCAAATTATAATATTTAATGACTTAAACTATCCTCATCTTCACAATTTTGGAGAGGTGTCCTTCATTTTTATCTTTAAAATCACGAGTCGTGATTTTTTGACTCCCTGTCTAGTCTTTCGACGTGACATGTGATAGAATCGTAGATATTTTTTCCTTGAGATGTACATTCCCATAAAATTTGTGTAGTTGTGTATCTCGAGAAAGAAAATAGATTATTAGGAGACATACCACGTCAAGAGAATAGAAGGAAGTATGTCAGAGGGGGGAATCGAAAAAATCATTATTCCAAGATCAATCATCTTAAATCTCTCTCTTTTCTTCAAGTTTAAGATATATCTTGTGCAACTTTTTTAACTCACAAACAAGATGAGATTCTATGATAAAGTAGGATAAGATAATTTTTTGGGATTAAAATAATATTTTCAAGTGATCGAAGACAATTGATTGAGTTGAAGAATTTGAAGATGATGAATTTTTCATTGAAAAAGAAGGTGGATTCTTGAGTTGAAAAATCAAAGATTTTTTTTCAAAAATTTGAAATTAATGGATTAAAGATGAAGTTGAATTAATTAGAGAATTCAAAGGTAATTAAATTTTTTTGAAGAAAAATTAGAATTTTTATATAGATTTTTGGGGGAAAATCTCCAAAATCAAGGTTTTTAGAAATGCATTTTCAGGTTTCGACTCGATGCATCAAACTCGGCTGAGTTTGACTCGACAGCGCGAGTTTGTCTAGATTTACACAGTTAGAGGACACTTGGCAGTTTTATTGGTTAACAGCAAAACTTCTAATGAAGATTGTTATTTTATTCGTAAACACTAGTAGTTCCTTCGAACCTCTTCAAGACCATCTCTATCCCCCACTCCTCCCCCAAACATGAAAAACACTCTCAAACCCTAACTTTAGCTTCTCTGAAATCAAAATCAGAAGTTATTATAGTTCTAAATTTCGTGATCTTTATGTAGATCTCTGATTTCATAAGGTATCCAACAATGGAGAGGACTCAGATCTATCACGAGAAGCAGAGATTGCAGTTCTGCCTTTTGCACGCTCTCAACAATCTCTTTCAGGTATCTCTTCTTTCGATTCAAATCTTATTGTTCAATTTCATCAAACATTTAAAATTCTAGTTATCAATATCGATTCTGTGATTTTTTTATAGATGATTATCGATGTGTTCATGTATTAATTTTGACAAACACGTTGTAGTTCAGGAAAAAGACTTTTTCACTCGAAATGATTTGAACACCATCGCAGAAGAAATCGTTCTCATCGATCCAAATAAAGAAAATTCGAATTGGAATCCAATATCTGTAATCTTCAAGCCACACCATAACTCAATCACAGGAAACTACGATATAAATGTTCTAATTGCAGCCTTGGAAGGGAAAGGTAAAAGAGTTGTTTGGCACGATCGTCGTAATGGAGCTTCTTCGATTGAACTTAATGCGTCTGAAGATATTTTAATGGGTATTGTTCTTAATGTCCCTGTTAGGAGGTTTGGTGGGATTTGGAAAAGTCGGCATTGGGTTGCGTTGCGAAGAATCGAGGGGATTTGGTATAACTTGGATAGTGATCTTATTGCTCCTCTTGCTTTCAAAGACACAGAAGAAGTGAAAGATTTCTTGGATTATAATCTCAGTGGTGGTGGGGAGGTTTTGCTCGTCTTTCATGAAGAACAGTGATTTTTGTGATTTAGATTGTAATTGTTACTGTACTATTTGAGGTTATGGAAATCTCAAAGAAGTTTAGAAGAGGTTGTTTCTTGAACAATTCAATTGGGTTCGTCTGTGTAGTTGTCTCTGTTTCATGTCTGTTAATTGTGCTTATTACAATGCTTAGGCTTCCTGAAGTGTCACGGGAAACAATAGGGTTTAATAGGGCTTTGAAATTCAGGAAGGTGTCCAAGGAGGAGGAACGGCTGGGTCAACTTGGGGAGATGATGATTGGGATGTTACCGGATGATCTTGCTTTTACAGTCTTTGTTCCTTCGGATAAAGCTTTCCAACGTGATCTAAAACTGTGGGCTAATGGAAGTTCGGTGGATGATAATACCTATGCGACACTCTCCCGCATATTGGGTTTCTCAGCTGTCCCTCAGAGTCTGCTTTCAGGTGAGATACCTATAGGGAAGGAAGTCACTTTTGATTCTATATCTGGATTCAGATTATATGTTTCAAGGAAGTCAGATGGAGTTGTGGTAGTTAATAGAGTACGCTCAGAACAAGTTGATCTCAGAAAAAAGGAGATTGTTGTTCATATCATGAGTGGGGTGATCATGGATGCCGAGTTCGAGCAGTCAGTACAGCCTGATTATGAAGATGAAGTCTAAGTAACATCCTTGGCACATTTCAAAGTACCTCATATCTCCTATTTGTAAACCTTTCTGCTTAATGATTCTCGCATTGCTCTAACCCCCTGTTGTAACACACGAAAGTTCTTGTCTGAATATCTCGTGTCATGGCAGTGTGAGTACATTCTTTCATGTATTACTGTTTACGTTGATTTTATGATCATCACTGCTTGTAGAATGTTCAAATTAATGATTCTTCATACTAGATCTTGTACACTAGTTTATTGTAACTTAACCCAAGCATCAAAATGAACTGCCTTAAGATGGGCATTAATAACCATTATAGTCTGAAATTAGTCCAAGTAGGTTATTTCAACTGTTCATTCTTGATTTGAAACTTTCCTGGCTACAAACGTAAGTTTTAAGGTGGCATCCGTCTTTAGTTTGAAGTCATTTCCCAAGATTTCTCTTCCTACTATCTATCAGAAAAAAAGGGAGAAGAAAAAGGAAAGATTGCTCTTCATATTGTACGTTAATCTTGGTAGTATGTCACGGTCCTGTGGCGTACTTTGGAATTTTCTCTTCACTGAATCATGCTGATGTAGGATATCTGCAGTTCTAGTTAGAATCTTAAGTAGTTTCCTAATTCTTATAAGTTGTGTTTCTATTTTCTAATTTTAGTAAGAGTTATATTTTCTAGGTCTAATAGGATTTATATTTTATAGTTATTTTAGGAGTACAACTCCTTGTTAATTTTTAATTTATTTTAAAATTCGTTTTTATTCTTTAGATTATTATTAGAAGGGCTTAGAAGTGTTCAAATTGAGTTATAGTAGGTTTAGAAAGTTACATTAGAGATATTAGATAGATTAGAAATTTACCTTTTAATATTTTAGAAGTTTCTAAGTTGTTATGATGGAATTATCTATATAAGGAGCTTCAAAAAGGAAATTCAATGAATTCTAAGCGTATCTATTCTCTTTTAATTACTTTTTAACTTTATGCTTTATTTTCTTTCAAGGTATTGCTTGTTTATCAATTGAATCTATTGATTTAAATTGATTTTGTGTGTTTCACCAAACACAATTTCTTAATTCCTATCGAATCTATTAATTCACACGCTTCCGCTATGTTACATAGAGAAGCTAGTGACATGTCTTGGAAGCTAGATAATTCTAGAAAGTGCTAGAAAAATTATTGAATATTCTAGAGAAGCTTTGAAGAATCAAGAAAATTCTAAGGAATTCTTGGCCTTGCTCCATTAGGCTTGTGCCCATTGTGGAAAATTCCATGTTTCTGCCCCTTGTAGGCGTCTGGCCCGTGTCTCAGTTCCAGTGTGGCTGATCATCAATCTACGCCAAGATACCTTGGGTGTTCTTCCCCAGTCCACCTCTGTAATGCATCCTCTCTCATAATTTTGATGGTAACGGCACTGCACATAATTGGTATTATTTTTTATTATTTTAAATTCACTCTATATCTCATAGATATGTTCTGTTATCGGTGAGCGGTAACTGTCGTAGTCATGATAGATCATTGCCATGTTCGCATCGTGATGCTAAGTCGTCTTTGCACTTCATTCTCACCTCCTTCTATTTGTCATCCCTCCCTCCTGCATCATAACTTTCAATCTCAAATCCTAGTTACCACCATCTTTTGCTCATGTTGTAAGGTTGAAAATGTGTTGGAAAGATCACACGCGAGCCCAATTTACCTCTTTTCTGGGTCTCAGTGGAAGTTGAGGACACAATCACTGATCTTGGGAACAACCTTTCAATCACCACCATAGGTCCTTGTTACCGTGAGATTGATGATTTTCTTCGAACCTTCATACTTTTGTTCGGCTGCAAGTTAAAAAATAAAATAAAAAAAATCTCATTGTTCAGTATCATATGAGACCTGTAGTCTAATCATCTGTTTGTGTAAGATGGCTCCTTTTCTAATTTTACAGGTTTAATCCTTTTCCATTTGACAAATGCAAACAGAATCTATTTGTACAAGGAAGAAGGAACCCCTTCTTTCTTTGACATCTCACAAGTTTTTTTCCTGTAAAGGCATTCTTAAGTTGATCTACTTTTGAGGTTGTTTGACAAAGATACATGTCCATTGACAAGAATCAAAGGTATGTTATGGAAGTTTTTTTTTTTTTTGGGTCTCTTACTCATGAACAGGGATCAAATTGAGCAAAAAAGGATGAGGAACATGGATTAGAATGATATATAGAGCTCTTCAGCACAAGCCAGTAATCTAGGGCACACAACAGTCTGTCTTAGCTTCATATAGATTGAGATGACACAGGACTGGCATTATGAACTTTTGTCGATGTTGGCCGCTCAGTAACATACATTTAGGACTAGATATCGTCTTGTTCCTTTTTAAGGTTATAATATTACTTAACTTGGGGTGTTAACAAGGTAGATTCTGGTTCTAGACCAGTATATCCAGAATGTAAACTACTCAATGGGTTCAGTATCAGGTTTGAAACAAGTACTTCATAACCAGCTCAATAAACATCCTATTTGTTATTCAATTGCAGGGCTGGAACCCCAAAATGCGTTAACATACTTTTAATCAACCATCACCTGTGCAGGGCCATCCAGGAGTCCAATACGGTAGATGTTCGAGATTCAAGTTTTATAAATTCTGAGTAATCTTAAAAATATATTCGGACAAGGGTCAAATTTGGGCCCAATTTTTGTGGTGTCAGATCAAATTGAAATGGAATGACAATTAGTCCAGAGGAACAACACAACAGTGAACCCAAACGATCGAAAACAGGTTTAAAATATGATGTAAAGAGTTTTTTTCACCTTTTTTTATAGGTATTTTTGTAAAAAAAATTTCAGAAAGAGTTTGTTTTTGCAGATACAAAAGATACGAAAATCTTTTGAAAGATAATGAAAATATTTGGAAACTTGTTAAACATATAATGTAAAATCAGCCATTGACTCATCTTATTGTGGAAGCTGGTCACAAATGATTCATCTTATTGTCGACCTATAAACTTTAAAAATATTCTTCTTCTTTTTTCAACACAATGAAGTTTTCATAATGTTCTTTTATTGGCATACTTGTAAAGGTGCACTCAAGACATGTATCAAGTGGTTTCATAGCCAGCCATGTATGCACATGATTTGCCCATTAACAAAGACAAGATATCTTATTGTTGGTAGAAATATGAAGATCAACCATGAGTTCATATTTGTTTGGTTTAGTCATGGGTGAAATAACTGCTCATATTGAAGTACATGTATCCCGGTGTATGTTATTTGCTGGTGATGTATTAGTTGGCGAGATTCGAGAGGGAATCAACGTAAAATTAGATTTATGCTTTATGTAGTTGAATGTTGTACAGGCAAGATACATAATGTTAGTAAATTGAGCGTAACAGAAGTGCTGATGAGATGGATGAGTAAAGACTAGGAAAGGTATCCTTAGAAATGCACGCATTTTAAAAATGGAATCACTTCAATAGGTGTAATGCTGATGAGATGGATGAGTAAAGACTGGGAAACATATTTTTAGAAATGAACGTGTTTGAAAAATGGAGTCACTCCAATAGGTGATAAACTAAGAAAAAGTCAGTTGAGATTATTGGAGTATATTCAATGAAGGTTGATTATAATCTCATTTAGAAGAAATATTAAAGTTGAAGGTCCTAAAGAGTGGGTGGGAGATCCAAAAGAACATAGATGAAGATGGTGAAAGCAAATAGGAAATAATTGAAGACTTGGCGTTGGACACTATGTTACGTGCAGTGGCCAAGGCATCCCTCCGAAAAGGTAGAGAGGTCTTGAGTTCAATCCCTCTCGTTGGTCATCCACAAGGATTTATCCCTGCTTACCTGGTATGTGTGATTTGTGAGGGTATTGCATGAATTCAAGGGATTTGGACGAGATATGGTGCTCTAAAAGACTAATTGTCTTGGCCTTGCTAGTCTCAGGCTTACGGGTCTGGAACCCCATCATCATCAAGAAGAAGATGGTGAAAGTAGATAGGAACTCTCTCTCAATAATTGAAGACTTGGTGTTGGACAATGTGTAATGGAGGCATAAGATGCTTTAGGCCAGCTTAAATCTTTGAGGTAAGACTTTTTTGTTGTTGTTATGAGTTAGGAGGACCTTGCAGAAAGGCATGACTCACCAAGACAGAAGCATTATACCTAAAATCTGGGATGTTTAAAGGCACGATCACGAAAAATTGATAAAAGGAAAGTCTAAAAGAAAGGACAACCAATTTATTTGTAGGGTTAAGATGTTTTCTTTTGGATAATTGGATTCCAATTAGTCATACCTTGAATCTAACTCAAGCATTAAGAGTCTTTATAAGGTGCTACACTAGTGCCTGTAGTCAAAGAACAAAGGAGACGAGTAACTCGTGGCATGGATATTGCGGTTTGAGGATTTTTGAAAAATCTTCCAAAGGTCCTATGATAATAAAGATGATCCGATATGGTAGAAGAAGGAATCTGTTGGTGGGGGTCGGGTGGTTGGCGTGAATATTAGGGTACCTCTCTCCTATCCTTTTAGCTTTTGTCGGTCGTCTGTCGAAAGAGCTGCCTATTAGCATCAACTGGTAGGTGGGGGTGGGAATTGTGTTGATTGGGGAACATAGGAGGCCTCACTCATTAAAATCAGGATTCTCTCACATACAAATGGGTCCATCGCTGGAATCCTAATAGAATAAAAAACAGCTGAAAAGCATAGTGGGTAGGGCAGGGGAAAGGAAGCACCTTAAAAGAAACGCTGGTGGAAGGTGTTAGAACCTTGTCCCTTCTCCTTATTCTTCTCTCCCCCCTATTATAGCTTTCATCACTCATCCCTCTCTTTCAATGGCTCCACCACACTTTAACACTTTCTCCAACCACCACCTACACATTTGAATCCTTGAATACAGTTAGTCCCACCCACCTACCCTTAAATTCCACAACAACCAAGAAAAAATTATTTATAAAAATAAAAATAAAAATAATCCAAAAACCCTTGATATTTCAATCCAAAAAATCAAGTGGGTTTTGCTAGAAGTTGAAGACAAGGGCATTCAGACCATTTTCTATTAGCTCAGAGAAGATGGAGGTCAGGGGGTTTTGACATTGTGAGTGATAGTCCCATATCGCTTAGGTATCATAACCTTGGGCTATATGTAAACCTAGGGCAATCCTCACCTTACAAGTCGGTTTTGTGAGGATGTGTTAGGCCTCATGGTCTTCTACATAGTATTAGAGCGGGTAACCACAAGGATGTAGGAAACACATTACACGTGAGCGGGGAGTGTGAGTGATAGTCTCACATCGCTTAGGTATCATAACCTTGGACTGACTTTATATAAACTAAAAACACATTAGGTATCTCGAACAATAATTAAAATATGTCAATTCACCCTTATTACTGTTGTTCTATGAACAAGGAATCTACATATGATATACAAGGGCTTGACCATCTAATAAGCACAATATCAAAGGCATGTGTGGTCCCTCATTGTTGGATGTAACTCATCAAGAATCATAATAATCAATAATACTCATATCGTCACTCCTCTTGCTGAGCAAGTCATCCCGGGTTCTATCATTTGGTCCAGGTCAGTGCCCTAAAAAACCTCCTTCTTTGTTTGGTTGGCATCTCTTGGAAGGATTCTTATGATGGATAACTTGATTGTTCGAGGTTGGATCACTCCCAACTATTGCACCCTTTGCTTGATGGAAGGAGAATCGGTTGATCATATTTTAATTCATTGTTCATTTTCCTATAAAATTTGGTCAAATTTCCTTGGTTTATTTCGTATTAATTGGGTTCTTCCTCGTAAGTTTTCTTCATTGTTGATGAGTGGACCAATAATGTTTTTCACACCAGTAAACGTTAATTGTGGGCTATGCTTCCTTCAGCTATTGCTTGAGGGATTTGGATTGAGAGAAATAACAGGATGTTCAATGACAAGATTAGAAGCTCTCATGCAAATTTTTAGAGATCTTGGACTTATTATACCTATGGTCTAAGTAAAACATAGAGTTCGCAGGAATTTCTTTTGATGATTTTATTTTTAGATGGGACTCTTTATGTAACCAGTGATATTGGTTGTTTCTTTTTCTTGTTCTTTGTGAGGCCTTCTCGATCTCCTTGTATTCTGTTTTCCTCTTTGAAATATATTATATTTATTAAAAAAAAAAAATACTCATATCGTAGATCATCCACATATTAAATGGTCAAAAAACCCATGTTCATCGAAATTACATACAATTGGGTTGTAGTGTTGCACGATATCAAATTTCTCTCAAAGGAGACTTACAAGTCTTTCCTGAAGAAACATGTGACACACGACACTAACCTCGTGCACTTGGAATTGTGCGTGAAACAAATGCCCTTCTAATCTTTAGTCAAACTTACTGAATCAGAAAATTTTCTTCCCATTAGTTTTCGTTATCTCCGTACCACATATTTTTCTTGAAGTCTTACCTGTTAGGCCCAATAACTCTTGAATGTTTAGAGCATCTTTTGCCTTAAAAAAGCATCTTGATTTGTAATTTCTATATAATAAATTAAATCAGTTTTTTAAGTCATGGTTTATCATCCATTCATGGGCCCTACTGAGAAAAGTATCGAATCCCACAGAGGAGAATTGCCTAAGAGGTGGGACATCAAAGTAATATATTCTGAAAGGCATTGAAAATTTCTCTCATCTGCTTTATCTTTTTTTCTTCCCTCCTTGGTCTAGGCTTCTTTTTCTTTTTCTCTCTCTTTTCCTTTATTTATTTGTCCATTTTTCCAATTCTTTCAATAAATTAACAGCCTCATTCACTCCTCCATTCAACCATCTCTCTCTCATAAACATTCGAAACATGTCGAGGAAAGCGAGAGTGAGTTTTAGTCCTGACATCAACGACGAGCCAACCATCTCTCTCAAACACAATTACAGTAGGAGAGTTGGTGGAAACAAGAAAAGATTTGGAGGAATTTGCAGTTTTCAGCTACCGAAAAGCTCGGGATTCTCACCGATGAAATTACTAAAGCGTTTGAGTGCTAAAGTTGCAAGAGGTGTAAGTTTGGCTACAATGAGGAGGAGGAGGTCTTCACCTAAGGTTTCTTCTTCGAATTTAGGAAGATCAAGGTCGTACGTTGCTCCTGTTGATTCTCATCAGACGGAAGCAATCAAAGACTGTATAGAATTCATCAACTCTTCTTCTTCTTTACGGAGATCAAATTCTGCTTCTGCAATTATTTGATGGATTTTGTAGCAATGTAAATGGAAGGATAGTGAATGAGAGATGATCATAACGTTATTATTGTAACGATTGTTGTTGTTATTTTCAATTATAGTATACTTAATGAGAGTTACTATTCCCACACCAACTGGCCGGAATTTACATAAGAATTGGTGTGGCATTAGTAAAAGTGGGCGCGGCAATAGAAGCTCTCTACTTAATACCTCAAAATTTGAATTTCTAATAGACAACCCTTTTGATCTATTGACCCTATATCATTGGATTGTCCTGAGGAGGATGTCCTCTTGAGGGTCTAGATCATTGGATGGTCATCACAATTTATAAATGGGTAATCTCGAGGACCACATAACTTTCTAGCTTGAGCAACAAAGACCCCAAGGATCACTGGGAAGATTCCAACCTCAAATGAGGTTTGAGGATCTCCATCAAACCAAAGTTTGAAATGGAATGAAATTTCCTAGAGATATAAAAAGAAAAGATCCCTCGAAAACATGTACTAACCTCTAAGATATTTCTCACTTACAGATATTCAACTGCGTTGTTATAGTTGGCAAAGAAATTGTTTTATGAAATTTTGTCTCATTAAAAATATTTTCTCTGTAAAATTTCCCCCTGAAAAAGTATTTTAGTGTTTTGCAGCTAGCAACAACAGATTAGTAGAGATAAAATTCTATCAAAAAAAAAAAAAAATGCTATTTGGGTGAAATTTTTTTATATTTTAAAGTGGAGCGACAAGATAGTAATATATTGAGATTTAAAAAGACTTGCAGTGACATTAATGAGATCAATGACAGATATAATATAAATATGTGAAGTGACAAGATTATATGATGAAATTTGGATTAAAAATGGGAAAAATTATGACAAGAAAGACTTAGCGATCATTGGAACAAATTTTTTCTTTTCCTCGCTAAATAGAGTTCAATTAATGCTGGAGTGAGTTCAATGAGGGACAACTTGATGTGATGGCACACACATGCCCAAAGACACAAAGAAAACACATCTATAGGCATGCACACACCATCACGACAAGGTATCCCCATTTTTTTCTCATTACTCAAAGAGTAAGGATTTAGAACAGTGTCCCGTTCCTAACTAATATGGAAATGTGATCCATCCCTAGGTGAATCTATACACAAAAGATCAGTTTGATTGGTGATTCTTGGTATGTAAGTTCATACAAGAGATGGACTACATATCCATACGGTCAATGGGTCTCAAAAATGTCATGTGGCATAAAAATGAAATGCCACTTGACCTTGGTTAGGAAAATGGGACACCATTCTGGACCCCTACTCTTACTAAAATACTAGGAGCCTAAAAAGGCTATTATCCATTATAGCGATGGCTTGTAGAATAAAATCATAGACTTTCAAAGCAAATCCAATAAACAAAGAATGTAGCCTTCAGCTTCACGAGAAAAGAGACCTTGTCTCTGGTTTGTCTTTTGACAGGTTCATGAATGTTGGAAAGGCTACCAAATATCAGAAGACTAACATTCCTTACCGAAGGGTTCACTGAACCAGCCTAGTTTTCTTACTTGATAGCGCTTCAATTCCTCTTGGATAATCATGGTAAAGGAGATCATCACCACCTCTGAAAATGAATGGGTCAATGTCCACGTGCATAAAGACCAGTCATCAATCATGATACAGGGGCTGAGCCAAGATTTTCGCAATCCAAGAGTAGAAATTAAAATTTGTTTTTTTCAAGGGGGATCTAAGAGTGAAAATTTGTCGCAATAACTCACTAGTCCATGGACTTCAAAAATTATTGTGAAGCAACTGTAAATCCACGCTGGTCATATAGGCATCACATGCATGCATGGTAAATAAAAAATTTCAGAAACTTAAAAAGAAAAAAAAGAAAATGCATGAAATTAACAAGGCAGCAGAATTCAGAACATTAATCAAATGGGTTTAATCCGTGTTGGTATTCAGGATAATACACTGCTGACTGAAATAATGTCTATAACTGCCAGAACAAATCAAAAGGGCGATGGAGCACAGTAGTCCCATTAGCAGAATACAAAATTGTCAAGGCTTAAGGCCCAGATACAAAAACATAAAACATGTATTTTTGGCTCTCGCTCTGTTTCCGGGAAGCTTGTGCTCTCTCAAATGGCAGAAAACCTGAGACCCTAATAAAAACCTGATTTCTAGCTTCCAGCTGCAGTAGGTATAGCTGCTGGTTTCGCATCTTCAGCTTTCTCATGTTCTTTGTTGAGCATCTATATAAAGAAACCCCCAAAATTTGAAATCTTCAGACTATATTTTACAATAAAGCTATAATTGTAAAAAGCTACAACGGTTGAATGTCATGATCCCAAGAACTTGTCGGACAAAACCAAATCTTGAAGTAGCATTAATTGAAAAAAGACCAATTAATTTCAGGAGAAAACACGTTACCTTGTTGTTGATCAGGTTGTGAAGAGCAATTACACTCCGGATGAGTGAAGAAAGATAAATAACCAACATCATGTCATTTGTTTTCACTGTGCATGAATTAAGGCAAAAATATATCAAAGATCCAAAAAGTTGGCAGATTGATTAGTCATAAAAACAACAAAGTGAGGAAATATTTAGGGATTCAGCTTTCCTTACCAGCGAAAGCCTTGACTAACTCAGTCACATTGAGATTTGGAAGTAGGTTGAACACATCCTGCAGAGAATAATTTTCATATGAATCCAAGAATAAATCTGGAATAAGTAACAGTTACAGTGAACATCACCACCTCACCCAAGAAAGCAATAAATATTGAACACACTAGGACATCTATAAAAATAAAAGAAATCATTTATATATGTATAGGGGTTAGAAGTTTCGAAATGGGCTAGTTTAGAAGTTGAAGAATTGTGGACCGTTCGATTTTTGTAATCCACTTTTGACGGGGTTAGAAGTTTCATAGAGATCATCCTCACAAAAAATCAGCCCATTCTGAAACTTCTACGGGTAAGCTGGACTTGAACCCACGAACTCAAAGTTGCTTTGCGATGTGTCAAACCAACTGAGCTATGGGTCTTAAGCCCAAGGTAGCCAATATTACAACCATGATACTGAAAATCCAAAATAGAACTTAAATGAGAAGGAAAAAATACCTGTAAATGGTACATAATCTCATGATTTAATGGGAGCTTTCCCTCAATTACAAGATCAAGATAACCGCGTATCTCTCGGAGTCGTGCATCCAACCCTTTCAAGGCTGCAAGTTTGCCAGTAACCTGTACAGGGCAACAGAGAACTACATATTCCTTCTCTTTTTTCAGGTAAAATTAAGAAATTGAAAACATAAACTTTTCCCTAATTTTTTTATCTATTATGGAAATATTAAAGAGGTGATCCACCAAAAAACAAAAAGAAAGAAAGAAAGAAACATGAAAGAGATGCATTAAAATTTTAAATGGAAAAAAAAAATGATGAAAAATGAAGTGACACCTCTGTTGCAAGGGTGCTAATGGTTGTATCCTTCACATCCCTGAGCAAGTGCTCCACTCCTATTGATGGGTAACAAGGGAAATGCATTAGGTATTGGAAATGGAGGGGATCAAACTAATACAAAAAAAGAAATAGCAAGTCACCAGAATTTTTATTGCTTTGGATCCCACAAGGACAATAAAATTTTGAGACTACTGTATTTCTCCCCATAGAACATACCGATTTCCTCAACTTCATGAGCAGCAATTTCCGAAGGCACATGTACGAAGACCTTCTGGCTTTTCTGAGTAGCGTTCTGTAACAATTGCAAAGATTAGCTTAAGAGCTAGAAAAAAATAATGATACTTTTAGTTTATATTAGTCTACTCTCAACATCAGTACAATAGTCCTAAACAGTTGTGTTTCGTACATCAGAACTCAAGATTAAGTATATGAATGGTCAAAAACTCACATTAAAAATTATTCAGGAGAACTTGATTTCCTTACCTCTTTGACCTCTTCGACAGCATAGTAAGCTTTCGTAGGAATACCTAGCTCTTTTGGCTGGACATCGATAATGACCAAGACAGGATTTGGAACATAACTGCATATCACAATTGAGTTAATATAAAAAACTAACACAGAAAGAACTATTTGGAGTTCAAATCCACATTGCCCTAACTACTGATCAGGTTTATATCTATTCAACAAACAACACATCTATAATGTGCTTTTCAATGGTTATGGTTTTACAATTTCAAGCAAAATTTGACAATTTTTTTTTTAAATCATCATGTGTACGATTTTTTAAGTGTCTCCAGCTTTTGTTTGGCACAATTTGTGGCATATTTCTTAAATTGCAAGAGATGTTCGAAATAGTCAAGGAGAATATTTTTCCTTTTTGTGAGGTACAGTGGTTGCTCCACTAGATCGATGGTTGTATAAGGATAACTAATGTTGCTAACCCTTAGGCATAAGGTGATTTCAACTCCACTGAAGAAACCTGCCTGTGGTTGGATTGAACTCACTACTTCCCACTTGAGAGGAAACACACCAACCATCTAAGCTTTCAATTGGGTGTTAGTAAAGGACAACTTTAATCCAGAAAATAGTCAGTTCAGGTCATGTTGAGATAAGGCTTCGATGATGATGGTGATTGAAAGTGAAGAAGAAAAGCAGAGAAAATTGGGGAACACAGGTTTTGTGCATACAAGTAGGGTTTATTTATATAACGTTCTCTGGCAATAGGTCATCCATTTTATTTTTATTTTTTGATAAGTACAAATTTATTGATGCGGAACAACATATAAGGAAAGCTTACAAGGCGGTCGAGATGACCAACCAAGAAAATAAAGTCTCCCAGTGGAAAACAAAGTCTTCAAAGAAGACTCCCTTAAATTCAGGAGATAACTTGCACCAAAAAAATAAAAGGCCCAAAATATTTAGATTGATCTGCTGAAGAGTAGAAACAATCCCTTGCCAGTGAATTCAGTTTCAATTTATTCAAAGGTGCCAGCTTGCTAAGTTGGTTAAAGCCTGTGAGTGTTGATACCACAGCCTGAGTTTAAAACCAACTTTCACCTACTAATTACTGACCACAACTCTAGCTTGCCTAGCAATAGAAAATATAAAATGAATAGGCAGTGAGAAAGCAGGTAGGGTAGAGGAGAAATTATAAGGGAAAAAAAGAGTAAAATATCATAAATCAAGACATTGCATGATGAAGACCCTTTAACCCCTTCACAGTAACTTATCTCTTCAACCACATCAAAGAAAAAATAACTTTAATTTTTTTCCAAAAATAATAATTAAAATAAAATAAAATCAGTCATCTTACTCATGGAATAATGCGTGAACATCTAGGTCATTTTCTCGTAGCTTCGGACCTGTGCTGTACCAACCTACGACATGCTCCTTGGCTGAAACAAATATTAGTCAATTTGATCACATATAAGGAGAGGTGATACCAGGTAATCCATACAAGATGTAAAACCCTCATTATTGATGAAGATCATAATAAATACCATTGATTCTCTTGAACATGGAAAACATTGATTCATGGTAGTTATGGTCAAGAAACCATATGCTAGGATCCTTGTCATCTTCTTCAAAAGGCACTGCAAAATTTTCAGAATTTATCAAAAATGGTACTTGATCCTACTCATCATGAAAATCTTGCAGAGTGGAACGGAGGAACAAGATTCATTTAGCCGAACCCAAATCTTGAGATGAGGGTTTGTTGTTCTTGTCTCAGGCAAATCTTGAAAGGTAACAAATTTAGGAACCAAATGAAGTATACACAAGTATATAACCATGGTTGCAAGCCATTACAAGATATATTGCATCAATTAGAGACAAACCCAAAATTTTGTAGCATTGTAATGCCTTAGGGGATGTTGTTTGTTGTTTTGTTTTTGTTCGCTTTTTTGGGAGAGTCATCTCGACTTTCCCTTTTGTTTGTTTCTGTTTTTCTTTTTCTTATCAACCAAAAAAAAAAAAAAAATACATCAAGAAATTTCGAGGCAATAAGAAAATTTAAACTTAATAACCACCCATCAATGGGGTCACAAGAAAGTCTCCCTTAGTTAGATTGTTAAGAACTTGATAATTGTTAGAAATCATTTCAATTATAAGCAAAACGTGACAAGAAAGTCTCCCTTAATTAAATTGTTAAGAACTTGATACTTGATAGAAATCATTTCAATTATAAGCATAACTGATAGCAAATGGTTATATTTTTTAAATATCTAGTTAAATGTGGATTAGAAGAAAAGCCATGACAAAGGTCTGATACATGGTTTCAACTGAAATAGGACAATATGGAATTTATAAGTTCTAAGGATTGTTGTAAGATGGGAATTTAAAGGTTTGTACGTACAGACTCGTAAGTAGTAGTTTTTTTCCTCTCTAATTTGCAAAGCACATGTAACTTTAATCTTACATGTCTTGCCTCGGAGAATGCTTAAGAGCCTAGTACCAAGTGACTGTGTTTGTACTAGCTACTAGCACCCACCTAAGTCCTATTTTAGACACTTGGGGTCCCAACTGGGCAAAACAATTACCACATTGGTTTTGACCCATTCTTTAGTTTGAGATCTGAAACACTTCAATTCTACCCTTCTTTTCTGACTATGACATCATTTAAGTTGCCAACTTGCTAAGTTGGTTGAAGTATGTGAGTGTTGATATCACAACCTAGGTTCAAAATCTACCTTCTAATCATTAATCTTGCTTGCTTAGCCAAAAAAAAAAAATGTTATTGAAAACAATCCTTGATCTTGTCCTTTAACCCACTTAACTTGCCTTTTTCCCCAACTTTAAACCCTCATCAAATCAATATACCCTACTGCCCAGATTTCAATCACCACCTTATTTGAGGACTGGCTCCATCTTTTTTGGTCTCCAAAACACATCTAGAACATGTCTTATGGTTAAACACTAACACAGAATCATTATCACCCTAAATCCTAAATATGAGTCTTTCCATTTACGCAAAAATGATACAAAAAAAAAAAACCGTTGCTCAGCTACCAGTTCTAAAATCTGAGATTCCACCCATAGTTAGCAATTCGGTGTACGGCAAAAATTAGTCTCGAGTACAATTTGGAATATACATTTAGTAGTTCATTTAAAAATCTGGTCAAAAATTTGAAGAATGGCAAAAAATGTGACATGAGAATGGTTTGGGTATAATTCAACTTCAATACTCTAAAAAACTTTCAAAAATTCGTGTGTATACATACTAAAATTTTCATAGTACTCACATCCAAATATTTAGAAAACTCCTGTATTTTTAAGATTTATTATTTTTATATCTTATTTTTCAAAATCACCATCAATACCCTTCATCTTTGAACTAATCCTTAGTAAATTAAGAACATATGATATTTTTATGCATGTATATCAAACACTTGAGCCTTATTACAAATCAATAACACTTGGATACCTTTACACATATTCCATTTTAATATTTATTCTAAAATAGCATATATAGAAAAAATTTAAAAACAAGAACATAAATTTTTTCCTTATGATTAATCATACTATTAACACAAATATTCATAATGCAAAGCACATACTATCTGAATTAATTAAGTTGCCAAGACTCACGTTCAAAAAATCCAAGAGGAGAGAAAAGATATGTAAAAGGAGTGAAAAAACTAATTGTTGATCGATAATTGTGAGATTCGATAACTAACAATGATTAGTGCAATAACAATCAACAATTAGTGATTGTCTAATGATGAAACCTTGAAGTGTAAAGAGAGAATAATGAAGAGCTACTTTATCAATTTAGGGAGTTGGAGACCAAATTTGAACTTGTCATCTCCTTGACAATCTCAATGTTAAGTACTTAAATATTATTAAAGCTACTTTATCAATTTAAGGATTTGATTTAGCTTCAAATTGTGACGAATTTGAATTAAGAGAGGATTAGTTGATTAAGAATTATTCTATAAACATTCCTCCTATTTTCATGGGTAGATCAATAAGCTAGGCTACCTCGAATCATTTTCTTCTCTCTTTTCATATATTCTTTTGTACGTTTTCGCAACAATCCTAACGGAAAGTTACAGTCAAACCCTAAATGCAAAGCTCTAGACCCTAATTTTATTTAAAATGCAACCTTAACCCATAATCTCACACAATTCCAATATATAAAGTAAAGCCAATTTTATCTAACAATGTCAAAACCCAAAACCCTAGCTTTCTTCCCCAAATTCAAATTACATCCGTTTTCCTGATCAGGGTATGAAATATACAAATGTACAGCTAATAATCTGGATAAAATTGCATAAAATTGAGTCGGAAATCGAAGAATCCATAGAAAAATTGCTAGAGTTAAGATCTAATCAACCTTAAAAGAGAGAAAAAAAAAATGAAATCTTGAGGGTTATTAGAGAAGATTGAAGGATCGAACCTGCATAGCTGTTGGTTACATCAACAGTTCCCTTGAAAGAACTCCCAAGTAGAACACCAACCACTCGTTTCCGAGTATCTCTCGCTACTCTGTTGTAATTATCAACGATACTGAGAAGAACAAGAGGATGAACTATCACCTTCTCGATCGGCCTTGATGAGATCTGCTGTGTCTTTATCACATCCATCGCGAACAGTAATCAACGGCTGAGATTTGCCGAGTTCGTGCTTCTTCTTCTAATTTTTCTTTCTTGAGTTCCAAGACTTCGATACTAAGATGTGTTTGTAGATACAAGGAAGCAAGAAAAACCCCAAGACACGAAAGGTAGTATTTACTTTAGTGTTGCTTTATATTTATAGCTGCCGCACTTTTTTTTTTTTTTTCTTTTTCTTAAGCTTTGAGCTGCAAATAAAAAAAATAATATAATATAGGGCTGGCAATGATCCCAAATAAACCAGATGTCCGACTCGATTCCATCCGAAAAATATGAAAAATCGGATTCAGATTGAAATCTTAGATCTGATACAATTTCGGATTGGATTCAGATGTACCCCAATCAGTTTCGAAAAAAATTTGATTCGAATATATTTTATTATTATTTTAATTTTATATAAATATATATATGGATAAAATATTTTAGCTTTTTTTGGCTTCCCTCAATATTCGTAATTGAAAAAAAGTTTTTTTTTTTTAAATTATATATTTTAAATTTTTTTGAACATTGAAAATTTGAAAATAAGGATGAAATGAAATGGATCAGATTGATTTTGGATTAAGGATGAAATGAAACGGATCAAATTCGGTTCTCACATTCACACTCAAGAACGGATCAAATTCGTTACACGAAATGAAATGGATCATGTACATGTTTAAAAAAATTCAAATTAATATTTAAGTGGTATTGATCCAGTATCAAATCGATCTGTTTCTAACTCTATCTTCACCCTCCAATCAAGACACTTGATTTTTCTCTTAAGTCTCTTCAATCTCTAGGGTAAATTAGTTTTAATCTATTTGACCTCATCTTCAAACTCTTTATCGAAAATCTTTGATTTTCATATTCAAAATCCCATTGGAAAATGCTAGTTTCAAACTTGCCACTGATATACATCAAAATGTGGCTTAGTGTATCTCATGTATCATACTATATATTGCATCATATACTCTAACAAGTTGATCACTCCACCTCAAACGTCAATTTAGACTATAGAAGTCTTACATTATAATTTGTGACGAGCGTCAAACCCAAGGTTGATGATAGTGATGATGACATTTGGCCTCGTGTATACTGAATGCACCACTGCTATTGACGAGAAGAACGAGAACCTTAGAACCATGGCACCACTGGCCATCGGCCTGAGTGTAGCTGCTAACATTCTCCTTAGTGTGCCTTGGCCCCATTGTTGGGGCTGGCATAGCAGGATCCATTTACGTGCTCATCTTCGACGACAATGAAATAAGAAGATAGTTCCGGCACCTTTGGTTTCTCTTATGTGTGTGTTTTTATTTTTGTTATTCTTGTCTAATCAGTGTTTTAAAAATCAAACCAAACGGGGGGTTCAACTGGATTTTGTAATTAAATCAATTCTATTAATGAATCATGAGTTCTGCAAGTATTGTCCATTTTTCATAATTTAGGGAAAATGTCAATACATACGTACATGTGTCCTACCGAATTGAACCAACGTCGGTTTGTGGTCCAACAAATTTGACAAACATTATGTCTGATCATTGTTTGGTTTTTGAAACATTGGTTTGAATGTTATGGATGGGACTTGGCCAAGTTGTACAATCTTCTCAAGTTTCCTCAATTGATTCAAGTAATTTTAAAATCAAACCACCTACAAAATCCAATTGAGCCAAGCCGACTTAATGTAAAATTGCAATAGCTGATCATCTAGGGGGGAACTCAATCGAAAGCTTTAACCCCAAAACCCAGAGAGAATATCTTTGAGTCTAGACACTATAGGAGCTATAATCTGAAGTTCTTGACAAATCTTCCTTCGGATTCACATACAAAATGGTAATGGCGTGCACTAGTGTTGGAATGCCAACACCTGACCAACATGTGTATGAAGGAAAGAAAAAACTAACACATTGTAATCTCTATATGGATACAAATAAATAAATAAATAAATGTTATACAATCAGGATCTTTAGAAAAGTATATAAGCGAAAGAAGTAAAATTTCTATTAACTTGGTCATTGAGGTATAGTCACATAGACAACTAGACAACTATGTATATTATCAAGGAATCGTAATCAATTACAAGACAGAATATTTGAAGATTAGACTGAGATTTATATCAGGATCATAGTGGGGAGAGTGAGGTCGTATGGCTAACTTAGTAAGATTTCAAACCTTACCAAGGGCATCTGAGCCCACATGGATTGCCTCCAATACCACAGCCCTCCGGATTTCATTGTATAAATCAGACTTAAGAAAATTTTAAAAGCTTTTTTTGGGCTTGGTCCAAGGTTTTGAAAATGGACGACTAGTGAACTCTTAAATTTAAAATTAAAACTCAACGGCACAAAATAAATTTTTTTTTTTTTTTGGTTGTTGTTGGGTGAAAGTTCATAAAATTTTGTGATCTATATCCCTGTAGCATCCAATCATTTTTTGGATGCCACAAGCACTTCATGGAAAAAAGGGCAGATTTGACGCGATTCTTTTAAACATTGTGAAAAGGGGTTCAATTCGACAGATCTTGGCATCGAATTTACCCGTTTTTTCATGCAGTGAAGGGGGTGCCATTAACAAGTTTTTGCGACTAACTTAATCAAGAAAGTATTTTTCTCATGAAAAAAAATATATATAATTTGTGCAAAAGCCATTTAGGACATCTTGAAAGTGAATCGTATTCCATGAATATGATATCTATCTAGTGTGATGTATGGAATATATGACATGACAAAGGTGGAGTATTTCTATCGATCGGTCATGTCATATAGGCCCGAGTCGGACATCCAATTGCTTCGATTTGAATTATCCGGAGGATACCTTATATATATCTATATATATATATATATATATATATATATTACTTATTATGACAAATTAATGATTATTGACAGATCAGCTAAATGCAGGAGTAGGACACTGTGCTTCCTTGGTCCAGGTAACAATGGCTAAGTGTGAAGTGTGAATAGATGAACTAAGAAAGCAAAAGATGTGGAATTTATAGGAAAGACAAGAAACCAAATTAAAGCAACATTCGCAATACTTTTTAACTATGATCGATAAAGCAAATCACATTAAAAATCTGAAAACTGAAGACTTGTCACTAACAACTATTGAATTGGCTTTTCTACCGTAAAAAGTCACAGGTAGATGACCACTATTATGTCTCCAAAAGAAAATGACCCTAGTTGATTGAACAACCATGGTTATGGATGCAACAAATTATGTTCAATCTTAATAGTCAAATCTATTGTAAAAAAGATGACGGTTTTTTCACGTGTTTTTTATTTTATTTTATTTTTATTTTTATTTTTATTTGTATTTTGTTGTTGTTGTTGTTGTTTTAAACGCATTTTTTTACATTTTAAACAAGTTTTTTTTTTCAAAAGGGAAAAAAAACACTAAACACTTTCTTTTTTTTAATGTGGGATTTGATACATATTAGAATTTGGTGATTATAAATGTAGAAATATGGGATTTGATGATAATATCTTGATGTTATGATTTTTTATTTTTTTCAATAATTTTTTATTTTGAACAAAAGATATATTGATGAGTAAACTTTTTTTGGCATCATAAAATTTATAATTAGTTTGATAACATGTTGTATTGGAAATATAGAATAAATTAAAGTAAATATCTTATGTATTATTAGATATATACATTTTTCATAATTTCTAAAATATTTTTTATGTTTTATATTTCATCATTTTTTTCCTTTTTCTTTCTCGTTTTTTCCTGTTTTCGACGCTTTTCCTTGCCGTTTAAACCCGCACACCAACTTTGTGACTATAGTCATATCGTGCAATTAAAGTATAAAGAGAATATGGAAATCGCCACACGAGTTATCCATGTGATGATGAGGGAATAATTTTTCGCTTCAACATTTAACGTCTCAAGATTATCAATGGTTAAGTCTCAATTTTCTTTTTGTTTAGAGATCAATATTATATGGTCATTTTTTATTTATCTATAGTCACTTTCCTCAAAACTTAAATTTAGTAGTAGTCATTGGTTACTCTTTTCTTATGATCATAGATTCCTATCAATTTGTCTTTGGGTTTTTTTTTGTCGTCAATTAAGTTCTAAGATCATTGTCTTTTTTTTTCGTCCTTGTTCAAACAAGTAATTCTTAACATATTCTAAATATCCGATGATTCCATTAGTGGATGTAATTAAAAGTTCTTAATCAGAGCAAGGAAATGTTCCTTATTTTATCATATATATCATGTTCGATATATCCCTTATTTATTTAATCCATGTGGTGTTACTTTGCTTAACATGGATGTCAATGTAATAGATGTCTGATTAGGATTAATTGCACACTTGTGCACATACAAATGTCATATTATAGATGCCATGCGATGCACTTCTTGTAAAGAAACCAATCCCAAAACAATAAATAAAGAAAAAAATAAAACAAGATACAATTACAAATAAAATAAAGAAATTTTTACATGGCTCATACCGATTCTACTATGAAGAGAAAATTTGCAATTACAAATTATACTCTTTCACTAAAAATAGATATATATTTTATTATAAAGAGAAAATTTGCAATAACAAATTACAATCACTATGTTTAAGTACTCCTTCGTGACTAGTACCATTGGGCTCCACAAATCATAACAGCTGGTGAAAGAATGTATTGTGTAAATTCAAATAAGAAATATCTTAGGGAAAAATTTGGAAAACAATCCCCTTAACGGGTAATAATCCATAAGATTTGTTATTTGGATGTGTTAGCAGGCATTTTTGTAGTCTAGGAAACTAGGTTGGGGTCCAATAAAGATGCTTTCATTTTCACTTACCAATGAATAAATAAAATAGAGTCGTGCTAATATGACTCATAAGATGGCATACTCAATCGACTCCCTGACGTTACAAGTTCAAGAATCATAGACCTATATGCCTTGGGATACATGATTGCACTTCCCCATAAAAAAATGTATCCTGAGGTAAACAGATCTACAGTTCCCAAACTTGTCCAGGTTTGAGAGTTGATTGAGTATGCCACTTGGTGAGTCATATTATCAGGACTCATTAAAGACTCATGCTGGAATGACCTCAAGTTGGAATCTCATATTACACTTCTTGACGGGAAAGTTAATAGGAATCATAAATGCTTTTTCATTCGTATCTCAATAAAATACATCTATGGTTCTCATACACTTTCATGTCAAGAAGTATGATATGAGGTTTCAGTCTAAGGTCACTGCAGCATTATTCCTTAATTAAATATCATGGCGTCTCCAAATTGAAATTTCATAAACTTTAATTAACTTGCTACTTTTCTCTACATCAAAAGTTTGATATTCTCCCTAAAAAAAATTGCATTGAAGCATCATCTCACAAAATAATCAAATAATATTTTGTATCATTTCTTTGTGGGAATGGATTCTCTGTAGCTCTTGTTCTACAGTACGTCCATAGAATATTATATTGAATAAAAACCACAACTCAGTCCTCTGTACTTATAGTTTAGATCATAGGTTAAAAAAAACTTTTTTTTTTTTTACCTAATCAAGAGTTTTTTAAATGGATAGTCAGGGAACCCTTAAATTTTAAATGACCGCATGTAACAGTCTTGATGATGTGGCACACCCTCACCCGTTTATAACAGGTACATAGAGATAAATAAATAAATAAATAACAGGTTACAGAGGATCTACGCCCTTTCTTTGTACATCCAATTAATTGATCACTGATACATACGACATTTACGTTGAATGTGCCCAAGACATTTGTAAGAGGTTTTTTTGTTTTGTGTTTTGTGTTTTTTTATAAGAAATATTTCATTAATAGAAAAAGCAAGGCCGGCCAAGGTGACCAACCAAATTGATTGTTGAAAATGGCTAATTAATCATGAAAATTATCAAATCTAGTAACTGAAAATCATCATTCAAGGTGATTGTTTGCTTTTATAGAGGAAAAAATGGAACCATGCATGCCCATGGATTAAAACGAGTGAGATAAGTTGATCCTTCTATCAAAACATTCATTGAGAGTATTAGAGGGATAAAAAAATGTTTATTATGGACAAGTGAGATATGTTGATCCTTCTATCAAGATTTGATGTTAACAAAAGTATGTGCTAAGCGGACGATTTAAAGGCATGATGTCACTTGTACAAAGATCAAATTAAGTAAGACCTAAGCACTTTAACCGTAAACAAATTTCATCGTACAAATTAACTCTATTGAAGAATGAACCAATATCATGTACAAATTACTGCAAAAAAATTTCTTTCAAAGACACAACATATCTTCTATACAAGTAATAAACTTATACGGAAATATGGATATTTAAATTAGCATGCATAATTTTTATGAAAACATGAAAATTTTATGTAATAATTATTAATTTTAAAAGATACCAAAATCTTCACCATTTATAATTTGAAATTTTTTGTAAAATAAGTAGATTTTGTGTACACATGGGCACCCATGGAGTAGAACCAATCAGTTTTGATTGCTTATTTTCAATACCTGATAAAAATTATGTCTAAAAGGAATCAAAAGTTCCACTAGCTATTTGTGCATGTTAGGAATCGATTTACTTTTACCATTTTTTCATATTATAAAGAGTTGTGACTATCGCACGTGGCACACTCAATCGACTCTTTTGACGTGATAAGTTTAGATACCATAGATCTATATGTCTCGGGATACACATTTTTATGAGAAAGTATAATTTTGTTTCCCAAGCCGTATAGGTCTACGATTTCGGACTGGTCACGTCGCCAGAATGGATTGAGTGTGGCACGTGGGGGTAATCAGATTATAAATGATGTGTAATGATTGAAGGTCTTCGTACCTTTGAAATTAATAGATTAATTATGATTAATATTCCATCTTACTCTAATTAGGTGTGAGTATGTCATCCGTTCGTTGTATTCTTAATATACAACGATGTTGGACTGTAGAGAAGTCCTTTCTTCTTCGAAACGTTAGCCATGCAAACTTGCACCAATTACTCATACTTGTTCTTTCTTAAACTTCTGAGATTTCCCAGAATTCTCCGGGTTTTCCATTTATTTTCCAAACCAGCCTATTTTCTCTGTTTGGGTAAACTATTTCTAACTACCCCCCTCTCTCTCTGTCTCATAACACACCCACAGTTTCACCAAGTCAGCAAGAAAAGAAAAGAAAAAAGTCCTTAAAATTTTTCAATCGTTTTCGTGTCTAAGACCTTTCTCATCAACCCAACAGAGACTCCAATTTCCTAACAACCCTTCCAATATCTCTCTCTCTTCTTCACATATATACTCACCAATCTCCTCTCTTTCTCTTCAGTACTGACTTCCCTCCTCTCTAAATCTATCTTCACTAATGGAAACCCTATCTGTCATCTTAGCGGCAGCAATTGCCACGTCAGCATATCTCATCTGGTTCTATCATTTCGCCCGAAATCTAACCGGTCCAAAGGTCTGGCCTTTTATTGGCAGTCTCCCGAGTTTATTTGCGAACCGGGCTCGTATTCACGACTGGATATCTGGGAACCTTAGAGAAACCGGTGGTTCATCCACTTATCAGACTTGCACTCTTGCTCTACCTTTCGTAGCTAGTAAACAAGGTTTCTTCACTGTCACGTGTCACCCTAAAAACATCGAACACATACTTCGAAACCGGTTCGATAATTACCCGAAAGGGCCTACTTGGCAAGCGGCCTTTCATGATCTCTTAGGCCAAGGTATCTTCAACAGCGATGGAGACACGTGGCTCATCCAACGGAAGACAGCTGCTCTTGAATTCACGACTCGGACTTTAAGACAAGCCATGGCTCGGTGGGTGAACCGGACTATTAAACTGCGCTTATGGTGCATTTTAACAAAAGCTGCTACAGAAAACTCCCCAGTAGACTTGCAAGATATTTTACTTCGTTTAACGTTCGATAACATATGCGGGTTAACATTCGGAAAAGATCCGGAAACGCTCTCACCCGGTTTACCCGATAACCCATTTGCCAATGCTTTTGATTCTGCTACAGAAGCGACTCTTCAAAGATTGCTGTACCCTGGTTTCTTGTGGAGGTTGAAGAAAATTTTCGGATACGGAGCGGAAAAAAGGTTGAAAAAAAGCCTCCAAGTTGTGGAAAATTACATGACGGATGCCATAGCGGCGCGTAAGGAAAGTCCGTCTGATGATCTGTTATCTCGATTCATGAAGAAGAGGGACGTTGACGGTAACTTCTTCCCAAGTTCTGTTCTCCTTCGTATCGCTCTCAATTTCGTCCTCGCAGGCCGAGACACCTCGTCTGTGGCACTAAGTTGGTTTTTCTGGCTCGTTATGAGTCATCCACGAATTGAAGAAAAAATCGTTAATGAGATATCAAAGGTTCTCAAAGAGACACGTGGCGAAGATCCAGCGAAGTGGGTGGAAGAGCCTTTGGTGTTTGATGAGGCAGATCGTTTGATTTACCTGAAAGCAGCTTTAGCCGAAACGCTACGCTTGTATCCATCTGTTCCAGAGGACTTCAAGTACGTCGTATCGGACGATATTTTACCAGATGGTACGCATGTACCGGCCGGTTCTTCCGTTACGTACTCTATTTATTCGGTTGGGAGGATGAAAACGATTTGGGGGGAAGATTGTTTGGAGTTTCGGCCCGAAAGGTGGTTGTCACCAGGTGGAGACCGTTTCGAAACGCCGAAAGACAGTTACAAGTTTGTAGCGTTTAACGCTGGTCCAAGAACGTGTCTTGGGAAGGATTTGGCTTACTTGCAAATGAAATCAGTAGCTGCGGCCGTACTGTTACGTTACCGGTTGTCTCTGGCTCCAGGTCACCGAGTTGAGCAGAAGATGTCGTTGACGCTTTTTATGAAGAATGGACTTCGTGTGAATTTACATCCAAGGACACTCACAGGGGTCACCTCCAAAATCTAGAATTCTAGATCTCGTACGTTCGTTATTTCCTTCTTACGAAAAGGGTATGATTGTCATTTTCACAACTCGTTTATTCGTTCCTCCATACCACATACTAGGGCAATTTAGTCATTCAACCTACGTCACAGAAGAATGGACTCGGTCGTCTCCTGCACAGTTGTTTGAGGGTATATGTTGATCATATATTTGCTTTTTTTATATTTTTAATTTAATAGTAAAATGTGTTTGTCGTTTGAAGAGATAATAAAGCATTGTGTGTGGTATATAAAGAGACCTTGTCGTCATTCTTTCTCAAATGTGAGGATATTACAGTCATTAAAGATATCTCTTGTCTACGATTTATGCGAATTGAAGTAGAATCATATATGATCTTCTCTCCAAGAGTCCCTTTCAATTTGTAGCTCAAATCTTGAGATTTGAAGGAGTAGATTCCTTTTTGTTCACGAAATTCCGTTCTCCTGAGTCATATATTCTCGTAGAAATTCCGAGTGTCTAATCAGGTATGGTCAAAGAAAATATAATAATAAATTTCACTATTTTTGAATGACACATGGCGCTCTTCATAGATCAGAGAATTTGGTGTCCATTTTCATCTTGAGTCGCAATCTAGAACGATGTCTCATTCCTATACCATCAAACAGTGTCTACATGGCATGTTTTGTTTGGATTTAAAATACATAGGGCTACGTGTACAACTTGTTTAAGAGACCTATGTGTTTTAAACACTAATGAAATCTTACCATGTAGACACCATTCTTATTCTGTAGGAACGGGACTGTTCTAGATCCTGACTCTAGTTGACAACCCGTTATTATTACCAACATCTTGTATATTTGGCTGAATACACAATCAAAAGGTATATTTCTCAAGGTGATGCATGTACAATTTTGATCTTTAAATAAATTTGTCCCTACAAATTATATTTTCAATCAAGACATGTTGCATTATATCTTTTCTTGTCTCCAACAATGAAAGAATCCTCAACTAGACAACTACATCTAACATTGCTTTAAAAACACCTTAAAACAATTTGGCATAAAAGAAATAACATGACACTCCTATAGCATAAGAATGCCAATACTAGGTCAATTAACTAAGAAAGAGTCATCTATGAAGGCCAATTACATTTCTAGTTACAAGAAATATTTCATTCAAAAATCCTAACCGAACAAGAGGAACACTCAAAAGAATTTTGATGGAGATAGTGAAAGTAGATATAAACTCACTCTCAATAACATTAAGCTTGACTTTAGGTGGTAGAAAGAAAGAAAGAAAAAAAGACTCATTTAACCAACCTCAAATCTTTGGATAAGGTTTTGTTGTTGTGTCACATCCGTGACAACAAAATATTCTAAAATCACGAAAAATCTTTGAAGATCATGATTTGGCAAGATGACAACTTTGCCTCCTAAACAAATTATGCTTCATCAAAGGGAAATAAGATATGGCAACCAAAATCATACACAAAGATTAAGATAAATTACATAATCTCAAAATTGATGACGTGTCCATGGTACATATACAAATCGAGATGCCAAAGCTATTTTACATAAAAGTTGTCTTCGCTCCATCGAACCCATTCGAGTATATAAAGGCCTGTAAGAGATGAAATTGTCACTTCAGACGACAGCTAATGATCTGCCATTTATTAAACTGGCAAAGGTTGGAGTGCAAGGGGGCTTCTTAGCTTTTGGCATAAATGGTATTTTACTGAATGAATCCTATATCATGTGTTGTATAGGTTACTTTGTTCTTTCCTTCTCTGGTTTCCAAAATATCACGAATACTTCAAAACCCCTCCGGACTATTGCTTTCCTCCTCTTGGGTATTTGTGTTTTCTTTATTTCGCTTCTCAATTCAGTCCGGTGTATCGTGACTTAGGTGGTGCCTAAAAATCAGGATGTCAGATGATCAATCCAGAATTTTTTCACCAGTTGAGAATAAGTTCCAGACCACAGTTCCAACCAGATATAGACCAACTGAAACCTTGAAGACATCATCCCAAGAACCTGAAAATCATTAGGTGGAGAAAGTTATAAGACATTGCAAATTAGGAATCCTAAGTAACTAGTATTAAACACCCATAAAAATACTGGATTGCCCACATGTATATGGGTCAGAATTCCTGGTTGTAGGACCTACATGAATATCATATTGGACTACCCAACCATATCGTGAGTTCACCCTACTGTGGAGACCTTTCTCGGAAAAAAATATCAATTTAGTCTGACATTCCAACCTGAAAAATTAACCTGTAATTGAAAATTTTGGACTTCTAAATTGAACTGTTAATTCAAGTCAAACTCTTCGTATAGTTTACGATCTTGGAAAAAATTTATTTTCAGCAATAATGTTCACCTCAGTGAGGACAGTTCATCATATATGATTGGATTGTCCAACATGATATTAATACGGGCAAGCTGATGAAGGTGGATTTTTTAATCCCAAGTCCGGTATAACCACTCAACAGACTTCACCAAGTTGGCATCTTAAGAACTGTTAGGTGTTACCACCGGATAAGTCTGTTTTTTAACGAGATCAGTAATTCAAAAGTGAAGGTAGGTCTTGAAACCAAAACTTTGATGTCAACACTCTTACCTACTCATGAAGGTGGCACCTTTGTATTTAGATATTAATATATTTTCTAATATCATACTGTTTATCCATATTTATACTTTATGGCCATTAATTAAATGCGAGGGTTATGATCAAACCGTGCTGCAGGATGTAACCAGTTGCTGCAGTCCCCAGTACTCCTGCCAGTACCCCGGCAGTGTTTGATAGACCAAGCAGTACTCCCTGTATAAAGTTACGGAAAGAAGAAACATGTTAATTCCTAAAAGGGAATGCAAGTACTTGTCATGCCACCCATAACTGTGTGGGATAAAAAAATCTCTTAAATCATATATATGGTGTCCAAATCATGGCCAGGATAATTGAGACAATCTCGAGTGTAGAGCTCACCATTCAAACCCAATTTTTTAATGCGGCACCACTAAACGAATTGTAGAACATCAATGATATTCAAAGGATTTAGAACTTACAGCATATCGAGGGCCAATGTCCTGATGGTTTGAATATAGACCAGATTGTGAAAATGCATCAGTTCCCTATTCAAAAGAAAAATGATAAATAGTTAGATCGAACGCAGACTTGAAGTGAAAGAAGTGTACAAGTACAATGAATTTCAAGTTGATAGAGCCTCGTCATAAAGGCTACACCAATAGGTTGAGAAATCAATTCCCAGAAGACATCACACCCCAACAATGTAGCAAAGCTTCCACAAACAAAATTATTCGACTCTATCCGGAAAAAAAAAGAGGGTACATGATTTTACAAAGAATTTTCATAACAATATCCAAAAGTTCTTCTAATCTTTAACAAACTATTAAAATATAAAATAGAAACTAATTAAAAGACTCGAGAACTGAGATTCCAGAACTTTCCCATTTATGATTTCTGGTGAGCAAATCAACAACATTAGCCATAGTTAATTATTCAGATATCTGAGCAGAAGCTCTTGAAAGTACATGAAATTATCTATTCCCATATCTTTACTTCTATGGGTAATAAACATACAAACCTGACTGCAGGCCATGCATAGAACTGCCATTGCAGGAGAATTGATATGGCTCAACTGAGTCAAAAAGAAAGCCGGACCTAGAAACCCGATTGTCTGCATGATCTGCAAGATTGTAATGCAGAACAAGTTTGTATCATCAAAATTAATTGAGATTAAATGAACTGATGATGCCTTCTAATTGTTCACCGAAGACTGGTTAACAAAGAAAAACCAACAAAAATTGTAAACCAATATTTGGTAGATGAAATATACCAACCACCAGAGGAGAACTGACACTTGTTCACCAAACTCTTGACCACCTTCAATCTCATTGTTTTTCAAGATCTGTGAAATCGTTTCTGCTGAGGCGTGGATCTCAAAAAATTACGAGATTAATGGTGGAGGAGCAGAACACAGTTCAACTCACTTCTGTTGGTCCATATATTCCCATTTTATATAAATAGGTTCCAACTTCTGATGAATTTAAATATGATAGAAGCAATGATCATCTGAAAATATACTAAAAGAAATCAAGTGCACATGTGACCAGATGTATGAAAGCTATAGACAACAATAACCTTTATATACTGATATCATACAAGTAGTAGTGTATCCCTCACATTCTATGCTAAAGAACAAAAAGGAAATTGATAATACCTTACGAACAACAGTGACAGATAATCCTTTACTAACAAGTGTGTCCGCAATCCACCCTCCCAAATTTGCGGATATTGCCATTGTAAGCCAGGGTAAAACGCATAAAAGGCCAGATTCAGTGAGGTTGAACTTCAAGACCTAGAGCGAAATTCATTATAAATGAGAGAATAAAGTTTATTAGTTGATGCTTCTATTGGAATAATTACAAAACAAAGTGTTGTATCATAGAAAGTATTTATAACTATTTTTCTACTAGTTTCCACATAGTCCTTTGAAATAGCAGTGTATAGAATATTATGGACATCAAACAAGAGTTCCAGACAGAAATATCAGATTTTAACATCAAATGCTCCTCTTAGATTCAAGGTCATTACCACCCGGACCAGATAAAACTGGTTAGAAAATTCCAACCTCTAGATTTTAATAGAGTACCACATCATTTAGAAATGTTGTTTCTGGTTCAGGAGCATTTAGCAGTACTACCCCATAAAAGTGGCTGAATTAGTAAGACCTCTCCATACTACTTTAAATTAGTGTCAGCCACAGCCCCCTGACGGACAGTGAACACTCAGACTTAAATGAAGGTGCCAACTTTGCTAAGATGAAGGTGCCAAACTTAGCTAATTCAAGGGTTACGTAATCCAAAGTAGTTGGGGGGGGGGGGGGGGGGGGGGTCTTACTAATTCAACGAACTTTCCATTGGTGTGGTACTAAAATGGCTGGCTTTTAGGTCGTTCTTCTGAACTGCAAACAGGTGGAATCTATTGATTCTTGTTGTTGAGGCCTCATTTTTTTTTTTTTCAATTGATGAATATCTACCACCACCACTTGCAACATCTGATAGGTCACAACTAAATATTTACAGTTGTTACCATCCTAACAGGATGACAGAAACTGTAAAGTCGAAATTGTTTTCACAAGCGCAAAACCAGTGTTAAATGGTAAGTGTTACCTGGTTGTAGTATGTTGGCATCCATGTGAGAAGAATGAAAGTCCCCCAGTTGTGGCAGAAGTGAGAGACTATTAGAGCCCAAACAGGTGGCTTTGATAAGATTAATCTCCATGGTATTGCCTTAACAGGTTCCCTGGAAACACTGTTACTAGCAATAAGCTTCTTTTCTTCGGGACGAAGGTCAGGGTCGTCATAAGGTGAGCTGTAAGCCTATAGAATCAATTACCAAAATAAGAAGTGATATCAGGAAACTAAGCATAAAAATATTCAAAGGAGGCAGAGCCACCATGTTGACAAAAAATGTCTTCGTGATATTCAGTGGCAATTAAATAGGCAACTTCATTGTTCTTATGTCAAGTAGTAGGAAAGCCCAATAGGAGACACCTTCCAAAATATATCTTACACACAAGAAGTTACACTCCTCACCTGCTGATATTTATCTATTGTTCATGCCCAAACCTCAAGCATGCAAATAAATTAGTAACTTCTTTATTCATGAATAAAAGAACCTAAAATGCACTTGCTTTCTTCCTTTTCTTTTCTTTTTGATAGATACTGAATATATATTGAACCCAAAGAACTGGGGCACATATCCGAATTCAGATAGGAACAATAAATGAAATAAGATAACATGAAGTATATAGTCCTACACCATGCTTTGAAATACGCATTATGTAAATCGTAATATTCCAACACGTGAAATAACTATGCTGTCAATAAACAAGAAAATGCAAAAGATCCATATGTTACGTGCAGCTTTCTTAAAATCTTAAGAGAGTAAAAACAAATTTTCAAGTCACTAATTATTTAAATATTAGGACACTCAACTTACCATATACCCTCCTTTTACAAAATTAATATGAACTACCTCATACTTGTCTGGTATAGAACAATACATCTTTTCATTTAAGTGATTTCAGAATTCAATGAAAAACTTATAACCATTGATCCATCCAATATATAGAGTAGAAATAAATTATAGGAAGCAGAAGCATATGTAACTTCTTAGCTATCAATATATCAAATCAGTGGGTTTCCATATGGTAGGAACTAGGAATGTCCATTAATTTCCCTAGAGGCCTTAACAAAGAAACATGTTGATGAAAGAAAAAATAAAAATGACAAGAATTAAGCGTGGTGAGAATTTACCTTAGTCAGCCACATTGCAAACCAAACAGTTCCTAGTGAGCCAAAGGAGTAGAAGACTGATGGCCAACCAAATTTATGTATCAAAAATGGTGAGAATGCTAGACCAGTTACCGAACCAAGGTACATGCCACTGTACACCAGTGCCAAAGATCTACTTCTTTCTGCTACAGGAACCCACTTGGACAGAATATTATTCATGGCTGGCATGGCAACACCCTGAAAGATGAATCAACCTTAACTTATAGTCAAACAGAACAAACAACGAATAGTCGACTCATGGAACATAAAAAAGACAACCTGACAGAAGTTCCATGAAGTAATGTAACCAATATTCTCCCAAATGTAAATTATATTTATTATCTCTAGTAAAGAAAAAGAGAATTAAGGAACTAACCTCACCAATACCCATGAACGCTCGCACAACAAGTAAGAAAGGCAAGCCAAGCTTAGCAGCAATAGGTGTGAGAACTGTGGCAATAGACCACCAAATAACCCCAAATCCCAAGACAGCTTTCCCACCAACTGTGTCTGCCCATATACCTCCAGCAATCTACAATTTAGAATTAACAATTAGAAGAAATACTATATGAAAGTGTTCTAAACTTAGCGTAAATCAGAAAGAAACTGGCTCATACACATCAAGCAGTAGAAGCGTGATTCCAACATGGTAATAACAGAAATATAGGTCTGCTGTTGGCTTAGATTTATGATTTATCACTGAAGAAAAGTGTGAGTCAGATGTTAAGGTACTTCCGTACCGGTTTATCTGAAAAGCAGACAACAATTTTTTTTTTAATATTTGAAACCTAGAAGACTATTGCTTGCTTACTGGAAAACAAGAAACATGTTTAGTTCTCAATACTTTGTTATAGTTTAATGTAGATAAAAATGCACGAATATCAACTGGAACTCAAGAAAACAAATGTTGCATGAAGCCAATAATTACTTTCAAATATGCCCCATTTAATATTACTGTCAGATACACAAGTAAATCTACCACTGAGAAGCAACCATGCAAGGCCATAGTAGCTCTTACTAATAGGCTACTATTCAAGATCGTGTAGGGAATTATAGAGACTCCCCAATCTTAAATAGTCAGAAGCAATCCCAATTAAAGATTTTCCTAGAATTCATCTTCACATGCTCAATGTTGGAGGCATGGTGCCTAACAGCTTATACATTATAATGGCCAAAAAAACCAGCAATTAGAATAACAAGCTATTTATAACGGTTAATTAACATTCTATTTCTATAGTTTCAGAAAAGTCTTACTAGAACATATTTTCTAATATTTAATTTAGTTAAAATTTTCTAATTCTTGAGTTTGATGAGTAAATTACTTAGTTCAGGAAAAAATAATAATAATTAATAAAAGAATATGCAGAATTGTTGTTTTTTTTGCAAAAGCTAGACTTAATATTAAAAGACCTTATTCATTCAAAACATGCTGGACAGCAATGCATCAGAATATGGCGAGGAAATGAATATCACTTTAGAATTCAGAGTTAAAGGAAGGGGAATATAGAGCTTTCAAAGCAAAATAAGACGGAAATTAATAAATGTAAATAGTAACCCACCTGGGTGAGAAGGTAACCCCAGAAAAAAGAAGATTGGATCAAACCAACAGTTGTTGGAGACCAATTGTACTCCGCCGACATGGGAAGAATGGCAATGCTCATATTAACCTGTCAACACAACAGTCTTTCAAATATATAAATGGAGTTTTCGATAATATCAATGCTCTCCTAAGCTTACGAAAAAATTAGGCTAGATAAAATTTGAATAAAGACTACAAAACAATAATAACAAAGCATAAACATTATAACCACAACCAGAAGACGAGAACTTTTACGTGAACAAGCAAATACTTGTCATTTAGCTGTATTTTTATCTAGAATTCCAAAGAACCACCTAATTACAACCTTGATATGAAAAGACTGATAAGGAATAACAGTATTTATTTGTTTTTGTTGTTTTTAAAGCATGAATGATGACGGTTGTTGTTTTCTTTTTGGAAGTAAAGATTGGGGTTAGGCAGACCAGCCTCCCCTGCTAACTTCCTAGAAAAAAAAATGGCAAAGAAGTATATTTGCACCCGCTGACATCATCTAAAATAATTTGAGAGAGCACGATGGGAAAAACAAAAGAAAAAAAAGAAATTTTCATTTATATTTTAACAAAATTGAGACCAAAAATCAGCAGCCCTGTTTGTCTCCCAGAAAGTGTAATGAATCGATAATCACTCAAACTTTTCCTTAATAGCATAAATGTTTCTGAGACAATATCTGAACTGCCAAAGCCACTCAACCTTTTGTTAACGTGCCATCTGCAGCTACACAGGATCTGTAGACCTTATGCAATCAACCCTTATAGCATCCTTCATTAAAAAACATACTAAAGTGTCTCCACAAGTTTTGATTGTTTTTTAACAAGACCTCTTTGGCAGAGATGTTCCATCTATTTGGGCTCTTCTTGGTATGCCCATAAATTGCCACAAATCCATGCAAATGAATATATTTGTAGGGATTCTTGCACTGTAAACTGAAAATATTTGTGGAGAATCAAGCATCTATGTTTGCTTGGTGACAACATCTCTAATGGGAATCATACATATCAGTAAAGCCAACATTTTTAAAAATCACTCTGTGACAGTAGAGTCTCTCAAGCCCACCATCACCATCTCTCCAGCACCAAATGAGCGGTGCTAAATCAATTTCCAAATAGCTTTTCTTGTATTTTTTTCCAGTTTGGAGCACTCAAGCCCATTATTATTCATTAATATTTTCATTCGCAAATTTGCCTTTTTGACAATTTGGTTCCACACCAAGAAGGGCCTAAGTAGAAGCACATAATCATCAAACAACATGGCTCCATGAACATCAAATAGAGAAATACTAACATCAAAACACAGCCAGAATCTCCTCCAGAAATCATAACCCGAGACAGAATGTGTTGTGATATGTCTAGTATTCTTGTTGGGCTTGGGCTTCAAGAGGCAAATGAGAAGTAAAGGGTCCTTTTTCAAACGTAGGGTATATATGTGTATCAGTAATGCTAGCCTTACTTGGTAAGATTGATCGTCAAACTCACGTTGTGGCAACCAAAAACATGATCTGATGCCACAGGTACGTAGAGAACAAAATTCCATAAACTCTAAAAAAAAACTTTAAAGAGGTTATTTTCACTGTTAAATTTTAATTTTAAATTTGGGAGTTTGGTGGCGGTTCAGTAGCCGGCCATCTTCAAAACCTTGGATCAAGCCCAGAAAACTTTTTTTTTTAATTATTATTATTATTTTATCTGAGTTTTTCCATGACATCTAGAGGGCTGTGGGGTTGGATTGCCAATTTAGTAATCCATTTGAGCTCGATGACCCTTGTTTTTCTATATGTATTCTCAGCCTTCCCTGCCAAACCACATAAATCATGTGTTCTTTGTGTGATTGTTTTCGCTTTTATTTTTGCTCCTGTTACACTTCCGCACAACAGAATGAAACTCCAAACCTAGTTTCAACCTTTCAACTATTGAAATTGAAATTAAGTAAAAGTCCTAACGGAGAAAATCAATTTCAGCTTAAGTACATCACTGTGACTACATTTGTACATGATGATAAGCATCTCTAATCCATAAAACAGAGAATTCGAGAATAAAGGAAACTTACTCTATCCATATTGCAAAGCAGAAAAGCCGAAAAACAGAGAATTACGATCACCCAACGTTTCGGAAACTGCTCCCACCATGGAACTTCAGCTTTAAAACCATCCTCATCAATGGAAACCTCACGCAAACCATCTGGAAACTTAAGAGAATCTGGTGCAGAGTCCGCAATATCGTAAGGTTCCGACTTCACATCAGCTCGAACTCTCCCAACTTCCTGTAAGTGCGAAAAACCTTCCCATAAACCTAAATTTTTTGAAAGAAGACGAAATTCACTTTGAAGTTTCGGAGTTAGGAATCGAATTCGCTTTTGGTGTCTAAAATCTGCAGAGAAAATCTTCTTTGAAAATCTGGAATAGTTGGAGTTGGAGTTGGAGTTGGAGTTGTTGCGTTTGTGCAGAGAAGTGATATTAGGCGTGAAAGGCAGAAAAAAGACTCCTGCGTCCATGGTTCGTTACGTGGGAGTGTTTTGGAGGAAATTTTCGAAAGCTTCGAGAACGTTAATGGAGGGGGAGGGGAGAGATATTAGTGAGTACTGGTTTTCGCGTCGACACGTGTCTGTTGTGGCAACAGAATTTTATCCGAAAGGTTGGACCGTGGAGGTAATGAGGAGAAAACAGATTCGGATATTGGATAATATGCCAGTAACGAAATATCGGAAACCGTTACATTGTTTACGATTTTTTTATTTTTTTATTTTTAATTTAGATATACCCTCACATTTTAGTAAATATTAGAGATACCCCTGTATTTTGAAGCTGATGAGATTCGTCCATTGGCCTCAGTTTTCTTATAAGAATAATTAGGGCTATCAATGGGCCGGAGTTTGGCCCGATCAGGCCCGTTGATGGATCGGGTTTGGATTTATTTCTTAGTCCATTTATTTTTCGGGCAGGGCCAACTCTGTTTTATTATAGGGTCGGGTTTGGGTTTTTTATTACAGGCCCGTTTAATAGCCCGACCTGCTATACTATATTAAAATATATTACATAATAATTTTTTTTATAAATTAATAATGGTGGTCATAAAATATTATTGTATAGAATGAAATTTATTTTATCAAATCTAATAATAAAATATTATTCTGATCAATTTATTATTATATTGTATGCTTTTGATACAATAAAAAGTGGTTAAAAAGGGATTTGGCCCAACCCACAAATGGCCTGAATATAGGTAGACGGGCTATAGATGCATAGGGCTTGGACTAAGATTTTATTTGTTAAGCCCAACCCAGCCCGATCCAATATTTAGATGGGTTGGATTCGGGCCAAGTTTTTTAACCTTAAAAGGCCCAGACCATTTAAAGCCCGGCTCAAACCTGGTCAATTGACAGCCCAGGAATAATGGGAAAAAACCTAAGTCACCCTATTGTTTTTGGGTCTTGTTAATAATTTGAAGGGCAATAAATACACCTAGGGAGTAAGCATTGGGCGTATTTTTGGTATATAAAAAAAAAAAAAAGATTTTTAAAGCATTTTCAATACAAAATTCAATCTCCCAAGTGTGTTTATTGCACTTTAACATGTACCATAATAACAAATAACTACATTTTTTTTAAAAGTACGTATTTAGAAACTTCAACGATTAAAATAATAAAAATTTATCTTACAAAAAAAGGAGTACATTCTTACGTTTTAAACTCATTTTTTAACATTTAAACATGTTTTTTCATGTTTTAAACACATTTCTTAATAATAAAATAATAAAATCTTATTTTTTGTGCGTCAGTAATTTATTTGTATAGTCTTATGGTTGTTTGTGATTTGATTCATAAATGTTGTTAAATATGAGATTTGATGATGGTGTTTTTGGTGTTATGATTTTTTTAATTTTTCAATATTGTCTTATTCTGCTTAAAAGATTGGTTGATGGTTAAACGTTTTTTTAGTATCATAGAATGTCTAATTATGTATAGAAACATGTTATCATGCATAGATATTCAATAGTGTTTTTATTCTCAAAAATATATTGAAAGCTTAGAATAAATGTCTAATGTATTTTTGTATTACATTTTCTTTTTAATATCTCGCATATATTTTTTATTTTTTATTTTTTATATTTATCTTTTTCCTTGTTTTTTTCTCATTTTTTTTTTTCATTTTTTCCGAAGGTTTCCATTGCCGTTTTGAATATGAAATGATTAAAATACCCTTACCCTCAGTTTTTGCTAAAAACCCTTCGATTTTTTTTATATCAATAACCCATCATCTCCAACTTCAATCTATTTCATAAATTTAGAAATGAATGAGGATTCATCGTAGAATTTAACTTATTTTAAAAACCAAAGATTTGGTTATGTCTAGTATTGGCCTTGCAATAGTGACAGGGATTTGCTTCCTCTATACATGTGTTCAAAATTGAGTGACCTATGGATTTATCTTGTTACACCTTTGAAAACTTCCTTAGGGTCAAGACGTGCAATTGCATGGACTAGTCTCATCTCAAAAGAAATGTCTGACTAGTCCTTACCTTTGTTTTCATAAAAGAAGGAAAATCTTTAGTAACTTATTAGTCTCAAAATACGCAAAGCGTTTCTTTTGTGGGCTAAAAGAGGTTCCATTTTCCTAATTGAATGAGACTTACTTGACCTATATCTCTATTTGAGTGTCAGGATATTTCATGATCATGATCAACCCGAACCACAAAGGTCCAATAGAAACCAAGGCCAATATTCAAATTACAATAGAACCAACAAAGAGTGTGTTATTTAATTGATCCATTGAAGACCATATTTGATCTCATTTTTATTAATTTAAAACAGGTTTCCAGCTAGCCAAAACCGATGATTATCCAGTTGAGGCCTATCTGAAATGAAGGTGTTGCTCCTCATTCTCTTAAAGTGAGGTGAGAATATCACCTCTTCTCTTTGAGGCAAACAATCAAAGTTGTAACTTTTCATCAACAACACAATTAGGCAATTAGATTTTTCACCAGATGGTAACTTCTTGAAAGTATGGTAGGGCAATTTTAACCTCTCAATCAACAATTTACTTATTAATATCAAAAATCATGATAAAATGACGTTTTGTTTACCCTCTTTGACGTGGTAGGGCATAGAACCATAGATCTTATCCTTCAGGATACACAAGGAAAAAGATCTAAGGTTTTGTTCACATGCCACATCAAAGAGCCTATAATGAGCGTCAATTTATCAATTGTCTAATATCAAGTGTCGTTAATTTTAAAAATGAGTCATGATAATCTGATGCCCTCTCTGACATACACCCCCGTCACAGAACCGTAGATCATTTGTCTCAGGATACACAAGAAAAAGATTTATGATTCTGTGTATTTTCGAGGCAAATGATTTCGGTTCTATGATGCAGGCGTATGTCAGTGGGGGGGTGTCTGAAAATCATTATTCTTTATAAATAACCAACGGAACGTTTCTTAGTTAAAGAAATAGTGGGAGGATATAACCCATCATATTAAGGTGTATGTAAATACATTAAATCATATTTTTTATATTAATAATTATTAGATCATGTAAATAGGATATCTATGTTATTAACTACATGTACCTATCATTTATCTACTTAATAGATTAAAAAATCCTAAGATGGTAAGAACAGCTGGATTTACTTAACTCCCCAAGTCACAACTTCAAATCTCTATAATCCCTTTCACTTAAAAGTGGGTATATTAACTACTGAGCACGTGCTAGGTGGTTGGTATGTGTGGCCCGACAAAGTAAAAGAAAAAAAAAGAGCAAAAAATAAAAAATATCTAAATTGATCCCAAAAAAAACTTGCATTTCGCCGAGAGCCTTAGATGTTCATTAAAAACTTTTGTGTCCAACATAGTTGGACCCAGAAAAGACATACGTTATGAAGACCACTGCACAAAATGAAGAGCCCACCATCACCTCTAGTGATTGCAAGTGCAAACAATGTCGGCAGTCTTTGTTTTATTTTTTTTCTTTTTAGCTCAACAGTGTCGGTAGCCTTTATGAATAAGAGGAAAGCTTTTTTATTCTCCCATCTTATCGTTATACCTTCACGAATCACGAGCCCAAGGTCTTCAGATTTCAAGTTCTAACGTTTTGATTGGATGAAATTTTCACTTTTAATTAAGTCATTGGGATGTCACGAATCCAGAGGAAATCTAAATGGGGAAACTAATTTATTGCACTCCAAGTGACATGAGATTTTCATCAAAGCGGGGAATGTTTCAAACATTGGAATTGATTGATGAAGTAAAAGAAATGAAACACAACTTTTTCAAAAGAAAAAGGTAAAAATCTAGATGTCAACAACTTTAGTCAAAGTCAAGTTTGCCCAATTACCCCTTTCTCCCTCACATTCACAAAATTTATTTTATTTTTAAAGAAAAAAAAACTAATAATGTTGGAATGATCTCAAAATTGACATCGATTCACACTTTGTTGACGAGGAATTGTGTACCAAACCATAGATGCTTTTCATCGAGATATCAATCTTGAGGTCACTCTAGTACGGCTCATCCATGTTGTCTAGAAAGGTTGTTCTTAGAAGTAAGTTGAAAGCATACTTTCTCTTTCCATCTTTCTTAAAAGTAAATCTATTAGTCATTCATCCTACTTTAGTTAAAGATTATTCTTAAGTGATCATGTGGAAGGTTGGGATACATCATTTGATGGATCCCACAAATAATCACAAATAAATTCTATTAAGGTCACACCAACTTTTATGTATGAAACACCAATTCTTTTGAATTTAAATAGTAGTTTACCCATGGAATGGTGTGTTATAAGTAAAATTTGTTGCAACTCTCTTTTTTCCCAACAAATAATCACAATTTTGCAATCCTTCAATTTTTTTTCTCTAATTTTATTACCAAAATTTTATTAGATATAAGATTTGAAATTACAAGAAACAAACCACCATGTCAATCATACACCTCGAGCCAGTTATTCGCTTGATACATTGTGCACAGTGCACAATGTCACGAATCATAACAAGAAACAATGCCCTCTTGTGACTTGCAAAAAATGAGCTTATGTGAAAATAGTTACAATTCATCAGTATTATTGACTATGGGGTCGTACTACTGGCACCCACCATATATGCTCTCGATGCTCACTTACTCGTGACCTAATTTTGCATACTAATCTTTACACCTACTTACTAAAATTTTCAAAAGTCACCGTACAAACTTTGATAGGTTCAAAATTGAGTTTGTTTTAGTTAATTTGATAGGTACCTACCAAAAATTATAAAATCAATTCAATATTTACCGACATACTAAACTCAAAGATTTACACAAGAAAATTGTGTTTAGTGGGTACCTACTGAATATTACAAAACTAATTCGATAAGTACATATCGAATCTCTACGTATAGGTTTGGTAGGTACTTACCGAACCTTACAATTATGATTTGGTACTAGCATACTGAAATGAAGATTTCAGACACAAATTTTCTCCTATGAATGACTTCGACTCGATTGATTTTTGAAGTGTTAAGATATTAAAAAAAATGTAACATTAAAAAAGAAGAAGACCATCGTTGAAACTTAAAACCCCTATTCAACCTTTCTAAATGCAAAAGAGAGAGAGAGAGAGAGATGTGAAGAAGAAGAACAAAACAAAGAAGATGGCATGACATGGTTAGGGTTCTCATTCGGTAGATAGATGGAGAAGATGGTAGGTGTATAGAGTAATTCAATAGGGGTATAAGTGCAATTTCATTTATCTTTTTTCTTTTTTTAAAGATTCCACTTAAGTGGGCACCAATAGCATGAGAAGAAAGTGATTTTAAACAACCCCAAAACTACAAAATTGGGATGTGTAACAATTTTCTGATAATTCACTAACTTGAATCTCAAAATGTATGTAATAGCAAAAATTACTGGAAAAAGAAAAAAAGTTGGGCAATGGTATGAGGACAAAGACAACGAGAGAATGTAAAAGATGAAATAATAAAAAGTCATGCTGGAGTGACCTCAAGATTTTACCTTGTATCGTACTTTCATGATGGGGAAGTATGTAAGAACAATATGAGGTGAAATCATATTGTATGATTCCTACACACTTCCACGTCAGAAAAGTACGATGTGAGATAAAATCTTAAGGTTACTTGAGCATTATCCAACAATAAAACACATTCACACCAGACATCCATAATCATTATCGCTAACATGGGTGTCGAATCATTCATTTGCAAACATATAAGTACCTATATTGGGCACTCGACATGAGAATTACTTTATGGACAACATTATCAACCATAGTTAGAGTTATATATTACAAGTCATTGCTTTTGCCATAATGTCAAACAAGTAGTTGTGATTGAGTCTACTTTACATGGTTTGTTCATCTTTTCACCTCCAATCACTCTTAGGAATGTGGAGGGCATATTAGGGATTTTACTTAATAATTTGTTTTAGTAAAAGAAGTTAAGGAAAGAAGAGGCAGAGAAAAACATAGAATTATATTTGGGCCAATAGAAGATTGCATGGCCCCGCACAGAAAGAAAGCATTTATCTCACGATATGAACGGAAAATCTTGGCTTCAATATATCGTGCAAATTTGAAGTAATAATTATTCTTTTTTAGAGTTGAACTTCGACAAACAAACAAAGACATCGATAATGCTGCAAGACATGATCTCACAGTTAACTGAACTCTTCTACTTTATAGAATAAAAATCATATTGATTGGTGATATTTAGACAATAATGTAATTACATTAAAAATTATTCAAAAGATATAACTAAATAATTCTCTTTAAAATACTTCAATCTAACAATTAGTAGTAGAGCTTCATGCAAGTCCATCAATGGTGTATGAAGCAAAAACGTTTTCAAGTTCAAGAAATTTAGTTAGGAAAATTCAATATCCGGCCTTCCATAATTAAAAAAGAAAAGAAAAAGGAAATTCAAGACTTCCAACATGTAATCCTTAGGATTGTTTTAATAAATAATGTTAGAATCCAAAATTTTGAATAACAATCGTGCTCACTCCGCATAATGAATAAGAGTAACTCCAACGGGACTCTTCATAATCACCGGATATTTCATTATAAAAAGTCATTTTTGATATTCAAGATGTATGCACTCCAATCATGATTTTCAAAATGACTCCATAAACTTACAGTCAACGGTCATCTTCATTTGTCGTCCAAAGATAAAGAGAGAGAGAGAGAGAGTCTCACTCTCTTATTTTGTCTAACAAAAAAACTTCTTTCCAAAATATTTTAAAATGAAGAACCAAATGCATAGTGCATTAGAGTTCCTTCAAAACCCTCTGGTTCTTCAAAATTGCAGTTTGGAGGGGCTGTAGAACTTGAGCATGAGTGCGTTGGAGTTGTTCTAAATGTTGAGATAATCAAGTTACATATAGTTTAATAATTAGATAAATTACAAACACTGCAATTATTAATTTGCCAAAACTTCTCACGATATGTTTCTAACCACTTCAACCCACTATGTAAAAATTAAAAATTTTGACAAGAAAATTCGACGGGCCAAAGCTCACAAATTTTAAAAAGTGAATTTTGACAGTATATGGGTGTTGAAATTTTTTATGATCTCTAATTCGACAGCTTAGAGTCATCAAATGTCTCTCATCCTCCATTAATTTAACGGTTTCGATCCATCGAAAAAAAAAATTTAACAATGAAAATTTTGACGCCTTGATTCATCAAATATAGACTTTTTTCACATTGTGACCACTTGATGAACATGGAAAAATAAAAAGAAATAACAAAAGACAAACAATTAGGTCTATATGCAATCAATATTGAAAAATCAGAAGATGATAAAGGCACTATATTTCCTTATTGGATTGGAGTTCAATTTATATTTAAAAGGTAATTTAAAATATTAAATCCAAAATATTTAGTAAATATTAATTCTAATATGTCTACTTGTGCAGCTACCGACCACGGCTAGGGTTGTCAATTAATTGCATCTAGGTCAAATTGAAATTGCAGAGTCGATTTGCTACCAATCCAATATGGATCAGATTGGACTCAAAATCTGATCCGATTGAATCAGGTTTTACCGGAATTCAATATTGGGATCCAATAACAATCAAATCAAGTCTAGATTGAGCCAAAACTGATGTGATATATAAGATCAAAATAAATTCCATATATTCAAAACAAAATATATATTATATAAATTATATACTTTCACACAATTTGCGAATTAGATCCCGACTAGATCATAATATCGATGATCCAAAACTGATCCGATAAGATATTGGATTGGATCCTAATTGAATTTTGGGTCTGATCCAATCCATTGACAGCCCTAACCACCACCACCATCTATTGACACTGAAATTACAAATTAAAAGAAACATCTGTTTTTTTTAAAACCCCCCTCATTGATCATGATATGTGTTGTTTGTGGGGTATTGCAATTTGCATGTATGGAGGGATTTGGGTGAGATATAGTGCTGTAAGAGGCCAATTGCCTCGTCCCTGCTAGTTGGGGCCTATGATCGAGAACCCCGTCATCAAAAGAGAGATACTTGGTTCAAATATAACTTGATCATCCTAGTCGACGCAATTTTGATTTAATTTTAACCAAAATTTTTGAAATTCCATTAGGCTACTATCAACTTTTTTATTATTTTAACTATTATTATGATGGGCTTTATTAACAAGCTTGATTTCAAGGCACGATGAAAATGGTAAATCACATCACATAATGAACATAGATTTTGTATAGAGAAATATTTTCCTATCTAACTTAGTAAGTGTTAAAACCTTACGAACGGTCATTTTGCTCAAATGGATTACCACCTCAGCAATTAAACACCACGGCCCTCTAAGTTGCTTCGAAAAACTCAAGATCCACAAAAAATTTCAAAAAACAATTTTATTTTTTAACTTGATGCAAGGTTTTGAAAATGGACGGTTGTTGAACTTCCACGTAACTCCCAAACTTAAAATTAAAATTTTACCGTGAAAAATATATCTTTTTTGTTTTGTTTTGTTTTGTTTTGTTTTTTTTTTAAAGGACCATAGTGAGGGTGAAATTTTTACTAACTTAGTTAGTAAGGGTAGTCAGACTCTTTTGTATGGGAGAATTTTATTTTATTTTCTACCATTTTTTAGATCTCAGCTAAGGAGAAATTAATCGAAGGAGAAGTTCTAAAGTTACTCGCGTTCCACCGACTCCCAAACTTTATAAGTCTTTAATCTTCCATGTCCCCACCTACGTGTCTTTTACATTCTTCTCTCATCATTTATTCAACACTCTTCCCACTCTACTCTCAAACTCTTCTTTCTTTCTTTCTTTCTTTCATGGATTTATCAGAACAACTCAAATTCCCTTAACAATGGCGACTTTAAGATCCTTCTTCAACACTTTCACTTACTTTGTTGTCCTTCTCTTCCATCTTGGTTGCTTTTACTTCACAAGCAACAACAATTCTCCTTCATCAACAAAGAAACGAAAGGTAAACCCTCTCTCTACTCTCACTTCTCCATCTCATCTAAAACCCCACAAACCCTTCTCCTCCTACCTCAAACGGATCTTCTCCTACAAGAAGAATCAAAACAAAGACAATAACCCAACCACAATCACAACTACCCTAGCGGCCTCAGCTAGATCGTCCCAACAATCGATTATATCAGTCGTAACGCCACCCGATACAATTGAATCGACTCCATCTCGCAAAAGACGACCTGGATCTATCTCAGATCTAGATTTCTCTCTCGAACAACCTTCGTTTCCTCTCCGAAACGATATCTTCCCTTGTCCTACATGTGGAGAGATTTTCCACAAAATTCCTCATCTTGAACAACATCAATCGATCAAACACGCAGTTTCAGAGCTCTTCGATGGAGATTCAGGTAAAAATATCGTTCGAATCATCTTTAAAACTGGTTGGAACGATAGAGAGAAGAAGAACCCTAAAATACATCGAATCCTTAAAATCCATAATAGCCCAAAAATACTTGCGAGATTCGAAGAGTACAGAGAGTCTGTGAAGTCGAAAGCAGCGAAAATCGGTGTTCGAAGAAGAGACGAGAGGTGCATCGCAGACGGTAACGAAATTCTGAGGTTCCATTGTTCAACTTTGATTTGTAATTTGGGACAGAATGGGAATTCTAGTATTTGTTCTCAGCAGTACTGCAGCGTATGTGGGATCATACGCTGCGGGTTTTCAGCAAAAATGGATGGAATATCGACACTCTCAAGCAGCTGGAGAGCACACGTGGCGCTACCTGATGAACTGGAGGAGGAATTCGCTTTCATGAACGTGAAGCGTGCGATGCTTGTTTGTCGGGTCGTAGCGGGTCGGATCGGTAGTGATCATGGGGTTGTTGATAAGGACGACGCCATGTTTGACTCAGTCATCGGTAGAGATGGTGGTGGGACCCACAACAAATTGGAAGAAGATGAGCTCTTGGTCTTTAATCCGAGGGCTGTGCTTCCTTGTTTCGTGATTGTGTACAGCGTCGGCGGCTGAGTGTGAGTGTGAGTGTGAGTGTGAGCGCGATTTTTGGCAAAATCTTTATTTCTTTTTGTTATTTTTGTATATAATTTTAATTTGATAAAAGAGAATATTAAAAAAAAAAAAAAAAAAAAGAGAATTATGTTAGCCATGGAATGTAACAGTTTGGTTCCATAAGTTATGCTTTGTTTCTCAGTGACAAAGTTGTGTGGTGGTAGTGTTGTTATGCGTACTGTAGTACTTCCATGTAACTTTCTTTCAATGAATCTGTTGTGAGTTGTGATCTCTCTCTCTCTCTAACTTCTTAATCTTCTTATCAACTTTAAAAGTCCATAAGATGTTCAAGATCCTCTATTTGTTCTAATTTTCTAGTTGTTATATGAAAACATAATAAGCATGATTTTAAATTTCTTCCTAGACCAAGACAACTCATACGATACATCTCCACCAATGAGATGGATGGACAAGGCAAACGTATGAGATGAGATTTAATATCATGGCTCATTTGTCTCATTGTTGAACGAGACAACTCAAACGTATCGAAACATTACGTCAAACGAGTTTTAAAACCATGGTAACAAGAGCAAACAATAAATACAGACGAAGACAATCACACAAATGACACAAGATTTATGTGGTATCGAAAAATTACGTCAAACGAGTTTTAAAACCATGGTAACAAGAGCAAACAACAAATACAAAGGAAGACAATCATACAAATGACACAAAATTTATGTGGTTCAGCAAATTACCCACGTCAACGGAAGAGAGGAAGATAATTTCACCATCAACAATAAAGATGAAACTTACTAGTCACAAGAAACATCACAAAGCGAGAAGAAAAAAAAAACATCATAACCCTAATCCCAAAAATACATGTAAACATATAGTTTGACTGACTGGGACTTAACCCACTCCACTTGAAAAAAGGTCCCTATGATATTATTTTGCCTCTTGAAGCCCAAGCCCAATAAGAATACTAGACGTCTCTGCCTCCATTGGTTCCACATCAATAGGGGACCTACAATGTTGATGAATTTTGGGGATATGTGTAGGTTATTTTCCGAGAGATAGTAAATGGCGATAGAATAAGTAAAAACTAAAAGAAACAGACTACAATAAATTGATATTTGAGTATATTACATATAACCATGGTTTAAAATTGTAGTATGTATTGGTCGATACATATTGGTATCAGCCAAAACCTATACAGAACATCGACTCCAAAATATTGAATGTTTCGGAAATGTATTGGTTTGTATAGAATGTATTGGTCAATATTATATCATTTTTTTATTAACCAAAACATTCAATCGATACAATATTTTAATATAACTCAACAGACAAGGTTGTTGATGAGTTCCACACCTTGAAATATTTCTCCATGGCTTGCATTGGTCGCATTTTTCATTATATTTATATTGACTAGTATCACTAATGTCAATATGCTGCTTACTACCTCCAATTTAATTTTTTTTTGCTACCTCGAATTAATTGTAATAAACTAGTTCATAATCAATATTATTGTTTAATATTAACTAACTAATCGATATATGTTTTCATGATTGAAGCTTGGAAAAAACTTTGAAGCTCGCGTCTTGCTTCAAAATTTATTTAGAACCCTCTTCCTTTGGATTACTCGTGGTATCTCCATGGATGTATCCCAAATATTAAATAAAAAGCAGGGACGTGTCATGTTACGAGGAGGGTACCTCCAAAAATTTGAACTTCAAAGTTGGACTCTTGAAGTTTCTTCTCCTTTGAAGATTCAGGATTAATCTTGTATTTATGATGACTAGGCCCATTTAGTTATTATGATGGGCCTGATTTATATTTAATACTGGGCTTGGACTGGGACTAGGCTTATTGAGTGGCCCAACTCGATATATTTATATTTTTCAATAGTCTATAAAGAGGTCACGAGTTTAAGTTTTTTGTAAGTATCTTTTACTAACAGATATATATGTGGGTTAGACCCCAAATAGCCTAGAATACATGTGGGCCGTGTTTGGGTCACCCTTGGACCTTCACTTCCTTTTATTAGGTTTGTTCTGGCCCGATAATTAAATGGGCTGGTTTGGGTTGAACTTAAACGGGCCAGGCATTTTAAGCCCATCTCGACCCACTAATACCTCACTACTTGCGAACATTATATCTTCCTTCGATTGGAAGGCTTATATCCACAATTTGATCTAATTTGGCCTAATGCAAGTGGCCTATGAGTAGCTAAAAATAATTAACAAGGGTCATCAAGGTTGATCATGGCCATCATATGAGGCCAAAGCTTATTCCATCACTGGCCAGCCCTGTAATTATTTGTATTTTTTATTTTTTTTACAATTATTTATTTTAGTAAAATAAATAAATTAATTATTTACCAAGGCTTATACCCACTATTTGATCTAATTTGGTGTTATTAGTTATTATTTTTTTCACTCCAACATGATTGAATCTATTCGTGTTGATGCACATGCATTACTATTGAGTTTGCTGGAGTGTCATTAAAATTGACAGCGTTTCACACATTATTGATATGGAGGTGTGCACTAAACCATATATGCTTCTCACTCGTTTCTCGATGAAAAGTATTTATGGTTCTGTGCATACCACCACGTTAGCAATGTGTGAGACAACGTGAACAAAACGACATAAACTTTAATGTCACTTCAGCATTTTCCATTACTATTTACTAAGATGTGTGTACATGCACTTAGCAATTGAAAACGAAAAGAAAATGTGAAATTAAAAGAGTTCCACTAGCCTTACTAGATTAGTAAGAATTTCACCCTCATTAAGTGTCTTGGAGCTCAATTAGTGGCATTAAAAAACATGACCCAATGCTTCAAGGTTATAAAGGATAAAATTCTATCAATTTTGAAAAAAAAAAAAAATTTACCCTTCAATTTCAAAGTTAAATTTGAGAGTTATATTTTACTTCAGTAACTATCTAATTTCAATATCTTAGATCAAATATATATATATTGTTTTTTCAAAAAACAATTTATCTAAATTTTTCGAAACAAATGAAAGTGCTATAGTGTTGGATTGCTGAGGTGATAATCCATTTGAGCAAAACGACTCACTAAGACTCAAATCTTTAGTAAACTAGGTAGAAAACTATTTCTCAAATTAAAATAGAATTAAAATCGGGTAAAAAGCAGATTACTCTCAGCCTTAGATGCATTCGATAGTGACTCCATTGCCGTACAGCGCTTTTGGGTTTGTCGACAGCAGCCTTGCTTGTCTACTTTAACAAGGACCACAGGTTTCTTATGTGAAAAATTATTTATTTATTTAAGAGATAAGAGAGATAGAGACACAAAGATTTATTAAATACAATTTGACGGCACTTTTGGCAAAAAATAATAATAATTAAAACCTGAGGGATAGATATCATAAATCGGAAGAGTTAACATATAATAATTACAAATACTAAGATTATGATAAGCTGAGATATAATCAAACCACCTTGTTTGTTTCTTTATAATTTCAACAATTTAATTAACAAAAGCCATCTTATTCGACGAAAAGTATCCGTTAATATAATATATTTTAATTTCTGATGCAGACGTTTGCGGCTATGTGATTTACTTGCTTGTTTATCTTAGATATTTATTTGGAAGAGACCACTGGCACTAACCACCCACTACAAAGAAATACCTCCCATCATAACACGAGGAGTTTAAGAAGATAGACTTATTATGGGGGAACATGTAGGGTGGTGGAATGATTGATCAATTGTATCAATCAGAAAAAACCATCTGTCGAGGTAAAAATCTGATTAATTCTTTATACCTCAAGACATAATTTGTTGATCATGATGAAATAGTACACAATCAAACGAACATCAAGAAATATATCACAATAGAGAAAATACACAAGAACCATCTGCCGAGGTAAAAATCTGAATAATTCTTTGTATCTCAAGATATAATTTGTTGATCACGATTAAATAGTACATGATCAGATGAACATCAAGATATACATCACAATAGAGAAAATACACAAGAATTTTTATTGGGTTCATCGTTCAAATTACGTCTCTAGACAAGCAAAGTCAATTCACTATAGTAGTTTTGTAGTTTTGTGTTAAAGATAAAATGTGCAATTTTTCCATAACTCTCTCTCTCTCTCTCTCTCTCTCTTATTTCTTCTTTGAAAAATGCTGAAGTGATATTGAAATGACGTTGATTCACACATTGTTGATGTGGATGTGTGTATGGAGACATAGATGCTTTTCAACAAAATGCGAGTGAAAATCATCTATGGTTCTATGCTCATCTCTACGTCAATGATGTGTGAATTGACATCAATTTTAATGTTACTCCAACACAACTCTTCTCTTCTCATTTTTCTTTTGACATGTTCCTGTAGAATGATGTAATTTTATTTAGTATGGGATCTTTTTTGAGTGTTTTAGTTTAAGAGTGAAAAGTGAGAGAAGGGTATCTAGTACGTCCAATGCGGGTAGATTGTTCGTTTGGGAAACTAATCCTCATTTAGTAGGAGATTAAGTTGTAATGGGTAGTTATGAATTTTTATTATTTAACTCTCAAAATTTGTATTGGAAAACATGGAGAGTTCACATTGGTATAAGACCATGTTTTTTCTTTTTCATGATTCTTAAGGAAGATGCTAATTTGTCGAGGAAAAAACATGGGAAGCCATTGATGCCTCAAGATTTATCACGACTCTAACCATTTGATATTAATTTGAAGTTTAAAAGAGGAATTCATGGTAAAACTTTCACCAAAAGCTTGTAGATCATATGAATCACTTTATGAAAATAATATCGGGCCACACCTGGTACTAAAGCTCTAAGCACCATACAATAATTGGCACAATACTGATGCGAGATTGTCATCTGAATGGGAAACTAACGTGAACATATGTAGCTCAATTGTATCATTTCTGAATCTGATGGTGTTGAAGTGAAAGCCAATTCACTAATTTATGGTGAGGATGTAAAAGAAAAAAAAATTATCATATGTATTCCTATAAAATGTGTTTGTGACAGAGAATACGTTCCCTTAAGTATATTCCATGAAGAATTTATTGTCTGATAGTACTAATTAGAGCAAACCTTGATGATCATTGCAGGCTTATATCATGTCTCAAAAGATTTTGTGGGGAAGGACACCCTTGTCCTTTTAAATCGGATGCTTCGATTACCTCCATCATTCTCTTTTTTTTATTCTTTAAAAAAAAAATTCACTTTATTTTCTTTTATCTACGATGATGTTCGAACGACTATTAACTTAATTTAACTGAAAGACTGATACCAATTCACTAAAGTTACAATTGACTTACATCACCACCATTCAAGTGGTGTCTTACATTACTAAAGATCCTAATCTCTTATCATGGGTTTCCCATCACCCCCTACTACAATAACATTTATGCCAAATGTCGTACTATATAATTTCCCATTCTATGTGGAGAAACCCCTTCCTTACTAACATAACTATAAAAAGGCCTTACAAAGCCTCATCTACCGTTAAAAAAAACCTTGAGGTTTATAATGAATCTCAAGGACTCTTTTATGAATCTTGAGGTGGATGAGACTTAATAAGGTCTTTGTTACTCACTATCTTAGTAAGTCTAATCGAACTCTTCTAGTTGCAAGTACTATTAAATAAATAAAATGAATGATTGTTTCACCACCAACTCTCTTAAGTTATAATACACTGCTCCTATCACTAGCCAAATATAATTTAATAATGCTGACAAGTGACAATAGAAACACCACCCACCACCCAACATGGATCTTGTTTTTATTAAGAATTTCTATAAAAGACAAGAAGATCCTTAAATTAAATTTCTTTTATTTCTCCATCTGACATGATAAATGAGTACAAGGAATGGGGTACATTTCTGCATTTTCTGAACCTAGGATAAGGATGTGGGTACAGGTACCTCATTCAGTAGATTGGAAATGTATTATTTTTTAAGACTGACTAGTCTTACTAAGTAGTAAGGATTTCTCCCTTATTAAAGGTCTTTGGACTCACCTTATGACATCCAAAAACATGATGTTACGCTTTAGGATTGTAAAAAACAAAGGTGTAAGAACTTTAAAGAAAAAAATTCAGAAACTATTGAATTTTTATTTTAAATTTGAGAGATAGGTGGAAATTGAGTAGCCGATCAATTTCAAAACCTTGGATGAAACTCAAAATAAATTTGTTTTTGAATTTTTTTTTCTTTAAATTTTTCGATGAAATTTAAAGCGGTGTGGTGTTGAATTTCTATAATGTTGTAATCCATTTGAGCAAAAGCTCTTAATAAGGTTTAAAATCTTATTAAGTTAGTAAGAAAAGAGTTTTGATATTTTTTTAATATCAATATTAAAGGAATCATATTTGTTCAATTATATTTAATATTTAAATAATAACGTAGAAATAGTAGCAGTGAAACATTATTGAATCCTGCTGTTGTTATAATAGAAAGTGAAGTGGCCTGAGGCATGGGAGAGGGATCAAATGACCATCTCTTCACGTGTCTAGGGCGGCATTTTCTGCCCTTAGATTATTGAGGGCACAACCTTAAGTCAAAGCATGTAATTAGCTAATGTGAGATAAGTTCAAAGGTTGAAGAAACAATATAACATCTGTAAGTAAGTCAAGGAGACCATCACAGAGAGAGAGAGAGAGAGAGAGAGAGAGAGAGAGCACCCACCCATTCACAAACCACCCTCCCCTCCTCTCTCTCTCCCACCCACGCAAAAAGAAAAAAAAAAAGAATTTTTTTTCTTTATCTTCTCAATTAAACGACAAATTTGATTTATCAAATTTTAATTTTATGAATATTATGATTATATTTTGATAATTAAGTCAATAGAAATTTTTGTAAAATAGTCGGATTTTTATAAATGAAAGTCAGACATTATTACCTATAAACACTTTTATTTTTATAATTAAAAAAAATTAATATCTTTAATTATATCATATTTTGACTTAGTTACATCAATTAAAATAAAGTTACAAGACTTTTTTTATAGACTTCGTATAGATTCTTTTGCACATGATGGGTACTATTTCAGTGGTATCGCCATTTTATATAAAAAGTAGAAGACGTGTAGGTTCTAATGCTAGGGACTACGTGGTGGTAAAAAATTCATAGGGGAGCGGATCCTCTCTAGCCCATTTGTCTTGAAGAAAAATTTAAATACAACCCTCTTAGATTCATGGTTTAGATTAAGATTTGAAAACAAAAAAAATTATCAAAAAATCTCTTTTTTGGCCTTAATCAAGTGTTTGAAAAAGGATGGTCACTGAGCTCCCATATTTAAATGATTGGATGCCATCATCTTGATGACATCACACCCCCTCAAATGTTGATATGGGTTATAGGAGAATCGCACTATAAAGGATTTGCTCCCAACTCAGAACTTACTTTCCTAACCAAATGTTAAGTTTCATGCCAACTTTAGGATATTGCAAGACCTTTTGTCTACTTCTAAAGTTGGCACGGAACTTTGAAGGGTTGTTATAATATGATGCTATCTCTGATGTATGCCCTCATCACAGAATCGTAGATTATTTGTCTCGGGATACACATGAAAAAAATTTATGATAACGTGCTCGGGGCGAATGATCTATGATTTTGTGATGAGGGCATAGAGTGGCGTCTGTATGAGGCGCATGAGAAAATCATTACACAACTTTTAATGCCTTTTACTACAAATAATATTCTGCAAAATGATTTAATATGATGAACTTTTTGAATGATTTAAGGAAAAATGAGTACTCCAATTTCCTTTTCTCAGTGCGAGTCACTTCATGGGTTGTTCTGGTAAAGTTGGCAAATCAAGTTTATTGGGTATCTAATAATAAACTAAAAAAGAGTTATTGAGTAGATCCTATGTTTAGATTTGAATTAATGTCCCAATTATTCAATTAGTCAACAAATAATTTATCGTGAATCTCCCTTTTTCAACAACTACCACGACAATTTAAATTTCCTTTTACCAATAGAAAACAACCACAAACTTCAAATAATTTACTTGTTATACATTATTTAGCAATTTAATTTTAATTCTTACGTCACTCTTTGGATCCACATGAAACAAGCCAACACTATAAGAAGTTTGTCGTAGTTAGATTTTCCCACTACAAAGCATTATCCCAAAGATTTGGGATCGACTAAATAAATCATATTCTTCCATTCTATTTTGTCTGAAGCGAAATCTTTTGTAATAGAAAATGAGTTTCGTATCTATTTTCACTATCTCCGTTCAAATTCCTTTGGGTCTTCACTGGTTCATTTATACCTTCAAGTGGAAAAGTTCTTTTAATTTAAATTGTATCGGACCTAGAATTTTATAGACTATTAACAATTTTAAACTCATACATGTCTAGTTAAGATTAGCTTAAATATTACTTCTCCCATAATAAAACTTGCAATCATGTAGAAGTACACTTAAGAAGGATGTAATGTACCAAAGATAGGAGTTGATCACAAAGTTTTTGGTATCGTCACAAAGACTTTACCAACTAAACTAACTGACATCTTCTTATCCTATGCATCTCCCATTTTTGAAAAAAAAATTTAATCAGAACATTCGATGTTCGTAATTGAATTGAGGTTTTTTTTTTTTAGGATGAAAGATTTTAATCACCGATCAGTTTAAGTCAAATTTTATATAATTACTTATATTGGGAGTGATGACTGTTAATGTGATTAAAATAGTTGAGGAAAGTCATTGAAGAGGTGAAATGTAGATTCAAGTCATGCTATGATGAGCCCTGATGTAACTTACACTCGTCCTAAATCCCCCAACAAACTGTTGGACAAATCCAAGATCATTGATTCTAATGTACTCAGACCAAGGTTTTGATTTTGCTTTATCAAGATCTCATAAGTACGCCAATGCTTTCCGTTATATTTACTTTTCAATACTACTCAAAATACAAAATATCTTCATCTTTTACATGATAAATATTTGTTAATCATCGATTGTTAAAATATTTATTTTCTAAAAAAAAAATTTTAATTCAAAGATTAAAATACTTTTAATATTTAGGGAAAATTATAAAAAAAAAACCAAATATAATAATTATTTTAAAAAAAAATACAAATTTTATGAAAATTATGAAAAAGGTAACAAACCGGCCATGTAAGGGCCGGTTTTTTTCTCTCTCCATTTTTTTCTTCTTTTTTATTTTTTTAATTTAAAAAAATCGAATTTTTTATACTCTAACCGCTCATTCAATGTCCTCTACATTTCTCTCTCCTCTTTCTCTCTCCTTTTTGTTTTTTTAATTAAAAAAATAAAAAAAATTCATTCTAACCGGTCATTCAATATCCTCTAAATTTCTATCTCCTCTTTCTCTCTCTCTTTTTGTTTTTTTAATTAAAAAATTCAAATGTTTTCATTGCCATTCCATGTCCTCTCTCTCTCTCTCTCTTAAATTTAAAAAAAAAAAACGAATTTTTATATTTTAAACGGCATTCAATGCTAGCTAAATTTCTCTCTTTATTTTTTAAATTAAAAAAACAAATTTTTACATTTTAAACGACCAATCAATGTCCGTTGAATTTCTCTCTCCTCTTTCTCTTTTTCTCTCTATTTTTTAAATTAAAAAAAAAGGAATTTTTACATTCTAAACAGTTATTCAATGTCCATTGAATTTTTCTCGGAATTTTTTTAAAATGAAACGACCATTATTCAATGTCCGATGAATTTTTCTCTTCACTTTTTTAAATAAAAAAATCGGTTAGAATGTAAAATTATGGTTTTTTAATTTTTTTAAAAAAAATAGGAGAGAAATTTAGAGGACATTAAATGGCAATGTAAACATTTGATTTTTTTAATTAAAAAACAAAAAGAGTGAGAAAGAGGAGAGAGAAATTTAGAGGACATTGAATGACCGGTTGGAATGAAAATTTTTTGATTTTTTTAAATTAAAAAAACAAAAAAAGAGAGAAAGAAGAGAGAGAAATGTAGAGGACATTGAATGGCAATGTAAATATTTGATTTTTTGAATTAAAAAAATAAAAAGAGAGTGAGAAAGAGGAGAGAGAAATTTAGAGAATATTGAATGGCCGGTTGGAATGAAATTTTTTTGATTTGTTTAATTAAAAAAACAAGAGAAAGAGAAAGAGGAGAGAGAAATGTAGAGGACATTGAATGACCGGTTAGAGTGTAAAAAATTTGATTTTTTTAAATTAAAAAAATAAAAAAAGAGAAAAAAATGGAAAGAGAAAAAAACTGGCCCTTACATGGCCGGTTTGTTACCTTTTTCATAATTTTCATAAAATTTGTACTTTTTTGTTAAATAATTATTATATTTGATTTTTTTTTATAATTTTCCCTAATATTTATTATATAAAAGATTAACCTATCTCTAGGTGCTTACAAAAAAGTAAAATGGGAAATATATAATTTGAAAGATATTCTAATTCAAAAAATTTCACACGATCAGAACTCGGTTGACATTGGGAAATGCACATAACCATAGATTTTTTTATTGTGAACCGTTTAAGAGAGAAAATGAAACGACTCAGTCATCTCACACAGCAAATTAAAGCTTCGTCAATTTCTTATCTTATTATTTTTCTTTAAATTTATATTCCAATTTTCAAGTGAAAAAAAAAGAAGGATGAAGATGAAGATGAAGACGAAGACGAAGGGAAGAGAGGAGGAAAGAACTGGAGTGGAGGAGAGTGTGCTACTTTGTCTACAGTGACTCGCAATTCTCATCGTTAGAAGAACCAAGCGGATAGCACGTGTCTTCGCCTCCTGTGTTCCATAGGAAATTAGCGTAGTTTCCAGCGTGGAACGTGTTGCTTGGGTCAGCTTCAATGGCCTCTAAAAATGTCTCCTCGGCTGCATTCAAATCCTTTCGTGCCAACCACAAGAAGTTCGCATATCGGCTTAGAGCCTCTGCGTCAACTGGTTTGACCTCAATTGAGCGCTTGAAGTAAACCTCCGCTCTGGTACCCAGATATGTCAAAAACAAAACATAAAAACATGGTCAGCCTATGAAAAGGAATCTTCTTTCTTTGAAGAAAGAATGATAAAAATTAAAAAAAAAAAAATCCAATAATACCATTCAGATTCAGCTTACTAATCCTACCAATTATTAAGAAGCTAACGAGATACTTTCCATTATTATACATTTCACCTGCTTTAAAAGGAAAGTAAGCCCATTTTATGCAAGACGACAAATAACCAACAACTCCCAAACAATGTAGAAAATTGAAGGATTGCTTAGTGTCCAGAACACCTGCGAATGTGAAGGCATCTATGGTTCTATAGAAATTATTTACGAGTTGTGCATGAAAATAATCTATGATTTCTGTAGAAGATGTTTTTTGTTAGATACCAAGAGATGACACGTGACACCTAAGGATTCGAATTAGACATGAAGATTTGAGCAAACTCGCCTGAAGTTAAGCTCGGTGGCTCAGTCAAATATCAACCATGGATTCAGATCTCAATTGGTCGAAAAAATATTGGGTCAATGACACATGATAAAACTGTTCAACCAGTCAAAATCCTTAAAAATCAGAGATTATATCAAAAATGATTAAAATCTTAATAAGGAAAAATCTCAAAGATGAAAAAATGTATGAAGATGAGATATTGACTAGAAACAATCCAAAATCATCAATTAAGGTCTCATCTTAAATTGGATAAGCGTAAAATCAATAATAAGATCTAAAAGATCTTAAAATTTCATCTCTATAAAAAAAATTATTAGATGTACTAAAATATAGGAGTTCTCCCCCCTATAAATTTTACATTATTTTTGTACTAAAATTCTAACTTAGACATCGGAGATGTGTTGTTACCGGCATATCCAAAGACACAAGGAGAGGAGACCGCAAGGTATCATCATAGATCTCAAGATTTTTGCATCTACAGTTCCTATGCACTTTGCCGTTAGGATGTGCGATGTGGGGTACAATCTTGAGGTCACTTCAACCTTAATTATTTTTTACCCACGAAAAAAAAAAAATATGGGATTTCACATAATCAAGATTGACCACATCTCTACCTTACAAAATTAGAGACATTAAGGAAGCTTCGATACAAGAGGGGTAAGTCCACGATTATGTGAAAATCAGGAAAAATTATGCATCCTACTATTCGGTCAAAATCCAAGATTATGTGAAAATCAAGAAAAAATATGCATAATTGGTCAATCAGAGATTCCATGGAAAAAAAAAAAAGCACAATTTTACCTGTCATGATCCTGAGCAACCAGATAGAGGTACTGAGCGTAGTTGGAGAGGAAGAGAGAGTTATTGGGCTCTTGAGACACGGCGTCCCTGTAGAGAAGCTCCGTCTTAAAGTGATCTGAATAATCTTCTGGTTCAATCAAAACAGTTATTGGTGACACAAACCGTTGCATCGTTTCATGATCAAGCGCATCGTAGTCCATTCTAGAAGCTTCCTCCACAATTGAATTCCACAGCTTCATTTCTTCGGAATCAAGTCCAGAATTGGACTCTGTGATTACTGATGGTTTCCCAAACGACGGTATACGGTGGTGATTGAAAGACGACAGTCCATCCCCACCATCGGTCCCACTAGGCGCCGCTCTAGCCTTCCCACCACCACCACCATTGTTTTCCCCAATTGAGTTCGTCTTTCCATCGAAAGACGAAACTAAAAACGTCTTAATTGTCGAAGAATCAAACTTGTGATTCTGATTCTGATTCTGATTTTCGGTTACCAATACAGTAGCGGTCGTTGAAGGAGGGACCGCCATTGCCATTGTTGTGTTGTTCGTAATCGAATAAACGGTGAAATTGGCTAGCAGGATCATCACATAAACCATGAGAGTTGGAGTGTGTGAGAAGATCTGTTGAAAGAGCCAAACAAACGAAGCTTGCATCTCTTTCTGAACTCGAACAAGAATCTCTTGTAAATCCTCGAAGAATAGAATTTCCCTCATCTGTAACACGTAGCTTTGAAGCTCGCGAATGATAAAAACCATTGACGAGAAGGCCTTCTTCATTGAGCAATAGGTTGATTCCCCTGCTTCTCTGAAACCTTCTTGCCATTGTTTCTTTCTCTTTATGATTCTTAGTGAGAGAGGAAGATCGACACTATTCGCTTTTCGCTCAATACTAGACTGAACTTCATCTAATTCTGGCCAGTCCGGTGGCTCTGGTCGAATTCCTAGCCATCGAGGCTCGACAGAATCGAAATTCGAAGGCGGAAATGGACGAGAAATTTGTATATCCTCATTGATGCTTCCGCCTTCTTTATCTATGGAATCGAATTCTAAGTTGTTCTCATATTCTGAAAGATGGAACTTTTGGGCTAATTCTTGAATCGTTTCTGCAAATTCTTCATCGGAGAAGCCATTGAAGCTGTCGCTGATAGCTCTCCTTAGAGTTTGGCTTCCTAATTTAGGAATTTCAAAAGATGGAGATCTCAAGAACTTTGTTGATGTTTTTCCAAACAAATCCGTTCGATCCAACCGATTAACAAAGCGGCAAACAAGAGGTCGACCGTTTCGCCTTCGTCTCTTCAATGAGGGAGATGAAATTACAGGGATTAGTGTGTGAGAAGAACATGGAGTTTGAGAAGTAAGGGACTGTGACCAATTCAAACATGTTGCAGCAACCTTTACTTCCATTACTCTAAAAACTTGGAAAAGTGAAAGAATGGAAAAGAGGGGAAATCCAGATGAGGACGAAAAAGAGAAGCTTTTCCCTAAAAAGATTGTTTTTGCTCTCTTTTTCTCCTGATTCGAATCAAATCTCAAGTTCAATTTCTCCCAATTCAACCACACCTGCAACGTAAACCACAAACGTTAGTAAAATCCAATATTTTCGTCTTAAATTTCTTAATTTCGTTACTGAAACTCAAAACAGACGAAATCTAAAAAAACAAACCAAAAAAAAAAAACTTTCCATCATTCAACCAAAAATTTCGGATCCAGAACCGCAAACCAAAAAACCTCCACGTTTCGGAAACCGAAATCGATGAAATCCAGTATCGAAATTCAAAAACAAAGAACGAAATTCGAAGAACAATAATAGAGAGATTGAAGATTAATCAAACTTACTGGAAATTTTTACCGGATTCCAACAATTCCCTCTTGATTCCGGTAAAGATTTCCTCCACCAACCTAAGAAAAATAGAAGGCCATAAGCTTCTGAGGGATTTGATAATCTCTCAAAGTTTTAAGGTGAGAGAGTCTGCTCTTATACATAATAAGAGATGAGGTGGTTTCCGAGAAAAAATCTTGGAACGAGAGAAGAGTAGAAGTATCAAAACGTATATACTGTTTTTGTATTTTTAATTATTTTTATACGGTTTGAGATACGGAATACTTGCATCGGGAATAGGGTTTTGGCATCAAGTCATTTTCCAGCGCGATTTTTTCTGTGATACAGCTAGACTCTGGTCAAGATATTTAGTCCATGCGGCTGAGGTCACGGACAAATGGACCTTAAGGGGCAATTTTTGTTTGCCACGTGTCGTTAGGAGCACCGTCAAAGAGAAAAAAAAATCTAAATTGTACTTTGGGTGTAGAAGAGAAATTCAACCTTCACATGTGTCAACTATCAAGACCACGTGACAGTCTACACTAGATACGTGTTGCATATTTAAGGTATTGATATCAAATTGAAACTTAAAATTCATTACGGAAAAAAAGACAGCTGCTATTGGCATCCCAACTTTTACTTATTACACTCCAAGTAAAAATAAATAATAAATGAAGAGATATTTACGAAATCATGCACCACCATTATTCTAATTCCGATTTTGATACACTGTTCATTTTATTTATAAAAACTGCACGCAGTACACTCTTCAATTTTGTGCATTTATGAGCTCATAAATTTAAAAGTGACTTCGTTATAAATTTGCAGTTGGATAAAAAGTGAACAGCACACCAAATGTAAGGTCTGAGCCAGGATTTTGTCCATGTGAGCGATAAATAAGAGTAAATTTTTTTGTGAGGACTATAGTAATTAATTTGTTTATCTATCACTAAATTCTGTCGCAATAACTCACTAATTCATAGACTTTAAATCCACCCCTAACCGCATACATATTTTAAGAATTAAAATGCGTGACACCCATAAAAGAATGGTTAAGAACAAGTAAAAATTGGGGTGCAAATAGAATCTCTCTCTTGGTAGATTTATATTTCTTGGATTAAGATTCTACATGAACCTAATCATAATTGTAAACAATTGGTAAAATTATTTGAAAGAGCGTTGTAATGCTAAGATTATAATTTGAGTCAAACCTTGGTAATGTTTGAAGAGTGTGTTTTGATCTTTTATTGTGGCGTGATAAATAATTTAACAAATTGGAGTGTAATAAGTAAAAAATTGTGGTGCCAATATATGGACTCTCTAACACGCTTGTAAATATACAAATTTCACGATAATTATAGATTTTGATCATCTTATGTTTGTCTACTATACAAATTATAGAAATAAAATTTTGATGAGTCATTACGAATATTTTTTTAATGAATTAAAATCTATACACTCATGAAGAAGGTTGAATCTCGACTCTGATACTAAAAATCTCATCGTAAAAAACTTATATCTTCTTCTTAGGTTAACAGTGCTTTAAATTTGAACGTGCACCATCTTGTTTTAAGTATAATTGTGGAAGTTACTAATGAAACTCTGAAGCCAAAATCTAATTCACATAGTTATTTTTATCAAAATCAATCTATCTTTAAATTAATAAATTTATTTTATTTATACCACATGATCAATCACAGTTAAATCTCTTGATTTTTATTGTGATTTTAGGGTTATGTACTTCATCTTTTGATGTTTTAGACCACTTCTTGAACTCCCGATAATTATGCTCATGATGACATAATTCAATAGGATTGAATCATCGTGAGATCTTAATTTATATTTGTACAAATATCATATTAATTAGAATGAAAAAGACTTTTTTAATCTCAAGCAATAGCTGAGGATTTTCATCAAACAAATAATTGAGATTAGAAGAAAAGAAACTTCCTTAAGAGATCAATTTTATCTTTTAGGATTCAGTAAAATACTTTCAGGGATTCATTTTTTTCTTGAGAATCCCATGCATTACCACGTTTGTTTAATGGAGTGTTGAAATTATTATTTTTCTAGAATATTTTTTTTTTCTTTTAATGCATAAATTAATATATCAATGAACATGAACCAACAAGCATTGGGTGCAGTGACCAATGTATCCCTAAAAAAAAAAAAGAGGTATTGGGTTCAAGCCCCCTTGTTGGTCGCCCACATAGATTTATCCCAATTTACCTATTTTATGTAGTTTGTGGGGTATTTCATGTACTTGGGGATTTGGACGATATAGCACTCTAAGAGGTCAATCGCCTTGTCTTTACTAGTTATGCCTATAGGTCTGTAATTCTTGTAATAAAAAAAATTATATATATAAATTATTAGTATGATTTTAACACTCAGAAAACTAGGTTTGACGTCTCGTCTCGTTCATAGACGAAACCAAGTTGTCTCATATGATTCAACTCATCTCGTATGAGATAATTCATTCAATTCGGTATACAATTATTTATTCAAAAATATCATAAGATGTTTAGTAATAAAATCAGATTTTATTTATATAATTATTTTAATTAAAATATACAAAATTTTGATTGTATCGTACAATTTTACTGACTCGACTGAAAATTTTGAAATATTGTCCGAGTCATCTCATTTGTCTCTTGAGATTTTTCACGTGTGAGACGTCATGTCTATTTGTCTCGTTCATGCACGATACTAAGACGACTCCTCTCCATCCAAATTTAAAACAATATTTATGATGAATTTGAGCATTCCATGTCATGCATATTTCCTGATTTTTTTTTTTTCTTTTGAAGAAAAAAAGAAATTTGGATTCTATCAATAAATGTCCAAGAGTATCCTTGTCGTGTCCTCCATGAGAAGTCGAAAGGCCAGTTATTAATTTTCCATAAAATGACATAATTAACCTTCTTCATCTTTGCCCGACGTAGACACGTAAACTTTCTTAATCGTATAAAATAACCCCAAAAAGAAGTATTTGAGTATTACGGATTGTTAATGACCGTATGTAATCGTAGTGGTATGTCATACGGAACGTATGAATCTCAAAGCTTGTCCAAGTCGGTTAAAACATAGGACAAGCTAATACTTACAGCAATAAGGAGAGGCATTTTAGTAAATTGACTTATATAAGACATGTGCTTTATTTCTGTTAAAGCTTCTATTGTTAATTGATTTTGCTAGCTTTGCGTTGGAACCGCTTCATTTCCAGCAAATTTTAACAGAGAGGAAGTTTGGTTGGAAATACAAATAAAAGTCACTTTCGTGTTATTGGATGCCTAATTGTTTTTAGTTGGAGTGCGGACGAAATATAATATAATAAGAATGTGAGTGTGTAAATGGGCTGAAGAATTGACGGCCCAGAATAAATGCATGGAGGGAAGCTCAAAGCCAACTTGGTCATGATTCTTTTCATTGGCCCACCATGAGATGGTGATTGGTAGAAAAGAGAATGCTGAATGAAACACTGAAGGAACCAGTAAGACCAATTGGAACTCTATTTTTTTTTCTCCTGCTCATGGAGTGATCTCAATTCATACTAAGCTGACGTGGAGGTGGTAGGAAATTGTGAATTGAGGTCGCTCCAACACAAACTATTTTGTTAGCTTGACATATGTTAAGATGCATTAAATACACCTTGAAAATATGCATCTGATAATATTTTTAAGAGTCGTGTTGGAGTGATTGCAAGATTATCTCATATCGCACTTTATTGACGTGGAAGTGTGTAGGAGTCATAGATGTTTTTCATCATATCTCAATGAAAAAGTATCTATGATTCCTACACACTTCTACTTCAAGAAAGTGCGATATAAGATATAATCTTGAGGTTATTATTTCAGCATTACTCTATTTTTTATAGAAATTTTTTTATGGACATTTTAGAAAGTAAAATTTTTTTAAGGTGTATTTAATGCATTTTAACTTTTACCCTCTTTGGGCAAATGTTAACAATACCCTAATATAAGATTATAGAGAGATTTTTAATTTACAAATAGGAAAAAAAAAAAGATGAAGACATTGTTAAGTTTAGTCTCACATCGGACACTCATTGCCTTGTTTCTCTCCTTATAAGTTCTTGGGACTCTCCACTCATTGTCAATTGATTTTGTATTGAACCCTCAAATTTATTATGGTATCAGAGTAGGTATTTCTCTTTTCCGAGCAGGCCTTTCTCTTCTCCACATCATCTAGTTCATATCTCCTCGTACTTTAGTCCAATCCGGCCCACACATGTTTGGGGCATGTTAAGTTTAGTCCCACATTAGACACTCATTGTTTTATCTCTCTCCTTATAAGCTCCTAGTTCTCTCCACTCATTGTCAATTAATTTTAAGTTAGACCCCTAAATTTATCATACACAGAGGGGAAAAAAAAAAAAGAGTTGTGTTGGAGTGACCTCAAACTTGTATCTCATATCGCACATCTTGACGTGAGAGAAGATAGGAACCATATATGCTTTTTCATTTATATCTCGATGAAAAGAATCTATGGTTCCCATACACTTTCGTGTCAGGATGTGCGATGTGAGATACAATTAATCTTGAGATCAGTTCAATATTATTCAAAAAATAAATAACATCTGGAGATGGATTTTTTTTTATTTTTTTCAGAAGGTTATGGGGAAAATATTTTCTCTTCCATATGAAAAAGCATAGACCTGAGCATTACACGGATCCTGGCTTTCTTTGGAGAAAGATATATAGAATTTGCTCAAAAAGGTCTACTTTTTAGTTAAATTATTAAAATTTGTTAAAATAATCTTTTATGCCGTTTGGTCCATGGGGAAAGTGCATGCAGCCTAACTAGATCCCAGGGATATTCGAGAAAATATATGCCTAAAATTCTAAAGCCTACAATCCACTCGGTTGTTTAACCAATCACGTCAACTTGATGATCAAGAAAAGTTTGACTTGTGAGTGAGAAAAATACAAAAATAGAAGAAAATATTTTTGAGTTAAAACCTTATTTCAAGTATGATATTTTAATTTTAAATGGATATTTACTTTGATTAACGAATTCTTATAATACATTCATAAATCTAAATTATTAAAATTATGAATAAATTAAAGATTAATAATAATTTTTTTAAATTATTTACTTACATTTTCAATAAAAAAATTATAATTTTATTTTAAAGAACTTTAAACAATAGCATCACCAGTAAAACTGCCACTTAAGTCGATCTTGTTCATCGAACTCCCTCTCTTTCGCATGTGAATATACTTTCTAGACCCATCAAGTCACCATGGTTTGTTTCATTTCTTTTTGTACTTAGAGACAAAATCAGCCCAAAATAAAGGATTTCTAACCATTGGATTCAATCATACTATTTATTTGCTAGGGTGAATAATTATTTCGTGAGCTAAATTTGATGAATTTAGGATTTAGTCTCATTGTTCATTTTAATTACCAGAACATGATGTGAAATAGTTACTTTAAAACCTTCGAATTCGTTACCGTTCATGTTTCAGTAATTAAAATGAACATTGAGCCAAAATCATCAATTCATCAAACGTTGATCATGTTTTTGTAAAAATTCCTATTTGCTTAGTTGACCAAACAATTTTTTCATCTTCTTTTGATAATAAAAAAAAAATTATGTAAGAAAACTTGGATATTGTTTAATAAGATTTTTTTTATGTAATTTGTTTTTGTTCTTGAAATTCACTTGGCGTGTACACATGTAACATGTTATGTTCATGGTCCCAAATAATTGACTCTCTATTCACCACATACTATCTAGGAGTGATAACTTAGGATATAATGCTTCAAAATAATCGATATGTACGTATATATTCTGCATTGCATGGGCTACATCCAAAATTCAGAGAACCACCAACTACATATGATGCATCAACTTCAATTTTGAAATGATGTTGAAATACTATATATAAATCTTTTCATATCTATTGAGATAATATCATTTGAAAGCTCTTGTTATGATATCTGTAAGAAATTTTTTTATTTTTATTTTTATCCACAATAAACATGTATCACATTGAGATGCGCATTACACACGAAGTGATGAACAAATAATGAATTCCTCTCTAATTTAATTAAGACAAAATTATATGTTAAAAATATAAGATAAACTCCGACCTTGAGAATCATTTGTTTTCTCTGCAAAGATTGACGATAGGGAAGTCTAAGGAGAAAAAAATTCCCAAATTTTTTGGCAAAATTAGTGAAAACTTGTTTTGAGATTTACACCTATAAAATCTATAAATATGAGGCAAGATTCATAGATAGGAAGATAGAAAAAGATAACTAATAAGACTCGCAATTGTTTTCTCTTCTAATCTTTATAATTTTTATTATTTATTTGTTAGGGCAGCAAGAACGTTAGTGGTCACGTGAAAGTGGTTCAAGGAGTTTCGTACCTAGGTTGTGGGATCTGTAAGAGAATAGGATGCATCGTATTATGATACATGAGATGCATTGTATCATTGTCAACATATCTTATAATAAAAGGAAGGTTAAGATTGTGATTGAGAACAAAATATATAACAATACCTATCAAGATATTCTACATTAGGCTTTTAAGAGGGTAGATCAATATAATGGGCTTTTCCATAGTAGTAGGGGCTCGGCCCATAGATGAAGGAAAACGTCAAATCACGCTATTTGACTTAGGGCTGTCAACGGATAGCTATCCGATCGGATAGTGTTATATCCGAATTCGAATCCGAAAATAAATACTACTATCCGAATTCGAATTCGAATCCGATCGGATATCCCTAACATACATTCGAATTCGAATCCGAAAAATATATCGGATATCCGATAATATCCGATTCGATAAAAAATTCGACGAAACCCACAGATTTGTCCGAAAAATCACTCCGACCAGTTCAGATCGGATCAGAGAGAGAGAGAGAGAGAGAGGGAGGGAGAGAGTATGTACCTGCATGCTCGCCGGCCGGAGAAGACTTGTCGGGGTTCGCATAGTTGAAACGACGAAACCCACAGATTTATCCAAAAAATCACTCCGACCGGTTCAGATCGGAGAGAGAGAGAGAGAGAGAGAGAGAGAGAGAGAGAATACTTACCTGATGATCGCCGGCCGGAGAAGATTGTGGTCGAAGTTCGATCGAAACCCGCTGTTGCGTCTGGTTCTTTACGGCTTTAGGTGGGTTTGAGAAGATGAAGTTTTAAAAATAAAATTTCGTTGTATGTAACGAATACATAAGACATATATATACATATATAAAAGTTTTGTTATAAAACATAAATACATGATATATGTATTGTTATCGGAGCGGATATTATCGAATCGGATATCGCAATATCCGAATTCGTATCCGAAATTCATTCGAATGTTAAAATGACATCCGAATCCGAATCCGATATCCGAAATTTTCGAATAATATCCGATTTTTCGAATTCGAATTCGAATTCGAATTCGGATTTCGGCTATCCATTGACACCCCTAATTTGACTGGCTCATGTGAGGGTTTGCGGACAACGCCGCCGAGACGAAGACGGAAGATTCCTGAATATTTATATGTATTTTTCGGATTAGGGTTTAATGTAATTTTTTTTTTAATTAATTATTTATTTATGCTCTGTGAGGTTTATGGCAATTGATAGAGTTGTAGAGGTTTGAGAGCTTATAATTGATCTTTGTCATTGATAGTTGATTGATCTCCCTCTTTTCTGTGGAGGTAGGCAACTTGTTAAACCACGTAAATCCTTGTATTCTATGTGTATATATTTATTTCTAAAATATGGAAAAATTAATTCTTCCTCCTATTGCGTTTCTACACAACATTTAAACTTTAAAGCGTTCTTCGCAAGGACCCAACTTAGCTTATATACCTTTGTAATGTTTTCTATAGGCTTTCAACTATCAATTTCATCATTATTATCTATGTTGTGCTCATTCATCAAATATGATATTTTTTATTTTTGGAGTCGTGATAATTTGACGCTCTTTTTTAAGATGCTCACGTCACAGAACTGTAGATCCTTTACTTCAGGATACACAAGAAAAAGATTTATGATTTTGTAATTGCTAGGTCAAGGAATGGGGGGGGGGGCATTTTAAAGAAAGAGCATCAGATTATCATTAATGTTATTTTTATTATGAGAATTTAGTTTCATAAAGCATAGGGGGGGGGGGGGGGGGCATTTTAAAGAAAGAGCATCAGATTATCATTAATGTTATTTTTATTATGAGAATTTAGTTTCATAAAGCATAGGGCATTTTTTTCATCCCACTAATTTTTCCTCTACATAACATTCAGTATTGTATTATTCTTCCTTTGATTGAACCACCAATCTCTAATATGATGGGGTATCTTTCTTTTTTGTTTCATAAGCCTATTTCTAATAAGAGAAGTTAAGAGTTATCTTCATAGGTAATCGAACCATAATACATAAATTGGAATTTTCCCTTTACAGATGTGTGGCATACGTTTATCTGACCCATTAATCACTTTTCTTACATGGATAGAGAATTTGATAATTTTAATTTTTTTTTCCCATTTAAATATCTTCTTATTTTTTAATGTAATAGCAATTATCAGAGAATTATAATTAAGAAAAAAATGAGGAAGATATGACGGAAAAAAATCTGCTATCTTGTGAAAAGAATATAAGAAACAAAAGCCCTTTCCTTACTATGATAATAAGGAAAAAGGGGTTACTAAATCTCATTTATCATCAAAAGACCTTAAGATGCATAAAACAAGTCATCGAGATATGAAATTGTTGTGTAAATGTCTTGTATTATATTGTGCTACGTAGAGTTGCGGGGGTAGTGGGTGCAGGTAAAAAGAACAATGCCCTGGGCCGAATTTTTTAAGGGGTACTAAAAAGGTAATAATGTAATATTTTCTTAAAGGTTTCTCAGTTATATTAATAGAGATTTTTAGGTTATAAAATTAATGAGAAAATAGTAATTATTCTTATTATGTTTTTTGGATGTAGACAAACTGTTAAATCTTATAAATCCTTATGTTTTGTGTGATTATATTATATTTGCTATTTTAATTTTTTTCACAATAACACTGTTTTTCCTCACTATCATAGTAAAACCAGTCGGACTCATGTGAGAAATAGTGAGAGTGTCTCCATTGCTAGTGTTAAGAGAATAGCCAACAAAGAAGGCGTGGGGGAGGGGGAGAGTGTGCGGGTGGGGATGGGGGTGGGGGTGTGCTTCACGTGGGGGTGGCGAATTAGAGATTCCTTCCACTCTTAATCAGATGTCTTCTCTCTCTTTCTCTCTCCCTCCAAAACCTTTACAATCTTTGTCTTCTTATCCAAAGAATGGCCAGAATGCCCATATGTATATTTAAGTCAAATATGCCTATCAGTCTACTAATTATATTGATCCCTTAACCATTCCTCCTTGAAGAATCATGTGATCAAGGTGGGTATGCCCCTTTTATATTGTACATTTATCTTTTATAAAATCCCTTCCTTTCTTAGCATTAAAAAAAAATGGAGTTCAAAATATATGTTGGTGAAAAAATTATCTTCTTTGTAGGTGCTAGCTAACTAGTTGGTAAAGTTTTTGGACGATGATACCATATACTTGGATTCAAATCACTCGAGTATCAAGTACGAGTGCAACTTGGTCTAGTTCAAATCGAGAACTAAACCAAACCGATAACTTTAGGGTGGTTCGGATTGATTTGGCATTAGTTGTGGTTCGATTTCGAGTTATAAAAATGGAGTATCGATCAATCTGGTTCAGTTCTTGGATCCAACTTTTATGGAATCAAACCAAACTGAGAATCAAACCCTTATGCAATATATATATAGGGTAGCGTTCAATGGCAAACTTGATTGAACTGATTTTTTATGAGGATGTTCTCTATGATGAGAAGATCATCCTCACAAAAAATCAACTCAATCTGAAACTTGTAAGTCTATTAAAAGTGATTTACAAATTATTAGTAAAAAATCGACAATCCACATTCTAAATCACTTTTGATGGGGTTAGAAATTTTAGATTGAACTGATTTTTTTAAGGGAAGTTTTAGATTGTCTTATACGAGCAAAAATGTTCAGAATGGGTTGATTTTTTGTGAGGATGATATATATGGTGAAGAGATCATCCTTATAAAAAATCAGCTCATTTCGAAACTTCTAACTCAAGTTTACAAGTTGAAGATTGTGAACCGTCGATTTTTATAAAATCATTTTTGATAAGGTTAGAAGTTTTGGAATGGGCTGATTTTTTGCAAGAATGATTCCCTCACCATAGACATCACCCTCACAAAAAATCAGCCCATTCCAAACCTTTTTGCCCATATAAGACAAAACACGTTGTAGCTATATATATAATAATTATTATGAATTATTTTAAGAGTTAAGACATATATTAGTGATTTTTATAGATAAACTAATGACTTTTTATGGATAGATTAGTAATTATTGTATGAAATTTTATATGTATTATATATTTATTTTTTCATTAAAAAATATTACTCATAATTAATAGAGGTTTGGTTTCTATGGAATTTGGTTCGGTTCTGATTCTTGTTTAGTGGAATCAACCTAGATTGGTTCGGTTCCTATTTGACCTCAAACCAAACCAAGCCAAATTGCACCACTAATCTCGAGTTATTGAATCCTTAAAAACAAACTTATTAATAAATAAATAAATAAAACTACATAATGAGGATGTTTGCAAAAAAAATTATCTATCACTTGGGTACTGGGGTTTATGAGATACCAACATGTGTCTTTTTTTGGGGAAGGTGTAAAACTATGGTCTTATAATGAGTTTGGATTGGATTTGATTTTTAGACATGGATTATAAGATTATGATGGTTTAGGTTTGGGTATTTGAACTAAATTTGAAAATGAGTTTGGTATTGAATTAGGATATGGATAATGGATATAGAATTGAGAAATGAGTATGAAATTAGGTAAAAAAATGGGTTATGGAATTGCACTAGGGACAAGGTTTGGGCATGCCAATTAATATGAATGATGCATGTGTGAATGTATGTATGAAAAAAATGTGTCAAATGGCAATTATTATGCAACGTGGGATTGTTGAAGTGCTTTAGACCTTAATTAAAATAAACTTGAGATTTAAAATTTTGAACATTTTCTAATGGATTCGTGCAAATTGAAGTATCTACATCACTGAATAGTATTTTTTTTTAAATCAATAGGCCTATTTTTAATGAAACCAATAACTTAAAATTAGCGGGAATTGAACCAGATTTATAGGAAAATAGATTTGTTGTTTTGAAAGTTATGTGCTAAGCTAATGAACCAATGGCACAACATCATGCCATTGGTTCATAATTTTAGCACATAACTTTCGAAACAACAACTCTCTGTTCGATTTATAGTATCATCACCCACAGGCTTTCTCAATTAAGCTAGTTAGGTAATTTGGTAAATATAGTTAAAATATCTAAGTTGGTGGTCAATTTGGACAAGACCAATTTTGGTGTCTTTGTTGTATGTGGGGACGAAAAATGGTTGAACCTTCAAGTGGTGGACACCACCGTTAATGGCATCCAAGCCATTGCAGTCAATTCCAGCATGTGTTTCTTGCTTAATGTATCAAGATATATTTGCAGGATCATGCACCTGCAATCGTCGTCTTGTACTCTATCGCATCTATTTGGTGTCAACAATACGAAACTTATTTTGCTTTCAATCTTGTCTAAGAGCTTGATTTTCAATCATGGATGAACAATACATATTTTTCAAAATATTGGTCCAGAGCTATCAAAAAGAAAAGAATTTACGTGTCAAATAATTTTGCTAATAAAAAGTGTGGTGTACACTTTTTAATGAGAGTTTTATTTTAGGGGTCCTCCATGGCTGATATTTGTGTTAGTTCCTGATGGTTGGATGTAAAGCTTGAAATCTAGCACATTGATTTATCGACACACAAACCTATGACTTCCCCGGCTTAGTAGATATAATATATCGAGTAAAGAATCATGATAATCTGACTACCCCACATGGCAAACTCAATTGACTCTCTCGACGTGACAAGTTCTTGAACCATAGATCTATATGTCTGGAGATACAAAATTACGTTTTCCCATAAAAATGTGTATCCCGACGCATTCAGATCGATGATTTCCAAACTTGTCACTTCAGGAGAATTGATTGAGTGTGCCAATGGGTTGGGCTTGATGGTAAGACTGGGTGTGCTCTCAGGTCTTGTCTTCGAATCCCCTTCCCACCACCTTGTGTGGCACTTAAATGGGTTTGGGTTAGTCCCCTTAAATCTCTTATGGGTTGATCATGTGGGGCCCCCAAGGGAGATTAGTCTGTCACGCTTACTTGAGAGTGTTGATGGGATACTCCCTCGGTTAAAAAAAAAAAAAAAGAAGAAGATTATCACAACTCATCAAATATGTCTCAAAACGGATGAAGTCTCGACCTTGTTTGATTCTTGGAAATTAATGGATAATTTCATTTTGGGCTCTACAGAGTATTAGCTTCCATAAATTTGGATGGATCAAGGTCCAGGTCTTAGAGCTTTCAAACTTGGTAGGCCCAATAACTACTGCTACTCTGGTGTCCAGTAACTTGAAATGTGGACAAACATGCCACAAAAAAGAATATATTTTGACTCAATACATAAGAGATTGAGACAATTCTTTAAGTAGCTTTAAATAATTGGGCCCACGAGCAGTCGCATTTGACTGTTGACACGGACTTTCAAGGACCTTTCTATTACTCTTAGCATCTTTCCGTTAATGGATCTTTCAACAGATCATCCACATCAATCACATTTCAGAATTCAAACCCTTATTTAGTTTTTCTTAATCTTAAGGTTTTCATAATTATCGAAATTTGATTTAATCATGATTTGTTCTCATGGTCAGGTTAATATACATTGGAGATAGGGGTGGCAATCTCAATGCGACCCGAACACGACTTGAAAACAACATGAAGTTAATTAGTTTGGGTCAGCCTAATTGGGTTTGGATCATATAACAGTGTCAACCCATCTAACACGATTATTAAATATATTAATGATTATTTAATAATTTTTTAAACTACTATTTTTTATTTTGAAATTCTTTAAAAAAAATTCATAAGTCATTTTTTTATATCAAATTCTATAAAATATAAAAGGTATTTTAAGATATTTTAAATTAATAAATGATTAAGTTTTAGTTTGGCAAATAAAAAATATTTTTCTTAATAAATTATTTATTTATATTTATATTGTTTTTCATTAAAATCTAGAGGTATGTAGTGCTTGATTCTTAATATTGGCAAAATAACCCTCAAGATTTGAGATCTTACCAAGTAAGTCTATCTTGTCTCATATGATAATGAAGTACACTTTACTTGCCCAATAATAAATTTTTTTTTTGAAGATATAATAATAATAATAAGATTGAAAAACACTTTCCTTATTAAGTTAGTAAGGAAATTTTCTGATCACATCACCTTATGACATCCAAAAAAATATGATTTGATGCCATATAATAGTAAAGGACAAAATTCTCCGAATTTTGAATTTTTTTTTTTCAAGAGAAGGTTGTTTTTCACCATTGAACTTAATTTACGATTTTACGACCTTATTTTTAGTAATAATATTTTATTTTTGGTGGTGGAAATGGAAATTATATTTTCAATAGAGATTAGCATTTTATTGAGTAAGTTATATATGGGTTGGATCAGGTATACCTATTTATAAATGGGTTTGGTTTGAGTTTAAGTTTTTGACACAATTATTAAATAGGTTGGTTTCGATAAATTTTTATAATACCCATACCTCAATACAATCTGACTGACCCATTGCCGCCCCTAATGGGAGATGTACTAACCTCCTATTTTAGAAGATTTTTTGTCCTTCTCGACGTGAGACATGTTTTATGGAAGGTAAAACAACTTCTTATCTCATATATCTAAGAAGTGATAAATAAAAATATGAGGTAACATAAATGGACAAATGAAACTTGATCGAATTCAAGGAAGATTGGTAGAATTTAAGCAACCAGGGTTATCATAGAGGCGAGGTTCTATCCCGTTGTTGGCCGCTAGGATTTATTCCAGTTTATTTAGTGTGTGCTCCTGCTAATCAGAATTAGGTTCAGAAACTCTTTTCATAAAAAATAAATAAGAGATTGGTAGAATCCTATGTCTTTGTCTACTCACCCTCAAAATCAAAATCATGTTTAACATAGAAGAATAGAAGATGAGATCTCCTGAAACTTTTCTATCTAAAACAATAAATTCCAGTTTCTTCATTGATATATCATTTAAATTTTTTGGCTTAAGGTGACACATTTCCATATGATAAAATAATTTTTATGCCACAAATATCATTCATTTTGGTCATTTGCAAGTCTTTTTTTCTGTTTTGAAATTGAGTCGTGTATATGTCTGTATATTGAATGATACTATCAAAACATATAATTTTCTCGATAATCTTAATATACCATCAAAATCAGTCCATAAAAATCAGGCTCGTAAAATCCACCATGGAATCCATTGTGTTTTGGTTGTATAATAACATTCGTTACACATTGTACACATTGGATCAGGACCACAAACTTCGAAATACCTCTTCGTTGCAAATAGTTAACATCGCATCATTAGCTTTTTCTCCCTGTGTTTTCTATTCCCTGCAAGACAATCGGCAAAAAGGAAAATATTTACATATTGTAATCTTAAAGAGTTAACTACATGCAGTCTTGAACAATACTAAATTTGTATTATAATGGATATGCTAACCTCTTACACTGGTATCTTCACACTGTCATTAATTGATGTATAATCATTTGTTTGGATTTTGAGAACTGAGGATTGTAACGAAACATCTACGAGTTCAATTTATTTGGTATTCTCTAATATCTCATGTTTTATTTAGAGATTTTCATACTATTAATGATGTGCTAAATAGAGGCTAGAAAAATTACATACTTCACACAAGCAACAAACTAAAGTATGGGAAAACTATATGTAAAAGAAAATTATCTTGTAAAAAGAATGTTTGAAGACAATTGTAATGAACATTTTGCCGAAAAAAAAACTGCATGTATGATGGCTGATGTTTCATTTCATGTTGTTTCTCATGTCATAGAACATGTAAGATGTGAACATCAAGTGGTAACAGGATGCAAGTTTTACTCGACATGATCGTGTAGCACTTTTTTGGGTCCACTCATATACAACAAGTATATGGCTTACCATCTCATGGTTTTAAATACTAAATAGTGGCTTGATTAGTAGAGAAATTGGATTTGAGATTTGTTCATTAGAGGCTTTTTTTTGGGCTGACTCACGTTAGAGTATTTGGGCTTTTTTCCAATTAGGATTGTTCTGATCAGGCCGAAGCACTATCAAGTCGAGCTTTAGGCCAACCCAATAAAGAATACACCAAACACGATCACAATAAGAGATCTTTTAAGGCAAAAGTTTATTATGATCGTTTTAAGTTGTTTATTGGTCTAAATAAAATCAAACAACTGGTCAAAATAATGAAATAAGGCTAGGTGATGCTAGTCTTTGGATTTAATGACTTCTCATCAGTGGCCCATGGATTAAAAAAAATATATATGATGTAAAATAAACGGTTATAAATCACGTTGATGCTTTTCTATTTTTATTTTTGTTATTATTTGAGCCAGTGAGCCTTAAAATGGTTGGGGGTGGGCTTGTTAGACCCATTTTGCAAAAACAACTTTTTGGGGTCGTGGGTTCAAGTCAAGCTTACTGCTTACCCATACAAAAAAATGGGTTGGGGATTCGGGCCAGGCTTTTATTGGGCCTGGGTATCAAGTTCACGGGCTTTTCTAAAATCATTAATCCTTGATACAACAAAAAATAGAGGGCCAAGAATTGATGGATAATTGCATTATTTTTGGGCTTTTAGCATCATCACCCTCTGCCCATATATCTCCTTTGTTTTTCAATCCTGATTTATTTGTTTTCCCTCGCCATCCTTTCATTCTTCTTCCTCCACCATTAATGACCTGTCCGAATTATTTGAAATTGAGTTTAGACTATTCAAATAATGTGTTTTATCAAAAAATAAAGGAAAGAAGCACAATTTTTTTCATTCAAGTGGATAATAATAATTATGATATTTACATGAGGGGGTAATACAAATTTAATTTTGTCTCTCTTACTTTTCAAATGCTTGCTTAATTAAAAAAAATATTTTTGTATACTTTCCTGAAACCTTCTTGGGACTTAATTTCTTTCTGGATATTCCTTTCGAATAAAAGTCTACAACTCAGTTGAGTTCCGAGTCAAGTTCGAGTCACCTAACGTTTCTTGGTTCTTCATTTTACTTCTTTTGTTAGATCCATTCGAATTCGTTTTCTCATGCTCTCCTTATGCCAGAAATCCCCCAAAAATGTCTTTGCAGCATCCAAACTCGGAAAATAAGTGTGTTCAGAGAAGATTTGAGACAGAGAATCGGACGATTCAGCAGATACCACAGCCCGATTCCTATTCGCTTCCAAGCTACCCATAACGTTCATGATCAACTGCTGATACGAAAAGAAAAACCTCTTCAAAGCCGATTCGATGGCTTGAAACGCTTGAAGTAGATGAATTTTCCCAAAATCTCCTTCTTGATGACCATGATAGAGCTTCATCGCTGCTTCTTGAATCCTAGGTCCTCCTTTGGGATCAACTTCAACGGCTAAGATCGCTGGAACCTTGTGTTTCAGATCTTTCGATAATTTCGTGATCTCCATCAAACCTTTCGATCTGAAACAGAACACTTCAGATTCCGAAGAAACCTTTATTGCGAGTTGGTTCTTCAAGCGTAGAAAATCGTCTGGATCCATTAGAAGATGGAGATCTTCGATTTGGGATAATAATTTCCAGATTCTCTCAAGTAACCAGCAATCGCTCGCTGCTTTCTCGAAATCCTGACAATCGATCCTCTCTTCGATCCTTCGAAGCAACTCTCGAGATGCGTAGATCCATGATTCCAAGATCTGATGAGTGGTGAAGAGAGTCCGATTCTCATAATTATCGAGATGCTTGTGGCTTTTCTTCAAAGAATGTAGATCGGACGGTCTACAAACTAGATCGTAATCGAGATTAGGTTTTCCAGCGAGGTTCGGTTCACCCAAACCTAACGTATAAGAACACCTCCGCATCTCGCACTCGATCGAGAACATAATCTTTGATGCAACATCTTCTGATTTCTTCCACGTGCCAAGCCGTGGAAGCAAACTCGCATCGCTTGCCCTGCTCACGACATGTGTCTCTCCCGGAAGTTTCCATACCTCCGCGGAGCTACCATTTCTCACTAGTACGCCATTCGAGGTACGAAGATCTACAATAGGAGCAGTTCCACGTGTTTCACCATCTTTGTCATCATCCTCGCAGAGAATTGCGATGAGTTCGATCTGCTGAGTCGCCAATGATTCTAGTCGACGTTTCCACTCGCTACGATTTGCGTACGGTCTTGGATCAGATAGAACAAACGATACAAACCGAAACGTGATTTCCAAAGCTTGTAAAGCTGGTTTGAGGATCGATTCGTTTTTCCAGTTTGGGAAATCTTTCGAGCTCCACAGTTTCGAGAGTTCTGGAAGGCGAAGGTATTGCTCGTAAGCGGAGCACGCAGAGGAGGATGAAGGAGATAAATCGCCGATACGAAACGGAGGTGGGACCGAAACGTGCAATTTATTATTGGGTTTAGGAGAAGTATTGGACATATCGGACGATACCATCTTTGCTTTCCAATCCAAATCGAGCATTTTCAATTGTTGAGATTTTTGTGTATTGGTAGTATAGAGAGACAGACGTATTTATAAGGGTTTTGAGGTCTGAATTTTGAATAAGAGAAGCGTGTGGAGACGAACGAGGATTTTCAAAGGCGTGGCGGTGGGGGAAATTAAATTAAATTAAACTAACTTGAATTTTAAAATAAAAGGCAAAAAATAAAAAGAGAGCTTATCCATTGACCTAACCCAGAACATGCCGTTTTAATGGATTATTTTTATGGACGAAACTACCCTTCAACTTCGTTCGTATAGATTAGGCTCACTACAGACGAGCGATCAGTCAATAATGGACTATAGTCTTTGTTGGAAGACTTTTACCAAAAAACCTTGGTTGGTGATCTTAGTGGTGCTTCCTCCACATTTCACGCTTGTTTATCCAAATTTGAATCTTTAAAACTCCCAAATAAATAAAATTACGCTTAGTTTTTAATGGAATTACAATCTTGCCATTCTCAATTATTAAACATGTAGTACATGGGATTACTCGAAAAGAATCTCCATTATATGGAGAACGACTACAGCCGACTTAAAGTTAAAATGGGAAAAAGAGAAAGATCTAGTGAAAATGTCCACTATAGTTTTGTAAGTGTGGATTCGGCGACATGAGTCATTACTGATCCCAAAGAATTCTATACTTATCCTCATTACTCAAATTTTAAAAAATAAACAACAACGGCTATTTTTCAAAGTAAAAGAAATTCTGTTATGACGCCAACTCCCATGCTAAGCTGACGTTATTTATAAGACCGTTAAAACAACAAATTAGGTTAAGTGCGGAGAGACGTAGACCAATCACTTTAGGGGGATTTACTCAATCTCACTTTGGTTCATTGAACCCAACCCCACAACAGTTTTGCTTCGTGGGCGGATCTAAAATGTGGGGGAGAAAAAAGTGATTAAAAGATTATCATTTGGAGTAATTTTATATATATTTTATTAAGAGGATTAATTAAATATTTGTGTGAATTAAGAATGTCTTACTAGAATCAGAGATCCTTTTCTTTGTGTATCTCGAAAAAAAGATTTATGATCTATGTACTATCACATCAAGGATCGTACAAAAAACATCTGATTTTAGTACTTCAATTTATCAAGACTCTACAAAAATTGAGTGATGATAATATTAACTCTCGCACGTGGCATACTCAATCGACTCCATTGACATGGGGTGTGTCAGAATCATAGATTTTCTTTCATCAAAATACATTCTACACATATTTATGGGGATGTGTGGTTGTGTATCCCATTGAAAGAAAATTTATAATTTTAACACATCCAACACTAGGGGAGTTGATTGAATATGCAACGTGGGAGAGTTAAATTATTATGACTCAAAAAATTTCTTGACCTATGTAAGGGGTTATAAAATTCCACCACATAAAAAATGTAAGTATGACTAATAAATAAAGAAGAAATAGATATCACGAAGACCTAATTAATGTAATAATAAATGAAAAGAAAAAGTGGCAAAGCATAGATGGCTTGAACAAACAAAATTGGTTAGTAGACAAGATAAACTAAAGCCAAAATGCTGCAACTACTACTTCCCTAACCGTTTCCATACAAGTCAGACATGTTAATTGGATTAGGACAAATAATAAATAGAGCATGTATTCAAAGGAATAATAGTCATGACAACAAGAATTAGTTGCCCATAAAAATAATTTTGACCGGGATAATTGCCAAATCACCCTACAATTGAAGGAGATTATGGGAGAATAAATCCGAATTAGCTCCCTTAACTATTGAATGGAAGGGTCGTGCATGAAAGGAAAAAATGTTGTAAAAGGATCTAGGCAAAGGTATGTAATTTTTCCTATAAAAATTTACTTTGACTTATCATCTCCTTCAATTATTGTTAAGTGTCAATTAATCAGAGGAATCGAGATAATCTGACGTTCCTTGACCTGAAAATTCATAGAATTATGAATCTTTGTCCTTATGCATCTCAAAATAAAGAATTTATGGTTACGTGAAGGAAACATAAAAAAGAGCGAGTAGCACGATTCTTAGTCAAAGTGAGGTAGATGCAATAAAACTTAGAAAGAGGCATTTGGGCCTAATAGTTTTTAAAAGAAAAAGAAAAAAGAGGCATTTGGTCCTTGTGCTATGAAGTTAATTAGTTATTGTGCGATTTGCTGCACAGCATCATTTCTTCTCGCTTAGCTATACGCCCATAAGAAATTTGACTCGGTGGCATCCAATTCAGCGTGGCTTTTGCCAGCTGATTACGCACTGCACCATGTTACCTGCCAACATTAAAAAAAAAAACGTTTTATTTCGACACGTGGCGTGTTCCAACCTAATAATGCGAAAGAAAAACTGCATCACTTATCAAGGCTTAAGTACAGGAATCTGGGTCGATTGGTGGTTCTCGAAGAAGAGCTAGGATTCTGCCACGTTATGTTGGTGGTTGGATCGTGTCGGTTAGTTCGCTTACTCGCTTCGTTGGGACATGTGTCAGGTTTTCCGTGGATAAGTAGCTGAGATTTGAATAATTTAGGTTATCTGTTTGGACTTCGCCTAACTGGTTTGACTTCGAAGCTAGTCAATTGAGCTGCCTGGTTTCCCAGCAAGGAAGCAACCGACCTGGTCATTGCCTCCTACTAACATGCGCTATGGGCGATGTTTTTCTTAAGTTCATACACTAATGGATAGAGATAAAGATGTAGTTGAACTGTTGATAACGACCGTCGGATCTATTGCGTGATTTGTTTTTTATCTAATGAAAGCGATTTTGTTGGAATTGGCCTTTAATTACCGAACTCTTCAATGTTTGTGTGAGATTCCATGCGTAGTTTTGAGCCAACTGTCCATGTTAGGTGATCGAAGGAAGCATTTAGTCTTAGACCGTACAACATGATGGGCCCACCACCTAAGGGTGCTTTTATTCCAACATGTAAAATTATCAGATTATTTCCACCATTTAATAAATGATAAATTCATGTTGTGCGAAAGCCATAGGAGTGGGCAGCCCAACCACACTAAATGTATTGTCCCGATTTTATCCTCCTTAATTATTGAAAAGGCATAAGTTTTATTATCTTATGACATTTACCTAAAATCTCATTGAATCTCACTAGAAGGTGGCATGTGAACACCAAGGGATGGTCTTGATGGCAATTTTCGGATCTAGGTGGTAAGTTCAATACCCAATATGAGCATTGATTCATCAAGGGCCACTCATGTTGGCGCACTCTCACTTATCTAGTGTATGACATGCGGACGTTACATGTGCTGTTACATGTGTCCTCGGATTAGTCTTTGGACAAGATCATGGCCTATGATTGGGCAAAGCCTAGAAATAGGCTCAAATCGTTGTCTACAGGGATAGTCGATTATAAAAAAATAAAATAAAATTGACATATGCAAATACACATGTATCAAAAGGGTTTTCTTGTAATTTAAAGTATTGATTAAAGAGTTGAATAGGAATGTATGAACCATTCCTTGTATCCTCACTCAAAGTTACCCTTAGGGATTTATCCTAGAAATTATCAATTTCTTGTGTGTGTGTGTATGGGGGGGGGGGGGGGGGGAGTACACGTGTCCCAGGGATTAGTCGGATGCTCTAAGAGACCCAAATACCTTAGACCATGTGAAAAAAATAGTGTTTCACATAAGTATAGCCTATAGACGAGATTCTCATTCCTAGAGTCTTAAACGGGCTTTAGGAAGCAAAACAATAATTTTGTAAAATTTATCTTTCGATTTTCCATGATAGCAAGAAACCACAAAATTTCTCATCCTAATGAAAAATGTGTCAAACCCATTAGGGTTTTCAACCCTAATTCATCCTTGTTTTTACTAGTAAACTTATTTTTTATGAGACCAATAACTTGGTGATGGCGGGAGTTATTATTTTCAAGTCTGTCATATCATTATCCATAGACTTAACCTAGTAAGCTTGCTGGCACCATCATTGCAATGGCACCTAGTAAGCTTGCTCGAGTGAGATTAGGACAATCCAACATATTAATGAAAGGTTTTACTATAACCATTTTCTTGCTTGTATATGTCAAGTGATACCATCATTATCTATATTGATTAAAAAAATCCCTTCGTTGTTTTATTTGTAAAAATTTATAATAAATTATTTCATTTGTGTTTTTCAATTAATAAGAATGAATAAAAAACTAATAGCACAAATCATTTAGCTTATGAGACCAAAACTAAAACATAAAAATGTCTCACTTGCAAGTCAAAGGGAAATATATGATCATCCAGACATAATCTAAATATGCAGGTATATTTTTTTGCCAAACAGGCAACAACTTCTAGATCCGTAAAAGGAACTCCTATTTACTATCACCAAACGTCCAATAACCCTCGAGGGAGTGGCTCAATGGCAATTTCAAATCCAATAAGCAATGAGAGTCTATAGGTTGTGTGTTCGATACTAGTACGAGCAATATTTACTCGGGGCCACCTGCAAGGTCTTTCCCTCACTTACCTGGTGCATGTGATGTGTGGGCTTTGCGTGTGCCCGGGGGAGGGTCCCATATGCCTTGGTTCCATCCTTGGCTCATTCAGTCCCCCTAATTGGATGTAGGGCCGGACACCCCCCGTTATAAAAGGAAGAAAAAAAGAAAATCACCGTACATAAAAGTTCCGTTGGAAGAAACACTACCCCAGGTGATTCCTAAAATTAGCTCGATTAGCGATTTCTATGTATGAACTTCAAATTTTTTGCTTTTGTAGGGGTGTGGACTGCATGGGCTCCGGACAATGATAAAAAAGAAGAGATTATCGATTATGTGGGCTAAACTTTTGATGTTTAGGTCTGGTAAATGGTGGCCCAAAACATTCATGGGCTGTGTCCCTGGGCTATGTGCTCGTCACTTGGGCTGTGTATTAATAAGGTCAATTGGGTTGTATAAATAAGGGTTTACGGAGTGACTCAACGTGTCATAGTGTGGTTACCCCCTTGATCTTGGTCTATTGTGGAAGATTAATAAGAACGTAAATTATTTAAAAAAACATTTTTTATTAATTACCAAAAAGCTAGTAATTTTTAAAAAATTATAAAAAAGGGCCTTGCTACAGTGATTTGATACTATAAAAAAGAATCATTAGTGGTCCTCAAATGCATACTATATGTATCTCGAGGAAAAATGTCTATGGTTTTTTGTACATCAGAGTGTGACATCGAACTCAAGACCTCCGTTTCTTGAAGTGTGGTCTTGGTCATCTCGTTACCCATGGGGTTAATATCACTTTGCAACCTATCCCAAAGATTGGGATTGTTAACATGAATCCTACTTCACCATTCAAATTTACGTTTAAGACGTGTTTTAAAGGATGATTGTAAATTTGATTGGAGAATCAAAGATCATTATGATTAACATCTATTCCATTATATCTATCAAATGTTGTTTTTTGTTCCTCCAAGCATAAAATGTTGGATAGTCCAACAATTTAAAAAAAAAAAAGAAAAAAAGTTACATAGTCGAGACGAGCATGTTAATTTGTATTTAATTATTAATTTTTGGTAGTTAATGAATGATTAACTCTTTTTTTTTTTTTTTTTTGATGATGTTATTATTCTTGAGAGTTGCTACTGCCACACCAATTCCTATGTAAATCATCAAAGAATTGCACACAATTGGGGTGGATGTTAGCAAAAGTTGGTGCGGTAATATCAGATTTTTTTAAAAAATAAAATGATTTAATAAACAAAAATCGGTTCGGTCGAGTTAAAAACCGGTCGGACCAATCGAGCAAAATTTTGGATCCTATTGACAGTCCCGTTTTTAAAACGTTGGACGATTGGCGGGAATTGTAGATATTCTGTTATTTTCCCGCTCAAAACAGCTGTAACTCCCCGCTCCTCTCTCTCAATCTGCATTTTATAAACCCTAGATGTAGCCATTGTTGTCCGATAGTTACATCTCCTCGATGCCGAGTATACTTGGAAACGCTTCATCTGCAATCCACGATGAAATTGAAGACAAGGGCAAGAAATCCACAAAAATGGAGAAATCCGTCGAGATTAGATCCAAAGAGGAATCGAAGCCTCAAAAAAGGAGAACGAGATCCGAAACGATGCAACAAGGTCTAATCTCTAGTCCATTAAAGCAGTGTTCACCAGTGAAATGGAAATCGCCTCGTAGATGCATCAATGGCAGTCCAAATGGTGGTGTGAATGTGAGTTTAATCTGAGAATCCAACTGTTTGATTGCTGATCCATCTCTTCTTAATTCAGTTTCGTAAAAATTGGATCTTTATAATTTAATTGCAGGAAATTCGCAATGAATCTGGCACTCAGCTTGGAAAATCACCAAGAAAACGATTGTCTCATAGTCTTCCACTAAAATCCAAATGGAATCTCAAAGGCAAGCTTTATTATCTTTGATGGAAAAGTTTGCGATCTTAATCAATGCTCATTATAGGTTAATTATGTAATTGATCTTGATCTGTCCTTGTTACTGGTTCGCCTATCCATCTATCAGAGTGGAGTGATGCTTTGATTGTTTGTTTTCATGCTAATTTACTGTAAGTGTTCAATCCATCTTGATAGAGATTTAGTTTTCGATCCATGTCCAGATTCTGAGCAGATGAGAGCTGTGAAGGAAGTATTACATGTATCTACGGCTCCGTCTTCTATTGTTTGTCGTGAGGAGGAGCAAGGAAGGGTGTTGGAGTTCTGCAAGGCCCGCGTAGAGCAAGAGATACCTGGGAGTCTATACTTATGTGGGTGTCCGGGGACTGGTAAAACACTCTCCATGGAGAAAATGATACAGCTCTTGCTTGAATGGATAAAAGAGGTACACGAATTACAGTTTGATTTTGTTCATCTAATAGATCTTGTTTGAAATAAATTGTGGTAGAGCTCAATTCGGTTTCGATCTCTACTTGTATGTTATTTTCTCTTTCCAATGGTTGGATTCTTCGTCCTATCTACAAATGTGCAATGTAGTCAGGGACAACCATTCAATGAATCCTACCCATATGAGTAGCAGTACATTTAAAATTTTTGGATTTCCCCCCATATTTTCCAACAATCTAAAATAATGTTATTGATGGTGTAGTGCTGAAGCACCCAAATACCCTAACCACACGAACAAGTACACAAAAGAGAATGAAAGAATGATAGATCACTTGAGAGACAAGATTTACATGGTTGGGAAAAATTGCCTACATCCATGGGCGATGATGAAAGATTCTTATTAGTTAAGTCACAAAAAAATACAAAAAATTCTAGAGAACAAATATATATAGCATCCTAAGGTTTTCCCAAGTCTGCATACCTCCACAGAAGTAACTTGAGATTAGGACCATAAATAACATACAAGACATGTAGGATCACCACAATTGGACCAAGTTAAAAACATTGGACATCTCCGAAGTGAGGCACATTAAATTTTGGGCATGATGAGTTTGCATACATGTTTTTTTATTCTTGCAATATATTATTCTTCTCCCGTTTGTGTCAAATTTGATTGCTGATACTTTGATCTCATAAGCAGGTAGGACTTCAGCAACCAAATGTATTAGCTGTGAATTGTACTTCCCTTTCAAACACTTCTGAAATTTTCAGCAAGGTATTGAACTCAATGGGTTATTCAATATGAACTATGAATATCCAAACATCATATGTTCTGATGTCCTGTTGCTTTCCCTGGCAGATACTTGAAATGTACCAACCTCAGAAGAAGACCAATGGCCCTTCATCAGCTGTTCAGCATCTACAAAAGTTGTTTTCACAGAAGAAAAAATCTAGTGAGAATATGGTGTAAGAAGCATACCCAAACCGTTTGTGTCTGTATTCTCTTTGTTCATTTAGTTTTATTTGAGCAACACTAGCAACATTCCTTTGCAGTTATGAACTATGTTAATGCTTATTTTCCACCTTGAATAGTAGTTAATAGGTTGATCGATTCAATTATCCTTTTCTTGTGACAGGTTAATAATTGCTGATGAGTTGGATTATTTAATTACAAAAGATAGATCTGTGCTTCATGATCTTTTCATGCTTACAACGTTCCCATTCTCCAGATGTATATTAATAGGTATGGCGTCTAAAAAAAAAAAAATCTAAATCTATATCTATCGCTCGTCAATTTAGCATTTTGTTTTACATAATTTAGATTTAGATGTCTAGGATTGAACTCCCCAATCTAAATTTAAAGTTGACTGTTTTTTTCCCTATTGCAGGGATAGCAAATGCAATAGACCTAGCCGATCGGTTCTTGCCAAAACTTCAGGCTTTGAATTGTGAGTTCACCATCCTCTAGTTGGATCAATTTGGGATGAAATTGCATTTATTGACAATCTGGTACAATGCATTCTACAATCTGTTTCTTGCAATTTGTGCTTTGATCATTGAAAATGGAATTGTTTTTTGCCTTTGTTTCATCCCCCATCCTTTGGGTGTTCAGGAAGCCTGCTGATGCAGGTGTTTTTTAAGACAATTAATGAGCTTTAATAGGATAACACATTTGCATTGTGCATTCTTTCAATTTATAGATATATTGCTTTGCACTCTCAGAATGATTCTGAGTTGTTCTTCTGCTCTCTTCATTATGGTGGTAGGCAAGCCTATGGTTGTAACTTTTCGAGCTTACTCTAAAGATCAGATCCTTAGGATTCTTCAACAAAGGCTTATGGTAGGTCCTAGTGCCTTATCTTTTTTGTCTTTCAGCTATTTTTGTATTCCTCTTTAATTTGAGCTATAAATTTTTATTTGTATTTCATGATTTGTAAGCTTTTACCACTTTCAACAGCAAATCAGTGACTGTTATAGGATAATTGTTTTCATCAAGTAACTACATCAACTAGTGTTGTAAAAACAGTAAAACACCTAGGTCAACTCAGGCTTTTGATCTTGGTGGGTGAAACCATGCCTCTTTTGGTGGGGTGTCATGACGTGACCAAGCCAAACCGTCCATATGATAGAGGGTGCATTATCAAAACACACGGGGACCTCTGGGCTTTCCACCTCATCTTCCATTTGTAAAAATGCTTCCATCTCACCTATCTTCCCAAGTGAGTTACTGCCTAACCTAAAAAAACTGCGGATGCTTCTAAACACCTTCAACAGCATTGGTATCATCTCAAAACTCTTACCTCCAACACTTGGAGGCAAGCCCAAGGTGCGGAAAGTAATAGTTTAGAGAGTACAAACTAAGCATAGTAGATCAAGCATGGCTATTTCAGCACTCAAATATCTTAATTCATCATTAATTGATTGCAATAGATCTAAAATTCTTCAAAAAGTTGACTAAAACTGGTCAAAGACAAACTGAGTGCTATGTTTCTTAAAAAACAGTCATCCAGCTGGTGCAAATGAATATTTTCCATATCCCCCAGATACAAGGAAGAGTAATATTCTCTTTTTGATGCATTCAGTGCTACAACTGAAATCAAAAGTGAGCTCTCTTTACATAGAGGAAATACAAGGGTGTTATGATGATTGGTTTGCGCTTGGTAGATCGGCTGTCATCTAGGGATATGAAGACCTTTAAAAGAGAGATTTTATTGCAATGTCTGAGTTCAGGGAATTATAAAATTTTATAGAGATAAGATTATGAAACTGTGTTAACAAGTAGTTTCGCTAAACCAAAATACTAGCTGTGTATTGCTGGTTGACATGTTGATCACATGTTTTACCTTTGCACCTTAATTTCTAAGGAAATAGGTTTTTCTTGTATATTTTCATTGTAAAAGAAAAACTTGGGAGTTTATGTATGTCTCAAATTAGAGTGCTTTTGACATTAGGTCTTCATATGTTTTGGAATGGGTGAGATTTGTTTCCCTAAAAAAGCTCTCATTTTTTCTTGATACCCTTTAGATTGTTATGAATTTGAAATTTCTTGGCTGAGGATTGTTCATCAGTTGGGAGGGGGAAAGGGTGGGATGCAAGCAAAGAGTTGTCCTTTTTAATTGTTAAATTCTAAGCATAAAGAAATTTCCCAAGTTTATTATAATTGAATTTTTTGGTGTTTCAGGGTCTTCCATACGATGTCATTCATCCTCAAGCACTGGAACTTTGCGCCAGAGTGAGTCCAATTTCATCTTTTTTCTTATGGTTATTTGCTTCATCTTTTCCTTTTATCTTTGTTTACATGCCATTGATTTTTTAACAAATGATACCTGACTACTTGATTGCTAGATGCATATGGATCTTTACATAATATGGCATGTGGACCCCATTTTGTCAAAACACTCTTAAATAGTTTTAGTAAAGAGGCTCGACAGTAATTTGATTTTCCCCTCGTGTAATAAAGCTGATTGTTCTGTATACGAGAGATCATATTATAACTTGATTTGATGCCAGTCAATATTACATTAGCATTTCTGAAAATATACTTGGTAATTTCGGTACGTAGAGCTAACTTGTGGGCAAAATAAGATTTGACCAATGTCTAGGGAAGAAACTCATTTTTTTAGCATCCCAATACTTTAAATCTATGTTTTTAAGTTACACACTTCAAACCCCATCATTTTAGCATTATTGCACTTATCGAACAAACTCTAATAATTTTACAAATTTACAGAAAGTTGCAGCTGCATCTGGTGATATGAGGAAGGCTCTATGTGTTTGCAGGTCAGTATTTTATGGCTATGGATGCATAAGATAGGTTACCAAAGCCTGCTGTTACATTTTGTGTGGCGCTTATTTTAGTTTTTTTTTTTTTCTTTTTCTTTGATTGCACTTTGGAATGAGCACATCCATGTTGTTTTTCTTCTCCATGTCTAAGAATGCCTTTGAATTTTTATTTCAAATCATGCTTGTATACAACTCTGATTATCTTTCCCTCAAGTGTAAACTAAGACTTATTATTGGTATCTTCATTCTTCAATTTTCCTAAATCATACAACATGGAATGATTTAGCCACGAATTGCTGAACTGGTAGCCCATTGTCACAGGGTTACATGGTTGCATTTAACCTCAAAAGGCACCTAAAAATTATTTCCAAAATAATCCATTTCATTGTGGTAAAAAAAAAACGTATCTTTTGTCGTAGATGTAATCCTGATGCATTTCTCTTATTTTTTACCGAACTGTTTCCTTTTCTGCTTTTTTTAGGAGTGCAATTGAAATACTAGAGGCAGAGCTCAGAGAATCTAGTAGCAAGATGAACTTATTACAGGTAGAGAACTCATCACCTGATCAGTCGATTGCTTTGGAAAGTGAATGCTTCCTGAACCAAGAACTTAACATTGTAAGTCGTCATTGTTGTCACCTTTGTGTAGTCCAATTTTGACACATTGGTTTTTTCCCAACATACTTTCTCCTGTTTTATCTTAGTGGTTTGAAACCCTTTGTAGGTAAGAGTTGATCATATGGCTATTGCTTTGTCAAGGACATTTAAGTCGGCAGTAGTGGACACTATACAATTTCTTCCACAACATCAACAGGTAGGTTCTTTCTACCTCCTAGCAAGTAGGTCTTTCTGATTCGAGTTCAATTCTTAGATTCATTAGCCTTAGTTCAGAGATCTTTTTTTTTTCTCTTGAAAAACCTAACTTGGTCTCCAAATTCCAACTAAAAGGTTTTATATTAGTCTTGCTTTTTTTCTTTCTTTAGTTATTCAAATACTTGATTTTCTCATGATTCTTATCATGTTGGCTAGTCCATTTTCACGTAAATCTTAAAGTTGTGACTTCTTCATTTCTGTTGGTTTCCAAACTCTGATTTTGGTGGGAATCTGGCAAGTATTCAGTAGAAACAGAATAGAAATCCAAGCCTCGTGTAATTGCACCTTGCAAGATTCCTCCCTAAAAAAATGTTGATTTACAATTGATTTCCTGAAAAAATAAATCATCAAGTTTCTTCTTATTTTGAAGGATAAATAATTTGTTATTCAGATATATTTCTTACTCATGTTGTAGCTGCAATATGCTCTTTATATTCTGATCCTTCTATGGATTGCTGTTATCAAATACAATTTCATTAGGGTCTGAAAGGCCTCGATTTTTATCCTTCATTTTGTCCTCCACTTCCACATCATGAACTTTGAATGGGTATCGGGGAATGTATTTCATATAACCTCTTGTTCTTGCAGATAATTCTTTGTTCTGCAGTGAAGCTTTTCCGTAAAGGAAAGAAGGACAGCACTGTTGGAGAGGTATTCGTCTCTCAAAGATTCATTATTAGACTTTGAGAACAAGCCTTAAAAAAATACTAAAATATGATACTTAAACCTGTAATCTTGGTGCAGTTGAATAGATCTTACTCCGACATTTGCAAATCAGCAATAATTCCCCCAGCCGGAATCCTGGAATTTTCTAATATGTGTAGAGTGCTCAGTGACCAGGTCCTGGGAACAATACTCGAACCTCTACCTGAGTTCATTTTCTTTTAACATGATCATCTTTGCTAAAGATCAATTGTGGTCGAATGCTCATAAAATAATTACATGGTTCTGTCTTACATACTAGCAAGTGAGTTGTATCTTTTATAGCTTACTAATCCAACTATTCCATAGTGCAGGGGCTACTCAAAATTGGTCAATCTCGAGATGATAGATTAAAGAGAGTAACATTAAAAGTAGATGAAGCAGATATTATCTTCGCCTTGCAGGTGTGTGCACAAGAAATTGAATTTAACATGCCATATTTTCTGTTTAATCCATCTCTAACTTTTGCATTTTAATTGTTATCTTTCTTTTGGCTCCAGGGAATTCGATTCTTTAGGAATTGTCTTCAGTAATGTGCTTCATATGCCCAAGATAACCATACTTTCGTACTTGAGGTCATCCAAGTCCTTAAAATGTACAATGCAAGGTCAGTAACTATCCCCACCTCTTTTTGAGTGCCTAATTGACATTAAAATCAAAAGATAGGTACAGCCCAACATTCGAAAGAAAAAAAAAAATTATTTAATCAATTTCTCTTGGTACATTTCAGAATTTCACCTTAATATTCTTATAAAATTTTTATCTTTTCTCAAGTATTTTATTTTCATTCTTTTATTTCTTTTACGTCTAATGGACTTCTTTATCACTGTCTTAGGACAGATTACAGTGTTTCCCGGAGCTTGATGACAAGCGTACATATATGGCTGTGGAGTGAATCAAAAGCTTCAGGAAGAAGGCCAGACTGTATATGTCTATCATCCCACATTATTCAATTTAGAAAACAAATAAAAATGATATTAATGGAATATTTGTTCTAGTTCATTTGATCTACATGTAATCATAATTTGGGTTGTGATGTAACAGTCCTCAATTTAGTTGATTTCAAGTTGTGCCATCTTGGTAGTGGGTTTAGAAACTTGCAAAGTGGTTGATCTTAATTTCATATGCTTTGGCTCAATGATCTTACCTTATATTTTAAAGATTCGTTAGATAGATCATGATTCAACAGTCTATGCAAACCAAATGAAATAGCTGAAAGATCGAGCTCATTTGGTGCCTTATCTTTAAGTGTTGCCTACTTCACATCCCTTCCCACAACGTCATGGGAGCTGTTTCAGCGAGGGCTGGCAATGGATCGGTTTAGTACCAGATCAGTACCACTCCAATATTGATCCGTTTTTTTTTAAAATGTACCGATCCGATTGGATTAATGAACTAGCCAACCAAATCCGATCCGTTTCATTTCATTCTTAATCAGAAATTGATCCGAACACAAGCCTTATTTTCTAATTGACAATGTTCAAAAAAATTTAAAAATATAAAATAATATATAAATAAAAATTATATTTTTCAACTATAAATATAAAGGGAAACCAAAAAAACTAAAACATTTTATTTATATGAAATTAATAATTAAAATATGTTTGGATTGGATTTTTTTCGAAGTAGATTAGAGTACATCAAAATCCGATTGGAAATTCTATCGGATCTAAGATTTCAATCCAAAAGTCCAATTTTTCATATTTTTTCAGATTGGATCTATTCAGACATTGGGTATATTTCAGATCATTGTCAGCCTTAGCTTAGACTAAAGAATGAAGAGAGATGCTTTTATAAAAACATGTACAAGCAAACCAAGCAAACGAATCAAAACAAATACACACAAAAGATGCAATCATACAAAGAAATACAAAGATTTTACATGGTTCTCTCAAGGTTTAGGTATGTTCACGGATTACATCGATTCCACTCCGAAGAGATAACTCACAGTTCCATATTATACCCTTCCACCAAAAAAACAAGAAACATAAATACCCCAGAAAATCTAAATAGGGTTTTACATAAATATTAGTGAAATTATGAAAATACCCTTGGAAAAATAGACCATCGTGAACACGTGGCTTGATTTACACTATCTCCTTATTAACCAGTACTATCAGGCTCCACAAACCACAACAGGTGTTTCATTTCATGAGTAGATTATAGTTAAGTAAATTACTCTCATCCTGCTGTGTGATATTTTATTTTTATTGCCCTTGTGGTTTATATCACATCTTCTACAATAAAAATCAGATAATTGACGAAATGCTTACTCATAATTTTATCACTTGAAATAAGCAGTGCAGCGGCTTATGGCACGGCTTAAATAATTCGCTATAATGCCATTATAGGGGCAGTTTATGCTAGCTCCTCACGTAACAAGCTACCCAAAACGGAGGGCAGATAGACACGACATAAGAACATCAAATTAGTGTCCTTAGAATAACTTTTAGGCCGACTAACCTTATAGTCGGATATTTTGTCGAACCTATATACAAAATACAATTCGATTGATGATTTTTCATGATTGATTCCTAGTCATTTGCGGAAATCTCAATGTTACCATATATATCTCATGTATTAAACTATTTTTTTATAGGTGTCACATTAGATGAACTTGCTAGTGGATTCAATTATATGGGCCAATATGGCACCTTTACCAGGGATCGAAGGTTTTTGTTTTGTCTTTTTATTTTATTTTTTTATAGAATGGTTGAAGATAAGGGCATATTTAACATTTCTTCTTCGTATCAACCTCGTACTTTTGGAAATTAACGGCCTTCGTTGGCACTAGAGTTCGTTCTTCAGCGACAAGTCCTTTTGCTTGACGATGATATTAAAGTATATATAATTCTATCAATAATATGCTCTTTTTCTTGAAATAGAATACTTAAAAATACAATTGCCCATCATGAACATATGTTAAGAGTAATTTTTTTTTTTTGTATTTATCCAGATCCCTAGACGTCCTGCTTGGAATTTGTGAGTTTGTATTTCTTTAGGTTTCAAATTTGATCTTTTAAGGGTGTCTTTTCCCTGAATCTCCATAAAATTTCTCTACTATTTACTTACAAAAATATATTAAAAAGTGAAATATTAAACAATGTAGAAATCAATAACTTGTTTTAGAGATAATAAAGTTTACTTCTGTAAATAAAACTATATGATGTCATTAGCCCTATGTTTGGCATCACATTATAACATGAGCAATGACATCAGTTTTTCATTTCTTACATTTAAAAAAAAAAATCTTTTAATCTTTTTTTTTTCTTCCAATTTTCGAAATGTTGACTGAAAAAGCTAGAGACACGTTGGTGCGAAAATCTACAACGCAGAAGCTATTGACTTTACTACGGATGTCTCCTTAGTCATCTCTTGATTTCATATATACTGACTTTTTTTTTTTTCTTTTTATTATGGGTTTCATACTGTCTGCCACAATCCCCTCTAACGTAAGGTATTGGTGCATAGAAAGAAAAGTGAGAAGTGTAGAAAGAAATAAGAAAAAGCAGTCAAAATGAATGTAAAATGGTTTCCAATTCATGCACCTCAAAAGCGTTTCATTCATTTACCCTCCACGAGGGAATTGCTAGCCATAACCCTTTGTAGCAATGTTCCTCCTTTTTTTATAAATATATATATGCCATTACACCTGGCACGTGTACAACATTAAATAGACACCTTTTCAGTGGAAGGGTATATAGAAATTTGAATGTTCCTCCTTATATGATTTAAGTTCATGATAGTATATATATAGATGATCTTTTAGTGTTTGTTATTTGGAGATAATATAGTGTTACTAAAGACTAAATTTAAAATTGAAAATTAATACAACACAATTATCGTTCAACATTACAGAAAAGTTTCATCATCATTCCTTCATTCGCCTTCCCTATTCTTGATTGTTTGTTGTCATCAATTCTCAAGGGTTGTGTTTGGGTGTCAGACCATGAGTTCATTTGATTTGACCATTTGTCATAGTTATTGGGAATTCAAAAGATTCTATATGATCCCATTTTATTGAGATCTAGGGTATGCCCTCGCCAAAGATTCAATATGCCCAAACGACAAGTGCATTTTTCTATGCTTGAGGTATCTCCAAGTTAGAAGAAGTTCTTTCGAGTATTTGTGTTAAAAATTGACTCAAAGAGACGTTGATTAAGGAGCTCAATGTGACACATAAGTTAGAAATGGTGTGCATGTTAATCTCTTTACATGTGAGGGTAATTAATTTCATTTCATATCTTGATATTCTGGACACAAAAATGAGGATCCTTCGACATATTCTACTCTGATACTTTAAGTTAATTTACAATTCAACAATTATAACTCAAGAGTCAAGACTTAAAATAAAAAAAATCCTATGGATCAAAGACTCTTCAGTAATGAAGAAAGTTTTCTAACAGATTATCTAAACTGAGCATGATAAATCAAGTATTATGTAGTATGTCAAATCATGATAAAAAAAATGAGTCACTCTTTTATCTTACCAAGTTTGGTATGATATCTACAAACTCCCCTTTGACGTCCAAAAAAAAATTTATGATTCCACATAGTTATGACTTAAGAAATTATATGTCTTTTCTCATCTGTTAGGTTGGGATTCTTGTACTCATGAAAAAAATTCATATAAAAATAGACTAATAATAATCTGACCCAAAAAGACTTAGTTGGTCAACGTGGCAAATGCACAAAATCATAGATCATTTTCCTTATGTATCCCAAAGAAAAAGATCTATGGTACTGTGTACTTGCCACATCAACCAAGTACAGACAAAGTGAAAATTTTTGAGTTAGAATGTCACGACTTATAATAAAAGTATACAATGTGGAGGTTCTCTAGAGTTATTGGGGATCAATGACTAATAAATTTTTAAAATATACTTTTAACATAAGTAAATATATTTAAGAAGATTTTAAAATAACTCTAATAATTTTTTTTTGTTGGAGTTGAGGATTTTAATGATAATAATAAAAAATTTAAAATTATTATTATTATTCTCATAATTGGATAAATTTTAGACTATTGGTATTGGCCTCAGATTCATATGAAATGTTGAATGTTTTGAAAATATATAAATATAAAATATCTTCTTAAACCTTAAACGTACCAAGAGGTCAATCAAACATCATTTCAATTAATTAACTGAAAAGAATGCAATATAAAATTTTGAGAATTCTATCCAGTGAAAGAATGACACGTGTTAGTATCGAAGAGGGTTAGGTGACCAGGCTTGTCTAGCACTATCAAGACCGTTCAAATGGTGGGTCATATTTGCACGTGTGAAAGTCAGAAATACACGTTGATCGGACAACTTGAGTGCCTTAAACATGAACTTTTGTCTCTCATAACTTATCTAGAGAGTTTGATGTGATGGTTCAGATCTTCTCTACTTAGATATGATTTTTAGGGTACGGAAACTGCACCATTGGATTTGTTCTAACAGACGACGAGTACGTGGCCCACCTTCCTAATCCTGGAGTTGGTTAGGCAGGGTGGGCCCTTTCCCACACTAACGAAGGTGCAAGTCACGAGGAAGCTTTATTGGATCCCAACTTAAACATTGACACGTGGTGCCACGTTGACTAACTAATGAAGACTTTTGACTACTAATAATCAGAAGAACTGGTTAAAAGAACCATGCCAATGCCATGACCGTAGTGAGCAATTAAATGAAAATTTTATAAATTATATACAAATTTTCTAAATGATATAAGTCCAAATCAACTCCTTAGAAAAATTTGTGACATTTTGATCATTTTCAAAACTATAAAGATTAAGAAAATTTTATATGCAAAGATGAGTAAAAACTCAAGAATTCTTATTTTATTTTATTTGACTCGCCTTAATGGAATTGTGAATCATCGACTTGACCTGCTTTAATGGACATTCCACTTTGAGTCGAACTTCAAAACTAAGTTTCATGTTCCAACAATGTGTCTACTATGTATTTAATTGAAATAAAAATTAATAATAACTACTTTCTTTAATACCTTCAGAAACTTATTTTTTATGCTAAAAAAAAACTAGGACACACTTGAAGTGGGTTGGACACTGAGTTGAATCTAGAGCTATCCATATTTAGATTCGGATTTTTTTGTCAGACTAGAATTGAATCCAACTTGGATCACTACAAGCAAATAAACCCAACGAGATCCGTGCTAGATTTTAATGAATTATTAAATTTTTTTTTATGTTTGGTATTTTCTCCCCCTATTTTGTCATTAAAACCCTTTCAATTTATAAGAATCCATATTATAAAAAATTTGCATAAAAGGATATTTTGAAAAATCTAAAAATATTATTTTCAAAGCAATATATTATTTGGATCTAAGCGAATTTAAGGATGAATCTATTTTGACTGTATACAACCCGGGTAAAAGGACATCAAACCATGTCCAACTGGTTTTTATTCAGATCTTCTCCAGGGATTGAAACATATTAAATTTGATTTTTGGACCATTTAGATTTTGGATCAAGTCACTCCCATTTTATGCTCTAATATGGAAAACTAATATAACTATTTTACCTGCATATTTGTCGTTTAAATAAAAAATAATAATTTTTGTTCTAAAAAATGTTCTATCATTCAACGAACCTTATAAATAAATAAATAAATAAAAATGAAGAAATAGTAAACAATGGTATTATTTAACAAGCACACCCCTCGTGCATTCCTCCTAGATATTATTATTATTACATGTGAAGAGCAAAAGGACTCTCCTTTTATTATGTTGAGAGTCAGTCCTTCGAAAGAAAGTGTTCCCACGTTGTGTAGAATCTTCATTTCTACGAAAACAAAGTGAAACTTAAAAGAAAAAGGTACTTTGAGCTTTCCCCTTTTAATATTCCAAACTCATAAAGCTTTTTATGCCCACTGAGATCTTATCTTGACAAGCCTTTCTTTTTTCTCTTTGGATATGTGGTTTGTTAATATATATGGGCTTGGGTCCATATATATATATATAGCTCAGTTGGTGGACATAATATATGGAACCTACCTCTTAAAAAATCATAGAAAGAAAGAAAAAAAATGAGAAAAAGAAAGAAAGACAATATCTAACAACAGGATGGCCAATGTCATGATGGATCAGGGCCTATGTTTTGATATTATGGTGGAAACGTTCATGGAAAAAAATGAGATGGGGAATGAAGGATTCTCACTCAATGGGAGAAAAATTCAATAAGCAATGGAAGAATTTGCAGTGAAAATATTCATGTTAATAGTGCTCCAATTCTAGTTCTTTATACTTCCAATCAATATAAGTGATTACTACGTTTCTGATTATATCTTTTGGAGAAAGGGGATTCCCAATTAAGGTATATTTCCGAGAGTTAAAAGGTGACGAATTTATTGGTTCTAGTAGATATACTTGAATCAGATGGGGGAATTCCAAGGTCGGATGAAGGAGAAGGTAGACTTGTTTTCCAAATATCAAAATTTTCACATGCCTCATAATTGTGAGTTGATATATAGTTTGACATTCTAAAGATTCACTCGATGAAAGTCGACCCAAAAGTAATGTACGTTAATCAGATATGCACGCAACCTCATAATATTTTATGAACATCACAAAAAAAGAAGTCTCTATACTAACACGTGTCACCATCTCTATGATTGATATGACCATGCTAACATGTATAGATAAATATTCTAAAGGTTTTCACTTAGGAACTCTATGAATAAGAGGTGAGAAATAGAGGTAAAGGCCAAGTGAAGATATTCAAAAATACTTTTAATTTCGCTTTTTTATTTTTATTTTTTGGATTTAATAGTTCATCCCCACTTGAGTGTCAAAGAACAATTCCTCAGAGAAACCAATATGAGAAACTAAGCCGAGCTGAAAGGTTGGCATGACAACACCTAGGAACCAGATCTTTAGGTGTGGAAACCAACTTAAATTTTCCACCACAACTACCATTGTCTTCTATTACTATTTAATCTTTGGCTATATCTTTTATTTCAATCTCCACTCTTAGAAACTCATATTTATAAACTCTTCATTTCAATCTCAGTAATGTGATGTGGAGACAGCTACTGAAGTTCAGATGTTTATTTTGATGTGCATGGAACTACTCATTACTTAATTTTTTGGTGCTGAAAATCATTTAAACAACCAAAACAGATTGCTAAGAATATTAAAATACTATAAAGATGAAAATAATATTAGAAAATATAAGTATATAACTACCGATTTTATGGTTCATGACAAGTTTGTGCGAAATACACATCTTAAAACAGTCGAGATTGAGTTTAGGAATATGAGATGTATTCTTAAGATATGTATTTATTGCACACGTTAAGGTGCAATAAATACACTTTGAAAATTGGAATCTGAGGATATTTTGGCAGATCGTATGTAGCCCAGTTCTCATATAGCTTTTGTTATACAGTCCATAGAACACCACATTCAAGGAAAATAACAACACAGCCCTCTTAGATTCATGGTTTAGATCAGATTTGAAAAAAAAATTATCAAAGAAATTTTTTTTTGACCTTAATCCAGTGTTTGCAAATGGACTGTCACCGAACTCCTAAATTTAAATGATTGGATGCAATCATCTTGATGACATGGCACACCCTGAAGACGTTTATATGCGCTACAGGAGAATCACGCTACAGAGGAACTACTCCCAGTTACAATAGCTGTTGTTGGATCATTATTAGACACGCCTTACAACCATTGAATCATTCTATGACGATTATAGATAATAAGAGCTTTCAATTAAAGGGATACTCTTGTCCTCTAGCCCTTCTATTTGCAGGAATGAGATGAGAATATAGTAATTGTATAGGATGATTAGATCCTGGTCCTGCACATGACAAGGTTTAAGTGGGGCTGAAAGGGTAGGGGGGATATGGCATCCCAGCACAACTCAACCCAATCGTACCTACAAATATAGCCTACTCAACACGCTTTGAGCTTACCTGTAACCTGATAGAGTAACGGAGTAGATATTTGGGACGAGTATTCCTCCAATTGGACATGAAAAGTATCCTAAGTTTCTTGGAGTGATTAAGTATATCAATCACGCTCTTTCCAAAATGAAAAACTTCTAATCTTGCAAAAGATTTCCTTTATCTAACTCGAAGATCCAGGAGAGGATCAGGAAGAATCCCCTTCAATAAGAAAAGGGGTGACTTCCAATGAGTTTGTTAAGGAAATGAATTAGCGTGAAAAAGGAAGAAGTAAGACGAAATCACACACAAATTTTATTTAATTCCTTCAAGTTTAAGGTATGTCCATAGATCACACTGATTCCACTATAAAGAGAAAACTCCCAGTAAGGCTGACTTGATTCAAGTTGAGGCCTAAGATGAAAACTCTAAATGAGGCATTTTGATATTTAATATGTTAATATAATTAATTAATTAATTATCTATATAATAAAAAAATATTTAAAATTTATTTTTTTCTTGAAATACAAAATTACTAATTTAGTTTTGGTATTCAAATTTTGAACATATTATTTTCAGTAGATAATATGGCTATTGATAATATCAATTTTTTAATCGATAAAAGATTTTTTTTTTGGTAACATATCAATTTTCAAAAGTTATTGCGGTGGATCCACAACTATAACTCAATAATAAAAAATTGTCGAACTCAATAATTTCTCAATAATTTTTTAAAAATTGTCAAACTTATCGATGAAAAATCTCGATCTCAATAATAAAAAAAATGGTGATCTCGATAATAAAAATGTTGATCTCGACTATAAAAAATGGTGAACTCTACACTGTAAGTGGTGATCTAGATTTTTTTTTCATTTCTTAAACTTTAATATCAGATGGATCTTTTCAAAATATTCAAAACACATATATTATAGTTGCGAAACGTCCACTTGAACCATATGTTACAATGTAAGTTTACAAAAAAGTTAGAATCCCAACTTCATTCATCATTTGTTTTTTGTTACAAATCGTAAAAAATAGATTATTTATATATATTTAAACGCTCAAAATCAGGAGTCACGATAAAAAATGTCAAAAATGGTTGCAATCATCGTTGATAAACCTAAGTATGTGGAGAAGCTGAGAAAATAGTAGTTTGGGTATTTAAAAAAATGTTATAAGGGGAGATGAGGTTGAGGGACCGATTAGATATAAAGAGTTGAGAAAGTCTAGCTTTCTTTACTCATTAAGATTTAAAATCTTACAAAAGGTTGTTGAGCTCACTAGACGACATCCAAAAACATGATCGGATGTCACTGAAGGACAAAAATTCTATGAACTTAAAAACAAAACAAAAAAAAAAACTTAAAAAATATTATTTTTCACCATTAAATTTTAATTTTAAATATTTCGATGAGAGCTCATTAGTCGACCATTTTAAAAACGCCGGATCAAGCTCAAAAAAAATTATTTTTACGTATTTTTTGTATTTGAGTTTTCTATGAAATCTAAAGGGCTATAGTGTTGGATTGTCAATTTGGTAATCCATTTGACATCAACAACACTTAGTAAGATTTGAAATCTTACTAAGATGGTAAGGGAAGTGTTTTTCTAATATATTTATTTTTTACTAAATAGACTGTCTAGACACCTCATAAAGCGAGGGACTATTTATAGAAACCCCTTCCACAGGATCTTTTAAGTAATTTATCTTAAGAAAATTGAGAGGAGTTGAGATTTTGACCGTGAAAACTTTGAGGAATTTTTTTTTTCCAGGGGGTGGGGGACTTCTCTTAATTAGGATTTACAGTAAAAAAAAAACTTAGAAGTGAATTTTCACGATCAATTTTATTTGGGGGCCTTCCATCTAAGTAGGATCTTAGGCAATTGCCTAAGTGGCATCATGGTTGAGCCGACCTAAAATCCCAATTACAGATTACACTATTTTATTGAAAATAGATGATGTACCCTTAAAAAAAATTTAACTAGGGTTTTACATAATACCAATGAAATTATGAAAATACCTTTAGAAAAATTACTTTGGAGGGCTTTGCCCCAACCTTCCGGGGAGGGGAGCGAGCGAACTCTATCGATGGGACGTGTGGCTTAATTTATAGTACCTCCTTATTGACCAGTGCCATCAAGCTCTACAAACCACAATTGAAAGGACTTTTGGGTGGTGGTTCGATCTTGTAATCACTTTTTGCTATTTAGATACTAATTTGAACATCATAGGATATTTGATAGATACCACATTAGTGTTGTAACTTGATGAAAGGAGGCATATTCACCATTGAAGTTAGAGTTGAGGTGTTCAAGGTATGTTAAAGAATATATTTCTATAGTAATCAAGTTGGGATTCAACAATTTATCTGTGGGGTTGGATTCAATTAGTTTAATTAAGTTTTGCAATTGTTAAGCAAACGGGTGCAATTGAAATATGAAAACGAATTGAAAAATTAAACACAAGATGTAATTACAAAAAAAAAAAATACTCAGAGGTTTTACGTGGTTCCCTCTAGATTGATGTATGTTCATAGATCACACTAATTCCACTAGGAAAAAAAAAAAATTCACAATTACAGATTATGTCCTTTCATCAAAATCGAGAAATATAAATATCTCAGGAAACCTAATTAAGATTTTACATAATATTAAGAAATTTGCAAAAATAACCTTACAAAATTTCTTTAAGAGGCAAAGCCCCTGAACCCCAATGAAATCATCACCAAACTCAACCAACGTGAAAACGTGACTTGATTTACAGTACCTCTTTGTTGGCTAGTACTATCAAACTCTACAAACCACAACAATAATAATTTCAATTAAAATTTTTAATTACAAGAGTGATACTTTTAAGTATATTTCTAAAACCTATCATCTTCTACTTTTTTAAAATTCTATCTTGTTCTTGAGATTTGAAAAAATAAAAAATTTGATGATAAAAGATAAAATTATTATGGAATTCGACCATTAATGGGGAAGTCAATCTATTCATTCACCAACCGGTCACTTGTACAAAATATTTTTATGATTTTTTTTTGACTGGATGCCTTCAGTCGTGTCTGTTTTCAAGTGAGTACAACGTCACGTGCGGAGTGGATCAGTAGTTGATCCCACGTACGACACGTGGCAGTATATTAGAGGAGTCAGGACAAGGAAGCTTGTTGGGCAGCTGTCTTTTGTCTGGGAGGTAAAGCACGTGATGAGCACGAGGGTTCTATCGAATGTCTGTCTTCGATGCCCTAAAACCAAACTCACTTCATCTCAACCCCACACGCCCGCACCGCATACCCCATCGTTAAAAGTTTATGTTGCGCATTAATGGTGGATGAGCTTTAGAGAATTGCCCACACTTATTGCCAAAATTATAGAAAATGCCACTATCTTTCTTCACAATGTAGTACCAATTCCTTTTTGATGGTCTAACATTACTGTGCTTGGCTTAGTGGCATCAAGTCATTTCTATTACGTTTTAAAACCATAATTTTGAGGAATGCATGCTTAGTATAGAAGAACATTGCTTCACAACATTTCAAGAATTTCTTGTTTTCGACATGAGTCAGCAATTCAAAGCAGTGTCCGATCCTATAAAATATATACTATGTTTACATGACACATCTTAGTCGAATTGGGTGTCATGTAGAAAATGATTTAGTGTACGATGTGTTTTAAACTCCTACCGAAATGTGCCACATAGTTATCATTCCTATTCCATAGGAAAAAAAATACTTTACTTGATCTGATTCTTTTGACATATTGAGAACATATAGATGAATCGTAATAGATACCCCAATTCTGTTCCACTGTGTTATTAGTAATAAGAAAGAAAAAAAATAAACATGTCATGATTTTTTGATTTGATTTTTTTTTCACTCAATCAATACTCAACTAACATGGTATAAGGGTACAAAATCATACATAATTTTTTTGGGATACACATCTGTGTCCTTACCACGTCAATTGAGTATTGATCGAGTGAAAAAAAACAAGTCAAAAAATCATTAGTAAAAAAAAAATATCTTAAAAGAAAATTAAATAGCATAATAGAATTTATGTTGATGACCCAAGAACCTAGATCCTAAATGGTTAAAATCATAATAAACAGCCAAATGTCAGGGCACTGTGCTTATTATAAGGTAATATTATTTTATTTTATTTTTGGTAAGGGGCAGTGTTGTACTAATAAACAACCCAAGTGGTACTCTGTATTTGTGAGAAGGTCATGTATTGAGATGGGACCTGAAAAGTGAGTGTGGGATATCCCATCACAGCTAAGCAAAGACCAAACCCAAGGCTGAGGATGAGAGAGAGAGAGGCAGTCAAGTTGAAAGGGGAAGCATTAACTCCAAAATGGATCTTATCTTACATATCTAACTGGGACCCTCTATTTGTTATGTGTCTTTTTGGTGAGTGGGTCACTCTCTTATCTTCCATCCACCAAAGGCTATAATTTGACAAAGGCCACTCCTTTGACCACAAAAAATCTGAATAGATTTCTTTTCTTTTTCAACATAAATTTATAAGGAGTTGGACACTTAAATACATCACCCTCATTCCAACTTGGAATCAAAATGGGCTTGTTCATGACCACATGGTTCCAAATTCAAGTCTTCATTTCCATTATAAACATAGAAGAAGGTTCAGCATTGAAAGGATTGATGTTAACTGATAAATAGGCATTTTCCCATTAAGCTTAGAGAGTCATATTTGGCTTTTCCACTGTTTGTGTTTCATCCATGGACAACTATCTGCAACAACTCCCTTTAAGCAGACAACTGAGAGACAACACTCTGTAACAATTTCAAGAAGAAATTAAGTGGATGGTCTAAGCAGGACTTTGGTGAATGTGGTTATTTTTAACGGGGAGATCATCTAGGGACTATATGTTGTTCGATGGGATGAATTGAAAGCACTGAATTTTATTAAGATCCGGTGACATCAGGAATTTTATTTCCATAAGTATGTGTGTATATATATGTGTGTGTGTGTGTGTGTAGACATGTAAAGTCACATTTTCTTAGGCCAATATGGAAATGGGTCGAGAGTTGTTTTTTGTGAGCATTATTTTTTTACATATAAAATCAACCTAAAATAAAATAAATAGTCCTAGATTCATCTTCACTGGGTTCTACGATTGAGTACGGTTTTGAGCATATTTGCAAAGAAAAATAATAATTGTTGTACGCTTGGAGTATAAAGAGAAAGGGAATAATTATTGTAGTACATGCATTTCGTGTAATCAGATATCACCAATGGGACCCCAACCAATTTTGAAACATTGAGTATCTTCTTACTTGGACATCAAGAGAGAATTGTAGAGAGGGAAAATTTGCATATAATTTTTATCAACTAAAAAAATATAATGGAATCCATTTGGTTGGTGTTTAGAACATGTTGTGCTCCCAAACAAGTTATGCAGGCAGCCCTATGTGTTTTAAATTCAACCAAAATGTGCCATGTAGGCACCGTTTGTTGCTATATAAGAACGAGGCACCGTTCTGGATCGCGATTCATTTTAATAATGTTCAATGACAATTGCTTCTTTTTTCAATGTTTAAGTAGCTACCATTCCTTTTTTTACCACGTTTGAGAGAGATGTTTATGTGGTTATTCATCTTTGTTCATATTTGAGAGACATGAATTGACTATCGGACATTTGGGTGGCCCAAGATCACCTTGGCAGATACTGCGATTTAAAAAATTTGAGACTTCAATTCGCCTCTTTCATAATTGAGATTGAGTTATCCATTGAATCATATATGCGCCACTAGAGGGCGGGATGCTTTCCATCTAGAAGAGTCGTGTTCGGAACTACCATCCCAAGTTTCAAGAGTTTCTTATTATGGGAGTCTATTTTAGTTGTCTTACATCAGGGATTAGATGCACTTCGCATTATTTCACAAATATGAATAAATTAACTAATTTTCAAAGAAATATCTTTTACTATATTTCAATTATAGATAAAGATGGAGAAATTGATGAAAAATATAATCCAAGTACCTAGGGTCTGTTTGTTATAGATTCCAACTTTTACTTCATAATTCTATGTCTAGGAAAAGCAGAAGATCAGAGTCTCGGAGAAATTGCCATCAGAAGAATCTTGTTTGTCACAAAAGTTGACAAAGAAATAGTAGTAGTAGAGAGAGGTCGGATTAATTTTGTTGTTTAATTGATGAATTAAGAAGAACGAGGGGTGAAATTGTTATTTTATTTCCATACATTTTTCGGTATTTTCTTCTCATATGACTTGCACGCGAAAGCAATCCCAGCAAGATTTCTCAAAAATGCAATTTTGAGCTTCCCACAGAAATTAGTGAAACATAAGTCATTACTAACAAACATGTTTCTCCAACTTTTTTGAGTCAAAGCCAAAAAAAAAAAGTCGTAACAAACAAACCCTTAATCTTGGACGAATAAAATAGAATTTCTCTCCTACTGCGAACCACAATAATTAAGGTACCTCGTAAGCATTGATGATGAAATGTAAGTTTGCTAGAGAAAAGCAGATGATGTTAGAAGATAGAGACCCATATTTCATTCCAAATTAGAAGAAGACAAAACCCGAAAAGCAAATCCTCAAACCCTTTCAAGTGTCTGAATTTGAACATGAGAACGAGCTAGGTTGAGCCACCATTTCTCTTCACATTCTCACTCTCTTGGGTCTCGCCCATGAGCTTCTCATGCTCCCAAAACAAGAAGACTACCTCCTCACATGCACTTGTATCCATAAAGCCAAGCATCTGACATCGCCCTCATCCCACTCTTTATTTTTTATTTCTTAGATTTTTTGTTTTTTCGCTTTGTTTTTTTATTTTATTTTAAGTTCTCATTTGACTACTATAGCTTTGTAAAACTGCTAACGGTCACCTAAGAAAAGTCAAACTATTCTGGTGCACGTTACTGTGGTAAATTTATTTCAATTAGTTTAGTAGTGGCAAATGGCTGGTAGAGAACGTGATTATTAAGTGTTAATCACTCAACAAGTACCATTTTACTTCGATTTGTTTTATTAGTTAGGTTAAATAAATAGAAAAATTGGCTCAGAATACTTTGGAATGAAGAAACAAGATTGGTTAAGGTTGTTGTTTAGATAAAAAAGATTAATTCTTAATGCTCAAACAATTAATTAAACTGAAATATGATTAAACAATTGAACCGTGATAATATGATGCTCTCCTCTTACAAATGCCACCAACACATAATCGTAGATCATTTGCCTTGGGTTTCACAAGAAAAAGATTTATGTTTCTGCATATTCTGAGGCAAATGATCTATAGTTCTGTGATAGGGGCGTTTGTTAGAAGGGGGTGTCATATTATCACAACTCTAAATAATTATATCAGTGTAAAAATTAGGCATTAGGTCCATTAACCCACCTAGAGTTCTAGACTAGTTTGGTGAGCCAGCTCTCACATGAGCAAGCAATCGGGCTTTTAACACTTTTTATTTTTATGCATGCAAGGGTTAGTGGCCACGTGAAGGTGGGTTTAATGGGTTTTCAATCAATTTAGTTAAATTGGCACTTTTGACTCGGGGGAAATACAAAATTCAATGGTTACCGTCCATTTTCAAGCACCTAATTAGGGCAAAAAATGGTAATTTTTTTCAATCTGATATAAACCATGAGTACAAGACCAAGTTGTTATTTTTCATTAACGCGATGTTCTATGGATTGTAGAATTAGAACTACAGGAATAGATCCTTTGTAACCCATTTTTTCTGTAGATCTCTATAGTTATTATCAACTGTGGAGGGTGTGCCACACGTCTTCAAGACGGTTACATAATATTACTTAAATTTAGGAATTCAGTGACAATCCATTTTCAAACACTTAGGCCAAAAAAGTGTTCATACATATATAACTAGACTACGAGAGCAAATTCATTGTAGCTCATTTTTCCTGTAGCTATTATCAATGTTTGAGGGTGTGCCACACCATCCTCTCATTTAAATTTTGGAATTCAGTGACCGTCCATTTTCGAGAACTTGATTAGAGTAAAAAAAAATGTTAAAAATATATATATATATTCAATTTGCCCTAAATCATGAGTGCAAGACGACTAAATTATTATTTTTCATCAATGAGAAGTTCTATGGACGGTAGAATAAGAGTTACAGGAAAAATGAGGTACTCCAAAATCATACTTGCTCTAATTAAGAGTTTTGCTTTAGAAAATGTAGAATTTCAAACCAACGTAGGAAATGAAAATTTACTTGGTGGAGAATCATATAGAGGAAATTAACATTATATAAAGAGACCATTGCCACGCCAACTTATGGTGAGATCACCTCAATAGATATGAAATAACCGAAGAATTTGCACACAAATTGGTGTGCTCTTAGTAAAAATTGGTCAGATATCATCTCTTCTTCCCTTTCTTCTCTTATCCTCTTCTATCATATTTTTACAAATTGGAGAATCAATATTACCCAGTTTAATTGATTAGATTTTTAATAGATTCAGATTGTTGGGTAAAAAGTAACTTTCACGTTGAAAAATGGGCAAAATCAGTCGATTCAGCTTGGAATGCAAATCTAAATAAGGGTGAAATAATTAGAAGATAGACTACAGGATGGTGGCTGGTGGCAGCAACACTTAACTATCTCTTCTTAATTTCAATATTTATTCTCTGAACTTGAAAAGGATGAGATTTGGATAGTGATGACTATGACACCACTGTACCAATAAAATATTGAAATTAATGTCCTATAAGGTTATTCTCCTTTAGTTCAAATAATAATAATTTCTTTTATTTATAAACATATTTGCCTATTGAACAACATAACATGTGACGGGTCCCAAATAATTTCGTTATCTATTTTTCCCACACTTTCCAATTTCACAAAACTTGATTTCGACGTCTACAAGATGAGAAACTGAAGAAGAAATTGACAATGCATTGCCGACACAGGTTACTTTAATGAAGAACATGACCCATGAGGGTTGGTTACTATAGTTTAATCCTTATCAAAAGGCTATTATTAATTAATTATTCTGTTAATTTGTTAAATAATTTCCATTTAATCGAGAGAGTCGTTGTGGGTTCGATTCCCAACTCGTTTGAATGTTTAGAAGCAAAGCAATTTGAAAGATAAACAAAAAGATCATTTCCAATATCGAGAGAAAAAAAGAAGTCAAAACTGTTAAAAGTATTGTACATATGTGAACATTAGTATTTGTGATTTGTTAATTAATTGTGTTGCTTCGAATTGGTGAAATCCGAAACAGGCCTGTATGTCAGTGTGAATTTCCGAGATGGATAGTGTTTTGGGCTTCGAGTTGGTAGCAAATATGGTGGCACTGCCTCCGTCTGTGGTTCTGCACCTGTAACACTGAATGATTTCTTGGACTAGTTGCCATACATTTTTTTTAGACTAGTTGACATTTTTATTTATTTATTTATTATTATTTTAAATTTTACGAGATGAGATATCTGATTTATTTACGCTGTCTTGGACGAGATTTAAAGAAATGCCTTGAAATTAAAACAAATCATGTCTCTTTGAGACGACTTGTCAACACATCTTGTTGGTGGACGATACTGGTATAACTCGGCTAGTTATCTTGATCTTAGGCGAGATTTAAAATCACGCTCAAGATTCACGAGCCAGGTAGATTGAATCAATTAAATTTCATTATTAAATATCTTAAAATACTTGGATAGCTTATTCAAATTTTTATGCAAAAGCACATAAAATATATATTCAATAATTGAGCTAAATTTTCAGAGTCTAGATTTTTTCTTAAGGTTTTTGTCTCAACCGTTGACGGAGAACCGTTGGACCTGTTGTAGACCGATGGCTTACTGTTTATAGAAAAAGTATTTTCCCTTTGTAGCAACCTGTAGTACACTTCAAACAGGTTGAGAGAGAGGTATTTTAAAAAAAATTTAACATCTCAACCTCTTTTGTTCATGACTTAGATCTGATTAAAAAAATTTCAAAAAATACATTTTTAAAATCGAATCCATGTCTTTAAAAATGAATGGCTACTGAACTCCCTTAAATTTTAGGTGTAAGATCTAATTTTATCATTAATGTGGTGCTCTTCCAACCATTTAACATGTGCTACAGAGTTGCTATAAGAACCGTGTGCTATAGAGGATTTGTTTCCCCTTTTTCTTATGAGAAAATTATAATTATTTAAATGTAAATGTTTTTTAACCTGAAAAATAAAGAAATAAATAACTTAAAAGAAAAAAAAAAAAAAAAAAAGGAAAATACAAGACTAAGGAGACATACCGCAGACAAATTTTGGAGGCACAAGAAAAATCTATTCATATATCATTTTAAATCAATTGATGACTAGAATGAATGGACCATACCCAAGGGAGGTGAGAATGGGATGGGATCTCAGGCTTGAAAACTATGTTAACAAATCAGGCCATTTAGCTGTCAAATGAACAGCAAGCAGCAACACATGTCCTCTAAAAATTAAAAATCCCACTAATTTTTCCACAATTTTGTGTCTCCTTTAACAAATAACTTAATCATATTTTGTTATTTGGAGTACACATGGTCATTTGTTGTCCATTTAACAGCTAAACAGCCAAATTTACAAGCAACAAATCTAAATTTGAGTTCTTTTTTTTTTTTTTTTTTGGTTCAACTCATGATGATGTTTGAAAGTTAACAAATTAGTTCGAAGAGGTTTAGCACTTAATAACCAGTTGATAGAGTTGAATCGACTCAACAAGTTTTAAAACACAGGTTTATGGACTGCACTTAAGCATCATTAGAGAATAATTAACAGGTGCTGGCTCTAGGTATAACTTACCATTCACCTAACAACATATGTATTGATCTGGCCACTAATTGGTGGACCAACTCTTTGATGAAACATAATAGCTATACAAGGTCAAACTGTCACACTAATCATGATGATGTTATTTATGAGCTATGGCCCCACCAATTGATGCAGACATGGGCAATTTTAGATAAGCTATGGGCTATGGCCCATCTAAAAGTTGAGCATGCACTCACATATGATCATTCTTTTTTATTATATTTTATGTTAGTATTTTAATATATTCTTTTAATCTGTAATCAAGAATCCTAATTAGTAGCTTTGTGAGAGGACATTAGGATATAAATCATGTCCTAGGGCTCTTTCCCCACTCTTTATATCAAAAGAGATTCTTAAAGAGAAGGTCATTAAAGAAGAAGCCTTGCACTTCACTTTTTCATTCTACTATCTAAACCCATCATCTAATGATTTCTTCTTCTTCTTCCAATGGAGTCTTTGAAGATTTCGAAAAAGCCTAGACCCACTTTTCATGCCTTTAATGTCCTCTACTACTGATGATCCTTCATATAATTATAGTTAGAAATTGGAGGAGTATTGATGAATGTAGAATGAGCAAAGCTTATTCGAAATCGTCATGCTGATGTGTACAGATATATACTATGGGAGAAAATATGGAATATTCTTGAGAGGATACAAACTCACGCCTACCTTGTCATGGTGCCATCCCATTACCTCGGATGTGTATCTAAGATATGATGCTCTTCTTGTCTTTTCTTCTAGAATTCTAAAGATACGCAGAAGGTTACTGACTGGTGTTCAAATCAAATTTTTGTTTCAAAATTTGCATTAATATAACTAAACAGAGTTATGTACTTAAGATTTTGTTAATAGTAACTCAATTCTGGCAGACTAACTCAAAAGTTCACTTTCGTGGCATGTGCAAGAACTGTAGATTTTTCCCCTTAGGATATACAATTGATATCCCCATAAACATGTGCAATTGTGTATCCAAAGGAAAAAATCTACAATTCTTGCACATGTCATGTTAGTAAGTTTTTGAGTTATTCTATTAAGTTGAGTCAGAAAATCAGGTTGATTTTTCTTTTATTGTCACTTGGTAGGTATAACGTCACAAAAAATGGTTGCATACACTTCCATGTTCAATTATCATGCATCGGTGGTTGACACCTTTTTGGAATTGGGAGTAGATCCTTTGTAGCTAGTTTTTCATATAACTATTATCAACGATTGAGGGTGTGCCACATCATCAAGACTGTTACATCCATTCATTTAAATTTAGGAGTTAATTACCATCCATTTTCAAATAATTGATTAGAGAAAAAAAGAAGTTCTTTTTTTCTTTTCAAATATGATCTTAACCATGACTACAAGAGGATTGAGCTGTAGTTATTTTTCTTCAATTTCATATTCTATTGATTGTAGAACAAGAACTACAGAAAAATGGGTTACAGAGGATCCGCACCCTTTGGAATCACATTCACAAGAACATCCTCTATTATGTGGACTCGAAAAATCACCTATTCAGCATTTAATGTGCAAGATGACACACTGGTGTAACGCTCCCGTCTCAGAGGGAACAAACTCGGATGTCATCCAATTCCCGAGCTCTTCCTTGTGCTTTTTAAGCTTGTGCAATCAAGAATCATATTAAAGACACGTGTGCGCCAGTGATTTTATGCATTTTTTAATGTTGTTTTAATAATACTTTTGCCTTAAATCAAGGAATTAACTCCCATTTCAAATCTTAGTTTAAAACTATAGAACAAGTTGAGCATTGATTTTTATTCATATTCTTTGTATGTCATGCCACATAATTTTACAACCCAATTAATTGTACAATCTTCCAATTTGGGATTAAACTCGAATGTCTAAATTATACATATTCGGTCTAGATCCAACGTAAATGAAACTTTTTTATCCCACCAAATCTTTCACTTGTGAGTGGTGGTCTCAGCCAAGAAGCAATACCAATATTCTGTTTCCCTTGAAGAGGAATGATTCTACACAAAACACTTACAATTAACTTCTAGTACAAGTGACTTCACAACCATCCAATATTTTTGATGTGGTCATCTTCAATGGAGGGGACCTTGACTTGACAGCTACCTAAAACACCAATTACAAGTAGGCCCCCACTTAATGTTAGATTTATGGTCCCCATTCTCCACCAGCTCTAGTTAGAACTTTGTTTTCGATTGAGCCACCTTTCATCGTTCGAAAGAGTATACATTTAAAGACAAATTATAAGGTTTGGTTGATGGACCATAAATTCAGCATTCAAAAGCACTAAGAGGAATAATTTAATTATACCACTTTAATAGTTTACAGGACCATCTATGTTTTCAAAACTTCAAATCATCAATAAAAAGATATTCTATACTCTGAAAGAAATTGATTCGATACGTTGGTTGCAACTAAATGATCTATAGCATCACTTGAAGGATTAGACAGATTGGCATTAGATTCATAAGAGATTTAAATCATACCGTTTGAATCATATAGAGTGGATTGGTTTTTCTTTCACAAGGTCCTCTATATGGGTCCCACAAACATTAAGTTGGGACCATGTTTTAAAATAGAGCCGTGATTTTCTAACTCTGAGTATTTTCACTCAGTCTGACATGGTAAGGGTACAGAACCGTTGATCAATTTTTTTGAGATGGTTCAGGAAACACAAGAAATTGATCAACGATTCTATGCCCATATCAAAAAATCATTAAACTTTAAAATAACGTTCCAGAAGAATGTATAACAACATTTATATTTTATTATTCGGCTACTTGTTATTCATAATTATAGTTTTAGATATAATAATATTATTTAGGTTATTTGATTTTGGGTTCATACCCTTGGAAAAATAAAGTTTTATTAATTAAGACCATTAAACACTAAATTCAATGTTTGAGATTTATCTTAAAGATACGATGCATATTGAGGATGTATGTTTTATTCTGATAATTGGATTTTGTGTTTAACAATTGTGACTTGGTGTTGTTTTTAGGGTCTACGACTCTAATACGTCACGCTTTGATTTTAAGGGTCTCCATCCATCTATTTATTTCCAATGCCTCCAAAATGATACAAAAAGTGGGTCTAGTGTTGTTTTCAATACGGAGAATTTGTTCGTCATTAGTTATTTAATAAATATATGTCAAAAAATGCTTCTATCCTAATTGATTTTGACATAACCAATTCTGAAAAATCAAAAGGAGCTCAAGGTTCAAATTAGATTTTTTGTTTTTAACATTGACGCTTATTGGACTGCTAACGTTAACGACATAAGGTGTCATTATTGGATCACCACTGCATAATACTATATTTTTTAGGTTGAAGGAGGGAGATCAAATGTGCTTAAATGATGAGATGGTAAATAGAAATAGATAAATCAATTGAGATGATTTTAAGATCTAGATAAGCGTGATCAACATTCCAAATTGTTTGCCCATAAAGGGTTGGAAATTAACAAGAATTTTCAGGGTTAAAACTAATTTGCATTTTTAAAGGTGATAAACTAAATATTGTCAATTTTTTAGGGTGTTTTACTAAATTATCCTATAGAAAATAAGTCTGGCCTTACTAACTTAATATGGTTTCAAATCTTAGTAAGGGTGTTCGAGCTTAGTTTGTGACATCCAAAAACATGATCTGATGTCATAGGGATGAAGAGGAAAGATTGTTTTTTACAGTTTAATGTTAATTTTTAAATTTTAGAGTTTAGTGGGCGTTTAGTAGCCATTTATTTTCAAAACCTTGGATCAAAACTAAAAAAAATGCTTTTGTAGAGGTATTTTCTTAAATATACCTCGATCACCTCAATGCTAATTTTAATGGTGTAATCACTTTCTTCCATTGAGTTGGGGTATTAGTGTGGTACGTACTAAATACCCTTCAACACTCAAGTTAGAATTAAAATTGTAGAAAATAATGATTATAAAATTGATTCAATCTTCAAAAGTCCTTTCCCTCATGGTCTCTACCTTTACTTATAAGCTAATTCATTTTCTTAACCATCTTCCTTGACACATAACCCCTTGTTACTTGAGGAATTCTTGACGATGTGCTTCAGGTAAGTTAAGGGAAAATCTTAATAAGATACGAAGTTAACCATTTGGAAGGAAGTGGTTAACACAATCAATCACTCCTAGAATCTTGGGATATTTTTAACACAACGTGAAAAAATTCATATTCAATTGTTCAAGATTGTCGAATTTAATAAAATTCAACAGATCAAGACGTCAAAATTTTCTTTTCAATGGTTCGAAATTATGAAATTAATGGAGGATGAGAGAAATTCAATGACTTAGAGCCACTGAATTTGGGGACCATAAAAAATTTCAACAATCTTAGACCATTAATATTTGATTTCTAAAATTCGTGAGCCTTAAACTATCGAATTTTACAATTTTCACGTAGTGCCAATCCCACAGAAGCATGGTTTAATTCATTCCAGCCATCTCCTCTCCTATTCTAAAAAAGTAACCAGATTAAAAGTGTAGTTGATCTACAAAGGTGCCTAGGATTGAACTGTGCTTGAAGACAATCCTCTATGTCCTTCCAATCCCTCTTAAATCCTGCCACGTGTGTAGGATTAGGATTTAGTCCAACCTTTATCCTATAATATATATATATTTTTTAAAATATTCTTTTAGATATTAATATTTTCATAGAATCTAGGGCGCTGTGGTGTAGGAGTGCCAATGTTGTAATCCATCTGAGCTCAAAGACTCTTAGTAAGATTTGATTGTTACTAAGCTTGTAAGGAAAGTGTTTCTCAGAAGGAAATTCAAAAGCCATCTCCCGTCTTAGCGTGACGGCTGGGTCCCACCGTCTATCCTCCACTAGATTCCAACTCAAGCGTCAAAAAGAGTCTATTCGAAGGACAAATTATGACTATCATCAAATTAAAAAAAAGAAGAAAGAAAGTTTTACTCATGTTTCAGGTTCTCTCATTATGTGTTAAAATATATCATTTTATGTACGGAAAGCTTTCCGATGACAATCTTAGGATGACTTAGGTTGGTTGAAAAATTTATCCTATATAATTAAAAGTTTCAAATTTAACTGATTTTTTGTGAAATTGATTTTTTTTGATGATTTACAAAATTGAAAAATTGTGAATCATAGATTTTTATTGTTAATTTATAAATTATCTTTAATGGGATTAGAAGTTTCAGATTGATTGATTTTTTGTGAGAATGATTTTTATGCTGACGAGACTACTCTTACAAAAAATCAGCTTAATCCAAAACTTTTAAATCATATAAATTTTTTTTTTAAGTCAACATTGTCGTCCTAAGATTGTCAGCTGCACGAACGCTCCCCTTTATGTATGGTGTATGTAGAGAGAAATGTGAAGATATATAAGCTGATAAGGTAGAAGAGGAGAAGATATCTTAATGGAGTAGAGAGGGTAGCGCGGTCAATTGGAGAACTTCTCATTCAAAATCTGGCAATGATCATTACTTCTTCCCACTAAATGCAGAGTTAATAATCTTATTAAAAGAAGATTGTGATGGATACCCTATTGCACTCCTACTCAAGTCAAGACCCAATAGATAAAGATGAAGGTAAATTTTCCCAACTTCATGTGGAAAGGTGATCATTTGCAAATTCCACCACGTATAACAATTGAAAGAAACATATTCTCATCCCTCCTCTAGATACTAACTCTAAAATTATAATCATCTGATGAACAAGACAACAGTAACGAATCTAATAAGAGGAGCAGTGTCCTTTAATGGCTTTTACGTGCCTTAGGATTGGTGCTCTTCTTCTTATTTTGTTATAGTGAGTATCTACTTGTTCTACTTCTCTCATCCTATCAATGTGTTGATTTAGCTGATACGCAGTGATTTGGCTCATCTAGAGAGAGTGCAGAATATCTTACCGAGTACTTAGCCTATTATGTGACAATGCTAGGCCACTATACGTGTATTTTCGCTGTCAGGCCCTTTAACATCTTATTAGCTAATATCTTTGTGCAAGTGCATGCAACACCAACCCAAATCCTATTGGGTTGACACTGGGGGCCATTAAATTTGATCATTTTGACTCCTATCCTGAAAGATAGAGGTAGCATCCCAAAAATCTTCCCATGTTATATGGGATGGAGAGGCATTTTGGCACTTTAATAATTGGTTGGGAGTCTCACACCCATGCGATCACTTGATTCATATCTGAAGATGCCATGTGTTGATAGGTGATGCCCTTTGTTATGTATGAAATGATAGAAACACCCAACTTAGCAAAAGAAAACAAAAAGAAAAAAAAGATAGAAACACCCAAATGTGTTTAATATATTTTTTATCCTCAAAGTTCAACAAACTCGGAAGAAAAGGAAATTGCAAAAACTTAGAAACCAAAAAAAAAAAAATCTAAATTTTCACAAGCAAATAAAAGAACAAATAAGATTTTTAAGAATTTGAAGATCACTTACAATTGTTTGAGATTCTTCATGAGCTACCTATTTAATGAGTATTTTAATATCTTATTGTTTTTTTTGTTTTTATGTGTTATAGTTTTATTTTCTTTTCTTTTCAAGTATGGTAAACTCCGACATAATCGAACCCAAGTCTATGGTATCATCCCCAAAGGCTTTATCAATTTAGCTAGTTCTTGAAAATGAGGAAAATCCTAATGAAATAATAGTTCTAATATTTGATATAATCAAATTTATTTTGTTGGGAAAAAATTATAGACAATCTTCAATTACTCGAATTTTGCTTTAACAATCTTAATTTAAAAACATACAAATTAAAACACAAACCATGAATCAAATCAAATCAAGTTAGTATCTCAATATAACATGTGTTCCATCTAAGTTAAGTGTAATTTATTTTACCATAGAATTTCAATCTTATAATGATTATATATGTATTGGAACAAAAGATATATACTAAAAACAAGAGACAAAGGTATCTAAAAATAAATTGGCCACATTTTGTACTACATGAATGATAATAATCGTGATTTTCTTACGCCCCGTCTGACATATGCTCCTTGATGTGCCATGGGTTAGAATTTTGAGATACATAATTGCAATCTCATAAATATGAGAAATTGTGTATTTGGAGAAAAAAATTCTATGGTTCTGGAACATGTCATGTCAGGGGTGTATGTCTGAAGAGACACATCAGAAAATCATTCTTATAATGATAATTCTAATTCTCTCTCTATTTATATATTGTCAAACTCAAACCCATTTAATGATTCCAATTCTAGTATGGAATAAGAGGTCTTGATTTCCAATATCAGAATGTAATTAATTTTCTTCGGAAAAACTTTTCTTTAAAAGAAAATGTTCTAGTAAGTAAGTTTGTCTTTATCTGGTTGAATCTATTCAAATCCCAATTGAGACGTTGTTTGCTAATATATGGAAAAAACAAACATAGAGACGAAATCACTAAATTAAGGAGATATTGGAGTGAGAGTCGTGTGTTCTAGGGTTGGACTGGGTTGGGTGGGTTAGTTCGTGAGCAGGACCCGCACCGAGCCGACAAATTCCGTTTTCAGGGAGTTAAGCTGTGCTTTGTAAGGAATAAAAGTAACAAGTTTTCTTTTAACAAGGAATCCAATCCGTTTCATTTCAGGCGAACTCCATATTTTAGTGGGCCCACTCCATACCCATGACCCACCCACTAATAACCATGTGCTGTTTCTTTAAAAAAAAAAAAATTCCATTGTTAGATCCAAGATTAATAGTAATTACGATTTTAAACTAAAGAAAAATAGTTTGAGTCAACCCAAATCTCAACTACGGAGTCAAACGATTCGTATCTCTATAACAACCGAGTCAGTTATCCATGACTCCAAACCTGTTCACGATTACGATTTAACCGAAAAAAACCATTAGCGTCACATCCTCGATACGAATACGACATTAGACCTTGATGGGATACCATGAGATATTGAAGTATATATAACATCACGATATTTTAAAAAATTATAATCTCGAGATAATTAAATATTGGACCAATGAGAGAAGGCGAGAGATTCCGCTAATCTAGCCGTTCACTAAAGCTAGTCTTAAAACACCGGCGGAGGTGGGGGATGACGGTGCGCGTGTTGCTTTAAAAGCGTGGGAAGCTGGTGGCGGGTCCAGTTTAGCTCAGCTTAAGCTGACAGCTTGACAAGGCTGCGCCGAACATCTGTGGAAAGTGTTACGGTATGCCCAGGCAGATTTTCGGCCCTAGATCAGGGATCTTTAAATCTTAGAGTTTTTAACTTTGTAATCCCAAGGAATATCTAACGTACACTGAGAGCAGGTTGAAGATACGGCGACAGATAGGAAGGAGTTGGGGCGGAGCCTCGATAAATTAAAAAGTGAGAAAACGCTTAAAAGAGACAGAATTAATTGGGAAATTAAATAGGGAGAATTATTTGAGTGAGATATTTGGATCTAAAGTTAAAGAGGAAAAAAAATTACTAAAAGGGTGAGAATTTAAGATCAATGGCGGAGTAAGAGATCTAAAATTTAGTTGTAGTAGCCGTTTGGGGGTGTCTTTTACACTATAAAAGAAGCTCTGGTTTTCATTCTTCTCTCTAGTGATCAAAATTACGTCTTTTTCGTTAAATCTCGATTCCCCAAACGAACCCTCTTTCAGAATTGAATTGTTCTGAAGTAGAGAGCTCTTCTTCTTCTTCGTTTCCTCAACTAGTAATCTGTGGAGTGTGGAAGAAACAATTATAAAAGAGAAGCATTAGGACGTTTACAGGTGCGAAAATTTTCCCTCTCTCTCTCTCTCTCTGCGTCTGAATTAACGATTCGACAACTGTCCATTCTCGAGATCAGCACTGCCGTTTTTTGCAGAGAAAGAAGGGGGCGGAGTTAAGTGGCTTTTAGGGTGAGTTATGGTGAGAGAATCGAAACGGCGATTCGCAATTATAACGGGCATTAAAGGCTTTTCTGCCACTCTTTAACAAATGAAGGATTCTTAAACCACACTACTCTCTCTTTCTATCTCTCTGTATGCTGTAACAGTCGTCCAATACGTGTTGCCCAACTTATTTTCTTCTCTCTAAAAAAATGGTACACGAGATAAGTCACACTCTCTAAAGGAACAGCGACGGTTTTGCAGAAGTAGATTATCTCTCTTCTTCTCCCTCTCCCAATCTCTCCTTCAATTTTTAGTCGAAAGAGACCTCTCAAAAACGGTAACAGAGAGAGAGAGAGATTGGGTTTCTTCCGTTTCAACTGCTAGCTCGTGTAAAACGTTACAGAGAGAGAGATTGGGTTTCTTCCGTTTCAACTGCTAGCTCGTGTAAAACGTTACAATCAATTATAGTTTCTTCTTCGATTTCTCAAAATTCCATTTTTCGCTCGCTTAAGATCTTTTCTTTTTGGTTTTTTTTCTCTGTGGTAAAGGAGATGGGGGGGGATCAGGGATTTTCATTCCCTTTCGTTTTCCAAACAACGTTCAATTTTTTGTCTCATTTAGTGTCCTTTGTGTGTTCCAGATCTAGACGAATTTTAACGTCGCCGTTAAAGATAACGGAACAATGCTGCCTCAGAAGCAAGCCGAAGAAGCTATTGTCTCTAACTACAACGAGACAGAGACTGATAGGAGGGAAGAAGATAACGAAGACCAGTCAGGTTTCAGTGTCAAAAGCTTTCTATGGCATGGTGGTTCTGTGTACGATGCCTGGTTCAGTTGTGCTTCCAATCAAGTAAAACCCACTAAACAATTGAAGCTTTTAAATAAGAAAAAGTCCCATTTTTGTTCTAATTAGTAATAAAAATCCAATTTTTGCAGGTAGCGCAGGTTCTCTTAACCCTCCCTTACTCGTTCTCTCAGCTGGGTATGCTCTCTGGCATCCTATTTCAGGTGTTTTACGGCATAATGGGTAGCTGGACAGCTTACCTTATCAGTGTTCTCTACATGGAGTATCGAAGCAGAAAAGAGAAGGAGAATGTCAGCTTTAAGAACCATGTGATTCAGGTAACCTTCTCAAAACAGATCACAAAATAAAAAGCCCTTTTTAGTCTCAATTCTACCAAAATCAATAAAACCCAATTGTTTATTTTTTCCAAATTGTAGTGGTTTGAAGTACTAGATGGGTTGTTGGGTCCTTACTGGAAAGCAATTGGACTGGCTTTCAACTGTACCTTTCTCCTCTTTGGGTCTGTTATACAGCTTATAGCTTGTGCAAGGTAAATATTTTTATTTTATTTTAAATATTTTAAAATCAAACTAAATTAATGGGTTTTCTTCGTTTCTCCTGAATTTGTATATTTGTTCATGAGAACAGTAATATTTACTACATAAACGACCATATGGACAAGAGGACATGGACGTATATATTTGGAGCTTGTTGTGCCACAACAGTGTTCATTCCTTCGTTCCACAATTATCGGATTTGGTCTTTTCTAGGGCTTGGGATGACAACGTACACCGCCTGGTACATGACCATCGCTGCCCTTGTTCATGGCCAGGTAATCCCTTTGTTTGAAATCTGGGGGGGTTGAGGTTACTACTATAGTACCCATTTTACGGTTAAATTTTGTTTAAAAATTGGTTTAAATTTGCAGCATAAAGGGGTAGAACACTCTGCACCAACAAAGCTTGTACTCTATTTCACTGGTGCCACCAATATTTTGTACACTTTCGGTGGACACGCTGTCACTGTGTAAGTTTAATGGATTGTTGAAAAAAATCTCTAATATAAGTCTTCTATTCTTTCTGAACGCTTATGTTTGCAGTTTATATTGTTATATTTGTACTTAGTATAGGAAGAGACTGAGATTCTCTTCTCTTATTTCTGAAAGCTTCTGTTTGCAGCTTTAGATGTTCATTAGGGGTTTTGAACGGGAGACAACATCATGAAACTCTTCAGATTTATTATACCTTTAATGACAATCTTACCCTCTACTAATCAGTTATTTACAGTTGAAATCATTATGCCACGGATTGTATTGAAGTCAATCCCAAGGCAACTCACTTTTAGATCTCATTTCCACATATCAGAAAATTTAGTTTTATCTTTTAAGATATATATTGAGGGGTATTTTGGTCACTTTGCTCTGTCTGTTATTTAGATAGTTATATAATCTTTTGTTACAGGGAAATCATGCATGCTATGTGGAAGCCGCAGAAATTCAAGTACATATATCTAATTGCGACACTGTATGTTTTCACACTAACGATTCCGTCAGCTTCTGCCGTCTATTGGGCCTTTGGTGATGAGCTCCTTAACCACTCTAATGCCTTCTCACTCCTACCCAAGAATGGTTTCCGTGACACCGCTGTCATTTTGATGCTCATACATCAGGTTCGTTACTTTTCCATTTTTGCCCCAGCGAATGGTTTGAATTTGCAGTTCAATGCCATTAAGCTAATGTATGCATTTGTGTGCAGTTTATCACTTTTGGGTTCGCTTGTACGCCTTTGTATTTTGTATGGGAGAAGGTGATTGGGATGCATGACACGAAGAGTATATGTTTGAGGGCACTTGCCCGACTGCCCGTAGTCGTGCCAATATGGTTCTTGGCCATTATCTTCCCCTTCTTTGGGCCAATTAATTCTGCTGTTGGAGCTCTTCTTGTTAGCTTCACGGTATACATCATCCCATCTCTTGCCCATATGCTCACATTTAGAAAGGCCTCTGCCCGTCAGGTAACGTTCTTCTCTCTCTGCCCGTACTGCCCTATTGGAAAACTGTTATTTCTTTTAATCATGTTGGATATTTTCGTCATTTCATGTGTGGTCCCTTTACCCTTTAATCGAAATCGAATTAAATGATGTTTTTCATTTAATAAAAGGAAAAGTCTGGTGTCCATCTTAGTTGGATGATGTTTCATAAGTTTCACGTATCTCAAGGAAACTTATGTTTCTCTTTTCATGGTGGACCCAGAAAAGTTCTTTAATAAATTCGTGCATTATTACTTGGATTACCTTTGATTGCTAGATCAAATGATGATCAAGAGATGGTAGCATTATTGTGGGTCCTTCTAATACCACTGGCATTGACTGGATATAAGTACTGAATGTCATCTTTGGTATGACAATTTTCTGTACACGTGTCCTAATGGGGGCTTTGTGGTGATAATAAACGCACCCCATGGGTACTGGATCTAAGACTCCAACCTCTACAATGCGACAATGGGTTTCAATTATGTGAGATGGGTGTTGAATTTTGACCTACTAGGATCTCATTGTTGCTACCCATCCATGGTGGGTCCATTCGTCTCAATTTACATACACGCCATGAAGTTTCCTACCTTTGATGTGATCTAGAGTGGCTCGAGACATCAAATTTGCTTTATAGATTTGTTTGGTCGTGTTCCACATTGTGGCGACTTCTTCCATTTGTCAATTTCGTCTACAGTTATTTAGTCTTATATTTGATGCAGTTTGGTAAAATTTTCAATCTATCACAACTTTTGGTGCTTTTTTTTTTTTTTAAATTATTTTTTTCTTTCAAGAAGTTAGGTATTCTTAGTGTAGAAAATTTTGAAGGGTATATTTATTAGGTAAAGTTTGAATTGGGGCTTCCAATAATTGTTATCAAATTACTGGATGGTCCCCCGTAAACAACACTGAAGTCACGTGGGCAGCACGTGAGAGAGTGGGAGTGAGAGAAAGAGAGAGAGAGAGGTACAAGTGTACAAGAGAATTAAATGCACGAAATTTGGAAATATTAGGTGATGAGAGGAGGGTGAGAAGTCGATTTCATATAGTTATATGTAACAGTTGTGTTGTACCATATATATCTTGATAGAGCGAGCACGTATGGTGTCAAGCTGGCTTGTTGACCCACGTATGATGTTGAGTTGTGAACTCTCAATGAAATGGAAGATGGATGAGAGATTATTAATTTACATCTACTAATCTTCTTAAATTTACTTAAAAATGCAGAATGCAGCAGAGAAGCCACCTTTCTTTCTCCCAAGCTGGACAGCAATGTATGTGATTAACACATTTGTGGTGGTATGGGTGTTCGTTGTGGGCTTTGGGTTTGGTGGATGGGCCAGCATGACCAACTTCGTCAAGCAAGTCGACACGTTCGGCCTCTTCGCCAAGTGCTATCAGTGCAAACCCCCTCCAGCCATAGGTGCAGCTAAGCATCATTGAGCTTGCATCGATCCACGTCAGATCGAGCCAAGAAGAAAATTTCAGACTACATAGACCAAATTCTCTCTCTTGTATTATACATGGGTGTGTGTGGCAACACTTCTCTCCCTCACATGTGGTGTGTTTGTTTTTATTTTTAATTTTATTTTTCTTTCTTATTTTTTTATTAGTAGAGATAAGTAGTGTGGTGGTGATTCCTCTTTTGCTCTCAAAGCATATGGTAATCAAATTAATATATGTTTAGTTTTTTTTTTTCCCTCTTTTTAATGGATAATTTATAAAAGAGTGGGTTATTTAATTTTGCAATCTCATTATGTGGACATGAGTTTTAATGAACCTTTTGACGTAAATTCTACTTATAGTGGGGGCAGTGGCCATTCTTCACATGGGTTGCACGTTGGGGCACTTCTTTGTCACGTGCCACATCCACCCCGTATATTCTCTTCTCACATGATTGGACTTCTACGGATGAAACAGCTACGAAGTTTTGTTTAATCTCTCTTAATTGTTTAATATTTTATTAACCATCTCTCTAATGTGTATGCTAATAAAACGTTTGACATCTTTATTTTATTTTTTATCTTTCACATGATCCTGTACTTAGTGTCGTGTAGCTGCATCTTTAAAAATGTCTATTTTAAATGAAAAAAGGTCTTCGCATTTGATTCTTGATTGGATTTGGTTGACTACTCAAATTTCTCTTAAATGTTGTTCTTTTAAGTAAATTATAATGGGATTTTGTTTTTTTTTTTTTTTTGGGTTTCATTTAAATGACTGTGTGGGTCCAGCATTTAGTATTATTTTGTTTTCTTATAAGAAAGTAACTCATGAAAACAAGTTTTACCCATAAAAGTAACTAATAAATGGATTCAAAATGTAGTTCGTGTTTTGCTCTTTGTACCTATTGCTATGCTAGTAAGTACTAACCCTTATCCCATTGTAAGAGCAAATCCAACTTCCACGCTAATTCCAAATGTAACTTTAGTTTTTAGGGTGATTTGTACACGTGTGAAGGTATTTTGGTTTTTTTTTTTTTTTTTTAAATGTAATTATAGCAATTCAATCTGTAGAGCTTTTTTCAGATCACGTAGATTGGAAAAGATTAATTTCACAAAGATGATAAAATTATGAGTCGTGTTGGAGTGACATTAAGATTGATCTCTGTTGGATTATGTCTTCTATTCTTGTATAGGGGGAGTTGTCAATTCAACATAGATCTTTTGATGATCTGTTTAATTGATAAAATATTGGATCCATTTGGGTTAGATTTAGATCTGATCCGTTTACCCTTTTTGTAACCTTAAGTGTATAAAGGGTAAAAGATGAAATCCTAAGAGAGTTAGAGAGATATGAGAGACAGAAAAATTGTAGTCTAATTTTTCTTTGACTATCAGAGTAAAATTGGTCCGCGGACATAAGTCGATGCTTTGATCGAATCATATATATCTTATGTCTTGTGAGATTTTTGTAGTTTTGTTGATTTATACTTTGGATTTGAGGGTTTTGTCTGACAATCTCATTCACACTTTTCTGATGTGGAAATGCACATAAAACCATAGATGATTTTTTACTCATATACATCTAGATGAAAAGCATTTATGATTCCTACACACTTCCTTGTCAGAAAAAGATGAAATTAGGTCAATCTTGAGGTCACTTTAGCATTATTCTAAAAATTATTGATGAGATTACATCTATGGAGTGTGCACACAACCATAGATAATTTTCACTCGTATATATCTTTATGACAAACATCTATGATTCTTACATGCTTCCACGACAAAAAAAGTGTGAAATGAGGTCAATTTGGAGGTCACTGTTGTATCTCTTATAAACCTCCTAAACTTTGAAATAAGTTATGTTACATAAATTTAAGCTAAAATACCAAAAATTTCAATTTTTAATTCGGACTTAAGTTTATATGCTTTTGGTTGTGAATCATGTATTGGATTCATACCATTGGTTGTGTGGGGCAAATTTTGCAATGCCTTCGATTTGTTGAGATTTTCCCTCAGAAATAATTTTCTTTGTTGGTTGCAATCATTTACACGCATACAGCAACAACTATAAAGGACTAGAGGATAAGGACAAGAAAATTTGGTACATGGTTGGTTGTGAATCTAACAACTACAATATATATATATATATATATATATATATATATATATATATATATATATATATGGGTCACGTTATTACGACCCCCTTTGGACCCCCTTTGCGACACACCTTTTTGTCTTATATGGGCAAAAATGTTTGGATGGGCTGATTTTTTGTGAGGATGATCTCTGTGATGAGGGGATCATCCTGGAAAAAAATCATCCCATTCCAAAACTCTAACCCCATCAAAATTGATTTACAAAAATTGGACGGTCTATAATTTTTCAACAAAAATCGGACGGTCTAGAAGTTTTGGAATGGGCTGATTTTTTGCCAGGATGATCCCCTCACCATAGAGATCATCCTCACAAAAATCAGCCCATTCCAAACATTTTTGCCCATATAAGACAAAAAGGTGTGTCGCAAAGGGGGTCCAAAGGGGGTCGTAATAACGTGACCCTATATATATATATATATATATATACATATGGGAATAATATATATATATATATAACCTTTTAAGATTTTCCTTCTCCTGTTGGAAATTCTCTTAAATGATAGACCCCCAAAAATTGAAACAATTAATCTAAAAAGTTAAGAAATTATATATAGTTATAAAATAATCCACCATTAAGGTATGATAACTCCTCATTAACTAAGGGATTCAAAAAGATCTTTTTAGCTATGAAGTGAACTCCATTTTAGATCTTTTTCCTTCTCCTATTATATATATATATATATAGCGAAGCTTGTCTAAGGTATGAGTTCAAGTCTCTTTTGAAGGAGTAGTGCTTGTCTCAATGCCTTTAGAGAAGAGAGCAGTTCAAGGCACCCCTGGAACCATCCAACCTAAGACTTGTCAAATTCATAACCGACAAAGGGAGCTTCAACTCCTAAAATAGGAATGTAAGGAATTCTTTTGTTTCTGGATCAGACTGCCGTCAAATCCTTTCACATCTCTCAGAGATGGAATGTCCCCGTCAGCTTGAAGATCGGTGACTAGGTGAAATCTGAAGAAAACAGTACCTTCCATTCGGCTACTGAAGTGGGAACTGCCTTTTCTAACATCATTCTAAAAATGCTCGATGGACAAAAGTGCAGGATCAACCCCAAATATTCGAGAGTCTTCACCATATATATATATATATATATATATATATATATATATATATATATATATATATCTTTTAAATAAGGAAAATAAAATAAAATAAAATAAATAATCCACCCAATAAAATAAGGTGATCAAAACTTAAATCAAGGAATTGTAACTCTCAAATAAATGGAAGCAGATCTCTTGTAACGTAACAATCATGTAGCAATCGTCATCCATTTTCAAGGACTTAGATCAATAAAAAAAATGTTTTTGAGTTTTTTTTTGTTGTTGTTGTCAAAATCAAATCTAAATCATGATCAATAGAGGGTTGAGATGTTTTATATTTTTATTTTAAGCATAGTTCTCTCTTATCTATGGAGTGAGTGCTAAAGGATTGTTACGTTATAGAGAATCTACATCTCAAATAAACCATCATCGAAATATGATAATTCTCCCATTACTTAATTGAGTCAAAAAATAAGTTTCCACTATTTAGGGAAACTCTATTTTGAGTTTGGGTAAAATGTGTACATCTTCCAATCAATGATTCAATGTACATGTTAAATTAGCCTTAAATAAATGTCATTTAATGTCTAAAAAATAGTGCTAGATTGATATAAGAATATGCATCGATCAATGTCTCGTGATATAATCCCAAATCTTCCTAAGATCAATCATCAATATTTATGTATTTAACCCATATGTTTGATATGATTTGTTTTTCCCGTATCTAATTATCATTGTAAGCTACCTTTGAAGAGTAAAATATGGAATTAATCTGAACCATAAACGTCTCCCGCTTACACTTTCATATCTAGACAAGTGATGCATTTCGTCGAAATGCACGGACGATGCGTTTCATTAGCTGGGTGGAGCACGACAAATATTCCCCTCGACAAGAATTAATCCTATCCAGGGATAAGGATATCAAGAAGTATGACAACGAGAAGACGTAATTGACAACGAAAATCCATGTATCGGATAGAGATGAATCATTGTGATCATGGAGAAGATATCTACTCACATATCTTTACCATTTAATAGGTGAGCTTTGTGTAAAACATCCCATCAAAGATCTAATAAATCCAGTCTTTATTGTTATAAGCTTCAATCATAGAAATCGATTTATGGTTATAGACTTTATGGTCAATGCTTGTAAAGTTTCACTAATCAAAGTTGATAATCCATGTTAAAGTGACCCATGTACGAGAATGAAAAAAAAAAAAGTTCAATAAAAATGACAAGTCCCTTATAGGTGGTGTGGGGGGGACTACAATGATCAGTCTTCAAAGAGGATATCGATCTACTTTGCTTTATTCTCTTGGATAAAAAGAGAAAAAAGGAAATCAACAACAAAGCTATTAAAGAGAAAACTCTTACTAAAACAAAATAGGACATAAAGAGAAGAGAAAAAGACACCCTTCACCCCCTCGTTTCCTCCTATTTTATTTTTTCTACAATCTACAAAACATAGAAAAGGTGAAATAATGAAATAAAGAACAGGAACAAAATCCAACTTTCTTTTATTTTGGTGGCACAAACTTTATTTCAATTATTTGGTTTTATGTAACAGTGCCCAAAGATGGTGACAGATCGATCCAACCGGATTTGTAGTAAAATCTGTTCAATTATTGAACCACTGATTATTGTGAATTTCATCTTATTTTATTTTGTTAATTTGTGAAATATATTTAAATGTAATGTAGAAAAAAGAAAGTTTATTTTCTTTTGATAAATGAGAACTCGTTCAACCAAATTGAAATGAGGCCATGGTTTTCAAATTAGGTTTCACATCTCTTCCATGCTAGATATATACCGAGTCGTTTTGGACAAGTTTTATGATACGTTTGAGATGTTTAGATTAAAATTTTGAAAAATGAATGTGGGATTTTAAATCTCGTCTGAAAAATTGACTTGTCCGTCCGTCTACTCCATGCCTAATACCTAGACGACTCGAGCGTTACGTCGTGGTCTCAAATGAGTTTTGAAACCATGAATAGGGCTGGACCATAGGTTGATCAATTGTACAAATTTTCTATCCAATCATCGGTTCTGTTATTTAAAATATTGATGTGTAAATTTCTCTAAATGTTTTTTATTTTATTCGAGCCTGTTATAAGCCTAAGCAGCAAACTGAAAAGATTTTAATCAAACTAGTAGGTGGCATGAGCAATCCCACATGTATTAAAAAAAAATAGTATTGAATTATTTTATAATTACTTTAAAATATTATTTCAAATAAATAACTTGAGTTTTTATAATATTTTTATTATTTAATATGTTATAGGAATCTTTCTGTAATTTAAAATTTTCAGGTAATTGTAAAGATATTTTAATAAAGTATATTTTGATGATCCTAGAAATCTAATGTTACAGGTTCGTGGGATTGTAATTTTATATCGTAAAGACTTTTTTAATTTAAAATATTAATGAATTTCGTTTTGAAGATAACATAATAAAAAAATTATTTATGTAATTTGAAAAAATTAATTAACATGATTGTAAAGTTGTGGGTCGAAAATGACCTTCATAATGGTAAATGTAAATTTAAATCCAAGGGCATTTTTGGTCCTCCAAAATTTGGCATTAACAAACACCAATTTGGCCTTCTCTAATAATAATAGTAAAGATAATAACTGATCATTATGTCATTTAATAAATATCTGATTTTGTCTAGTTAGTGATGGGCCAGGCTATTTGAACTTGGGCTAACTGCAACCCCCTAAAAACACGTTTTGGGTGGGAATAATAGAGGTAAGTGGGTCCATATGAATTTATGGGTTCATGGATATCGTTTATATGGGCCAAGTATAGTTAGGCCCATATAAGAAATGGGCAAGGCCTAAGCAAATAAATTCATACCTCTGTGCTGGGGTTCTGGCTGTGTATAATTGGGCCCTATCATGATCTGGCCCACACACCTATTCAACGGTTTGGGAGCATATTTCATCATCATCATCGAGTGGTATCGCACGTAATCTAAATCAAACACATGGAACCTCAATATACAAATATTATATTATCACTCTTGAGATTCATATAAGAGACGAATCGAAATTGGCTAGTCGATAATTCGAGCAACAAACCAATTCCTTGTAAATTCTCTTTCTATTTTACTTTGGCATTCATCATTTTATTGTATGCGACTAATCAAACTTGTTTAGGTAAATCTCGAGGAATAGACAGCTGCCAGGAATTACCCTTGTTCATGGATGAGTCGAGATGTCAAAATGAATTTTTGGATTTTTTGAGAGGGCATTACGTGTGACCATGGGATTAGTTCCACCCGAAGGGTGAGGATACCCGCAATATAAAATAATAATAATAAAAAAAAAGACTCAAGATGTTGGTTTTAAAACTCGTTTTGACATCTCGACCTGTCTATGAACAATATCGAGTTATGGCTTTAAATCTTGTCTGAGTCAAGGTTTTTGAAAGTTTTGAAAAACCTACACTTGAATGATAGGTTTTTCTTGCTAACTTGAAAACATACCATTCGAGAGTAGATTTTCTAAGTTTTGCCAAAAAATGACTCTTCAATGGCTAATCAAAGTTTGCTTTTGTGATTTTAAAAAAATCATCTCTTTTATAAAAAATAATATTTAATTTAGATTAAAAAAGAAAAAAAGAAAAAAAATCCCCTTACATCTTTGGTCCTATTTAGAGATTTCTAAATCCCTGATCCTAGTACATGCCATCCTGACTATATTACTTGAAGAGATGTCGAAATATGTCAATTTTCAAACGTAACCTACATAGTGAGCTACATAGTGTTGCCCACCATTGGTTCAATATAGAGTAATCAACTATAGAAAGAAAGAAATCATCCATGATGTCTATAGCTAACCTTATTTGATGTTGGTTTAATGGACATTTTTACTAAAACAAGTGAGGAAGATTGAGAAATTAAAGGAACAATGTAAATATTATTCTCAAAATAATTACAAAACCAATAGTAGTTACCATGGATAGATTATTTTGAATGCATTAAAAAGAATTGTCTTAGGGTGCTTCTATAATTTTGAATTTTTTTTTTTTACTACATTAACCGCTCATCTTTGTGGCATCCAAAATGTGATCGAAATTTTAGGAAACTTATATGATATATTTTATCGATGAAAAATCAATGGTTTCACCTAATAAGTTTGAGTCCGAGGTTAAAAAAAAAGGGGAAATTATTTAAAAAAAAATTGCAAAAAAGAACCAAAATTTTAAAAATTGTCGATGAGAACCTTTTTCGACCATTTAATGGCTGAAAATAATTTCCTCTCTCCAATATTCTTTCTCCAATCAAGATCAATATCTCATGATCATGATCACGATGACTAACATCAAGATCTTGATCATGATCAAGATTGTGATCGTGATCAAGATCTTGATCTTCTTAATCGACGTGATCTTGATCAAGATCATGATCATGATCAAGATTAAGATTAAGATTGTATCATGAGCAAGATCGTAATCAAGATTAAGATTGTGATCGTGATCGTGATCAAGATCAAGATCGTGATCTTGATTGGAGAGAGAAAATTTGAGATTGCAAACAAAAGTTCTTTAGGACAAGAATCAGAGGGTCTTTAATTTGAGATTGAAGATAAGAAAATTTCTCAATAACTGATGTGAAGGGCATGTATCAAAGGGGTTAAATATTCAACAAAACCTGTAAGGTTTAACGTAACAGTGAAATTATGGAAATTTCCTTTATAATGATGAACATTGCTGTGAACCAGGGCCCACAAACCACAACTGTTGTGACTGTAACATATTGACATATACTGTGAATTTAAGATTTATAATTGGGTCATGAAAAACTTTATCATAATGTATTTTCAAATCTTACTAAAGATCGTTGGACCCACATGGACTATCAAATCGGTGATCCAATACTACAATCTTCTATATTTCATGGAAAAACTTATATTCAAAAGAAAATAATTAAAAATATATATCTTTTTAAAATTTGATCAAAGGTGTTGAAAATGGATGGTCACTGAACTCCCAAAATTAAAATTAAAATTCAACAGTGAAAATTAACCTTTTTTGTTTCTTAAGCTCTTACAACTTTGTCCTTTATAACCCTGTGACATCAGATTATGTTTTTGGATACCACAAATTGATGTGATTAGGATCCACTCCAAAGTATGTTGAGTAACAAATTAACCATATCAATTTGAATTTTATGATATGGATCCCCACTCCAAGGTTTCGTGGGTAAGAAACTTGAAAAATAAGGTTTGGCGGGTAACAAGTGAAGAAAAGTAAGACACGAGCGATAGTCCCACATCATCTGAATATCATGACCTTGGACTATGTATAAACCCAGAGCGATCCTCACCTTAAAAGTCGATTTTGTGAGGATGAGTTAGGTCCATGGGCTTCTACACGGTATTAGAGTGAGTAACCATAGGCATGTATGAGACACGTTACACGTGAGGGGGAGTGTGTGCGATAGTCCCACATCGTTTGGGTATCATGACCTTGGAATATATATAAACTTACTAGGAGCATTCCTCACCTTATAAGCCGGTTTTGTGATGATGAGTTAGGGCCATAGGCTTCTACAAGATAACATGGAAACATAAGTTGGAGATGATGAAGCTGACGACATTCTTTTATTTATTTTTACAATCAAGACTATGGTATAGCTTGTTGGTTTGTTATCCTTGAACCACTTAAAAGAGAGAGTGAGTTATATGTAACACATAATATGGGTCAATTGACCTGCTTTTGGGGTCAATGAGCAAATAATTCTTGGTAAGGTTGGTAGTTGGTTATTAATTTGAGAGATCATCAATGATGTTAGTAGCTAACTTTATCTGATGTTGGTTTAATGGATATTTTTACCAAAACAAATGAGGAAGATTTAGAAATTACCGGAACAGTGTAAATGTTGTTCCCAAAATAATTACAAAATCAATAGTAGCTATTATGGATAGATTATTTTGAATTCATTAAAAAGAATTGTCTGAGGGTACTTCTATAATTTTGAAAAACTTTCTTTTTAATTAAATTGACCACTTATCTTTGTGGCATCCAAAAATGTGATTGGAATTTTAGGAAAGTTAAATGATATATTTTATCCATGAAAAGTCAATGATTTAACCTAATAACGAGTTCGAATCCGAAGTTAAAAAAAAATTTATCTTAGATTTTGAAAAGTTTGTAAACAAAAGTTATTCAGGAGGAGAATCCAAGGGTCTTTATTTTGAGGTTGAAGATAAGAAAATTTAGGTCATTTCAATAACTGATGTGAAGGGGATGTATCAAAGGGGATAAAGTGTGAGACATTTCTAACCTCAAACGTTCCTTCAAAGCTAGTATTTTCCATGGGTGCATTGCAAGGATTGAGAGAAGGGGAGGATAAATTAGTAAACTGAGGTTAGCAGAGGTGAGGCTTCTTAACTTTATAATTCTTCAAGTCTCATTTAATTAAAGAGAAAAGGAACTTTTTAATTTTTTTCTTTCTCTATTAAATGCAGAATCTCGGAAAATTTCGGTCCAAAAGCCATTTTAGAGCACAAGACAGAACTTGCATCCCTGAAAATGCCATGTCAGTGGCCTTTGTCTCTTTTTTTTTTTATGTGAAATAATATACTTTTTGAGTTATAGATGCCTCTCAAATCAACTTTTTTCATAGGAAAGCAAACTCACATCTTCCACAAATTTAACGTAAACAATTTATTTTTTGTTTATTTTTCCTTTGTAGTTTGGATTTGGTGCAGGTGAGTTTGATCAAAACGATTGACATTTTGAAATTAAGAAGAGAACTCTATTAGCATGTCGCCTAAGAGGATCTCGCGCAGAGGGATGGCTGGTAATAAAAGTGGAGACCACACGTCCATCAACATTAAAGATGCATACAAGCGATCCCTGGATTCTTTCAAAGAAAAGGTCATTCACGTGCCTGCAACGTATTCAGGTGGTTGTATTTACAGGGTTCCTGAAAACCTTCGCAAAGTAAATGAAAAGGCCTATACCCCTAAAATAGTTTCAATTGGACCATTTCACTATGACAATCAAAATCTGAAAGCTATGGAAAATCATAAAGTGCAGTACATGCGTGACCTTTTTCGTAGAATGCCACAACCGGGAATAATTCTTGATGATTGCAGGAAAGCCATTTGGGGATTGAAAGATATAATCAGTAATAGCTATGCAGAGACCATCAACTTCGAAACAAATGATTTTCTAGAAATGATGCTACGTGATGGTTGTTTTATACTAGAACTACTCCTTAAATACTCAAATGCGATGTTGATAGACAAGAACGACCCCTTATTCCATCAACCTTGGATGGCAAATGCTATCCAGCGAGACTTGCTATTGCTTGAAAATCAGATTCCATTTACCATCCTCGAGTCTTTATATGATCGACTAGCAGTAACTTCAACCTCATATTCCCTTGTGGAACTCACCTTGAGTTTCTTTGAATCGACTTTGTGCATTGAGTGGTCATTGTTAATGTCGAAGGGTGAAGGCCTAAGTGGCAAACATTTACTGGAACTTTTTGCGCAATTTTTACCTTCCATCGTCTACTAAAACGGGGTCAAATAGCAAAGAAATAAGGGAAATCATACCTTGTGTAACAGACCTCAATCAAGTGGGAATCGATTTTGAGAAGGGTACAGATGGAAACTTATTCGATGCAAGCTTTAGACATGGAGTGCTGACAATCCCACCTTTAAGCATTCAAGACAGGACAAAATCGTTCTTTAGAAACCTCATTGCTTTGGAGCAATGTTGCCATGGTTATAACCATTACATTACGTCATTCGCCATGTTCATGGATTTTCTCATCAACTCCGCAATAGACTGTTGGATAAAATCCTAATTCTGGTTTATTGAAATAATGATTATAAGCAATATTATAATGTAAATAATTCGATGAAATTGGAAGAACTTATCGGTGACTGAGGCACGGAGAAGCCGCTGTCCTTAAAACCAATTTCGCCTCCTTATGATTGAATCCTCAGTGCAATCGGTTCTGGCATTTGGTTTCCAAGATTCAACAGTCACTGTCTGCTAACTGTGCACTCGAAAATAGCAGATCTACGGCGAACTGTATTAGATTGAACTTCTCACAAGCAGCAAGATTTGTATTCGGAGAGAACATAAATTTTGAAATCGGAGTAGAAGAGAGATCAGAAAGTATTTCGTTTTCTGTACTTGAATAAAAGGGAAAAAATTAATTTTATAAACAGAAAGCCTTCTGTTCACAACAGACCCAACTGTTCACAATTGTAGTCCAAAACGGTAAAAAATAAACCAACGGTTGAGATAAAAACACAAACCAACGGTTGAGATTAACTAAAAGTTTAGCAAAAACGGGCCTATCACGCACACCTACGTGAGGTTTAAATTCCGAAATCTACATCCCCCTGCGCGCGCATTGTATGCGCACTAAGGTTTTCCGACGGGTTGGCCCCAAACTCAATGGGCTGCAGTCCTACAGTGCCTTGGGCCCCCATGTACGCGCGAGGCCCAGTCTCTATCTCTCTCACACTCAAGCATTAAAGAGAGAGGAATCATAAATAAGTTGAGAACTTTCTTGTATTTACCTGATGTGGGACTAAAGAAAGTAAAAATGTTTTTACAACTTTCAAAACCAATAAAGTAAAGTAAAATAAAAAAGGAAAAAGAAAAGAGTTCTTTTATGTTTCACCAAAAAAGGAAAGTACTATTTTTTACAATAAAACACTCAAAAAGTCTTGAGTTCAAAACTTATTCTCAACAATAAATGAATGAAATATTATATGAAAATTAAACTATGAATTTTACAATATAGACATCAAATTACTTCAAGGTCAAAGAATTATAATCAACCACTTGGGTGATGAAGAAGCTGTTAAAGTTCTCTTCAACAATCTTTGTAAGGAAGTTACTATAACTGGTTTCTATTTCACTGAGCTCTTCGATAAGGTGGATAAATATTATCAGAAACGTCGTCACAAATGGAAAGCAATCTTTAAGCGCAATTATTTTAGTAATCCATGGAAAATCATTTCACTCATTGGTGCCATTATTCTACTCTTTCTCACGATTGTGCAGACCGTATTTTCAATCCTTTCTTATTATTTCCCCAATTAATCATGGATTTTGTCATTTTGGTTAGAGTATTAGTTAATGTTGCATTGTATTGAGATGTATGGAGTTATATCGAATCATGTTTGATGTTAATTAGGATTAGATTATGTTATTTAGTATCAAAACTACGTGGGCTACCTCTCTTTCTTCGATCCTTCTAGTAGAATATCTTTGGAGATCAATATTATCTCTACTCAATTAATTTATTAAAAAATCTTTATTAATATCAGAGCATTGACAACCAGATTTGTTAATTAATAAAGAAGGGGTGTCCACCTACAAGCATAGTCAAACAATTATGACCAAACATCCGCAATTTAATCACCAATACATGTCATCAATTTTAAAATACAGGGAATATCTCTAATATTCAATAAAACATATCTAAATTACCCAAAAACTCTTTTATAGATCCAATTAAAAATATTCAAGTGTGAATCCTTCGATTAAAATACTTTTAAATCACGATTTTCATTGATTCATAAAAAAAAAAAACTCAATTTGTGTTCTAATAACAATTGTTGTGATTAATCCCCAAAACACATACATAAAGCTTGATCTAGAGCTTTACAATTAATTAGAACCAAAAGTTTTGATTATCATATATCTATGCAATTTAAATCTCCATAACTTTTAATCATAAATAATAATTCAAATTTACGAATAATTTCTTTACATTACAACACCCAATTTGTATCAATTTGGAGTGACCTCAGCGAGAGACATAGGGTGGGACAACTTGACGTGGTAGCGTGTGTGTGTCTATAAATGCGTTTTATTAGTATCTCAGAGAAAACGCATCTATAGACATGCACGTGCCACCATGTCAAGATGCCTCCTGTGTATCCCCCACTGAGGTCACTCTTAACAATAATCATCCATATAAGATCACCTACTAAGAAATTTCATTAAAACCCTCATTTGATCGTCCTAGCCCCCGGTGGGTTAAGACCAACTATAGATTGGTCTTCAATTTACATTAAAAATAAAAATTATTATATGTAAGAGTAAGTTTTAAAAATGCTATTGCGGCAGATGCCCCATTTGGTAAAAAAACCCTAACCAGAGGCCAATATAGTAATTTTGGCTTCTTGCATACCCGGTCTTAATTTTCCCATTTACCAAACCACCATTTTCTATATATATATATTGGGTCAGGCTACAAACAAACCAAGACATGGCATAAAGAGGATTCCAATCTAATTTTCTTTATTTCTTCTAGATAAAAGAAAGGAAATCAACAAAACTTTTGGTCAAGCCCTTAAAGAGATCAAATTTCTTCTAGATTAAATAATTAAACAAGCAACGTTATTATAAATAAATTAGTCTGGGATCAAAGAAAGGATCAAGAAATGAAGGAGAAAGTCTAAGGTGTTGAGGAGGATTCATAAATTGAATCCGTTATGAATTATGCCATTTTGGAATTGAGGTAACCTCACTCACTCTCTGTTTCTTGTTTAGAAGAAGGAATCTCCATTCAAACAAATTGAGACTTCGATGGGTGGCAATTATCAAGCAAAATAGATTGCTAGAAAACATGTCCCGATCTCTCCATCAAAGATACATATTGAGATTGAGGTGAGGGAAAACACAGCTTTTCTAGAGATCTATTTTGCCCTAGAATTGTTAAGATTATTGTATCATATGTCTCTTATATAATGGTTTATAATTTCCTTGAATTGTGGTTTACATTGGTTTATAATCCATCATGTATGATCTTTACGAAATCCATCTTGGATTATGGTTTATGTGGCATGTATTGTGGCGTGGAAGGAGGGTTTCCACCCTCCACCCTGTGTGCATACAATCCAGACTCTTTTTTGACTTGGCTTTTATACACTTTTCCACTAAATATTTTAAAAGTGGGTCTGGTGCTGTTTCATTATTTTATTGCCTTTTATTTTAGGGACTGACGAGTTGCACTCCACCCATTACCAATTGCACTCCATCACTTGAAAATTCTCCTTTGCACATCATTTGGATGATTACACTCCAAAAATAATTACAAAATGTTGCACTTCTTTTTTTTTTTTTGTTCTTCCTCAACTACGCCCAAAGAAATTATTGCTAGTTCAATAATTTTTACAAGAAATATTTTTTTTTGTTTTTGAATCATTTTTACAAAATTATGTTCTCTTGAAATATATAGGCTCAATTTAAACCTAAACAAAGGTTAGAAAATCAGTGCCTTAATTAAGTTGGAGTAAAGAAAACACGAACAAAATCAATCACAAAACACGGTCAAAGTAGACCATGAGCAAAATAATACAAAATTACAAGTTAAAATAAAGTTTAAATCCTAAAAGGTTGGATATTTGGAGTGCAAGTAGTTTGTTAAAATAGAGGTTATAAAAATAACCCCCCCCCCCCCACCCCCTCCCCAAAAAATAAAAAAAATGATTTTTTAAGGTTGGTGTGCAACTAATCAGCCCTGTTTTATTTTATTTTTTGTGGGGTGGGTGGGTGTGGGGGTACTTCCTTGCACTCTCTCTTCAATGTCTCTCATATTAAACATATTACTCTCTGTTCTCCCACTTTGAATCCATTAAACCCATTCAACTCTATCTTAATTTCATCAAAAGAGATGGTAAATCAGTCAACAATGTCAACGAAAAATATCAAATCTTTAAGATTCATCAAAGCTTCTAGTATTCTATAAGCCAGTTTTGTAAAGATGAGTTAGGCCATGGGCTTCTACAAGATAACCTGGAAACATAAGTTGGAGATGATGACATTCTTTATTTATTTTTACAATCAACTCTATGGTACAGTTTGTTGGTTTGTTTTCCTTGAACCACTTAAAGAGAGAGTGTAACATGTAACACATAATATGGGTCAATTGACCTGCTTTTGGGTCAATGAGCAAATAATTCTTGGTAGGTTGGTAGTTGGTTATTAATTTGGGAGATCGTCAATGATGTCAGTAGCTAATCTTATTTGATGTTTGGTTTAATGGAAATTTTTACCAAAAAAAGTGAGGAAGATTTAGAAATTACAGGAAATAATTACATTAAAAACTTTTAAAAAAAAAAAAAGAATTGTCTGAGGGTACTTCTATAATTTTGAAAAACGTTTTTTTTACTACATTGGCCGCTCATCTTTGTGGCATCGAAAAATGTGATTGGAATTTTAGGAAAGTTAAATGATATATTTTTTTCGATTAAAAATCAATGGTTTACCTAACGAGTTCGAATCCGGGGTTAAAAAAAAATTATCTTAGATAGGAGGAGAATCAGAGGCCCTTTATTTTGTGGTTGAAGATAAGAAAATTTAGATCATTTCAATAACTGATGTGAAGGGGATGTATCAAAGGGGTATCTTAAATATTGAACAAGACTAGGAAGGACAGAATCAAGAAACAGAGAGAGAAGACAAGAGGGGTTAAGGTGTGAGACATTTCTAACCTCAAACGTTCCTTTAAAACTAGTACAACTAATAGAAGAAATTGTATTGAATTATTTTATAACTACTTTGAAAAATGAATTTATATGAGTCGAGACGTCAAAACGAATTTTAGGATTTTCTGAGAGGGCGGTACATGTGACCGTGGGATTAGTCCCACTAGAAGGGTGAGGAAACCCGCAATATAAAATAAATAAATAAAAATTAAATAAGATTCAAGACTTTGATTTTAAAACTTGTTTTGACATCTCGACTTGTCCGTAAACGAGATTAAATCATGGCTTTAAATCTTGTCCGAGTCAAAGTTTTTGAAAAACCTACACTCGAATGATAGTTTTTTCATGCTAACTTGAGAACATACCATTCAAGAGTAGGTTTTCCATGTTTAGCCAAAAAATGGCTCTTCAATAGCCACTCCAAGTTTGTTTTTGTAAATTTGAAAAAATCGTATCTTTTATTAAAAATAATATTTAATTTAGATTTAAAAAAAAAAAAATTCCACTTTCATCTTTGGTCCTATGTAGAGATTTCTAAATCCCTGATCCTACTACATGGCATCCTGACTATATTACTTGAAGAGATGTTGAAATATGTCAATTTTCAAACGTACCCTAGATAGTGAGCTACGTAGTGAACACTACTCACTCGAAGGATGTGCCCATTGGTTCAATATAGAGTAATCAATTATAGAAAGAAAGAAATCAATTTCTATTCAACTTCAAAAGATCAGAATATAATGTTGGTGCAACAAAAAGTATTTGTGATTTCTCTCTAATGTAATTACCATACATTCAATTGAAGGGAAGGGAGAGAAGTAAGGAAGATAAAATCAAGAATACAAATCAAATCATACAAGAGAAGTTGATTGTACATTATGGGAATCTAATCCCTGAAAGCTTTACTAATAATAGATTGCATATTTAGGAAATGTAACCCCTTGATGCAAAAATGTTGCTCCTTCATGAACTCTCCAAATAATATTTAGCGATCTCAAACCCAGACTCAACTTTTAGTTCCATCGTTGCCGGTTCAAGCGATCCCATGATAATATTTGATTTTATTAATTAAAGGATCTTGCCTGTTGCAGGAACAATTGGAATTTGTAATTGGATCCTTTGTCATAATATCTGTGGAAGAGTAACCATTATTATTAAACAAATAAATGGGAAGTTATACAAGTTTGTAAACCTACAAAATTAAATGAAAGAAAATAAATGCCTTAACCCAAAATATTTTGGTGGGCTGAGTGAAATTTGTTCCTTAATTCAATTCTATACTTCTATACAGGAGTAATCCAAAAATAAGTGGATTCCAGAACCAAAAAATCTGCAAAAAGATATTTTACGGGAATTGCTATTACCACACCAACTTTTACTAATGCCACATTAATTCCTATGTAAACCACCAAAACATTACACCTAATTGGTGTGGCGTTAGTAAAAGTATCCGAAACAGAACCGAATGTGTTTTGCTTGAAACAGAAGTCAAACGAACAGAAAAAAATTGAAAAAAATTTCATTACAATTCTCAAGATATAAAAAAACCATTTCCAATTTGAAAAATCGATTTTCATCAAAATTTTACCGCGCTACGGTTGTCCCTTGGTGCGCCGCGGTGACGTGGCAATATTTTCTGCTGATTTTTGTTGGACAAGTTTCTGACATCATGGACATTGTAATGGTCATATTGGTTTTTTTTTTCTTAGTATTCTGATTTGAATAATTTTGTTCTGTTCAGGTGAAGGACTCGACGGAAGGCGACACGTGAAATTTTTTATCCACTAAATTGGTTCTATCACCAAGAAGATCATCACATTCAAATTTTCTCTGCATTTTTATTTTTCTTAGAAAACAATTTGTATTAGGTACTTGAATTTGTATTAAATTTTAATTGTATCCGAGAGGGCTCGGATTGTAATAGAATTAAGGACGGACGATAGTGGGACGAAACTATCTCAGCCCCTCGGGTTCGTACACCAAGTTTGGTGTTGGTGGCCCGAGTCGACTCAAATCGATCATCCCCCGTCTAGAACGGGAGGTAAATTTCGAAACACTCACGCATCACTCGCTAGTGAGTTTCTGTATTTCTTTTGAGTGACTAATTTGTACACATTGGATTGCACCTAGTAACAAGGGCACCCTTACGAGGATGGCACCATAAGATAAGAATCGGAGTTCATTACCAATTTCTTGCCCTTCTAGGAAAATCAAATTCACAGCAAATTAATTAATTAAAATTTGATTAGACTGGACTCTAGGTTTCATCGAGCTCATTAAGCAAAGCTAATCAAAAGTTGCACCAATTGCACTTCTTGATCGTGAACAGTGCCTAGCGCAATCTTGCCCTGTAGTTCTACGTGAATTCAGGGGATAGACTACGTCTATTCAAGACGAGAGGTGATCTAAGAGTGCCCTTGCTCAGCATTGTGCGCCACCTCTCCTCTGGAGATTAAACTGACTGTTTCGATTTCAGAGATTTGGGTTGGAGGCTTTGATTAATCCTTTGAACCAGTTAGGAGCTGTCTAGTAATAGGCACCCAGTTCTCACGTGTAAATTTCTCCCTCCTATTGTGTGCAATTTGGTAGTGTATGTTAGGTAAGAGATCGCAGAAAAATCCAATTGTATTTGATCCGGAGATCACAAGGTCTCACCCTCTACCTAAGGTTAGAAGAGAAAGCGACACCGTTCTCACTCCACCAGTCCCAGAAATGGATCCACATCCACTTCCACCTCATTACATCCATGAGGATCAACGAACACTCAATGAGTTGTTCGCACCTATTACTGCCAACCCTCCATCATGTATAATTCTACCTGCCGCTAACGTGGCACAATTTGAAATTCGGGCAGCCACCATCAATATGCTGTCCAAATTCCACAGTTTCGAAAGCGAACAACCGTACAATCACCTCAATAAATTCTTGACCTTATGCCAGACATTCAAAAATGGTCACCTCGACGATGAGAATGTCAAGCTTAGGTTATTTCCACTCTCTCTTGAAGACCATGCTGCGACTTGGTTAAACTCTTTGTCCTCCAACTCTATCACTACGTGAGATGAGTTGTCGAGAAAATTCATGGCCAAATTCTTCCCTATGGCGAAGACGGAACAATTCAAAAATGCCATTCGGAACTTCAAGGGAAGACCGGATGAAGAATTCTCCCAGACTTGGGAAAGGTTCAATGACCTTCTTGTCAAGTGTCCGCATCATGGGATAGACAAAGCCCAATTAGTTAATTTCTTTTACCGAGGTCTCCCAACAGCCCAGCGTATTCTTCTCGAGTCTATGCATCAGGGTAAATTCATGAATCAACTCCTAATCAAGCTTATGAATTCTTAGTCGAATTGGCTGAGAATGCTCGAAATTGGAGCACAAACATAGGAGATTTCGATAGAGGAGATTTAGGAGCCAAGAAGTCGGGCATGTATGAGGTTAAGTCTGACCCTGAACTCAAGAATGTCATGAATAGCCTTGTGAGTAGCTTACAAAGTCTCAATAAGAAGTTCGACGCTTTCAGTGTCAAATCCAATTTCCAAGAAGTCACTCCAATTTTGCAAGTCGCCACAGAGACATTTTCATCATGTCAGCTGTGTGAGAATTTTAATCATTCTACGGAGAATTGTCCCACCTTGACTCTCTCGCAGTCAGAGCAAGCCAATGCTGTTGGAAATTACAACACATATAGGAAACTCCCTGCTAACTCCTATAGTCAGACGTACCATCCCGATAATAGGTTTCACCCCAATTTCTCCTATCGACAAAGTGAACCTATCCAATCAGGAGGTCCTCCAGGGTTTCAAAAAAGTTTCAATCGTCAAACTCATGCTAGTACGAACCTATCTTTGGTTCCGCAACAATCCTATTCTTCACCTCAAAATTCTGATCAACGGGCGATCGTTGTCGACCCTATGACTAATTACTCTCCTCCGGTTGCTCAACCAAACTCAGCATTAGAATCAATGATGGCTGAGATATTAAAGCAACAACAGCAACTTATACATCAACAAATCCAAACTACCCAGAACCAGTCTCAGACCAACCAGGTCACTGCGCAAGCAATCAAAAATTTAGAGGTTCAGATGGGTCAGTTAGCTTCATCCATAGGAGAGAAAAATAAAGGCCAGTTTCCCAGTCAAACTGTGCCAAATCCAGCGGGAACTGTTCCAAGAGGACAGTATGAAATCAATAGTCAGGCAGGTCCCTCTAATTCTGTCCAAGCCGTCCACACCTTACGATCTGGCAAATTAGTAGACAATAAAGTTGAAATGCCTGAGGAGGTTCTATCCAAAGAAACAACCTCTAGTGCACCTTCCACAGAAAAAGAAGACCAGTCTAAGGAAACACCTCCTCCTCTCGAAAGTCGAGTGATCATTCCCAAAGCTCCGTTCCCTCGTAGACTTCTAGACAACAAAAAGGAAAAATAATTGGAAGGAATTCTAGAAGTATTCAAAAATGTTCAAATAAATATTCCCTTCCTTGACGCAATTCGTCAAATTCCCTCATATGCCAAGTTTCTCAAAGATCTCACCACAGTGAAGCGAAAAACTCCTGTGCCAAGAGAGGCTGTGATGACAGCCCAGTCTTCCTGTCTGATTCAGCAGATAATTGTTCCCAAATTCAAGGACCCAGGCTGTCCTACAATTTCTGTGCACATTGGAGATACGATGATTGAGAAATGCCTATTAGATCTTGGGACTAATGTGAATCTTCTTCCTTTCTCAGTCTACCAGCAATTAGGTTTAGGGGAACTTAAACCTACGGATATCACTCTAAGTCTAGCAGATAGATCGGTGAAGATTCCCAAGGGCATAGTGGAGGATGTGATTATCAAAGTGAAGGATTTCTACTTTCCTGCTGACTTCGTGGTTCTTGACACTGAACCTGTCATTAACCCAAATTCTCATGTTCCAGTCATCTTAGGAAGACCCTTTTTAGCCACTTCCGATGCAGTCATCAAGTGTCGCAATGGTATCATGACCCTATCATTTGGGGACATGAAGGTCAAAATGAACGTCTTCCAAAATAAATTTCAATCTACTGACATGGATGATTTTGAAGAAGTCAATATGATCGACACCCTGATCAGTAGCACATTTAAAGAAGTGGAGAACAAGGATCCGCTAGAAGAATATTTTGGCCAATTCGACCTTGAGTTCGATACTGAGAAATCCATCAGGGAGGTGAACTCTCTTCTTGAATCTGTCCCTATGATGGATTGGCAGCCAAAAATTCAGAGTCTGTCCTCTCTCTCGTCATCTCCAATTGTGGAAGAAATTCCAAAGCTCGAGTTAAAGCAATTACCTGATACGCTGAAATACGCATTTCTGGGTAATGCTGAAACTTTTCCTGTCATTATCTCCCCTACTCTAGAAAAATCACAAGAAAATCGGTTACTTGACGTTCTGCGTGAAAATCGAGAAGCTATTGGGTGGACCATAGCTGATATCAAAGGCATCAGTCCTTCTGTGGTCATGCATCAAATTCATCTTGAGGAAAATTTCAAACCATCGAGAGAACCACAGAGGCGACTCAATCCGGTGTTACAAGAGGTCGTTCGAAAATAAGTCATCAAACTTTTAGATGCGGGTATTATATACCCCATCTCGGATAGTAAATGGGTTAGTCCAGCTCAGGTTGTCCCTAAATAGTCGGGTGTCACAGTTGTGACAAATCAGGATAATGAACTCATACCTACTCGAGTCTAAACCGGATGGAGAGTTTGTATAGACTACCGAAAACTGAATACGATGACACGTAAGGATCACTTCCCTCTTCCATTCATCGATTAGATGCTTGAACGTTTAGCCGGTCATGCTTATTACTGTTTTCTTGACGGATATTCGGGATACAACCAGATCCCAATTGCTCATGAAGACCAAGAAAAGACAACGTTTACCTGTCCATTTGGGACCTTCGCCTATCGACGTATGCTCTTTGGGCTATGTAATGCTCCTGCCACCTTTTAAAGGTGCATGTTGAGTATATTTTCTGATATGGTCGAAGACTTTCTTGAAGTCTTCATGGACGATTTTTCTGTATTTGGATCGAGTTTTGATGACTGTTTGGATCATTTGAAGTTAGTTTTGAAAAGATGTCGAGAGAAGCACCTCGTGCTAAATTGGAAAAAATGTCACTTCATGGTCACTTCTGGGATAGTTCTAGGGCACATTATTTCCCACAAAGGAATTGAGGTAGATAAAGCCAAAGTCGATCTCATCGCAAATCTCCCTCCACCTAGAACTGTGAAAGAAGTTCGTTCATTCCTAGGGCACGCAGGGTTTTACAGAAGGTTCATCAAAGACTTCGGAAAAATTTCAAAACCCCTGTGTGATTTGTTAGCCAAAGACATTTCTTTCGAGTTTTCTACAGCTTGTTTATCCGTTTTTGAGAAGCTGAAAATTGAGTTGACCTCAGCACCTATTATCCAACCACCCAATTGGGATCTCCCATTTGAGGTGATGTGTGATGCATCCGATTACGCTATAGGTACTGTATTGGGGCAACGAGTTGACAAACTCCCCCCATGTCATCCAGTATGCCAGCAAGACGCTTAATGATGCCCAGCTCAATTATTCCACCACGGAAAAGGAACTACTAGCAGTAGTTTTTGCCTTAGATAAATTCCGTTCCTATCTTATAGGGTCCAAAGTAGTCATTTTCACTGATCACGCAGCGCTGAAATACCTTCTTACCAAGAAGGATGCGAAGGCGAGGTTGATACGATGGATCCTTCTTCTTCAAGAGTTTGATCTCGAAATTCGAGACAAAAAGGGATGCGAAAATGTGGTTGCAGACCACCTATCTAGGCTAGTAGTTGAAACTCTCTCTGACTCTCTTCCGATTTCTAAAATTTTTCCTGACGAGCAAATCATGGCAATTTCTAATTCTGACACACCTTGTTACGCTGACATTGTCAACTACCTGGTAACAGGTCAAACTCCCACCTCTTGGAGTAAACAAAATCGCCTGTGCTTCCTCGCCCAAGCCAAATGGTTCTTCTGGGATGATCCGTATTTATTTAAATACTGCCCAGACCAGATAATTCGTCGGTGTGTTGATGAGAGAGAACAGAGTGGTATTCTCGAGTTCTGCCACAATCACGCTTGTGGTGGGCATTTTGGAGGAAAGAAAACAGCAGCTAAAATCTTGCAGTGTGGTTTTTATTGGCCCACAATATTTCGTGACCCTCATCTCTTTACTAAATCTTGTGATAGATGTCAACGTCTAGGAAAAATCAGTCGAAGAAATGAGATGCCCCAACAACCAATTTTGATAATCGAAATCTTCGATGTTTGGGGCATTGACTTCATGGGTCCCTTCCCCATTTCACACGGATTCCAATACATTTTAGTCGCAGTCGACTACGTGTCAAAATGGGTTGAAGCCACAGCTTGTCGAACGAATGATCATAAGGTTGTTGTTCAATTCCTCAAAAACACAGTGTTTGCCCGATTTGGTACCCCTCGTGCTATCATTAGTGATGGAGGGAAACATTTCTGTAACAGAGTTTTCGAAAGCTTGATGCGCAAATATTCAATCACTCATAAGATAGCTACTCCGTATCACCCACAAACTAGTGGGCAGGTTGAAATTTCTAATCGTGAGATCAAAACCATTCTTGAAAAAACCGTCAATCCGACTCGTAAAGATTGGTCCTTACGATTATCTGATGCCTTGTGGGCCTACAGAATAGCGTTCAAAACTCCAATAGGAATGTCCCCTTATCGTTTAATCGGTAGGGCTTGTCATTTGCCAGTCGAACTCGAGCATCGAGCTTATTGGGCGATAAAACATTTAAATTTTGATCTAGCAAAAGCCGACGAGCTTAGAAAGCTCCAACTCACTGAGTTGGAAGAATTAAGGAATGATGCTTACGATAGCGCAAAACTATACAAAGATCGAACGAAAATCTGGCATGATAGGCACATTCAGAGAAAATCTTTCCACGTAGGCCAGAAAGTGCTCCTGTATAACTCTCACCTTCATTTATTTCTAGGGAAATTAAAGTCCCATTGGACTGGACCATTTTTGATTCACAATATTCACCCTCATGGAAACATCGAGGTACTCAATCCAGCCAATGGAAATATTTTCCAAGTCAATGGCCAACGGCTGAAGCCATTTCAGACTCTCCCTCTTTCATCAGAAAAAGACTCATTTTTGAGTAATCCTGTGTACCAGGATTAGTTCCAGTTCCATGTCTGGCTGAAGACATTAAACTTAGCGCTATTTCGGGAGGCAACCCTTGATTTTTGTGCATATTCTGTCAATTTTTTTCCACATTTACTCACCTTCTCAAAAAGTTTAAATTTCGAAAAAAAAAAAAATTCGGACCACTTATTTTGGCATACTTTCTATTGCTTGAACTCTATGTGGCGTGCTTCTTCGCTTCTACATCTTATGCGGAACATTTCTTTTGGTTGTACCCACAACTTCTGCGATGTAATGCAATCCGTTTTCAGGTGTATTCTAAACACATATTTTTTAATCATTGAGGACAATGCTAAATTTAGGTTTGGGGGTGTGGGATAGCACATTTTAATTTTTGTACATTGTTTTCGGTACATTTTCAAAAATACCTTCATCAAAATTTTTATATGTACTGTCATCATACGAATTTTTAAACCAAGCTCATGTCCAAGTTGTTTATAAATTCTTATTCCTCAAAAACAAGATATTTTGAAAAATAAAATTCACGCCACTTCTGATTGTAGTGAAAAAGTTATTTTGGATTAAGAGTTGTCTTCTTCGTTGTCTAGAATGAGAAGGAAAGCCTGAAAAATACTGAACTTTGACCTCATTGTCCTTTGGTTGGCTGAATAGAAGAAAAACAGAACTGTAGTTGATATTTTTGAGACAGCAACCATAGGATTAGACTGGGTACCTTGAAAAGGGCTACCTGCTTTTTGAAAAAAAAAAAAAAAAAGAGTATCAGAAAAATGATAAAGGGTGAAAAAGGTTGAAAAGAAAAGTAGAAAGTTGTGAAGGTTAGAACTGAAAAAGTACAAATTGTGAAAAGAGTCCAATGAGACCAAAATAGTTCAGTAGGGTGAAAGCCGTCAATGGTAAAAACGTGAGTACACTGGAATATCACAGATAAAGCCCCTTAGAGGTATTAAAGTGAACATCCATACTTCTCACAATCCCAGACAGGAGGCTCAGTTTCGAGTTAGAAGTTAGGCAGACCCAACCATTTTAACAGTTAAGAAGGGAAACCCTGTTCTGAAAAATCTTTGTTACAATCAGAAAAATTTGTGCACACACTCAAGATATTTCTGAAAATGAGGAATAAAAAAGAATTTTTACTCAAATAGACCTTTGACTGGATTTTGAAAATGGGTGTGATGGCACTATATGCAATAATTTTGAAGTTGTTATATTTCAAAATGTTAAAATTTTGTGGGTATATTCACTGTAAACCCTCACGAGTCAAACTCGTCCACTAGGGGTAACCTAGGGGTTTAAGGGCTTACTGCATAAGTTAAATGCAGTCGGGAACCTCACGAAAGAAGAGTTGTTTAGATTTAAGTTTTGCTCGGGACTAGCAAAATTGAGATTTGGGGGTGTGATAAGGTCCCAATTATTCGATTTTGAGACCGTAATTGCATTAAGATTACCATTGCATAAATGTTAGTTCCTTTAAATAATTGCAAAATTATTTTATTTATCCAAATTAATAGAGCTAATGATATATTAGTGTTAATTGTAGCGCACGTGGAAGTTATCAAATCGTGAAACAATTACGGTTACAATACACGAGCCGAAAGGAAGCATCCAGAAAAATCTCGAGGATTTTGGGCGCCACGTCACCGCGCCGCGGCTAGCCATGACCACGCCGCGGTCATTTCGAGGAATTGGCCCTCGAGATTTTTATAGAAGCTTCGGTGGTTGTAACTGATTGGGTCATTCGAATCGAATTATCCGCCAAATCACTCCGATTACCCCAATACGAACATTATAAATTGGGAGGTTGATTTCAAAGGAAATGGTTCTTCTCCTCCTCTCTTCTTCCATAATTTTTGGTTTTTCTTCTTTTAATTCTCTGTAATTTTTCCTTTGGTTGAGCTTTTGAGTGTAGTGAGAACATCAAGAGTAAGCCATTGGCTCTATTGTAACTCTTTTGAGAGATTATCAAGAAAGGAATCAAGCTGCATTTCTATTTTACCTTTTCTTTCCATCTATCTTCTTGCTTTTAGTATTGTTGAAATTATGAATCTTGCAATGAGTGGCTTGAACTCTCTAACCCCTCTCTCTTAAAATTTCAATCTTTATTTTCTGTTTAAATTTCAATTTAGTTTCTACTACAACTCTGTTTTGTTTTTAAAACTAATCTGTTTTTGTTTCTAAATTCTGTTTTGACCTTTTATTCGAATGAGATCTTGAATCCAAACTGTCCCTATGGAACGAATTCGACTTACCCAAAGTCCATTTCTTAATCTCTATCTCTGCATCTTTATTGCAAGATCTACAATCGATCAAGGGTTATAAATGTAATTTTACATTTTTATTCCATATGGATCATGCCCCTTTTAAATTAAAAAAAAAAAAAATTTATTTGCTAATAATATATATATATATATATATATATATATATATATATATATATATATATATATATATATATGGGAAATGTTCAGCACCCTAAGCTTTACCACACACTTTAACAAACGTTTTTTGTCCTACATGGGTTAGAAGTTTTGGAATGGGTTGATTTTTGGTGAGGATGATCTCTATGATTAGAAGATCATCCTCCCCAAAAATCAGCCCATTCCGAAATGTTTAGCCCCATGTTTACAAGTTGAAAAATCGTGGACCATCTATTTTTTGTAAATCATTTTTGAGGGGGTTAGAAGTTTTGGAATGAGCTGATTTTTGGTGAGGATGATCTCCTCACCATAGAGATCATCCTCACCAAAAATCAGCCCATTCCAAAACTTCTAACCCATGTAGGACAAAACACGTTTGTTAAAGTGTGTGGTAAAGCTTAGGGTGTTGAACATTTCCTTATATATATATATATATATATATATATATATATATATATATATAGGGGGCGGTTCGAGGGACGTGTAAGAAACCTGCTCAAAAACTGATGGATGTCAATCATTAGATTTGGGAAAAACAACGGTTTGGATCGAGTGAAACGTCAATTCAAGTCTTTTATAATATTTATAATTAATTCCAAACACCTCCCTCTTTTTTTTATTTTTAAAAAAAAAAATTATAAACTCTCTCTCTCTCTCTCTCTTCTCTCTCTCCCTCGTCACTGTCTCTTCTCTTTATTGATGCAGAAAATGAGTTTACAACACATGCAATCCTCCATTATGTGTGATAGTCAAGGTTGTTTCAAAGAGTTTGATGGGTTGGGCTCTCTCTCTCCACCACCATCTTCTCTTCCTCCTAGTTTTTGGATTTCTAAGATGGGTTTTCAGGATTTAAATCCTCCATTGGAGCAACATAAGAAAGGTTGGACCTTTCAGCCCTTTGATGGTAGCAAGAACATGAATGAGAGTGATGGGGAGGAGAAGCAAATATTCAGTGCTTTGATGAGGTACTTCCCATAGCTGGCGACCAGAAATCAGCACCGTTACTTTTTGCCACCTGTACAGTACATGCAACTGGGACCAGACATAGTCCCCTGCTCCTCAAATCGTATTTCGTTTCATCTTCGTCAACTCCTCCTCTTTCATCCTATATAATTAAAGAAATAAATTAATCACTAAAAATTACTACTTTAAAAATAATAATAATATTAAATAATAGAAATTAGAGAAGGGAATTGTCTTTATTTACAAGCTTATGAACAAATGAAGGTAGGCGTTGCAAATATGGAGAACTCAGGACCTGAATCAAACCATTAAAAAAAAAAGATATTAATAGATGTCTAGACGCTATATTTTAAATAATTTTCCTATAATTTTTCTTACCTGAACTTGGTCGTGAAGAAATCTGATGTACCCCATTGCTTCATGAAGAACTGAAGCTGTGTCTGTCTGCATTTTAGTCAAAGTTAAACAGTACAAATATCATTGTCGTTATTTCAGTATTAATTTTCTTTCAAGTGTTTAACTTTCAACCTACAATAAAATATTAAAACTACACAACAGATTTACAGTTTTTTTTTTTTTTTAAATTCTCTAATACTTGTTCTACTTCACCTTTCCAAAGGGAGAAACTAATTGTTGTAACGCTGTTATTCGTTCTCCAATTTTGAGAGAGAGAAGAGACAGTGACGAGAGAGAGAGAGAGAGAGAGAGAGAGAGAGTTTATAATTTAAAAAAATAAAAATAAAAAAAGAGGGAGGTGTTTGGAATTAATTATAAATATATAAAAGACTTGAATTGACGTTTCACTCGATCAAAACCGTTGTTTTTCCCAAATCTAACGATTGACATCCATCAGTTTTTGAGCAGGTTTCTTACACGTCCCTCGAACCGCCCCCATATATATATATATATATATATATATATATATATATATATATATATATATATATATATATGGGAAATGTTCAGCAACAAACATTTTGACAAACATTTTGGCAAAACATTTTTCAAAACATGGGTTAGAGGTTTTGGAATGGGCTGATTTTTGGTGAGGATGATCTCTACTGTGAAGAGATCATCATCGCCAAAAATCAGCCCATTCCAAAACTTCTAACCCCATAAAAAATGATTTACAAAAAATGGATGGTCCACGATTTTTCAACTTGTAAACTGGGGCTAGAAGTTTTGGAATGGGCTGATTTTTGGTGAGGATGATCTCCTCACCGTAGAGATTATCCTCACCAAAAATCAGCCCATTCCAAAACCTCTAACCCATGTTTTGAAAAATATTTTGCCAAAATGTTTGTCAAAATGTTTGTTGTTGAACGGGACCTTATATGTATATATGTATGTATGCATCTGTTTTTGAAACTATTTTGAAAATATAATTGGATCCATGATTTACATTCTGATTTTTATAACTCTATGTAAAAATGGGATGTGATAGCACTGTTTATAATGAGAAACATGGGTGGATTAAGAGTGAAAATTTTTTTGTGGGGTCAATAGTGATGGATATTTTTACCCACCATTGTTATATGTCACAATAACTCTTAAATCTTTAAGATTTTGAAAATTCTTATGAGGGCAACTAAGAGAGAAAAAAATGTGGGGCCAATAGTGATGGATATTGTTATCCACCATTATCACAATAGCTCTTAAATCCCAAAGACTTTGAAAATTCTTGTGGGGATAATTAAGAGAGAAAAAATAAATTGTGGGCCCAATAGTGATGGATATTTCTATCCACCGTTGTTATATATCACAATAGCTCTTAAATCCTGAAGACTTTGAAAATTCTTGTTGGAGCAAGTGCCTCCACTGTCTTTATTGTAAATCCACCGCTAGTATAACACGTCATAAATGATTTTATTATAAATTCATCGTGAAAAAAAATCGAAGTAATGGAGAACTAAAAAACAAGATGCAATCACACACACAAGCGCATGCAATTATTGTTGAATTAAACAAAAGAGAAAAGAGAATAAAATCACACACCAAACACAATGATCTACGTAGTTTGGCAAAATTGCCTAATCCCATGGGTGGTGATGAATATATCTTATTGATGAAGTCACAAAAACAATACAATTTTAGGTTTTTTGAAGTAAAATATATAAGATTCTTTGGCTTCCAACATATTTCCTATCACCGAAAAAAAAATTCCATCACTGACAATAGGGGTTTGTTAGCCCCGAAACCCCCACACACTACCACAAACTCGAGTCTTGAATACCACAAACTGAGTGAAATTTGTTCCTTAATTCAATTCTATACTTCTAGACATGGGAGTAATCTAAAAATAAGGGGATTCCAGAACCAAAAAATTTTCAAGAAGATATTTTACGAGAATTGCTATTACCACACCAACTTTTACTAATGTCACACCAATTCCTATGTAAACCACCAAAGCATTGAACTAAATTGGTGTCGTTAGTCAAAGTTAGTGTGGCAATGGTAGCTCTCTATTTTAAAGGAGGGTTATAAATGTAATTTGACACTTTTATCCCATAAGGATCATGCCCCTTTTAGATTTAAAAAAAAAAAAAAAACTTATTTGCTAATATGTATGTATCTGTTTTTGAAACTATTTTGAAAATGTAATTAGATCCATGATTTACATTCTAATTTTTATAACTCTATGTAAAAATGGGATGTGATAGCACCATTTATAATGAGAAACACGGGGAGCCAGGATTAAAAGTGAAATTATTTTTTTTGTGTGGGCAACTAAGAGAGAAAAAAAAAAAATTTGTGGGGCCAGTAGTGATGGATATTTTTATCTACCATTGTTATATGTCACAATAACTCTTAAATCCTTAAGACTTCGAAAATTCTTGTGGGGACAATTAAGAGAAAAAAAAAACGTGGGGTCAATAGTGATAGATATATTTATCCACCATTGTCACAATAGCTCTTAAATCCTTAAGCCTTTGAAAATTCTTGTGGGGGCAACTAAGAGAGAAAAAATAAATTGTGGCCCAATAGTGATGGATATTTTTTTCTACCATTGTTATATGTCACAATGACTCTTAAATCCTTACGACTTTGAAAATTCTTTTGTGGGCAAGTGCCTCCACTACCCTCATTGTAAATCCACCCCTAGGATAACACGTCGTAAATGATTTTATTATAAATTCACTGTGAAAAAAATCGAAGTAATGGAGAACCAAATAACAAGATGCAATCATACACAAAAGCACATGTAATTATTGTTGAATTAAACAAAAGAGAAAAGAGAATAAAATCACACACAAAACACAAGGATCTACGTAGTTTGGAAAAATTGCCTAATCCCATGGATGGTGATGAATATATCTTATTGATGAAGTCACAAAAACAACACAAATTTAGGTTTTTTGAAGTAAAATGGAAACATAAGTTCGAGATGATGACATTCTTTTATTTATTTTTACAATCAAGACTATGGTATAGTTTGTTGGTTTGTTTTCCTTGAACTACTTAAAGAGAGGGTGTGTTATATGTAACACATAATATGGGTCAATTGACCTGCTTTGGGGGTCAATGAGCAAATAATTATTGGTAAGTTGGTAGTTGGTTATTAATTTGGTAGATCATCAATTATGTCCGTAGCTAACCTTATCTGATGTTGGTTTAATGGACATTTTCACCAAAACAAGTGAGGAAGATTTAGAAATTACCGGAACAGTGTAAATGTTGTTCCCAAAATAATTACAAAATCAGTAGTAGCTATTATGGATAGATTATTTTGACTACATTAAAAAGCATTGTGAGAGGGTACTTGTATAATTTTGAAAAACTTTATTTTTGACTAAATTGACCGCTCATCTTTGTGGCATCCAAAAATGTGATTGGAATTTTAAGAAAGTTAAATGATATATTTTATCCATGAAAAGTTAAATGTGATAGGTTTTACCTAACGAGTTTGAATCCAAAGTTAAAAAAAAACTTATCCTAGATTCTGAAGAGTTTGTAAACAAAAGTTCTTTAGGAGGAGAATCAGAGGGTCTTTAATTTGAGGTTGAAGATAGGACAATTTAAGTCATTTCAATAACTGATGTGAAGGGGGGTGTATCAAGGGGTATCTTAAATATTTAACTAAACTAGGAAGCACAGAATCAAGAAACAGAGAGAAGAGACAAGAGGGGTTAAGTTAAGGTGTGAGACATTTCTAATCTCAAATGTTCCTTTAAAACTAGTATTTTCCATGGGTGCATTGCAAGGATTGAGAGAAGGGGAGGATAAATTAGTAAACTGAGGTTAGGAGAGGTGAGGCTTCTTAACTTTATAGTTCTTCAAGTCTCATTTAATTAAAGAGAAAGGGAGCTTTTTAATTTTTTTTCTCCATTTTTTTCTTTCTCTATTAAACGCAGAACCTCGGAATTAAAATTTAAATCTCCATAACTTTTAATCATAAATAATAATACAAATTTACGAATAATTTCTTTGCATTACAACACCCAATTTGTATGAATTTGGAGTGACCTCAGCGGGGGACATAGGGTGGGACACCTTGACATGGTGGTGTGTGCACGTCTATAAATGCGTTTTACTAGTATCTCAGAGAAAACACATCTACGGACATGCACGTGGCACTACCTCAAGATGCCCCCTATGTATCTCCCACTGAGGTCACTCCAACATTAATCATCCATATAAGAAATTCCTTGGATTATGGTTCATGTGGCATGTATTGTGGTGTGGGAGGAGGGTTTCAATCCTCCATCCTGTGTGCATACAATCCAGACTTTTTTTGAGTTGGCTTTTATACATTTTTTCCACTAAATATTTTAAAAGTGGTTGTGGTGCAGTAATTTCATTATTTTATTGCCTTTTATTTTAGGGACTGACGAGTTGCACTCCACACATTACCAATTGCACTCCATCACTTAAAAATTCTGCCTTGCACACCATTTGGATGATTACACTCCAAAAATAATTACAAAATGTTGTACTGCTCTTTTTTTTTTTTTTTTTTTTTTGTGTTCTTACTCAACTATGCCCAAAGAAATTATTGCAAGTTCGGTAATTTGTACAAGAAATATTTTGTTGTTTTAGAATCATTTTTATAAAGTTATGTTCTCTTGAAATATATAGGTTCAATTTAAACCTAAACAAAGGTTAGAAAATCAGTGCCTTAATTAAGTTGGAGCAAAGAGAACACGAACAAAATCAATTATAAAACACGGTCAAAGTAGACTACGAGCAAATAATACAAAACTACAAGTTAAAATAAAGTTTAAATCCTAAAAGGTTGGATATTTGGAGTGCAAGTAGTATGTTAAAATAGAGGTTATAAAAATACCCCCCCCCCCCCTCCCCCACCTAAAAAAAAAAAAGATTTTTTAAGGTTGGTGTGCAACTGATCAGCCTCATTTTATTTTATTTTTTGTGGGGTGGGTAGGTAGGGGTGGTGGGGGTATGTCCTTCCACTCTCTCTTCAATGTCTCTCTTATTAAACATATCATTCTTTTTTTTCTCCCACTTTGAATCCATTAAACCCATTCAACTCTATCTTAATTTCATCAAAAGAGAAGGTAAATCAGTCAACAATGTTGGTCAACGAAAAATATCAAATCTTTAAGATTAAAGATTCATCAAAGCTTCTAGTATTCTATAAGCCGGTTTTGTAAAGATGAGTTAGGCCCATGGCTTCTACAAGACAACCTGGAAACATAAGCTGGAAATGATGAAGATGATGACATTCTTTTATTTATTTTTACAATCAACACTATGGTACAGTTTGTTGGTATGTTTTCCTTGAAAAGAGAGAGTGTGTAATATGTAACACATAATAATGGGTCAATTGACCTGCTTTTGGGGTCAATGAGCAAATAATTCTTGGTAGGTTGGTAGTTGGTTATTAATTTGGGAGATCATCAATGATGTCAGTAGCTAATCTTATTTGATGTTCGGTTTAATGGAAATTTTTACCAAAAAAAGTGAGAAAGATTGAGAAATTAGAGGAAATAATTACAAAATCAGTAGTAGCTACCATGGATAGATTATTTTGAAAGCATTAAAAAGAATTGTCTGAGGGTACTTCTATAATTTTGAAAAGCTTTTTTTTTTTTACTACATTGACCGCTCATCTTTGTGGCATCCAAAAATGTGATCGGAATTTCGATTATACGAGTCGAGACGTCAAAAACGAATTTTAGGATTTTCTGAGATGGCGGTACATGTGACAGTGGGATAAGTCCCACTAGAAGGGTGAGGGTGAGGATACCCGCAATATAAAATAAATTAATAAAAATTAAATACGATTCAAGACTTTGGTTTTAAAACTTGTTTTGACATTTCGACTCGTCCATGAAAGAGATCATATCATGGCTTTAAATCTTGTCCGAGTCAAAGTTTTTGAAAAACCTAAACTTGGATGATATTTTTTCATACTAACTTAAAAACATACCATTCAAGAGTAGGTTTTCCATGTTTTGCCAAAAAATGCCGCTCCAAGTTTGTTTTTGTAAATTTGAAATTTTTTTTATCTTTTATTAAAGTAATATTTAATTAAGATTTAAAAAAGAAAAAAAAAATCCACTTTCATCTTTGGTCCTATTTAGAGATTTCTAAATCCCTGATCCTACTACATGGCATTCTGACCATACTACTTGAAGAGATGTTGAAATATGTCAATTTTCAAACGTACCGTACATAGTGAACACTACTCACTCGAAGGATGTGCCCATTGGTTCAATATAGAGTAATCAATTATAGAAAGAAAGAAATCAATTTCTATCCAACTTCAAAGATCAAAATATAATGTTGGTGAAACAAAAAGTATTTGTGATTTCTCTCTTATGAAATTACCATACATTCAATTGAAGGGAAGAGAGGGAAGGGAGAGAGTAGTAAGGAAGATAAAATCAAGAATACAAATCAAATCATACAGGAAAAGTTGATTGTACATTATGGGAATCTAATCCCTTAAAGCTTTACTAATAATAGATTGTATATTTAGGAAATATAACCCCTTGATGCAAAAATGTTGCTCTTTCACAAGCTCTCCAACCAATATTTTCATGCATAGGATCTGACGCATCGAGGAGCTTTAATAGATTGATTGATTTAGCGATCTCAAACCCAGACTCAACTTTTAGTTCCATCGTTGACAGTTCAAGAGATCCCATGATAATGTTCGATTTTATTCAAGGATCTTGCTCGTTGCAGGAGCAATTGGAATTTGTAATTGGATCCTTTCTCATAATATCTGTGGAGAGTAACCATTATTATTAAACAAATAAATAGGAAGTTATACAAGTTTGTAAATCTACAAAATTAAATGAAAGAAAATAAAAGCCTTAACCCAAAATATTTTGGTGGGCTGAGTGAAATTTGTTCCTTAATTCAATTCTACACTTGTATACATAGGAGTAATCTAAAAATAAGAGGACTCCATAACCAAAAAAATCTGCAAGAAGATATTTTACGAGAATTGCTATTACCACACCAACTTTTACTAATGCCACATCAATTCCTATGTAAACCGCCAAAGCATTGCACGTAATTGGTATGGCATTAGTAAACATTAGTGTCGTAATAGTAGCTCTCTATTTTAAAGGAGGGTTACAAATGTAATTTTACATTTTTATTCCATATGGATCATGCCCCTTTTAGATATAAAAATAAAAATAAAAACTTATTTGCTAATATATATATATATATAGGGTCCCGTTCAGCAGCAAACATTTTGGCAAAACATTTTTCAAAACATGGGTTAGAGGTTTTGGAATGGGCTGATTTTTGGTGAGGAGATCATCCTCACCAAAAATCAGCCCATTCCAAAACTTTTAGCCCCAGTTTACAAGTTGAAAAATTGTGGACCGTCCATTTTTTGTAAAATATTTTTGATGGGTTAGAAGTTTTGGAATGGGCTGATTTTTTGGTGATGATGATCTCCTCACCGTAGAGATCATCCTCACCAAAAATAAGCCCATTCCAAAACCTCTAACCCATGTTTTGAAAAATGTTTGTCAAAATGTTTGTTGCTGAACATTTCCCATATATATATATGTATGTATCTATTTTTGAAATTATTTTGAAAATGTAATCTTATCCATGACTTACATTCTGATTTTTATAAGTCTATGTAAAAATGGGATGTGATAGCACCGTTTATAATGAGAAACACGGGTGGAGCCAGGACTAAGAGTGAATTTTTTTTTTGGTGAGGGCAACTAAGAGAGAAAAGAAAAAAAAATTGTGGGGCCAATAGCGATGGATATTTGTATTTAACATTGTTACATGTCACAATAGCTCTTAAATCCTTAAGACTTTGAAAATTCTTATAGGAGCACCTAAGAGAGAAAAAAAAAAAATTTGTGGGGCCAATAGTGATGGATATCTTTATCCACTGTTGTTATATGTCACAAAATAACTCTTAAATCCTTAAGACTTTGAAAATTCTTGTGGTGGCAATTTAAAGAGAAAAAATCAATTGTGGGCCTAATAGTGATGAATATTTTTATCCACCGTTATTATATATCACAATAGCTCTTAAATCTTTAAGACTTTGAAATTCTTTGGGGGGCAAGTTCCTCCACTGCCCTCATTGTAAATCCACCCCTAGGATAACACGTTGTAAATGATTTTATTATAAATTCACCATGAAAAAAATCGAAGTAATGGAGAACCAAAAAACAAGATGTAATCACACATACAAGCACATGTAATTATTGTTGGATTAAACAAAAGAGAAAAGAGAATAAAATCACACACAAAACACAAGGATCTACATAGTTTGGCAAAATTGCCTAATCCCATGGGTGGTGATGAATATATCTTATTGATGAAGTCACAATAACAACACAATTTTAGGTTTTTTGAAGTAAAATATATAAGATTCTTTGGCTTCCAACATATTTTCTATCATCGAAAAATAATTTCATCACTAAAAATAGGGGTCTATCAGCCCCTAAAACCACCACACGCTACCACAAACTCGAGTCTTGAATACCCCAATCTAACCAACTTGACATTAGGGCCAAAACCAACGATGATTTACATGGTTCCCTTAGGATTGAGGTGCATCCACGGATCCACACCAATTCTACTATGAAAAGAAAACTCTTTGTTATAGATTACACCCTTTTACCCAATAAAGAGAAATATATATCCCCCAAGAAACGTAGTTACGATTTTATAATAGTGAGGTTTAATATAATAGTGAACTTATGAAAATATCCTTTGTAATGATGAACAGTACACTTTTGTTGCGACCCAAGGTTCCAAAAACCACAACTGTTATGACTGTAACATGTTGACTTATACTGTGAATTTGATATTTATAATTGCGTCAGGAAAAACTTTATCATATTGTATTTTCAAATCTTTCTAAGGATCGTTGGGCTCACACGAACTATCAAATTGGTAATCCAATACCACAATCTTTTAGATTTCATGGAAAAACTTAGATTCGAAAGAAAATAATTAAAAATATATATCCTTTTGGAACTTGATCGAAGGTGTTGAAAATGGATGGTCACTAAACTCCCAAAATTAAAACTAAAATTCAAAGGTGAAAATTAACTTTTTTTTTTTATTATAAAAGTTCTTAGAACTTTGTCCTTTATAACCCTGTGACATCAGATCATGTTTTTGGATGTCACAAACTAATGTGATTATGATTCACTCCAAGGTATGTTAAGTAACAAATTAACCATATCAATTTGAATTTTATGATATGGATCCCCACTCCAAGGTTTCGTGGGTAACAAACTTGAAAAATAAGGTTTGGTGGGTAACAAGTGAAGAAGAGTAAGATATGAGTGATAGTCCCACATCATCTGGATTTCATGACCTTGGACTTATATAAACGTAGAGCAATTCTCAACTTAAAAGTTGGTTTTTGTGAGGATGAGTTAGGCTCATGGGCTTCTACATGGTATCAGAGCGAGTAACCATAGGAATATATGAGACACGTTACATGTGAGGGGGAGTGTGAGCATAGTCCCACATCATCTCGGTATTATGACCTTGGATTGTATGTAAACTTACTCAGAGCATTTCTCACCTTATAAGTCGGTTTTGTGAGGATGAGTTAGGCCCATGGGCTTCTACAAGATAACATGGAAACATAAGTTGGAGATGATGACATTCTTTTATTTAATTTTACAATCAAGACTATGGTACAGTTTGTTGTTTGTCTTCCTTGAACCACTTGAAGAGAGAGTGTGTTTTATGTAACACATGGTGGAACAATTAAATCCTTGAAAGTAATTAAAAGATAATCATGAAAACACTAGCATGATTGAGATTGCCCAACTTATCTTCTAATTTTTCACATAGCATAGTCATTCTTGAACTCATCTAAGTAATGGCTATCTAAGTTGGATCAGAATTATAAGTTGGATTACCTTAATCAGAAGAGAGTTTTCAGATTTAGAACATGTAAGCAAAACAAGAATTTAAATCTACACTAGAGGGATTAATTTGCTATGGCTTCCTTAACTTCTCTAATGAGAATTTAGCCAATCATTGCAAGAACTAAAATTGCAGAAATTAATAAAAGAGAAAAGAGAGAATGGGTGAAGAAGATGATGATTGATTAGTAATGCTCCTTTAATAGCTCTCCAAAGGATTACAAGAAGTATGAATGGATCACTCTTGAAGTTCTCACTACACTCAAGAGGTCTCTCAACAGAAAATTACAAAGAATTCTAAGAAGAAACTAAAGACAATTAAAGAAGAAAAGAGCCTAAGAGGAACCCAAGAGGGGACCCCTTCTTTGAAATCAACTCTCAAATTTATAATGTTTGTATTCGGGTAATCGGGGTGATTTGGCGGATAATTCGACTCAAATGACCCAATCAGTTACAACCACCGAAGTTTCTAGAAGCTTCTGTAAAAATCTCGAGGATAAATTCCTCGAAATGACCGCGGCGCGGTCTTGGCTAGCCGCGGCGCGGTGACGTGGCGCCCAAATCGATCGATATTTTTCTAGAAACTTCCTTTCGGCCCGCGTATTGTAACCATAATTGTTATTTCTTTTGTTGGTTTCCGAATGTGCCCTTTTCACCTGAAATTAGTAACAAACTATTGTTAGTCACATTAATTTGGGATTTAATAAAATTTATTATTATTTTAAGGGAACTAGTATTTATACGATGGTAATCTCGGTGAAATTACGGTCCCAAAATGATATTATTGGAACCTTATCACAAGATAACATGGAAACATAAGTTGGAGATGATGACAATTCTTTTATTTAATTTTACAATCAAGACTATGGTACAGTTTGTTGTTTGTCTTCCTTGAACCACTTGAAGAGAGAGTGTGTTTTATGTAACATATAATATGGGTCAATTGACCTGCTTTTGGGGTCAATGAGCAAATAATTCTTGGCAGGTTGGTAATTGGTTATTAATTTGGGAGATAATCAATGATGTCAGTAGCTAACCTTATCTGATGTTGGTTTAATGGACATTTTTACCAAAACAAGTGAGGAAGATTGAGAAATTACAGGAACAGTGTAAATGTTGTTCCCAAAATTATTACAAAATCAGTAGTAGCTATTATGTATAGATTATTTTGAATGCATTAAAAATAATTATCTAAAGTTATTTTTATAATTTTGAAAAACTTTTTTTTTACTATATTGACTGCTAATCTTTGTGGCATCCAAATGTGATTGGAATTTTAGGAAAGTTAGGTCATTTAAATAACTGATGTGAAGGGGGATGTATCAAGAGGGGATAAGGTGTGAGACATTTCTAACCCCAAATGTTCCTTTCAAACTAGTATCTTCCATGGGTGCATTGCAAGGATTGAAAGAAGGGGAGGATAAATTAGTAAACTGAGGTTAGCAGAGGTGAGGCTTCTTAACTTTATAATTCTTCAAGTCTCATTTAATTAAAGAGAAAGGGAGCTTTTTAATTTTTTTTCTCCATTTTTTCTCTCTATTAAATGCAGAACCTCGGATAATTTCGGTCGGATAGCCATTTTTAGAGCACAAGACGGAACTTGAATCCCTGAAAATGCCATGTGAGTGGACTATGTCTTTTTTTTTTTTTTTTTTTTGTTAATGTTAAATAATATACTTTTTGACTTATAGATGTCTCTCAAATCTACTTTGGCATAGGAAAGCAGACTGACATCTTCCACTAATTTAACAAAAATAATTTTTTATTTTTTATTTTTTTCCTTTGTAGTTTGGATTTGATGCAGGTGAGTTTGATCGAAACAATTGACATTTTGAAATTAAGAAGAGAATTCTATGAGGATATCGCCTGAGAGTATGTCGCGCAGAGGAGACCACACTTACATCAACATTGAAGATGCATACAAGCCATCTATGGATTCTATTGAAAAAAAGGTCATTCACATGCCTTCAACGTATTCAGGTGGTTATATTTTCAGGGTTCCTGAAACCCTTCGCAAAGTAAATGAAAAGGCCTATACCCCTAAAATAGTTTCAATTGGACCATTTCACCGTGACAATCAAAATCTGAAAGCTATGGAAAATCATAAAGGACAGTACATGCGTGACCTTTTTGGTAGATTGCGACAACCAAGAATAATTTTTGACGATTGCTGCAAAGCCATTTGGGGATTGAAAGAAATAATCAGTAAAAGCTATGCACCGACCATCGACTTTGAAAGCAATGATTTTCTAGAAATGATGCTACTTGATGGTTGTTTTATACTAGAACTGCTCCTTAAATACTCAAATAAGAAGTTGAGAGACAAAAACGACCCCTTATTCAATCAACCTTGGATGATAAATGCTGTCAAGCGCGACTTGCTATTGCTTGAAAATCAGATTCCATTTACCATCATTGAGTCTTTATATGATCGACTAGCAGTAACTTTAACCTCATACTCCCTTGCGAATCTCACCTTGCTTTTGTTTCCATCAGTTTTGAGCAGTCAGTATCTCTTGGTAAAGTCGACGTTTACACTCATAAGTGGCAAACATTTACTCGATTATTTGCACAATATTTACCGTCCATCATCGGGGCAAAAGAGAGAACCAATATGGAAAATCATACCTTGTGTAACAGACCTCATTCATGCGGGAATCGATTTTAAGAAGGGTATAGATGGAGACTTATTCGATGCAAGCTTTAGCCATGGAGTGCTGACAATCCCACCTTTAAGCATTCAAGACAACACAGAATCGTTCTTTAGAAACCTCATTGCTTTGGATCAATGTTGCCATGGTATGGACCATTACATTACTTCATATGTCATGTTCATGGATTTCCTCATCAACTCCCCACAAGACGTCAAATTACTTCAAGGTCAAAGAATTATAATCAACCACTTGGGTGATGAAGAGGCTGTTTCAGTTCTCTTCAACAATCTTTGTAAGGAAGTTACTATAACTGGTTTCTATTTCACTGAGCTCTTCGATCAGGTGGATAAATATTATCAGAAACGTCGTCACAAATGGAAAGCAATCTTTAAGCGCAATTATTTTAGTAATCCATGGAAAATCATTTCACTCATTGGTGCCATTATTCTACTCATTCTCACGATTGGGCAGACTGTATTTTCAGTCCTTTCTTACTATTCCCCCAATTAATCATGGATTTTGTCATTTTGGTTAGAGTATTAGTTAATGTTGCATTGTATTGAGATGTATGGAGTTATATCCAATCATGTTTGATGTTAATTAGGATTAGATTATGTTATTTAGTATCAAAACTACGTGGGCTACCTCTGTTTCTTCGATCCTTCTAATAGAATATCTTTGGAGATCAACATTATCTCTGCTCAATTAATTTATTAAAAAATCTTTATTAATATCAGAGCATTGACAACCAGATTTGTTAATTAATAAAGAAGGGGTGTCCACTTACAAGCATAGTCAAACAATTATGACCAAACATCCGCAATTTAATCACCAATATTAAGAATTGTTGATATGGATACTAATTGTTAAGAAAATAATTGCAATCGAAACATAAAAACGAATCAAAAAATCAAATAGAAGATGCAATCACACAAAGAAATACAAAGATTTTACGTGGTTCCTTTTAAATTGAGGTATGCCCACGGATCACACCGATTTCACTATGAAGAAAAACTCGCAGCTATACATTACACCCTTTCACCAAAAACGAGAAATGTACAAATACCTCAACTTATCTTAGGAGGAGAATGAGTGGGTCTTTAATTTGAGGTTGAAGATAAGAAAATTTAGGTCATTACAATAACTAATGTGAAGGGGATGTATCAAAGGGGTATCTTATATATTCAACAAAACTAGGAAGGACAGAATCAAGAAACAGAGAGAAGAGACAAAGAGGGGTTGAGGTGTGAGACATTTCTAACCTCAAACGTTCCTTTAACACTAGTATTTTCCATGGGTGCATTGCAAGGATTGAGAGAGGGGGATGATAAATTAGTAAACTGCGGTTAGGAGAGGTGAGGCTTTCTTAAATTTATAATTCTTCAAGTCTCATTTAATTAAAGAGAAAGGGAACTTTTTAATTATTTTCTCCATTTTTTTCTTTCTCTATTAAATGCAGAACCTCGGAAAATTTCGGCCCAAAAGCCATTTTTAGAGCACACGACAGAACTTGCATCCCTGAAAATGCCATTTGAGTGGCCTCTGTCTTTTTTTTTTTTATGTGAAACAATATTTTTTTTTGAGTAATAGATGTTTCTCAAATCAACTTTTGCATAGGAAAGCAGACTCACATCATCCACTAATTTAACATAAACAATTTATTTTTATTTTTGTTTATTTTTCCTTTGTAGTTTGGATTTGGTGCAGGTGAGTTTGATCGAAACGATTGACATTTGGAAATTAAGAAGAGAATTCTATTAGGATATTGCCTATGAGGATCTCGCGCAGAGGGATGGCTGGTAATAAAAGAGGAGACCACACTTCCATCAACATTGAAGCTGCATACAAGCTATCCATGGATTCTTTCAAAGAAAAGGTCATTAACGTGCCTACAACATATCCAGGAGGTTGTATTTACAGGATTCCTGAAAACCTTCGCAAATTAAATGAAAAGGCCTATACCCCTAAAATAGTCTCAATTGGACCATTTCACCATGGCAATCAAAATCTGAAAGCTATGGAAAATCATAAAGTGCAGTACATGCGTGACCTTTTTCGTAGAATACCACAACCAAGAATAATTTTTGATGCTTGCAGTGAAGACATTTGGGGATTAAAAGAAATAATCAGTAATAGCTATGCAGAGACCATCGACTTCGAAAGCAATGATTTTCTAGACGAAAACGACCCTTATTCAATCAACCTTGAATGGCAAATACTATCCAGCGTGACTTGCTATTGCTTGAAAATCAGATTCCATTTACCATCCTTGAGTCTTTATATGATCGACTAGCAGTACCTTCAACCTCATACTCCCATGTGGAACTCACCTTGTCTTTCTTTCAATCGACTTTGTGCATTGAGGATCCATTGTTAAAGTCGAAGGGTGAACGCCTAAGTGGCAACCATTTATTGGATCTTTTGCGCAATTTTTACCTTCCATCGTCTACTGAAATAGGGCCAAAGAGCGGAGAATAAGGGAAATCATACCTTGTGTAACAGACCTCCATCAAGCGGGAATCGATTTTAAGAAGGGTACAGATGGAAACTTATTCGATGCAAGCTTTTGGCTTGGAGTGCTGACAATCCCACCTTTAAACATTCAAGACAGGACAGAATCGTTCTTTAGAAACCTCATTGCTTTGGAGCAATGTTGGCATGGTTGGGACCATTACATTACTTCATATGTCATGTTCATGGATTTCCTCATCAACTCCACACAAGATGTCGAATTACTTCAACGTAAAAGAATTATAACCGACCACTTGGGTGATGAAGAAGCTGTTTCAGTTCTCTTCAACAATCTTTGTAAGGAAGTTACTGCAACTGGTTTCCATTTCACCGAGCTCTTCGATGAGGTGTATAACTATTATAAGTTCCCTTGTCACGAGTGGAAAGCAATCTTGAAGCGCGATTATTTTAGTAATCCATGGACTATCATTTCATTCATTGCTGCCATTATTCTACTCATTCTCACGATCGCGCAGACTGTATTTTCAGTCCTTTCTTATTATTTCCCCAATTAATCATGGATTTTGTCGTTTTGGTTAGAGTACAAGTTAATGTTGCATTGTATTGAGATGTATGGAGATATCGAACCATGTTTGATGTTAATTAGGATTAGATTATGTTATTTAGTATCAAAACTAGGTGCACTACCTCTGTTTCTTCCATCTTTTTTGTGGAATATCTTGGGATATCAATATTATCTCTGCTCAATTAATTTATTAAAAAATCTTTATTTGTATTAGAGCATTGTCAACCAGATTTGTTAATTAACAAATAAGGGGTGACCACTTAGGAGCATAATCAAACAATTATGACCAAACATCCGCAATTTAATCATTAATATCAAGAGTTGTTGATATAGATACCAATTGTTAAGAAAACAATTACAATCGAAGTAAGAAAATGAATCGAAAAATCTAACACAAGAGGCAATCACACAAAGAAACACAGAGATTTTACGTGATTTCTTCTATATTGAGGTACATCCACGGATCACACCAATTACACTATGAAGAAAAACTCGCAATTACAGATTACACCATTTCACCAAAAATGAGAAATATATAAATATCTCAAGAAATCCTGCTAGTGTTTTATATAATATTAGTGAAATTGCAAAAATACCCTGAAAAAAATTTCTTCATAAAAATTATTTAAGTTGGATGAGCATGAAGGCATGACTTGATTTATTGTACCTCCTTGTTGACCAGTACTATCACACTCCACGAACCCCAAAGTAATCAATATATTGCAAGTTTCTTATTCAAAGAAACATGCATTTGTGAGAGACAGTATTAGTTTATTTCGCATCTTATCAAGGTATATGCAATTGCGTGGAAACATGTTTGATGTTAATCAATGATGGATCTGATTTATGATTACCATTAAATTAACATTTGGATCGTATGGTCTTGAGTGGCTCCGTACAGATCCCTAAAACAACATAGTTACGACTATCAAGGATCAACCTACTCCATACTACAGTTTTATGGGAATTTTAAGAATACTCCTGAAGAATTGGAAATATTAGGTTTAACTCCTGCAAGCAAAACGAAAGATTAGGTTAGCCTTAAGTGAAAGTCAACCCGCATTTCATATATGAATCCTTTGATAAATCTACAGATCTTCTATTGGCCCCCCAATCAAATTTAAAAATTCAAAAATTAATAAGGTGAGAATGTCATTCTCTCGCACTTAAGGAAACAACGGTATGTTTGAATATTTTCTTCTCTTTGATGGAGAAATTTCGAAGAGGGAAAAGCATGAGATTAACATTAAGAGGTCAAATTAGAGGATAGTCTTTAATGTCAATTTATTCTTTTTTATGGTTTATTGTCAATACTAGCAAATCGTAATTTTTTTTTTATCTTTTGCGTGGTTACGAACAAAAATTTTGATGTAAAAATGTTAATTTCTATTTTAAATGGGGTGCGTAAATTTTTAGTTAGGAATTGATAAATAATAAAGTAATTGGAGTATTACAAGTAATTTGGGGTGCCAATATAATTTATCTAAACCTAGGATTTGAGAAAGAGAGATTCTATTGCCACATCAACTTTTGCTAAGACCACCCCAATTCATGTGCAAATCACTAAAGATTAACACGAATCTTGGGGTTGCATTAGTAAAAGTTAGTGTGGCAATAGCAGCTCTCTTTGAAAAATTCTTCGCTAATTTAGACTCGTCCCCATTGTTTTGTTGAATATTAGAGATACCCCTTGTGTTTTAAAACTCCATAGTATATCTACTCAATTTTTTTTCAATTCATCGTTTTCAACCAAGAACTAATCCATTTACATAAAACCCAAGATTTTTCTCCCTAAAATCCATTGTTTTCAATTTCTCCAAAATTCCCCTTTATTTTTTACTTCCCAAAACAAGTCATCTTCAAGATCTTCAACCTCTATGATAATTTTATCTTCGTCCACCATTTTTTACCTTGTTTCTTTCATAGAAAATCCTAGATTTTTATATCCAAAATTTCATCATTTTAATACTTCTTGTAAAATTGTATCTTATTTTGATATTTGAATATTGAAAACTTGAAGTAGATAAAATCTTAAGTTAGATGATTAGTGTTAAATTTGTATTAAAAAAGATTGAAGACGATAGGTTTTGAGATGAAAAATTTGAGCTTTTGACTAGAGGTTGAAGGTGAGGGCATTTCAGTCTTTTCCCATTAGTTTATTTAGAAGACTAAGGTCAAGAGATGCATGTCATCAATTTTAAAATACAGGGAATATCTCTAATATTCAATAAAACATATCTAAATTACCCGAAAACTCTTTTATAGATCCAATTAAACATATTCAAGTGTGAATCCTTTGATTGAAATAATTTTAAATCACAATTTTCATTGATTCATCAAAAAAAAAAAAAAAAAATTCAATCTGTGTTCTAATAATAATTGTTGTGATTTAATCCCCAAAACACATACATAAAGCATGATCTAGAGCTTTATAATTAATTAGAACCAAAAGTTTTGATTATCATATATCTATGAAATTTAAATCTCCACCATTTTTAATCATAAATAATAATTCAAATTTATGAATAATTTCTTTTCATTACAACCCCCAATTTTATCAATATGGAGTGACCTCAACGGGGGAATAGGGTGGGACACCTTGACGTGGTGGCGCGTGCATGTCTATAAATGCGTTTTACTAGTATCTCAAAGAAAACGCATCTACAGACATGCACGTGCCACCACGTCAGGATGCCGCCTGTGTATCCCCCACTGAGGTCACTCCAACATTAATTATCCATATAAGATCACCAACTAAGAAATTTCATTAAAACCCTCATTTGATCGTCCTAGCCCCTGGTGGGTTAGGTCCAACTATAGATTGTTCTTCAATTTACATTAAAAATAAAAATTATAAAATAATAATGTTTTATTTAAAAAAAAGGTTCCAACATATATCACCCTGATGGAAGCCAACTACCTTCCTCTTTTATTTATTTAATTTTTTTTTTAACATTGATTGTTAACTATATAATAAAGTTGTTCTTATAAAAGTCCATATAATTTTACGGACATAGTTTCAAGACTTTGTCTGACGTCTCATCTGGTTCATGAACAAGACCGAATTGTCTTAGACGAGTTAATTTGTCTCGGACGAGATAAACCATTTAATTCGATTTATAATTATTTATTCACGTGTATATATATGGGAAATGTTCGGCACTATATTGTTTACCCTACATTTTGCCCCTGCGTGTTTTTTCCAACATGAGTTTTAGGAGATCATCCTCACAAAAAATTAGCTCATTTCAAAACTTCTAACCCATGTAGGATTAAACACATAGGGAGAATAGTAGGGTGCCGAACATATATATATATATATATATGAAACTAATTATAATTCTATTTGATAAAATAAAGTAGATTAGAGGATGTTTAATCATATTTTATTTAGATAATAAATATTTAAATTTAAAAAATAATAATATGTACAAAATCCCAATTGACTAGAACGAGTTTTACTAAATCAAACAAGATTTTCAAAATATTGCCCCAATAATCTTGTTTGTCTTGCGAGATTTTGCATTTGTGAGACACTTAGCCTATCCGTCTCGGATGAGATTTAAAACCATGATTGGTGGCAACTCAACGAATCAAAAAACACATCACTATTTGTGATTAATTAGTTCACTTTGCAAAATAATGAAACCTTTAGTCATATAAAAATTTTCTTTGCTTCTAGCTAACTTTAGGATTGGATGAGAATTTTCATGATCTTTTCAATGCACTTCCACATAGGCCATATAGTTAGACCCCACCATTAGATTGTCTACTTTTATTTAAATAAAATAATATAATTATGATTTAATATTAATTAATTTTCCCATTAAAAAATTCCAGTGGCATACTCAAATGACTCCATGACATGACAAGTTTGGGTATTGTAAATCTGATCGCCTCTGGATAAACAATTGCACTTCTCCAAAAAAAAGTTATCCCAAGGGAATGGTGTATCCCTAGGCATACAGATCTACGGTTCTCGAATTTATCCTCGTCATTGAGTCATTTGATTATGCCACCTGACAAGTCATATTATCGGGACTCTTTAAAAAATGACCTTGAGACATTACATGTCGTAGATATATATACAATCCACATTGGATTGGGTCATCAAGGTTAATCCTGAACTGATCCAATAGATTGTCAGATCACGTACAAGGGTCCAAAATCGATCAAGTGTTGAAAATCCCACGAAGCTATGAATTTCTTGGGGCCACCCTCTAGGGTCATTTGACCCTTGACTTATCCTTTTGCCTGTAGGACTTTCTTAGGGGGACAGTGACAGTTGGATCAGTCCTACCCAAAGAGTGGGAATATCCATGATATCTAAAAAAAAAAATGTGGAGAAAGTCCATTCAAACTTATCATAAAATAATAAGCCACCGGAAATATGTAATGTAAAGAGACTCAGGATCCAATACAATGTCCCGTGCCTATAAAATAGGTTAGGTGTCTACATGGCAAAATTTGATTAGGAAATAAATACATTGATTAGGAGTCTTAAGATGTTTAAAAGATCAATTAAAACCTGCCACGTAGACATCTAACTTATATATAGAAACGGGACACTGCATGGGATCTTGACTTATGTAAAGAATTCAAGTCAATTTGTGTTTGGTTAGAGGAAAAAAAATATAACAATACTTTTCCGATTTATGACAACAAATGCAAGATTGTTGCCACATTAAATATTTAAACATGCAAGTTTATACATAGGGGCACGTTATTATAAATAACAAAGTCTGAGATCAAAGAAAGGATCAAGAAATGAAGGAGAAGGGACTAACGGTGTTGGGGAGGATTCATAAATTCAAACTTTTATGAATTATGCCATTTTGGAATCAAGGTAACTTCACTCACTCTCTATTTCTTGTTTAGAAGAAGGAATCTCCATGAAATGAATTGAACGACTTAGATGGGTGGCGATTATCAGGCAAAATAGATTAATTGCTAGAAAACATGTCCTGATCACTATGAATCTTGTATATATATATATATATATAGATATATATATATATATCCATCAAAGATACATATTGAGATTGAGATGAGGGAAAGTGCGACTTTTCTAGAGATCTATTTTGCCTTCGAATCGTTATGATTATTGTCCCATATCTCTCACATCTAACCGTTTCTAATTAATTATTATAATTTTCTCGAATTATGGCTTACATGGAATGTATTTAGGTGTGGGTGGAGGGTTTCAATTCTCCACCCCGAGTTTATATGATTTGGATGCTTTATGAAATCTGCCATGTATGGTCTTTTAATGATTATGCTTTCGTACTTTAACTAACCTAGCAAGCCTGCACCTTTTAAAAATTGTGGTCATTTATTTCAATTTGTGAATAGTAGAAGGGACAGTCCAATCAAAAATTTCGTTCTAAATAAGATTTGAATTGAGTATAAAAAAATATAAATGAATCCATTGTTTTCTAATGAAAAACAACGAATTTGTTGTTTGGCATTGAAGAAAGCAACGAATTCGCTGCTTGGTATTGAATTATTTCTTCCCCAAAGAGTGCTAGATGGAATGAGTATTTTTTTTTTTTTTTTACATGGCTTTTATACACTTTTTTTTCTAATTTTTTTAAAAGTGGGTGTGGTGTGGTATTTTATTTGCTTTTTTTTTTTTTGGTTGGAGGGGTTGTGTAAATGTCTTGTATATTGTTGCGTTACACAAAGCTGTTGGGATGGAGCTCCCGACCTGAATTTTTTAAGGGATATGAAAAGGGCAATCGTGTAATATTTTTTTTAAGGGTTTTCTAATTTATGGGGTTCTCTGTTTTGGGAAGTTCTACATGTTTTGGTAACTCTCAGTTATATATATAGATATCTCTAGGGCTGTAAAATAATATGAGAAAATAGTGATTATTCTTGTTATGTTCCGTGGACGTAGGCACACTGTCGAACTACGTAAATCCTTATGTTTTGGGAGATTATGTTGTCTTTGTTATTTCGATTTTTCACAGAGGGGTGGGTGGAGGTATTTCTTCGCATTCTTTCTCTTCTGTTTCTCTCATGTTGAACATTTTCCTCTTTCTTTTCTCCCACTTTGAATCCATTCAACTCTTGTCTTAATTGCATCGAAAGAGATGGTAAATTAATCAACAATTTTGATCGAAAAAAAATATCAGATCTCGCTATAAGATTTGTCAAAGCTTCTAGTAGTCTATCATATTTTGATATGTACTATGTGTTGTGCAAAAGCGTGCAATGAATAAAGCCAACTATGAGCAAGAAATCTAAAGCAAAAATAAAATAGAGAAAACAAAACAGAAGACATGATTTACGTGGTTCATCAAGATGCCGACGTCCACAGGCAGCGATGATCAATCCACTATATCAAAACGAGATTTCTACAAACTTCTTTAGAAAACCCTAGTCCCCTGTTACACCCATTCTAATCTCTCTCTCTTGCGGCTCTTATTTCTCACACAAAGAATGAATCCTAAAAAATACCCTAATCAGATCATACGGTCGTTAACGGATCATCAAGAATTCGAGTTGAATTCATGACAACTCTCCAACACTATGTTGACAATCTTTTCTCAAAAACAAATTACATATTTTTTTTATAGGTAATTGCATGTTGTATTGTTATAATGGGTTAATCAAGTATAATTATTATCATTTCTATTTTTTTTTTTCTTGCTCCATAAGACTAGTAGTGATGCAGGTGAGTTTGATATTGAAACAATTAAGGGCTTGAAATTACAAAAGACATCTCTACAAGCCCATTGCATAGGGATGGCCGGTAGCTGTAGTGGAGCATCGCAAAATGAAAGAAAAAGCCATACTTGCATTTATCTTGAAGACCCATACAAGCTTTATATGAATTCTATCAAAGAGAGGCTTGAAAAAGTGCCCCCAACATACAAAGGTTGTAGTATCTATAGAGTCCCTCGATTACTTCGCAATCTAAATGAAAGTGCATATAACCCTCAAATAGTCTCAATTGGACCATATCATCATGGCAAACAAAATTTGCAAGCTATGGAAAAGCTTAAATGGCGGTACATGCACAACTTACTTCATCGAGCATCAGAAGAAGGAGTAAGCTTGGATGATATTGGCAAAGCTATTTGGGGATTGAAAGAAAGAGCTAATAGTTACTATGGAGAGGCCATTGATCTTGAAAACAATAATTTTGTTCAAATAATGCTAGTTGATGGTTGTTTCATACTAGAGTTATTCCTTAAGTACTCGAAATGGGAATTGAGAGACAAATGTTACCCCTTATACAATACAGCTTGGATGTTTAATGTTACTATGCGCGACTTGCTATTGTTAGAAAATCAGATTCTGTTTATCGTCCTTGAGTCTTTATATAATCTTCTAGTGGGGCGTGTGTCAGATCTTCCATCCTACTCTCTTGTGCTTCTCATCTTCGATTTCTTTGGACCAATTTTGAACATGGAGCAAGAAGTGTTACAAAAGAAGAGCAATCTAAGTAATGGCAAACATTTACTCGATCTTTTGCACAATTGTTACCTTCCCTCGTCACCTAAAACGATGACAACATGCAATGTGAAGTGGGGATCCTTGCGTTGTGCAACAGAGCTCAATCGTGCAGGAATCCATTTTAAGATGGGTAAGAGTAATAATTTATTCGACATGTCGTTTAACCATGGAGTGCTAGAAATCCCACCTTTAATCATTCAAGAATCGACAGAGTGGCTATTTAGAAACTTTATTGCCTTGGAGCAGTGTTCCCATGGTATTACACATCACATTATATCATACACAGCATTCATGGATTTCCTTATCAACTCGACGGAAGACGTCGAATTACTTCAAAAGAAAAGAATTATAAACAACTACTTGGGTAGTGAGGAAGATGTTTCAGTTCTCTTCAGCAATCTCTGCAAAGAAGTGACCATAGAGGACTTTTATTTTACTAAGCTTTGTGAGCAGATGGAAGCATATTATATGACCCGTTGGCACACATGGAAAGCAATCCATTGGCACAAATGGAAAACGATATTGAAGCGTGAATATTTCAATAGTCCATGGGCAGTCCTTAAATTCATTGCTGCTGTTGTACTCCTCATTCTCACATTCATACAGACTTTAATTTCAGTCGGTCCTTATGTTCATCATTAATCTTGGGTTTTATGTCAATTATTCTCTATTAATCCTTATGAAGCATTTACATGTGTCAAAACACTTGTGCACCTTACATGCCCAATAGCAAGAAATCTGATTTTTCTTTCATACCTCAAGATTTCTGCCACAAATCATTAGGATTGGATTACTTCTATAAATAATCTCGAGATTAATTTTTTCCTTGATCTCTATAAAATTTTCAGGTTAATTGATTTCTCTGCTCGTATACACTAACACTATAGTTTACTCTAAGAGCTTTTATCTCCCTCCAACAAGTAGAGTTTTCCAAAAAATTTCGAAGTCATCCAAAACGATTGGGGTAGTGCTCTCTTGCTCTTTTGATCTTACCTCTACAGATTGCTATTTTTAGACCCTCGGTTCATCTTCTTATAAGAATAATGATTTCTGACTCCCCCTTCTCACAAACTCTCCCCAAACTCTCTTGACGTGGCGTGTGCATGAACCACTCGGGTGCACAACTGCACATATTTATGGGGATGTGCAATTGTGTATCCCAATGAAAAATCTATGGTTCATGTGCATGCCACGTCAGGAGAGTTTGTGAGGAGTCAGAAAATCACAACTCTTCTAATAAATGCCAATTTCGAAGATGAGTCATGATTTTCTAACTCCCCCCGACAAACTCTCCCCACGTGGCTGTGCAGTTGTGTATCCCAAGGAAAAAAAGATATAGTTCTATGCACAGCCATGTGGGGAGAGTTTGGGGGCAGTTTGTCTGAGGGGGGAGGCAATTTGTCATTGTTCTTTCGAAAGATGTAAGAGTAAGTTTTAAAAATGCTATTGCAGCAGATGCCCCATTTAGTAAAAATACCCTTAGCAGAGGCCAACATAGTAATTTTGGCTTCTTGCATACCCCATCTTACTTTTGCCATTGACCGAACCACCATTTTCAATATATATAGGGTCAGGCTCCAATCAAACCAAAACACTGCCTTAAAGAGGATTCCAATCTAATTTTCTTTATTTCTTCTGGATAAAAGAAAGGAAATCAACAAAACTTTGGTCAAGCCCTTAAAGAGATCAAATTTCCTTGTGTAATTCTATTTGTGTGCTTGAATAGGGTGGCCAGAATATTGCATTATTGTGAAACCTTTGAAAAAAAAAGTAAAACATATAAAAGAAATATTGTTTTTGACGCATGATATAGAGTGAATGATTGTTTTTTTTTAATGAAAAGTAATACAGAGTGAATGATTGTTGTCATACAATGTTGTCGGTATTTAATGAGACTGGGCATAATTTTATTTTTTTTCCCAAACTCCCCCTTTAAGGAAATGAAAGAAGAGGGAAAAAGGCTTTTAAGAACAGAGAAAATATTATGACTACTTAACACTCCAAGTATAAATGAAACAAATGATTGAGAAAGTCCTAAACTAAAGAGATTCTGTTGGGTTTTGGTAAATACAAAATCATCATCTTTTGTTTCCTAATGTTGATGGGTATTTTGGGTAATACCATTTCATTAGTTTAAGGGAATCCCTAGATGGTAGTTATGATCCATAAAAGGGATTTTCTTTTTTGTATAAAGTATTGAATATTTGTGTGTATTTTTCTTTTTTGTAAAATCTAGAAGTTCAAGGTCATTGAGGATGATCTTCATATTATTGTAATGGGTTTGTAACAATAGGAGTGGGATTGAGATTTCTTGTTTGGATTTTTACTGTAGTTGAATGTAGAGATTTGGTGAGTGCTGGAGATAAGTTTAGATTTTCATTCTTGTAATTTCTTCCTTGATTAGTGCATTTTGTTGTCGGATTGCCCGTGGATGTAATCTCATTGTGGGTGAACTAAGTAAATCTTGTATTATTGTTGCGTTCATTTCGTTACTCTCTTTATTGTTACTTGTATTTTTTTTTGCAAGACATTCTTGGGATTTAGTTGTTGGCGTTGATTGTTTGGTTGTTAGAGGAGATTAATTTCGATAGTCGATTTCCATGTGTGGCTAGTGATCTAACCACAACAGATTCCTATTGGAGCATCAAAATTTATAAACTAAAGAAAATCCTATTAATTCTGGTCTTAATAATCCTTCCTCAAGTAAAGAATGAGTTAAATATTTGTTATGTTGAAACAAGGATAACCTGACCGAAGTGCTTTAATAAAGATTCTGACTACTTGTTTACTTGGGAAAGCAGATAAGAACTCACTCCCATTAACAAAAGACTTGGCTTCCAATAGAGTGGAATAGAAGAACAAAATTTGTTTAGTCGATCCCAAATCATTGGAATAAGGTTTTGTTATTGTCAATGAACTAATTAACCTTTAAAGTTAAAAAACAAAGAAAAAAGAATATTGTTTGAAGAGAGGACGGATGAAGGTTGGGTGGGGTCAGCCCAAGGCTTTTAAATATCGTTCTCTATCACCTATATGCTATATCCAAATCCATCTTGCAAAGTGCTCCATATCTCTATCTGTTTCAAGTAAGTCTCTCTGACTCTCTCCTCTAATATTTTTATAATTAAGTCTCTCTTAAATGAATGAAGACGTATTCTAGTGTATGCTTACTATAGAACATAGATTTGCTGTTTTCAAAGTTATGTGCTAAGCTGATGAACCAATGGCACGATGCCATGTGTACTAAAAAAAATAAAGTGCTTAACAGCTCATAAATTTTCTCCTGAAATTTTCTCTCATGACCAATCACTTTTGCTCATTTAATACACATGGCCGGCATCATGCCATTGGTTAATCAGTTTAGCGCATAAATTTCAAAACAGCAAATCTCAGTGCCTTACTATATCAGTCTACCTCTCTCACGTAAATGATTAATGGGGAACCTTTTTTTAGCCACCCATTAATATTAGACACACCTGGTGACTATATGGCCCTGCTTGGTACGCTACAAATCATTTGCACTACAAATGATTTGCGATGAATGATTAACTATTTATTGGTAAGCATTGGAAAATTTCTTACAAATCTTTTTTTTGTGATTGGTTGAACTTTGCAATAAAAAATTCCATTGTAGTTTTGCAAATGATTTGCGGGATAAAAAGTAGAGCAAATCATATGCCGAAATTTCTTAAGAATCTAGGTGATCCATGCAAAGTTTTTGAAATGCAAATCATTTGTATTGTGTAACCAAGCACCAGTAAAATTTATTTCTGAAAATTATTTGCATTCGTAAATGATTTGCAACGTACAAAGCAGGGCCTACACATATCAGAAATAAAATTGATTTCGGTAAAAAAAAATTATAAATACATATGATTGTTGGATTACCGAAAGAGAGTGAATCTTTTTAGTTGGATTTTCATTTTTTTAAGGTTAAAATTGTAAATATATATGTAAAACAAAAAAAGGGTATTTTCCGTAAAAAAAAAATATATTTTACTGTTTTTACCGTTTTGGTAAAAAATATTAATTCCGAAAATGATAAATTTACCGTTATCGGAATTAATTGCTACAATGTACCGTTTTGATAATTAATTTCGAAAACTCTACCGTTTTGGTAAATTATTCTATATTTTATCCATGAAAAGTTAAATGTGATAGGTTTTACCTAAAGAAGTTAAAAAAAACTTATCCTAGATTCTGAAGAGTTTGTAAACGAAAGTTCTTTAGGAGGAGAATCAGAGGGTCTTTAATTTGAGGTTGAAGATGGGACAATTTAAGTCATTTCAATAACTGATGTGAAGGGGATGTATCAAGGGGTATAGTTCTTCAAGTCTCATTTAATTAAAGAGAAAGGGAGCTTTTTAATTTTTTTTTCTCCATTTTTTTCTTTCTCTATTAAATGCAGAACCTCGGAAAATTTCGGTCGAAAAGCCATTTTTAGAGCACAAGACAGAACTTGAATCCCTGAAAATGCCATGTGAGTGGATTTTGTCTCTTTTTTTATGTTAAACAATATACTTTTTGAGTTATAGATGTCTCTCAAATCAACTTTGGCATAGGAAAGCAGACTCACATCTTCCACTAATTTAACCAAAACAATTTATTTTTATTTTTTCCTTTGTAGTTAGGAGACAAAATAAAAGAGGAGACCACACTTCCATCAACATTGAAGATGAATACAAGAAATCTATGGATTCTATCAAACAAAAGGTCATTCACATGCCTCCAACGAATTCAGGTTGTTGTATTTACAGGGTTCCTGAAAACCTTCGCAAATTAAATGAAAAAGCCTATACCCCTCAAATGGTCTCAATTGGACCATTTCACCGTGGCAATCCATATCTGAAAGCAATGGAAAATCATAAATGGCAGTACATGCGTGACCTTTTTAATAGAATGCAACAACCAGAAATTTTTTTATACGAGTGCGGTGAAGACATTTGGAAATCAAAAGAAATAATCTGTATTAACTATGCAGAGACCATCCGCTTCAAAAGCAATAAGTTTCTAGAAATGATGCTACTTGATGGTTGTTTTATACTAGAATATTTCTTTAAATGCTTATTTCGGAAGTCGAGAAACCAAGAAGACCCCTTATTCAATACACCTTGGATGGATAATGCGGTCCTGCGCGACTTGCTATTGTTTGAAAATCAGATTCCATTTACCATCCTCAAGTCTTTATATGATCGACTAGCAGTAGGGGTTATGTCACCTTCAACCTCATGCTCCCTTGTGGAACTCACCTTGCTTTTCTTTCAATTGAATTTTAGCATTGAAGGTTGTTCACTATCAAAGTTGAAGTGTGAATCCCTAAGTGGCAAACATTTACTCGATCTTGTGCGCAATTTTTACCGTCCGTCTACTGAAATGTGGCAAGGGGGCGTCCCAAGATATAAAAGCATACATTGTGCAACAGACCTCAAACTAGCAGGGATCGATTTTAAGGAGTGTATAGATGGAAACTTCTTCGATGCAAGCTTTAACCATGGAGTGCTGACAATCCCACCTTTAAGCATTCACGACAACACAGAATCGTTCTTTAGAAACCTCATTGCTTTGGAGCAATGTTGCTATGGTTTTGACCATTACATTACTTCATATGTCCTGTTCATGGATTTCCTCATCAACTCCACACAAGATGTCAAATTACTTCACTACGTCATAATGCGTCAAAACCGACTGTCCAAGACAGTCGTTTTTGAAAAAAACGACTGCCCTTGCAGTCGGAAAAAAAGTCGTTTAAAAAGGAGTGGTTTTTGAAAAACGACTGCCCTTGACAGTCGGCAAAAAACGACTGTCTTTGACAGTCGGCAAAAGCGACGGTAAAAACGACTGTCTTTGACAGTCGGCAAAAACGACGGTACAAACGACTGTCTTTGACAGTCGGTAAAAACGACGGAAATAACGACTGTCTTTGACAGTCGGCTAAAACGACGGTCTTTAACCGTTGTTTTTTTTTTCTGCAATACGATTTTTTTTTTTTTTTTTTTAATTAAAAAATTATTCAATATCTAAAAAAGTGCAAATTGAGGCTGCATCATCATTTCTATTATTCATTTCAATGTAATAATTTTTTTATTAAAAAGAATGTGAGATCCAATAGAAGACCCTACAATGTCACAGCAAATTAGGGGGATACAACAATGACTTCCCCTCGATTGTAATAGTTTGGGTATCACTTAATGAAAATGGTTCCATGATAGGTTGAGTTCAGATTCCTATGGAAGAAATTAGGGAGATAATGCTCTCTGCACTTGTTATCTAATCTCTATGCAACTGCACCCATTATTTCTTCTCAAGCTCCTCTTCATCATCTTCTTCAACCTTTCAACGTCTCCCCAATCGCCATTATCCGCATATAAGTTCGACAACAACAAGCAGCTCCCTGCACTCTCAAGTCATGTAAATATCACTAGTGCCATCACGTACTCATAGCCCCTCGCTTTGACAGAACTCCACAACCCTATGGTCTTCATCACCGGCCTGCATGCTTGCGATATCTGTTCACCAGACACCCATAATTGAATTTAAGATAAAGTGATGAATCTCAATATCATATATATATGACAAATCGTATTTGCCAAATAGTTGGCACACCAACTATTTTTATAACATGCCAAACAAACAATTAGAGACAAAAGGGATGAAAACAAAGAGGAAGAACAGAGCAGTGGCAACATTTAGAGCTCGAAAACCCAAACTGAAGAGCCTCTTGAGAGAAGTAAATGACAAGGTGGAGCAGTCATTAAAACAATATAATAGTTATCTGCACCTCAGATGACATATTTATTTCCATTGTTGGGTGTGTTATAAGTAAGAATCAGGATCAGGTAAGGTGTTCCGTTCTAGAAACGGTGTCCACATGGCATATAATAAAAAAAGTCGATTGAGATGGTTTGGTTATGTATAACAAATACAAGTGTGAGAACTTTGGTGCAGGGCATTGTAAATGATGTCAATGAAATATAAGTGTAGAATTTACATCTGTTAAGAGACTGTCCAAGTAATTAGAGGTTTTGTTCCTGTTGTTCTGTCTCCCGGCTACAATCTCTATCAAAAGTACCCCAAAGCTGTACACATCTGCCTTTTCTGTTAGCTGACCGTGGGCTAGATATTCGAGAGCCATATATCCACTGTAAATTAAATAAATAAAAAACCATAGTCATCATAAACATAGTCCATTATATACACACATCAGACCTAAACACCTTCATGTAGATAGATTAGTTGTGGGCAGTTCTTGTCCAGGGGCATAAATATGTTATACGTGCATGTGTGCACATAGAACAAATGTTTGTGGAGAAAGAAATTTATCATCCCCCCAGGAGGTTGCATAGTTGCATGATGCTTTCTATGGAAGATGAATCACAAGGATGTTAAAGTTAGGAGTAGTTATAGAGATCAAATCATTCTAACAAACGAAAATTCACTTTACAACTATTCTAAAGGTATACATACTTACAGTGTTCCTGCAATTACAGTGCTTATGTGGCTTTTATCATCTTGGAAAGACCTTGCCAACCCAAACGTGTTATTTGTTTCTTGTTCATGTGTCATTTTTATTATCTCACATAATTGGTTAATTGTCTCCACAAACAATAACAACATTCCCATTGTGATAGTAAATATTCTCATAGCAATGAAATATTTGACGTCAAGCTAGCATTAGAAAGTGTTTATGTGCTGGCTGTTAAAACTATGCTGACTTCCCTAATACTCAATCTTGATGCCAATTTCTAACAATGAAAGACTAACAATGGACTAATATAATGTAGTGAAGCAAATTCTACGAACTAAAAATGGTACCATGGATTGAATTATGTTTCCAATATTTTTTTTCTAATCAAGCAAAGTGATAGTTTTGTGATTAATATAATATAAGATAAGAATGTGCGGTTGGAACATCTATTAATTCAGAATATAACAATACATAATAAGCTTCAATTTATATACCTTGATTTTTCAATTTATTGTCAGACAGATTTGACAACGCTTGGGCTTGAGAACCTCCAGTCGATATAAGTTGACATTTCGCAAAATAACTTGGATGAGTCAAATAGAAATAAATCCAATTTAAAAAAAAAACAAAAATTACCAGTCCCATTCACTATCAATTTGCTTGAAATCGACACCTTGTTGGATAATTCGACGATTTCGATTAAGGAATAACATGTTGCAGTAAGAACACCATGAAACATAAACAGTAACTCTAAGAAGACAGATGATGAGAAGATGTAGGCACCAATCATCCTTTTGGGCATCCTCATAAACCCATGAGTAGAGAACTTTTGCAATGAGAGGTCCATACAACAAATACTGCTCCACAAAAGGAAAAAAATTAAAATTAAAAAATAAAGAAAATGATCCATGAAGCAAGACAGAAAAATAGATGGATGGATTATAGTTTGTATAGATGGATGGAGGGATAGTGCCATACGGACTATGGGAGTATGGACCTTTGGTGAGACATGAACTAGTTGAACCGTAGATATTTAGGGATACCCCTCGTTATTTAGGTGATATTTGAGATGTCATTGTGCTGTAATCTATGATACACCTCTATGGGCACTAAGTACTCCATAGCACTATCAGATCATCGCTCGTCTTTAATCGAAGAATCCACAGAGTTGGAACTTCCAAGTCTCAACTACTTCCATACTGAGGACAGAAATTCAGATTTGTAGGAAATTTCTTTTTGAAGAGTGACACATTAATTAATATTTATAAACTAAAGAAACATACCTAAGATTAGGCCAGCTGAAAGCCATCCTCCTGTTTTGGATCTGTCAACTGGATTTCCTCTGAAGTCTACTGCTGTTCTATTATCTTCACTGTCACCATGGGTTGCAGCCGAAACCTACAAAAAAAAAAATAAGGAAAATGGATAAGAAAGAGAACCCATTAGCATGTTTTTTCATAATTACCTTCCTAGAGTTTTGTGGTGCAAAATGAGCCCCAATCCAACACCATCCACTCCTGCTCAAGTCAATTGACAATTAGAACCCAATAATGAAATCTCCTACTTACCCACACACACACATTTAATTAAATTAAATGTAAAGGAAGAACAAATAGAAAAATAGAATCCATCTCTTGTCAATGAAAAACTACACCTGATGAGACAAATTGGTAAAATACATTGAAATCACAAGACCTATTGAATGCACTTGGCCTCCCTGATTGAATGCACTATACAATGTTTACCTCGGCTAAGAAGCTGAACTCAATATATTTCTTCCAATTTCTTCACTCTGGTTACTATGCCTTTACTTACTTCAGCATTGCCATAATAGAACACGTTGTCCCATAAGACCGATTCTTCCTTCCTAAACCTCTTCAGTTTCAAGTTTCTCTGGAGTTACCTTTCAAACACAATTCCTCATTTTAAGCCCACTGTCATCCATTCACTAAAAAGTAAGTTTCATAAAGCAAGAATAGCAAATTCAGAATTTATTGAATTGGAACAAAACAAATACCTTTGAAAGCGGGGAAAGGGAGAAGTGATCGTTTCAAACAAATACCTCCAACAGTCATCCGAACTTGGGACCATCCTTTTCCCTCCTCCTTTATCCGGGCTTGGGACCGGCAATGTAAAACATATAATTTTACATTGGCGGAGTTAAAAAGGGGTTAATTAACAACAACAAAAATAGTTATAAAAGAAATCATAAAACATACGTAGGTAAAAAGTCTATGTAGTGAGATTAAAAGAACAGTTCATGAAGAACAGTTCAAATTGTTCAAAAGACCCGGAGGCACAAACAGGACGTATGAATGAATGGTAGAATTCGCAAAACAAGGATTTGGATAAATTATGTTACCTTTACGGAACAAAGTGGTGGTTGTGCAGTTGTAGAAAAAGAGCAGATTGGCAACATTGGGCCCAAATTTGAAGGTGAAGTTCTGAAACATCTGGTTCAATCAATGACCCCTTCTTTATTTACCATCCAGACAGCTCTCCGCATAGCAGAAAATCTGGTCTTTCATTAACAGACCAAATACATAGACCTTGGTGTCATTTTGTTCGTAAAAAGATTTTATCCCAGTTCTTAGCACAGCAATACATCTATAACCCACAACAGATAGCACACATTTTTTACAAAAACATTGGGCAAATAGTATTTGCAATACTTAAATCAGCAAATTAGGTGCTGTGTCCTTGATGTGCACACTCCAATGTTGGACCAAGGATCAGTCCTGTTTATCTATCTCATCCCTACAACTTAGGGGATTAACTCTTTTTATATGTGCATATAATTTAGTCATATATATATCTATGGTGATGCGTGAACTGTTGACAGTGGTGGATAAGGATAACTGGTAATAATTATGGTTTACATGAAACAAATAAAGCGAGTAAAAGAAGAATGTCAATTAAACTAAATAATTGAAAGAAAGAATATGAAACCTATTAGTCATAGAAAATTATCTTAAAATATATATATATATATATATAAAGACATGAAAGTGTATAACCCATACTATTAGATTAAGATAATGTTCTAGTATATGAATTTACACCTTAATACTCTGATAATATTATCTAATAATCTAATACTTTCAGAAGTTTCTGAAGAACCCAATATGACCCCCATTAGATGATCTGATCATCGCTTTACATCATGAAGGATGCATATATTCCCTTGTGAATTCCTAGGAAATTTGTTCACATTTAAGCAGTTAATTTGTTGGACATATATATATATAGCTGAACGTTAGAAGAGTCCTAAAAAAAATTATACAACCAAAGTAAGATATTTGGCACGTGCCCTGCTTCTCCAGCATGGCTCACCCATGTACACCTTGTCTTCTCTCTCTCGATCATCCAGATTTGTACCTCATGTGATCTAATAGCTAACACATGTGAACTAACTAAATTGGAAATATATGAACCAGAAAGTGATACATATTCAGCCCATACAGACCACAGACCACAGACCAAAATTATGTGGGGCCACAATAGAGTAAAGCTGTTGTAACCGTCAATGTGGCTATAACTATATTTGCAATCAACCCAATCAGATGGGTCCACCACTTGTTGACAGTCCAGATTGATGATAGCCAAGTAATGTTATAAGAAGGAATTAGTGGAACATATCCACAATATGAAAGGAAAGATAGCTAGGAATAGTATTCTTGTGGGATTTTAGTTCATCTTAAGTCTTCGCATTCTTCACGTAATGTAACGACATAAAGGCAGACCTGTTTGAAGTTTGGACCCTCCGTCACGCTCTTCACAATATATACCTCATTTTTCTATTTCTTTAAGTCTGGTGATCCATTATGACATCCCTTATGGGGTACTCTTACTCTATACCCTAACGCTCCGTGCAAGTCACATTTTTTGTTTTACAAATAATTTGGCAATGACATACTAGATTAAACAAATAATTTCAACAAGAGTAGATCATCTACCTACTGCTTAAATTGGATACTTCCCCAGCTAGTCTCATTTTACAAGTTTTCCAAAACATTCCCCCAGAAATGAACACATTAGAACTACTAAATTCTTTCAAATATTTGTTTTAAATTAACTTATAGTTGTTTAGTCACAATAATGTTTAAAAACTCAATCGTGGCTAGGGATTTGTTGGTGGATCTTAGTTCTGTGAACATGATATGAATTGCTACAATTAGAAATCAGGAATAGGCGATTCAAATAAGGTTATTTTCCAACATAATATCAATTAAAAACCTTTAATGCCTTCAAACGTAAGAAATAATTTGAGATGGGCGAATCCGTACCTCCTTCTTCTTCAAATCTGCTAAAGATGACGCTGGTAATTTGAGAGAATCGAGTGAGAGATCGAAGCCCTAGATCAACGATTTTGAAATCTGATTGCGTCTGGAAACCCTAGTTATTTTTCTTCAAAAGCCGAGATCCTGTGAGTGAGAGATCGAGCGAAGAATTAATGTTCAAAATCAGATCGATTCTGTGAGTGAAAGAGAGTCGATCTAACGAAATCTAGTGTGAGTGAACGAGAGAGAATCGATCGAACGAAAACAAGTGTGAGTAGAAGAGAGAGATTCGATCGAACAAAACCGGTGAGTGAGAGACAGAGAGATTCGATCGAAGAAAAGCCGGTGAGTGAGAGAGAGAGAGAGAGAGAGATCGATCGAAGAAAAACCAGTGAGTGAAAGAGAGAGAGACAGAGAGAGTCGAGAAAGAGAGAGACACAGAAGAGTCGATCGAACAAAATCGAGTGTGTGAGTCGAGTTTGAGTCAATAATAACGATACGAATTGACTCAAACGAAAAAACGCCTGAGTCGAGTCGAGTTTGAGGCGGAAATGTATCATTTTGTGGATTAGCGACTGCGGGAATCCGTCGCTTAAAACGACAGCTCAAAGCTGTCGTTTTTTCCGTAAAATTGCGTCGCTCTTTACCCATTATGACGTAGTGCTTCAAGGTCAAAGAATTATAACCAACCCCTTGGGTGGTGAAGAAGCTGTTTCAGTTCTCTTCAACAATCTTTGTAAGGAAGTTACTACAACTGGTTTCCATTTCTCTAAGCTCTTCGATGAGGTGGATGCATATTGTCAGATCCCTCGTCAAAAATGGAAAGCAATCTGTCACGAATGGAAAGCAATCTTGAAGCGCAATTATTTTAGTAATCCATGGACAATCATTTCACTCATTGGTGCCATTATTCTACTCATTCTCACGATCGTGCAGACTGTATTTTCAGTCCTTTCTTATTAGTTCCCCAATTAATCATGGATTTTGTCGTTTTGGTTAGAGTATTAGTTAATGTTGCATTGTATTGATATGTATGGAGTTATATCGAATCATGTTTGATGTTAATTAGGATTAGATTATGTTATTTAGTATCAAAACTACGTGCGCTACCTCTGTTTCTTCGATCCTTCTAGTAGAATATCTTTGGAGATCAATATTATCTCTGCTCAATTAATTTATTAAAAACTCTTTATTGGTATCAGAGCATTTACAACCAGATTTGTTAATTAACAAATAAGGGGTTACTAGTTACAAGCATAGTCAAACAATTATGACCAAACATCCGCAATTTAATCACTGAGGTATGTTGATATAGATACCAGTTATTAAGAAAACAATTGCAATTGAAACAAGAAAATGAATCGAAAACCAAATACAAGGTGCAATCACACAAAGAAACACAAAGATTTTACGTGGTTCTTTCTAACTTGAGGTATGTTCACAGATCACACCAATTTCACCATGAAGAAAAACTCGTAATTACAGATTATACCCTTCCATAAAAAACAAGAAATATATAAATACCTCGAGAAATTCAACAAAGATTTTATATAATTTTAGTACAAATTATGAAAATACCCTTAAAAAATTTCTTCATAAAAATACATAAAATTATTTAAGCTTGACCAACGTGAAGACATGACTTGACTTACCGTACCTCCTTTCACCAGTAGTATCACCGTCCACAAACCCCAATAACCGATATATTGCAAGTTTCTTCTTCAAAGAAACATGCATTAGTGAGAGATGGTATTAGTTTATTTTGCATTGTATCATGGTATATGCAATTGCATGGAATCGTGTTTGATGCTAATCAGTGATAGTAGATCCGATGGATAGTACACATTTACTGATCTGATTAACGGTACCATTAAATTAACATGTGGATCGTATGGTCTTGAGTGTCTCCGTACAGATCGCTACAACAACATAGTTACGACTATAAACCTACTTCATACTATAGTTTTAGGGGAATTTTAGTAATATCCCTGAAGAATTGGAAATATTAGGTTTAACTCCTGCAAGCAAAAACGAAATATTAGGTTAGCCTGAAGTGAAAGTCAACCTCCATTTCATATACGAATCCTTTGATAAATCTAGAGAACTTCTATTGGCACTCCAACCAAATTTAAAAATTCAAAAATCAATAAGGTGAGAGTATCATTCTCTGGCACTTAAGGAAACTATGGTACAAAATCCCAATTGACTAGAATGAGTTTTATCAACTCAAACAAGATTTTCAAAATATCACCTCTGTAATCTCGTTTGTCTCGTAAGATTTTGCATATGTGAGACACTTAGTCTATCCATCTCGGATGAGATTTAAAACCATAATCGGTGGCAACTCAACGAATGAAAAACACATCAATATTTGTGATTAATTATTTCACTTGCAAAATAATGAGACCTTTAGTCATATAAAAATTTTCTTTGCTTCTAGCTATCTGTAGGATTGGATGAGAATTTTCATGATCTTTTCAATAAACTTCAACAAACGCCATATAGTTAGACCCCACCATTAGATTACCTACTTTTATTTAAATAAAATAATATAATTATGATTTAATAATTAATTAATTTTCCCATTAAAAAATAGAGTCCTGATAATATGACTCACGAGTAAATGACTCCATGACGTGACAAGTTCGGGTACCGAAGATCTGATTGCCTTGGGATACATGATTCCACTTCCAAATAAGAAGGTATCCCAAGGGAATGATGTATCCTGAGGCATACAAATCTACGGTTCCCAAACTTATCCTCGTCATTGAGTCATTTGATTATGCCACCTGGCAAGTCATATTATCAGGACTCTTTAAAAAATGACCTTGAGACATTATATGTCATAGATACATATACAATCCACATTGGATTGGGTCATCAAGGTTAATCCCGAACTGTTCCAATAGATTGTCAGATCACGTTCTTGGGTCCAAAATCAATCAACTGGACCCAATAACTGGTTCAAGACTAGATAATATTGGATCGTAATTAATTGTATTATTGGGCTAACCTAGACCATTGAAAGCTTTAATTGTGCTACATAAAGGTAGAGTTTGAGTCAACATATGTGGAAAAAGTCAAGTGTTCAAAATCCCGCAAAGCTATGAATTTCTTGAACCCTCTATGGTCATTTGACCCTTGATACAACCTTTTGCTTGTAGGACTTTTTGAGGGGCGGTGCATGTGACAATTGGATAAGTCCATTCAGACTTAATCATAAAATAATAAGCCACCAGAAATACGTAATGTAAAGAGACTCAGGATCCAATACGGTGTTCTGTTCCTATAAAATAGGTTACGTGCCTACATGGTACATTTTGATTAGGAAATAAATACATTGATTAATACTCTCAAGATGTTTAAAAGACCAATTAAAACGGGCCATGTAGACATCTAACCTATATATATAGAAATGTGAAACCGCATGGGATCTTGACTTATGTAAAGAATTCAATTAAGTCAATTTGCGTTTGGTTAGAGGAAAGAAAATATAACAATACTTTTTTGATTCAAGACAACAAATGCAAGACTTTAGCCACATTAAATATTTAAACATGCAAGTTTATACATAGGGGCACATTATTATAAATAACATAGTTTGAGATCAAAGAAAGGATCAAGAAATGAAGGAGAAGGGACCAGAGGTGTTGGGGGAGGATTCATAAATTCAAACTGTTATGAATTATGCCATTTTGGAATCAAGGTAACCTCATTCACTCTCTATTTCTTGTTTAGAAGAAGGAATCTCCATCAAACGAATTGTAGGACTTAGATGGGTGGCGATTATCAGGCACAATAGATTAATTTCTAGAAAACATGTCCTGATCACTATGAATCTTATATATATACATCAAAGATACATATTGAGATTTAGATGAGGGTAAGCGCAACTTTTCTAGAGATCTATTTTGCCTTAGAATTGTTATGATTATTGTCCCATATCTCTTACATCTAACCGTTTCTAATTAATTATTTTAATTTCTTCGAATTATGGATTTCAATTCTCCACCCTGAGTTTATACGATTTGGACGCTTTACGAAATCTGCCATCTATGGTCTTTTCAAGATTATGATTTCATATTTCAACTAACCTTGCAAGCCTGCACCTTCTTAGAAATTACAAGAACAGTGTAAATGTTGCCCCCAAAATAATTACAAAATCAGCAGTAGTTATTATGGATGGATTATTTGTTGAGAAAAATTTAGAGTATTCAACTTTAAATGTTCAAATATTAAATATAAATAAGTAAACAAATTACTTGTACCATAGTCTCAATAAAAAATATCACTCACAATTTGAAGAAGAAAATACAACATTTACAAATACTCATATTTTATACAACCTCTCCACTTAAGACCTCTTACTTATTTTTTTATTACTACTTGATATTTCTCACAACTTGAGATAAAATAAAGGAACTCTCCCCTATTTATATTAGTGGAACCTCCTTAACCAATGGATAGAATTGTGCCAACACATTTTTAATCTAATGGTTACAATTTGTCATCTAGAACTTTCTATCAAAATATCTACTATTCTAAAATTTTTTACTTTTCTTTCATCCAAAAATATCTAGAGTTTTTTCTAGGAAGATTCTAGAAATTAGACTCTAAATTGTCATTGGATTTAGACAATAAGTTTGGACTTTTCCCAATTGGATTGGTATTAAATTTTAACATTATTTTGAATGCATTAAAAAGAATTGACTCAGGGTACTTCTATAATTTTGAAAAATTTTCTTTTTAATTAAATTGACCGCCCTTCTTTGTGGCATTAAAAAAATATGATTAGAATTTTAGAAAAGTTAAATGATATATTTTATTCATGAAAATCAATGGTTTTACCTAACAAGTTTGAATCCGAAATAAAAAAAACTTATCTTAGATTTTGAAGTGTTTGTTAACAAAAGTTCTTTAGGAGGAGAGTGAAAGGGTCTTTAATTTGAGGTTAAAGATAAGAAAATTCAAGTTATTTCAATAACTGATGTGAAGGGGATGTATCAAATGTTGAGGAAAAACTAGAGTACTTGACTCTAAATGCACAAATATTGGATATAAACAAGTAAACAATTTACTTGTACTATACCCTCAATAAAGATATCACTCACAAGTTGAAGAAGAAAATAACACTCTATTAAGAAAAATAAATTTTACAAACACTCACACTTTTTACAACCTCTCAAGACCTCTTACTCACAACTTATTTCTCACAACTTGTTTCTTACTACTTGATTCAAAATGAGAGGACTCACCCTTATTTATACTAGTGGCACTTCCTTAATTAATGGCTAGGATTGTGCCAACACATTTTAAATCTAGTGGTTACAATTTTGTCATCTAGAACTTTCCAAAAATATCTATTAGTCTAGAGTTTTCTACCAAAATATCTACAATTCTAGAATCTTCTATTTTTCTTTTATCTAAAAACATCTAGAATTTTCTCTAAGAAGATTCTAGAAATTGGACTCTAAATAGCCATTGGGCTTGGACAATAAATGTCGGCTTTTCTCAATTTGGGCTGATGTTGAATTTTAACATCAAAGGGGTATCTTATATACAAAACTAGGAAGGATAGAATCAAGAAACAGAGAGAAGAGACAAAGAGGGGTTAAGGTGTGAGACATTTCTAACCTCAAACGTTCCTTTAACACTAGTATCTTCCATGGGTGCATTGCAAGAATTGAGAGAAGGGGAGGATAAATTAGTAAACTGCGGTTAGGAGAGGTGAGGCTTCTTAACTTTATAATTTTTCAAGTCTCATTTAATTAAAGAGAAAGGGAACTTTTTAATTATTTTCTCCATTTTTTTCTTTCCAAAAGCCATTTTTAGAGCACAAGACAGAACTTGCATCCCTGAAAAAGCCATATGAGTGGCCTTTGTCTCTTTTTTTATGTGAAATAATATACTTTTTTGAGTTATAGATGTTTCTCAAATCAACTTTTGCATAGGAAAGCAGACTCACATCTTCCACTAATTTAACGTAAACAATTTATTTTTGTTTATTTTTTCCTTTGTAGTTTGGATTCGATGCAGGTGAGTTTGATCGAAACGATTGACATTTTGAAATTAAGAAGAGAATTCTATTAGGATATCGCCTAAGACGATCTCGCGCAGAGGGATGGCTGGTAATAAAAGAGGAGACCACACTTCCATCAACATTGAAGCTGCATACAAGCTATCCATGGATTCTTTCAAAGAAAAGGTCATTAACGTGCCTACAACGTATCCAGGTGGTTGTATTTACAGGATTCCTGAAAACCTTCGGAAACTAAATGAAAAGGCCTATACCCCTAAAATAGTCTCAATTGGACCATTTCACCATGGCAATCAAAATCTGAAAGCTATGGAAAATCATAAAGTGCAGTACATGCGTGACCTTTTTCTTAGAATACCACAACCAAGAATAATTTTTGATGCTTGCAGTGAAGACATTTGGGGATTAAAAGAAATAATCAGTAATAGCTATGCAGAGACCATCGACTTCGAAAGCAATGATTTTCTAAAAATGATGTTACTTGATGGTTGTTTTATACTAGAACTGCTCCTTAAATACTCAATTCCGAAGTTGATTAACAAAGACGACCCCTTATTCCATCAACCTTGGATGAAAAGTGCTATCAAGAGCGACTTGCTATTGCTTGAAAATCAGATTCCATTTACCATCCTTGAGTCTTTATATGATCGACTAGCAGTACCTTCAACCTCATGCTCCCTTGTGAAACTCACTTTGTCATTCTTTCAATTGACTTTGTGCATTGAGGATCCCTTGTTAATAAGTGGCAAACATTTATTGGATCTTTTGCGCAATTTTTACCTTCCATCGCCTACTGAAACAGGGCCAAAGAGCGGAAAATTAAGGGAAATCATACCTTGTGTAACAGACCTCCATCAAGCGGGAATCGATTTTAAGAAGGGTACAGATGGAAACTTATTCGATGCAAGCTTTAGGCATGGAGTGCTGACAATCCCACCTTTAAACATTCAAGACAGGACAGAATCGTTCTTTAGAAACCTCATTGCTTTGGAGCAATGTTGCCATGGTTGGGACCATTACATTACTTCATATGTCATGTTCATGAATTTCCTCATCAACTCCACACAAGATGTCGAATTACTTCAACGTAAAAGAATTATAACCAACCACTTGGGTGATGAAGAAGCTGTTTCAGTTCTCTTCAACAATCTTGGTAAGGAAGTTACTGCAACTGGTTTCCATTTCACCGAGCTCTGCGATGAGGTGTATAAGTATTATAAGTTCCCTTGCCACAAGTGGAAAGCAATCTTGAAGCGCGATTATTTTAGTAATCCATGGACTATCATCTCATTCATTGGTGCCATTATTCTACTCATTCTCACGATCGCGCAGACTGTATTTTCAGTCCTTTCTTATTATTTCCCCAATTAATCATGGATTTTGTCGTTTTGGTTAGAGTATTAGTTAATGTTGCGTTGTATTGAGATGTATGGAGTTCTATTGAATCATGTTTGATGTTAATTAGGATTAGATTATGTTATTTAGTATCAAAACTACGTGCGCTACCTCTGTTTCTTCGATCCTTCTAGTAGAATATCTTTGAAGATCAATATTATCTCTGCTCAATTCATTTATTAAAAACTCTTTATTGGTGTCAGAGCATTGACAACCAGAATTGTTAATTAACAAATAAGGGGTGACCAGTTAGGAGCATAATCAAACAATTATGACCAAACATCTGCAATTTAATCACTGATATCAAAGAGTTGTTGATATAGATACCAGTTGTTAAGAAAACAATTGCAATCGAAACAAGAAAATGAATTGAAAACCAAACATAAGATGCAATCACACAAAGAAACACAAAAATTTTACATGATTCCTTCTAGATTGAAGTGTGTCCATAGATCACACCGATTCCACTATGAAGAAAAACTCGTAACTACAGATTACACCATTTCACCAAAAATGAGAAATATATAAATACCTCGTGAAATCCAATCAGGGTTTTATATAATATTAGTGAAATTACGAAAATAACCTTAACAAATTTCTTCATAAAAATACATAAAAATTATTTAAGTTAGATGAGAGTGAAGGCATGACTTGATTTACTGTACCTCCTTGTTCACCAATACTATCACGCTCCACAAACCCCAATAAGAAGTAATCAATATATTGCAAGTTTCTTATTCAAAGAAACATGCATTTTTGAAATACACTATTAGTTTATTTCGCATTGTATCAAGGTATATGCAGTTGCATGGAATCATGTTTGCTGTTTATCAATGATGGATCTGATTTATGGTACCATTAAATTAACATTTGGATTGTATGGTCTTGAGTGTCTCCGTACAGATTGCTAAAACAACATAGTTAAGACTATCAACCTACTTCATACTATAGTTTTATGGGAATTTTAGTAATACCCCTGAAGATTTGGAAATATTAGGTTTAACTCCTGCAAGCAAAACGAAAGATTAGGTTAGATCTTAAGTGAAAGTCAACCTCCATTTCATATACGAATCCTTTGATAAGTCTAGAGAACTTCCATTGGCACCCCAACCAAATTTAAAAATTCAAAAATTAATAAGGTGAGAATATCATTCTCTCGCACTTAAGGAAACAACAGTATGTTTGAATATTTTCTTCTCTTTGGTGGAGAAATTTCGAAGAGGAATTAACATTAAGAGGTCAAAGTAAACGATAGTTGTTGATGTCAATTTATTCTTTTTTATGGTTTATTGTCGATACTAGCAATTCGTAATTTTTTTTTTATGTCTTTTGCGTGGTTACGAACGAAAATTTTGATGTGAAAAAGTTAATTTCTATTTTAAATGGGGTGCGTTAAATCACTAAAGATTAACACGAATCTTGGGGTTGCATTAGTGAAAGTTAGTGTGGCAATAGCAGCTCTCTTTGAAAAATTCTTCGGTAATTTAGACTCATCCCCATTGTTTTGTTGAATATTAGAGATACCCCTTGTATTTTAAAACTCCATAGTATATCTTCTCAATTTATTTCCAATTTATCGTTTTCAACCTAGAACTAATCCATTTACATAAAACCCAAGATTTTTCTCCCTAAAATCCATTGTTTTCAATTTCTCCAAAATTCCTCTTTATTTTTTTACTTTCCAAAACAAGCTATCTTCAAGATCTTCAACCTCTATGGTAATTTGATCTTCATCCACCATTTTTTACCTTGTTTCCTTTGTTGAAAATCTTAGATTTTTCTATCCAAAATTTCATCATTTTAATATTTCTTCTAAGGGTCAGGTTCAAGGGTTATATGAGAAAACATATGTAAAAACTTTCGTTTTTAATAAAATTTTAAAATATGAGTTAGAAATTTTGGATTGAGCTAATTTTTTGTGAGGATGATTTCTATGATGGGAAGATCATCCAAAAAAAAAAAAACAATCAGCCCAATCTGAAACTTCTAACCCCATTAAAAGTGATTTAGAATGTGGACCGTCGATTTTTTACCAATTTTTATCACTAATTTGTAAATCACTTTTGATGGATTTAGAAATTTCTGATTGAGCTGATTTTTTGTGAGGATGATCTTTTCATCATAGTGACCATCCTTGCAAAAAATCAGCTCAATCCAAAACCTCTAACTCTTATTTTGAAAAACGAAAGTTTTTTCATATGTTTTCTCATATGGCCCTTGAACCGCCCCCTTCTTCTAAAATTGTATCTTATTTTGATATTTGAATATTGAAAACTTGAAGTAGATAAAATCTTAAGTTAGATGATTAGTGTTAAATTTGTATTCGAAAATATTGAAGATGATAGGTTTTGAGATGAAAAATTTGAGCTTTTGACTAGAGGTTGAAGGTGAGGGTATTTCGGTCTTTTCCCATCAATCTATTTAGAAGACTAAGGTCAAGAGATGCATGCCATCAATTTTAAAATACAGGGAATATCTCTAATATTCAATAAAACATATCTAAATTACCCAAAAACTCTTTTATAGATCCAATTAAACATATTCAAGTGTGAATCCTTTGATTAAAATAATTTTAAATTACGATTTTCATTGATTCATCAAAAAAAAAAAAAATACTCAATCTGTGTTCTAATAACAATTGTTGTGATTTAATCCCCAAAACACATACATAAAGCATGATCTAGAGCTTTATAATTAATTAGAACCAAAAGTTTTGATTATCATATATCTTTGAAATTTAAAACTCCATAACTTTTAATCATAAATAATAATTCAAATTTACGAATAATTTCTTTACATTACAACACCCAATTTGTATCAATTTGGAGTGACCTCAGCGAGGGACCTAGGGTGGGACATCTTGATGTGGTGGCACAGATGCATTTTACTAGTATCTCAGAGAGAACGCATCTACGGAACATGCACGTGTCACCACATCAAGATGCCCCCTATGTATCCCAACTGTGGTCACTCCAACATTAATCAGCCTTCTAAGATCGCCAACTAAGAAATTTCATTAAAACCCTCATTTAATCGTCCTAGCCCCCGGTGGGTTAGGACCAATTATAGATTGTTCTTCAATTTACATTAAAAATAAAAATTATAAAATAATAATGTTTTATTTGAAAAAGTTTCCAACATATATCACCCTGATGGAAGCCAACTACCTTCCTCTTTTATTTTGTAATTTTTTTTTTAAACATTAATTGTTAATTATATAATAAAGTTGTTCTTATAAAAGTCCATATAATTTTACGGACATGGTTCTTTTGAGGAGTAGGTAGTAATACTCGTCCCATTTGATTAAGTGAGCTTATTTAATATGTATGGACTACCTCGCCATCCTACCTAATGCTTTAATAATCGAATTGGTGACATGGTTTCAAGACTTGGTTTGACATCTCATCTAGTTCATAAACAAGACTGATTTGTCTTAGACGAGTCAATTTTTCTTGGATGAGATAAACCATTGAATTTGATTTATAATTATTTATTCGCGTGTATATATATGTGAAATGTTCGGCACTATATTGTTTACCCTACATTTTACCCTTGCGTATTTTTCCCAACACGAGTTTTAGTAGATCATCCTCATAAAAAATTAGCTCATTTCAAAACTTCTAATCCATGTAGGATTAAACACGTAGGGCAAATAGTAGGGTGCCGAATCAAACAAAGTATAATTCTATTGGATAAAATAAAGTAGATTAGAGGATGTTTAATCATATTTTATTTAAATAATAAATATTTAAATTAATAAAAAAATTAGTATATACAAAATTCCAATTGACTAGAACGAATTTTACCAAATCAAACAAGATTTTCAAAATATCGCCCCAGTAATCTTGTTTGTCTCGCGAGATTTTGCTTTTGTCTCGGATGAGATTTAAAACCATGATTGGTGGCAGCTCAATTGATAAAAAAACACATCACTATTTGTGATTAATTAGTTCACTTTGCAAAATAATGAAACCTTTAGTCATATAAAAATTTTCTTTTCTTCTAGTTATCTTTAGGATTGGATGAGAATTTTCATGATCTTTTCAATAAACTTCCACGTAGGCCATATTAAGGCTGTCAACGGATAGGTATCCCATCGGATAATGCTATATCCGAATTCGAATCCCAAAAAAAATAATGATATCCGAATTCGAATTCAAATTTGAATCTGATAGGATATCATGAATCAAAATTCGAATTCAAAAAATATATCGGATATCCGAAAATATCTGATTCGATAAAAACCCTAACAAAATTAGATTCGATGTATACATCTTCAATCAGCAAAAACCAAATCGATTTTCTAATTTTTTTTACTTCAGAAGTTATAATCTTAAACTTATTTCAGTCTTAAAATCGAATAAACTTTGATTTTTGAAAAAAAAATGGTTTTAAAATCAAATAAACTTTGATATTTTTAAAAAAATTATGAAAAATTCGAATAAAACATAGGGTTTTACTGTGATATATATATATATATAGAGAGAGAGAGAGAGAGAGAGAGAGAGAGAGAGAGAGAGAGAGAGAGAGAGAGAGAGAGAGAAAGAGAGAGATGAAGTATAATGCTCACCAACCGGAGAAGATGGTGGTTATGCCGTTATGGAGCTCGCACAATATAAAAAAAAGAGGGTTTTAGTTTACATTAAGAGAGAGAGAGAGAGGGAGAGTGAGAGATGAAATACCTACCTTGATGCTCGCCGGTCGGAGAAGAGGGTGGCTAATGGGAGCTTGCACAGTCGACACGGCGAAACCCACTTTGCGGTTCTGCTTTTTGAGTTTTGGTCGAAGAAGATAAAGATTTGAAGTTTAATTTCGTTGTAAAACTTGAATACACAAGAATGCTTATATATATATAGGGTCACGTTCCTAAGACTCATATTGAGACTCACATTGCGACACACCATTTTGTCTTATATGGGCAAAAATATTTGGAATGAGCTGATTTTTTGTGAGGATGATCTCTGATGAGGGGATCATCTTGGCAAAAAATCATCCCATTCCAAAACTTCTAACCCCATCAAAATTGATTTACAAAAATTGGACGGTCTATAATTTTTCAACAAAAATTGGACGGTCTATAATTTTTCAATAAAAATTAGACGGTCTAGAAGTTTCATAATGAGCTGATTTTTGGCAAGGATGATCTCCTCACCATAGAGATCATCCTCACAAAAAATCAGCCCATTCCAAATATTTTTGCTTATATAAGACAAAACGGTGTGTCGCAATGTGAGTCCCAATATGAGTCTTAGGAACGCTGTTCATATATATATAGGGTCAGGTTCAAAGGACAACCATTTCAACACACATATAGACAACGTGTTTTGTCTTATATGGGCAAAAATGTTTGGAATGGACTGATTTTTTGTGAGGATGATCTCTGTGAAGAGGAGATCATCCTTGCCAAAAATCAGCTCATTATGAAAACTTCTAGACCGTCCAATTTTTGTAAATCAATTTTGATGGGGTTACAAGTTTTGGAATGTGATGATTTTTTGCCAGGATGATCCCCTCATCACAGAGATCATCCTCACCAAAAATCAGTCCATTCCAAACATTTTTGCCCATATAAGACAAAACACGTTGTCTATATGTGTGTTGAAATGATTGTCCTTTGAACCTGACCCATATATATATATGGGAAATGTTCAGCACCCTAAGTTTTACCACACATTTTAACAAATGTTTTTTGTCCTACATAGGTTATAAGTTTTGGAATGGGCTGATTTTTGGTGAGGATGATCTCTATGATTAGAAGATCATCCTCTCTAAAAATCGGCCCATTCCGAAATGTTTAGTCCCATGTTTACACGTTGAAAAATCGTGGACCGTCCATTTTTTGTAAACCATTTTTGATGGGGTTACAAGTTTTGGAATGGGCTGATTTTTGGTGAGGATGATCTCTACACCATAGAGATCATCCTCACGTAGAGATCATCCTCACCAAAAATCAGCCCATTCCAAAACTTCTAACCCATATAAGACAAAACACATTTGTTAAAGTGTGTGGTAAAACTTAGGGTGCTGAACGGGATCCTATATATATATATATATATATATATATATATATATATATATATATATATATATATATATAGGGGACTGTTCAGCAGCCCTAAAGTTTGCCAAGTTTGGTAACAAACATTTTTCAAAATATGGGTTAGAAGCTTTGGAATGAGCTGATTTTTTGTGAGGATGATCTCTATGACGAGGAGATCATCCTCACAAAAAATCAGCATATTCCAAAACTTCTAACCCCATCAAAAGTGATTTACAAAAATTGGACGGTCCACGATTCTTCAACTTCTAAACTAGGGTTAGAAGTTTCAAAATGAGCTGATTTTTTGTGAGGATGATCTCTTCACCATAGAGATCATCCTCACAAAAAATCAGCCTATTCCAAAACTTCTAACCCCATCAAAAGTGATTTACAAAAAATGTTTGGCACCAAACTTGGCAAACTTTAAGGCTGCCGAACCGCTCCCATATATATATATATATATATATATATATATATATATATATATATATATATATATATGGGGACAGTTCAGCAACCCTAAAGTTTGCCAACTTTGGTGCCAAACATTTTTCAAAATATGGGTTAGAAGCTTTGGAATGAGCAGATTTTTTGTGAGGATGATCTCTATGATGAGGAGATCATCCTCACTAAAAATCAGCCTATTCCAAAACTTCTAACCCCATCAAAAGTGATTTACAAAAATTTGATGATCCACGATTCTTCAACTTGTAAACTAGGGTTAGAAGTTTCAAAATGAGCTGATTTCTTGTGAGGATGATCTCTTCATCGTAGAGATCATCCTCACAAAAAATCAGCCTATTCCAAAACTTCTAACCCCGTCAAAAGTGATTTACAAAAAATGTTTGGCACCAAACTTGGCAAACTTTAGGGTTTTTGCCGAACCGCTCCCTATATATATAGAGGGTCCCGTTCAGCAACAAACATTTTGACAAACATTTCGGCAAAACATTTTTCAAAACATGGGTTAGAGGTTTTGGAATAGGCTGATTTTTGGTGAGGAGGATCTCTACGGTGAGGAGATCATCCTCACCAAAAATCAGCCCATTCCAAAGCTTCTAGTCCCAGTTTACAAGTTGAAAAATCGTGGACCGTCCATTTTTTGTAAATCATTTTTGATGGGGTTAGAAATTTTGGAATGGGCTGATTTTTGGTGATGATCTCCTCACCGTAGAGATCATCCTCACCAAAAATCAGCCCATTCCAAAACCTCTAACCTATATTTTGAAAAATGTTTTGCCAAAATGTTTGTTGTTGAACATTTCCCATATATATATATATATAAATAAGTTTTGCTGTATAACATGAATACATAACACATGTCTTTATAATCAGAGCGGATATTATCGAATCGGATCTTATAACATCCGAATTCGTATCCAAAATTCATTCGAATGTTAAAATAACATCCGAATCCAAATCCAAATCCAATATCCAAAAATTTCGGATAAAATCTAATTTTTCGAATTCGAATTCAAATTTGGATTCGGATTTCGGCTACCATTGACACCCCTAGGCCATATAGTTAGACCTCATCATTAGATTACCAACTTTTATTTAAATAAAACAATATAATTATGATTTAATAATAATTAATTTTCCCATTAAAAATATAGTCTTGATAATATGACTTACCAGTGGCATACTCAAATGACTCCATGACGTGACAAGTTTGGGTATCGTAGATCTGATCGCCCGGGATACATGATTGCACATCTCCAGAAAAAGGTATCCCAAGGGAATGGTGTATCCCTAGGCGTACAGATCTACAGTTCCCAAATTTATCCTCGTCATTGAGTCATTTGAGTATTGAGTATGCCACTTGGCAAGTCATATTATCGGGACTCTTAAATAAATGACCTTGAGACAATATATGTCATAGATACATATGTAATTCACGTTGGATTGGGTCATCAAGGTTGATCCCCAACTGATCCAATAGATTGTCAGATAACGTTCATGGGTCCAAAATCAATCAACTGGACCTAATAACTTGCTCAGTACTAGATCATATTGGATCGGAATTAATTGTATTATTGGGCTAACCTAGACCATTGAAAGCTTTAATTGTGCTACATAAAAGGCAAAGTTTGGGTCAATTTATATGGAAAAAGTCAAGCGTTCAAAAGCCCATGAAGGTATGAATTTCTTTGGGGCCACCCTCTAGGGTCATTTGACCCTTGACTTAACCTTTTGCGTGCAGGACTTTCTTAGGGGGGTGGTGACAGTTGGATTAGTCCTACCCAAAGAGACTCAGGATCCAATACAATGTCCATTCAGACTTGATCATAAAATAATAAGTCACCGGAAATATGTAATGTGATCGGTTGTAAAGCTTGCAATAGAGATGCAGAGATTAAGATTAAGAAATGGACTTTGGGTAAGTCGAATTTGTTCCACAGGGACAATGAGGATTCAAGGATTCATTCGGATAAAAATGCCAAAACAGAATTTAGAAACAAAAACATATTAGTTTTAAAAACAAAACAAAGTTGTAGTAGAAACTAAATTGAAATCTAAACAGAAAATAAAGATTGAAATTCTAAGAGAGAGGGATTAGAGAGGTCAAGTAAACCTTTGCAAGTAATCCATAGTGTAGATAAATTCTGAAATTAACTCAATCCATGGAGCAAGTCATTGCTCATGGATCGGAAGATGGATCAATTAAATTTTTGAAAGAAATTAGAAGCTATTCATGAAAATCCTAATATGATGGAGATTGCCCAATTTATATTCTGATTATTCACATAGCATAGCCATTCTTGAACTTATCTAAGTAATGGCTATCTAAGTTGGATCAGAATTATAAGTTGGATTACCTTAATCAGAATAGAATTTTCAGAATTAAAATATGTAAGCAAGCAAGAATTTAAATCTACACTAGAGGGATTAATTTGCTATGGCTTCCTTCACTTCTCTAATGAGAATTTAGCCAATCATTGCAAGCATTGTAATTGCAGAAAAATAATAAAAGAGAAAAGAGAGAATAGGTGAAGAAGATGAAGATGATGATCGATCCGAATTCTTCTTTTATAGCTCTCCCAACAATTTACAAAGAAAAAGAATTGAGCACTCTTGATGTTCTCACTACACTCAAGAGATCTCTCAATAGAAAATTATAGAAAATTAAAGAGAGGAACAATCAAAAATTGGAGAAGAAGAGAGCAAGGAGAGGGACCCTTCTCTAAAATCAACCCTTCAATTTATAACATTTGTATTCGGGTAATCGGGTCAACTTTTCGGATGATTTGCTTCGAACTACCCATTCAGTTACAACCACCGAAGTAATTGGAAGCTTCTGTGAAAATCTCGAGGACAAATTCCTCGAGATGACCGCGGCGCGGTCATGGCTAGCCGCGGCGCGGTGACGTGGCGCCCAAATCCTTCGAGGTTTTTCTGGATGCTTCCTTTCGGCTCGTGTATTGTAACCGTAATTGTTTCGCGATTTGTTAGCTTCCACGTGCGCTACAATTAACACTAATATATCATTAGCTCTATTAATTTGGATAAATAAAATAATTTTGCAATTATTTAAAGGAATTAACATTTATGCAATGGTAATCTTAATGCAATTAAGGTCCCAAAATCGAATAATTGGGACCTTATCATAATGTAAAGAGACTCAGGATCCAATACAATGTCCCGTTCCTATAAAATGGTTTAGGTGTCTACATGGCACAATTTGATTAGAAAATAAATACATTGATTAGGAGTCTCAAGATGTTAACAAGACCAACTAAAATGTGTCACGTAGACATCTAACTTATATATAGAATCGGGACACCACATGGGATCTTGACTTATGTAAAGAATTCAAGTCAATTTGTGTTTGGTTTAGAGGAAAAAAAATAAAACAGTACTTTTCCCATTTATGACAACAAATGCAACATTTTAGCCACATTAAATATTTAAACATGCAAGTTCATACATAGGGGCACGTTATTATAAATAACAAAGTCTGAGATCAAAGAAAGGATTAAGAAATGAAGGAGAAGGGACTAAGGTGTTGGGGAGGATTCATAAATTCAAACTGTTATGAATTATTCCATTTTGGAATTAAGGTAACCTCACTCACTCTCTGTTTCTTGTTTAGAAGGAATCTCCATGAAGCGAATTGAACGACTTAGATGGGTGGCGATTATCAGGCAATATAGATTAATTGCTAGAAAACATGTCCTGATCACTATGGATCTTGTATATATATCTCCATCAAAAATACATATTGAGATTGAGATGAGGGAAAGCACAACTTTCTAGAGATCTATTTTGCCTTAGAGTCATTATGATTAATGTCCCATATCTCTCACATCTAACTGTTTCTAATTAATTATTATAATTTCCTCGAATTATGGCTTACATGGAATGTATTTAGGTGTGGGTGGAGGGTTTCAATTCTCCACGCTGAGTTTATACGATTTGGATGCTTTATGAAATCTGCCTTGTATGGTCTTTTCATGATTATGGTTTCGTACTTAAACTAACCTAGCACGACTGCACCTTCTTAAAATTGTGGTGGTTTATTTCAATTTGTGAATAGTAGAACGGACAGTCCGATCAAAAATTTTGTTCTAAATAAGTTTGGAATTGAATATTAAAATAAATAAATAAAAAGAATCCATTGTTTTGTAATGAAAAAACAACGAATTTGTTGTTTGGCATTGAAGAAAGCAACAAATTCACTGTTCGGTATTGATTTATTTCTTCTCCAAAGAGTGCTAGATGGAATGAGTATATTTTTTTACATGACTTTTATATACATTTTTTGCTAATTTTTTTAAAAGTGGGTGTGGTATGTTTTTTTTTTTTTTTTTTTTGGGGGGGTGGGTTATGTAAATGTCTTGTATTTTGTTGTGCTATGCATAGCTGCTAGGGTGGAGCTCCCTACCCAAATTTTTTAAGGGGTATGAAAAGAGCAATCATGTAATATTTTTTTTTAAGGATTTTCTAATTTTGAGGGTTTTCTGTTTTGGTAACTTTCAGGTATATAAATAAATATCTCTAGGGTTGTAAAACAATATAAGAAAATAGTGATTATTCTTGTTATGTTCTGTGGACGTAGGCACATTGCCAAACTACGTAAATCCTTGTGTTTTGTGTGATTATGTTGTCTTTGCTATTTCGATTTTTCACAAAGGGGTTGGTAGAGGTATTTCTTTGCATTTTTTCTTTTCTGTTTCTCTCATATTAAACATATTCCTCTCTCTCTCTCTTCTCACACTTTGAATCCATTAAATCCATTCAACTCTTGTTTCAATTGCATAAAAAAGAGATGGTAAATTAATCAACAATTTTGGTTGAAGAAAAATATCATATCTCGCTATAAGATTCGTCAAAGCTTCTAATATTCTATCATATTTTGATTTGTACTATGTGTTGTGCAAAAGCGCGCAACGAATAAAGCGAACTACGAGCAAGAAATTTAAAGCCAAAAAACAAAATAGAGAAAGCAGAACAAAAGACACAATTTACGTGGTTCGGCAACATGCCTACGTCCACGGGCAGCAATGACCAATCCACTATATCAAAACGAGATTTCTACAAACTTCTTTAAATAACCCTAGTCCCCTGTTACACCCATTCTAATCTCTCTCTTGCGGTCTCATTTCTCACACAAAGAATGAATCCTAAAAAATACCTTAATCAGATCATACGGGTCATTAACGGATCATCAAGAATTTCGGTTGAATCATGACAACTCTCCAACACTATGTTGACAATCTTTTCTGAAAAACAAATTACAAATATATGTTTTTTAGGTAATTGCATGTTGTATTGTTATAATGGGTCAATCAAGTATAATTATTATGTAGTGGAGCATCGCAAAATGAAAGAAAAAGCCATACTTGAATTGATATTGAAGACCCATACAAGCTTTATATGAATGCTATCAAAGAGAGGCTCCAAAAAGTGCCTCCAACACACAAAGGTTGTAGTATCTATAGAGTCCCTCGGTTACTTCGCAACCTAAATGAAAATGCATATAACCCTCAAATAGTCTCAATTGGACCATATCGCCATGGCAAACAAAATTTGCAAGCTATGGAAAAGCTTAAATGGCGGTACACGCACAACTTACTTCATTGAGCATCAAAAGGAGTAAGCTTGGATGATATTGGCAAAGCTATTTGGGGATTGAAAGAAAGAGCTAATAGTTACTATGGAGAGGCCATTGATCTCGAAAACAATAATTCTGTTCAAATAATGCTAGTTGATGGTTGTTTCATACTAGAGTTATTCCTTAAGTACTCGAAATGGGAATTGAGAAACACATGTCACCCCTTATTCAATACAGCTTGGATGTTTAATGTTACTATGTGCGACTTGCTATTGTTAGAAAATCAGATTCTGTTTATCATCCTTGAGTCTTTATATAATCTTCTAGGGGGCGTGTGTCAGGTCTTCCGTCCTACTCTCTTGTGCATCTCATCTTCAATTTCTTTGGACCAATTTTGAACATGGAGCAAGAAGTGTTACAAACGAAGAGCAATCTAAATAATGAAAAACATTTACTCAATGTTTTGCACAATTGTTACCTTCCCTTGTCACCTAAAACAATGACAACATGCAATCCGAAGTGGTGATCTTTGCATTGTGCAACAGAGCTCAATCGTGCAGGAATCCATTTTAAGAGGGGTAAGAGTAATAACTTATTCGACTTGTTGTTTAACCATGGAGTGCTAGAAATCCCACCTTTAATCATTCGAGAATCGACAGAGTGGCTATTTAGAAACTTTATTGCCGTGGAGCAGTGTTCCCATGGTATTACACATCACATTATATCATACCCAGCATTCATGGATTTCCTCATCAACTAAACGGAAGACGTCGAATTACTTCAAAAGAAAAGAATTATAAACAACTACTTGGGTAGTGAGGAAGATGTTTCAGTTCTCTTCAGCAATCTCTGCAAAGAAGTGTCCATAGAAGACTTTTATTTTGCTAAGCTTTGCGAGCAGATGGAAGCATATTATGACCTGTTGGCACACATGGAAAGCAATCCATTGACACAAATGGAAAAGGATATTGAAGCACGAATATTTCAATAGTCCATGGGCGGTCCTTAAATTCATTGCTGCTGTTGTACTCCTCATTCTCACATTCATACAGACTTTAATTTCAGTCAGTCCTTATGTTCACCATTAAGCTTGGGTTTTATGTCAATTATTCTCTATTAATCCTTATGAAGCATTTACATGTGTCCAAACACTAGTGCACCTTACACGCCCAATAGCAAGAAATCTGATTTTTCTTTCATACCTCAAGATTTCTGCCACAAATCATTAGGATTGGATTACTTCTATAAATAACTCGAGATTAATTTTTTCTTTGATCTTTATAAAATTTTCAGGTTAAGTGATTTCTCTGCTCGTATACACTAACACCATAGTTTACTCTGAGAGCTTTTGTCCTCCTCCAACAAGTAGAATTTTCCAAAAATTTCGAAGTCTTCCAAAAGGATTGTGGTAGTGCTCTCTTGCTCTTTTGATCATACTTCTACAGATTGCTATTTTTAGACCCTCGGTTCAACTTCTTATAAGAATAATGATTTCTGACTCCCCGAAACTCTCCTGACATGGCATGTGCATGAACTACTCGGATATACAACTGCACATATTTATGGGGATGTGCAATTGTGTATTCCAATGAAAAATCTATGGTTGTGTATCCCAATGAAAATCTATGGTTCATGTGCATGCGACCTCAGGAGAGTTTGTGGGGAGTCAGAAAATCACAACTCTTCTAATAAATGCCAATTCGAGGATGAGTCATGATTTTCAAACTTCCCCCGACAAACTCTCCCCATGTGGCTGTGCAGTTGTGTATCCCGAGGAAAATTTACAGCCACATGGGGAGAGTTTGAGGGCAGCTTGTCAGAGGGGGGAGTCAATTTATCATTGTTCTTTCCAAGATGTAAGAGTAAGTTTTAAAAATGCTATTGCAGCAGATGCCCCATTTGGTAAAAATACCCTTACCAGAGGCCAACATAGTAATTTTGGCTTCTTGCATAGCGATCTTACTTTTCCTATTGACTGAACCACCATTTTCAATACATATATATATATATATATATATATATATATATATCTTCTAGATAAAAGAAGGGAAATCAACAAAACTTTTGGTGCCCTTAAAGAGATCAAATTTCTTCTAGATTAAATATTTAAACAAGCAACGTTATTATAAATAAAATAGTCTGAGATCAAAGAAAGGATTAAGAAATGAAGGAGAAGGGACTAAGGTGTTGAGGAGGATTCATAAATTGAATCCATAATGAATTATTCCATTTTGGAATTGAGGTAACCTCACTCACTCTCTGTTTCTTGTTTAGAAGAAGGAATCTCCATCAAACGAATTGAACGACTTAGATGGGTGGCAATTATCAGGCAAAAAATAAATGAATTCATCGTTTTTGAATGGAAAAACAACTAATTTGTTGTTTGGAATTGAAGAAAGCAACGAATTCACTGCTAGGTATTGAATTATTTCTTCCCAAAAGAGTACTAAATGGAATGAATATTTTTTTGACAAGTCGGGATCATATACACCCAGTGATGGAGGATTGATAAGCCATAATCCAAGGAATTCCTTGGATTATGGCTTATGTGGTGTGTATTGGAAGTGTGGTAGGAGGGTTTCAATTCTCCACCCTAGGTGCATACGATCTGAGACTCTTTTTTAACTTGGCTTTTATACCCTTTTTCTACTAAATATTTTACAAGTGGGTGTGGTGCAGTAATTTCTTTATTTTATTGCCTTTTATTTTAGGGACTGACTAGTTGCACACCACCCATTACCAATTGCACTCCATCACTTAAAAATTCCCCTTTGCACACCATTTGGATGATTACACTCCAAAAATAATAAAAAAATATTGCACTCATATTTTTTTTTTTTTTGTTCTTCCTCAATTATGCCCAAAGAAATTATTGCTTATTTGGTAATTTTTACAAGAAATATTTTTTTTCGTTTTGGGACAATGTTTACAAAATTATATTCTCTTGAAATATATAGGTTCAATTTAAACCTAAACGAAGATTAGAAAATCAATGCTTTAATTAAGTTGGAGCAAAGAGAGTACAAATAAAATCAATCACAAAACACGGTCAAAGTAGAGCACACGCAAATAATACAAAACTACAAGTTAAAATAAAGTTTAAATTCTAAAAGGTTGGAAATTTGGATTGCTAAGTAGTATGTTAAAATAGAGGTTATAAAAATACCAACAAAAAAGAAAAAAGATTTTTTAAGGTTGGTGTGCAACCAACAATTAGTGGTGTGCAACTAATCGGCCCCTTATTTTTATTTTTTTTATTTATTTTTAGGGGGTGTGTGTGTGAGGAGGGGGGAGGGTAGAGCTCTTCTATTAAACATATTACTCTCTTTTTCTCCCACTTTAAATCCATCAAACCCATTCAACTCTATCTAAATTTCATCAAAAGAGATGGTAAATCAATCAACAATGGTGATCAACGAAAACTATCAAATCTTTAAGATTCATCAAAGCTTCTAGTATTCTATAAGCCAGTTTTGTGAGGATGAATTAGGCCCATGGGCTTCTATAAGATAACCTGGAAACATAAGTTGCAGATGAGGATGAGTTATGCCCATGGGCTTCTACAAGATACCCAGGAAACATAAGTTGGGGATGACGACATTCTCTTATTTATTTTTACAATCAAGACTGTGGTACAGTTTGTTGGTTTGTTTTCCTTGAATCACTTAAAGAGATGGTGTGTTATATGACAAACATAATATGGGTCAATTGACTTGCTTTTGGGATCAATGAGCAAATAATTCATGGTAGGTACGTAGTGGGTTATTAATTTTTGGAGATCATCAATGATGTCAGCAGCTAACCTTATCTGAAGTTGGGACATTTTTACCAAAACAAGTGGGGTAGATTGAGAAATTATAGGAACGGTGTAAATGTTGTTCCCAAAATAATTACAAAATCAGTAGTTGCTATTATGGATAGTTTATTTTGAATGCATTAAAAAGAATTGTCTGAGGGTACTTCTATAATTTTGAAAAACTTTATTTTTAACTAAATTGACCACTAATCCTTGTGGCATCCAAAAATGTGATTGGAATTTTAGGAAAGTTAAATGATATATTTTATCCATGAAAAATCAATGGTTTTACCTAACGAGTTCGAATCCTAAGTTACAAAAAAATTATCTTAGATTTTGAAGAGTTTGTAAACAAAATTTCTTTAGGAGGAGAATCAGAGGTCTTTAAGTTGAGGTTGAAGATAAGAAAATTTAGGTCATTTCAATAACTGATGTGAAGGGGATGTATTAAAGGGTTATCTTATATATTCAAACTAGGAAGGACAGAATCAAGAAACAGAGAGGAGACAAGAGGGGATAAGGTGTGAGACATTTCCAATCTCAAACGTTCCTTTAAAACTAGTATCTTCCATGGGTGCATTGCAAGGATTGAGAGAAGGGGAGGATAAATTAGTAAACTGAGGTTAGCATAGGCGAGGCTTCATAACTTTATATTTCTTTAATTAAAGAGAAAGGGAGCTTTTTAATTTTTTTTTCTTTCTCTATCAAATGCAGAACCTCGGATAATTTCGGTCGAAAATCCATTTTTAGAGCACAAGACAGAACTTGCATTCCTGAAAATGCCATGTGAGTGGACTTTCTCTCTTTTTTTCTTTTATGTGAAATAATATACTAATTGAGTTATGGATGTCTCTCAAATCAACTTTGGCAGAGGAAAGCATACTCACATCTTCCACTAATTTAACAAAAACAATTTAATTAATTTATTTTTTCCTTCGTAGTTTGTATTTGATGTAGGTGAGTTTGATCGAAGCAATTGACATTTGAAATTAAGAAGAGAATTCTAAGAGGATGTTGCCTAAGAGGAGATTAATTTCGATAGTCGATTTTCGTGTGTGTGGCTTGTGATCTAGCCACATCATCTGGATTAATTTCGATAGTCCCACATCATCTGGATTTCATGACCTTGGACTATATATAAACCTAGAGCAATTCTCAACTTAAAAGTCGATTTTTGTGAGGATGAGTTAGGTTCATGGGCTTCTACATGATATCAGAGTGAGTAACCATAGGAATGTATGAGACACGTTACATGTGAGGGGGAGTGTGAGCATAGTCCCACATCATTTGAGTATTATGACCTTGGATTGTATGTAAACTTACCCGGAGCATTTCTCACCTTATAAGTCGGTTTTGTGAGGATGAGTTAGGCCCATGGGCTTCTACAAGATAACATGGAAACATAAGTTGGAGATGATGACATTCTTTTATTTAATTTTACAATCAAGACTATGGTACAGTTTGTTGTTTGTCTTCCTTGAACCACTTGAAGAGAGAGTGTGTTATATGTAACACATAATATAGGTCAATTGACCTGCTTTTGGGGTCAATGAGCAAATAATTCTTGGTAGGTTGGTAATTGGTTATTAATTTGGGAGATAATCAATGATGTCAGTAGCTAACCTTATCTGATGTTGGTTTAATGGACATTTTTACCAAAACAAGTGAGGAAGATTGAGAAATTACAGGAACAGTGTAAATGTTGTTCCCAAAATAATTACAAAATCAGTAGTAGCTATTATGTATAGATTATTTTGAATGCATTAAAAATAATTATCTAAAGTTATTTTTATAATTTTGAAAAACTTTTTTTTTACTATATTGACTGCTAATCTTTGTGGCATCCAAATGTGATTGGAATTTTAGGAAAGTTAGGCCATTTAAATAACTGATGTGAAGGGGGATGTATCAAGAGGGGATAAGGTGTGAGACATTTCTAACCCCAAATGTTCCTTTCAAACTAGTATCTTCCATGGGTGCATTGCAAGGATTGAAAGAAGGGGAGGATAAATTAGTAAACTGAGGTTAGCAGAGGTGAGGCTTCTTAACTTTATAATTCTTCAAGTCTCATTTAATTAAAGAGAAAGGGAGCTTTTTAATTTTTTTTCTCCATTTTTTCTCTCTATTAAATGCAGAACCTCGGATAATTTCGGTCGGATAGCCATTTTTAGAGCACAAGACGGAACTTGAATCCCTGAAAATGCCATGTGAGTGGACTATGTCTTTTTTTTTTTTTTTTTTTTTTTTTTTTTTAATGTTAAATAATATACTTTTTGACTTATAGATGTCTCTCAAATCTACTTTGGCATAGGAAAGCAGACTGACATCTTCCACTAATTTAACAAAAATAATTTTTTATTTTTTATTTTTTTTCCTTTGTAGTTTGGATTTGATGCAGGTGAGTTTGATCGAAACAATTGACATTTTGAAATTAAGAAGAGAATTCTATGAGGATATCGCCTGAGAGTATGTCGCGCAGAGGAGACCACACTTACATCAACATTGAAGATGCATACAAGCCATCTATGGATTCTATTGAAAAAAAGGTCATTCACATGCCTTCAACGTATTCAGGTGGTTATATTTTCAGGGTTCCTGAAACCCTTCGCAAAGTAAATGAAAAGGCCTATACCCCTAAAATAGTTTCAATTGGACCATTTCACCGTGACAATCAAAATCTGAAAGCTATGGAAAATCATAAAGGACAGTACATGCGTGACCTTTTTGGTAGATTGCGACAACCAAGAATAATTTTTGACGATTGCTGCAAAGCCATTTGGGGATTGAAAGAAATAATCAGTAAAAGCTATGCACCGACCATCGACTTTGAAAGCAATGATTTTCTAGAAATGATGCTACTTGATGGTTGTTTTATACTAGAACTGCTCCTTAAATACTCAAATAAGAAGTTGAGAGACAAAAACGACCCCTTATTCAATCAACCTTGGATGATAAATGCTGTCAATCGCGACTTGCTATTGCTTGAAAATCAGATTCCATTTACCATCATTGAGTCTTTATATGATCGACTAGCAGTAACTTCAACCTCATACTCCCTTGCGAATCTCACCTTGCTTTTGTTTCCATCAGTTTTGAGCAGTCAGTATCTCTTGGTAAAGTCGACGTTTAGACTCATAAGTGGCAAACATTTACTCGATTATTTGCACAATATTTACCGTCCATCATTGAGGCAAAAGAGAGAACCAATATGGAAAATCATACCTTGTGTAACAGACCTCATTCATGCGGGAATCGATATTAAGAAGGGTATAGATGGAGACTTATTCGATGCAAGCTTTAGCCATGGAGTGCTGACAATCCCACCTTTAAGCATTCAAGACAACACAGAATCGTTCTTTAGAAACCTCATTGCTTTGGAGCAATGTTGCCATGGTATGGACCATTACATTACTTCATATGTCATGTTCATGGATTTCCTCATCAACTCCCCACAAGACGTCAAATTACTTCAAGGTCAAGGAATTATAATCAACCACTTGGGTGATGAAAAAGCTGTTTCAGTTCTCTTCAACAATCTTTGTAAGGAAGTTACTATAACTGGTTTCTATTTCACTGAGCTCTTCGATCAGGTGGATAAATATTATCAGAAACGTCGTCACAAATGGAAAGCAATCTTGAAGCGCAATTATTTTAGTAATCCATGGAAAATCATTTCACTCATTGGTGCCATTATTCTACTCATTCTCACGATTGGGCAGACTGTATTTTCAGTCCTTTCTTATTATTCCCCCAATTAATCATGGATTTTGTCCTTTTGGTTAGAGTATTAGTTAATGTTGCATTGTATTGAGATGTATGGAGTTATATCGAATGTTTGATGTTAATTAGGATTAGATTATGTTATTTAGTATCAAAACTACGTGGGCTACCTCTGTTTCTTCGATCCTTCTAATAGAATATCTTTGGAGATCAATATTATCTCTGCTCAATTAATTTATTAAAAAATCTTTATTAATATCAGAGCATTGACAACCAGATTTGTTAATTAATAAAGAAGGGGTGTCCACTTACAAGCATAGTCAAACAATTATGACCAAACATCCGCAATTTAATTACCAATATTAAGAATTGTTGATATGGATACTAATTGTTAAGAAAATAATTGCAATCGAAACAAAAAAACGAATCAAAAAATCAAATAGAAGATGCAATCACACAAAGAAATACAAAGATTTTACGTGGCTCCTTTTAGATTGAGGTATGCCCACGGATCACACCGATTTCACTATGAAGAAAAACTCGCAGCTATACATTACACCTTTTCACCAAAAACGAGAAATGTACAAATACCTCAACTTATCCTAGGAGGAGAATGAGTGGGTCTTTAATTTGAGGTAGAAGATAAGAAAATTTAGGTCATTACAATAACTAATGTGAAGGGGATGTATCAAAGGGGTATCTTATATATTCAACAAAACTAGGAAGGACAGAATCAAGAAACAGAGAGAAGAGACAAAGAGGGGTTGAGGTGTGAGACATTTCTAACCTCAAACGTTCCTTTAACACTAGTATTTTCCATGGGTGCATTGCAAGGATTGAGAGAAGGGGAGGATAAATTAGTAAACTGCGGTTAGGAGAGGTGAGGCTTTCTTAACTTTATAATTCTTCAAGTCTCATTTAATTAAAGAGAAAGGGAACTTTTTAATTATTTTCTCCATTTTTTTCTTTCTCTATTAAATGCAGAACCTCGGAAAATTTCGGCCCAAAAGCCATTTTTAGAGCACACGACAGAACTTGCATCCCTGAAAATGCCATTTGAGTGGCCTCTGTCTCTTTTTTTTTTTATGTGAAACAATATTTTTTTTTGAGTTATAGATGTTTCTCAAATCAACTTTTGCATAGGAAAGCAGACTCACATCATCCACTAATTTAACATAAACAATTTATTTTTATTTTTGTTTATTTTTCCTTTGTAGTTTGGATTTGGTGCAGGTGAGTTTGATCCAAACGATTGACATTTGGAAATTAAGAAGAGAATTCTATTAGGATATTGCCTAAGAGGATCTCGCGCAGAGGGATGGCTGGTAATAAAAGAGGAGACCACACTTCCATCAACATTGAAGCTGCATACAAGCTATCCATGGATTCTTTCAAAGAAAAGGTCATTAACGTGCCTACAACATATCCAGGAGGTTGTATTTACAGGATTCCTGAAAACCTTCGCAAATTAAATGAAAAGGCCTATACCCCTAAAATAGTCTCAATTGGACCATTTTACCAATACAATCAAAATCTGAAAGCTATGGAAAATCATAAAGTGCAGTACATGCGTGACCTTTTTCGTAGAATACCACAACCAAGAATAATTTTTGATGCTTGCAGTGAAGACATTTGGGGATTAAAAGAAATAATCAGTAATAGCTATGCAGAGACCATCGACTTCGAAAGCAATGATTTTCTAGAAATGATGTTACTTGATGGTTGTTTTATACTAGAACTGCTCCTTAAATGCTCAAATGGGATGTTGATAGACGAAAACGACCCCTTATTCAATCAACCTTGGATGGCAAATACTATCCAGCACGACTTGCTATTGCTTGAAAATCAGATTCCATTTACCATCCTTGAGTCTTTATATGATCGACTAGCAGTACCTTCAACCTCATGCTCCCTTGTGGAACTCACTTTGTCTTTCTTTCAATTGACTTTGTGCATTGAGGATCCATTGTTAAAGTCGAAGGGTGAATGCTTAAGTGGCAAACATTTATTGGATCTTTTGCGCAATTTTTACCTTCCATCGTCTACTGAAATGGGGCCAAAGAGCGGAGAATTAAGGGAAATCATACCTTGTGTAACAGACCTCCATCAAGCGGGAATCGATTTTAAGAAGGGTACAGATGGAAACTTACTCCATGCAAGCTTTAGGCATGGAGTGCTGACAATCCCACCTATAAGCATTCAGGACAGGACAGAATAGTTCTTTAGAAACCTCATTGCTTTGGAGCAATGTTGCCATGGTTGGGACCATTACATTACTTCATATGTCATGTTCATGGATTTCCTCATCAACTCCACACAAGATGTCGAATTACTTCAACGTAAAAGAATTATAACCAACCACTTGGGTGATGAAGAAGCTGTTTCAGTTCTCTTCAACAATCTTGGTAAGGAAGTTACTGCAACTGGTTTCCATTTCACTGAGCTCTTCGATGAGGTGTATAACTATTATAAGTTCCCTTGTCACGAGTGGAAAGCAATCTTGAAGCGCGATTATTTTAGTAATCCATGGACTATCATCTCATTCATTGGTGCCATTATTCTACTCATTCTCACGATCGCGCAGACTGTATTTTCAGTCCTTTCTTATTATTTCCCCAATTAATCATGGATTTTGTTGTTTTGGTTAGAGTATTAGTTAATGTTGCGTTGTATTAGATTATGCTATTTAGTATCAAAACTACGTGAGCTACCTCTGTTTCTTCGATCCTTCTAGTAGAATATCTTTGAAGATCAATATTATCTCTGCTCAATTAATTTATTAAAAACTCTTTATTGGTATCACAGCATTGATAACCAGATTTGTTAATTAACAACTAAGGGGTGACCAGTTACAAGCATAATCAAACAATTATGACCAAACATCCGCAATTTAATCACTGATATCAAAGAGTTGTTGATATAGATAGCAGTTGTTAAGAAAACAATTGCAATCGAAACAAGAAAACGAATTGAGATGCAATCACACAAAGAAACACAAATATTTTACATGATTCCTTCTAGATTGAGGTATGTCCACATATCACACCGATTCCACTATGAAGAAAAACTCACAATTACAGATTACACCATTTCACCAAAAATGAGAAATATATAAGTACCTCATGAAATCCAATCAGGGTTTTATATAATATTAGTGAAATTATGAAAATACCCTTAATAAATTTCTTCATAAAAATACATAAAAATTATTTAAGTTGGATGAACGTGAAGGCATGACTTGATTTACTGTACCTCCTTGTTGACCAATACTATCACGCTCCACAAACCCCAATAAGAAGTAATCAAATATATTGCAAGTTTCTTATTCAAAGAAACATGCATTTTTGAGATACAGTATTAGTTTATTTCGCATTGTATCAAGGTATATGCAATTGCATGGAATCATGTTTGATGTTTATCAATGATGGATCTGATTTATGGTACCATGTATGGTCTTGGGTGTCTCCGTACAGATCGCTAAAACTACATAGTTATGACTATCAACCTACTTCATACTATAGTTTTATGGGAATTTTAGTAATACCCCTGAAGATTTGGAAATATTAGGTTTAACTCCTGCAAGCAAAACGAAAGATTAGGTTAGCCTTAAGTGAAAGTCAACCTCCATTTCATATACGAATCCTTTGATAAATCTAGAGAACTTCTATTGGCACCCCAACCAAATTTAAAAATTCAAAAATTAATAAGGTGAGAATATCATTCTCTAGCACTTAAGGAAACAACAGTATGTTTGAATATTTTCTTCTCTTTGATGGAGAAATTTCAAAGAGGGAAAAGCATGAGATTAACATTAAAAGGTCAAATTAGAGGATAGTCGTTGATGTCAATTTATTCTTTTTTATGGTTTATGGTCAATACTAGCAATTCGTAATTTTTTTTTATCTTTTGCGTGGTTACAAACAAAAATTTTGATGTGAAAATGTTACTTTCTATTTTAAATGGGGTGCGTAAATTTTTAGTTAGGAATTGATAAATAATAAAGTAATTGGAGTATCACTAGTAATTTGGAGTGCCAATATAATTTATCTAAACCTAGGATTTGAGAAAGAGAGATTCTATTGCCACATCAACTTTTGCTAACACCACCCCAATTCATGTGCAAATCACTAAAGATTAACACGAATCTTGGGGTTGCATTAGTAAAAGTTAGTGTGGCAATAGCAACTCTCTTTGAAAAATTCTTCGGTAATTTAGACTCGTCCCCATTGTTTTGTTGAATATTAGAGATACCCTTGTGTTTTAAAACTTCATAGTATATCTACTCAATTTATTTTCAATTCATCGTTTTCAACCAATAACTAATTCATTTACATAAAACCCAAGATTTTTCTCCCTAAAATCCATTTTTTTTAATTTCTCCAAAATTTCTCTTTATTTTTTACTTCCCAGAACAAGTCATCTTCAAGATCTTCAACCTCTATGGTAATTTTATCTTCGTCCACCATTTTTTACCTTGTTTCCTTTGTAGAAAATCCTAGATTTTTCTATCCAAAATTTCATCATTTTAATACTTCTTCTAAAATTGTATCTTATTTTGATATTTGAATGTTGAAAACTTGAAGTAAATAAAATCTTAAGTTAGATGATTAGTGTTAAATTTGTATTAAAAAAGATAGAAGATGATAGGTTTTGAGATGAAAATTTTGAGCTTTTGACTAGATGTTGAAGGTGAGGGCATTCCAGTCTTTTTTCCATTAGTCTATTAGAAGACTAAGGTCAAGAGATGCACGTCATCAATTTTAAAATACAGGGAATATCTCTAATATTCAATAAAACATATCTAAATTACCCAAAAACTCTTTTATAGATCCAATTAAACATATTCAAGTGTGAATCCTATGATTAAAATAATTTTAAATCACGATTTTCATTGATTCATCAAAAAAAAAAAAACTCAATCTGTGTTCTAATAACAATTGTTGTGATTTAATCCCCAAAACACACACATAAAGCATGATCTAGAGCTTTATAATTAATTAGAACCAAAAGTTTTGATTATCATATATCTACGAAATTTAAATCTCCATAACTTTTAATCAAAAATAATAATTCAAATTTACAAATAATTTCTTTACATTACAACACCCAATTTGTATCAATTTGGAGTGACCTCAGCGGGGGACATAGGGTGGGACACCTTGACGTGGTGGCACGTGCATGTTTATAGATGCATTTTACTAGTATCTCAGAGAAAATGCATCTACGGACATGCACGTGCCACCACATCAAGATACCCCCTGTGTATCCCCCACTGCGGTCACTCCAACATTAATCATTCATATAAGATCACCAATTAAGAAATTTCATTAAACCCTCATTTGATCGTCCTAGCCCCCGGTGGGTTAGGACCAACTATAGATTGTTCTTCAATTTACATTAAAAATAAAAATTATAAAATAATAATGTTTTATTCAAAAAAGTTTCCAACATATATCACCCAGACGGAAGCCAACTACCTTCCTCTTTTATTTTTTATTAATTTTTTTTAACATTGATTGTTAACTATATAATAAAGTTGTTCTTATAAAAGTCCATATAATTTTACGGACATAGTTCTTTTGAGGAGTAGGTATTAATACTTGTCCCATTTGTTAAGTGAGTTTATTTAATATGTATAGACTACCTCGCCATCCTACCTAATGCTTTAATAAATGGAATTGGTGACATGGTTTCAAGACTTGGCTTGACATCTCATCTGGTTTATGAACAATTTAATTCGATTGAAAGAAAGACAAGGTGATATATGTTGTCTTGGACGAGATAAATCATTTAATGTGATTTATAATTATTTATTCACTTGTATATATATATGGGAAATGTTCGGCACTATATTGTTTACCCTACATTTTGCCCCTGTGTGTTTTTTCTAACATGAGTTTTAGGAGATCATCTCACAAAAAATTAACTCATTTCAAAACTTCTAACCCATGTAGGATTAAACATGCAGGGAAAATGGTAGGGTGCCGAACATGACCCTATATATATATGAAATTAATTATAATTCTATTTGATAAAATAAAGTAGATTAGAGGATGTTTAATCATATTTTATTTAGATAACAAATATTTAAATTTAAAAAAAATTAATATATATAAAATCCCAATTGACTAGAATGAGTTTTACCGAATCAAACAAGATTTTCAAAATATCACCCCAGTAATCTTGCTTGTCTCGCGAGATTTTGCATTTGTGAGACACTTAGCCTATCTGTCTCGGATGAGATTTAAAACCATGATTGGTGGCAACTCAACGAATCAAAAAACACATCACTATTTGTGATTAATTAGTTCACTTTGCAAACTAATTAAACCTTTAGTCATATAAAAATTTTCTTTGCTTCTAGCAATCTTTAGGATTGGATGAGAATTTTCATGATCTTTTCAATAAACTTCCACATAAGCCATATAGTTAGACCCCACCATTAGATTACCTACTTTTACTTAAATAAAATAATTTAATTATGATTTAATATTAATTAATTTTCCCATTAAAAAATATAGTGTTGATAATATGACTCGCCAGTGGCATAATCAAATGACTCCATGACATGACAAGTTTGGGTACCGTAAATCTGATCGCCTCGGGATAAATGATTGCACTTTTCCAAAAAAAATGTATCCCAAGGGAATGGTGTATCCCTAGTCATACAAATCTACGGTTCCCAAATTTATCCTTGTCATTGAGTCATTAGATTATGCCACCTGGCAAGTCATATTATTGGGACTTTAAAAGATAACCTTAAGACATTATATGTTGTAGATACATATGCAATCCACATTGGATTGGGTCATCAAGGTTAATCCCGAACTGATCCAATAGATTGTCAGATCATGTTCATGGGTCCAAAATCCGTAAGCTAAGAATTTCTTGTGTGTAGGACTTTCTTAGGGAGATGGTGATAGTTGCCCGTAAATATGTAATGTAAAGTGACTCAGGATCCAATACAATGGCCCGTGCCTATAAAATAGGTTAGGTTTCTACGTGAGACAATTTGATTAGGAAATAAATACATTGATTAAGAGTCTCAAGATGTTTAAAAGACCAACTAAAATGTGCCACGTAGGCATCTAACTTATATATAGAAACGGGACACCGCATGGGACCTTGACTCATGTAAAGAATTCAAGTCAATTTGTGTTTGGTTAGAGGAAAAAAAATATAACAATACTTTTCCGATTTATGACAACAAATGCAAGATTTTAGCCACATTAAATATTTAAACATACAAGTTTATACATAGGGGCACGTTATTATAAATAACAAAGTCTGAGATTAAAGAAAGGATCAAGAAATGAAGGAGAAGGGACTAAAGGTGTTGGGGAGGATTCATAAATTCAAACTGTTATGAATTATGCCATTTTGGAATCGAGGTAACCTCACTCACTCTCTGTTTCTTGTTTAGAAGAAGGAATCTCCATGAAACGAATTGAACGGCTTAGATGGGTGGCGGTTATCAGGTAAAATAGATTAATTGTTAGAAAACATGTCCCGATCACTATGAATCTTGTTTATATATATCTCCATCAAAGATACATATTGAGATTGAGATGAGGGAAAGCGCGACTTTTCTAGAGATCTATTTTGCCTTCGAATCGTTATGATTATTGTCCCATATCTCTCACATCTAACCGTTTCTAATTAATTATTATAATTTCCTCGAATTATGGCTTACATGGAATGTATTTAGGTGTGGGTGGAGGGTTTCAATTCTCCACCCCGAGTTTACATGATTTGGACGCTTTACGAAGTCTGCCATGTATGGTCTTTTAATGATTATGCTTTCGTACTTTAACTAACCTAGCAAGCCTGCACCTTCTAAAAATTGTGGTCATTTATTTGAATTTGTGAATAGTAGAAGGGACAGTCCAATCAAAAATTTCGTTCTAAATAAGATTTGAATTGAATATTAAAAAATATAAATGAATCCATTGTTTTTGAATGAAAAACAATGAATTTGTTGTTTGGCATTGAAGAAAGCAATGAATTCGCTGCTTGGTATTGAATTATTTCTTCCCCAAAGAGTGCTAGATGGAATGAGTATTTTTTTTTACATGGCTTTTATACACTTTTTTTTCTAATTTTTTTAAAAGTGGGTGTGGTGTGGTATTTTATTTGCTTTTTTTTTTTTTTGGTTTGGAGGGGGAGGGGGGGGGGGGGGGGGGGGGGTTGTGTAAACACTACGTCATATTGCGGGATAAACGACTGTCTTGAACAGTCGTTTTTGACAAAAACGACTGCCCTTACAGTCGTTTGCGCAGTCGTTTTAAAAGGAGTCGCGATTAAAATGCGACTGCTGAAGAAAGTCGGAAAAAACGACCTGAATTTTTTAAGAGATATGAAAAGGGCAATCATGTAATATTTTTTTAAGGATTTTCTAATTTATGGGGTTCTCTGTTTTGGGAAGTTCTACATGTTTTGGTAACTCTTAGTTATATATATAGATATCTCTAGGGTTGTAAAATAATATGAGAAAATAGTGATTATTCTTTTTATGTTCCATGGACGTAGGAACACTGCCGAACTATGTAAATCCATGTGTTTTGTACGATTATGTTGTCTTTGCTATTTCAATTTTTCATAGAGGGGTGGGTGGAGGTATTTCTTCGCATTCTTTCTCTTCTGTTTCTCTCATATTAAACATATTCCTCTCTCTTTTCTCCCACTTTGAATCCATTCAACTCTTGTCTTAATTGCATCAAAAGAGATGGTAAATTAATCAACAATTTTGGTCGAAGAAAAATATCAGATCTCGCTATAAGATTCGTCAAAGCTTCTAATTTTCTCTCATATTTTGATATGTACTATGTGTTGTGCAAAAGCGTGAAACAAATAAAGCGAACTATGAGCAAGAAATTTAAAGTAAAAACAAAATAGAGAAAACAAAACAGAAGACACGATTTACGTGGTTCATCAAGATGCCGACGTCCACGGGTAGCGATGATCAATCCACTATGTCAAAACGAGATTTCTACAAACTTCTTTAGAAAACCCTAGTCCCCTGGTACACCCATTCTAATCTCTCTCTCTTGCAGCTCTCATTTCTCACACAAAGAATGAATCCTAAAAAGTACCCTAATCAAATCATACGGTCGTTAAAGGATCATCAAGAATTTGAGTTGAATTCATGACAACTCTCCAACACTATGTTAACAATCTTTTTTGAAAGACAAATTACATTTTTTTTTTTATAGGTAATTGCATGTTGTATTGTTATAATGGGTTAATCAAGTATAATTATTATCATTTCTATTTTTTTTTTCTTCCTAAGACTAGTAGTGATGCAGGTGAGTTTGATATTGAAACAATTAAGGGCTTGAAATTACAAAAGACTGATCTACATGCCCATTGCATAGGGATGGCCGGTAGCTGTAGCGGAGCATCGCAAAATGAAAGAAAAAGCCATACTTGCATTGATATTGAAGACCCATACAAGTTTTATATGAATTCTATCAAAGAGAGGCTTGAAAAAGTGCCTCCAACATACAAAGGTTGTAGTATCTATAGAGTCCCTCGATTACTTCGCAATCTAAATGAAAGTGCATATAACCCTCAAATAGTCTCAATTGGACCATATCACCATGGCAAACAAAATTTGCAAGCTATGGAAAAGCTTAAATGGCGGTACACACACAACTTACTTCATCGAGCATCAGAAGAAGGAGTAAGCTTGGATGATATTGGCAAAGCTATTTGGGGATTGAAAGAAAGAGCTAATAGTTACTATGGAGAGGCCATTGATCTTGAAAACAATAATTTTGTTCAAATATTGCTAGTTGATGGTTGTTTCACACTAGAGTTATTCCTCAAGTACTCGAAATGGGAATTGAGAGACAAATGTGACCCCTTATTCAATACAGCTTGGATGTTTAATGTTACTATGCGCGACTTGCTATTGTTAGAAAATCAGATTCCGTTTATCGTCCTTGAGTCTTTATATAATCTTCTAGTGGGGCGTGTGTCAGATCTTCCGTCCTACTCTCTTGTGCATCTCATCTTCGATTTCTTTGGACCAATTTTGAACATGGAGCAAGAAGTGTTACAAAAGAAGAGCAATCTAAGTAATGGCAAACATTTACTCGATCTTTTGCACAATTGTTACCTTCCCTCGTCACCTAAAACGATGACAACATGCAATGTGAAGTGGGGATCCTTGCGTTGTGCAACAGAGCTCAATCGTGCAGGAATCCATTTTAAGAGGGGTAAGAGTAATAACTTATTCGACATGTCGTTTAACCATGGAGTGCTAGAAATCCCACCTTTAATCATTCGAGAATCGACAGAGTGGCTATTTAGAAACTTTATTGCCTTGGAGCAGTGTTCCCATGGTATTACACATCACATTATATCATACACAGCATTCATGGATTTCCTTATCAACTCGACGGAAGATGTCGAATTACTTCAAAAGAAAAGAATTATAAACAACTACTTGGGTAGTGAGGAAGATGTTTCAGTTCTCTTCAGCAATCTCTGCAAAGAAGTGACCATAGAGGACTTTTATTTTACTAAGCTTTGTGAGCAGATGGAAGCATATTATATGACCCGTTGGCACACATGGAAAGCAATCCATTGGCACAAATGGAAAACGATATTGAAGCGTGAATATTTCAATAGTCCATGGGCAGTCCTTAAATTCATTGCTGCTGTTGTACTCCTCATTCTCACATTCATACAGACTTTAATTTCAGTCAGTCCTTATGTTCATCATTAATCTTGGGTTTTATGCCAATTATTCTCTATTAATCCTTATGAAGCATTTACATGTGTCCAAACACTTGTGCACCTTACATGCCCAATAGCAAGAAATCTGATTTTTCTTTCATACCTCAAGATTTCTGCCACAAATCATTAGGATTGGATTATTTCTATAAATAATCTCGAGATTAATTTTTTTCTTGATCTGTATAAAATTTTCAGGTTAATTGATTTCTCTGCTCGTATACACTAACACTATAGTTTACTCTGAGAGCTTTTGTCCCCCTCCAACAAGTATAGTTTTTTAAAATCTTCTAAGTCTTCCAAAAGGATTGTGGTAGTGCTCTCTTCTTGCTCTTTTGATCTTACTTCTACAGATTGCTATTTTTAGACCCTCGGTTCAACTTCTTATAAGAATAATGATTTCTGACTCCCCCTAAATTCTCCTGACGTGGCATATGTGCATGAACCAGTCAGATGCACAACTGCACATATTTATGGGGATGTGCAATTGTGTATCCCAATGAAAAATCTATGGTTCATGTGCATGCCACCTCAGGAGAGTTTGTGGGGAGTTAGAAAATCAAAACTCTTCTAATAAATGCCAATTTCGAAGATGAGTCATGATATTCTAACTTCCCCCGAGACGTGACTTGCAGTTGTGTATCCCGAGGAAAAATCTATGGTTCTATGCGCAGCCACGTGGGGAGAGTCAATTTATCATTGTTCTTTGGAAGATGTAAGAGAAAGTTTTAAAAATGCTATTGCAGCAGATGCCCCATTTGGTAAAAATACCCTTACCAGAGGCCAGCATAGTAATTTTGGCTTCTTGCATGCCCGATCTTACTTTCCCATTGACCGAACCACCATTTTCAATATATATATATATATATTGGGTCGGGCTCCAATCAAACCAAAACACTGCCTTAAAGAGGATTCCAACCTAATTTTCTTTATTTCTTCTAGACAAAAGAAATGAAATCAACAAAACTTTTGGTCAAGCCCTTAAAAAGAGATCAAATTTCCTAATGTAATTCTATTTGTGTGCTTGAATAGGGTGGCCAGAATATTGCATTATTGTGAAACCTTTGAAAAAGAAAAAACAAAGAAGTAAAACAGATAAAAGAAATATTGTTTTTGACGCTTCAGGGAATGATATAGAGTGAATGATCATTGTTATACAATGATGTCGGTCTTGCATGAGACTGGGCATAATTTTTTTTCCCCAAACTCCCCCTTTAAGGACATGAAAGAAGAGGGAATAAGGCTTTTAAGAAAAGAGAAAATATTATGACAGCTAACACTCCAAGTATAAAGGAAACAAATGATTGAGAAAGTCTTAAACTAAAGAGATTCTATTGGGTTTTCGTGATACAAAATCATCATCTTTTGTTTCTTAATGTTGATGGGTATTTTCCAAAGGTAGTTTGGGTAATGTCATTTCATTAGTTTAAGGGAGTCTCCTGATGGTAGTTATGGTCCATAAAACAGGATTTTCTCTTTGGTAAATAGTGTGACAAAGTATTGAATATTTGTGTGTGTATCTTTCTTTTCTTGTAATCTTCATATTGTTGTAATGGGTTTGTGACAATGGGAGTGAGATCGAGATTTCTTGTTTGGGTTCTTACTATAATTGGATGTAAAGATTTGGTAAGTGTAGAACTCCATTCTTGTAATTACTTCCTTGATTAGTGCAATTTACTTGCCGACTTGCCCGTGGATGAAACTCCATTATGGGTGAACTAAGTAAATCTTGTGTTGTAGTTGTATTAATTTCTCTACTCTCTTTAGTGTTACTTGTATTTCCTTTGCAACACATTCTTGGGGTTTGAATGTTGGAGTTGATTATTTGGTTGTTAGAGAAGATTAATTTTGATAGTCGATTTCCGTGTGTGGCTTGTGATCTAGCCACAATAGATTCCTATTGGAGCATCAAAATTTATAAACTAAAGAAAATCCTATTAATTCTAGTCTTAATAATCCTTCCTCAAGTAAAGAATGAGTTAAATATTTGCTATGTTGAAACAAGGATAACCTGATCAAAGTGCTTTAATAAAGATTCTAACTATTTATTTACTTGGGAAAGTAGATAAGAACTCATTCCCAATAGCAAAAGACTTGACTTCCAATAGTGTGGAACAGAAGAACAAAATTTGTTTAGTCGATCCAAAATCTATGGAATAAGGTTTTCTTATTGTCAATGAACTAATTAATCCCTAAAGTTAAAAAACAAAAAACAAAAAAGAATATAGTTTAAAGAGAGGACCGATGAAGGTTGGGTGGGGTCAGCTCAAGGCATTTAAATATAGTTCTCTACACCTATATGCTATATCCAAATCCATCTTGCAAAGTGTTCCATATCTCTATCTGTTTCAAGTAAGTCTTGTTAAAATTCAACACCAGCCCAAATTGGGAAAAGCCCACATTTATTGTCCAAGCCCAATAGTTATTTATAGCCCAATTTCTAGAATCTTCCTAGAGAAAACTCTAGATGTCTTTAGATAAGAGAAAAATAGAAGATTCTAGAATTATAGATATTTTGGTAGAAAACTCTAGACTAATAGATATTTTTAGAAAGTTCTAGATGACAAAATTGTAACCACTAGATTAAAAATGTATTAGCACAATCCTAGCCATTAGTTAAAGAGGTGCCACTAGTATAAATAGGGGTGAGTCCTCTCATTTTGTATTAAGTAGTAAGAAACAAGTTGTGAGAAATAAGTTGTGAGTAAGAGGTTTTGAGAGGTTGTAAAAAGTGTGAGTGTTTGTAAAAGTGTGTTTTTCTTAATAGAGTGTTATTTTCTTCTTCAACTTGTGAGTGATATCTTTATTGAGGGTATAGTACAAGTAAATCGTTTACTTGTTTATATCCAACATTTGAGTATTTAGAGTCGAGTATTCTAGATTTTTCCTCAACAATTGGTATCAGAGCCAGGTTGCCAAGGATCGATTTTGGTGGAGTTATCTTGAGTCGTGAGGAGTTTACTACTCTACAAGATCGTTAGTCAAGTTTGTTCCGTTCAGTCGAAGCTCTGTCAGCACAATGGGTGACCTTCAAGTAGTTGGAGGAATCAATAAGCTCAACAACCAAAACTACAACACGTGGGCAACATGCATGGAGTCTTACCTACAAGGTCAAGACCTTTGGGAGATTGTCGGTGGTAGTGAAGTTACACAACCGACAACAGAAGATGCCAATGGCATTTTGAGAAAATGGAAGATTAAAGCAGGCAAGGCGATGTTTGCTTTAAAGACTACAATTGAAGAAGAAATGTTATAGCACATTCGAGATGCCAAAACACCGAAAGAAGCATGGAACACCTTCGCTACACTCCTTTCAAAGAAAAATGATATAAAGTTACAACTTCTCGAGAACGAGCTACTATCAATCGCGCAACGTGATATGACGATCGCCCAATACTTTCATAAGGTGAAGTCAATATGCCGTGAAATTTCAGAGTTAGATCCGAATGCTGCTATTGGAGAAACCAGTATAAAAAGAATAATTATCCATGGTTTGCGACCCGAATACCGAGGCTTTATTGTTGCAGTACAAGGATGGCCGACACAACCATCACTTGTTGAGTTCGAAAATTTGCTTGTTGGTCAAGAAGCTTTGGCTAAGCAAATGAGAGGAGTCTTGTTGAAGGGTGAGGAAGAAGCACTCTACACAAGCAAAAACAAAGGTAAATTCAAGCAGCACGTCAGAGGTGGATCTAAAACGAATGGTGACAAGATAAGAGGTCATCAAAGAGTGGGAGGCTCTCGTTCAAGGGGAGCTTCAAAGAATCACGGTAATAGTAGAAGGTTCGAAGGCGATTGCTACAATTGCGGGAAGAAGGACCACATGGCGAAAGACTGCTGGTCTAAGAAAAAGCATGCTGAAAGTAATGCTGCTACTTCCAGTTCTAAAGAGAAAATCGAAGATGAATGGGATGCTGAAGCATCGTTTGTAAAGGAAGAAGAAGAAGTAGCTCTTACAGCTACATCTGAACGGATTGACTACGAGAATGACTGGATCGTAGACTCGGGGTGCTCAAATCACATGACAGGTGATAGACAGAAGTTGCAAAACTTGTCTGAGTACAAGGGAAGTCGTGTGGTGGTGACGGCTGACAACTCAAGGTTACCGATAGCTCACATCGGTAAGACGATAGTCACACCTCGTTATAATTCTAACCAGGTGCCACTTCAAGATGTCTACCATGTTCCAGAAATGAAGAAAATTTTGTTATCCGTAGCTCAACTAACATCATCAGGCTACTATGTCTTGTTCGGTCCCCAAAATGTGAAGGTATATCGTGACATCAAAATCTCAGAAAAGCCAACGATGGAGGGACGACGATTGGAGTCAGTTTACGTAATGTCAGCAGAGTCTGCATATGTAGATAAGACAAGAAGGAACGAGACAGCAGATTTGTGGCACATGCGATTGAGTCATGTTAGCTATTCCAAGTTAAGTGTGATGGTAAAGAAGTCGATGCTTAAGGGACTTCCTCAGCTTGACGTGAGAACAGACACGGTCTGTGCAGGATGCCAGTATGGCAAATCACATCAATTACCATACAAGAAATCGAATTTTAAAGCAAAAGAACCATTAGAGTTAGTTCACTCTGATGTGTTCGGGCCAGTCAAGCAACCATCAGTCGGCGAAATGCGGTACATGGTGACCTTCATTGATGACTTCTCTAGGTATGTGTGGGTTTTCTTTATGAAAGAAAAATCTAAAACATTTTCAAAGTTTAAAGAGTTCAAAGAGATAGCTGAAGGAGAAGTAGGAAAGAAGATCCGTTGCTTGCGCACAGACAACAGAGGAGAATATAGCTCGGACGAGTTCTTTCTATACCTACGAGAATGCAAAATACGTCGTCAGTATACATGTGCCAATACACCACAACAGAATGGTGTAGTAGAAAGAAAGAATCGACATCTTGTAGAAACTTGTCGGAGTATGCTACATGCAAAGAATGTACCGGGAAGATTTTGGGCCGAAGCTATGAGAACAGCAGCCCATGTGATCAACAGACTTCCTCAACCAAGGTTAGAGTTTGTTTCACCCTTTGAGAAACTGTGGGACATAAAACCTATAGTTAGCTACTTTCGAGTATTTGGATGTGTATACTATGTATTTGTTCCTAATCATTTACGTAGCAAGTTCGATAAGAAAGCAGTCAGATGTATCTTTGTTGGATACGATAATCAGAGAAAGGGGTGGAGATGTTGTGATCCTACAACTGGAAGGTGTCATACATCGCGGGATGTGGTATTCGACGAAGCATCTTCTTGGTGGTCCTCAGGAAAAGAGGTGTTGCCAGACTCAAGAGAATTCGAAGACAAACTACAACAAAAGATGGAGGAGCACACTATCAATATTCAACCAAGTTCAGATGAGGCTGGAGATCTGCATGACAGTGATGGTGATCAAGAGATGGCCCAGAATCCTTGGGAAACTGGTGTGTATCAACAAGAAGATCATCATGGAGAAACGGAAGTATCAACTCCACAATCACAACTGAGAAGGTCAAACAGAATCCGCAAACCAAATCCCAAATATGTCAATGCAGCCATAGTTGAAGAAGCAACTGCTAAAGAACCTGAGATATTTGAAAAATTCACAACGCTAAAGCAAAATCAGACCTGGGATCTGGTGCCAAAGCCAAAAGATGTGAAACCCATATCCTGTAAATTAGGTTTACAAGATAAAGCATCATCCAAATGGATCGAGCGAGAGGTCTAAGGCTAGACTAGTGGCTTGAGGGTTTTCTCAACAATATGGGCTAGACTATGATGAAACGTTTAGTCCGGTGGCGAAACTTTCACGTCAACTCAACATGGTGCAAAGAGTAAGAGCTGGTGTTGAGGGGGAGTGTTAAAATTCAACACCAGCCCAAATTGGGAAAAGCCCACATTTATTGTCCAAGCCCAATAGTTATTTATAGCCCAATTTCTAGAATCTTCCTAGAGAAAACTCTAGATGTCTTTAGATAAGAGAAAAATAGAAGATTCTAGAATTATAGATATTTTGGTAGAAAACTCTAGACTAATAGATATTTTTAGAAAGTTCTAGATGACAAAATTGTAACCACTAGATTAAAAATGTGTTGGCACAATCCTAGCCATTAGTTAAGGAGGTGCCACTAGTATAAATAGGGGTGAGTCCTCTCATTTTGTATTAAGTAGTAAGAAACAAGTTGTGAGAAATAAGTTGTGAGTAAGAGGTTTTGAGAGATTGTAAAAAGTGTCAGTGTTTGTAAAAGTGTGTTTTTCTTAATAGAGTGTTATTTTCTTCTTCAACTTGTGAGTGATATCTTTATTGAGGGTATAGTACAAGTAAATCGTTTACTTGTTTATATCCAACATTTGAGTATTTAGAGTCGAGTACTCTAGATTTTTCCTCAACAAGTCTCTCTGACTCTCCATCTCTAATATTTTTATAATCAAGTCTCCCTTAAATGAATGAACACGTATTCTAGTGTATGCTTACTATAGAACAGAGATTTGCTATTTTGAAAGTTATGTGCTAAGCTGATGAACCAATGGCACGACGCCAGTTGTACTAAAAAATAAAATGCTTAACTGCTCATAAATTTTCTCCCAGAATTTTCTCAGTGACCAATCACTTTTGCTCATTTAATACACATGGCCGGCGTCATGCTATTGGTTCATCAGCTTAGCACATAACTTTCAAAACAGCAAATCTCAGTTCCTTACTATATCAGTCTACCTCCCTCACGTAAATGCTTAATGGGGAACCTTTTTTTTAGTCACCCATTAATATTAGACACAACTGGTGACTATATGGCCCTGCTTGGTACACTACAAATCATTTGCACTGCAAATGGTTTGCGATGAATGATTAACTATTTAGTGGTAAGCATTGGAAAATTTCTTACGAATATTTTTTTTGTGATTGGTTGATCTTTGCAATAAAAAATTCCATTGTAATTTTGCAAATGATTTGTTCTACTTTTTGTGCCACAAATCATTTGCCGAAATTTCTTAAGAATCTAGGTGATCCATGCAAAGTTTTTGAAATGCAAATCATTTGTATTGTGTAACAAGCACCAGTAAAATTTATTTCAAAAAATTATTTGCATTCATAAATGATTTGTAGTGTACAAAGCAGGGCCTACACATATCAAAAAATTAACTTAATCCATCCATGATAGTTAAATTTGAGCATTGTTCAATGAAAATTCTAAAATATGGGTGTTTTAGAGTCTAGGGGATAACCCCTGTTGTAAATTTTAATTAAATGGAACTTCTATCAAATAAGGACCCAATTATATTTGCATTTCCTTAAATTTACATTTATACAGTCTTTTTCATAGTTCTCCTCTTGGTTGAGTGTATATTTTCCTCCACTCTCGGGTGTGTCATACCCAAGTTAAGCCTTGTGACCCTTTTATATTCATAGCTCTCCTCCTCTTTAACAGATCGGTCTTTTGCAGTAGTTGGTTGGTTAACATGGTATCAGAACACAAGGCACATATAAGTCATGGGTTCCATTCTTTTCACCCTTATGGGTGAGGGGGAGTGTTGAGTGTATGTGTGTGATCATACCCCCACGCTTAGCCCCTTCACCCTCTTATATTCATGGTTCTCCCCATCTCTAACATTTTAGTCTTTTGGAGTGGTTGGTTGGCTAGCAATGAATAGTACATTAAATAAAATAAAAAACTTATAATTATTAGTACATAAAGATCATATTTGATAATTAAAAAAAAAAATCCATTATAATTTAGGGATTATCACCTATGTACTCTAAATATTTAAAAAATGCATATAACATGATAATTTGAACTTCTTGCAAGCCCTGTTTTGCACTTTCCCCTTAAAACATTGTCTTAATTTTGACATATATTAGTTACTTGGATTTCTCGGTTAGGAAAAGAACACCAAACCTAGTTTACTCAGCCAAGTTTATGACTGCAAACTTGGCTGGTTCACATCAACTTGGTCTATATTTTCATATACCCCATGAATCATCTTGAACCTTTGACAAGCCAATGTGATATGCAATCACATTGACTATCTTGCTTAGTTGCATCCAAGATCAAGATGAGTCATCTAGGTTGCGGATGACTATTAAAACCGTTTCTTTCAATAATTTAGGGAAACAATTTGATATGAAGTAAGGTTGATGCTTGGTAATGATGCAGGTAAGTTTGATCAAAATGACTAATTGGTTGAAATTACAAAGATAATTCTGAAGGACCTTCACGCACAACATAGGGATGGCTCGTAGCTGTAGTGCAACAAAACAAAATGAAATAGGAGACTATACTGCAATTGACATTGAAGAAGATCCGAAAGAGTGGTCTATGGTTTCTATCAAAGAGAAGCTCGACAAATTGTCTCCACCAACACACTCAGAACATTGTATCTACAGGGTTCCCGAGTGTATTCGCAAAGTAAATGAAGATGCCTATACCCCTCAAATGCTCTCAATCGGACCATTACATCATCACAACCCAAATCTGAAAGCTATGGAAGAGCATAAATGGTGGTACATGAATGACCTACTTCGTCGATCACCAGGAGTAAGTTTGGATGATTGCGGCAAAGCCATTTTGGCATTGAAAGAAAAAGCTAGAAATTGCTATGTGGAGACCATTGATCTTGATCAAAACAATCATTTTGTAGAAATGATGTTACTTGATGGTTGTTTTATAATAGAATTCTTTTTGAAGTGCTTTAAAATGGAATTGAGAAACAAAGACGATCCCATATTTAATGTAGCTTGGATGCGCAAGCATCTCAAACATGACTTGCTAATTCTTGAAAACCAAATTCCATTTATTGTCCTCGAGCCTTTATATGATCTTTTAGTTGGGGGTATGCCAATTCGGCTCTCTCACTCCTTTGTTGACCTTACCTTGGTTTTCTTTTTTTCATCTTTCGAGATGAATCTAAAGGAGTTACGAGAGAAGTACAATCTATGTGGGCGTGCAAACCATTTACTCCATCTCTTCCACCACTGCTACCTCCCATTGTCGCTTGAAATTGAACATGAGGATTGGGATTTCTTACAATGTGTGACAGAGTTGAGACGAGGGGGAATCACTTTTACAAAGGGTGTATCTGACAACGTTAAGTTTAACCCTGAAAATGGAGTTCTAGAAATCCCACCTTTACGCGTTGAAGATGATACCGAGAGGATCTTTAGAAACCTCATTGCTTTGGAGCAGTGTTCCCAGAGAATTACCCATCACTTTACATCTTATGCTACCTTCATGGATATGCTCATCAACTCCAAACAAGACGTAGAGTTACTTGAACGACAAGGAATCATAAATAACCAATTAGGAGACAAGGAAGAAGTTTCAGTTCTCTTCAACAAACTCGGTAAGGGACTTGTTGTAAGAAAGTTCTATCTCGGTGGGCTTTGCAAGAAGATTGATAAATATTATAATACACCTTGGCACAAAAGGAAGGCAACCTTGAAGCGTGACTATTTCAACAGTCCATGGGCATACTTTTCATTCGGTGCTGCCATTGCTCTCCTCCTAGCTACCTTACAGACTGTTTTTTCAATCGTTTCTTATGTTCATATATGATAAGTCTAAGGGTTGAGACCCATGCTTGTACCCTCAATTATCTTTATATGAGAAATAATGATATCATTTCTTGCTCTTTTCATATACACATATAATATTTACTATTCTAATGAGAGAAGGCAGAGTAGAAGTGGTTTGACATGCCAAATTTTGGCACCCACAAATGCCCCTGCTTTTACGTTTAAACTTAATACAATCAGTGTTATTTTGGTCAAAATCCAAGAAAACTGCAGCCCACGCCCCCATGAATTATTTTCAAAGGAGTCGTGATACTTTGACTGACTAACCCACGTGGTATACTCAATCGACGCCCCTGACGTGACATGTTCGGGAACCGTAGAACTGCTCTCCTTGGGATACGGAACTGCACTGCATTTATTTATCCTGAGGAGAGCAGATCTACGATTCCTGAACATGTCACATCAGGGGTGTCGATTGAGTATGCCATGTGGGTAAGTCAGATTATCACAATTCCTTTCAAAATTCCAAAATTAATTTTTTACTAGCAAATTGAAGTGAGGAAAAGCGTTGCAAAGAGTCCATTAACGGCCAAAGATCTCTAAGTAGGGGTGTTAATGGGTTGGTTCCGGTTCGGTTCCTAAGCAACCTAGAATCGCAAATCATTTATTTTATCGGTTCCGGTTCTAATTTTAAATTATTTGGAATCGAAACCGGAATCAATAAAACTCACGGTTACCCATTGGTTCCGGGTCCATCCACATGACACCAATTGGAAAATTAATTTATTTGTTTAAGATTTCATATAAAATCTCATAAAAAAATATGAGATCAGAATTTTCAAGCAAACTCACTAGTGGTCCTGATTACACATTTTAATTGTCATAATGCTAATAAAAACATGGTTACTAATTATCTTTTTACATGTGTTTTCTCTCTATTCTATCTGGTAGTGAATATAATTTTCCTTCCTATGACAAGTTTCTAAGGAATTTTTTAGCATATGTATTGCCACTACAATGCCCAACAACACTATGCAATGGACAAATCAAACACACACACACACACACACACATAAAAAAACACCTTTTAATCTTTCTAATAATAAACTACATCTTTCCTAAAGAAATTTATTAAGATTATGTGAGAATCAGCCATGTTTCTAACCAACCGACAAGAAAATTAATCTTGAAAGTCATCAAAAGTTCTCAAAATTAGCTCCTATACTTTCAAAAAGAAAACAGATCAAACCCTAAGCAATCATTTTTTCATTTCAAACACATACATGCTCATGAACAAACATCAACAAAATTATATAATAAAGAAACCTTATAGTTCAACCACTCGCAAGATCCAAATCCACAAAAAATAGATCCAATAGAATAATACTCTATTTCTACACAAATTAAACAGAAATAAATTGAAATTTAAAACAACAAACAAAACTTCACCAAATAATTAGCACACATCTTGGGGTGATTAGCAAAAGTTGGTAATAGAGGCTCTCTTATTTTTTGACAACTTGGGAAACAATTGTATGATGGAGAATACCATTTACTTAGTCCACCAAATCAAAAAAAAAATATTGACAAATTGTGTACCATTTAAGAAAAAGAAAGGAAACAAATTAAAAAAAATAGTGGAAAACAAGAAAAATGTCAAATTCCTATATATAACTTGAAACTAAGCAAAAAAATCTTAATAACTACAAAACTAGTGATCTTCTTTTCCTCTTCAACAATTAAACATGTAAACAAATAATAAAGGATCAAGGAAAAGTCAAATTCCAATCAAAGCTTTTGGATTAATATAATTAAAATTAAGAAAAATAAAATAAAAATAAATTTATAAATACCTATACTTACTTGATATTTTATAGATCTAGTGTTATAATTTTATTCTCATCATCAGGGTCTTCTTGAACAATGGGATCACAATTCTCATTCAGATGGATTTCATCAATAGCCTTAAGCATAATTTCAAGTGCATAGTTGTCTTTAACAACTCCTTCATTAACACAAAATAACATATAGAAAAAATCATAATTTATAAGTAATTTAATAATGTAGCAAATTGATTCACAAATAAATTAAAATTTTACCTTCTAGCTTTTTTCTAATCCAATCTTGCATACATATCAATGTTTCAACAGTTTTTGGATGCATAGTAAATCGATATCGGTCGATTACTCTCCCACCAATACTAAAGGTTGATTCTGAAGCAATGGTAGATGCAAAAATCGCTAAGATATCACGTGCCATTTTTCCCATAATAGAAAATTTATGTGCATTATACTTCCACCAACCTAAGATGTCAAATGTCTCATCATCCAAACATTTTTCATTTCTTATTAAGTACATAACTTCTTTCAAATAAGACTTCAAATCTGTTTTCACTTGAATATTTTTTGAACTTTTTTCAAAGTATGTTTCAAAACTCTTTAACTTTGACATAGTGGTATTACGTGAGGTCACGCTACTAATTTCATTAGTATCATGACTCTTAAGTCTCACACTTACCAATGTGCAACAAAAAGAGGAAAATAAAACAAGGAAAATGTTGCAGTAACATTGAAATTTACATCATTTAACACATTGCTAACTTGGATGTGTGTATAGAACCATAGATGTTTTTCATCAAGATACGAGTGAAGCATCTATGGTTCTGGACACACCAATGTGTGAAAGGATGTCAATTTCAATGTTGCTCCAGCCCGACTCATAAAACAAAAGGGAGAGGAAGTCTAGTAATGAGTAATTAGCAAAACACTAAGCTAACTAAGGTTGTTTGGCCTTCTTGTTCAAAATTGTTGTGGGAGAGGAAGTCTAGCTTCTCTCATTCCTCAATATTTAGAATCGTGATAATCTAACTACCCCACGTGGCAAACTCAATCAACTACCAAGGTGTGACAAGTTCGGGAATCGTAGATCTGCATTCCTCGGGATACACAGTTTCAAAGAGTATAGATCTACGATTCCCGAACTTGCCACGTCAGGTAGTCAATTGAGTTTGCCACGTGGGGTAGTCAGATTGTCACGAGTCCAATATTTGTGCCACAAATCATTAGGAATCAAGATTTTGTGACACTGATACCTACATTCTAACACTCATGAATAATTAATGCAATATTCAAATCTATTCATGGAGATATTCGAAGAAATCCTTTGGTTTAATTCACTTATTAGGTTCTCCAGCATACCTTTTAGCAAGATTTTTGATATCTATAATTATCAGGATGATCCCAGTTCCAATAATCTTTTAGATGTGTCTTTATGTTTTTTTCTTCCCAATTGTTATCTCCTCATACACTACAATTTGTGGGCTTATGAGTGTGCTACAGTTTGTTTGGGTTTGAGATTCTTAGCCCCAACCCAAGCCCACCCCCAAGTTGTGTTGGGCCATCGGACTCAAACGGGGCCCACCCAAGTTGCACTCTCATCCCACGTTTTATACATGCTCACAAGCAAAAGCAGGACAGCTGACAAGGGGCAGAGCTAGTAAGGAGCTGGTGGGGGTAATTGCCCACACAGAACTTTGAGACACCCTTATATTTTCAATTAATTACATGTCTCATTTGTCCCCACTCCCTCACTTCTCTCCCCATTTGCCCCCACACCCTCACCTCCCTCCAATTTTTGCCCTCACAGAACTTTGAGACACTCCTATATTTTCAATTAATTACATGCCCCATTTGTCCGCATTCCCTCACCTCTCTCCCCATTTGCCCCCACACCCTCACCTCCCTCCAATTTTTGCCTCCATAGAACTTTGAAACACCCTTATATTTTCAACTAATTACATGCCCCATTTGTCCCCACTCCCTCACCTCTTCAATTTTTTGTTGATGACATTACCTCTTGAGAGGGACTTCTCAAATATTAATTGGAAATGACCTAAATGTCATTTTCTTCAACTTCTAACTAAAAACTTCTTAAATGAAAATCACAACTTATTCTTAAATGAAATATGAAAATCCAAAGAAAATTATTTCAATGCTTCTGATTTTCATTTTTTGTACTTCATTATAAGAAATTTAGTCCTACATTGACTAAAGAAAGAATAGTAAAGTACGTTATAAGCATTTTTGGCTAACTTATGATAAGAGCTAAGCTGAATAACGACTATGTAGACCATGAATTCTTGCACCCATTTCTCACTCCGCCTTGTCATTAGGAATTTCTTCTCAATTTAGAATAATCCACTTTTGCTAGTTTTAATTTTAGTTTCTTCACCCAAACCCTGGAACGATGAAAGATTCTCATCCTCTTGAGAGCATATATAGAGAAATCCTAGTTTGAATAATTTATTATAATCATATGCATATGGTTATTCAAGGGATCCTGACCCTATATAAAATTTTATGTTCATTATTTATTTATTTATTAAATAAAATATGTTGCTTCGAAGCAAGTTTGTAGAATATTGGCAATTCATAGAACCGAATTTAACCAAACCGAATCGATTTTAATTCGGTTTGATTTTGTTGATGACATTTATCCCCACTCTCTCACCTCTTCAATTTTTTGTTGATGACATTGCCTCTTGATCGGGACTTGTCATATATTAATTAGAAATGACCTAAATATCATTTTCTTCAACTTCTAACTAAAAACCTCTTAATTTCTCCCTAAAACCATTTATTTTTACTATACAACTAACCATATTTTGCCCCCACTACAGGAAAACCCTGGCTCCGCCCCTGGCTGGACAGGTAACCGATGAATATGGTTTTGCAAAGAAAACTAACTGTCTTTCCATTCAAAATTTTGGAATACTTAAGTAAAGACCTTTCACATTATGAGTGTGAGATCAAAATTTCTCGATAGATAGCCATCCTACAGGCTCGAGTAGGGCTAGCAATGGGTTGGTAAGCATATATCCATATTCACATCCAATTAGCGATACCCATATCCAACTATTTGTCACACTATTTAAAGAATATCCATTTCATACCCAAATTTCATACAAATATATATACCTCATTGTGAGGAGGAATCATGATGAATGCACACAATTGAGTATATGGCTGATGTGACAAGGACACAAAACCACACATCATGCCCTTGCCACGTCAATCACGTACCCAACCACATGCATTCATCACGGCTCTTTTAAGATATATGTAAATCTTATTGAAAATTTATCGTTTTAAACTTTAAATAAGTCTATATAATGCAACAATGACCCCAAACACAACTGTGGGGTCTACTTTTGTGGGGGACAAATTATATGTATGCTTCTATAATAAATTATATCATAAAAAACAATTAAGCTTTAGTCTCATCACTAACCATTTTTTAACTAAGATTGAGATTGGACCCCTACTCAGATGAAAATAGTATCAAATAACTTTTGTGACTTTAGATGATGCATGAATTTATAATTTTATAAGAACCAAAAATCAATTTGAATCCCACCCGAATCCATTAGAACTAGGCTTGAGAATAACCAATTTATGCCTAATGGGGTGCTAGGGCTGCTCTAAGGTACAACTCACCCCTTTAGGGTTCTTCCAAACTCAGACCAAACCCACCCATTGACCGCCCTATCCCCCATAGTTTTTTTTTCTTCATTAATATCATTATATTTTATATCACATTAATATTAATAATAATATATAAGAGTTTTATTAAATAATAAATAGAAAGTGTCATGTGCAAATGCATATGTATTTGAATGACTTATCTGTAATTTAAAATATTAATTAAATGATGATTTTGAAGATTACATAATAAAAAGGATAGTTTTGCAATTTTAAAAACTAACCAACCTAATTTTAGGAATGTGCAATTATAATTTTCTTGATTTTTGACCAAAATGACCTTGATTAAATTAAGTTAAAATGTTAAAGTGGGGGGCATTTTTGAAATCCAAATTTTGGTGTGGAACCACTTATACTTCGGCTTCTCTCATTATTAATATTAAAGATAATAAATGTCATTGCTAAGATAAAACAAGGACATTTAGCAAAAAAAATCCATAGGTTTATGATAATAGCAAAAAATGACCACTTTTTTTTTAATGCCAAAAACATTCCATTTACTATAATAACTCATATTTTTTTAATATAAAAATGCCATTCACTTCATCTTCTTTATTAAACCTTTTGTAAATTATAACTTCCTCCCTCCTAACCATTTTCAAATTTTACAAAGGAGAGAACTCTCCATTCTCACTCCAAAACCAACCAAATAGCTATTGGAATTAATAAAAATGATCCAATTATGAGAAACAACCAATATCTTGTTGATCTTGGTGAATCTTGTGTTCTATCCATGACCTATTGGACATTTTTATCAAATGTTATCCCTCTCTCCTCCCTTTATTTTATTTCCTCTAAAATCCTTTGTAAAATTTAATCCTCGTAGTTATACAAATGGGAAATGAAAAATGGTAGCAAAAATTTAAATGATTTTGCGATTTTTTTAGGGCATAGACCATAAAAAAAATTTAGGGAATAAAACAGAACTATCATTGAAGCAATACTTAATATATAATCGTTGAGGTTTGACGCTACAAAAGTTTTATTTACTTATAGTAATATTTTGTTATAAATTTATTGTTGAACCTCTACAATATTATTATAGTTGAACCTCTAGTTAATATACAATCATTGAGGTTCGACGATGTAAACAATTTTTATTTACAGAAGAAACGTTATGTTAGTCATTCGTCGAGGTTTAATGATAGGTAATGTTGAACCTCGACAATAGTTATATTCTAATGTTGAGCCTCGACACTACAAAATATTTATGATTTATGCCCTAAAAAATTTGCAAAGTCATTTAGATTTTTGCTACCATTTTCCATTTTCCATTTTCCATTTTCTATTTATATAATTACGAGGATAAAATTATATAAGAGTATACAAAGGATTTTAAAACAAATGAATAAAAGAGAGGAGAGAGAGGGATAACATATGGTGAAAATGTCTAATAAATCATGGATGGAACACGGATTCACCAAGATCAACAAGATGTTGGTCGTTCCTCACAGCCGGATATTTTTTTTATGATTTCAATAGTTTTTTATTTTTTTGCTAAGCAAGAAAGGAAATTATATTAAAATTGTAAAAAGTATACAATAGGGAGATCCCTAGCGAATTACAGAGCGAAATTGATTTCAATAGTTATTTGGTGGGTTTTGGAGTGAGAATGAGGAGTTCTCTCATTCGTAACATTTGAAAGTGATTAGGAGGGAAGAAGTTGTAATTTACAAAAGGTTTAATAAAGAAGATGACATGCCATTTTTATCTAAAAACCTGAGTTATTGTAGCAAATGAAATGCTTTTGAGTATTAAAAAAAGGATAATGTTGAAGTAACATTAAAATGTACATCATGGGGGGCATTTCTAACGTGAATGCATGTCAAAACCATAGATGCTTTCAACAAGATCTTACTCGTATCTTGATGAAAGCATCTATGGTTCTGACACACATCCACGTCCGAAATGTCCCCCATGATGTATATTTCAATGTTACTCCAACACGACTCTTAAAAAAATGTGGCCCTTTTTTTTGCCATTTTCATAATCCTATGAAATTTTTATTCTAAATGTCCATAAAACAAACAAGGAATAACTAAGCACAAAAAGAAAAGAAAAGAGAAAAAAAAAAAAAAAGCAGGACACATGAAATTTAACTTGGAAAACATTTTGTTATGAAAGAAAAAAATCACGGGACAATCTCCAAAATTCTCCACGATAAAATAATGGGAATACAATGATGTTTCTATTCTCTATCAAAACTACAGGAAACAATCTTCACCTTAGGAATGGTGGTTTACAACAAAGAAGAGAAACTAAATTACCTCAAGTTTCTGTTGGGGATTAAAGCTTCTAAAACACCTTAAAAAGAGTACATGTTTCTCTTCTTCTTCTTCTTCTTTAAGATGAAGGATACTTCAAATAGATTTGGTGGAGTTTCTCATTCTCTACAGTATCCTCTTTCTTTCTTGCTTCCCTAGAAATACACTAACTTGGGATGATAACCTGTAGTCTAATACACATATGTGTTTAATACCCTATATATACACCATGTGAGTCCCACATCCCCATTTATTACGAGAGGAGGGGAAAAACCTCACCAAACGTCAATGAATGGAGTTATGTCTCGTCTGTCTGTGTCTTTACTGGTTCTCTTTCATTTAATCCTACATCACAGTTAAGAGTAGAGCTGCCTACATTAAAAAACTTAAAGAAGCCATTAATTAGCTCAGTCTCTACTATCAACCTGAGTCTAAGATATATCCATAAATACTGTAGAAGCCCATGGGCCTAACTCATTTGTGAGAATTTCCCCAGATTTATATATGGCTCACACTCCCCCCCTTGCATGTAACGTGTCTCCTTGTAGTTACCCGCTCTGATACCATGTAGAAGCTCATAGGTCTAATTCATCCTCACAAAACTGGCTTGTAAGGTGATGATTGCCCTAAATTTATTTATAACCCAAAATTATGATACCCAACATGGGACTATCACTCACAAATATAAAACAAGTTATACCATGGTTTCAAAACTCGTCTGAGACCGAGACATATCACCCTAGTCGTCTAGGTATTAGGCATGTGTATGGACAAACAAGTTAATTTTTCGGATGAGATTTAAAACCCCGCGTTCATTTTTCAAATTTTTGAATGAGATGTCTCAAATGTATTGAAAAACTCATCCTAGACGACTTGGTATCTGGCATGGACGAGAGGAGACGCGAAACCGAGTTTTAAAACCATAATCTTATCAAGTAAATATGTTTGATTTGAATTATACAATCTGATTCTTTACCCAAAATCCAGTTCTAGAGTCCAATGTTACATGGATTTAATTTACAAAATTATAGTTGGCAATTCTTCCTTAATCAAACAAAGAAATTTAATTTTCCAAAACAACATTTTCCACCAGGAACACTTGACCATTATAATAGAAGTGAACTTCTATTCTCAATTGGAGAACGATATTAGATATCTCTGCTTATTGTGTCTAATTTCTCAACTGAGATACAAAGATGGAAGCCCTCGCCGTGTCGCCGCTTTCTAAACCATTAATCATCTGCGCAACTAACGTGTTTCCAATTAACGCCGTTAGTAACAGAAGCTCTCTAAGTTTCCTCTACTCCCACTCTGTCCTCCCTACATTCAAATGTTCCACCACCATTGCTACTCCATCATTAAGTATCTATCTCTCTCTCTCTCTCAATACTTTTTCTTCCAGATCTCCATTTATCAAATCTAATCATGTTTATCTGATCTATATGGTTCGATTTCAAGCTAACGATGCAGCGAAGTTCGTTGAAGCTTCGAAGAACTTCAACCTTCTACCACTGTTTCGCTGCTTATTCTCTGATAATTTGACGCCAGTACTTGCTTATCGTTGTCTAGTTAAAGAAGAAGATCGAGATACTCCAAGCTTTCTGATCGATTCGTTTGGAGAAGGTTTTCGAGAATCGATTTTAGTAAGTTTATCCTATTTTGTTTTGAATTTATTTCTTATTTTGAATTTCTTCTTTTATGTGACTTTCAGTTAATTGTGTTAGGGACGTTATAGTGTGGTGGGAGATCAACCAATGATGGAGATAGTAGCGAAGCAGAATCGGGTGATAATTATGGATCACGAGGAAGGACGAAGGACAGAAGAGTTTGTGGATGATCCAATGGTGATTCCTCAGAGAATCATGGAAGGATGGATTCCACAACATAACGAAGAGCTTCCAGATTTCTTTTGCGGTAAGATCATTATTAATCTTCTTTTCTGAACGTAGATGATGTTTATCAACTTTAATGGTGGGCTGATCCACATAATGCAATTTGATTGTCCTGATTGGTGATTTTTAGCCATTTGATTTGAGTATCTGGATAAACTTAAATCCAAGAGCCAGAAATCATCAATGGGACAATTTTTTCTTTTTTGTGCTAATGCTGGAGTGACACTGGAATTACTGCAATTTTTACATTTCTGACGTGGAATTACCGCAGTAAATCTAATGCCTCTCCCAGCACCACTCTTTGTTTTTTTTGGGTGTTGGTCCACTCAGAGGTGGGCCAAATATTTATGAGCTAGTCGCTTGTTCATGGCACTCGTCTCTATCTCCGTATGGAAAAAAAAAAAAGTAAACACAACAAATGTTCACTTTGCGCCATGTGGCATATTCTATATGATTGATTAGGATTAAAGATTTCACTTATTTAGGGTATATTTGATTGCATGGAAATCCATGGAAAATAAGTAGGTGAAAAAATAAGTTACGCGCACTTGATTGCATCCTGAAAATATCAGGAAAAAAAATCCAAGAGAAAAATAAGAGAAGAGAGAGAGAGAGAGAGAGAGATATGTGGAGTGAAGTGGCAATGGACGGAGCTAAAGAAGAAGAGAATGAGGAGATGAGCCAGGGGCAGAGATGAAGGCAAGGAAAAGAATAAGAAGGAGAGAGAGAGAGAGAGAGTGAGAGAGAGAGAGAGAGAGAGAGAGAGAGAGATGTGGAGTGAAGTGAGAGAGGATGGAGCTAAAAAGGAAGAAGATGAGGAAAGAGAGGTGGAGTGAAGTGGCGACCGAAAGAGTTGAAGAAGGGGAAGAGGAGGAGGACATGAACCAAGGGCGGAAGTGAAGACAAGGAAAATAATAAGGAGAGAGAGAAAGAGAGAGGTAGCGTTGACGTGACATCACTGATGTTAACCACAATCAATGTTGATGTTGGTGGCGGAGGTGATGGTGGGAGGGGAAATAAGAAGAAGAGAGGCGGGTTTTTTTTAGGGTGGATTTTATTTTCTTAGGATTTCATTTTTTCATGGGATAAGGTGAGAAAATGGAATCTAGTATTGGGTGGACTTTTTTAAGAAGGCGGAAATTTAATTTCCTTAAAAATTTTCAATCAATTGCATGGAACTTGTGATTTTTCATGTATAGTCAAACATACCCTTAAGTCTTTCAATGGATAATTGATTATATTATTATGATTTAGACGTGCTTGATTGACGCTCTTGACATGACAATGCACAAAATCATGGATTTTTTTTTTGGATGCACTAGGAAAAGGATTTATGATTCCATACCCATGCCACGTCAAAAGCATCAACCAATTGTGTGAGCTTATCATTAGTATATTATTATAAGAATAACGATTATATTAGATTAGAATGTGGATAAAATTGTAGAATCATATATTCGAATAGTTATGATCCATACATCAAAGTTTCTATCCCAATAATTTCTTAGTCAAATTTGCATGTGCTAGTCCTTTCTAGAGTTAAAGGTGTGAAAGAAGAAAGACAATAAAATAGATGTGCAACTTGGTTCGATTTGGTTAGGTTTGAGGTCAAATTGGAACCAAATCAACATAGGTTGATTCCACTAATAACAATCAGAACTAAACTAAATTCCAGTAGAACCAAATCAAATTAAAGTTGGTTCGGTTCTACGGATTGCCAATATTCTATAAATTCTAAATAATATTTTTTAATGAAAAAACAAACATAAAATTTCATACAATAAATCACAAATCTATCCATAAAAAATCATTAGTTTATTCATAAAAGATCACTAATCTATGTCCTAACTTAAAAAAAAAAAAAAAAAAATCCATAATAATTATTATATATATATATGGGTCAGGTTCAAGGGCCATATGAGAAAACATATGAGAAAACTTTCGTTTTTCAAAATAAGGGTTAGAGGTTTTGGATTGAACTGATTTTTTGCAAGGATGGTCACTATGATGAGAAGATCATCCTCACAAAAAATCAGCTCAATCAGAAACTTATAAATCCATCAAAAGTGATTTACAAATTAGTGATAAAAATTGGTAAAAAATCGACGGTCCACATTCTAAATCACTTTTAATGGAGTTAGAAGTTTCAGATTGGGCTGATTTTTTTTTTTTTGGATGATCTTCCCATCATAGAGATCATCCTCACAAAAAATCAGCTCAATCCAAAATTTCTAACCCATATTTTAAAATTTTATTTACCGTCGAAAGTTTTCTCATATGGCCCTTGAACTTGACCCTATATATATATATATATATATACTTATTTCATAAGAGTTCAGTTCTATACAAGCTTGATCCGAGAGTCGAACCAAATTGATCGATTCACCATTTTCGTAACTCGAAACCGATCTGCAACTTATTCCAAACCACCCAAAAACTACCAATTTGGTTCGGTTCTCAGTTTGAACTAGATCAAATTGCACCCCTACAATAAAGTTAGAAGGGTATTATTAGAAAAATGAGAGAAAGAGAAAGACAATATATAAAATTGAAGGGGTATTCTTGAAAAGGTATAAAATTAAAAATTATTTTCGAGATTTATGGCAAGATTAAATCCCAACTCCTCTTTATACAACAATAATAATTGAGATAAGGGGGGAGAGAGAGAGAGAACCCGACGTCTTGGTTTATTATATAAGTATTATATAATCTGATATTTGATAAGATATTCAAATTTAAATATTGATTTAGAGCATTTGACAGATTTTATATTAGTATTTGGATGTTAGATTATTTATTTATTTTTGGAGTGGGATACTAACATATTCCATCTCTCTCTCTCTCTCTCTCTCTCTCTCTCTCTCTCTCTCTCTCTCTCTCTCTATATATATATATATATATATATATATATATATATATATATATATAGGGTCCCGTTCGCCACCCTTAGTTTTACCACACACTTTAACAAACGCGTTTTGTCTTACATGGGTTAGAAGTTTCGGAATGAGCTGATTTTTGGTGAGGATGATCTCTATGGTGAGGAGATCATCCTCACCAAAAATCAGCTCATTCCAAAACTTCTAACCCCATCAAAATTGATTTACAAAAAATGGACGGTCCACGATTTTTCAACGTGTAAACATGGGGCTAAACATTTCGGAATGGGCTGATTTTTGGGGAGGATGATCTTTTAATCATAGAGATCATCCTCACCAAAAATCAACTCATTCCAAAACTTCTAACCCATGTAGGACAAAAAACGTTTGTTAAAGTGTGTGGTAAAACTTAGGGTGCTGAACATTTCCCATATATATATATATATATATATATATGGGTCCCGTTCAACACCCTAAGCTTTACCACACACTTTAACAAACATGTTTTGTCTTACATGGGTTAGAAGTTTTGGAATGGGCTGATTTTTGGTGAGGATGATCTCTATGGTGAGGAGATCATCCTCACCAAAAATCAACTCATTCCAAAACTTCTAACCCCATCAAAAATGATTTACAAAAAATTGACGGTCCACGATTTTTCAATGTGTAAACATGAGGCTAAACATTTCGGAATGGGCTGATTTTTGGGGAGGATGATCTTCTAATCATAGAGATCATCCTCACCAAAAATCAGCCCATTCCAAAACTTCTAACCCATATAGGGAAATATTCAGCACCCTAAGTTTTACCACACACTTTAACAAACGTTTTTTGTCCTACATGGGTTAGAAGTTTTGGAATGGGCTGATTTTTGATGAGGATGATCTCTATGATTAGAAGATCATCCTCCCCAAAAATCAGCCCATTCTGAAATGTTTAGCCCCATGTTTACACGTTGAAAAATCGTGAACCGTCCATTTTTTGTAAACCATTTTTTATGGGGTTAGAAGTTTTGGAATGAGCTGATTTTTGGTGAGGATGATCTCCTCATCATAGAGATCATCCTCACCAAAAATCAGCCCATTCCAAAACTTCTAACCCGTGTAAGACAAAACACGTTTGTTAAAGTGTGTGGTAAAACTTAGGGCATATATATATGAGTAGCGTTCAATGGCCAACAGTTTGGCAAACATTTTGGCAAACACATTTTTCAAAACATGGGTTAGAGGTCTTGGAATGGGCTGATTTTTGGTGAGGATGATCTCTATGGTGAGGAGATCATCATCACCAAAATCAGCCCATTCCAAAACTTCTAACCTCATCAAAAATGGTTTACAAAAAATGGACGGTTCACGATTTTTCAACTTGTAAAATGGGCTAGAAGTTTTGGAATGAGCTGATTTTTGGTGAGGATGATCTCCTCACCGTAGAGATCATCCTCACCAAAAATCAGCCCATTCCAAGACCTCTAACCCATGTTTTGAAAAAGTGTTTGCCAAAATGTTTGCCAAACTGTTGGCCACGGATAGGGACCCTATATATATATATATATATATATGGGTCCCATTTAGCAACAAACATTTTGGCAAAACATTTTTCAAAACATGGGTTAGAGGTTTTGGAATGGACTGATTTTTGGTGAGGATGATCTCTACAGTAAGAAGATCATTCTCACAAAAAATCAGCCCATTCCAAAACTTCTAGCCCCATGTTTACAAGTTGAAAAATTGTGGACCATCTATTTTTTGTAAACCATTTTTGATGGGTTAGAAGTTTTGGAATGGGCTGATTTTTGGTGATGATAATCTCCTCACCGTAGAGATCATCCTCACCAAAAATCAACCCATTCCAAAACCTCTAACCCATATTTTGAAAAATGTTTTGCCAAAATGTTTGTTGCTGAACATTTCCATATATATATATGGGTCAGGTTCAAGGGCCATATGAGAAAACATATGTAAAAACTTTCGTTTTTAATAAAATTTTAAAATATGGGTTAGAAATTTTGGATTGAGCTGATTTTTTGTGAGGATGATCTCTATGATGGGAAGATCATCTGAAAAAAGAAATCAGCCCAATCTAAAACTTCTAACCCCATTAAAAGTGATTTAGAATGTGGACCATCGATTTTTTACCAATTTTTATCACTAATTTGTAAATCACTTTTGATGGATTTAGAAGTTTCTGATTGAGCTGATTTTTTGTGAGGATGATCTTTTCATCATAATGACCATCCTTGCAAAAAATCAGCTCAATCCAAAACCTCTAACACTTAGTTTGAAAAACGAAAGTTTTTTCATATGTTTTTTCATATGGCCCTTGAACCACCCCTATATATATATATATATATATATATATATATGTTTTTTTTTTTTTTTTTTTTGAGAAATAGTCCCCCAGTTTTCAAATTGGTGACATGACTTAGGTTTTGTTGGATTTTGGTTTAATACTTGGATATTAGATATTTCTTTTGGAGTTGAATATTAACATATTCGATCTTATTAATATCTATTGACAGCCCTCGTTTCAATCATGTATGGATTCATTTCTTTTATTATTTAGGCATACCGTCCACATTTTGGTCAATATTAGAAATAGTCCCGTATTTTCAAATTGATGACATGCCCCTTTGACTTAGTTTTTGCATAAGAGATTTATATAAAACAAACTAAGTTCCCATACACCTTCAACCTTTGGCTAAAATATTTGATTTTGTCCTAGAAACATGTTTCAATCATTTACTCTAGGGTAAATTATTTTTAACCTATTCAACCTCATATGATAATCTATCGTAAAAATCATCGATTTTTCTACCCCAAAAGTCCATCCACATCCAAGAATCCTATTTTGTTCTTGGGGTATGAAGGAGATAGAATCTTATTGAAAATTAGATTCATCTTCAAGTTTACCTAAGGGTAAACATTTTTTAAACTATTCAATCTCATCTTTGGTCTTAAATGCCAAGTAAACTCATGATTTTCGATTTAAAAACACATTCTCGTACTTCATTAAAAATTTATCTTGCTCTTGAGATTTGAAAAATATGAAATCTAGCTGTTAAAGAAAAGGGTAAAAACTTTACCCTAAATTTTATTGAAGATGATTCACTTAGGAGAGAAAATCAAAGTGCTTTGACTAGGGGTTGATGATGAAGACATTTATGATAGTCTCTAATAGAAGTCATAATTTGTAAATATGGCTTATCTCTAAATTTGTTAAAAATGTATGTAAAATTAGTTTTTTCTACAAGCATGTTTAAACGACCTTTCTTTGGGATTTGCTTGTTATGAGTTTGGAATCCACTTGTGCATGTTTAGATCCTTTTATGTTGAAAGTTGAATGCATGTCTAGCAAAAGGCCTGGTAAAAGGGCTAAGAAAGTGTGATTGAGACATGTCCTCCACATTTTTTCTGATTATTTACGAAATCCATTATGTTTTCAAATTGATAGCACATCTCTTGAGTTCAGTCTTTTCAGAGGAACTAATGAAACTGACCTCCATACCATCATGCCCAAGGGCGGAGCTAGTAAGGAGCTGGTGGGGGCAATTGCCCTCACAGAAGTTTGAGACACTTATATTTTCAATTAATTACATGCCCCATTTGTTCACCTTCTTTCAATTTGTGTTGATGACATTGCCTATTACCTCTTGACTGGGCCTGACCTTCTCATATACTACTTGGAAATGACCTAAATATCATTTTCTTCAACTTGTAATAAAAAACCTTTAAATTTCTCTTTAAAACCATTTATCTTTAAGTTCTTCAACTATACTACTAACCATAGTTTGCCCCCACTACAAGAAAATCTTGGCTTCTTCCCTAATCATGCCCTAGATGAAAACCTTGTCTTCAATCTTTGGAGTGAAAAAATTTTGTCCCCACATCATCAATTTTAAGAATCTATCTCTTTCAAACTCAAAGACAAGATAAGATTTTTGAGGAGGTAGTAGTTGAAAGTAATTTTCAATAGAATGATAAAGAGTTCATTGCATGAGATTAAGATAAGATTGAAAATGATTGATCGAACATGAGGTTGAATTAGTTACAAATGACTAACTCTCAGAGATTGATGTAATCACTTTATAAGAAATGGCTTACCCAATTAAATCAAAATCCCTAACATGCATGATAGCACATGTTTTAAGAAGAAACACGTTAAAAATCTATAATTTTATACTATAAAAAGCTGTTGATAGCTTTCAAACTCTGTAGAGGATTTGTCTTCAACTGAGTGCCCACTGAAGTACTACTTCATAGTTACCATCAAGCCCGTGGCCTAGCTAAAGGTATCATTGGTCTAACTTAGCCAATCAATTTACTAGGAATAATGCATCAGACTAATTGGTGCGACTTATTCCTAAAATTCGCATTAAAGACTTATTTTTACTATTACAATGTGAGAATGATGGGTAATACTTACAATAATCTTTGTAACTAATTTTTTTAAATTATAAAAATGCCATTATTTTTTTGATTCGTAAACTATTTTTAATAAGTTCAATAACTTGGTGCTTGGCGGGATTTGAACCCATCTGATATCACCCAAAGACTTTACCAAATTGTTTCTTATCTCTATATGGTAATTACTATTGAGTGTGTTATCTTTCTAACAAGGAAATAACCTGCAATTGGAAAATCGATCTTTCAATTTTTGCACAAGCGCAAAATTGAAATTCCCAAAACATGATTTTGAGAAATCGGACAAGATGAAAATTATGGGATTTTTTTCACATAACTTATTTGATTACATGGGAAATTTGCTGGAAAAATAAGAAGGCAATTGTATGATTACACATTTATTCAAAAAATCATTTTTTTAAAGAAATAAAATCTGACCCAAAACTCCAAGGCAAATGATTTCCTCCCCAGGTCAGGAAATCCTCATGTTACTTGCTCCCAAAAAATTAAAATCATCGCTCACTTTGACATTTCCCAAAGTACAATCAAATTTCAATTAATATTTTACTGAAAATTAATTTTCTCTGAATAATTTTCTCAAGAAATAATCTTTTTTTTCTTTAGAAAACATTTTCTTCATAATCATCACATCCCATGGTGATCTTTTTACTTCTCATCTTTCATTTTTCACCATACCTGTAGAAATGATTTTGGGGGAAAACACGTAGTTTTCAAACAGAGCCTAAGCTGAAAATTCGCTTTTCGTTATAAATTGGTTCGTTTTACAAATGTCACTCAATTCAAACCTTCGTCAGCGGAGAGACAGCAAAAAGCAAGACTACCTGTTTGTAGTTCTCTGATTCAAGACTCCAAGGCCACCATTCTGTAACGCTCTCAACCATGGAAACCCTAGCCGTTTCACACCGTTTGTTTCCGTCATCTCCCCGTCTATTTCCAGCGTTTACCGTTAACGCTGTTGGCCGCAGAAGTTCATGCTCTCTCAGTTTCTTCAACTCCCGTTCATCTCTTCCTACTTTGAAATGCTCAGCTCTATCTGCTTCGCCAACAGGTCTCTCTCTAAATCTGCGTCGTTATTGGGTAAAATGGAGAAAATTATGAAAATTTTACTTTTTTCTGATTTTTCTTGTTCGATTTCTCTAGTTGATGATGCTGTGAGGTTCGCAGAAGCTTCGAAGAATGGAAATTTAATTCCTCTCTATCGTTGCATATTTTCTGACCACTTGACGCCTGTTCTTGCTTATCGGTGCCTGGTTAAAGAAGATGATAGAGAGGCGCCAAGTTTTCTGTTTGAATCGGTCGAACAAGGGTACCGAGCTACAAATGTTGTAAGCCTTGGTTCTTTTATTTTATTGGGTTCTTTTGTTTATTTGAAAATTTGGGGTTTTTTTTTTTCTTTTGGGTTTTTGTTAAATGGATTTTTAGTTTAATAGGGACGGTATAGTGTGATTGGGGCTCAGCCGACAATGGAAATTGTGGCGAAAGGCAATTTTGTTACAATTATGGACCATGAAGAGGAACGTAGGACTGAGGAAATTGTTGAGGATCCAATGGTTATTCCTCGGAGAATAATGGAGGGATGGAGTCCCCAACTTATTGATGAGCTTCCAGATGCATTTTGTGGTAAGGGGACTGGATCGATAACTTATTTCTTGCATTGTAAAATCCCATTACATGTAATTCAAAACACATAAGGACAATTACTCATAGATTTACGGCCCAATTTCAATTTTAAACCTTTGCATGCTTGTTTTGATTTGAATCCAATAATCCCTTTTTGAATGCATGTGCATGGAAGGGTGTGTTAGCCTGGATGGATCTATTGATCATGGGTTATTTGGGTTTTCATACTTAGTTGGGTGAAGGGCTTAATTCAGAGGGTTAGGTTGTTTGGGTAATTGCCCAGTGATGGATTGATGATACTCTTCATCTGATTTCTTTGTTCATTAGGTTCTCCAATTTTTATAGATAAAATCTTTGATATAACATATTAAGTTTCTTGTGAATTATTGCAATGAATAACTCGCATGGAGCTGACACATAGAAAAATTGGGGTGTACTAAATGCAATGCTCACATCTTGTGCATCTTTAGCCATAGACAATACTTAAAATATATTTTATAATTAGCTTAGACATCTTTCTATATTACATTTAAAATCTCTCGGTATATACATTAATTTTTTTATGTTGTAAATTCACTACAAAGATTTCCTTGAGATGTAGTTGGAGGGAAAATGCTCCTTTTTTTCACTCATGTACAGTTAGTATAAAAATTCTCTCCCAATATTTCTTCTCATGTACCAATATTAGTTATAAAACCTTGAAAACCATTTATGTATGGTCAGTGTCATTTTGAACAGGTGGATGGGTGGGGTATTTCTCATATGATACCGTGCGGTATGTGGAAAGGAAAAAGCTTCCATTCTCAAGTGCACCTATGGATGATAGAAACCTTGCAGATGTTCATCTAGGCCTTTATGATGACGTGATAGTGTTTGATCATGTGGAGAAGGTAGTTTATCTTTTGGCCCATCGACCGTATTTAAGTTATTACAGAAGACTAAAATTCAAGTTGGATATTTTTTTTTTTTCCATTTATCACTTATCGTGCTCAATGTGATTGTATTGGATAAGATGTGTTTTTTATTTTTATTTTTTATAAATGTGATAGGGTGTCACCACCCCCTTTGGAAGTGGGACTAATCCCTACGGATGCACCCTGCCACCGCAAATAGCCATATTAGGTAAAGTCAGGGGGTGGGGAGGCTCAATCTCAGAGCACACCCAGGTCGATGAACCACTGTTCCATCACTCAAGTGGTTAAAGAATCCATGTCAAACATCTTTATTTGGCACACATTTCTCATGGTCATTGATGGTATTGTCTTAGGTTATTAGTCCCTTTTTTTTCAGCCTAACCTATGCTTTAATTATTGTTCCTTTATCCTTTTACAATTTTCCAGAAATTTAGCTAATATAGAACTGAGGAAAGCATATGTTGAGATTTCTCGTGCTGGGAAATTCCCATGAATAAATTGTGACATTAATTTGTTGTAGCTTTGAGTGTTTTTTCCTTTTTCAAATGGTATGAGGTTTTGCTTATTCATTCAACTGAGGTATTGTTGACTATTCTCTTTTTTCTTCAGAAAGCCTATGTGATTCACTGGGTGCGGCTAGATCGGTATTCTTCAGTTGAGGAAGCCTATGACGATGGAATGAACCGGTTAGCACGTTTAGTTGCTAGAGTACAAGATATAGATATGTGAGTTGATCGTTTATACCCATGTTCCTTTTCCTAATTACCGTTTTTAACATTAGTTTCCTTTGAGCAGCAACTTACTGCATTAATTTGGTTGTATACTGTTAGCCCAAGGTTATCTTCTGGTTCTGTGAAATTCTATACTAGTCTTTTTGGTACTTCATTGAACAAGTCATCGATGACAAGTGAAGCATACAAGAAGGCTGTACTGCAGGCAAAGGAACATATTCTGGCAGGAGATATATTCCAGATTGTGTTAAGTCAACGTTTTGAGCGCCGAACATTTGCAGACCCGTTTGAAGTATACAGAGCATTAAGAGTTGTGAACCCAAGTCCATATATGACTTATTTACAAGTATGTTTGTTGTCTACCGTTTTCTATAATTTGGAAAAACTTACAAGTGTCATGCCTGAGTAATTTAGTTTATATTGTACATGTACTCTATTTTCCTTTTCTGCTTGTCTATATTGCGATTTTGGGTAGTGGTTTTCCTGATTTCTATTATATTTCTTTCTCAATCAGGCCAGAGGATGCATTTTGGTGGCTTCAAGCCCAGAAATTCTTACTCGTGTGAAGAAGGTGAACTGATGCTACTGCTTATGATACTACTGTGTTTCAAGACCCTAATTGACGTTCTCATTCGATCTGAGAGTTGGCCTTCCATGCACTATACATGACCTAGTTTTGGCTATTTCTTATCGTGTTATTATTCTTAGGGGTTCTAGATCTTGCACATAATGGCGTTCACTTGTGGTTTAGTATTGGTACTAAACAGTTTGGTTTACAATTGTATTGCATGTTTTCCTTCCACCTTCATTTTCTTGATATAATGGCATTAAAAAACAATAACAATGTGCTCTGTTTGTGTTTACAGACGAAGATTACTAACCGACCGCTTGCTGGGACCGTTAGAAGGGGGAAGTCAGACAAGGAGGATGAAATGATGGAAAAGCAGCTTCTGAATGATGAAAAACAATGTGCTGAGCATACTATGCTGGTTGATTTGGGACGTAATGATGTCGGAAAGGTTCTTTTCGTTTTTTTTTTTTTTTTTAAATATTTGAAATCATATTTAACTCATCCTAGTCTTTGTCTCATCCCCCATACCCTCTTCCCTCTCCAATCTATTTAATTCAACTTGCAAAGTAATGCTAAGTTTGGCATATTATTTTTCACTTAATAGGATGCATATTTGAGATCTCAGTGAGAGCTTTCTTATTTTGTATCGCAATTATGGCGTTTCAAAACATCTGATTGGTTGTTCTACAAATATATTTATCTTAGGGATGGTTCGTGTTCCTCTTCAACACATCCACCCAAAAGATAATACAGAACTTCCCTAGGTGATAGTATTTCCTTAAGCAGATGGTATAAGGTCTCTTTTGAAAGCATGAAAAAAATAGCGAAAACCCATATCAATGTATGATCACAAGAGGTGTGGGTTCATTGTACATAGTACAGATAATCTCTGGGTACTTGTTCTTTTTGTGTGAAGTCTGTGCAGATGTATGAGGCCAACATTCGATGATAAGAATGATAATTGTACCATGTTTGCAGGGCTAGGTTAACTCGTGAAAGAATATTACCTAAAAAAAAACTTGTGAAAGGATATTAAACACAGGTGCTTGGGACTTTGATTTGGCACAACCAGTAATCTGGGGCCCTCCAGTTAACACTTAATTCATGCTCATGTTATCTACTTATGTGTTCTGTATTCTATTATTTAATCCATATTCCATTTTCTTCCTTTAACTGTATCATTAGATATTATACTTTGAAAAGTGATATGAATGACAAGAACTTGTATCTAAATGGCCTATTGCTGCAGGTCTCAAAACCTGGTTCTGTGAAGGTGGAGAAACTGATGAATATTGAACGTTACTCCCATGTGATGCACATCAGCTCCACAGTGAGAATATCTGCCTTCTGTTCTATTTGTGGATCAATTTTGACACAATTAAACTAATTTGAACTCGTAATTTTTACTACTTAATGAGGTAGGTGCAAGTGCATCACCAATCTCATGTGAATCTCTAAAATATTGCCATAACCATCTTGGCATGGTATAGTAAGATGGTTTCAGGGGGCACCAATGTGATCAACTTTGTACATAGGTGACACTGATTTAACTTAATATTGACTCATTTTGTTTCGTATTGACCAAGTACACACCAAAACTGTGTCTATAATGCTTGATCTAGATAATACCTAATTACAGGTATAAATGATGATGATGTTCATACTGATTTTGATTGGCAGTGATAAAGTATTGAATAATAGTTGCAATTAAACATTCATACTTTTATCATCGACTGAAAATTCATGATGCATGAGGCAATATTTTAAATATGCCTAGCAGGCAAGCACACAATTCTGGTCTGTCTGTCTATGGTTTCTGAATCTTTTGCATTGTTTATGTCATTCTTTTATTTGTTTTTATGTCTAATATGTGCATATATATAGTTCCTCAATCTTTCGAAGGTTTATATGTTAGAGAAAAAGATTTTTCTATATGTACTGGCACAAAGCCCTAAGGATAATCCCATGCCTTTTTGCAGGTTACTGGAGAGTTACTTGATCATCTGACATCCTGGGATGCTCTACGTGCTGCATTGCCCGTTGGAACAGTTAGTGGGGCACCTAAGGTTCAGTAACTGGCCCTATTCAATTTCTCATCTTTGACTTTTCATTATTCAATTTTCTATTCTTCGTATAGTTGGTTGTTTATCTTGAGTAGTCTGAGTTTCCGCCAAGGATACGGAATCTTTGTGCTAGTTACATGGACGAATACTCTAAGCCAGGAAAAATGAGTGGGAAGAAGACATCCTTCCCTGGGTGTTATATACACCTCATGTGCTTTCAGCAAAATCAGGTCACCTAACCATTCCGGTTATTGCATTATTGGACTTTACCCAAGAAATGCCTGCAAATTGGATTTGTTAGTACACCAATCAGACCAATGTGGGGCTCATAAAATGGTGAGTCTGGATATAGGGAGGGAACTTTTTTCCAGTCTAGTCCTGGCTTTAGTATTCTCCTCCCGACAATTTGGCCTTACTTCTGAATTCTCATGGCCATGAACATAGAAATCTAAAGGCCTTAGTCTGAGTTTCTGAATAAATTGTTTCATCTATAAGCCAGTTTATATTTGTATTTAACTTAATCTCCCTCGAGTTCTTTCTTGTTATTTACATTTTTATCTCCTCCAATGCAAAGCAGGTGAAAGCCATGGAGTTGATAGATCAATTGGAAGTCACAAGACGAGGACCATATAGTGGTGGATTTGGGGGTATCTCATTTACTGGTGATATGGACATTGCACTTGCTTTGCGCACCATTGTTTTCCCAACTGGGACGAGTTATGACACAATGTACTCATACAAGGATGTGAACAAACGTCGTGAATGGATTGCTCATCTTCAGTCTGGGGCTGGCATTGTAGCTGACAGTGATCCTGATGATGAGCAAAGAGAGTGCGAGAATAAAGCTGAAGGTCTTGCACGTGCCATTGATCTTGCAGAATCAACATTTGTGAAGAAAGTTTGATGCATCTCCAACTGTCTAGCTTTGTTTTCCATTAGACTTAGAGAGCTCTGCATATACAACTTTGTTTTACCTTTTTTTGTTAGAGTGTTTGTTTTTTACTGTTTGATCAGAGTTGAAATGCCTTCAGTGAAAACAGTGAGGTCAAGCAGATAATCGAAGGAATTCCTTGGTTTTTCTAAATTTTTTCTTAGGGACAACGATCTCTGCTTGAAATTTTCAGACATCTGCACACCATTTGATAAGATCAAATCAGAATTTTATTGCAGGACTATTTAATAAATGAATGAACTTGAACTTGATTTTTGGTGGGTGACATCTTAAATCATGATCAAATTTATTCAAATATTAAGTTTGACAGGTGCTAAAAAGAGATAATTAAATCTAAATTTTTATGAATATAATACAGAATTTTTTGTTTAAATATAGAATATTTATATAATAATATTAGCTTTCCTTAATTTTTATTGATCGTGTTACTTATCAGCTCATCGGTTGATAATGATTTTGAATTGAGGTGGATTATTAGCAGCCATTTTTTTACTCGTGTTATTGTTATTTTTTAATAAACAATGAAATTACTCGTCACACCCAGTTTAAAAAAGACTAATTTTTTGTTCAGTAGGAAGATAGTGAAACTTTTAATTGAGACTTGGTAGGATCTTATTAAATGTCCTTGAAAGTAGGGTGCACATGTTGGTTCAAATCAAGAATTGAATCAAGCCGTGAGTTTTGGATTGGTTTGGTTGGATTTGAATTGACTATCGATTTGGTTCTAGGTTAAAAAGTGAAGAACTGATTGATTTGATTTAATTCTTGGTTCAAATATTGTAAAAAATTGAACCAAATTGAGAATCGAACATAGCAGTAAATTATATATCAATGGTTCTCTTTTGGTGGTGTCGTGTTGAAGAAGATGAAGGAAATAACATTATGTTGTTTTGCTAGGCGTGGAATTTTGAAACAAAACTTATTAAACTTTATTCACTTAAAAAAAATTAAAATAATAAGTTTTGAAACGAAACTATTATATTTTGCTGACTATCAAAACATAAAAGAATGAATTAATATTCGACTTCCTATTAGTTTTCAATTGTTTAATAAAACAAGAAAATAGGCATTTGTTAAGTAGTTGACCTTTGAAGTGGGCAGCCCGCTTCAAATTTTGAAGGAACACTCCTAGTAGCAAGATATGTGGTGTTTTGAATTTATTTCACACCCCTACACTTTCACAAAAATTTAAAATACCTCCTTAAAAATACCACGTGTAATCCAATAGAAAGGGTTTCTTCAAAGTTTTGAAAGAGACAACTCGCTTCAAAAAAAATTTCCTTGTTAAATATGATACAATGCATCAAATTTGATGCACATTAATATGAAATTTAATATATGCACAATACCTAAGAACCGAACCAAACTAAGATCGGTTAGAGTTGATTCGGTTCTAAACTATATTCAATTCGATTTTGACTCAAAACTTGTAGAACTGATCAAGTTCAGTTTAGTTTTAATATATCCCCCAACTCAAATCGTGTGCACCCTTATCTGAAAGGACTTGGTAGGAACTTAGTTCAGATAAGGACATTATAAGAATCTACTGAGTCTTTTTAAGAAGATTTGATAGAATCCTATTGAATCTATGTTAGAGAATTCTCTACTAACCTACTAAGTGAAGTTTCATTTGAAATTTTTTTTTTTTTTTTTTTTTTTTGCTATTGTGTTTTCTAAAAACTCTTAGATTAGGAGTGAAAATGAATTGAGATTTCCACCATCATTGATAACCTACTTTGCAAACTCTCAAGATATTGCTTTTTGTAACATAAAATCCTTGTTAAAACTTACATAAGATTTGGTTTGGATGGTGTGTGTGGCTGAGAAAAACTAGAAATAAAAGGTAGGTGCAAGTGGTGCACTACTTTTGAAATTCAATTAAAGGTAAATAAAAGTTCAATATATTATTAAGGTTCACTAAGTAATCCCCCCACCCCTATAGTTTTTTGCACAAGATGATGAAGACAAGTGGATTTTAGCCTTCAAAGATCGAAGTCCAGACTCAAGACTCAAGAGGGTAGGGCTGTCAATGGATTAGATCAGATCCGAAATCCGATCCATTCCGATAACTTGGAGTCTGGGTTGATGTTTTGAATTCCAATAAGGATCTCATCCTATAAGGTTTCGATCCGATATTTTATTGGATCGGATTCGGATCAACGACGTCTCGAGCAAATAATATGTTAGAAAATATATAAATTATATTATATTTTTGTTGAGATGTATGAAGTTTATTTAGATTTTGTATATAAATTAGGTTTGGTCCAATCCGATTATTAATGGATTGGATCTAGATCTTAACATAGATTCCCGATAAAAAAATCCCGATGTGATAAGGGTCTGATCGGATCAGTCCCAGATCCGATCCAATCTTTTATTGGATTGGTACCAAATCAACCCCAATCCGATCCATTGACAACCCTACAAGAGGGTATATAATATGTCATTCCGTTTGGAATTTAGAAAATATAAGGAGCGTATATCTAATAACTACTAAAACCTGTAACTTAAAAGAGTAAAGGAGAGAGGCAAAAAGCAAGAAACCTCGGCCCTGAAGGCTTGTAGAAAGTAAAAGAAACGAAGGGGAGATGGAGAATGAGATAAGCTCTAATAAATGTCATTATCGCTTGAGAAGGGTACCATTATCAGCCCCAGAAGAACTTCTTCTTGCCTTAATTCAGGACCAACACCATCCTCCTCTTTCCCTTGTTTGGATTTCGATGGTCGAGTTTTCTCGTATTCTGATTCGATATTTCCCATCCCAACAACAACTGTTCCTAGTTTCTCATTTCCTTCTGTGCCGTGCTACCCTTTAAGACAGAGAAAGTCACACTTTCTAATTTCTCTGTCTCTGATATTGTATCTTGTACAAGAGGAAACACAATTCCCTCTTTTGGAACAATTTCTTCCACAAAGCTTCCAACCACAACTCATTCATCATCTTCCATCATTCATGGGGCCATCAGAGTTTCAACAAGCATCACTATTTCGTTACTCTCTCTCTCTCCTACTCTTTTTTTTTTTTTTTTTTTTCTAAATCATTTTAAATTCGTCATTCCTAATTGATCTGAAATGTTAAAAGTTCTTTAGTTTTACTGATCAATATGAAGAACAGTTAACCGAATGGAAATCGGTTGGGATGGTGGGTGGATGGGTAAAACTAGCTTTACCCACTTTTTAAGTGAGTGAGACAAGTGAAAAAACGAAAGGTGGGTGCAAATAGTCCCTTTTGAAATTCGATTAAGATTGCATAGAAAATAATAATAATACTATTAAGGTCCACTAACAACCCGGAGTGGTTGGCTCCTTGGCAAGTATGGATCGATAATCAATTAAGGTTACATAGAAATAGAAATATATATATATGAACAGCGTTCCTAAGACTCATATTGGGACTCACATTACGACACACCGTTTTGTCTTATATGGGCAAAAATATTTGGAATGGGCTGATTTTTTGTGAGGATGATCTCTATGGTGAGGAGATCATCCTTGCCAAAAATCAGCTCATTATAAAACTTCTAGACCGTCCAATTTTTGTTGAAAAATTATAGACCGTCCAATTTTTGTTGAAAAATTATAGACCGTCCAATTTTTGTTGAAAAATTATAGACCGTCCAATATTTGTAAATCAATTTTGATGGGGTTAGAAGTTTTGGAATGGGATGATTTTTTGCCAGGATGATCCCCTCATCACAGAGATCATCCTCACAAAAAATCAGCTCATTCCAAACACTTTTGCCCATATAAGACAAAACGGTGTGTCGCAATGTGAGTCTCAATATGAGTCTTAGGAACGTGACCCTATATATATATATATATATATATATATATATATATATATATATGGGAGCGGTTCGGCAGCCCTAAAGTTTGCCAAGTTTTGTGCCAAACATTTTTTGTAAATCACTTTTGATGAGATTAGAAGTTTTGGAATAGGGGACGGTTCAGCAGCCCTAAAGTTTGCCAAGTTTGGTGCCAAACATTTTTAAAAATATGGGTTAGAAGCTTTTGAATGAGCTGATTTTTTGTGAGGATGATCTCTATGATGAGGAGATCATCCTCACCAAAAATTGACCTATTGCAAAACTTTTAACTCCATCAAAAGTGATTTACAAAAATTGGACGGTCCACGATTCTTCAACTTGTAAACTAGGGTTAGAAGTTTCAAAATGAGTTGATTTTTTGTGAGGATGATCTCTTCACCGTAGAGATCATCCTCACAAAAAATCAGCCTATTCCAAAACTTCTAACCCCGTCAAAAGTGATTTACAAAAAATGTTTGGCACCAAACTTGGCAAACTTTAGGGCTGCCGAACCGCTCCCATATATATAGGGGGCGGTTGAAGGGACGTTTTGGAAACGTCTTAGAAAACCATGATTTTAAATCGTTGGATGTGAGAAAATAGACGGTGCAGATGAGAAAACATATTAGTTCCAACTAAAGAAACCTAGTTTCTTTTATTTAAAAAAACTCCCTCAACTTTTTTTTCTTTTTCTTTTTCGTTTTTTTTAAAACAACTAACTCTCTGTTTTCTCTCTCAACAGACGAAGGTTTTTCTCTTGACAGAAGAACTCAACCTTCGTTTTTGTTTTTTTTTTTTGTTTTTTGTTTTTTGTTTTTTTTTTTTAACTAACGATCTCTGTTTCATTAAAGGCACCCTTCGTTTTCTCTCTCGACAGACGAACTCAACCTTCAACTGAAAACCCAGTGTCGTTGTTTCTTTGTTTAAGAGAGGGAGAGAGAGAGAGAGACTACGCACCATTTCTCTCGACAGACGAAGGTTTTTCTCTCGATAGACAAACTCAAACTTCGTTTTCTCTCGACAGACGAACTCAACTTTCGACTGAATACTCAGTGTTGCTGTTTCATTAAACACCCTTCGTTTTCTCTCTCAACAGACGACCCAATGGGGCTTGCATTATGGTATTTATGATTTTACACGGCTCATCGACACTCCTAGCTGTTATATGAATTGTGGTGTTGTAAAAGTTGGTGTGGCAATAGCACGTGAGATCGCATAAAAACATCCCCAAATTAGCAACCCAAACTTGAAAAAAAAAAAAAACAAAAATAAAAATCGTCTCTCTCTCTCTCCATCGGCTGCTCCTCCACTTCGTCTTCTCCAAGCTACTACACGTACAGGTATAGTTGCTCTTTCTCTCTCTCTCTCTCTCACTCTTTGTCTTTGTCTCTGTCTCCGTCTCCGTCTCTTTATTTTAAAGCTCGGCGGATATCAAAATAACTCGGATATCGGACGAGTCAATCTGTTGAACGATTCACATTTAATATCTCAATTTAAGATCAGAGATTGAGATGACTTAACTCTCTCGAGTTGTATCGGACAAGCTTTAAAAATCATTACTATAATAACAGTAATTTCGTATTTAGTAGGGGCGTGGGTTTGATGCGAATTGTTCTGTTTAGGGTTTCAGACAACAACTACTTTAAACAACTAAAAAGACTGCTTCTTTGCCCTTCTTCTGTCCATCCATTTTTTGCTTCATCAAGAGAAATGGTGCGTAGTCTCTCTCTTTCTCTCTTAAACAAAGAAACAACGACATTGGGTTTTCAATCGAAGGTTGAGTTCTTCTGTCGAGAGAGAAAACAAAGGGTGTCTTTAATGAAACACAGATCGTTAGTTAAAAATAAAAAATAAAAAAACGAAAAAACAAAAACGAAGGTTGAGTTCGTCTGTCGAGAGAAAAACCTTCGTATGTCGAGAGAGAAAATAGAGAGTTAGTTGTTTTAAAAACAAAAAACGAAAAAAAAAAAAGTCAAGGGAGTTTTTTTTTTAAATAAAAGAAACTTAAATTCTTTAGTTGGAACAGACGTGTTTTCACATCTGCACCGTCTATTTTCTCAGATTCAACGACTGAAAATCATGATTTTTTAAGACATTTTTCAAAACGTCCCTTGAACCGCCCCCATAATATATATATTATTAAGGTCCACTAACAACCTCGAGGGGTTGGCTCAATGGCAATTTCGGATCGACAAACAGTTGATGCCCATAGATCATGAGTCTCAAGGTTTGGTCTCCTTTCTACAAGGATACCGATTATAAAAAATAATTTACATTGCATTTGGATAAAGTTTCTTGACGATTTCTACTCCTACGAAAGCTAACAAATATTTGGATAGATTTTTAATTTTGTGTGAAAAGATTTTTGCACTTGTGGGGAGAGGTTTTTTGTTCTTTTTTGAGAAGCTTTAAGAATTTGCTCTTTAATAAAGAGATTTTTTTGCTCTTGTAAGAAGAGATTGAGCTTTTGCTCTTGCACGGAGAGATGTATTCACACGGGACCTTAGTTACTATTGCCATACCAACATTCCTTCGCAAAAGTTGATGTGGTAACCAGTTAAAAATAAATAAAATTAAAGAGCTTTACTAGTGGACTTAGCCTTTAGAGAACCCAGTCAAGATGCAAGACCGTTGGAATTTAGAAAATGTAGAAACTTAAAAAGAGTAAAGTGAGAGCAAGAATGTCCTGCCCCTTCGTATCCCGAAAGCTTGTAGAAAAGCTGTTTCTTCTTCTTCTTCTTCTTCTTCAACCACATACAGTGATTCCATTGGTGTGGTAAAAGAAAAAAGGGTCGGGGGGAGATGAGGTCTAATAATTCTCGCAATCGTCCCTATCGCTCGAGAAGGGTACCACTACCAATCCCAGAAGAACCTCTTACTCTTACTTCTTCATCTTGCCCTAATTCAGGACCACAACAACCCTTCTTTTTTCCACCAACAACAACAACTCAGATTGCAACACTTCCTTCTTTCACATTATCTTCTACACCTCCTTTTAACACCGAGAAAATCACATTCCCTACTTTCTCTTTCTCTGATTCTGTTGTATCTTGTAGCGGAGGAAACACAATTCCCTCTTTTGGAACAACTTCTTCCACAGTGCTGCCAACTACGTCTCATTCTTCATCTTCCATCATTCCATTTCCATCCCAATTTCAACTATTTGGTTAGTATCTCGCTCTCCTACTCTTTTTTTTTTTTAATTCTTCATCGTAAATTCGTAATTCCTAATTGATCTGGAATGTTAAACAAGTTCTTTAAAACAAGGGGTACCCTACCCCCCTGGGTTATTAAATGGATGACTTACCTCCTTTGACCTAGGTCTTCTTTGACAACTAACATAAATGACTTAAATGCACTCAACTTCAACCTCTTGCTTATTGTCTCACCAAACTTCAACGTTATAGTTTTGTGTCCTTTTCCTTCTTTTAAACTTAAGATTCTAATGTTCTTCAACCTTCGAACCTCATGAGCAATATAGGATTTGGTGAATATGTTTAAATTATTCTCCCTTGAGGTTAACAACTTGAATATGAAAGATTTTTTACATTAGCCTTCAACCTTTAAAGATTCCATTTCCTTCAACATTCAAACCTCAAGAACAAGATGGGATTTTTTCTTTTTTTTCAAAGGATGGATTTTTGGGTAGAAGAATCGAGGATTTTCTACAATAAATTGAAGACAGGGTTGAATGAGGTAAATAATTTACCTTAGAGGTTAACAAAGGTGACAGATTTTTTGTGAGAAAAATCAGGGGGTGTGGTTTGAATTTTGAAGTTGAAGACATGCATTTAGGCATGATTTTAAATCTATTCCGAGACCAAGATGACTAATATTCTGTCTCAACATCTTCTAAACTTCCTTATTTTATAAAATATTTATCATTATTTTCATAGCTAAACCGAGTTAATGGTTTATCTCGTCTATAATGAGTTGAATCGTCAGACAACTGGGTCTCGACCATGGACGACGCGAGACCTCAAACTGAGTTTTGAAACCGTGCATTTAGGTCATTTTATGTTAGACTCTCAAGCCATGTTTTCAAAACTTGGTATTCCATCTTGGCTTCGGTCATGAAAGATATTGAGATGACTTGTTAAAGTCATTTTGGATGTTACATGTGATTTTTTCTGATATCACCAGAAAGAAGAAGGTCTCGTGAGGATGTCTCATATTATTCATGAACGATACCGAGATGCTCTGACTATATTTGAAATCATGTCTTAGACAAAACCTATGCTTTGAAGGCATGTAATTAGTTTGAAAACACGAGGGTATCTCTAATAGTGACCAAAACATATAGGGGCATGTCGAAACCACCCAAAAATAAAAAACTTTTCTTTATCACTTATGAGCGAGTACAACAAGTAACTGTGATGTGATACCGGTTGATTGTGTTGTGTCTGTGTTTCGATTGAATACAGTTATGTTGCCTTTTATTTATTACAAAGCATATTCTGAAAAATACCTCAATGAACATGTTTCAAGCTGTAAAAGAAGAGTTGCAAACAGCAGCAGTTGAGGCTAAAAGCATAGAGAGAGAAGCTGAATATGTGCCTTCAAATAAAGAACCAACAAATTCAGCAAATGAAAGCATCAGAACGTCTGAATTATTTCCATCCCGAACACTAAAGGGCATTCCCCAAAATCCTCATTTCCGTTCCCTACAGTGTTATTCCAGAAAGGCTCGAGAAAAATTGATTTTGGGGTGGGATCAAATTTTTGAAGAGGCAGTCGATCAAGTCAAGAGCTTACATTCTGATAATTTCTGGGCCAATGTGGATGAGCTGTGGAAGACATTAGAGGACTTAGAGAGTATGGGGTACAATGTTGGTCGATTGAGAAAACGATTACATGAGCTCACCGATGTGATGATGAAGCGTAAGTGTTCTGAGTCCGAGATATCGGATTTAAGGATCAAAGCTGAAGATCTCATGAAGGAGAAGGAGATGATAGAGAGTGAGATATCCAATTTGCGGGCTAAAGCGGATAAAGTTCAGGTTATTGTGGATCAACTAATGAATCAAATTGTGGAGATGGAGGAAAATCTACCAATGGTTGATCCTCTCTTTTTAAGCTTAGCTAAGTGTCCCTTGTAGCTCTCTCTGGTGCTGTTAATGGATGTTTGCTGTTCTTTTTTTTGAATTTTGGGGTTGCTCACTCATAAGTAGTGTTTGCTGTAATTTTTAATATTTCTAATCTCTCCAAATACATACATTGATGATGCAAAAATGACCTTATAAACATCTAATGGTTGTGTGATTGAGCTCTAATTCTTTGCTACGGTTGCTTCTCTTTCAATTTATTTACCAACTTGAAAACATAGTTTTATTTTGTTATTTCAATATGTGGTATATATATTATATTTTTTAATAATTTTTATTTATAGGCGATCCAAATTTGAAGAATTTTCCTTTAAAGTAAAAATTTTGAAGAATTTAAAAGGATTTTCTTTGAAGATTTTATGGGAAGATGCAATTGGGTGTGTCTTCCTCTGGTATTAGTGTGCGTTTGTACTTTTAAATAGGAGTTCCATTGATTATTTACAACAAAAAAAAAAAGAATTTTTAATATTATGATTGTACTTTTTGACACACTTGAATTATATATACATTAGAACGTGACATGCACAAACGCGCACATGTATCAAAAGGATTTATTTGTAATTTAAAATATTGATGAAAGAGTTTTTGAAAATTAGGGATAGTTTTGCAATGCTGAAAATTAAACAATGATGGATTGCAATTTTCTTGATTTTTTCTTACAAAAATATCTTTGATTATATTAAATTTAAATATAAAGTGGGGGTACTTAAATTTTGGTGTCCTGCCACTCATGATTTAAAATCTCTTTTTGGATTGGTATTTCAATTTTTTGAAAATTTGAAATGATATCAAAACAAACCCGAAATAATAAAAAATATTTCAGATTCATTCCAAGACATTCAATACTTTTAATTAAGATTTTTTTTTTTAAATCTTCCTTAGAAGACTGTGGTCAAGGGCCATTTGCTTAGTATGAAGACATGAGGTATCTCAAATATTTTTGAAAATAGAGAGGGGTTAATAAACAATCGAGTCTTTTAAAGAAGACCAAAGTTAAGGGTAACTTCATTATCTCTTCTTGAAAAAAAAAAATCGTAAAAACCATCAATCGTAGAAGAAGAAGACGATCTTACCTCAAACATCGACACAAATCCGATGAAATTCCGATAACATCGTTGATTGTTCGATGACTCAGGTCTCTCTCTCATTCCTTCTTCTCCTCCATTTTCTTCTTCTTATCTGATTACTTAGAGAAGTCTGTTTTGAGTTCTATATAATTTCATCTTGATTTATTCAAAATCCAAAATGCTTCGTACGAAAACGAAATGACATTTTGAACAATGCTACCACTTCTAGTTGGCCATCTCTCATTATAATAGTAAAGAAATAAAGGTAAATTGGTAAATCGAATACAATTCAAATAATATCTTCCAACTATTATGAGCCAAATTCATTCTAAATGGCATATTATGGGCACGAATTTGAGCTGGACCCATCATTGTTTGATGAGCAGTGTGGAATCAATGCAAATGCAATGTCATTTAATATGGTATGACGCGAAGTACCAAATCAGGCATCTTACTTCGTTGGTTGCTTCTTACTTCCGTGATATAAACAGCTATAGAGCATAGAGTGGCAAATGGTCTCAACGTCTGTGGTACCTTATCCCCTTACTTGGTCTTAACCTCACCAATGGCGTCCCTCATACTGGGAACTCTTCCCATGGCCTCTCAATCCCTAATTCTCTCGTCAAGAATCTCTTTCTCTCGATCCGAAACCCTTGGCCTCTCCCTCTCTACTCCTCTCTTTCCAATTTCAACGTCTGCAACATCTTCTCGCACACCACCATTTGGTGAGTACTCTCTCTCTCTCTCTCTTTATATATATTTATCTCTTAATTTCTCTTCTTTAAACCCTAATTTCTCTTCTTCATCATTTTCTTCTTAAGTGTACTGTGGTAGAGGCGATAGGAAGACTGCCAAAGGAAAACGCTTCAATCACTCCTTCGGAAACGTAAGTTTTTTTTTTTTTTTTTCTCTGTGTTTTTAAGCAACAAAAGGTAGTTGTTTGAATCTTATGGGAAAATTTCTTTATGAGTTGTTGTGTTTTTTATAATTATGGTTTTATTAGGCGAGACCTAGGAACAAGAAGAAGGGACGGGGTCCTCCTAGGGTTCCAATCGAAGGATCGCCACCTAAGAAAGATATTTTTGATGACGGTGAAGTTGTTAAGATTGAGATTGAAGAGTCATTGTTTTCTAATTAAGAATTTGAGCATCTGCTCTGTTTCTCTGTTACTGTAATTTCTGAACCTTAGAATGCCTTAATTTTCTTTCATGGGTCCTTAATTGTCGACATGAAGCTGTAATGTATCTTTGTTATGAGAATCGTGAATGATTTCGTTACTGCATTCATCTCTTTTACGCTTAATATTGATCTTTAGATGTTTTATCAAATTAGAGAAAAAGCACAATTCAAGAATTGTGGTTCTTTTGTATGTTTAGGTGATTGTGGAAGTGGTTATAGGAAATATTTCAGGAGCTAGATACATGGTTTTAAATCTCGTCCCAGACCGAGATGACTCGGCCTATACGTGTTGGTATTGTCTCGTTGGTTCATTTGTCTCATTGTTGAATGAGACGACTTGGTCTTGTTCGTGGACGAGACGAGATTTCAAAATGAGTTTTAAAACCATGTCTAGAGATTGGCACAAGGATGTTAAAGGGCTAAATATGAGGAAAAAACTGAGAGCAGTTATGGGTAGTGCTAAGAAGTGTATAATCTCAAAGAAATTAGGGTTCCCTAATTTTGAACTATTAGGATTTTTTAGTGTCACATCACCTGTGGATTTGAAGTGCCAACTTAGCCAAGTGGACTATTGTTCCCACGTCCTAGGTTCAAATCCCTTTGAACCCAACTTCATTTGCTAACCACTAACCTTATATGTATCAAAAAAAAAAAAAATCACTTGTGGATTTGAACTTATATCATGCAATGAGCCACCACAGCTTTGCAAGGCATTGCCTTTCCCTGGTAATTTGTCCTATACTTAAGAGACTAGGATTTGTGGTGTTTGTATGTGTATATGTTTGGATATTGTCATCCGTTTTTTATTAACAATGGTAGTGTGGAAAGAAGAGGTGCAGAAAACGCTAAATATTTACTGAGATGATAGAGAGGATAAGATGTGGTAGCACCAGGCTTTCTATCGCAAGGTCTCGCTCTTGCTTTGAGTTTCTTGTGTACTTCAATCCTTCTCCAAAACTTCTCTTTCTGCAATCCGTAACTACTGGAAAAATAATGATATATGCATATTTTGGTGTACATATGATCTTACAATGTTTTTGAGACTTACCCCTTTCTTCCCTCCTACTTCCATTTGTGCTGATTAAGGAAACACCATTTGTCTTTAAACCATATGGAGTCAATGCTAGGTCAATATCATCAACAGCTTTATCACTTTAAAAATGACTTTTTTGGTGGCTTGGAAGAAGGATATACTAGTTCTAGGTCGCCCTCGGAATTTTTGAAAATCTGGTTTCTTTGTTTCTTTTTTCTGGCATCCTCTAAAATTTGGGAATAGGGTACTCAAATTTTGGCCATAATTTACAACTGCTTGAAAGAGTTGTGGTTATTTTGAGGTTATTGGACCTTACATCTCTAAATAACCTTAAAATTCATTGGTGAAATGCTGGTTGAAGGTAGGCGGGTCATTGAGGATTTCTTCTCTGACTGGGAATTGCAGTAGTGGATTTGCTACTTCTTTTCCTGTATATCTAAAGTCATCCACTTGTAAGCCACCCCATTTTGCTCCTTGGAATCTGTTGCATCTCCATAAAATCAAAATGGATTTTATGTCATCAACATGAGAACCAGAGAAAAGGTGGATTCTAACATGTTGAGCTACTGTTGCATGTGATTAGCTATTTATGCATACTGAAACTCATTGAATGAGGTTTCCTTTTCCTTTTCTCCTTGATGGTTCTCCATATTTTCTGACAGTCCAAGACAGAAGGATTGTTCGGATTGTTAGGATAATCTAGTGAGTTTGTTTTGGCCCAAAGAGAAAAACTCTTTCGTTTTGAATGTATAGCGACCATATTGTATGTCTAGAAGCAATCAGGTATTGACGTTTGATAATTCCTTCTGCTTGGATTCTAGAGACAGGCCCAATATCATTAATAATTTACTCTTGTTACAGGAGTGGAGAACTAGTTCTCGTTATATATGAGTAAATATCTATTATTAAATATTAAACATCTGATAAGTAGGTCAACCCTTACTTTTCAAAAAAAAAAAAAAAAAAAGTATGTCAACCCTTGCCCATTTGCTATTCTTATGCTCCAACATGATCAAATAAGCTTGGATGGCTGAGATTATGTTATATGGTCAATTTTTGGCCAAAAGTGGTCCCAACCTACCTGGATATGTGCGTGTTCATGGGAAAGGTAGAGAGGAAGCTTCTGCATTCCCATTTGTTCCTTATTGCAATGTCACTAAACATATCTGATTAATCCTTTACAATCTATGCTTGGTTGCTGGGGCGAGAATCTCTAGTTTCCGGTATTAAAAAAAGACCCTATAATTATAGTTTTGGTAAATATAAGATATACCATCTAAAGGAAGACTTCATAAAGGAACAGTTTTTTTTTTTCTCTCAATATTTCTTACTTGGGGTACATCAAATGGTGGATCCCAGCCCACCTAAATGTGTGCTAAACGAGGCAGGATGATTGCTATTTGGAGCAAAAATATGCTAGTTGTTGTATGATTTTGGTGTGGTTGCTGGGCAAAACTCCAATAATTCAGTCACCTTATTCTGATTAGAATAGTGGGGAACTAGCTCTAATTACAGAAGAAGATTAAGGTTCAAACATCAGAAAGGCCTAATGTATTCAAACTTTGTCTTTTTTTTTATAAATATAAATTGTATAAATAAAAGGAAGGGGAGGCTGAGGTAGCCCCCAAACAACAAGAAAAGAAAAGCAACAAGGGAAAAGCAAAAAGAAATAAAAAATACACGCCCCGCGAGGAGCTAACTAACACCAAAGATACCCCAGTTAAAAACAAAATCTTGGAACCGCACTCCCTCAAAGTCTTTGCTCATCTTTGACCACATGAATAGAAACCCCAAAATCTCTAAGATCACTGTATGAGACGAGTTCTCTTTGCAATGGAAGACCCTGTTATTGCGCTCTCTCCAAAGACCCCAAGCAATGGCAAAAGGCAGGATAGCCCAGAGAAACCTCTTTCTTGAATAGAAGATATTGAAACTCCACCCCTCCAGAAGTTCAGAAAAAGATAAGGGAAAAACCCAATCCACATGGAAGCGAGCTAAGAAGAACATCCAAATAACTCGGGAAAAAGGACAATGACTTAGAATATGATTAACAGACTCCCCATCCCTATAACAAAGAAAGCAAAAGTTTGGAGTAATCCACCCTCGTTTTATCAAATTATCCAAAGTAAGGATTCTGCCCAACGAGGCAAGCCACATAAAGAACGAAACCTTAGAAGGAACATGAACGGACCAAACGACAGATGGTAAGGACGAGACTACACCCGACGGCAACAAACAATTATAGAAAGACTTAACAGAGAACTTCTTATCCTTAGCCTTGACCCACTCCCTTCTGTCCTGCTCATTTTCTTTGATTTGGATCGAATTCAGGAGATCTAGAAGAGATGTAACTTCTGTCAATTCCCAATCATTGAAATTCCTCCTAAATCCCAGATCCCAAGAGTCTGTATTCTCGTACCGAATCAAACATTGCCTAACAGAGTTATTTTTTTCAAAGAGCAAGTGTACAAGGATGGAAATTGAGTAGACAGAGATAAATTTCCACACCATAGGTCCTCCCAAAATCTAACCTTGTCCCCCTTACCCACTTTGAATCTAATCTCCTTATCGAACTTATCAACACCCTTCAGAATACCTCTCCACACACTACACCCGTAGGTCCCAATAGCCTCTCCACTATACCAGCCAAATCTCTTCTCTCCGTATTTTGCCTTAACTACTTTCCTCCATAAGTTATCTCTCTCTTCCCCGAATCTCCACAGCCACTTCCCCAAGAGAGCTTTATTAGAAATTCTCAACCCTCGGATCCCCAAACCTCCCTTCTTCTTTGGAGTGCAAACCAACTTCCAATTCACCAAATGATACTTTCTACCACCAATATTATCATTCCACAAAAAATTCTTCATAAGTCTTTCAATCTTAACTTCCACTGATTGGGGCAGCGTAAACAAGGATAAGAAGTAAATCGGAATACTCGTTAAAGTACTTTTAATCAATGTAACCTTACCCCCCTTTGAGAGGTATTTAGCCTTCCAAGTACTCAATTTCTTTTCCATTTTCTCGATGACACCCTCCCAAATGTTTTTGCTGCAATACGGAGCCCCTAAAGGTAAACCTAAGTAGGACGAGGGAAGCGTATCACTCCTGCACCCCATAGTAGTTGCTAAAACTGAAAGATTCGGCACCTCACCCACACCAAACAACTTGCTTTTCTACAGATTAACGTGTAAACCTGAAATAGCTTCAAAACAACCTAATAACACCCGAAGAGTTCTCACTTGATCTCTAGACGGATCTAAGAACACTAAGGTGTCATCTGCGAATTGCAAATGCGAAATCAACGGACCTTCAGTAGACACTCTAAAACCAGATAACCTCCCTATCTCGACCCCCCTTCTAAACATTTTACCCAAGGCCTCAATCACAATAAGAAATAAAAACGGAGATAACGGATCGCCCTGTCTCAACCCCCTAGAACTCCTAAAATACCCTGCCGGACTACCGTTGACCAAGATAGAAAAAGAGACCGTTGTTATGCACTTCATAATCCACCCAATCCACTTAGATCCAAACCCCATCCTACCCAACATATACTCCAAAAAATCCCAACTCACATGATCGTAAGCCTTTTGCATATCGATTTTTCCTATTAATCCAGTCGTTCATATTGCTGTCTTCCAGTTTTTCTTATATTGCTGTATCCCCACCTTAGGTGAGACTAGTCTACCTGAAGCTGCACGTACCATCCCAGCCTGTCACGTGTTACAGCAGCTAAGTAGCCACTTTACGTGGAAAGGCATATAGAGACTCAAAGTCACGACCTGGGGAGCAAATCCAGTCGTGTCTTACCATTTCGAGCAAACCTGTGGTGGGTATCAGCTCCTTCCTTTGGGGTTAATGTTCTTCTTCTCCCTGGTCTAAAAAGTGCCTACTTGAAAATATAGGTCAGCAATGCGAACTGTGTTGTCTCCTGGGTTTGAATAAAAAGTACTGCATACCGTATTAAAATTGCTTATCAGAGATAATCGAGGAAGATGAATGGCCGTTGCAACCTCAATACAGAGGCCCAAAAGAGTAGTATAAGAAGATAATTTATTGAACTCGTGGAATCTCAGAAAACTCAGATTCAAACCTTTTAACGAAAAGTTGAAAACAGTCAAATTTACATGTGGAATATTGTACTAACCAAAGTTCAATTCCTCTCTTACTATGAGATTTGCATTTTGGTTTCTTTTTTTTTTTTTTTTTTTTTTTTTTGGTATTTACATTGGAAAAAAAGAGAAGAACCAGGGATTAAAAAAATAATCCGCATACAATCAAAGCAGGGAGCTTATTCAAGCACTGTACACATGTTCACAGAGAAAACAATGATCAGAGATTAATTTGCCTATGATGCTCCCTTCTTCAATTCTCAATCTGCTGCTTTGCTTATTCCACAGGTGAACACCGTACGTCTTTCCACTTAGTTGAAGCAGTTTCGCCACTACCCACTTTGATTCAACCTGATTCTTTGGTTTCCTAAAAAACCCATCTATTCTGTTCCAATCAACTGGATAAAAAGCCGTCGGTGGCAAGATTGTGAAGTTATAACCCGGCCTTTTCTCAACCCTCTCAATCACCCTTGAAACCAAGTAAGGCCCATTATGCCCCCATTTGTTTCCATCAAAAGTAAGGGAGAATTCCTCGATGAACTTGAGCAATAGTGGGTGGTTCTTATCGAAAATCAAAACTGCATTATTTAATCTAGTCCAGTTTCTGGATTCAACATTGATACTTTGTGCTCCGATCGTGTTACGCAGATCAGAAAGCTTCTTGATTACTATAAAATCTGTGTCCAAGTAAATACCTCCATACTTGTATAAAACAGCAAGCCTAAGAAGATTGGATAGATTCTGTGCTAATGGAATCTCACCTGGATCCTTATTCCCTTTCTTCATCTCATCGAACCAAGTTTCGGCCGGGGTGTTCTTTAATAGAAACGATAAGTCTGGTGCAAGCGCAAGAACTTTAACTCTGCGCTCTGTTAATGGTTTCAGGATTTCGTTTCCATGTCTCGAATCCATAGTTCTCGATAGAATTATCAAGCATCCTTTTGGGTGGGATTCGAAGACGCTCTCCAACGCAAGAAACTCTCTCCTACGAAAGGATCTCACTGGCGAAATCCATGTCATGAAGAATTGAACTTCGCATCCTTGATCAAAGAACTTCTGAACCCGTCCTTCAAATTGCCGAGTCAACGCAGTTGACTCAAATATGTCAAACTCAGGCAGTTTTTTCTTGAACCATGCAATCCTTTCTTCCTCTGTTACATTGATAGGAGGAAGCAGAGGGCCTGAATCTTTCATATAAGTTTTTTTGATCTCTTCTTTCACCGAAAGCAATAGATTTGACCGAAATCTCTGACGAACTTCATTGGGTGGGAAGTTGTTACTCGTCTTAAGAAGAGAAAGATTGCAGAAAACACTACAAGCAGCAACAATGGTGATGAATAACAGAGCAGTAGCGAAGGTAAGTGCTGAGAATAAGGACTTTGTGTGATTGGGTCGTCGAAAATCCAACATATTTGCTAGAATCCTTGTCGCTATGGAGAGAAATATATGTTGTTGGAAGATACAGAGTGGAATGAAAACTTAATTAGTTTTCATGACGGGAGAAACTAAGAGAGGAGAGCCGAAAAGGAAGTTTCTTATTTCTTATAAGTTAGTCTAGTCCTGATTGATCTGCTTTGAATTTTCTACTAACGTGTTTTGGTTAGATAGCCGTCTTGATTGGACGAGCCGTCTTGATTGGGAGAGAATTTGACGGATGAGAAGTTTATATTATATGGAGTTTTTTTTTTTCTCTCGAAAGAATAGTGGAAGTATTTGGTGACTTTGGATCATTGGGATTATTTTATTCTTCAATGTTTTCTTCACATGTCGGATACCTTGGGAATTTTGTTTAATTCAACCACTTATTTATATTATTTGCTGTAGTAATGTGCATAATAATAATAATAATAATAATAAAGTTGGGATTAGATAATTATTAGTAGAGTTTCAAATTTTAATTTGATTAATTGAGATAAATTAAAAAAGGTTTCATAATAAGAAAGAAGGGTGATGTTTAAGGCACCACAAGCATTGATAAGGTAACGAGAACAATTGTAAATAAATAAATAAATAAATATATATATATATATATATATATATATATATATATATATATATATATATATATATATATATATATATATATATTTCTTTTGAAAAAATATTAAATAATATTTTAGACAATTTTATTTTATATGGTCAAAATTTTTTGGAATTGACTGATTTTTTGTGAGGATGATTTTTAAAGTTAGTAGACCGTCTTCACAAAAAATCAGTCAATTCTGAAACTTCTAACCCTCATGAAAAGTTGACGGTTCACGATTCTTCATCTTATAAATTAGGATTAGAAATTTAAGAATTAACTAATTTTTTGTGAGGATGATTTTCTCATCATAGAGATCATCCCTCACAAAAAATCAGTCCATTCTAAAATGTTTAACTCATATAAGACAAAATGCTTTGTCTAGAATGTTGTCTAGGATTTTGTCTAAAGAACGCCACTCATATGTATATATTTATCTTTATTAGGACACCGTAAGATTTTTACTTATTCCACCTCTTTTTTATTTCTTTCTCCATCCAATTTGAACAAAGGTGGTGGAGGATTTTCTTGTTCAATTTTTTTTTACCAATTTTGAAAATATGTTCAGACAAACATCTCATTCTCTCATCTTCCTCATCCATCCCTCTTATATTCTTTATATCATATTCTGTACAATTTGTTTGTTGAAAATCCTAACTTAAGACAAAAATAGAATAAAGAGTAGATGAAGTTGGAACTTCAAATTCTTTATCACAAAAGATAGAGAATCTCATGCAACCAAACTCTTGATGTGTAGTGAGTCAAAAATGACGAAGAACGCTGCATTTTTTAAGGGACTCCAACGGTAGTGACTGTTCCAGTGATTATAATAAAAGAGCGAAATCAATCTATTTAAATCGAAAAAGAATATGGGATGCGTTCATCTACTGGAGTGTCTTGATTGTGAAAATCAATTTGTTGGGGTGATTTTTGTAAACAGATTGTTCAAATGAATAATTAGCGTGGTCTTTAACATCACCCATAAAAATTGACAAAATTTTGGAGAAAAAAAAAATCTTTGGGTTTTCGACCTAAACCCATCATTTTCAACTTCATTAGAAATCCTTTTTTCTTAATGTTTGAATGTTGAAATTTTTTTTTTTTTTGAAAATGAAGGATAAAAATGTTACCATGTTGTGTGATTAAAAATTCGAAGAATTATGTGACCATAGCAATGCAAATAGCCCAAAATTTTTTTATTGATGTGGGTCCTATGGGTTGATTGGTTGGGATATATTGTTAAGTGGGCGATCAATTGAGAGTTTCACATCCTTATCGTCATAATGGTGTGATCTATCATTTATTAAATTATTGGATAGGTGAATAAACAAAACGGGAAGTTATATTATATTAATTTTGGCATTAATGAGTATAAGAGGGTCAACTTGTATTATATAACGTGGAAGACGGGGAACTATTTTTGTGAAGCTGAAGAGTACAATAATAACCTTTAAGTTTCTCGAAGAAAGGCAAGGTTCGTTTGAAAGTCAAATACAGAGATTTTCTTTTCTTAATAGATAGGGTCGGGTGTAGTAATAAAAGTAGTTGCACGTCTTGTGCACTTGCGAATCACCAAAAATCTAATTGTTTGGGATTCGACACGCCTCCGGATCACCACAATATATCACATATCAAATGTTTAGTGTTTTGCTGGTCTTGGGATCTCAACAGGTCAGTTAGAGTTCGGTTCGAATCGGTTTGATTCCATTTATAACCCATAATTTTTTTTATTTATTTATAAATATAAAATTTTCTTAAGAAAATAAAGAAAAGTAAGAGGATGAGATAACCTCCAAACAACAAGAAAGAAACAATAGAAAAAACAAGTACACCATAAAAAGAAAGAAAAAATACATGTTGGGATTACGAGTCACAAATGATATTCTAATTGAAAATAAAATCATGGATGTACGCTCCCACAAAGTCTTTACTCATTTTCGTTCAAAAGAAAAATAATCGAAAATCTTTAATTAACATGTAAGTTTAGGTTCTGATTATGATATCCTTGAATCCATAATCGATCTTAAAAATACTTGTCACCCATTAAGATAGATATTCATTTCTATCTTCTTTTTAAATGGAAAAAAAAAAAAAAAATTAGGATGTAGAACCCTTGTTAATAATCGAGATTTAGAAGGAATAGAAAATATAAATGTTTAGTGTTAAAAAAAAAAAAAAAAACTCCATTTTCTCTTTCGATTTTAATTTTAGCTAAGGTACAGTTATTACTAGTTATCTCATTGAATAATATTTGATTAGATTATTTAATATCCTTATAAATAAGTTAGGGGTAAAGCAAATCCGTTATAGGGCCGCTAAGATGAATATTTTGATCAAACCTAAAAATAATTTATACACCTTGATAGATCCATAACCAACTAATCGGTTTCCAATACTTTAGATAATCAAGTAACCGGTTACCCATTCACACCCCTTACGTGTTAGAAAAGTAAAATTATGTAATTTTATTGGGGTCTTGAACTTGATCGATCTCCACAACGACCAAGATGATTCGGGCGAGTCAACTTAGTCTTAGAAGTAATCAAACTATAGAATCAACATGAATCATCCATCACACTAAATCGTTTTAGATTCAAGATGACACATCAGATACTTAAAATTTTCAACCTATTTTAAATTTTTTTAATATAAAAGAAATTAATTGTAACAATTTATATATTTCAGTCACCATCTGAGGAGAGACGACAAATTGAATTTGAAAAGCATGCTTCATGCTAGTGTATTCACTGCCATCATTTTCTATCTTTACAATTTCTTGGACCTAGAGTTTCTTATCAAACATTTGCTGGAATTATAAATGGAGTTGAAATGTTGTGAATTAAATTGAGAATTATTGATTCTTAGGTCATGTATGGAAAAAAAATTCATTTGTTTTACTATTTTCGAAGATATTATATTGGAACGACGTACCCCATACGACAAATGATCTGATCCAATATGAAAACATCCATATCTTATGGCCCATGTCAATACACATGACCTTTCTAACAAGCAAAGTCAATTTATTGATAAATAGATATATATATTATTCATTTTAGTCAATTCCGGGCTAAGGCAATCAACAAGAAACGTTTAAGGGGTCTTCATCACTTATTTTATGATTATAAAGTAGGTCCACTTTCAACCACCAAACACCCCCTCTAATGTCATTGCTACATTCCTCAGTATAAGATGCACCTATGGAGTTCCAAATAACCTAAGCCGGATCTTTGTGTTCGTCAGTGTTTTAGTTTATTTAAATTTTTATTCATCTTTACTATTAGTGAAGCGTTTGGAGGCCTTAAAGAGAATTAAACATTGTGCGAAACATTTTTCAAAATAGAGGTTAGAAGTTTCAGAGTTGTGAGGATGATCTCTATGGTAAAGAGGTCATTCTCACCAAAAATCAGTTCATTCCGAAACTTTTAAACCTAGTTTACAAGTTAAAGAATCGTGGACCGTCGGATTTTTATAAATCACTTTTGATGGGATTAAAAATTTGAAAATGGGCTGATTTTTGGTGAGGATGATCTTCTCATCGTAGAGATCATCCTCACAAAAAATCAGTACATTTAGAAATTTTTAACCCATACATTGAAAAAATGTTTAGCTCTCTTTAAGGCCTCCTAACGCCACCCTTAATATTATGCATGATGGGATGAGAGTGGGTATTACATATTGAAATTCACAATAATTATTGTTTAAAGTTACATTTCTTTTTCTAAATCAAGGTCTGACGTACATCTTTTTAATTAAAATGATCTTATATATCGTAGTATAATAAAACATCCCTATATTTAAGATTTTTTTTTTTTTAATTTTATAAAAAAAAACAAGAGCTAGTTCTATTATTCTTCCACTCACCCATTTCTGAATTTTAAAATTTACATCTTACTCCCCCACTATCTTTCTCTCATGTTATATGTGAAGGGATAAAATCCTCTCATCTGGACTGTTCATTTCACATCAATCAATGAAAATCTTGAGGCGGCACGTGACAATGTTTGAAAGAAATTGTATATAATTAGAGAAAAATCTCAATTTAAGATGATTCTTCCATTTTAAATAATTATTAAATTTGAATAGGGGTAAATATGAAAACGACAATGTAATTATGATTAGGATTTCTTTTTTAAGTTTAAAATTTCCCTATTTAAATGAGATAATGTATTAGAGAGATTTATTATATTGGAATGACTCTCTAAACCCGTTGATGTAGAAACACTTGTCAAATCACATAAAAACTCCACTGTGTTCTCTATTTTATTTTATTTCTTTGTGATCTATGCGTGAAATCTTGATTTGGATCAATATCTTAAGGTGTATGCCTAAAATCGCATCTACCTTTCTCTCATGTTATAATCATCTCCCCACTTTAAATCTATTAAACTCGTTCAATCCTCTTATTCTCATCGTCGACAAGGAGTGTTGTAATTTTATGGACTTTTTTTTTTTTTTTTAATCCATACAAATCTGTCCATTCTCATAATCAGCGATGCATATTAATGTAATATGATTGGGTCGAATCATTTCATTAATCACGAAACAAACCCACAAAATTCATTAAAGCTACTTTGTTGCATGTTATTCACATTTACATTTATCACTCACGTGCATCACACGTGTAGTCTACCAAAATCAGGCAAAAGGAATTATCGACAGTATTTGTACTACATGTGAGCCGTTGAAATGCCAATCGTTCATCAACATGGGCTCGATAGATTGTCACCAAAGGCCTATATGATAATACCCTCTAGTTGATAAATTCAGTAATGAAAATTCTGGTTCACGAAATTTGAAAATTTTGAATAGAGTCGTCTTGGAATAACATTGAAATGTATTGCGATTTTTTATCGAGTTGTGCTAGAGTGACCTCAAGATTGGAGTTCATATCATACATCTTGACATGAAAGTGGATAGGAACCATAGATGCTTTTCATTCATATCTTGAGAAAAAACATCTATGGTTCCCATACACTTTCACATCTAGGTGTGCAATGTAAGGTCTCATCTTGAGGTCACTTCAACATTATTCCTTTTGATTAGCGACTGGGGCGGGACTAGTAGGGGCAATCCTCATATCACACATCTTGACGTGAAAGTGGATAGGAATCATATATGTTTTGCATCATATCTCAAGGAAAAACATCTATGATTCCCATACACTTTCACATATAGGTGTGCAATGTGAGGTCTCATCTTTAGTTCACTTCAGCATTATTCCTTTTGATCAGCAACTGGGGCGGGACTAGTGGGGGCAATCCTCATATCACACATCTTGACGTGAAAGTGGATAGGAATCATATATGTTTTGCATCATATCTTGAGGAAAAAACATCTAGGATTCCCATACACTATAGGTGTGCAATGTTAGGTCCCATCTTGAGTTCACTTCAGCATTATTCCTTTTGATCAGCGACTGGGCAGGACTGGCGGGGGCAATCCCACCCCCAACCAACTTTGAGACACCCTTATATTTTCAACTAATTACATGTCCCATTTGTCCTTACTCCCTCACCTCTCTCCCTATCCTCATATATTAATTGGAAATTATTTAAATATCATTTTCTTTTACTTCTAATAAAAAACTTCTGAATTTCTCCTTAAAATCATTCATCTTCAATCATACTCATACAACTTACCATAGTTTGCCCTCATTGCAAGAAAATCCTAGCTCCGCCCTTGTCAGCGATCATTTTCATGGGTGATTTCTAGATCTTGGATTGGATAATTCCAAGGTTCAACCAACAGTGGAGATGAGAAAATAAATACATATTTCCTAGAGATCATTACCAGTTTCTTATGGATCAGTTTCCTAGGGAATCGTTTATTGGCATCTCAGCTAAAATTTTCCTCTAGGATTTGATTATTTCCATATATAACTTTTAAACATAGTCAATCAAACTATTTTTCCAATTGTAGGTTGAGAGAGAGCCCAAATATTCATAGTTCAATGGATCCAAAAAGTGTGGACAAGGCATGGGATGACATCAAACTGTTGTGCTGCCGTAGTACACCAGTTTTTTACTCTAAATAAAGTGCTACCCGATTTTTCTAAGAGAGTATTGGCAAATCCTTTATCACACACTAATTAAATATTAAAACACAACATTGGGACATTGGTGAAGTTTGGTTCAAGTTAACACGTCAACATTACAAAGAATCTAAACAAGAGAAAGAATTTCTATTGACATCCCAACTTTTACTTATTCTAAATCATTGATTTATTTATTTTTAAGATATTTACGAAAACATACACCATTTTTATTCTAATTACGATTTAGGTACATTGTTCATTTTATTTATGAGAACATGCATGTGATCTATTATTCACTTTTACACATCTACAAATTCATAAGTTTAAAAGTAACAAATTTACAAATTTGTAGACACGTAAAAAGTGAACAATGTACTATGTGCATGTTTTGGGAATCAAAATGAATAATGTACCAAAATCAAAATTTCGACATATTTAACGCATGATTTGAAGATTCAGCCCTTATTTTTTCTTTCAATAGGAGTGTAATAAGTAAAAGTTGTGGGTGCTAGTTCTCTTTTACTAATTCAACTTGAAAAAATAAAATACCAAAATGATCCTAAAATAATTTGTAAATTGTGTAGGTTGATGTTGTGAGGATTTGATTGGATTGAATGTTGACAAAGACCTTTCATTAACGTGTGTATCATGCAAAACATAACGTCAAGTTGAAGTTCACTTGTTATTCTTAACAACCCACTAAAAATTTCAACGAAATAGGCTAAAAGAAGTCATAGTCAAAGTCTTTAGTATATATTTCCACAAGTATGCTTATCTTAGTTGTTGGACCTCAAGTAACAAATTTCCTAAATTAAAATATAACTTAAAGTACTCAAGAACAGATTTTCATAAGAGTGATTAGCCAGCTTTCCAACAAAAGTACAAAATAAAAACAAATGTAATTTATAGATCAAGAGAGTTCATTGTGTTTTAAATTTATTTTCTACTATTTAGATTATTATTATTATTTTCTCCTAGAGTCTAGGTTTGATGTAATGTCAATCATAAAACAATGGGACAATGATCCCAAAAGGCTTTTTTTTTTTTTTGAAAATATGTATTAAAAAATCCCTTTTGAAAAATATGTACCCTTTAATACTCATTTTATCAAATATTAGTCTAAAAAGAATTTTTAAATGAAAATGCCGTAATTACCTTTTCAACGAATTTTGAGATTTAAAGAAACATGTTTATTTGAGAAATTTGAAGTAATCCTATGTTTTAAAATTAATGAAATGTCCCTTGACTATGGCCATCTTCTCATAAAACAATGAAAAAAAAAATCCTTGACTAGCGATTTTTTACTCACATAAATGATGATGATGATGGTCATCATCATCATCAAACTAATTAGATTTATTAAAAAAAATATATTTAAAAATTAAAACATTATTTTAAAACTCATCTTGAATGTTCATTGAATTGATTCAACTACAAAATAGCAAGTCTACTTACATGAGTCAAATAAAATTGGGTCACGATCAAGGGACATATGAAAAAACATATGTAAAAACAATGTAACATTAATAAATTTTCAAAATATGGGTTAGAAGTTTCAGATTGATCTGATTTTTTGTGAGGATGATCTCTATGATGGGAAGATCATTTGAAAAAAAAAATCAGTCAAATTTGAAACTTCTGACCCCATTAAAAATGATTTAGAATGTGGACCGTCGATTTTTTACCAGTTTTTATCAATAATTTGTAAGTCACTTTTGATGGATTTAGAAATTTCAGATTAAGCTGGTTTTTTGTGAGGATGATCTTCTCATCATAGTGACCATCCTCACAAAAAATCAGTTCAATCTAAAACCTCTAACCCATATTTTGAAAAATCATTGTTTTTACATATGTTTTTCCATATGTCACTTGAACCACCCCCAATAAAATTATATTGAATTTATAAATAGATTTTAATAAATAAAATTATTTATTTTTATTTTCACAAAAATATTAATAACCACATAAGTTGGTGAAGTTTTTTATTTGATTTGTAAAATTGTTAAAAGGATATTTCATGTATTGTCTTAAAAAGATACTTAAAAGGTGGATATTTTATTAAGTACGACTTAAATGGTCTGTAGTCTTTTCTAAGGGACTAATCGATACATATTCTCAATAAAAAGTCTCTCATAATCATTGTCCCTAAAGCAATTATCTTAAATCAAATTATGAATTTATTATCCTTCTTGCACGAAAGGCTTGACGTCACTGTTTGTAATGTATAGTGGAAAACTTTTTCGCGCTTATCTTTATTTGGTGGTACCATACTCAATCAATCGGCTTGATCAAATCATCGAATTACTTAGTGGAAACAACAAATATATTCTTAAGACGCGTTGATTGATTATGCAGTCTTCACATAATCATTTTATGTGGTCACTTGCTCATGTCGAATTTCTTTACTTCCAATGATTCGAACATACATCAATTCATGGACTCCTAAATTTTAATGGGTCTAGGGTTGACTTATAATGGAGAGACCACTATCTTATAGTCTTCGCATAATTATTTTATATGAATTAATTGGTAACTTTCTCATGTCAAACTTGTTTAGTTTAATTCCTATGATTTGAATTAGGAGTGCAACTTGGTTCAGGTTGGTTCAGTTTAGAGTAAAATCATAATCGAACCAACCAATGTCGGTTCTATTATATGAGAACCAGAACCGAATCAACCCAAATCGACTTTAATTCAATTTGATTCCATGGGTTGTCAAAAAGTTTTTTTTTTTTAACACAAATGAAATTTTCCTACCGTGAATTTCAAAACCCATATCTTACAACCATTAAGATCAACACCAACATATAAAAATCCAAACTTTTACAAACCAAACACAAAAAAAGCCAACCTTGCGAGCACTCGAACTCATCAGAACCCACTAATCTAATTGAATTGAACAAACCTTGCATCATATGCTTTCTAATTGCACCCTTCGGCATAAACCGATCAAGAAATTCCTCATTCACAAACTTCTTTCCATCCCCACCTTGATTGATCCCATCACCAACCTCAATTTCAAAAGTTCTTAAATTAAACGATGGCAATTCCTCTTCTTCTTCCCTCCCAATCACAGATTCCAATCTCTCCCCTCCTACAAACATCCTAATTCTCTCTGGAGTCATCCGTATTTGCCCACATTCATATATTGAGCTCTTCAGGGTTTCCCTATAGAAACACCGAAACCACCCATCACCTCCACCTCGATAATTCGAAGATCTTCGATGAATTTTTGGAGACTTGAGACCTTTAACCAGACGATTGTACCCATTCCCGAAATAACCTTCGCATGACTGTGTATAGACATTAGGGTTTAAAGACTAAGGGAGGTAAGAAGGAAGAATTGGCCATTTTTCCCCAGAGAAGATAACAAGAATTGGGGTTTGGTGAGGATAATTTTCTGTTAAAGATGCGGTGTTTTCCATTAAAAAGAGGGGTTTCCCTTCTGTTTTTTGTAACAGAAGTGGTTTACAAACAGAAAGAGATTGAATTAACGACGAAGAGAAAGAGAATGAATTTTAGAAGAAAACCTCCTCTTCTACGCATCTTCTCTCTCTCTCTCTCTCTCAGTTTTCCTACTGTGAATTTCAAAATCCATATCTTACAAACCATCCTGGACCATTGGTTTTCGATTTGGTTTGATTTTTTTATCAAGTCTGAACCGAAAATCGAATCCAACCCATCGGTTTTTCATTTTTTAAATCCGAAACCAAATCATATTTAGTCTAAACCGAACCAAACCAATAAAAAATATACGGTTTGGTTCGATTCTCGGTTTGAACTGAATTAACTTGCACCCCTAGTTTGAACACACATCGATTCATCGATTCCTACATTTTATTAGGTCTGGGTTTGAATTATAACGCAACGACTACCACTCTACTAATATTTTTTATTAAGGTAATATTAACTTGTAGAAAAAGTTTATTATAAGTACGAGGTTAGGAGACGAGGGATCATGGATTTTCACAAAGCAATGGAGTTTCATAAGCTCTTATGTTCATTTCTCATGCATGCAACCCTTTTGTGGTGCATCAAGTTGTCGACCGCGGCTACCTTTGGAAATGAAACTGATCGACTCGCTTTGCTAGCCTTCAAAGATAGAATTACTCATGATCCATTCGGAGCATTGAGTTCGTGGAACGATTCTTTCTATTTTTGCAAATGGAGAGGAATTACATGCAGTGCTCGGCATCAAAGGGTGACCATCATAGATCTAAGGTCACAAGGCTTGGTTGGTACGATCTCTCCTTGTATAGGAAATCTCACATTCCTCAAAGGTATCAACCTCCGACAAAACAACTTCAGTGGCGAAGTCCCACGAGAAATTGGTCGATTGTTTCGACTTAAACATCTCAACTTAACAGAAAATATTCTACAAGGAGAAATTCCAATCAGTCTGACCAATTGTACTAAACTTGATTTTCTTGATTTAGTTGCAAACCATCTTGTCGGGACAATGCCTACTCAGCTCGGCACACTAACGAAGCTTGTTGGGCTTGGTCTTGCTGTTAACTATCTAACAGGGACTATCCCATCCTCACTTTCAAACCTTTCATCTCTTGCTCTCCTATCCCTATCCGAGAACAATCTCAGTGGCAATATTCCAAGGGAGTTCGGAAAATTATCCCGATTAGAATTTTTTCAAATCTCAGCAAATCAATTCTTAACTGGTACTATTCCAGTCCAAATGTTCAACATTTCCTCTATCAATTATTTTGGCGTAACCGAAAACCAATTTTTCGGAAACATTCCACCTTACATTGGGCTCACACTTCCTAATCTCCAAGTACTTCTCTTGGGGGGAAATAGTTTCTCTGGGCCCATACCAAATTCCATTTCAAATGCTTCTAGACTCGTGAAGTTAGATTTCGATTCAAACTACTTCAGTGGGCCGATACCATCAACTTTGGGAAGCTTGAAAGGCCTCATTAGGCTAAATTTTGGTCGTAATCGCCTTGGAACTGGTATATCTGATGACTCTAGCTTTCTTCCGTCATTGGTAAATTGTAGTAACTTGGAAGTACTCAGCCTAAATGAAAATAATCTAACCGGGCATTTGCCCAATTCCATAGCCAATCTGTCGTCCCGGCTTAGCTTTTTCTATATTGGGGCAAACCATATGTCGGGAAACATCCCTTCAGAGATCGACAACCTCGTTAGCTTACTGTCATTGGGTATGGAAGAAAACCTTCTTACAGGTAGTATTCCTGTTTCTATAGGAAAGCTTCCCAATTTACAAGTAATATCTTTGTTTGGGAATACATTTTCAGGGGAAATTCCATCATCTATTGGAAATATCTCTGGATTGTCAGAGCTCAATTTAGACCAAAACAGCCTTCCAGGAACCATTCCATTGAGTCTTGGTAACTTACCGCATCTGAAAATATTGAGCCTCTCGCAAAATAAACTCATCGGCACCATACCCAAATCCATTATTGGTCTTTCATCTTTGTCAATTGTCTTGGACTTGTCTCAGAATTCCTTAACTGGGGAGTTACCATTCGAAGTCAGTAATTTGATTAGCATTCACACCTTGAATTTATCCAAGAATAGATTGTCGGGTGAAATTCCTAGCACACTCGAGAATTGCCTCGCATTGGAAGGTCTAGACCTTAGTGGTAATTTCTTTCAAGGACCCATTCCTTCATTGAGTTCTTTGAGAGGTCTTCAAGATTTAGACCTCTCGCACAATAATTTTTCGGGGAGAATTCCAGAATATCTTGAGACGTTTCTTTATCTGAGGTATCTGAATTTGTCTTCCAATGATCTTGAGGGCGAAGTACCAAAAGGTGGGGTCTTTAAGAATACAAGTTCAATTTCAATTCTTGGAAACAATAAGCTTTGTGGGGGGATTTCTGAACTACATTTGCCGATTTGCTCTACTCCACGTTCTAAGAAACGAAAAAGATGTTTTCCCCTCAAAAGAATTACTCTTGTAACTGGTGTCCTTGCTGCTTTAATTTTATTTTGTTCCTTGGCTACTCTTTTCTGGAGGAGAAAAGCGAGAAATAAAACTTCTTCGACATCTTCATTGGAGGATATGTTTCTAAAGGTTTCTTATGACGATCTTCTTAAAGCGACCGATGGGTTCTCTTTGGCTAATTTGATTGGAGTTGGAAGCTATGGTTCTGTTTACAAAGGAGTCCTAGGCTTCAATGGAACAGTTGTCGCAGTGAAGGTACTTAACCTTCAACAACGAGGAGCTTCAAAGAGTTTCATGGCTGAATGTGAAGCCTTGAGATCCATTCGACATCGAAATCTCATTAAGATCTTGACTTCGTGTTCGAGTGTGGATTTTGAGGGTAATGATTTCAAAGCTCTGGTTTTTGATTTCATGTCTAATGGGAGTCTAGATGAATGGTTGCATCCAACACCAGAAGAACAACATCAACCAAGATATCTGAGTTTTTTGGAGAGACTCAACATAGTCATCGACATAGCCTATGGTTTGGATTATCTTCATCACCATTGCCACATACCCATTGTTCATTGTGATCTGAAACCAAGCAACATTCTTCTCGATAATGATATGAACGCTCATGTGGGTGATTTCGGGTTAGCAAGGTTCCTTAATGGAGCCATCAATGATCCCTCTCGAAAACAAAGTAGCTCCATTTTTATAAAAGGATCTGTTGGGTATGTTGCTCCAGGTAACAATTTCCTCTATTTTACTTCTGTTCTATAAGATCTTCTATTGCCACACCAACCTTCTTTATGAAACACCAAACTTCGCGATTAAATATAATGTTTCGAATGTGGATAACCAATGGGTTTCTAATTAGGTGAGAATAGCTCTTCGAACTTAAAGGGACTGGTCACGAGAATGAAGGAATAATGGAGGAAGAAAACAAAGGATTGCTTTGGTCTTCTTTCTTTCCAAAATCTCTTATTCTTGTGTGTCCACGTCCTTGTTAGGTGTGTCACATATAATTTCATTAATTGTTGTGTTATAAAAAATAATAATGATTTTCTGACACACGCCCTGACATGTTATGTGCTAGAACCATTGATTCTTTTCCTCAGGATACACATATTTATGGGGATGTACAATTGTGTATCTCAAAGGAAAAATCTATGGTTCTAGCCCATGCCACATCAGGGGACGTGTTAGAGGGGTGTCAAAAAATCACGACTCTATAAAAAAGTTGGTTTGGTAACATAATTTGTCTTTTTAAGACTTCAACTTAATAGTTTTGTTTGAAATACTTATAATTTTAAATTAAGTACTTGTAGAGTATGGTGTGCGCGATGAGGTGTGGACACAAGGCGACGTTTATAGCTATGGGATCCTCTTGTTAGAGATGTTCACTGGAAGGAGGCCTACTGATGAGATGTTTGAAGATGCTTTTAGTCTCCATTACTTCGCTAGGATGTCTCTTCCGGATCAAGTGATGGAGATCATAGATCCAATACTTCTTCGAGAAATAGACAACAATGAAGCTCTAAGTGAAGATGAAATCAAGGCAAGGTTGAGTAAACAATGTGACAGTTTGATCGCGATAGTTAGACTTGGTGTATCATGTTCTACTGAGTCGCCGAGAGAACGGATGGTGATGGGTCAGGTTGTCACAGAGTTGCAAGCAATCAGGGATATTTATATGGGGATTCGGGATACATAGAGGGGGTCCAAAAAAAAATGGTCTCTTGAACATAACTAAGCCCTCTCAAGGACAAAAATGAAACTAGTGTTCTTATAAGGTTTATCTGATTCTCATTTATGTTTACTACCAAGTACAATAAGATAACGGGCCTTGTAGTGTCAAGACAAACGTGGGGTGACAATCCGACTATTGTGCTCTAATATCTTTACTATTATAGTGCGAGAAGAGTGTTTTTTTTGTGTTTTTTACTTACTGAAGTATTTTTCTTCTAGATTAGACAGATATTCAAAATAATGGATATTTGTATTTTAGTTTAAGAATCGTGATAATCTGATGCGTTTTTTTGTGTTGTTCTTTGTACATTCTCTTTGACTTGGTAATTCACATAATCATAAAACTTTGTTCGTGTGTATCCCGTAGCAAAGCATCTACGATTCTATGGAGGGAGTGTCTAAAAAAGAGCGTCAAATTATCATGGCTTAAAATTCTAAAAAAGATTTGTACCACTATTAATTTTTGAAAAGGTAAATTAGACATTCCTCCTTCATTTCAAAAGACAAAGTTGGCTCTTTGTTTTTCTTTACATACAAATGGAAATGGATCAAATGATCCATAGTAAAAATTAAAAAAAAAATTGTGTATAATAAAGGTCACTTTGGAATAGATTCGTCGAACTTCAAACGAGTTTAGTCTAAATGCCCTTGTCAACTTCCAACCCTTGATTTCTCTCCCCAATAAAAAATGGCTTGTGCTGAAGTAACTTTGTGGGGGGACATTTCTGACATGGATGTATGTCATAATCATAAATATTTTTCATCGAGATACGAGTGAGATTGAAATGAGACGACTCATCTTGGTATCGTCCACCAACAAGTAAGTTGTCAAGTCATCTCAAACTTGATGCGTTTCTCAAAAGTCACTCATTGTCTCATTGTTGAACGAGATGACTTAAATAAATTGATAACCCATAGAATCAAACTGACCTTAGTTCGGTTCGATTCCAATTTGATCCTAAACCGAACCAAGTTGCACCCCTAATAGTAATAATTATTTATATTTTGAAATGGTAAAAATATAAGAGGAAAATTGATATCACCAAATTAATATTAGTGATGATATTTACTGATAATGTTTTAAGTTTTAACCATATATAAAAATAAGGAAGCGTTTGGAGGTCTTAAACAGAACCAAACATTTTTCAAAACATGAGTTAGAAGTTTTGGAATGGGCTGATTTTTTTGAGTATAAACATTATGATGAAAAAATCATCCTCACCAAAAATCAATTCATTTCAAAACTTCTAATCCTAATTTACAAGTAGAAGAATTGTGGATCGACCAATTTTTTATAAATCACTTTTGATAGGGGATAGTCTGATTTTTTGTGAGGATGATCTCTTTATCATAGAGATCATCCTCACAAAAAATCAGTCAAATTCAAAATATTAAAAAATTTGTTTGGCACAATGTTTAACTCTTTTTATAGCCTCGAAAACCCCACTCATAAAAATAAACAATTTATTTAGGGTAATTTTTTTTACTAGGTATTTGAATGATTAGGAATAAGCAGTGTCCTGGTAGAAAAGATGATTTAAGTCATAGATAGTTTTAAAGGAGTGTAACATAACTATCCAACTCTGGGTGTACATTATTCTTCTCTCCTCAGTGCATTCTTTTCGTGAAACATTGGAATTAATATCTTGTAACACGGGGCATTTAATAATTCATTTATGAAACTTTTGCTAAAGGTGTAATTATTGCCTCCTCAACAGGAGAAAACTACACTATCCAATTGACTTAGTAAAGATCTTGAAATTATCATTTCTTTGGGATTCTAAACAAACAAGAATTAATGAGTAATTATGTTTTGATTCTATCTCGAGATTGTACAATCTATTGCCACGTGTCAATTGAGTAGTGTGGAATGGGGACCTCCCCTATATTAAGCTCATCAGAACCACTAAAAGTGGATTAACGTCAAAAGCTTCTCGAATCATCCTCTCTCCCTCTCCCTCTCCCTCTCCCTCTCTCTCTGAAAGCTTAGGTTTATCGATGGAAGCCTTAAGGAGTTCATCTTCGAAGCTCTTCGCAGATAGAAACAGATACAGAGCTTTTTCCTCCACAAGAGCTCTTTTCAATCGACCTGAGATTCGTTTCTTTTGGTCTCAGAAACTTAACAATGTCGATCTTTCACAGTCGATTTTTCTGCAGTTTAAAGCGATCGAATCGATTTCATCTTCTTGTTTTTCATCCGAATCACAGGTATCTAACAGTCTTTTTCTTTCTGATTGTATTGATTTGATTGCTGTGTTCTTGATTCTGTAACTTACTGGTTGTCTTATTTGTGATCGTCACTCGCTTTCTTCAAATCTTTCTTGTTTGATAGATTTTGATCGTTTTATGTTTGTTTTAAGGTTTTTTATTCTAAATTTGTTGTTTTTGCTGTATATTTCGAACTTCTCGCACTTACTGTATCACTCTGTTGATCGATCCATCCATCCATGTCTAGTTCGAGACTCTGCTATGGCTTTGTGTTATTGATTCTCTATTGGTTGGTGAATCGGTCTATCCATCTATTTCTTCTCTGTTTTCTTACACATTTCAGCGTTTAGTCTCTGTAGCTTTTCCTTTGTTCTTGATTTCAGTTATTCGTCTCTGAGATTCTTTGCTTCTGCTCTTGTGCTTCATTTGGTTGTTTTTCCGATTCTTTAGTTTTAGTTCCATTTCTCGCTTTGTTGGGATCTTTTACTTTCTTGTCAGGTTATGTTGTTGCTTCGTATTAAAGTTTTTTTTTGTCCTGTTCCCTCTGAATCGTTCTTATTCGATTCTCCAGTTTATTTCTGTGATTTCTTGTTTTTTTTAGTGATTTTATACTTATGTTCATGTTTCAGCTGAAGATGTCTTGTTTTTATGGAAGATTATTGAAAGAAAATGAGTAATTTTGTGTTGATTAACTTCACGGTATTAAGATTTAGTGAACTTGTTGCAAAAATGACCGAAATGAGATGTTAATCCAGCACTTAATTACCTTTCAAAAAAAAAAATTCCAGCACTTAATTGTTACAAGTCCGTGTTATTGGTTCTTAATCACAATTAATTATATTTTATCGGTGATTGATCTTTAAAAAATATGTTCATTGGTGCAGGCAGATGTGGAGAGTGCAGAAACTCTGACTCAAGAAACATGTAAACTTTATTCTTGTTTTGCCATTCCAATCATGTGATGTTCATATTGATTATCTAATCTTACTGTCCATCTTTTCTACTTCTCAGTTCAATCAAAGACTGTACATGTGAAATTTCAATTACAAAAGGAGTGTTTGTTTGGTCAGCAATTTCTCCTAGTTGGGGATGATCCCATGTTTGGTTTGTGGAACCCCGAAAATGCGATTCCGTTGAACTGGTCAGAAGAACACATTTGGATAGTTGAGCTGGTGAGAAGGAATTCATGGACTACATAAATTTACACTCACAATCGGCAAATTCTTGATGTTTATTGTTTATTTTGACAGGATATACCCATTGGAAAATCAATACGATTCAAGTTCATACTCAAAGAAACTACCGGGGAAGTAGTGTGGCAACCAGGGCCAGACCGGATTTTGCAGATTTGGGATACCAAGAACAAGATTATTGTATCAGAAGACTGGGAAAATGCAGAAGTTCAGAACATAACAGAGGAGGAGCCCATGGTTAGTTCAGTTATAACAGATGAGAAGCCAAATATGGAGTTGATTGTTTCAGACAATATTACTTGGGCAGTAGAAGAACCGATGGGTAATACAAACAAGGAGATGATCGTAATAGAAGAACCGATGGGTAATACAAACAAGGAAATGATCGTTATGGATAACATCACTTACCCGGGAGAGGAGCCCAAGGCCAATGTGAACAAGGATTCGATCATCACAGAGAAGGGAATTTATCCAAAAGAGGAAATGATTGTTGCAGAGAATATACTTGGAGATGATGGCGTAGCTGTAAGTGAGGAAAAGTTAATATGCATGACAGATACGGATAGCTTCGTTAACCAGGAAGGGGAACCTGTGCTGATGCCTGGTTTGTCTCCATTTCCATCACCAACTACTGGAGAAGCTGTCCCTAATGATGGTGAGAATGGCAATGTTGTTGATTCCTCGAATGGAGCTGTTGAAGCTGAAGAACACAACTCACCAGAGGTAACTGTTTGATGAGACATGTTTCTGTTTTCTAACTTTTTGAACTTTTTTTTTTTCATTTTCCTTGGCTTGCTCAACTTCTGTTTCTGTCTGTCCTTAGTGGTTAAGAATTTACAGAGTTTGTAATGTACCCCTTCCCACCATCAATAAAAATGTGTTGATTGTAGTTCAAATGTTGAAAATTAATTTTCTCAGAAATGGGAGGAGTATGAGATGAAAAATGGCAACGTTGCAATCTCTTTCATTTGATTAATGATAATAACGAGGTATTACATTACATCCAAGAAGTCATGTCCATCTTGGAGTACTTGAATTAGAAGTTGAAGTATCAGGAGAAGATATGTTTTTTTTTTTCTTTTTTGTAGTAATTAACTAACATGCCAAACATGTTATCACAATGGGCTGCAGTGTATCTAACAAAAGAAACAAAAAAGCTTGGCAGTTCATAAGCACTCTAATTTGTAATTGTGCTTCAATAACTAATGCATCCTTGACAACATGCATTCCACTGGTTCCATTAGCATAAATCCCTGACATTGTTTCATTTTTTTTTTTTTTCTTTTGTTCTTTTATTTTTTTGATATCCGTACAAAAATCAGAAAAACAAGCAAGAACAAGGTAGGAACCTAGATCAGGAAGAAACAATTGTGACGACATTCCATGATGAGCCCACCAAGGAAGAACCTAAAGGAAAACCTCCTTTCACTCAAGAGCAAGCACAGACTGATTACAAAACAGTTGATGATGATGATGATGATGATGATGTCTTGCAAAAGGACATCCAATGGGGTCGTAAAACACTGCTCAAGGTGCTAACGAATCTGGGTTTCCTTTAGAGTTGACTTAAACGAACTATGATGGCAAAAAACCCTCTTTTCACCCACACTTGTTTCGAATCAAATTAACAATGTTATATTTTTTCCTTCCACCCCAATCTTTATTGTAACATATTCCTTGACACTGCAACTCTCATAAGTTGTAACCATTTTATTTTGTTACTTCAGTAATAATATTTGTATACCAGTGGATATTTAATGATTTTCCACGGTTTCATTTAGGTGTAATCATGATTGTGGTATGAAACTTGGCTTTTGCCTATATTTCGGCAATGAGATGGTCCCTGTTCTGAGTATTCTTAGACCATAATTACATTTTCATGAAACATTGTAGCCATGCACTCTCTCCACATACAAAGAGGCTGAAATTTGGTTCCACCTTTGGATTTTGGCCTTCTATAAAGATCATTTTGGCCCATTAGTGACAAAATCAGATTATTTTTAGCATTTGATCTACATTTTTTTTTTAATATGGTTGATGTTTCTAACATGTATTTAAGTGTTTGAAAACAATGTTGCTTCTGCAACATATTTTGGATTTAGTCATTTGTCTCTCTTTTCGTACCAATCACGAACTTAGAATATTGAATATGTGAAGTGATAACAAAATTAAAATTTTCTTTTTATGGTAAGGTGGATGGGGCTCAGAACTTCCATTATCTCCTTTAAAAAATTCACAATTTTGTGAGTGAATGGTTGTTTGATTATCATCTGTGACCTAAAGAATCCACTTGCTTTCTTTTTGGAAAGGTTCCGTGGATTCTCAAGCACGAAACCTCAAAAATTAAATTAAGTAACCTAGAGAGAAAAGAGAGCTTAGGTACTCAGTGTGGCTCATAGTTTAAGATCTTGGGTTTATAGTACATTAAGTTCATTAATTTTTCATTGGAGCTGGATCAGTTTTTTCTAACACGTTTGGAAAATCTGGGATTTATCCCAATGGTTGAATGGAAATGGAAGTGATTTATTTTTTAAATTGTAGTATAAATACTTTAGTCCCACATCGGATAGAAATAATTAAAGTATATAAATCTTATATGGAAGTTCTCATATAATGTAGTAAGTGTGAGAGATATGAGTAAAATCCACGCGCACATGAGGGTCCATGAATTTTACAAAAGATTTGGACCCATTGGTTCGAATAATCTTAGTGCAACGAGTTATGATTTGTGATCTCTCTAAGAGACACAAGTGGTGTCACAATCCAAAGATATTCTCTACAGACATTAATGTTTGTTCGAACAATCACAACTCAACACCCTTTTCACCGGTCACTCCAGAGAGATACTTCTAATTTTATATATTCTTTCATTTGTTCTTTCTTTTGAATTATTTTAATTTCGGATTTTTAATTGTACCTTCAATTTTTAAGATATTATTCGTGTGTCCTTGATTATACAAATTATAGTATAAGTTCAGTAGTACGTGTACACTAGGAATGCTATCTTGTATATGTGTGAAGTGTTGTATCCTAGGAGATAAATGTCCAAAAATTGTAAGTACATCTTAAAAGCAAAATCTATCTTAAAGCTATTATGTCCAATATAAATCTCGCTTTGTTCAAAATTTAAAATTGTATTTTCACGATATTTATTTGATTATTTTGTTTCACATTTTTTTTTTCTCTAATCTAACATCACAGATTTGATACCCAAAATCCTAAATGTAAGTTAGGAATCAATGGGGGGATTCAACACCCACTAATCAATGGCTAATGGTGACCAAGAACAAGAAATTACAACCCACTGCAACAAAGAAAAGCATTTTAGCCTTTTAATTATTAGATTTTTTTGTTAGGGTGTTATTGGGTGTTCTGACCATTTTAATTTATTCTTTCATGAAAGACCCAAGTCAAGGGTTATATCGATAATTTGTAGAACCTGCGCCAAACAAATATCGAACATTCCAGGCAGTAAGCAAAGAGTGGGGAAAGGTGTCGCTGTCCATAATATTCCATAACAAATATATTTAAACTTTAAAGACACTCGATTTCTGGGAGTGAACGAGTAGACACCGAAGCAATAGAAGGCGATTCGTGCGCTTAGTGCGCAAACGAGCTTTCAGCGTAGATAGATAGATAGATAGATAGATAGATCGAATTACGTTTTGTGAAGATGTCCTCATTCATCGACTCGTTCGTTGAGGACAGCGAAGACTCTCTACCCGCTGCTTCAACTCGCCCCTTCGATGAAGATGGCTACCTGGGTTACGACCCTCGTCTCCCTTCTCAACGATTCGACTCGTTCACCAATTTCGCAGACAACCAGTCAGTCAAGGATCCGGCTGATGACTCGTTGCCGATCTTCAATAATACATCCTACGCTGGAGACGACGGGTTTCCATCACAGCCGATCCCTGAAACCCCATCTCCACCGTCGATCTATGCCAGTGGTGGTGGTTTTCCATCGGATCATCAGGGATTCTCGTCGTTCTCGCCGGAATTGAACGGAAAAGCTTTCGATGAGGGTTTTGTTGAATCGGACGGTCCAATTTTGCCGCCTCCATCCGAAATGCAGCCCGACGAAGGATTTTCTCTCAGAGAGTGGAGAAGGTGAGTTCGTGATTTGATCTCGTGGTAGTTGATCTGTTGTTTCTGTTCTATGTGAAGGGATTAAGTAGATCTATCTGATATTCATTTTTTTCTTTCGTCAGATAAAGATGTTTAATTTGATTTGATTATTTACATTTGAGATTTAGCATTTTGAGATTTGAATTCGCTTAGCTATATAGATTGTCGATGATAGATTGGAAGTGGTGTGTAACAGTTTTATTAATTTTATCAAAAGAAAAAATTGATTTTGGATCTAATTCTAATGGTTTAACTTTAATTCAATATGAATTTTATGCTTTAGTTCGATTGATGGAATCCTCTGATGTTAGATCCTTTATGCGTATCCTTAGATCTTGTGCAACCGTGAACAACTCTCAATTTTATTCCTTGGCGTGTTTTTTAATTCATCAATTTTGCTATCTAACATGATTTTAGTTTTTTTTTTTTTTTTTTTTAAATGTGTTTGTGGTTTTATTTCCCTTTTGAAATGGCAAAATGGTATAAAGATACTTAAGATCTTATGTTCTTCGGGGAAAGAACTCTTCACATACTTTGCTTTTGAATTCACATTTGCAGGCTGAATGCTATTCGTTTGGAGGAGAAGGAGAAGAGGGAGAAAGAATTGTTAAACCAAATTATTGATGAAGCAGATGAATACAAAATTGAGTTCTATAGGAGGAGGAATCTCGCCATTGAGACAAACAAATCCACTAGCAGAGAAAAGGAGAAGGTGAGTGAGTTATGTCATTGGCCACATTGGTAATTTCTTGTTTAGCGATTAGTTTTCCATTTATTCTTCTATTTGTTTGTGTGTGTGTGTGCTTCCCCCTGGTAGCTTCCTAACAATGTCCATGTTAGGAACTTTGAGGTCGTGGGTTCAAGTCCAGCTTACCCATAAAAATAAAAAAAAATTGCCAATTTTTCTTTATTTTATTTATAATTAATAGAGAATCTGTTTACTATTAAAAAAAAGGTCTTGCTGGGCACACGTTAAAATGCATTAATTACACCTTGGGAACAAGCAACTGGGTGTATTTTTGGTCAAAAACAATTTCTGAGGGCAATTTTGGTACAAAAATCAGATCCCAAGGTGTATTTAATGCACTTTAACATGTGCCCATAGGGCACACGTTAACAAAATCCTTAAAAGATTAAGTACACCAGGGAGCAGCAGCATTTAGGCTAGTTGCTGCCATCTGAGTAGGTATCACAAGGGAGCTGGTACTAGTATTAAATCTTTGCAAAGTCAAAATAGTATGGTATTGTGTAGGGTAGTTAGCCATTTCGATTTGGATGGGGACTGTCCTTATAGAACTGAGTTTGCTTGAGCTTAAATTTTAATCTTGGTGGGTTCTTATGCTTGTTTAGGATTTTCAGTTCGAGTGATAAGGAAAGGATTCTTGATTCATGGATTAATAACCCTATTATGATTTATATAGAAGATAACACATAGAAATTCTAACTAGATTTAAACTCTTAACTAATTTGATCCTAATAAGATTTTTGCCCTAATCTTCATGAGAAGATGATCTGGTGTATCGATATACACCTTGCTACAAAACATTCTATTACCCTTCTACAATTGCGTATTCTTTGAATAAGGAACTCTTGCATGTTTGCATTTAATATCTTGATATCTCATTTAGTGAATGCTTGATGTTGTCGGAAAATGTCCATCGTGCTGCTAGTGGTCATAGCGGGTCTGTGAAGGCTGTCAATATCGCATTCCCGCTTATCTTGGAATCTGTCAGCGCAGGTAGTCAACTAGATTAGGTTCGTTGTGATTTCTGTTGTTTAGAATGCTCAATTGGATAATTGGCATGATTATCTTTGTGAAGATAATGAATGATGAAAAGTGGAGATCATCATGGAGGTAGAAGTTGTAGAATAGGAGGTAAGGATTTGTTCATGGAAGATTTAAAAAAAAAGCCTAATAGATATGGTGTTAGACCTTGTAAAAAGTCTAATAACATGTATATGAAAAGGATGACATACCAAGAGCGGCAATCAATGGAGCACAAGTTGTTGAGCCTTCCATATAAACTTGTAATCATTTCAGTTTAAAGAACAAGTTTGTGGGACTTCACTCAGTGGCATAAGAAAGTCTTTGCTTTGTTTCATTCACATAAGTGACTACTTAATGAATTGAAACTTGGGTATTGTTTTTGTAAAATTAAGTTCACCCATTGTATTTGTTGATTTAATTGTTACAAATTTTATGAGTGAAATCTTAACAATAAGACCGACCTCTTCCTTACTGTCTAACTCAAAATCTAATATTGTTGATGCCTAACTTTGTGAAATCTTAAGATGGGCTTCTTATTTACTCTCAAATTTAATCTTGCCGATGCCTAAGCCATGGAATGGTGACATTAGTTTTACTGACTTCATATGTTATTGTATGTCAGCTCTTTCTAGCCAATCGGGAGAAGTTTCATGCAGAGGCTGACAAGGGTTACTGGAAGGCAATTTCAGAGCTCATCCCATATGAAGTAGCAGCTTTAGAAAAGAAGAGAAGCAAGAAGGACCAGGAGAAGAAGCCTTCAATAGTTGTAATCCAAGGGCCAAAGCCAGGAAAGCCAACTGATCTCTCGAGGATGCGCCAGATTCTCTTGAAGCTCAAGCACAATCCACCACCCCACATGAAAACTGCCACCCCTCCTCCACCACCTTCACCTGCACCTACCAAAGATGCTAAAGCTGGTTCCGCTGCTGTTGCAGCTCCTCTCCCTAAGGCTGCTCTTCCAGAGGCTGTAGCTGCCGCTTGAGAGCATTATATGTTGCCTTTGTAGTTATTCTGAGTTTGATTGCAGCCTCTTCTAGTCTTGAGAGTGACTCAAGCAGCAGCCCATTTGTCCTGAGTTGATGTAGGACAGCTTCCGCTACATCATGAGCATATGGTAATTTAGATGTCTTAAGTGGGTTTTTTCATTGCAGAAAAACTTCCTGTTCTGTCATGTTGTATTGGATTTTTGTTAGTGTTGATGTTGTTGCTTTCCTATATTGTTATTTTAATGGAAACGCCCATGTGTGAATGTACTGCCAGTTTGTGTTGTTTCTGTTCTTAATCTCCCTTTGAAGGCAGCCTCAGTTTCTATTAAAAAAAGAAAAACTACCTCACTCAAATTGATTTCCAGAGGTACTTTTGGAGATTTTCGTGTATCATAGCAGGCATTCAAACACCCCTTGCAAGCATGGTTTTAAAACTCGTTATCACGTCTCGTCTCATCCGCGAACGAAATCAAGTCATCTCAAACGAGCTTTTCAATACGTTTGAGACATCTTGTTCAACAATGAGAAAAATGAACCTGGGTTTTAAATCTTGTCTGATACGTTGGACTTGTCTATCCGTCTTGTTGGTTTGATACCGAGACGTATCAGACAAGTCGTCTCAGTCTCGAATGAGTTTTAAAACCATTCTTGCAAAGTCATCAAATAGAATATATCCGTTCAAGTATTGGATCTTATTCCCTTCTCTTATGTTTGGCTGTAAGAATAGGGGTAGGTTTCCTTGGGTTTTGACTGCACTCACTTGTAGAACATCAGCAAAAATTGTGTTTGTTGAAGGTCGAGAGATTTGGAATCGATGTGCATTTCGCCCATCAAAAGCCATCATTTACTAAGTTGGGCCCATAGTAGGTAGTTATCTATTCTCGATTGAGGACAATATGGTGATTAAGCAATTGCCACGTCAACCCTTTTAACGCCAACTTATATGGACCTTGAATTACACAAACAGATTATAGATATAATAGACCAAAGAATAAAGGAAAACCTTGTATCCAAAAAGGGGTTAAGATAGCAAGGAACTTCCTAAGCCTAATGACCTGAAGGACGAATAATGTGCTTTTCTGCCTATGTCAGCTATTTCGCTTTATAAGGTATCTCTAATGCCATTGGACATATAAAAAATCAAGGGTCCCGACAAAATAACTCACCAGGTGGCATATTCAAATGATTTTACGACGTGCACAAGTTTGAAAACCATAGATCTATATGCCTCATGATATATGATTTCCTCAAGATACACTTTTTTTATTAGAAAGTGCAATGGTATATCCCGAAACGTACAAATCTACTATTCCCAAACTTGTCCACGTCATAGAGTCATTTGAATATGCCACCTGGCAAGTCATATTATCACGATTCAAAAAATCAATTCCATTGACATTTAATGGAAGAGTCGTGACGAATACATGCGGTCACGATATGCGGCTGTAGACAAATTGTGTGGTGACGTGTCCTTGCACGTACCCAATCACATGCATTCATCACGACTCTTAACGGAAATATCAATCATCATAAAATAAAATGTTTGAAAAAGAATAATATAAAATCCAATGGTATTAGATAAGGAACATCCAAGACCTTAACCTGCAACATAAATACTTTCATAAAAAATATTTTATAAAGATAATTATAAAAAAAAAAAATTTCGCTCTATTGAAAGCAAATAAAAATAGATGTAATTATTTTTGTCTACTATATCTACTGATTGTATGCATAGTGACAATTCTTCGAAGTTTTTAGAAGTCATGAATAATTCACAAATACTTCAATCGGTGATTTATTCTCAATTTTTATTCTTCAAAACTAATCATCTTCAGCCTTGTGTCTAATTTTTGTTTTCCACCTCATTTCAACCTTAAAATTCTTTCTACTTCAACCTTCCAATCTTAAGAATAACATATGAGAAGTAAAAGATAATAAAATTTTACGTAAAATTTCTTGAAAAGATTAAGACAAGATTGAAAATGATAGATTGAAGATGAGATTAAATAAATTAAAAATGATTTAGAATAGAAATTAAAGGGATTGTAGTTAATAAAATTTTATTAGAAAATAATCAACGATCTCTTATCAGATGTTAAAGAAGTAGGAATTTAGGTTAATTTTTATTAGTCAAATATTGACTAAAACGTAGAGCCGTATGTCTAAATCTTTCTAAATAAATAATAGTGTGATGCTAATGAGATTACTTATTCTAACTAGACAGGTAAAGTTTGGAGAAAATAAAATATGAATAATAAACAAATAGGTGGAGTTTGGATCTGCCCCATTAAGATATTACTTCCAAGTTTCAACTTACTTTTTGGGCCACCAAACCAACTCTACAGCTACCATATCTCTATCCATCAAATTTAACATAAATAGGATGTGTTGAGACTGCATGGCAAATAATAGACATTAAGAGAGAGTAGTCGCCCAGGTAAGTATCGTAGGAGAAAGCCTATTATAGAAGTATAAGATTGAGGGGTGAGACCCAAATTCAAAGGAAGGTAAGGCAATTTTTCAGAGTTTTAAGCTATCTTCCTATATACGGATTGCTGCTCGATTTATTATACGATAAAACAACGAGAATCTCAAATATCGATTTTGGCGCACTACGGCCCCGTATAGCTATTGATTGAGCGCTCTACTTCTATAAAGTGTAGGTTCAGGATCCGAAGGAGCTTTACCGTAAGGTGAAGGAGAGATGGAAGCCGTATCTTGCTTGGCCAAACCGTTAAAAGAACAACTTAACACACATAGTAATGAGGCCCCTCCTGAGAGAACTACATTTCGTTAGGTTTGGATTTTAAAATCTAATTCTGATTTATAATTAGATTTTAGAATCTGATGCATCGTTTGATTTGAATTATTAACTTGATTTTTTTCATAATCAAAAATTAAAATTATGTAGAATCAGAAATAATTTTTAAGTTGTTTCTCCTGCTTCTCACAGACTATTCACTTATGACGATCTTGACATAATAACAATATACATATAATTAAAATTAATAATAATAATAATATTTTTTTAATGTATAATTAACTTGAAAACTATTGGAAAGTGACATAAATGCCAATTCTTTTTTATTAAAAAAAAATTGATTTTTTTCTTTTAAAAAATCATTATTTTCAATCTTTGTGACATGTATTCTTACTCTTATTTTTAATTTCAAGAAGTATAATTGGATTTTTTTTTTTTTCACAAGATCAATATTTTGAAACACTGTTGACTAAACAGGATTTTGAATTCTGAAAATTAATTTCTATAATCTGATTTTAAAAATTCATAATCGGAATTGAGAATCAAGTTCCAAATCTGAACCAAACGCCCCATCTTCAAAACCAAGAAGATCACTGATCACTAGCTGAAATGAGACTATTTGTTTTTATTTGACTAAAAGTCTATGATGGCCAACGAACATCATTCTTGATGTATAGCTATAGGTACTAAAGTTTGTTCTTCTGTGAGTCAGGAAAGTAAAAGATGAAGCGTTCTCTTTATAAGCTGTACCCTCTTCTGCCTCTGAATCTGGCGGCAAATTTCCCACAAATTTCTTAGAATCCATAAAACCAATTTTCCTATCCGGTTTCTGGTTTCTGGTTTCCTGGCCAACCAATATGGGTTCTCGTCAACTTCTGCTACTCATCTTGTTCCTCCATCTCCTGGTTTTCTCTCAATGTTTCGATTTCAATTTCCACAAAAAAAAGAAAATCAAAGGCCCCATCAAAACCATAGTGGTTTTGGTCATGGAAAACCGCTCTTTCGATCACGTTCTGGGTTGGTTGAAATCAACCCGGCCCGATATCGACGGTCTAACCGGAGACGAATCGAATCGAGTCACTGCTTCTGATCCGGAATCATCAGAAATCTTCGTCTCGGATGATGCTTTGTTCGTGGACTCTGATCCGGGTCACTCGTTCCAAGCGATTCGAGAACAAATTTTCGGGTCGAAAAATTGTTCTGCAAATCCAGCTCCCATGAACGGTTTTGCTCAACAAGCAGAGACCATGGGCGAAGGTATGTCGAAAACGGTGATGAGTGGGTTTAAACCGGAGGTTTTACCGGTTTACACCGCTTTAGCGAACGAATTCGCGGTTTTCGATCGATGGTTCGCATCCGTACCTGCGTCGACTCAGCCGAATCGGTTTTATGTTCATTCGGCTACTTCTCATGGAGCTTCGAGCAACGTTCGGAAGGACCTCATCAATGGATTCCCACAAAAGACTATTTTCGACTCCTTGGACGAAAATGACCTTAGCTTTGGGATTTATTACCAGAATATCCCTGCTACTCTGTTCTTCAAGAGTTTGAGGAAGCTTAAGAACATAATTAAATTCCATAATTACCAATTGAAGTTCAAATTGCATGCTAAGTTGGGAAAACTTCCCAATTATGTGGTGATCGAGCAGAGATACTTCGACATCAAACTGTTTCCAGCCAACGACGATCATCCTTCACATGATGTGGCATTGGGGCAGAAGTTTGTGAAGGAAGTTTACGAGACTCTGCGGGCGAGTCCTCAGTGGAAAGAAACAGCACTTTTGATCACGTATGATGAACATGGAGGATTCTTTGATCATGTCCCGACACCAGTTTCTGGTGTCCCGAACCCCGATGGCATAATTGGGCCTGACCCATTTTACTTCAGGTTCGATCGGTTGGGTGTTCGGGTTCCCACGATTTTAGTTTCACCATGGATAGAGAAGGGTACTGGTAAGTCTTTTCCTGGTTCTTGTTTTTGTTTTTGTTTTTTTTTTAATAATTCTGGCTTTATCATTTTATGGTTTGTTGATGTTAAATGTTGTTTCTTTTTGTTTGGATTATGGTTTAGATGGAAAATTGTGTGGAAGAACTGAAATGTTGTAAGTGATTTCGTTAATTAGGGAGTTGGATTAGGGTTCAAATCCTATAAGGGGTTTTTTCCACAAAACTCCAGTTAAGAGTCTCCAGTTCGGGATGGAGAATAGAGATATTGTTGAGATTTCTAATTTTGTAGAGTAACCGTCCGCAAAACATAGTAAGTTATTATTTATTGTAATAATGATGATGAGTTATAAATTGTAGTATAGTTATAGAGTTAAATGTTTTTCATTATAATCATTTTTACATTGACCGTCTCATAGTTTGCAATTCAGTAAGCTTGTATGGTAAAAATGCACTTTGGAAATTTTGATTCCAATTTGGGTTTTCCATTTGAGAATTCTTTATGTTGAAAATTTTGGGGAATGGGAACAAAATTTGGAGTGTTAGGAATCTTTTTTTTTTTCCTTGTGCAGTGGATTTTTGAAAATATAAAACAAAGTTCTATTGTGAAATATTCATTTCTTCAATAATTCGCAAGTTTTTCTCTGAAGTGCAAGCTATCAGCTGGAGTGAAGTGTAAACTGGGTGATTAGCTTTGCCTTGGTCTGTTAACTTGCTTTGTGCTACAAGTCTTTTCCGAAAAAAACATTAATAACTTTGTTTACTCAATGGCACAGGGCAGGAAAATGACGTTAGTTGTTGTAGGTTCCTTTGGTTACCAATTGGAATTAGTCTCGTATGGATTTTCTGGGGTGTGTGTTTTTGCTGTCTTTCAGAAGATTTTCTTGAATGTTTTGTTGACTTCATCTTTACTTCCCTTGCATCACTCTAGGTTCTCTTCAGTTGTTGTGTCTATGCATTGAGTGATCTGGAGGGAATCCAGTTTCATGTAGGTTTTGTTTCCCTTGCATCAAAATCATGATTCTGATGAATAAAGCATGAGTCGTGATAATATGGCGCCCCCCTATACCCCCATCACAGAACCCGTAGATCATTTGCCTCGGGATACACAAGAAAAAGATTTATGGTTATGCGTATCCCTAGACAAATGACCTAAGGTTCTGTGATGGGGGTGTAGGGGGGCATGCGTCAGAGTGGGCGTCAGAAAATCATTACACTTAAAGCATATCATCACCGTGCTAATCCTTGGTTAGGAAATATATAACTTGGTACATATTTCTGTAATGTACTCTGCCTTGGATTTATTTACTATTTTTTTTCTATTGTTTGTGTATTATCAACACTTCATTTATCTAGATACATATTTAATTTATTTTATGCTCAATTAACCAGCATGATGTAGCATTGTTGCCTTTTGTATCCTATTATAATTAAACAGATATTCTGACTCCATCAGATGTCTGACCCAACTTATCAGTGTCTTAATATGGAACACATGTTAATTTCTAGCTAACGTATCTGGTATTTGATTTTATGATAATTGGCTAGTTTGTCTCAAGCAAGTTGGCTAAATTCAAGCGGCGGTAGGAAAACAAGGACTAGCTTTTGGTCCATCCTTTCTCATAATTGTTTAGATCAAATGCTGATGCAAAGAGAAACTATATCCTTGAAGACCCATATTTTCCATATATCCCTATTTCAAGTTTAAAAAAATAATAATAATTACAATAGCTTTCTGAATTGCAATTGGAATCCTTTGGCGAACTAGTTTTGAATTGATTTTTTTAATGCAGTGATACACAAACCTGATGGACCTACCAATAGTTCACAGTTTGAACATTCTTCTATCCCAGCCACAGTTAAGAAGCTTTTCAATCTTGACTCAAATTTCCTAACAAAGCGGGATGCTTGGGCTGGAACCTTTGAGAATTATTTCTACCTTCGTGACACGCCACGTGATGACTGTCCAGGTTCGTGTCTATGGAATCATCTACTAACCAAGCACCGTGTTCTTCAGTTCATGACATTTATTATCTTGATCTTGGAGTTTCTGTCTTGGTCACCCCCTCAATCTCTTTTTATTTCTGATTATTATTTTTTATTTTCTAAACAGAAAAGCTCCCTGAAGTTGAGAAATCACTGAGGACACATGGACCAAAGGAAGATGTTAGCATCTCAGAGTTCCAAATGGAGTTGATTCAGCTTGCATCCCAGCTCAATGGTGACCATGTCCTTAATGGTTACCCATATATTGGCAATGGCATGACCGTGGGTCAAGCCAACCAATATGCGGAGGACGCTGTGGCAAGGTTCTTGGAAGCTGGAAGAGTTGCACTAAGGGCTGGAGCCAATGAATCTGCCATTGTTACCATGAGGCCATCCCTCACAAGCCGGACCACTCGTGGAGATTATGGTCAGTACCTGCAAAGTCGTTGATTTGTCTAGATACCTCTACATTCACACCATTTATAAAGTATATATGATTGTATTTATTACGTGGAAGTAAAAGGTTTTCTTCTCAGAGGTATGGGAAAGGGTATTCTTACACGTGGCAATTAAGAGATGGAGACCCAAAGGATGTCTCGCATGGTTTGCCTCCTCATCATCTCCAGGTGACAGGTTTCAAGCCCGTGGATCTCCTCTATGTGATGAGGCACTTCATGGAGGCCTATTGGGCTGGAACTTGGTGCATGGGAGAGATGGACATGTAGACCTTTCTGGGCTGCCATCTCAGCAGCCACATGTGTAAACTCTGAACAAGTAGAATTCTCTAGTCTGTCTGAGCAGATTATCTGGAGTGGACTCAGTAATCAATCTTCTGTAAAATATTTGGATTCCTGATAGTGAATTCTATACCATGCTGGTTGGATTGATCAGCTTATTATTCGAATCGTTTCTCGTTTCATTACTAGTTGCATTTACTGGTGAATAGATTTAGGTTTTTTTTGTAATTCACCCGATGGTTGCAGTATTCGAATCAGTAAATTTTCCATCCATTAGGGGGCTGTTTGGTTGCAGCTAGAAAACTGATAGAACTTTTAAGTGTAAGCCATACTAATAGGCAGTTCAGAAATGGGAGGGTTATAATTATTGTGTAAATGTCTTGTATTTTGTTGCGCTACGTAGAGCTGCGGGGGTGCATCGCCCCCGCTGGAGGTCCCTTGTAAGGGGGTACAAAAGGGCAATCGTGTAATATTTTCCCAAGGATTTTTTATTTTTTTGGGGGATTTCTGTTTTGGTGAGTTTTACATGTTTTGGTAACTCGATTATATAAATAGAGATCTCTAGGAGTGTAAAACTTATGAGAAAATAGTGATTGTTCTTATTCTACTCCATGGACATAGACATACTATATTGTCGGATCACATAAATCCTTGTGTTTTGTGTGATTGTATTATCTTTGCTATTTCAAAATTTTCACAATAATCCTATTACCAGGTTAATTTTTAAGTGTTCTTGTGGCTGCAGTTGTAACTCTATTGTTTTCATCTAATCATGTACTATGCTTATGGTTTATTTTATTTCATTTTTTTAAAATATCCTTTTGGTCAACCCCCGCCCTATGATGAGTTACTATTATTATTTAAAAAACAAAAAAACAAAAGACCTATGAACTTTGCACTAATAATACTTTTGTTAATGCCCCACTTTGAACCTTGGTTAGCCAGAATTCTTTGGGAGATAAAAGTCTTTAAAATTGGATTAAGAGGGGTGTTTGGCAACAAGTGAGAAGTTGTCTCAGACACTATTCAGAGTAAGTAGTGCAACTGAAAATGAACTTTTCCTTGGATGACTCACTATTAAGTCAAAGTAGTTACAATTCGCATAAAATCTTTTATCTTTTTTAAATTTGGGCCACACAACTTGAAGATTAAACCTTGCAACCTAAGATATTCTCTTAACTCGGAAGTTGTTAAACGTGATTTTTTTCTTGTTGAGTGGAAAGTTAGAACTCAATCCCCCAAAACCAGTGGACTTGGGATAATGAAATCAACACGAACCACAAACTAAACGGGTGGCAGCAGTCACTCTTAGTTAACTACCATTCAACATTAAATCACACCATCCTACAAAACGGGTGGCAGCAGTCACTCTTAGTTAACTACCATTCAACATTAAATCACACCATCCAACATTTCAATTAAATCCATTTTTGCTTTAGCACCAACCAGTAATCACCTCATCCCCCCCCCCCCCCTCTCTCTCTCTCTCTCTCTCTCTTCTCCATCTCTCAGCAGCCATGGCAGTCTTGTGGGAAGAAAGCGTCACAAATTCGATCAACACCATTTATCTCCTCTTCTCTACTTACCTTGTCTTTGTAATGCAGCTTGGCTTCGCCATGCTATGTGCCGGCTCAGTCCGAGCTAAAAACACCATGAACATAATGCTCACCAATGTCGTCGATGCCGTTGTTGGTAGCATCTCTTACTACCTATTTGGCTTTGCATTCGCCTTTGGCGTCACTTCTGACTCCAACCCTTTTATCGGCTCTCGCTTCTTTGCCCTCAAGGACATCCCCAATGACACCTACGACTACAGCTTCTTTCTCTATCAATGGGCTTTTGCAATTGCAGTTGCTGGTATTACTAGTGGGTCAATTGCCGAACGGACCCAATTTGGTGCCTACCTCGTTTTCTCGTTCTTCCTGACTGGTTTCGTTTACCCGGTTGTGGCTCATTGGGTTTGGTCATCAACGGGTTGGCTCAACCCATCCACTTTGCTATTTGGGTCAGGTGCAATTGATTTCGCTGGTAGCGGAGTTGTACATTTAGTGGGTGGAGTTGCTGGGTTGTGGGGTTCATTGATTGAAGGGCCACGAGTGGGCCGGTTTGATGCATTTGGTGTGCCTGTCCCAATGCGGGGTCATAATGCCACTCTAGTGGTACTCGGAACTTTCTTGTTGTGGTTCGGGTGGTTTGGGTTCAACCCCGGATCATTTAATAAGATACTTGTATCCTATCCCGGTACAACCGATCAAGGTAATTGGACTGGTGTAGGTCGAACAGCGGTCACAACTACACTCGCTGGTTCAACTGCTGGTATTGTTACATTGTTTGGTCGGCGATTATTAGTGGGTCATTGGGACGCATTGGACGTATGTAATGGATTGCTTGGTGGATTTGTTGCAATCACCTCTGGGTGCTCGGTGGTAGAGCCATGGGCTGCAATTATTTGTGGGTTTTTTGCCGCTTGGGTCTTGATTGGGCTCAATGTGTTGGCTCTAAAATTAAAATTTGATGACCCTTTGGAGGCGACTCAATTACACGGCGGGTGTGGAGCGTGGGGTCTTATATTTACAGGACTATTCGCAAAAGAGGAGTATGTGATTCAAGCTTACGACTCCGGTGAGAGCGGTTTGTCACGCCCATTTGGGGTATTGATGGGTGGAGGATGGGGTTTGCTAGGAGCACAGGTGGTTGAGGTCATAGCGATTGTGGGTTGGGTCAGTGTTACCATGGGGCCTCTTTTCTATGCTCTTCATAAGCTTAGGATCCTGAGGATATCGACTGATGAGGAAATGGCAGGGCTTGACATCTCTAGTCATGGTGGTTACGCGTATGTCACCCATCCTGAAGAGAACCATCCCCGATTTTATGCAGATTATGCAAGGATGCAACATGGATAATGAATGAGGTTGTATGTTTTTTATGTTAATTAATTTGAAATGGTTGGGGTTTGGGAGTGATCTTGAAGTTTTCCATATATATGTTTTTCCAAAGGGACAAGATCGCCAACCAACTATTTGGCCAACGTGTTTTGAAAATATTGGTTAGAAGTTCTGGGAAGAACTGATCTTTGGTGAGGATTGTTAGAGAATAAGATGCATCGTATTAACGTGCATGAGATACACTGTATTATTGTCAGTGTATCTCATCACAAATGAAAGGTTATGATCCTTTCTTCTCTCTACCTCTCTCAACCCAAACAAAATATTAAGAAAATAAAGAGGAATAAATAATTAAATATTAGAAGTTTTTGATTAATCTTGATCCTTTTAACAAACATACACCCAACAGATGTTTCACCAGATTGTGCCACATGGCACAATTTTGATTTCCAATCAAGAGATCTATAGGTTAAAAAAAATAGCCAATAAAGAGGTACAAACCCAATAGGTATTTCCAACCACAGCTTAAATAATAGAAGAAAACTGGGTTTAGAGCCATAGCTCGGTTGGTTTGACACATTGCAAAGCAAATATGAGGTCATGGGTTCAAGTGTAGTTTACTAATAAAAATTAGAAAGTAAAAAAGAAAAGAAAAAGAAGACAACTATGGCATGATTGGGTTCATCATTCAAAATAATGTTTTGGGGAATCCAATGATCGAACTAATTAAAGAAATTAATTAAAATATATAAAAGAGTTAAAATAATTGAACTATGCATTTTTGTCAATAAATAATGGATCACCATGTCAATTTCCATGATGCACATGAGGGCCAACAACCATTGCAATCCCCAAAAATCCTATTATCTTTTTATTCCCTATCTATGGTAATATAACGAAACAACTTTTTTTTTTTTTTTTGATAGATAAAGAAAACCAAAGTAGGTGGACCAGATGTACAAAATAAGTAAATAAATAGCAAAAAAGGTCTGCTAAATTATAAAGATAATTCCAACAAATTAAGAAATCTTCAAAGAACACCCCTATGAATTCCTTGAAGATCTTAAATCAATAAAACAAAAGTCCCAAAATCGACAAAAAAAATCCCATAATTGGATTGGCCCTTCCCTTCGAAAGATTTAGCATTTCTTTCCTTCCAAATCCTATGTAATTACAAACAGAGTTAAACTCCACAAATAGTCACTTTAAAAAAAAAATTGGAAGTTCGCTCCCATATGCAACCATTCCTCAAAAACCGTCCTAATTGTACCTAGTAAGCAGCTCTCCATTTCAAACAAAGAGAAAAATTGATCCCACACCTCCTTCGCCATAGAGCAAGGAAAAAACTTTGAAGGAGATAGCTCGTTTCAAAATTTTGAAGGAACTCTTTCCATTGGATTACACGTGACATTTCCAAGGAGGTATTTCAAAATTTAAATGAAATATAGAGACGTGCAATAAATTCAAAACACCACGTGTCTTATAAAGAGGAGGGCTCTTTCAAATTTTGAAGCGGGTTACTTGCTTCAAAGTCGGACTCGTAGAGCAATGCATAAGAAGATGATTAGTTGTCTCCTCTCCAAGCAAACACATACAACAGTAGTTCGGGCCACAAAAGCCCCTTCTTCTCAACTGATTAAGCATTAAAATCCTTCTTGCACCGTTGTCCAAACCAAGAAAACCACCTTTGAAAGCACCCTACGGCCCTGCAAAACAAATAAACTTATGTAAAGTAACATATGTTGAGATTGGACTAAATAATTCTCCAAGTAGTGGAGTGATGATGCTTTTTTAAGTTAAACATGTTTAAATAATCCCATGCCCCCCACAATCGTACATTTACAGCTTGCATGTCAACAAGTTGCTTGAACCACAATTTCCTCACCTTTATAAACCACAAACACATCCACATTATCCATATCTTGTAATTCTTCGCCCAATTAGAGATTGTCAAGCATGGACCATAACACATGACTCGGACATTAAGAATTGTCTTAAATACTATGAAGGCAACAAAACAGGTGAAAAGTTGCTTTCAATTTAGGCTCTATTTGATTTTTAATCAGTTAGTGCTGAAAGGCCCTATGGATTTTTCTAGAAATTTTTTAATTTGTCAAAGTCTCATCCTTCTCATTCACCTAATCGCCTTGATCCGTATTATCAGCGAAATATTTGTTAATTTCATTTACGATGCTTAAGTCAAGATTAGTCCCTCGAATAAGAATTAGTTAAGTAATACAACAAGCTTCCTCAACTCATTGAACATCTGTTCTACAAAATCATCTATGCATTTATACATCCTAGAAAGTAAATTTTATGACTTAATTGATCTATTTTTGTTTTATTTCAGATTAGGATTCTTTTGCATTTTTTATTTAAGAATCTTATTGTCATAATTATTTGGGGAGTTTTTTTGGGGGGATTTCACATGACTTAGTAATTTAAATAAGTCCTATCCATGAGAAATTTATTGTTGAAAAAAAAAATGAATTCCACTTTTTGATTTCATGTTAGGGAAGAATGAATCAAAGAAGAAGGATAAGACTATGAGAGAGTGAAGAAGAAGAATTGAGAGAGAGAGAGAGAGAGAGAAAGAGGAGATTGAAATTTTTATGATTGGATTTAATTTTTCATGGGATTAAGTAGATAATTGAAATCCGTCCTTAATTAAATTTTTGGATGAGGGTAAAAATTCATTTTCCGTGAAAAAAAAATCAATTAAACAATGAAAAATATAAATTCTCAGATGAAAATTGAAAATTCTGTCAATTTTCCTAACTTAGTTGGTAAAATCTTTGGGTGATGATACCATAAACTTATATTCAAATCCCTGAACTCATTAAAAACATGTTTATTGGTAAAATAAATGAATAAATTTTACATAAATATATCATGGGTTGGGGTCCGTTGACTCCTAAGATTGACTCGTGAAAAAAACATGATCCCAACCCTTTAAACATAAATCTAATGGTTGAGATTTATGAGTATCTTGATAGCACAAGTCTCAGAGATACTTATCCCAAGGATAAATTTCAACCATTGGATTTTGCATTTTGCATTTAAAGGGTTAGGATTGTAGAGGCGATTTTGTGATACCACTTACAACTCAGTTCTCTCTAATCGTCTCGTGTTCCTTGCTCTCTCCGATCAGTGATGGTGATACCAGTGTGGTACTTTTAAAAAACTCTTTGATGATAAAGTCAACTCTTTAGTTAATCAGTAATGGACCTTCTGATTTTTTTGAACCCCTCCCTTTTAAGTCTCCTATTCTATTTATAGTTTTTTCTAAGAAATATCTTTGAATAAAAATTTCCTTGAGATCCCTGATCTTCGGGGATATCTAGCAAGGATTCTTTATCTTTAGGAGAGGATACTGAGAAGGGAAAGATTCTCTCAAACTCAATTATCTCCTCCCTTGATTCATGAGATCTTTCAAAAAATCAAGGGATCTGAGTTGATTCAAAGACAACTCAGAAGTCTATCCTACTCGATTTACATTCGAACTCTATCCTTCAGACAAATTGGACATCCTAGGTATCACTTAAGAGAAAATCAATTAGTTCTGATCTCCTAACATTTGGACACATGTAGAGTCCAGATGTCTTACAAATTTTCCTTTTACAGGGATCAGGTGTTTTTTTTTTCATAAGTCATTTTTTAGAATATATATATATATATATATATATATATATATATATATATATGTTAGATAATTTAATTAATGAATCTCTATTAACACAACAACTTTTACTAAGAAGACACCAATCTTTAGGCAAACAGGCGTTTAATTCCAAAAGGATGGTGTGTTGTAAGTAAACGTTGTATAATTTTTCTTTAATTATCCATTAAAAGTTGTCGATAACTCATTTAAAGCTTTAAAAAAATATCTTCTTGCAAATCGACCATAGGACCTACGTAGCGTAGTAATGCTTTAGATGGTTGAGCACATACCGGTAGAAACCGGTACCAACATAGTCAGATGCTGAGCTGTCAGTCGTATAGCAGTAAATATCAGCGGTTCAACCGGTTGTGCCTGTCCCCATAATCTCTCTCTATTGTTCTGCTTTGTTTCTATTGCCTTCTTTACTACTCCTTTTCGTTCTGCTTTCTTTCGTAGAGGGACTGGCCTTGGCTTCCCTCCTTCAAAGGTATCATTTTTAATCTTTGTTTCTCTGTAATATTTAGTTCTTTTGTAGATCTGATCTTCGTTTTTTTTTTTTTTTCCCTAATGAATTTATATCTAGTTTTTAATTGAGGAAGTTATTTTCCCAAGAGTTCAGACAATTATGTTCATCGGGATTTGTTTGATGTGAATCCTGATGATCAATCAACGGTGTAGACCTAGGAGTTGGCCGCATAGTGATGAGAGCAACACAGCTGTTTTTTCAATTTCTCTGAAGAATTTCTTGTCGTGAAGCTGTGGATACTCTTTTGGCTTGTTTTTCTTTGATTTTCTCCAAAACTTTCTTCGTTTTCGTTTTGTATTTGTGTCTTTTCATCTCTATTTCTCTCTTTTGGAAAATTTCTGTAACTTTTTTCAAAGTAGTTTCTAGAGATCTTGTTCTTCAATTCAGGTTAGTTGGTTTTTATCTCTGTTTTTTCCCTTTTAATCTTGTGCGATGTTGTTATTCTTCCCATAAACTTCGTTATTTTCCTGCTCTTCATATGTGATTTGTTTTTTCTTTTTTGTAAGGTTTTTTACTCATCAAAAAGATATATATTTTTTTAAAGAACTTCGTACGGTTTTAAATTTTTACAGATTTCTAGTGGAATTTTTTAATATTTCTTTGTGTGTGTGGTTTGTGGGGGTGGGGGGGAGTGAAGGGATATTGTTATTGGGTTCAGGTCCATCTTACCCACCAAAATTGAAAAAAACAATATTATTATTGGGATTAATGGTCTTCTAAGTTCAGGGAAAATAGCTCTGCACAAGCGATTCTCGCACCCATACTTTATTGTTGCAAATTAAATTCAGAAAGTCTTTGTTTTTGTATATTTGATTCGTGTATTATTTTCATTTCAGGGTTTTTTCTCCTAACGATGAAGGCTGCCAAGGGGAAGGGGACAGCAAGGAAGGACACAAAGGAAGCATTGAAGCCTGTCGAGGACAAGTTTGTTTACGTTCCTTTATAACTATTACATCTTCATTTGTGTTTCAGATAACTATGTTATGGTTATTCAATTATGTATATTTCTTCTTCTCAGAAGAGTCGGGAAGCGAAAGGCTGCTATTAAAGTGGATAAAAGCAGCAAAAAACCAGTCAAGAAGGCCAAATCGGCTAAGAAAGACCCAAACAAACCAAAGAGGCCTCCTAGTGCGTTTTTCGTGTTCTTGTAAGTATCCCCCTTTTTATTGATTTATCATACATGAGAATCTGTTTATCACAATGTTGTATTCTTGTTTGGAGGATTGACTTCATTCTTGTCCTATAAAATGTTACAGAGAAGAGTTCAGGAAGACTTACAAACTAGAGCATCCCAATGTGAAGGCTGTCTCAGCTGTAAGAAGTTTTACATTTTTGGTTTATTTAATTTGAAAGCTTGATTGTGATTGAAGTTGATAATTCATTCTTTCTGGAGTAAGTAATTGATTTGGTCATTTGGTGTTGCAAACTAAAGGTTGGGAAAGCTGGAGGAGAGAAATGGAAATCGTTGTCTAATGCTGTAAGTATTCAAATGAGTGCTGACAAATGGATCTTTTTTGTTTGCGAAGTCACTGTGAAATTGATTGAATTAAATTTGTTTTTATATAATCTAATCTAACTAAAATTAAACACTCCTAGAGTCGACATGTTCTTATTTACTACGTAAATGAATTAAAAGAAAATCCTAATCACTAACTCTAATTTTAGGGTTATGGGCCCATTCCAGCCACTATTAGAATTCTGACCCATTGTTGCATTAGGAATCTAACTTGATTTGGCTTATGGAGCAATCAAAGTTTGATTTATATGTATGCCTATGAGGTCTACCCACTTCTGCCCCTTATGGTATGTGAAGGATAATCATGCTTTACTTTGATAACATGAGTCCTCTACTTGGCCGGGATTGACAGGAGAAAGCCCCATATGAAGCCAAAGCTGCGAAAAGGAAGACCGAGTATGGAAAGGTTATGGCAGCCTACAACAAGAAACAGGTGAGAATGCATTTACCTAGAGAATGACATGCTTTGTATAAAATTGAATGAGATAGAACATATCATTACTGGTGTATCTCATAACAATGGAAAGTTGTGATCATGTGTGGTATTAATTAATAATGTAACCCTCTTGACTGATCTTTGTTTTACTAAACAGGAAAGTATGGCCAATAATGATGATGGTGATGCGGAGTCTGACAAGTCAAATTCTGAGATTAATGATGATGAGGAGGATGAGGAAAGTGAGGAGGTAAAGCTTCCTAGGCTCTCATTATTGCTTTTTTACATCTAGCATGACAGTCACATTCACATTCCTGCATGTGCATGAACATGGAAGCATAGCAAAAGCAAACATTACAAATCCATCAGTATAATTTGGATCAATTATTTTTGCCTGTTCAATTATTTTTAGTATTCAGTGGCATTAGGGAATTGTTCAGTCATAATCTTGACTCCAGTTTTCATTTTCCTTAAATCACACTTAACTAATGGGCAAATGTTCATTTAACATAGAACAATGCTGGAGTAACTTCAACTAGACATGTTCCTGCTTTGGAACATTTGACCCCATTGCAGTTGGTCCTGGATTTTGTGTGCCCAAGCATATGGTTCCCTTCGTTTTATTGTTTTTTTTTTTTACTTCCGAAATTTCCTTGTATATTTATCGACCCTAAGAAATTGCTCATGTTTCTTGTCAGCATCATGCTTTTGTTGCTGTTGGTTGAGTATAAAACAATTGACGTTTTAGTATAGTATCAAGGGTATGATAGTTCCTAAAGATGTGTACCAGGGACATTCATAGAAAACCAAAAGAAAAAAAAAAAAATACTTTTTTGTTATTTAAAATATCCATCTTGGATTGTTTTCTTTAAGTTTTCATAAAGCTGGTATCTTACATCCTCAGTTATATATAAAATTACCACTGAGTTTATTTGGGATACCTGTGTGCTCTTGTTTCTTATCAATTCGTGCCAACCTCGTCTCTTCTTATTTTTATGACCTCGGTAGTTGACTACTAACAAATACATGACTTTGGTATCTATAGGAGGAGGGCGACGACGAGGATTAAAATTAGCATTTCTTGTCACTTGGGCATGTTATAGTTGATCCAGGACATCGATCCTGGATTTTGGATGATCACACCTAATGTAATATGTGGTTTACTTTTCAAATGGAACAAATGCAGCTGAAACCGCTGTAACATTTCCATCTTAGTTGTTGTGTATTTACTTGACATATTTTACTTCCTTAATGAATGAATATAGCATGTTCACAATACGCATCTTAGCCTTTACACGAGCTTTAAGAATATTGTTCTGTTTCTTTTCTTCTATTAGTTTATAATTGCTTAAGCTGATTTCATTTGTGATAACTTGAGCATATTGCTTTTCTTTAAAGGAGATACTATCTTTTCCTAAAGAGATGCTTCTATCAACAGTTAGTTGCTTTTGATTTCCCTTTTAAGCCTTTTTTCCCTCTGTATTTCTTTTCTTTGGATGCTTCTGCCGTGATTGGAAGGTAGACGTTAACACTTGTAACATGGTTTATGGATTTGTAGTCTTCAAGTGAGTAGGATACTATGCTTCATAGAGCTGAATTTTGAACAATTGCCTAAAAAGAGTATGGCTGAGATGATGATGTTCAATGAGTTGGTGGAAAGCTATAATGATGCTTCAAATAAGGTGCTGTATCCCAGTTAGGTACGGTTCTTAAGTGTAAATGATTTTTCCTTGTTGTATCAAGGGATATCTAGCTATAAGTCAGGAGAAGACATTAGAAATAAGGATATTCAGGGAAATCTAGGATTGATCCAAATAGGAATTATATAGCATGACAAGTTTGGTAGTTTTTTAGTGCTTGAGAAGGCTGATGTAGGTGATTTAAGGTTTTGAGGAAAAGATTTGAAACTACGATCGTAGTTTACTGATTAACGGGTCTGTTTTGGCAAATGCTAATAAGAAAACCCACAACCTTGGAAAGGGTTCTCTCTTACTACTAGATAAATCCTTTCCAGTTTTAATCTCTAGGTTCTTTGACGAAGAACTCATCCAAGTATATACACACAAGAAAATGGGTCTTTGGAGAGAGAGAGCAACAATAGGGTGTTTCAGGGCAAGGAAAACACATTTCATGCAGTGTATTTGGAGATTTTGGGTTTACTTTTCTTTTGGTCAAAATTGAACAAGGATTTTTTTAGAGTTTCTTTCAAAGTTTTTGTATTCAGATGAGAGTTTTTGTGCAACTCTTAGCGTTCTTTGATTGCTTGCTTTGGTTTTTCTTTGCTATGCTTTGGGGGCTATCTCGGTCTCGTTGTTTTGTACTCTGTTTTGTTTTTTTCTTTAATATGTTTTCCACTATTAAATATATGTATACACGCAAGAAATTAGTAGGGTTGGTATTGAGATTATGGAGGATTTGAAATATGGGTCTTGTGTGTAAAATAGGAGATGTTTAGCAAATTCCTTTAGTTTTTGGTTGAGAGAGATTTGAAGGAAAAGGGAAACCCATTATTTACTTTTCCTATCGTTTTGGTGGGTGTAGCTACACCCATTCCCCCACTAAATGAATTAGTTTTGGATGGATACGTTGTCCAAAACAATAATTTTGGAGCCATAACGTCAAAAAGCTTCAGCTAACAATAAGATGAGTGGCCATACTATCCTGTAAGTGATAAGTTTTTGATGGATAAGTTGTCCAAACAAATAATTTTGGAGTAAGGACAAGGCGTTGAAAAGCTTCAGCCAACAATCAGATGAGTGGCTATGCTAGTCTGTAAAAGTGATTTTAGGAATTTCCACACCAAAATCACTCGTGGGGAGGTGAGGGTTAGATGTGAATTTGCCATGTTATCTTACAAGTTTACTAATTCATGAATATAATCCAAACCAAATGTGAGATCTGATCAGAAAAAAAAAAATGATTCTACATAAATAGTGGTGAGTTAATAAAAATTGTGAACTTGACAGTAAATAAATAAAAAGTGTTTAGTTCAACAATAAATAAAAGTGGAGAACTCGACGATAAATAAATAAAAAGAAGTGAATTCGCCAATAACAAGTAATCATTTAGAAAAGAAAAGTTTACCAAATAATTTTTTAAATTACTGTTAAAAAGTTGGGAACTACTTAGAAAGAAGTTGCAAACAACCAAAGACTCAAGCAACCGAAAGCAATGCATGTGAGTGAACGTGCTCCCGCTGAATTACACCATCATTTCTTACCAGACGCACGTAGGATGGAACAGACATCAAGTGATACATGTACCAAAGACAACAGCACTCGTGTGCATCAGACCTCTTGTCCCACCACAACCATGTCGTTTTCTCTGATGTAAGGGTCTAAACATGGAACGGTGCTTTTTGTCAGCATCCCTAAAACATCATCAGCTCTGCCTTTTAACCGACATATCTTCCCCCCCCCCATCCTTTTTTTTTTTTTTTTTGAATTACACACGATTGTCATCCTTATCTAAGAATCTGAAATTCAGACTAACTTCATGATCCAACCAAATTGGGAGAACAATCCAATGAATGATTCAAGGTCAATATGGTCAAATTGACTTTGAATTTATTTATAACAATAATTGACTATTTCACATAATTCGAATTTACCAATTACATAATACCGTATGCTTTCAAGACCAGGTTAAGGAAATTTTCAATACATGTGATATATTGTAATCGGTCAAATTAAGATTTCACATAATTTGAATTGACCAATTGTAAAATGTCGAGTGTTTTTCATAGATCATCCACTCCACAGACCACAAAAACAAGTTGAAAAATTACAGGCGTAGGCTTTGAAGCCCCTTACTTTAATAGGGTTGTTGATTACGAAAACAAATCCTTTATTTGCAAGTTACGGCTTTTCAGCCTCCGTTTGCTCCCTATTCTGCCTGCTCAACTAAGAGTGGGTTGCCTTAGCTGGGTCTATAGCTTATGATGTTTCCTTCTGCGACTTCACTTCCATAAAGGCATGGGGGGATAAGGGGCAAGGAATGAGATGGGTGGGGAGAGGGACTAATCTTTAATTTACAAAAATACCCATGCTAAGAAAGTCTTTAATACATGTGAAGTCCTGTGATTGTGATTGATCAAATCGAAATTCTGTAAAATCTCGAATTAATATAACATGATAGTTGAATATATATGGCTTTAATACTTATTTTATTAACTACTCCTCCCTACATCTTTTTTTAAACCTAATTACACCCTCGATCTTTTACACTGCTAGTTTGCACTAGTAATACAAAGTTCAGACCTCGAGCTTTTTTCGGCGATACACGTGGATGGGGTATCGCTTGAGTGTCCTTGTGGTGGGGAAGAAAACCAGCTTGTCTTCCTCTGCAGTCCAACTGTCAAATAAAAATAAAAACATCAGCTTCTTTTTTTTTTTCCTTTTAATAATTTAATTTTTCAAAAAAAAATTGTCGGCACGACATAAGTACATATCTGGAAAATTCGATTTCTTTTTCTCGACATTTTCATATATGGATTATAAATTAAATAGGAACACATCAATATCAATATCAACCCCCATTTTACAAATAATGTACCACGGAGATGGGAGAATATTCCTAGGGATTGCCAAAAAAATCAAATCACTTTGAAATCAGTGATTTTCATCCTATCTCAGCCGTAGGTGTACTTTGAGATTAGAAAATGATTTTAACATGATAATACCTGAAATTGGTGATGAAGTGGTGAAGAAAGACAGAAATTTCGACTCTAGCAAGCTCGTATCCTGGGCAGAGACGTGGGCCCCCTCCGAATGGTGTGAACATATTGCCATGGCTCGACGATGAGGCTGAATTATTCTGATGGATCATCAACATTATGGTAATTAATGCAGGTGAGAGACAATAATTTCATTTGCTATTTTGAAATTTATGTGCTAAGTTAAGTCGAGTGTATTAGAAAAAATAAGAGTGATTGGTTAGTGGATAGAAAATTTTGGAGCAAGTTATTTACTTGTTATTTCAATACACATATGGCGTCATGAAATTGGTTCATCAGCTTAGCACTTAAATTTCAAAACAACAAATCTCCGTTTGACCGCGTTTGAGAGCTATGATAACACTCTTTTCAGTATTTTATTTCTCTTCTGATTTTCAAAAACTTGTTTTTTACTGAGTTAATTAAGGTGAAGAAAAAATGAATTAAGATCGAGAAAGAGAGACCTGCCATCTCCAGGGATTAAAGGTGCGAGCTTCTTTATAGTTGTGTTCGTCAAGATGAACAGCCCTAAAAGAGGTGAAGACCTTCCATCCCTTCGGAATAGTGAACCCTGCTTATATAAATGGAATCAAATTATCCAAAGTAAAAAAAAAAAAAAAAAAAAATGAACAATATGAAATAGATAGATAGTTGGGTAAATTAACATTTCGTGAGTTGAATTTGACGAATTTATGATTCCGGCTCACTGTTCATTTTAATTATCAAAACGTGAACAGTAACGAATACAAAGGTTTTAAAGTGACAATTTCACAAGTTTAAAGTGACTATCTCGATAAAAATAGTGAAACCTGCGAAATAGTCACTTAAAACCCCCGTATTCCTTACATTTTGGTAATTAAAATGAATAGTGAGTCAAAATCGTAAATTCGTCAAAAGTTGATCATGTTTTTGTAAATATTCCTACATAGTTTGATTGAACGATTAAACATAAGATGTTGTTACTAACCTTTGATATTGACGTCAGTTGTTGCTCGCCTAAAAACTCCACTTATAATGTTAGCTACTCGTAAAGTCTCGTTAATTATCTGAAGAACCAATTAATTAAAATCCCAAGGTAATTATTGGAGTGCTTGCAAAATTATAGTACTTTAGTTCGTAGGCACACTACCAATTAAATTAAATAGTGGAGCTGTTAATTAATCTACAAATAATAAATGGTTATTAATAGAAAGCTTACACATTGCGTGAAAGCCATGGATTTGTAATCGCTCCACTGCAAGGCCTCGGAGTTGTGGTTCTTCCTTCTGATTTCATCATGCTCTTCCTGCAACCATAAAGGATTAAAGGGTGTCCACAGGTGGAATCAAAACCAGGATTTAATACTTGGTAGTATAGGTGTGATTCAACATAACAAAATCTTATAAGATCAAGATTCACCACAACTGTATCTAAGGATCATTTTTATAGAAAATTAATTAATTTTATCCCCCATGGGAACTCTAATATTAGTGTATAAAATCCAAATCGATTGCACGTTTATGAAAAATTATGCTAAGTTTGACAAATCAATGGTATAATACCATGTGTACAAAGAAAAAATAAAATTCAAACACCATGAATAAAAATTTGTTGTTAACAAAAAGAAAATACTAGTGGTTGGAATACTAGTACAATTCCCAAGAAAAATGTATCTATACAAGAAAGAGAAACTCTCGAGAATATCAATACTGATCTCTAGGTGTTTTTTTCTCTTATCCTAAACATTTGTTCGATAATGGTCGTCAACAAAGTAATTTGACAAGGTGATGAATCAATAGCATCATACCATGTGTCTTGTAAAAGTTAGCAATCACTTAAGACGGAGAGAAAATTGCAAGTAAACTTTATTAGTTGATTAAGTATTTGGATTTTTTTTTTCTATTATATTCTTTGTATACATTTTTTTCCCCTTATCATGGGTATCCCCACCCCACGCACCACCCACCCTTTCGAAAGTCCTACATGTAACTGGCTGAGTTGAGGGTCAATTGGACCCTAAGGTTAGCCCCAAAGAATTCATTACTTAGTGGGATTTAGAAAACTTGGCCTACCCTTCCTGAAGAACTTATCAAGACTCGACTTAACACTACATTATAATATTATTCATCGTCATCTTAATTACCATAATTTTTCCTAAATAACAAATTTTGACTTATCCCAAGTCCCAACAGTTTTCTCTGTATGCCATCATCATATTGGTTCATTAATTTAGTGCAGCTTCCTTTTTTATAGCAGCAAAGTCTATATTCAGTCTGCCAAAGAAGGAAACACGGGGAGGAGTTGGAAGGATTTATTGCTGGAGAGGAGTGAAAATAAATAATTCCAACAACCAAGTTATCATCTCTATTGAAATGAGATTTTCTTTATTCTTTTTAATTTTTTCTGGATCTTAGTCTTTGTACAGTGAAGGATGGGTCAACTGGCGCAGTGTCACTTTTGAATGTTAGACCTGAGGTAATCAGTTCGACTTTATTGACGAAAATTGCAAAAACCTGCGAAAAAGCTTTTCCAGAGAAGATCCCTAGCCTAGATGGCCACTTGAAAGTCTACTTTTCTACCACAACAGATATAAAATAAAACCATCAACCAACGAGGGTATAACTTATTCAAAGAATTGCAAATTCAAATCGACAACTTTTCCCAGGAAGGGTCCAAATTTTTAAGGTGGGTCCTACAAAGATCATGTGAAATTACGTTGTGTAGTACGGTGACAACACTTTTACAATGACTCGTGAATGTATGACACCCTCTTCTGACAAACGCCCCAATCACAGAGTTGAAGAACATTTGTTTTGGGATTAGACAGATGCATGAATCTTTTTATCGTGTATTTCAAGGCAAATGATCTACAGTTTTGTAATGGTAATGGGAGGTGTTTGTCAAAAGGTAGCGTCATATTATCACAATTCTTTTGTACTAAAGTCGTGATAACTTGACTTTCCCGGGTCACGGGAGTCGATTGAGTATGTCATGTGAGGGAGTCATACTATTACCCATCTTTGCAATAATATTAAAAGAGTCGTGATAATATGATTTGTCAAGTGATATACTCAATCGATTCCCTAGCATGGACAAGTTCAAGAATTATAATTTTGTACACCTCGAGATACATGATTCTCACAAAGATAAATATTTTTATGAGAAAATGCAATCGTGTATCCTAAGACGTACACATCTCTGATTCTCGAACTTGTCATGTCAGAGAGTCAATTGAGAAGGCCACCTGACGAGTTATATTATCACAACTCATATTAGAATAAGAATAAGAGAGATTCATTCGACAGAATAACTATTGCATTTTTATTTTGAAAAAACTCTCATGGAGTTTCGACAACTCCAAAGGAACCTTACTTTATGATGTTCATTACCTAGCAAACCTTACTTTGTCAAGTTTGTTACCCAGCAAACCTCTAAATGGAGATATACGTCATAAAATTAAATTTGATGTGTTAATTTGCTACTCAACATGCCTTGGAGTGGATCTTAACCCCATCAATTTGTAGCATCCAAAAACATGATGTGATGCCACAAAGTTATAAATGTCAGAATTCTAAAAACTTTGAACACCATTAAAATTTAGATATAAATTTGAGAATTTGGTAAGCATCCATTTTAAATACCTTGATGAAGCTTTAAAATGAATTGTTTCGATTTTTTTTCATGAAATGTAGAATTATGTGTGTTGGATTTCCAATTTGATAATCCACTAAGCTTAAAGACCTTCCGTAAGATTTGAAATTTTACTAAGCTAGTCATGCTAGCTTGATTCATAAAGTAAAGATTTGCTTCGTAACGAACTTGATAAAGTAAGGGAGTATTTGTAATAAAATAGCAATAAATAGGTCTGCCCAGAAAATCTCTCTAAGAATAATGATTTTCTAATTAGAAACTCTTCACCGATCAATACTCAACTGACATGGAATGGACACGAAACCATATATCTTTTCCTCAAGATACATAACTGCACACCTTTTATGGGGATTTGCACCTGTGTATCCCAAAGAAAGAGATCTATGGATTTGTGCCCTTGCCACGTCAGTCGCATACCAAAAATCGCGTGCATTCATCACGACTCATAATATTAATATGAGAAACCTTTTCCCTATTATGTTAATGAGGAAAAAGGCGTTTATAGGCCTCATCCACAATCAAAAAGACCTCGAGAATTATTAAGAATCTAGAAGAGTTGTTTTGCGCATCTCGAGACCATTTTTATGGTGGATGAGGCTTAATAAGACTTTGTTCCTCACTATGATAGTAAGATTAGTCAGACTCTATAAATATTATGTTATCCTTATTCTAAGGATTGTAAATGTTTTCCATCAATATGACCCTTAGGATTTGAAGAAAAAAATAGATTTAATAAAGATTAATTCTTAAGGATACACATTTCCCCAAGGATATATTTCTCTTGAAAATCCCTAGCACCACACAATCGTGTTGACGAAGAGTCTAACTAACACTTTCCTTCAAAGAATATATAGACATACATTAGGGTGGAAAAATAATTTTTCTTGCAAAGGTAATGCAGAATTTCATATAATCTAAATTTAATGACATGATATTGCGACTATTGAGGACATTTTCAATTTATAAATTTTTGTAATTAAGAAAAATGGGTGTTAAGTTGATGAATCAATAATAAATGTCATGTCTAGCAAAATAGAAAAGATGATTGGGTTGTGAGAAAATTTCCAAGTGATTTTCTTTTTTGAATTTCATGTGACACTGTTTTATTAGTTTATTAACTTAACATCATTTTTTGTTAACAACAATTCTTGGTTCGTTCTGAATAAACATTTGATGTTAAGAAAAATGGGTTTTAAACAGATGAATCAATAGCAGAATGCAAGGACAAGATGATTTTTCTTGTTTGAATTTCATGTTTATTTCTTTCACGCACTTGTGGCACCATTTTAACATGGGCCTAAGGACATGTTACATTAAATGCACCTTGAAAATTTAATTTCCTAAAAAAAACATGTCCTTAAATTTTTTATAAAGATATCCTCAGATGCTTATTTTCAAGGTATAGTTAATGCAGTTTAATGTGCCCTTAGGGCACATGTTAGAGCAATTAAAAATAAATAAATAAAAAAACAAAACTAACGACACCTATCTGTTGCAATTTTATTACAAAACTCCTTTACTCTATCAAGTTTGTTATTCAACAAACCTTCGTGGGTCCGCATGGATTATCAAATTCGCAACCCAACACTACACTCTTCTAGATTTCATTAAAAAGAAGAAAAAAAAAAACATGAATTAAAATATGTAGAGGAAAAAAATCATTTTTGAGCTTGATGGAACGTATTAAAAATGGATGATTACTGAACTTCCAAATTTTTGAATTTAAAATTAAAATTTATAGGTAAAAATTAAGTTTCTATAATTTTTTTTTTTTCAAAGTTCTTAGTAAGTTTCCTTCTAGTTGTAAGAACTTCAACGGAGTTTTTGTTATAAAAATGCAACAGTTGTGTCCGTCGGGTAAATCTCTCTTAAAAAATTAATAATAAAGTCATGATAACGTGACGCGCTTTAAGATACTCGATCTGTATAGATTGATAACTGCACACAACCCTAAATCTTTTTCCTCGGGATACACAGGGAAAATATCTACGGTTGTGCACTTACCACGTCAGCATCGCGTATATTTTAGCACGTCATATTATCATTAGTAAAAGAAAAAAAAACATTTTGAGTTGGGGGTATATAGGTACATGTACCTTGAGCTGAGCCAAAGCGAGAGGAGTCTCAGTGACGAACTTGACCGCGAGAGTCATGACTGTGGATGTAGTTTCATGTCCAGCGACGAGAAGAGAAAGCAAGAAATCCACAATTTGCTTGTCAGATAAGCCACCTTCGTCATGCACTAGAGCTCCCAACATGTCTTTCTGTCTCATTTTATCATCTTTTTCGCATTCTTTCCTTCTCTTTCTTACTGTTGATCTCAGCGTCTCAGCTATCTTTTTTCGAGCCTACATCAATATTAAATAATGAATTATCGATCAAAATTTTAAATATAACAAATATCCTATGGGTAGTGTTAAAGACATCCCAATTTTTACCAAGGACGCCCCATACCATAGACAATATGTTTTTATCTTGTATGTGTTAAAAGTTGCGAATGAGTCGATTTCTAGTGAGTATGATCTCTTTGGTGAAGAGATCATCCTCACAAAAGTCAGCCTACTCTGAAACTTCTATCCCCATCAAAACGAGTTGAAGAACAGTAAATCTTTTTTTTTTTTAAATCACTTTTGATGGGTTTAGAAGTTTCATAATGAACTATTTTTGGTGAGGATGATCTTCTCACCAAAAAGTTGGCTATGGTGTAGGGCACCCTCGCTAATAATTGGGATGCCTTTAACACTACCCATATTTTATTAAAAAGCAAGAAAATAATAATAATAATAATAATTACTTTGATGGCTCTTCCATAAGTAGTGAAGAAGAAAGGAAAGGGAACAGAGAAGAAACCATCGATGAGGAGAAGGTACTCTCTTCTTAGGTTATCTGTCCATTGACCTGGATCGTGGCTCATCAACTGCTTCACTGTTAATTCGAAAGTTATCTGCAATTTTAAAATTACCGATAAATAAAGTAGAGGCCCGACAGAGAGGAAGATTTACTATAATTTTTTTTGTTTTGCTAACATACGCCTTCCTAGATAGCTTTTGTAAGAGAGAGAGAGAGAGAGAGAGATGTAGCTAAATACAAGATCTCGTTGCCTTCAACTAACTTGAACCTGTAACGCAACACGCACCTTCTTCGCCTCTTCATGGAGAAGAACCTGATCGGTCCAGGAATCTAAGTTGAACCGGATGAGCTCATCGATGCAAACAAACAGATTATCTCTAATAGTAGACGAATTCGCAAAGCTCACCGCGAGTGAATGCATCCTCTTATGAAGATTTCCTTTCATCAAAGAAAGAGAATGTTTCCCAAGAAGGTTAGAGATCGAGGAATGATAGCTGCTTTCGAATAACTTCCCTTCGTTATGGAGTACAAACCGATTCGTTTCGGGTTCCGTTGAGAACACAGTTGGTTCACCAAAGACATGAGTAGTAAACAAGTTCCCATACTTATTGACTCGAGAGTCGATAAAGGGTTCAGGGTTTTCTGTCTTGTAGGCAGAGATGAGTTGCAAAGTCTCGCCAATGAGTGGGAAACCAAAGTTACCTGGAGGAAGAAGACCAAGTGTTCGACGATTTAATCGACATGAACGAAGGAAGAAGAGGAGATACAGAGAAGAAGAACAAAGGATGAGAGAGATCAGGAGAAGAAACAACATGATGGAGAGACAGAGAGAGAGAGAGAGAGAGTCACTAATGGTAATAGAGTTTGGGGGGGGGGAAGCAAGAGAAGTGTATCAGTGATGACTTTTGAACCAACAAAGAAAAAGACAAGAACGCGTGGGGCGTAATAAATGTCAGAAGATATTCCGTATATCTATCTCTGCTGCGGTTCCTTTGTTAATATAATCGAATGCTTGAGAAGAAATATATTTACACTAAATGCCCCTTAAAAATAAAAACAAAATTAATGAAAACTTTTGAATGTTAGATTGAGTAATGAGTTTGACTTCAAAACAAAAACTGCAAAAAAAAAAGCTGTTTCAGAGATGATCCGTAGCCTTGTTCAAGTCCCTACAACATAGGTCTACTTTCTTGAATATAGGGGTATGTTGGTTAATTGAAAGTCTATTTTTCTATTGACTGCGTTTTCTACACTCATGACGTGTAGGGTCTTACGTAATTGTTGATGTTATTTTCTCGAGATGCGAGGAAACACATCTACGGTTATGTGAGCACCTCCACGTCAGAAATGTAAGAATCGCAGTAAAGCTAGTGTCACCCGTGCATTCGTGCAACAGATATAAAATCATCAATCAACGAGGGTACTTGTGTCCGAAAACCAAAATCCAAAACTCTATTATTAGGATTTAGGATTCCCATTACAGGAACACAGATAGACGAAGAAAGGTCAGACACCACGTACCACGTGTGGTAGATGAGCTGTCACTAGTCAGAACATATTTATGAAGAGAGATATTATTTCCACACCAATTTTTAATAATGTAACACCAATTCCTAAATAATTTACTTTCACACCGTTGATGTGACGTTAGCAAAAGTTGAGGTAGCAATAGTAACACTTACGAAAATAAACCCCAATATCAGTTCCAAATTTTTGAAGTGGTCTTATAAAGATCATGTAAAATTACTTTGTATAGTACCGATAAATATTTATAGGATTTTGTTAATGTGTGCCCGTATGCGCACACATTAAAAATGTAATAAATACATTTTTAAAATTGGATTTTGTGATAAAAATGACTTTGAAAATATTAATTTTTTCAATAATACCATTGGATTCCAATTTTCAAAGTGTATTTATTACACTTTTAACATGTGCCCATAAAGCACACGTTAACAAGACCCATATTAATATTAGGTCATCCTTATTCTAAGAATTGTTTTGATGTTTTCCATTAATATGACCCTTAGGATTTGAAAAAAGAAATAGATTTCATAGAGATCAATTTTCAAGGATACAGAATTTCCCATGGATGTACGTCTCTTGAAAGTTCTTACCACCTCCAATAGTCGTGTTGATGAAGAGCCCAACTAACATTTTCTTTCAGAGAATATATTAAACATATGTTAGTGTAGAAAAAGAATTTTTCTTGTGAAGTTAATGAAGAATTTTATATAATCTAAATTTAATAATATGATATTACAAGTATTGAGAACATTTTCAATTTATAAATATTTGGTATTAAGAAAATATAATTAGGCCGATGAATCAATAGTACAATGCCACATCTAGTGAAATAGTAAAGATGATTGGCTTGTAGTGAGAAATTTTTTGTGCGATTTTATTTTTTGAATTTCATGTGACTGTTTTATTGGTTCATTAACTTAACACCATTTTTTATTAACAACAATTCTTGATTCGTTCCGAATAAAAATTTGTTGTTAAGAAAAATAGGTGTTAAGGAAATGAATCAATAACACAATGCCACATGTAATGAAATAGAAAATATGATTTTCTTGATTGAATTTCATTTTTATTTCTTTCATACACTTGTGGCATTGTTTTATTTCTAAAAAAATAAGGAAAATACTAAAATGACAAAAAATATTTACTGCGATTCTCACAAGTCTAACATGGGATGTGCACATAACCATAGATGTGTTTCCTCGCGATACGTGTAAAATCATCTACGGTTATGTATGTCCACATCAGAATTGTGAGAATCATAGTAAATACTGTGTCACCCCAACACGACTCAAAAAAAAAAAAATGTCCTCAGATACTTATTTTTAAGGTGTATTTAATGTAGTTTAATGTGCTCTTGGGGCACATGTTAGAACAATTTCAACACAGTCGGCCTTGAGATATGTATCCTCTCCCAATCAGGGGTGGAGTTAGTAAGGAGTTGGTGGGGGCAATTGCCCCCATAGAAATTTGAGACACCCCTATATTTTCAACTAATTATATGCCCCATCTTCTCCCACTCCCTCATCTCTCTCCACGCCCCTCTTCAATTTTTTGTTGATGACATTGCCTCTTGATCGGGCCTTCTCATATACTAATTGAAAATGATCTAAATATCCCTTTTTTCAATTTTTAATTAAAAACCTCTGAATTTCTTTCTAAAATCATTCATCTTCAAATTCTTCAACTATACAATTAACCATAATTTTGCCCCCACTACAAGAAAATCCTGGCTCCACGCCTACTCCCAATTGTCATTTTATAAAGTCAGATCCTACGAATAGCACTCAGACTCTCTACTTTAAAATATCTTGGAGAGACATAAATTGGGAGAGGCGTGAGATTCTCTCTCTCTCTCTCTCTACCTATTAAAGATAAAAAACGATGGTAGCTATGGAACATTTTACTGTAGCTAAGAGATAGATGGAGCTAAATACAAGATCTTGATGCCTTCAACTAACTTGAACGCAACATGCACCTTCTTGCTAAGAGAAACTGAATGTTTCTCAAGAAGGTTTGAGATTGAGGAATGGTTGCTGGTTTCCAATAACTTTCCTTCGTTTTGGACTATAACCCAATTCGTTTCGGGTTCGGTTGAGAACACAATTGGTTCACCAAAGACATGAGCTGTAAATAGGTTTTCGTATTTATTGACTCGTGAGTTGATATAGGGTTCATGAATTTTTGTCTAGTAAGCAGGGATGAGTTGCAGATTCTCGTTAACGAGTGGGAGACCAAAGTTACCATGAGGAAGACCAAGTGTTCGATGGTTTAATCGAGATGAATGAAGGAAGAAGAGGCGATACAGAGAAGAAGAACATAGGATGAGAGAGATCAGGAGAAGAAACGCCATGAGAGAGAGAGAGAAAGAGTGACTAGTGATAATGGAGTTTGAGCGAGCAAGAGAAGTGTATCAGTGATGACTGTGAACGAACCCAGAAAAAGACAAGAACGCGTGGGGCGAAATAAATGCCTGAAGATCTCTCGTGTATCTATCTCCATTACATTTTCTTTGTTGATAATTGAACGCTCGATAAGAAAAATATTTCCACTAAATGCCACTTAAATATGAAAAACAAAATTAATTATTACACCCCCAATTTCTTAAATTACTTATCACACCCCAATTAAAGATTAAAACACACTCTTCAACCGAGAGAAAGGTTTGGGTCAAATTATAATCTCAGATTTGATTGACGCGCCAAGAAACTCTAAGAACCTTCGCATATTTAACAGCACCTCCAAAATTAAAAAACTATTGTGGGCCATGTTTAGAGGCATCCCTTTAATACAGGAGGCATCATGCAGTTGATTTATTAGTTTAGTACTATTTTTCACTAACAACAATTATTCAACCAGTTTGAAAAAATTCAGAAGTTACGTAAAGAAGTTTTTGGATTTTTTCTGAAATCCAACATGTTCAACATCCTTAAAAGCCCTATTTTGTTATTGAGATATGGAAGTTGAAGAAGATAAAATTTTATATTCAAGGGATAAAAATGTTTTTTTTCCTTCTTTTTTGTTATTGTTGTTGTTGATAATTGAGGATCTCTCACATCTCTTTCTTTGGGAATGGGACTAGTCATTTCGATTGTTGCACACCCTAACCCCACTAGTTTCCCACCGTCAATATGACAATTCAGGAGATAAAAGATAAAAATATTACTATTAATAGAGATAAGGTGTATGCATTATAATAATGTGTGTAAGATACACTAAATCATTGTTATAAAGTATCTCATCACATATCTTAAACATGTTAGATATGCATTAATTAAGTTCAATTAGATATATTAGAATATTGGATTAATTGATTATATTTTCATATCAGTGGATGTTTCAATCTATATAAACCCAATGACCAAATGTAACTTTCATCCACGAATTTTCAATAAAATTCATTTTTCTACAATTATATTCGTAAATCACCAATTTTTTCAATAATTAAATTGATTGACCCTTTATTTGGAGAATTTTCTCAAAGAATCTTTTGACTATAAAAATGCCTATGCGACATATAAATGTTTTTGTGGTGGGATAACTGGATTAGTCAATGAATATCATATATATTTTATATGGACCAGTGCACAACCCCATATAACGAGCCTAGTTACAATACCTGGATCCGATCTTTGCTAGACTGGACTAAAATCCGGTCCATTGACAGTCCCATTTACGGTTCTCTCTCACACCCCTTGATATTTTTCTTGTTTGAAGTTGGTTCCTCTAAGACTTTATATGTATATAAAGATTTTTTTGACAAAATTATTTCTGACTTCTCAATGTAGCTTTAATGACATTATTCTTGAAGTATAAAGGCGTGTACTAGGGCAGAAATGGTATCGTATCCTACGTGCAATTGTGGGACAAGCATGGGATTCATCACTTTTGAAAAAATTCCCATCTTTAAAACCCAAAAGTAGCATATTCTCGACTTTGTATTTGAAAAAGTAATGAATTCGCCTATTTGATCAATTTTGTGAATAATATGGAGAACGAAACATATTGAGGAACGCAGAGGGGTTGGCTCAATGGCAATTTTAGACCAATAAGTGGTTAATGTCGATAGGTCGTGAGTTTGATACTCAATATGAGCATTAACTCGTCAAGGGCTATTTGCGAGGGAGCACCCTCACTTACCTGGTGTGGGCGTTGCACGTGCGTTCCCATAGACTAGTCCTTGGACACGATCATGGTCTATGATTTTCTGATGCCTCTCTCTAGCATATGCCCCCTGACGTAGTATGGGTTAGAACCATAGATCTTTTTCCTCGGATATTTTGTTTGTAACATAATTTGAAAACTCGAACGTCAGCTAGGACAAATTGAGTCAAGTTGATAACTCATGAAATGATAATAAAGACATGTTAAATTTTAAATACATCAAATAAAATTTTATGTTCTCCACAAACTATTTTATATTGCTGCAATTAGTTTGTGCATTTTTTAGTTGATTCATCCGTATCAACAAGTCATCTCCATGAGTTAGTTCCATTGAGTTTCCGTATTTAGTCACCTCATTGAGTCAACATGACGATTTTTAATTCTATGGTTTGTAATCATGTAACGTGTAGATTGTAGAAAGTTGGATTAACGTTTCAATTGGGTCAACTTAAGTAGACTCCTTTTGCTGAAACAGCTCTCACACTCTCTCATTATACTGTTTATCACATTTTTAGATGCCAGCATGGTTCCCATGATAAGGGACATTATTAATCACTCGATATCCTATGAAACACGTAAAAGAAATGAGACAAATCTATAACTATTTTAAAATAGAAGTTTCCAAAGTGAGCATCCCATCATGGTTTGTGCCTCTCGCAATCTTTTGTTTACTAATAGACTTGTAAGTAGCCCAGTAGGTATAATTTAAGAGCCGCTGTGCACAACAGTCTTCAGTCCCTATAACAATGTTAGATGCGTACGTGACACTTTTTAGTTGGATTTCAAATACCTTGGACTGCGTGAACGATTTGATTAGGAGTCCGAGGTGTTTTAAATACCAATTAAAATGTGTCACTTAGACATATATTTTATCTGATAGGAATGGGACATCATATTGATTCCTAAGTCATAATTTAATTCTTTTTTACAAAAAAAAAAAATTATCAAAAACGAAATCACTAGACTGTCTAGTGTTTTAATAACTCAATGGAGAGTCCAATGTTTTAATTGGAGGTTAAATTGTTGGAGTGTTAAAGTAAGTTATTAAAACGTTAGAACCGCCCAATGTTTTAATTATTCAAAGGGTATTTTTGATAAATTAATTTATTTTAACATATTAAAACAATGAACAATTCAACGAATTACTAAAAGGACAGTCCAACAATTTAATTTATTTTTGGTGATTTTTGAAAACATAAATTCTCTTTTATAAATATTAAAATATTTAATCCTCTTTTACTAATTTTCCCTTTAATGAAATCAAATGTTTGTTATAACTTATATCATGTTAAATCACAATATCTTTGAAAAAAATAAAATAACGTTTTTCACTGCATCAACTAACTGAGCAATGGGTCTTAGCCATATTCTAACTTCGCTCAAAATATTATCTTATACAAACAAATCATAGATATTTAAATTATTACAAATTTATTATTTTAGTAAGAAAAACATAAAAATCAACCAATTAAGGCAATTTTTTATAACTTTGATGAAGAGATTCATAATATCAGACAAGTCAATGTGACTAATGATCCGCATTATTAACTATCTTGTTCAATTCTTTTCGAGATCCAAATAATTTGCCCAATTCATCACGATCTGAAATGAGTTTGAACCATGACTTGTATAGATTATTATAGTTGAATAATACAAAGTAACCAAAGTAAGTATGAAAATTTATCAAAGCCAATTTTAAAAGTCATTAATAAAGTTGGATGTTATGGGTAGACAAAAAGATTCTGCTATAAGTTTTGTGAATTCAAGGGTGATCTAGAACAGTGTTATCTTCACTCCTACTATGCCGAGTCACGATCCAATACAAAGCAAATTGGTTCTCGGGTTCGTGGGAAAAATGGTACATCTGTTTTTGCTAAATATATATTAGAGATGCCCTCATGTTTGATTAAATATTCGAAAGAACCCTTTTGGTTGTGTTTTCAGACTGATTTTGGCCCTAGGTTTTCTTCTCCAACACTAGCATAAATGACCTCTATGAAACTATCTCTATAAGTCATGTTCCATCTAGAGTGATGAACTATGAAAACCAAATTCAAATCAAACCAACTAATATAGTTCCACAATTTATTGAATATAATTCCACGATATATTGGACATCAACCTTTTTACCACCAGCTTGCCATAGTCTCTTATGCTGGAGCTTGCATCAAACTCGAACTCAACAGAGATTGGGGAATGCTTCGAAACATGTCCGATAAGGAAGAAATGATCATGCAAGTTTCAATGTTACATAAATGACTAGATCTCCTCAAAAAAAAAATTTCCTATTATAATGAGAGAAAGTGGGAGTAGAAGTGGTTTCGACACCAAATTAGAGTGGTCATAAATGCCCCCATTTTTATATTTAAATTTAAGATAATTAAGATCATTTTTGCCGAAAACCCAGAAAATTGCAACCCATGACCAAAGAATCACGTCACTTAGTTTTCAAAATTATAAATATCCTCTTTTACTATCTAATCTAAAAAAACTATTTTATCAATATTTTAAATTATAAATAAGTCCTTTTGATTGATGTGCATTTGCACATGCCACCTTCTAATCTATTACAATAAGAGAATGGTCGATATCGTTGAGGCAAATACATGTCAGTCAAATAACTTTGTAGTTGTATTTTATTAAAGAGCCAGTCTCTACTGACTGCCTACAGCACTGCATTAAACATTGCTTGGTGGTGTGCGTGAAACAATTGATACTCGTTTTACTCATATCACGAAGAAAATTATTGGTTTTGTCCACACCTCCACATCACCACAGTGTGGAATGCAATGTGATTGGAAATCAGTTTAACATTTCTGAATTTACTTCTTTGATTCCTTCGACAGTGCGTTTACATTGCAATGTCTCTAGAACCATATGTTTTTCTCCATGTGATCTCCTTGTGTCACGAGGAAAAATATCTATGATTCTAAGAACACTGCCATGTCAATTCAGTGTTGCGTGCAGTATCGAAAGAAGTCAGGTTAGAATGACTCTTTTCTTTATTAAATTATAAAATTCGAGTATTTATTTTTGTTTTTAAATGAATTAAAAATCTATATAATAAAACACAACGATGAGAACCACTTAGGTGTGTCAATAGGTTGATTTCGATTTTGTTCCTTAGGAACTTAGAACCATAACAACTACATTTATTTTGATTCCGATTACAAAATAAATGGAATCGGAACCACCAAAAAATGCGTTTACATTGTCATGTCTCTAGAACCATATGTTTTTCTCCTTATGATCTCCTTGTGTCACGAGGAAAAATATCTATGATTCTAAGAACACTGCCATGTCAATTCAGTGTTGCGTGCAGTATCGAAAGAAGTCAGGTTAGAATGACTCTTTTCTTTATTAAATTATAAAATTCGAGTATTTATTTTTGTTTTTAAATGAATTAAAAATCTATATAATAAAACACAACGCTGAGAACCACTTAGGTGTGTCAATAGGTTGATTTCGATTTTGTTCCTTAGGAACTTAGAACCATAACAACTACATTTATTTTGATTCCGATTACAAAATAAATGGAATCGGAACCACCAAAAAATATGGGCACCCATCAATTCTGATTCTCAAGGAGTTTATTCTCGTTTTTTAACTAGATTTTTTCCTTAACTACTTTTTACACTCCAATTAAAAATAAAGAAAATAAGTAAATGGTTGAGAATGAGAAGAAGTTGGAGTGCCAAAGAAACTCTCACTCTCACTCTCACTTTTTTGTTAATTTTTTTTTAGATTTTCAAGTGAGCCTAATCATAATTGTTAATACCTACTAAAATTGTTTGAATGAGTGATAATTTTTATAGTGTCAGAGATAATAATTTGAGCCAAACCTTTTTAATGCTTGAATGATGTGTTTTAATCTTTAATTGAGGTATGATAAATAATATTAATTGGAGTTAATTAATTAATATTTCATTGATTATGATATAACCTATGTTAGCCCCGAAAAATTAGCCAAGTGGAATAATATTTTTTTGTTGTCCGTTGAATAAATGTTTTTTTTTTTTTTTTTTCAATTGGACCTAACTATACCATAAAATCTAGAGGGTTGTGCTGTTATTTGGCTCAAAATCAATGCGGTGGGCATTTTAGAATTATAACAGTTAGAAGAAACACACATGCGTTAGGAACACAATTCCTCACACTTTGATTGCAACTTCAAGATCTCAAAATTTTCCTAAGAGTTTTTAAAAATTATACTTCAATTGAAAATTTTGATTTGACTGATAAATATTTGTAGGCATGAGGAATATTCAATGCGTTACGAACACATATCATAGGCACGGGCATCCGTTAGTATGTATATAATAATAATAATAATAATACATAAAATATTTATTTTAATTTATTATTTGTTTCCATGTATAACATGTTCTCAAACATAGTTATACATGTTAGACAACCTCATCAGCATATTTTTTGTTCAATATAATACACTATTTAAAAAAAATGAAAAATCATAACTGATATTATCATCAGATCTCTAATTTATACATTTATGAATCAAAATTCTATCATGATTACAATTCCAAGTTGAGAAAAAAAGAAAAGAAAGTATTTAATTGAGTTTAATATTTTTCTTGATTTTTGAAAAGAAAAAAAACTTGTTTAAAATGTAAAAAATACGTTTTAACATGAAAAAAAAATGAGACTTTTTCTAGAAGTTGTGTTTTCTTATTGTTTTAATGGGACGTACAAGACATGTCTTAGGATAGGTCTATTTGCACACACCAAAATTGCAACTTCCACTCACTTTCTTGTGATACCCATGTTAACTTTAAAATAACTATATACACACCTTTATAAAATGTACTTTAACCTAAATTGCTTATTTCACCACATAAAGGAATCGAATCATTTTTTCTTCTTTTTTCCTCTCTTTCTCTCTCTCTCTCTCTCTCATTTCTTCTTCTTCTTTACGTCTATAAAGATTTCAAAGAGAGTTTTAAGTTTTGATCTTACTTATTTTTCTTACCCTAACAATTTCAATCAAGTTGAAGCCATTTACATGAGAAAGTTATGTACAGTGTGTACGTACTAAATATGTTAAAACACATTTGGTCTAAACCTACCGAATAAAATTATTAAAAAATCTTTGATGACTTTAATTTAAATCATTGTTTTGAGATTTTAATAGTAGTTTTTTTTTATCTTCTTTGATGATTAAATAAAAAAATAAAATAAATAATATAATTTGAAAAAAAAAAAAAAATCTTTAACATCCATTGATTCAACTTCTCATAAAACTCCGAAGGAGATGAATATGAAAAAAAAGCGGAGGAGAAAGAAAATGAGAAGAAGAGGAAAAAATAGGTTTTGAATTTTTTGTCAGTCGGTGTTGGTACATGTAATAAGTCAAAATGTAAAAAATAATATGATAATTTGACTTTTTACAAAAATCATTTAAGTGGGTGCAATGAGCATTTCGGTGTGTGCAAATAATCCCACAGCGTACTCATGTCTTAAACGCGTGCGTTCTAATCCCAAAGAGGAGGATGCCGGTGCCGCGATCTCTTCCACTTTTATGTAACTCATCATCAACCGATACCTATTTGCTGCGAACGAAAGGGCGGGAAAAGAAGTCTAAGTGGTAGTTAGTACGCCACGTAGCACAACATTTTTCCAATTTGAGTACCTAAAATGCCACTACCTTCTCTCAAAGTTCTTTCATTTGAGAGGGGTAATTACGTAATCCCGTCTCTGCTCGACGAGTCCGTTTTATTGCTCCCGCCCCCATTTAAAAGCACTTCATCTTCTTAATTCCAAGGTCCCAACTTTGAGTATCTCCCCACTTTTCTCTCCCAGTTTCTCCATCCAATCCCTTATTTATTTTTTCCCAAAATGCCCCCTCAAACCCGAAGAATGTCCTTCCCAAGAATTGTTATTGGGAGAGACTCTGACTCTGAAGAGATTTCCTCAGAAGATGATGAAGAAGTCGAAGTCGAAGTCGAAGTTGAAGAAGAAGAAGTTAAAGAGACCGAAAATGGAGGGAAATTTAAAGAGGAGAGTTTAGAGGATTGGGTTTCCAAGAATAAAGGGAAAACTCCTATTACTATCAGTCTCAAAAAAGTTTGCAAAGTATGCCTATTTTCTTTACTTTCTAGGGTTTGATTTTGCTCTCTATTTCTACTTTTTAACTCCACTTTGTTGATTTTATCTGATTTTATTTTTTTGGTTGTTAAAAATGTTTGATTTTTCTATTTTATTTGGTTTTAGGTCTGCAAACGAACGGGTCACGAAGCTGGATTTAAGGGCGCTACTTACATCGATTGTCCGATGAAACCTTGCTTCCTTTGTAAAATGCCTGGTAATTTTAATCTCAATCCAATTTTTTATTTTTTTCCTGAATTGGGTTAGGTCTGATTTGGTCCTAATTTATCGTTTTTCAATTACTCTACAATTTATTTATTTTTCTTTTATTACTAACTATGTGTTTTCTTTACTGGGTTCTCGGAATCGAAGGCCACACTACAATGACTTGCCCACATCGAGTGTCGATGGAACATGGGGTCATCCCTTCACCACGTAGAAATACTCGAAGTCCTTTGGATTATGTATTTGAACGACAGATTAGGGCCGACGTTCCGTTGGTATGCCTGTTCTGCCTCTGTCTGCATTATTCTCTTATCCTTGATCATTGTTGTTGATTTTGTTTAATATCATTTCATACAGATTATATAATTGTTTGGTGGTATCCAATTGTTTCTGACTGTTTGTTGCTAAAAAATTGATTTTCCAGCATTACTGAATTGTCCAATTTTAGATTTCAAGTACAGTTTAGTTTTTCGAAATGGTTTATCATACAATTTATACTTTGTTCTTCGTTATGGAATCTTGTATAAATAGTTGTCTTTCTAGTTCTCGGGGAAATGTTAAGATGAGTGGGTTTTGATTTGTTTTGTAACACTTCATGATTTTCACAATTGAGTGAGGTTGTACATCAGAGATTGTACAATTGTGAAAAAGGGATTATTTGATTGTTTGAGATGTAGTTTCGAAAATACTGAATCTTCTTGAAGAAGAATCAAAGAAATCTAAGACAACCAAGTTTCAGTTTATATAATTTTAGGAATTGTTTCTCTGTAACCTTGAGCTGCTTTGTCCAGAACATACCACTATGGCTTTTGATGTTGTTGAGAACCTCTAAGTTGAAAATTCTAGATTCAGGATTTCAGGTAAACTAGAATCCTGATTCAGAATCTATGTTTTCTCATTCCAAGAATTTGATTCTTTTGAACTTATTTGGTTTTTTTATAGTCTTGTATCCTTCAATTGTTGTTTAAAATTTAAAGTGTGAAACTGTCTACATTATTGGAGTGCTCTAGGATTTCATTTGTGCATGGTTGATACTCTTAATTTTTTACTTTTTTTTATATGTGGAATAGATCAAGCCAGATTTTGTGATCCCAAATCAAATTGAGTGTGGAGTTATCAGATATCACAGTAGACGTGTTACGTGCTTGGAGTTTCATCCGACTAATAATAACATTCTTTTATCGGGAGATAAGGTAGACCATACCCTTTTTTTAATGCTAACACGTATGTACTTGTTATCCAAGTTGGAAATGTTGCAATTGTTTGTTGATGATTAATACTTCTACTATTTTGTTTTTCTGGAATAAAAAGAAAGGGCAGCTTGGAATTTGGGATTATGTTAAAGTACATGAGAAGACAGTTTATGGTAACATACACTCTTGTATCCTTAACAACATGAGGTGAGTATACCTTTGTAATAGATTTGATTGTTTTGTTTTTTTCCCTTTTATTTATACTCTAATCTCTTAATAAGAAGGTTGATAGTTACTTAATTCGTTGTCTCCAGGTTCAGCCCAACAAATGATGGAACTTTGTATGGGGCATCCTCTGATGGTACCATCAGTTGCACTGACTTGGAGTCTGGAATGTCATTTCCTTTGATGGACCTCAACCCTGGTGGATGGCAGGTGTGTGTATTTATTTTTATTATCTGCTTTCATTCATTGGATCATGTTTATTATGCTAAAGAATCTGTTTTCTAGTATATGTGCAGAATATTCTGAGTTTTTTAATCCCGTTTCCCAAGTTGGTACTTAGCGTTCATTGGACCTTGTATTGGGTGACAAATGAATCTGTTTCTGTATGTTTTTTGGCGTTCTCAAGTATGTCTGCAGAGAACATAATCAAGTTATGTGTTCTTTAGTCCTGTCTCCTTGTAAGGATTTGGAGAACTTTATCAAAATTTTCAATTTGTTAAATATTGTCTTACCTTTTGTTTTAACTGGTGATATTTTTTTCTGACCAAGCTTAGTCTTCTTTTCCATGTTCTCTATAAGTGATAGAAAATTTATAAACTCCTTTAGAAGACATCTTTTCGTCGTTGGTAGTACTGTAGTAGTGTTGTGTGAAGCTTACCACCAAAGAGGGAAAGGAAAAGACAATCTATAAATTACAAAAGAAAAACTACTAGTTTTATTTATCGTCTAGACTGATTCGCATATGGTCTTTTTCTTAGGGCCCAGCTAACTGGAGAATGTTGTATGGTATGGACATCAATTCAGACAAGGGTCTTGTGCTTGTTGCTGATAGCTTTGGATTTCTCTACTTGTGAGTAATTTTTTTGGGTTTAGTTAAACTCTCATGACACTTTATTTTATTATGTTATAGCACAGTTATTATTATAAAAAACAAGTATTTATACTGAATTGGGTTCTATTATTCTCCTATGCTTTTTGCAGGGTGGATATGCGCTCAAACAACAAAACTAGGGAGGCCATTTTGATCCATAAGAAGGGTACCAAAGTCGTGGGGCTTCACTGCAATCCTCTTCAGCCAGAACTTCTTCTAAGTTGTGGGAATGATCACTTTGTAAGCTTCTCAAACTAATTGTCCATATGAATCATGGTCCAATTCATCAACAATTGGGAACTATTTTGTCTGATCTTTCTTTATGATGTTAGCTTGTAGCTGTAACATTTTTAAAGAGGACATGTTTTACTTCAGGCACGCATATGGGATATGCGTAAATTAGAAGCTGAATCTTCCCTTGTGAATCTCCTTCATGGACGTGTTGTGAACTCTGCACAGTTTTCTCCTCGGTCTGGAAGCAAAATTCTTACTGTGTCTCAAGACAATCGCCTTCGAGTATGGGATTCCATCTTTGGCAATTTGGACTCCCCAAGCAGAGTGATTGTACATAGTCATGATTTCAATCGGCATCTGACTCCTTTTCGAGCTGAATGGGACCCAAAGGTGATTATTGCATTCCTATTTTAGCCTGCAGAGCTTATATCAAAAGACTTATAAATTCACTTGTTTACAGGACCCATCTGAATCCCTTGCAGTTATTGGCCGATACATAAGTGAGAACTACAATGGAGCTGCCTTGCATCCCATTGATTTCGTAGACACCGGTACAGGGAAACTGGTGGCTGAGGTGATGGATCCAAACATCACAACAATCAGTCCTGTAAACAAGCCACATCCACGTGACGATGTCATGGCAACTGGGAGCTCAAGGTTTAGTTTTTTTTTTTTTTTTTCCGGCTCTGTTGTAGTAGTACAAATCTTCTATTTGTAATGTTTTCTCTGATTCAGATTCTCACACCTTCCTATGGCGTCAGCCTTAACCCAAAGAGCTGTGCTAAACTGACTCAAAAAAATGACACTCAAATACACTCGACTGATGTGGAATGTGCACAGACGAACCATAGATTTTTTCTGCGAGATACATGAGAAAAAAAAAAACTATGGTTCTGTGCAGATTCCACGTCAGTTGAGTGTATTGGAGTATCTTTATTTTTGTAATCAGTTTAGTATTATTCAAACCCAAATTGACTATTTTAATCTGTTTCTTACTTCCTCACCTACTGTCACTTCCTTTTGGTTCTTCTATTAAGTTTTATTTTCTTATATGATCCCAAAATAGTTGAAATAAGGCAATATAATGATGATGAAGCTGTTACAATGACTCATGCTATAACCACCTTGTTGGCAAGTCTATTATATTTTTAATATAATTCCATTGGAAATGCTTTGAGTCAAAACTCAAGTCAAGGTCTAAGAATGTGAACTGGTCAAGCCCTGTGAGTTATTCTTTTCAAATAAAAAAAATTATAAAATAATCTGACTATAGGGTGTCAAATATGCGATATTTTGTCTCTGAGATCTGAGCCTTTGTGATTATTTCTGTAGGGGGTTGATTCTGTAAGAGCGAGTGTAGATTTAGTGGAAAGAAGTCTAGAAATTTGTAGGATAAGTGAGATGGTTGTGTCGAGCCGGCGTTGCTTAACATATCGGTAGCAGCACTGGTTTAGTCATTTTTCCCCCTATGATTAGAGTACTTTAAAAACCTTAAGAAAGTGGGCTCTATTATAAATTGAATAGGTTTTATAAATTGGAATTAACAAAGTTTTGGGGTTTGAACTTATTTGTGAAGAATGGTTGCAGTCATTTTTCTGTGTGTTTGAAACAGAGAGAAAAGACTAGGAAGATCCCAGTTGTGTGCCTTTTTTCCCCCCCTAATTGTATCACTTTCAGGTCACTTTTCATTTGGAGGCCCGATGATAAGTCAGAACTCATTCGCGAGAAGGATGATAGGAAGATCATTCTTTGTGGAAGAACCAAGAAGAATTCCAATCAGAAGTTTGGTGGTGGAAGAGATGACGATGATTCTGATGAAGACACATTCAGCTCCAAGGGTAAGAAGTCCAAATCCAAGAAATCTGTACCCAAATCAACTCGCACTAAAGTTAAAAGTAAGCTGATGAAGTAAGAATTCCAAGTCAGATCCATCTTGGTACGTCTTGCAGGAAGATATATATGGGGTGGAAGATCAAAGGTTTCTATGTATTATCCTTGTACAGTTACAACCAACATAACATTCTAAGGTAATTGATTGTCATTTTGCTTTGTGATTATTGTAGGTTTTTTGTACACCTCTGCTGTCCGTAGTTTTTGATGATTCTGTTTAACACTACCATAGTTGTCACAAGGGATGATCCTACAACATTTTGGATTATATTTTGTAAGAATGTAGTCCGTGTTGTTTTTTTGCTAATCTGATGAGAATGTAATCTTGTAAATGTGAAACCGAGATCAGTTTATTGTTCCTTTTCGGCCTTGAACCAAAACAGCCTAGCAACTTCTTATAATTCTTCCTGAGTCACAAAAATAAGGGAATTACGAGAATTGCATGATGTGCATATTTTGAGAATCACCCGAAAATCTGTCAAAAAATTTGGTAGGACTATGGTTAAACCGGGATAAATTTCATTGGACAGATTTATATTCATTGTAGAATGTTAAAAATGCTTGTAAATTTTTATAAATTTCCTTCTATTATTTTCATAAAAAAGGTGTTATTAAATGTGTTTCTTTTTAAAAATCTTCTCACTATGAAAATTATAGTTTTTGGCAACATGTTACTTTGAAAAGAAAAATTACCAAAATTTTGTATTTTGAATTGTTCACTCAGGTTCAAAGGTAGAACCATCAATCTCTGATTTTTTTTTTTTTTTTTGTTTAGAAATATAGTTTGATCTAATTGAAACAAATCACTTTTCTGCTTTTATTACAAAATTCAGTCAGACCTGGTGCAATCCCATGTTGGATCCAGTTATTAAAATACAGGTCTCTTATATCAGAACACCCTTTACATCGTGTCTATAGTGATCCTACAAGGAGTATATTTGCACCCACTTTTGAGGTAGGTTCTCCACCTTTAAAAAAATTGCATGATATTTGGGTCCCACGATTTTAGATAAGTGCACCAACCACATTAAAAAACCAAAATCTAACCTTCTGGTTCATTGCTTGTGTGTAGAAGACAAAGTGAGCAACTCGCATTTTGTTTTTTCGATCATGTCATCCTCTTTAAAACTTCTAAGATTAAGATTTTAGAAGATTACATCAACGTAAGTAGGTTTTTACCATTTGATTTATTTATTCAATTTTGTGATAGGCCAATGTGTTGAGTTCCTACCATGTTGACATTCATTAGACCATGTTTAAAATGGATTTAACTGCTTAAATTTTACTTGAATCGCTTCTTATGTCACAAAACCCTCATAAACATCTTCATGAATGCAAATAAGAACTAAAAAAAAAGAGAGGAAGAGATGAAGTGCATAGAAGAAGAATGGGAGAGAGAAAAATGAGAGATACGAGCAAGATGTGAAGAAGGAAAATTTCATTTTTGGTTAGTGGATGTAGGAAGTGAATTTAGTTACTAAAATATTTTAAAATTTTAGAATTTATTTACTTAAATGGGTGGACTTACCTCAAAAGATGGTCCAAATATGCTCCCCCATCCTGCAAAAGGAATTTTTGTTGGAATCACTCCGACCCATGGTTACAAAGTTGGGATTCGAGAAAATTCAGAAAAAAAATCAATAAAAGTTAGAAAAGGGGGAAAAAAATAAAATATGTACTATTACTTTTGAATAATTCAAAAAATGCATATTTCATATATATATATATATATATATATATATATATAGGGTCCCGTTCGGCACCCTAAGTTTTACCACACACTTTAACAAACGCGTTTTGTCCTACATGGGTTAGAAGTTTCGGAATGAGCTGATTTTTGGTGAGGATGATCTCTATGGTGAGGAGATCATCCTCACCAAAAATCAGCTCATTCCAAAACTTCTAACCCCATCAAAATTAATTTACAAAAAATGGACGGTCCACGATTTTTCAACTTGTAAACATGGGGCTAAACATTTCAGAATGGGCTGATTTTTGGGGAGGATGATCTTCTAATCATAGAGATCATCCTCACCAAAAATCAGCCCATTCCAAAACTTCTAACCCATGTAGGACAAAAAACGTTTGTTAAAGTGTGTGGTAAAACTTAGGGTGCTGAACATTTCCCATATATATATATAGGGTCCCGTTCGGCACCCTAAGTTTTACTACACACTTTAACAAACGCGTTTTGTCCTACATGGGTTAGAAGTTTCGGAATGGGCTGATTTTTGGTGAGGATGATCTCTATGGTGAGGAGATCATCCTCACCAAAAATCAGCTCATTCCAAAACTTCTAACCCCATCAAAAATGATTTACAAAAAATGGACGGTCCACGATTTTTCAACTTGTAAACATGGGGCTAACAAACGCGTTTGTTAAAGTGTGTGGTAAAACTAAGGGTGTCGAACGGGACCCATAGTTTATTGATACATATTAATTTCATATATTATACATAATATTAAACAAATTATAAAATTTCATATTAAATATAATATAAAATATTTTTCAAAGATTTGTGAATAAGTCGGATTTAAATCGCAAATTAAATGGATCGTGAACCTACAATCTTGGGATAGGAAATTAATTAAAGATAATAAATAATGATCGATTGTAAATCTTGTTAAATAAATGCAGAGATTAAGATGTGAACTAAGACTTTGGGCAAGTCGAATTCGTTCCACAGGGACAATGAAGATTCAAAGATTCAAAGATTCATTCGATTAGAAACCAACACAGAATTAGAAAATAGATTTTTCTTAAAACAAATTGATTTGTAAAAACAAAATAGAGAAGAAAGTAGCAACTAATTTGTAAATGAAATTAAACTAACAATAGAGATTGAAGATGTAAGGAAAAGAGTTTAGAGAGGTCAATTCAACCTTTGCAATTCATCCAAAATGTTGATTTATTCTAATTATAACTCAATCCACGTAGCAAGTCATTGCTCGTGGATCGAAAGATAGATCGAATTAAATATTGATGGTAACCGAAGAGTATTCATGAGAATCCCAACTTCAAACAAGTGTAGCTGACTTATACTTCAATTCTTCACATAGCATGATTGTTCTTGAGCTTATCTAAGTAACAATCATCTAAGCTTGATTTGAATGTATAAGTTTGCTAATCTTATCCTAAGAGGATTTTCAGAATTAACATGTAAAGCAGAAATAAAGAATCAAACAACATTGGTAGGATGAAATTGCTCCGGCATTCTTGACCTCTTTAAGGAGAGTCTAGCCGATCATCGCAAGAATTAAAATTGCAGTAATACTAAAAGCAAGAAGATGATAGAAGGAAAGAAAATGTAAAATGCAACTTGATTCCTTTCTTGATGATCTCTCAAAAGAGTTATAATAGAGCCAATGGTTTACTCTTCATGTTCTCACTACACTCAAAAGCTCACCCAAAGGAAAAATTACAGAGAATTAAAAGAAGAAAAAACCAAAATTATGGAAGAAAAGAAGGAGAGAAGAGCCCCTTCCTTTGAAATCAACCTCCTAATTTATAATGTTCGTATTCGGGTAATCAGGATAATTTGGCGGATAATTCGATTCGAATGACCCAATCAATTACAACCACTGAAGCTTCTGTAAAAATCTCGAGGCCAAATTCCTCGAAATGATCGCGGCGCGGTCTTGGCTAACCGTGAGGCGGTGACGTGGCGCCCAAAATCCTGGAGATTTTACCGGATGCTTTCTTTTTGCTCGCATGTTGTAACAGTAATTGTTATTTTTTTTGTTGATTTCTGAATGTGCCCTTTTCACCTGAAATTAGTAACAAACTATTGTTAGCCACATTAATTTGGGATTTAATAAAATTTATTATTATTTTAAGAGAACTAGTATTTATACGATGGTAATCTCGGTGAAATTACGGTCCCAAAGTGAAATTATTGGGACCTTATCAAATAAGAAAAAAATACGGGTCTCTGTGGATACAAGAACCAGAAGTACCTAAAACATAAGTACTTACAGAAGAACTTTTAGAAGTACTGTGTAAAGTAATTGGATAACTGTTATGTGTTTCAATGTAGGTTCTGAGAAGTACTTTTAATAGAGTTTTGTATTTGAAAATTATTCTGGATTCTTTTAAAATGATCAGAATGTCCTTATAAGTATCACTTACTATTTTTAATATTATAACTAAATAAATTATGCTCCAAAATAAATAAAAGTTATTATTTATATTAATAAAAACTTATATAAACACCTAACAAATTATAAACAAATAGAAGATATTGTGAGCAAATATATACAACTACTAAAAATATGAAAAAGCTTTCACCACATCAATAGATAGTAAATTTGTATGTAATTGTTCACATCAATCTTGTAAGAAGAAACTTTTAATCGTGATTGGAATCCTCACGGATAAATTATCAAGTGAACAATTGGGAGAGTTAGAAATCCAAATTCAAATGCTACATTATATGGCTACCACCACATCAATGGATAGTGATATAATATTATTCAATTGCATTTTTTAAGGTATATTTGTAATTTTAAAAATTTATTAGGGGCATACTTATCCCAAATGCTATACCAAAAGACTCCCACAACATCAATGAATAGTAATATAATATTATTGTAATTGCATTTTTGAAGGTATGCTTGTAATTTTTAAAATTTATGAGAGCACGCTTATTTTAAATACTACACCAAAAGACTACTATTACATCAATGAATAGTAATATAATAGTATTTCAATTATCTTTTTAAGGATAGATTTGTAATTTTTAAAATTTATGAAGAACACACTTATCCCAATCACAATAATTTTAATATGCTTAGAAATTTCATCTCCCATGGAAGCTGTAACTTGATCAACTGCGCACATCTGTTATGGTCAATACCACCAGACCACAAAATATGAGAAATTTTTACGAAGTATGTGGTGACGTGGCAAGAATATCTTGATTTTTGATACAGAGATTTCCTATTTTGATTTTGGAGTTGGACCCAATCATCTTGTGGGCCTGACGTACCTATTATGATGCATTCCTTTGAAAATGATGATGAGTGATGGAGACTCAAAAGGAGATTTTTCTCGAACCACGAAGCTCAACTTATCGAGTTTCCCTTTATTGCAGTTAACTTGTATGATCACGGTTTCTCCGTTAGAAAGGTCCACGTGGCATACATAAATTCGCAACTGTATTGTTAAATGTAGACGTGTGGAGAGAACAAAATCAAGTACACAACCATCAAAACTAGCAAGAGAACGAGTTTGACGTCGCCTCCTCACATAAGATAATGGAGATTTACTTTTAAATGACGAGGCAACAACAATAAATGCTAACATGTATGCTAAAAATAATGTGTTATTATACATTAAAAACGTGGGAGAATATGGGTTTACGTGAGTTTGTTAACTTAAACTTTTAAATGAATTTCAACGAACCATGTCTACATACCAAATAGATATTTAGGTCAAAAATAATTTATTTAAATATAAATCCTTCTAATCTTATTCTATTTTGTAACTCCGTTTAACGAACCCATCTTTCCAAATCTCTCTTCCCTCTCTCTTAATTTAATCGTTCAGTTGAGTCTGATTTTTGGAGATCTTTCTTAATGACTTATTTGGAGAATGAAGCTTCAATGTGGTTATTAAGTTGGGATGAGTTGGGATTTCATTTGATCTAAGGGGGTAATGGAGAGATATGGAAAGATAGAGTGGGTTAATGGGTTGGTTAAACGGATTGAAAATATAATTGGAATGAGATGATTTATGTTTAATTAATTACTTTTTTGAAACGAATCTCTATGTACATTGAGATTCATTTAACAGCTTAACACATATTTTTGTTATCAATAAATGTGGATTTGGTTTACGTCATCAAGGCATGCACTCTTAATTGGTCCACGAAGAGCATCTCCAACAAACTCTTTAAAGCGTGTTAGCTCTTTAAATCTTCAACAAACCCTTTAAAGTAAATTTTAAAGTGTGTTGACTCTTTACTTTAAAGAATGAAAGTTGAAAAAATTATCTTCAAGAGATTCTTTAAAAGTAAATGTTAAAATAAAGAAAGGGTTTTCACTCTTTACATGTAGAGAGCCTCCAAAATTAATTATTTTAATGTTAAAAAATGAAGAAAAAACACTTTCCATACTAACTTAGTAAGAATTGAAATCTTATTATAAGTCATTAGGCCCACATGGATTAATTATCACCCTGACAATCCAACACAATATCCTATAAGATTTCATAGAAAAACTCATAAAAAAAATTGAGCCACATTAGAGGGTGTCAGAAAATCATGATTCTTTAGCAAATATTTGTTTGTAAAATAAAATAATATTAAATATTAAGAATAAAAAAAGAATGACTGAGTCTATTAGAGTTGGGATCAAATTTTACACTAACTAAAATTAACTTTTGTATGCATTGATCTTCAAAGTTCAAACATCTCTTGTTAAAAATCTTAAGAAAAAGAATAATACTAAACTAACTTAAAAAAAGATACTCAAACATACTCAACTAACATGAAATGTGCACAAAACCATAGATTTGTTCCTTGTGTATCTCGAGGAAATATGTGCCTCTGTGCACATTCTAGGTCGGTTGAGTATATTTGAATATATTTTTTTTTTGAGTCAACTTATCATGACTCAAAGAAAAAACATCAATATGAGATTCAATAATAAAAAATGATCAAATCAATTAATACAAAATAATGATGAGAACTTATCAACTCTATTAGGACTAGGGGTGGCAATGGGTCAGGTTGTATAACGTTGAGGTAAGGGTATTATGAAAATTTACCAAACCCAAATTTGATCCATTTAACAATTGAATAAAAACTTAAACTCAAACCCAACACATTTATTAAATAGGTGACCTAACTTGGCCCATGTGACATGTTTAATAAAACTCTAATAATAATTGAAAAAAATAAACTTCATTTTCACCACCAAAAATAAAATACTATTATTAAAAATGAGGCCAAACAATCATAAACCAATATCTACCAACATAAATTAATTCTTATTACCCACATGGATGGGGGAGGAGCTATCCCTTTCAATTTTTTAAAAATGACATTGCCTTTTGATTGGACATTCTCTCATAGGGTAATTGGAAATGACATAAATATTATTTTCTTCAACTTCTAACCAAAAACCTAAACAGTGCCCTAGTATAAGAAAATCCTAGCTCCATAAAAAAATATAAAATAGAAATAAATAACTTAAGTAAGGAAAGTATTTTTTTTTCTTTCCCAAATTAAAAAAATAATTATTAATTATTTGAAAATATCTTAAAACACCCTCTATACTTTATAAGATTTGAAAAAATGTATTATGGAAAAGTTTTACAAAATTCTAAGTGAGAAAAATGAGTAATTTAGAAAACTCTTAAATAATTGTTCATATTTGAGATACCTCCTTTTTTCATGATTTAAAATGACGCATTAATGATAGAATAACTAAATGTGTCAAAACAAATTATGGGTGTTGGCGACTTAACCCATAATCGTCCCATTTAATAACTGTGTCATACGCGTCAACACTATTATGGTCCAAATCCAATTAGGCTTGATCCAAATCCACTAATTTTGTGTCGTTTTCAAGTCGTATTCGCATGATTTTGTTAAGATTTCCACCCCTAAATTAGGTCTGCTAGCCCCCAATTATTTTTTAGGAATTCCACACGATAATTAGATAATGAGGCAAGATCTCTTTTCAAAGAAATAAGTGAAGGATATTTCTGATAATTAATTTTTCTAAAAGAATTACGTAGTTTTCAAGTCATGATTTTAAAATACAGTAATTGCATCTAGTTCACCCACTACTATCGAGTTGACTTGTCCAAATCATCCCATGCTAAATTAGGTATGTGGTAGAACAAGTTATATATTATTTACAAATATATATAAGTTCATAAAATTATAATTTTTTTATAAAATAAGGTGGATTAGAAAATTTCCTGTCACAAGATAATATTTTTATTTTTATAAAAAATTTTAAAAAAAATTGATTGACTTAGACAAGTTTTATTAATTCGTTTGATATTATGAAAATATTGGACAAGTCATGCCAAATCTTAGATAATTTACATGGTAAATATCACTAGTTTCACGAATAATATCACGATGGTTTAGATCATGAATATCTCAGATGTATTTATAAAAAATAAAAATAAAAAACCATGTTCTACCTCGTTCTTTTAATATTCAATATTTCATCTTGTCTCATCCCATATTGATATTGAGTTTATTAGCTTAAATTATCATTGTCTCTTTTGTGAACAAGCGAGATTTACAATGTGTTTCGTCCTACACATGATTTGTTTGAGATCATCAATTATTTCCCGTTCAATATTTTGTAAATATTAACTGAATCAATAAAACTCAACCGGTCAACTGGGTTTTATATTTCTATAAAGTTTTTCTAATGTTTTAAAAAAATAAATAAATAAATAAATAAAAGTAACAAGTTTTTAATAATTTAAAATTTCATTTTATATATAAAAATATCATCTTGTGCGTGGGAGTTATCTAATCCACCCTATTTTATAAAAAATTATAATTTGATGAATTTATATGATGACTCAACTTGATAGTAGTAAGTGAATTAGATGGAATTACAGTGGCTAAGAATCATGGGTAATAAAAGGCGTGCAAATATTTAAAAGGACTATTTGAAGGTTTTAATAAATGAAATACCCTTATCAGATTTCTTAGGAAAAAAAAAAAATCTCACCTATTCCTCTACGTAGAGACATGTAGAGGAATAGGTGAGCAAATATCTATGTGCATAGAACCATAGATATTTCATTGTGTATATTGAGGAAAAATCTTTGATACTGTACACATGCCACATCAATTGAGTATGTTTGAGCATGGTTTTAAATCTCATCCGAGATCGAGATGACCTACTTGAGTCATCTAGGTATTGTCCATTAATGAGATGGATAGACCAAGGGGTTTAACACATGCAAAATCTCACTAGATCAACATGATAACTAGGACGATATTTTGAAAATTTTGGCCAAGTCAATAAAATTTATCTGAGTTAATTGAGATTTTATATATTTTAATTAAAATAATAATTTTTTTTTAAATTTAAATATTTATTATCTAAATAAAATATGAGTTTATGATTAAACATCCTCCAATTCATCTTATATTTTATAAAAAAGTTCATAATTATTTTCATCTAAATATAAATAATTATAAATCGAATTAAATGATTTATCTCGTGTGTCTGATATGAGTTGACTCGTCCAAGACATCTCAGTCTCATCCGTGAACGAAACGAAACGTCAAACCGTGAAACCACGTTACTGAGCCAGTTAATCACGACTCATCCTGTAAATTCTTAAGGCTGATGTTGCGCTCTTCCCTCCTCCTCCCTCCTCCCTCCTCAACACATGCCACGTAAGTGACAATTTTTTAAGAAATTTTAATTTTAAAAAAGAGAGATTTTAAGTAATAATTCCTTACGTGACATTTGTTGACGTGCTGGTGCATACGATCCGAGTCCTTTTCATTCTCACATGTGCACGACTTGTTCAAAACAAAGTTAGAGGACAACTAGATTATTAAGGCTATAAATACGGGACAGATCAGTAAGTCCCTCTGTTAAAAATCTGCGGGATTTGATGTTCTCATCTCCCAAAACGTTTACGATCTCTCTTCTCTAACTCTGAAAGGAGAGAAAACGAAGCAGAGTTCTCATGGCTGCTGCTTCCAATGGGAGTGAGTACTTTGAGATTTCCATAGATACTGGAAGCGAGTACTTCGCACGACCTTCAAACGCTGAAGAGGTCGCGAGAGATGAAGAAGAGCTTCTTTGGGAGGCGATTGCAAGATTGCCTTCTCGTAAAAGAGATAATTATGCACTCTTGAGGCGAAGTGCTTCGGAATCAGATGGAGGAGATGAGAAAACTGAGACAATTGACGTTAGGAAGCTCGATCGTTTAGGTCGAGAACTTGTCGTCAAGAAAGCTTTGGCCACTAACGAGCAGGACAATTCCAAGCTCTTGTTAGCCATTAGAGAACGACTTGATAGGTATTGTTATGATCTAGATCTCATTTCACGGTCTTCTCATGATTTTTTTTTTTTTTTTTATTGATGACCGATCACGGATCTTTGATTCTTTTTCTCAACTTCTCTCTTCTTTGATTTATTCTTCGATTTTTTTTATTTAAAATTTAACTCTTATTATGTATGTATATGTATTTCGTTTTCTGGAATCGAAAAGAAGGAAACTAGAAGGCTTTCGACCCGTAGTTCCCTACCTGACTCCATTAATGGATCCCTGTATTAAAAACCTTATTTTTTCCCTTTGAATCGAATATTTTCGAAAAATTAAAAATCATGGTTTTTTGCGATGAAAACTTTCATCCAGATTCTCTGTATGTAAAGTTTCTATTGACGTACAGATAATTCCAATTCCAGCCTTGTTGTAGATCTGATTTTGTTGCGGAAGAGATATGATTAGGGTGAAAAAGAATCTTATTTTAACTCAATCTCTTGGCTTAGAGTTATTCACACGTCTCTTATTCAAAATTTGTTCACATCCATTAACTACACCTCCATTTACTACCTAAATCTGAAAGAGTCCTGATAATATGACTCACAAGGTGGCATATTCAAATGACTCCATGACGTGGCAAGTTCGGGTACTGTATGCCTTGGCATACACGATTGCAATTCCCCATAAAGAAGTGTATCTCAAGGGAACCATGTATCCTGAGGCATACAGATCTACGATTTCAAACTTGTCCACGTCATGAAGATATTTGAGTATGCTACCCGGTGAATCATGTTATCAGAACTCGATCTATGATAGTCATGGATCTCACATGATTTCGAGATGGATTAATAATATTGAATGCATGTCCTATTTACTAAACTACTTTTGTTAGGTTTCACGTGTTACGCATGGTAATTCGTGAATTATACTTGAATTTATCTAATGATTCAAGAAATGGTTAAAGAATCATGATAATCTGATGCTCCTTTTTTGTTCGCTCCCTTCACATAACCGTAGATCCATTAGTTCATGATACACAAGGAAAGATATTTATGATTTTGGATCGTTATGTGACAGGAGCATACAAAAAAGAAGCAAAATTTTTGTTTAATTCAACTCCTTGTAAAAGTTCGTGATTTGATTTTACTTTTTTTAAATTAAATAAATAAATAAAATCTTTGATAAATACATAAATTAACTCTTATTTTTATTAAAAAGATTATACCTCAATATTGTATGATAATTTTTTCATTATTCTTCCTTTACATTTAAAAGGTTACATTATTAAACAATCACTAAATAATATTCATTAAAAAAAAATTTCACTACTTTTATATCTCTTCTCTCTATCAATTAAGAGAGTATATGTTTTTCATTATGAAGTTTTGTGTTAATAGTATGATCAATCATAAAAATCATTATGTTCTTTGTTTTAATTTTTTATATGCTATCTTAGAATATGAATTAAAATGTCTAATAATAAAAGTATTTGTTCTTGATTATCTTTTTTGCTACTAAAAAAACATCATTTCTTCTTGATCTTTATCTTACACCCACTTATACTTTCCAATGCTTTTAGCAAGTTTAGGCATAACCTGTAACAAATTCTTACTGAATCTCTTCCTTTTTCTGTATTTTTAGCTAGTTCTCACGTAACAACCTCTCTTTTCCATGAATTTAACCATTATTATTATTATTATGAAGTGACCTCATAGATTTACCTCATTTCACACTTTGGTGTGGAGGTGTGAACGAATCATACATGATTTTCATAGAGATACGAGTGAAAAGCATCTATGGTTCTGCATGCACCTTCACATAAAAAAAAGTGTGAAATGAGGCTGATCTTGAGGTCACTCCAGCATGAGGACTATTATTATTATATATATTTTGTAAATTTTATGGTTATCTAAATCTATAGAGTCCGCCAAAATCAATTTTATTTGTCAACTACAATCGTGAAATAGAGTTTAATTTTTGACATACTCATGAAATCTCTCATCATGGAACAGAGTTGGATTGGAGATTCCCAAAGTCGAAGTGAGGTTTGAGAACCTGAGCATCACAGCCGATGTTCAGACTGGTTCAAGAGCTTTGCCTACGCTGGTGAATTATGTCCGTGACACGCTTGAGGTACGCAGATCTCCTAATCTCCTTTACAAGTAGACAGCTTTTTTCTTTTGGATCTTTTATAGAAAGATTGTTTCTGATTATTAGTGTTTCGACGACAGCAAATCTTAATTAGTTTGAGGATATTTCGTCCGACAAGGCAATCATTGACAATCTTGACTAACGCTAGTGGCTTCGTGGAACCTGGAAGGTATACAACTATTGCTTCAAAGTTCAAATCCATTTAATTTCCTTGACCCTCGTGGATTTTTAATGACCCTACCAAATCTTTTTTTCTTTTCTAGGAAAGTATTTTCTTCAAATTGAAAAAACAATTAAATAATATTTAAAAAATCTAAAAACTAGTATACCACTGAATGTAGGATTTATAATGTTAAGCTACAATATAATTAGGATAAGAGGTAGATAGATAATGATGATTATTTTTTTCAAAATTACTGGAACCCTAAACCCTAATTATAATTATTGATTTCTTGTTAATTTGTGGAAAAAAAAAAACATGGTATTTTGATTGAATTTTCAATGGAAAATTCCTGTAGCCCATACTCATTTTGATAAAAATAAACAATAAATATAAAATTGGATATAGGACTTTTTAATAATATTTTAAAAATCTGATTCGACAGGTGATTTCAACTAATTATTATATTTTTTTCTTCTAAATTTGAAAACATTTCTGTCTTGATAGGATGACATTGCTTTTGGGGCCTCCGGGTTCTGGTAAATCTACCTTACTAAAAGTCCTTGCAGGGAAGCTCGATCCCGAATTAAAGGTTAGTGAAAATTATCTTCTTAAGTCGCATGCATAGGGTACATTTTATATTTGGGAACGGATCCTCTGTGTTATTATTTTCTATAGTAACCCATATTGCCCTTTCAACAGTGGAGAGGTCATGCTGAAAAACAAAATCTCACCCATAACTCATATGATGATCTTGATTTAGATCAAATTTGAAAAAAAAAAAAAAACAAAAAAATTTAAACTTTTCTTTTTTAAAGCTTAATCGGATAGGTTGAAAATGACAGTTAGTGAGCTCCAACACTCGAACGATTGGATCTTGGCCTTTATAATACGCAACGTTCACTCAACCGTCTTATCGAACTACAGGAAATTGCAGGAAAATAAATGGTACCATAGAGAATCCACTCTCTTGCCAGGACCAAGGCTCCCCGCACTTTAATAAGGGACAAAGCTAATGAGGAGTCAGTGGGGCCCCTACTCAATTTCCTCCCCCTCCCCTCTTATGCCTTAATTTGAAATACCCCTGTTTTTTTAGCTAATGGCATTGCCCCACTTGCCCCCCATTCCCTCACCTCTCTCCAATTTTCCCCCCTCCCTCAATTTTTTGAAGATGACATTACCCTTTTTGACTTGGGCCTTCTCTCATAGACTAATTGAAAATGACATAAATATCATTTTCTTTAATCTCTAACAAACAAAAAAAAACTTTGAATTTTCTCTCTCAAACCATTCAACTTTATGCTCTACAACCTTATCATTGAACCCCCCCCCCCCCCTCGCAAAAATATCCTGGCTCCTAGGTTGCCCAAACATGTCTAGTTGATCACTTTGGGGTGATTGATGCCAACATTTCATATTTATTACCTTATCATTTCAATTGCTAGAAATTCTCGAACCATGAGTGAGTTAAAGATCAACAACTCACTCAAGTATCTTTTAACAAGATGCACTCTACAAATAAGTTGAGACAATGAAGTAATAAGAATAAAATTAATGTTAATTTAGATACCTAATAAAATCAAGTCGACAACCATAAAAACTAGTGAATGGGAATGCCTAATACCTCTGAATCACAACTAAATCTCTCAACTCGAATCTCTAATTTGATGATCTTTCCCCAGAGTCACTCATTAAAAAATTAAAAATTAAAATCAAATTAGGTGGCCATTCACACCTAGTAAACGTGTTGGATAGTGGTGACTTCATGTCACGTAGTAGGGTTGTAACTTGGGCCAAGTTATGTATAACATGAGTTGAGCCTAGATTAAAATAATTCAATCCGACCTTTTTAATCTAATCCGACCTTAATTTAGTTTGAGGGTTAGGACAACCTAGCTCAACATGGACTTGAAGTTATATAATAATTTATAAATATTTTTATATTAATTATATATTTTTAATTATTTCTTTTTTTAAGTTAAAAGTCTTTCTATTAATTATATTTTTTTTACTCAATTTATATCTTTGTTAATCAAAACAAAATTAGATTTGTTCAAGGAGTCCAAAACTACCTGACTCGAGCTCAACTCGAGTCTAGAAGCACAAGCTCATGTGAAGTTTGGGTTAATGGGTTGGATTGAGCATAAGTCAAGGGTTCTATAACTTCAGTTGAGCCTAGGCCAACCCTCTAATCCTCCCTAGGTTGTAACCTTATATTGACGCAAAAATCAGATCTTATCACTACAGGAGGCAACTGAATGAGATAATCAACTGAATCACCCATCACATCAACTTGTCTCTAGTCGAAGATGATACACGTCTAATGCTTTAAAAATCTATAAAATAATTAAATTTTCAACAATTTATTTAAATTGATTTCATATGAGAGTCAAAGACATACGACTAGGATCTTTAGGGAGTTGGAAGATGATGATTTTGGTAATAAATAGAAAAACAACATTTATAGATTCCGAGAGATTTTCCATTTCTTTTGACAATTTTTTTTCCTGAAGTTATCCAAATTGAAACCCCACCAAATAGTTATCAAGTTCAAACTTTTTCACTTTGTTAGTCAGGACTGAATTTGGAATGACGCATCAGGCCAAATCTCATGGTAGGAATAGTAATAAAATTCAAGTTTTTAAAAGATATTTGAAAAATTCTCCGAATTAAGGGTAAGTAGATTAATTTGACGAATTAACGAATTAATCGACAATCCCTCAAGTAATCATGGAATATAATAATATTTTTACCTTTTACCTAAAATTATTAAGTTTTTTGAACATTCAAACATCAAGAAGAAGATAGGATTTAGAAAAAGATGTTGAATATACAAAATTCTAGTAACAAATCTAATAAAAAAAAAATTTTGATATAATCTCCAAAATTTTCCCTATTTTTTTAATGAAACTTTTTCGAATCAACTGAATTGAACCCTCACCGAATAATTATCGAATCCGAACTTTGTTACTCATGATTTTAAAACTTGGTTTCGCATCTCGTCTAGTCCATGCCAAATACCAAAAAATGAAAAATGAACATGAGATTTTATACCTCGTTCGAAAATTTGACTTGGCCATCTTGGTCTCGTATGAGTTTATCATGATAGGGACTACTAACCACTAAACCGTTAGCAATTAAATTTAAAGTCTATATAACTGTATATATTCCGCGCTTCCGCTTTACCCGATAAGGGGCGGAAGTACATAGCTGATGCGGATCGCTACCGAACCTCATCTTCTCTGCCTTCAATGCCGAAGGAGTGCTTGTCTACTCTCTTGTTTATTGGCAAGCGATGCATTTGCTTTATACCCAACTAGTCTCTTTATTCCTAAATTGCCCTCACTGTTCTGGTCAGTGAATCTCTACTTGGATTTCAAATAACTTTTGATAATCTAAGAAATTTCATGCATCGACTTTACTTTTGTTTTCCTCTATTCTTGAGGTTTTCTTGTTAGACATCTTGGGCAATTTGTGATTTTGGCCCAGCTGGGTTGTGTTTCTGCTGAGGCTTATTCTTATTAGAAGGATACACAAAAGAAAACTGTCGACTAAATTTTGTGTCGAAACTTGCAGAAATGGAAATATTTTGTCCAAATATATTAAAGTTTAATACCATGGAATATTTTAACATTGTCTTAACATTTTTGTTTTCAGAAAACTGGGAATATCACATACAATGGACATAAGCTTGATGAGTTTTGCGTACAAAGGACTTCTGCATACATAGGCCAAACAGACAATCATATTGCAGAGCTAACTGTAAGAGAAACTTTAGATTATGCTGCGAGATTTCAAGGTGCAAGCGATGGCTTTGCAGGTTTGCTTAGTACTCCATCCCATTCCCATTATAATGCCACTTAGTTTGTTGCATCTGCTTTTGCATCAAATACTCCAGTTACATATATTAATTGTAATTTTGAGGATATTTGTGTTTTGCACCCCATAAAAAAGGATGGTTGGTTGAGGATTTGTGTTATTCCTTTTATGAACATATCAGTGGGTGATTTGGTTGAAATATGGGTCTGAAAACCAGTGTTGGAAAAATGGACCGGTGTTGGCGTCTTATGGGTATCGTATTTGGAGGGGCATTGTTAATACTTTTGAAGGATTGTTGGTCAAAGGATAACTGATCAATTTTTGATAAAATTACAAATTTTTTTTTTTTTTTAATGGTTGTCATCAAAGCACAAATTCACTCTCCCTACCTACAATATTTGGGGTTTGAAAGCTCTTTCTAAAGTGGCTTTTTTCATCTGAACACCTTGCTTAAATGAGATTCTGACTGTGGATCACTTCATTACTTGGAATATCCCCATTGTGAATTTTCGTTCCTTTTGCAAATCCAATAGCAAATCTGCTAATATATTCTTATACATTAGTTGTTTCTCAAGAGCCTTTTAGTAAATTTCCTGTGAATGCACATTGATTGGATCTTCTTTAAATTAATTTTAATTTCTATTCCAAAGTTGGAATTTACTTGTTCATAGATCACGGAAGGGAAGTATATGGAGCTTCCTTCCATTTGCAATTTTTTTTGCTGGGAAATAGGGAAAGAGAGGAATAGGAGGTTCTTTAAAGGAAATGAGCTTCATTTTAAATGAAATCATTATCAATATTTTGGTTTTGGTGTCAAGTGTTTCAAGGATTTAAATGCTTCTTTTTCTTCATGTTTTAAGTAGGATCTTGTGAGCACTAACTAGCTAGGAGCCACAGTGGTTGGCTGTTTTTTTTTCTCTCTTTTTTGTGGTCTCAAGAATGGTCTTCTTCTTGACCTCCCCGAGCATACCCTGAAACTTTGGGTCAAATACATTTTTGGATCATTTCTTTCGGGGTTAAGCCAATCCTTTTTCCCATGCATTTCTTAATTCTTAGGGCTTTTGGGTATGCTACATCACATTCCGGATTATCCAGATGTTTATGCAGGATGGAATATGCTTGTCTTTCCTTTCCTTTACAAGGAAATCTCTTAACCCATAAAAAATGACTTATGGTTACATTTGCAAATTTGTAGGATATTTGAAGGATCTGGCCAGACTAGAGAAGGAAAGGGACATTCGTCCAAATCCAGAAATCGATGCGTTTATGAAGGTTGTCACCCAAACATGCCATCACTTTTGGGGTTGATCTGTTTATTTAGTTCATATTTCTTTTTTTCTTCATTTGTCTTTTATTTTCACTGAAATGAATTTAAGTGCATGCACAGGCATCTTCTGTTGGTGGTACGAAGCACAATCTTGCGACAGATTACATCTTAAAAGTGCTTGGTCTTGATGTATGTGCGGAAACCCTGGTTGGTAATGATATGCTCAGAGGTGTTTCAGGAGGTCAAAGAAAGAGAGTTACTACAGGTAACAAATTAAAAATCCTCTCTTAAAGATACCCACTTGCACTCATTTGGGTCTTTCTATCATCCATAGCTATCAGTTTGTCTTGTAGGCATGCATGTTTACACATATCAAGAACCAATAGCATCATTAGTAATAAATAGTAAAGTAGTAAATCAACAAAGCTCAAGGTGATGTATTTGTGTAATATCTATATCGAGATTTAATCACATATTCTCTTATCTTCTATTTTTACATTTTTCAATAAAATCATCACATAGTAAATCAACAAAGCTCAAGGCGATATATCTTTCCCCTTCCAGTTTAGGTACGGTAGTGGAGTGAGTATGATCTCCACCAGACATGCATAACGCTTTAGCTATTTGATATATTTTACAATTAATCTTCCTATGGTACATTATATAATTTGTTGGGGTGGTTGTTATTCAGCTTGTATTTGGATCAGCTCATCTAAATTACAATGCTGAAACTTGCAGCTCTTTATATGTACTGTTTGGGGTATTCTTAATAAATTTCTTTGTTTGTTTTCTATTCCAGGAGAAATGGTTGTTGGGCCAAGGAAAACCCTTTTCATGGATGAAATATCTACTGGCCTCGATAGCTCTACAACATATCAAATTGTAAAATGCCTCCGAAATTTTGTCCACCTAATGGATGGTACTATATTGATGGCTCTTCTTCAGCCTGCACCAGAAACATTTGATTTGTTTGATGATCTAATTCTGTTATCCGATGGATACATTGTTTACCAAGGCCCTCGAGCACAAGTAGTGGAGTTCTTTGAATCATTAGGGTTTCAGTTGCCACCTCGTAAGGGTGTTGCAGATTTTCTCCAAGAGGTATGGTTGATTGACATTGTTCACTTAACCTTTTTTTTTTTCATAAAAATTCTTTAAGTTAATCAACTTCTTATTATTATATTTACAGGTAACATCCAAAAAGGATCAGGCCCAATACTGGGCTGATTCTTCGAAGCCATATGTGTTTCTTCCTGTTTCAAAAATTGCAGAGGCATTCAAACACTCTGTATATGGAAATCTGTGGACTCCAGTCTTTCAGTTCCATATGATAAAACAAAGAGTCTTCCTTCAGCTCTTTCCAAGACAAAGTTCGCTGTATCTAAATTGGAGCTTTTCAAGACATGCTTAGCACGAGAAGGTCTACTAATCAACAGGCATCGTTTCCTTTATATATTTAGAACATGCCAAGTATGCTCTCTCTCTCTCATTTACTTAATTTATTTATACATTTGAGTTGGGAGTGCAAAAGAGTAAGCAAAGAATGGTCAACAGCCAAAAGCAAGGGAAGGCATGGTGGCCAGCCAAAGAAAAATGTAGCTTTTCCCATTGTTCAGCTGTTCAGTTCATGTATAACATTGTTAAATAGTATACTGCATTTGGGAAAACTGTATTTTTTGTAGTTCAGGTTTTTGTTTTGTAAGACTTAACAAAAGGTTGATTCTTTCTTTTAATACCCAAAATTGATCCCTACTAAATACTTTCCAAATTCAGGAGCCTTATCGTGTAATTGACTCCCATCTGGCATTTTATTATATTTTTAAAATGTCATGTTTTTTTTTTCCAGGTTGCATTTGTTGGACTTGTCACGTGCACAATGTTTCTACGAACAAGATCACACCCTACAAACGAGATAAATGGAAACCTCTATCTTTCTTGCTTGTTTTTCGGGCTGGTGCATATGATGTTTAATGGATTTTCTGAGCTGTCTATTATGATTTCTCGACTCCCAGTATTCTATAAGCAAAGAGATAATTTCTTTCATCCTGCTTGGGCGTGGTCTGTTCCTAGTTGGATTTTACGTGTACCTTACTCAATCGTTGAAGCTGTTGTATGGTCATGTGTCGTATATTTTACAGTTGGCTTTGCCCCAGGGGCTGGGAGGTATCTTTTGTTCACCAACTTTACAAGTGTCCAGTGAGATTGATGCAATTGTGCCTTTCATTTCTTTGCACTTATAAACCCCTTCTTAAAATATTTTAGGTTTTTCCGTTTCATGTTCTTACTCTTCGCTGTACACCAAATGGCATTGGGCCTCTTCCGGTTGATGGCTGCTATCTCACGAGATATGATCATTGCCAATACATTTGGATCTGCTGCACTGCTAGTTATATTCTTATTGGGCGGCTTCATCCTTCCAAAATGTTTGTTTTAGTTTTTTTTTTTTTTTTCCTTCGATAAATCAAATGATTAAATGATACTTTAGGGTGTGATTTTATAATGATTGGGCGTTCTGTCTTCTCAGCAATGATCAAGCCATGGTGGGTTTGGGGTTTTTGGCTGTCTCCGTTATCATATGGACAGCGCGCAATTTCAGTAAATGAATTTACTGCCACAAGATGGACGGAGGTATGCAATTTACAACTTATAGATTTGTATTTTACTCAAACCACTGTTGTTCCATGTTCTTTTCATAGAGATGATGAACCAAAATTCCATATATGTCTTGATTTAAATTATTATTGAATGAGATTCATGGGTCCTGCCCACTTTCACTTGGCAGATGTCTCACTTTGGAAACAATACAGTTGGATATAATGTCCTACATTCACATGGATTGCCCAGTGGAGATTACTGGTATTGGCTTGGGGTTGGTGTTTTAATAGCGTATGCTTTCCTTTTCAACAATTTGGTGACTGTTGCTTTGAGTTACCTTAATCGTAAGTCCACAATCCTCTCTCTCTCTCTCTCTCTCTCTCTTGTGTCTTTCTGATAACCATTCCATGAATAACTATTACAGCTATTAGAAAGGCCCAAACGGTGATTCCAATTGATGATGCAGAACAGAGTTCTGGTGATACTGGTCAGTGCCCGTTATCCGAAATTCATATCAATGACACATGATTATTACTTCATTTATTTGTTTAATTTTTTTTGCATCAAAATTCTATTATATTGTCTCCTTTAGATGGTATATTATTTACTAAGACTATCTAGGAACTATATCTTTTGCACACTAACGATCACCTGACATTTGCAGTTAAAAGACAGAAATCTAGAACGAGTCCTGTGCATCTTGAAAGTGGATCTTCTAAGAAGGGAATGATTCTTCCATTTCAACCATTATCAATGACATTCCATAATGTGAATTACTTCGTTGATATGCCGAAGGTAAACTTGTAATTTGGTTTTCTTTACTTGGTTTTTAAATCAGTTTATTTTACACTATTTCTTTGTGTGTCTCAGGAAATGAAAGGTATTCCAGAAAAGAAATTGCAACTCCTGTCAAATGTGAGTGGAGTATTCTCACCAGGTGTTCTTACTGCATTAGTTGGTTCGAGTGGTGCTGGGAAAACAACATTAATGGATGTGCTTGCCGGTAGGAAGACTGGTGGATATATTGAAGGAGATATTAGGATATCAGGGCACCCAAAAATTCAAAGCACTTTCGCCCGAATCTCGGGATATGTTGAACAAACAGATATACATTCTCCTCAAATAACAGTTGAAGAATCCCTGTTGTTCTCTTCATCTCTTCGTCTTCCAAAGGAAGTCGACAAAAAAAGGAGACATGTTAGTTTCTTGACAGCTTTTTATATGTAAGTGTAATTGTTTTACTTTTCTTTTCTTCTTCGAATTAATCCATTTCCATGTAATGCAGGAATTTGTTGAAGAAGTGATGAAATTAGTAGAGCTTGATATTCTTAGGAATGCTTTGGTTGGTTTGCCCGGGAGTAGTGGATTATCAACAGAACAAAGAAAACGTCTTACAATCGCAGTGGAACTTGTTTCAAATCCATCCATTATTTTTATGGATGAACCCACTTCTGGATTGGATGCACGAGCAGCAGCAATTGTGATGCGTACTGTTCGTAATACTGTTGATACTGGAAGAACTGTGGTCTGTACCATACATCAACCAAGCATTGATATATTTGAAGCATTTGATGAGGTTAGCAAACATTTTCCTCAGATGAATTTCAGAACTCCAATTGGTGCTTGCATGTTTCTTTTTTTAAATTGTTTCTGTGGTTTTGATGCAGTTACTTCTTATGAAACGAGGGGGTAGAGTTATATATGGAGGGAAGCTTGGTGAGCACTCCCAGACTATGATTGACTACTTTGAGGTACCAGTGAACTCTCTCACTTTCTTATTCCTTTATGAATGAGTCCATCATCCTAATGTTTCTTTTCCTCACAGGGAATCAAAGGAATTCCTCCTATTCCCAATGGTTACAATCCAGCCACTTGGATGCTTGAGGTTAGTACATCAGCTGCTGAACATAGGATCGGTCAAGACTTCGCAGATACATACAGAAATTCGAATCAATATAGGTAATTTTGATCACTTCTTTGTCATTTATAATGCAAGATTTGATTGTAACATGTTTCATCTTACTTGTTAACCTAATATTGAAATTATGTTCTCCAACAAGCAGAATGTAATGTTTTCAAGTCATTTGTTTAGGGTGGTGGAAGAGTTGATTGAGCGTTTGAGTATTCCACCGGCTGGTTCAGAACCCTTGAAGTTCACTTCTACATATTCACAAGATTCTCTTACCCAATTTAAGATTTGTTTTTGGAAACAAATGCTTGTATATTGGAGAAGCCCCGCTTACAATGTTGTGAGGCTATTCTTTACCATAATGAGCGCATTGATAATTGGTTCTGTGTTTTGGAATGTGGGCACAAGAAGGTAATTTTCTTATTTAGTTTTAGTTGGTTGTTAGTAAAAAAATTTATACATTTTCTGGTATCCAGGTTTTGCTTTAGTGTGTATGAATATTTTCATTGAATCCTCATTTTGAATTCTATTTTCATATATTTTTCTAAATTCCTTTTCTATTGGCGATTGAGATCGCAATGGAAATGGACTCATAACATTTACGCAGGAATGACTAAACATGTTCTAAATGTTTTTTAGTGGGACACCACAAGACTTGCTTATGGTTATGGGAGCTCTTTATTCTTCATGCTTATTTCTTGGTGTCAATAATGCTTCTTCAGTACAACCAGTTATCTCTATTGAGAGGACTGTTTACTATAGGGAAAAAGCAGCTGGGATGTACTCCTCATTTCCCTATGCAGCAGCCCAGGTAAGAGTTTTGGTGTTGGGTAGCGCTTTTGGTTCTGTTGTTATTCCTTTTAAAGAATCAGATAATAAGTTTCATACTTTTCTCATCAACAGGGTCTTATTGAGATACCATACATCGCCGTTCAGACAATACTATATGCTGTCATCACATTCTTCATGATCAATTTTGATAGAACAATAGGTAATATTTTACACATTCATGTTGATGGTGCTGGTTGTTTGGTACCGAATTCTCACATGTTTGCATTCCCTTTATATATATATATATATTTATTATCAAATAATTAGTTCTGAATCTTGCACTTGTTAGCCCTAACATAAAAGTTACCATATGTATCTTTTTTCAATAAATAAATAGACAACACCATGTTACTGATTGTTATGGAAGTCAACACTAAAAGAAATCCGGTTTTGCAGTGAAATTTCTGCTCTATCTTGTGTTTATGTTCCTCACATTCACCTACTTCACCTTCTACGGTATGATGGCGGTTGGTCTGACATCTTCACCGCACTTGGCAGCGGTTGTTTCTTCCGCATTTTATTCATTATGGAATCTCCTCTCGGGTTTTCTTGTTCCAAAACCAGTAAGTAGTTTAATATTTGTGATGAATAAAATACAAAAAGACTACTTCATTTCTTATTTGCCTTTCTTTTGTTTTCAGAGTATTCCGGGATGGTGGATTTGGTTTTATTATATTTGCCCAGTGGCATGGACCCTGCGAGGTATCATAACTTCTCAACTCGGTGATTCTGAGAATCATATTGTTGGAGCTGAATTCGAAGGCTCCGTGAAAGAGTATCTAGAGAAGAGTCTCGGGTTTGGTCCTGGGATGGTTGGTGTTAGTGCAGCAGTGCTAGTTGTCTTTTGTTTCTTTTTCTTCGCTGTCTATGCTGCCTCCATCAAGTTCTTAAACTTTCAGAGAAGGTGATTGGTGATCTTTCACTGCAACAAGTAAACATTCACCAACACATTGAAATAATATTTTAGAGTTCTATATATTGGTATAATAAAAAAATCAATTTGTAACATGATTGTAATAACAATTCGAGAGGTTTCAATTTATTAAAATGTGCTATCTAATTTTGCAACTTTGATCTGTGTATGTCTTGAACCAAGAGATTGTTGAATCATTTTGTTTTACTAGGTTATTTGTTCTATGTGAACGTGCGATTAATCTGTCTCCTGAAAAAACATTGATATCCTGTAAAATAAAATTCCTACTATCCTTTTTGAAACTAGTCCTTGAGGCACGTGCAGTCCTTACTAGGTAATTTTAAAGGATAAATACATGACGGTGGCCCCTGAAGGGGGTATTTGAATCTTCCTGATGAGATCTGATATAATTGAGGCTTTTGTGTCAAGTTGGTTCTCTAAATGAAAGACTAGTCAAATTAATCAATGCTTTATGGATTAATCATTAAATGGGATAACTTTTTTTTCCCTTCATCCTCAAAATTCTATTTTCTTCAGCATTGAGTATTCTAATTTCAAGAACGAGATAGGGATGAGGTTGAAAGACCATGGATTTTTAGAAGAAACCCAGAAATATCATTTGTAGATTCCCCAAAAAAACTCCCCCCTCCCAAATAATTACGGAATTTGAACTTTGTTACTAGAGGTTATGAAGGACTAGATTTTGTAAACTGCTCATCGGAATCACACATGATAGAGACTACCACAAAACATTGCAATCAAATGCCGAAGGTGCTTGCTAGTATCTTATCTATTGGCAAGCGGGACATTGTTCTAATTTCTATAGCCAACTTGTCTCTTTATTTCTTAAGTTCCCTCACTGTTATATTGTGACTATGAGTAGTGTCTTTTGGTTTCCTAACTGATCCATGAGCTTCTACTTGAGATTTCAAATAACTAGTACTAATCTAAAAAAGTTTCATTCATGACTCTACCTTTATTAAAATTAGCTAATTGCTATTATTGTGGGGAAGCGAAAAAAATAAATAAAAACAAGTACGCACAAAGAACACAAGGGCTTACATGGTTCGGAAAATTTCCAACGTGTCTATGGAGAAGAGGAAGATCAATCTACTATCAACGATAAAGATCGATTATATGCACTCAAACCTCTAAAATTCTCTCAACCACCAGGAACCTCAGAGAGTAATCAAAAGAATAATAAAACTCTCACTTGAAACCTAAGCTGAAAATACATATAGATATCCATGAATTTTTTACTCGGGGCCATTGCCCCTCCGACCCTCTGCATTCATTAATTGATGTGCTTTAGTGAAAGATTGGTGCAGAAATAAAAAAATTTATCAGGAAGAATATAGTCATGTATCTCTGAAAAATTCTCCATATAAAAGACAAATAGGATAACATTTTTCCCCTTCACCCTTAATATTCTATTTTCTTCAATCTTATATATGACCTCAATAATGAGATAGAGATTTTTAGGGAGGTTGTCGACAATGAATTTTGATAAGAAACTAAAAAAACATTATTTGTAGATTCCTCGAAAATTTCCCATTTTTTTTCCTTCGAATTTATCCAAATTATAACCCCACCAAATAATTATGGAATTCAAACTTTGTTAGTATGTTAGGAAGGATTTGATTTGTGAATGATGCATCATGCCAAACCTATGGTCCACATTCACCGTGGGTAATGCTCATTGGTTGGGCTGATGGTTTGGATGGGAATCATGCATGATAAGGGCTATCAATACAGGTGATTTTGATCATTTTTGTCATTTATCACGCCAGCCAAGATTTGATTGTAATGTGTTTCCTCATTTATTAACTTGTATAGAAATGATATTAATGTAATGTTTTCAAATATTTCGTGTGGTGAAAATTTTGATTAAGCATTTGAATATTACACCTCTTGGTTCAGAGTCCTTGAAAAGATCACCAATACTCCAACTCAATTTAGGATTTGTTTTCAGAAACAAATGCTTGTATATTGGAGAAGCCCCACATACAATGTTGTGAGGCTATCCATCAACGCAAGAATCCTTTGATACTTGGCTCTGTGTTGGTAATGTTGGCTCAGAAAGGTAATTTTACTCATATATATATCCTTGTTATTAAATTCTTTTATACACAAATCTTATTTCAAGATTTTTCTTTAGTATGGTTGAATATAATCTTTTGGAATTATATATATATTGGGCATATTTGTCTTCATTCAGGCATCTAGTGGCGATTGATGATGAAATGGAAAGACCATAACCTTTAAATATGAGCTTTTATCAAATGGACAGAATTATGTTTATCTGTAGGACTGATTGTAACATGTTCTAAATGATTTGAAGGGGCATACCACAAGACTTGATTATGGTTATGGGAGCTCTTTATTGAGAGGATTCTATACTATAGGAAGAAAGCAGCTGAAATGTACTCCCCATTTCCTATAAATAATAAAATAAAAACTGTTGGGGTATTTTGTATTGGTTACTTAAATCTTTGTCCCTTTTAGTTAAATTGAATAAGTTGTTAGAAAATTGTAGTAAAAATCTTTTTGCATTAAGAAACTATGTGATTGATTGTTATAGAAATACAACACTACCGAGAAAAAAAACAAAGCATGCTAATGTTTTGCAATGATTTTTTTTTTTTTTTTTTTGTTGCTTTTCCTTCTATTTAAGTTATAGCATCCACCTATGTCATCTTCTACGTGATTATGGTGGATGGTCTCACATCTTCTCTATAAATAGTTTATTGTTTGTGATGAATAAAACACCAACACCTACTTTTTTATTTCTTATTTATATTTTGTTTTTATCGAAGTATCCCAGAACAATAGATCTGATCTTATTATATTTGCCTGGTGGCATTGACCCTGCGAGGTATCATAATTTCTCCGCTGGTGATTTTGAGGGTCGTATTGCTGGAGCTGAATTCAAGGGGCCTGTGAAAGAGTACTTAGAGAAGAATCTTGGATTTAGTGATGATTGGTGTTAACATAGCCGTGCTTGTTGAGTTGATCTTCTTTTTCTTCAGTGTCTATGTCACCTCCATAAACTTCTTAAACTTTTAGAAAAGATGGTGGACATAGATTTCGAAGACTTGGTAATAACCATTGATTCTGCAATTTGGAAAACCACAGTTAGTTTTCTTGATATTGAAATTGGCATGGACTGTAATAAGAAAAGAAAATTGCTACAAGTTCTAAACACCCAGTTGGAAATCACATTAAAATGATATTTTATGATTTTATTTTTTCATATAATAAAATCAATTTGGAAATATGATTATAATTATGACCTGCTTGGTATATCATAAGATGTTGTAAAATGCACTTTATTTTGTGAATGCTTAATATATTTTAGTTCCCTCTCAAACATCTCATTACATACTGAACCTTTTGTCATTACTAAGCTCATGAATATGAATTCTTATTGAAAAAGAATTATATAATGCCTAAAACAAAAAAAAATGAAGTAGATGGAATGCGAAACGGTCATAAAATTTACATGAAAAATGAAGTATTGTGTGTTTCTCATAAATAATGGGTCTCAAATGAAATACATGTGAATTTTTAAAGAAAATGATTGAGAGAAATGCTTGAAAAAACAGTTTAAGGCGTTGAATAGATTTAACAATGCAAAACACACGAAAAATATGGGACCCAATATTATTTCATTCTTGTGAAAATAATTTAATGCACAGTATGTGGGAGGCTTCTTTCTAAATCCCCGTTTCTTTTGGGTGGTGTTTTGATGATCCATTTAGTAACTTTTTCTTTCGTAATCTCCCCTCAACCCCATCTCCCTTATGGTAGTTTTAAAAAAAATCCAAAATACTATTTTTTTTTCACCTTTTATAACATACCTTGATTTTTCAACAGTGATTACCATCCATTCCAACAATTTGTGATGCTAAATGACGAATAGAGTACACATTATTTCAAATATTTAGATGTAAGATTTGATTTGATTATGAGAATGACTAACGAATGGAGAACAATATAGTCATAATTTAAAGATTTAGTCATAACGTTTGATTTGATTTTCTGTTCACTATTATAATATATGCGTTTTGGGTATTTCGAGAAGATCTATCTAGTACCAGGCTCAAAAAAGCGAAAAATCAAACTTGTCAAAAGATTTCGTGGTCCAGATTGAGTTTGAAAAAAAATCCAATTTTTTATACTATATCTTGACTTTAAAATGGACGGCCATTGTACTCTAAAATTTAAAATTTAAATCTACCTATTAAAAAAGGGGACAGTTCGGCAGCCCTAAAGTTTGCCAAGTTTGGTGCCAAACATTTTTCAAAATATAGGTTAAAACCTTTGGAATGAGCTGATTTTTTGTGAGGATGATCTCTATGATGAGGAGATAATCCTCACCAAAAATCAGCCTATTCCAAAACTTCTAACCCCATCAAAAGTTATTTACAAAAATTGGACGGTCCACGATTCTTCAACTTGTAAATTAGGGTTAGAAGTTTCAAAATGAGCTGATTTTTTGTGAGGATGATCTCTTCATCGTAGAGATCATCCTCACAAAATATCAGCCTATTCCAAAACTTCTAACCCCATCAAAAGTGATTTACAAAAAATGTTTAGCACCAAACTTGGCAAACTTTAGGGCTGTCGAACCGCTCCCATTAAAAAAAGATTTTTTTTTAAAGTTCATAAAACTTTATGCTCTACATCCATGTGGCACCTGATTGTGTTTTTAGGTGACATGCACATGCGGTCCACATGATAGCCAGTCCTTCAATCCATATAATCCCATCTCTTTCTCTCTATCTCAATATATATATACTAGAGTTCGCCCATGCCTATATCGAGGGAATCCTCTTTTGGGGTTAAAGGGGTAAAAGAGGAGAAATAACAAAATTGAAGGGGGTTATTAAAAAATTTGAGGTTGAAAGGGTAAAAGATGATAGATAGTAAAGTTAAAGAAGTTATTGAAAAAGAGTAGGGGGGGGAGGCAGGGTAAGAGGAAATTAAGAGTGGGTGGTCACAATAGCTTGGATAAGACCTTTATCCCACATAAGTGGGCCTTACCATTGTATTTTATTTTATATATAGAGGGTTAGGTTCAACAACCAAATTCCTACCCAAAGTTTTGGAATGGACTGATTTTTTATGAGGAGAGTCTCTATGGTGAGGAAATTATCCTTATAAAAGATCAGCCCATTCTAAAACTTCTAATCCCATCAAAAGTAGTTCATAAATAAACAGTAAAAATTGACAGTCCATGATTCTTCAACTTATAAACTGGAGTTAGAAGTTTCAGAATTGACTAAGTTTTTGTGAGAATCATCATCGATCATCCTCAAAAAATCAATTCATTCCGAAACTGTTAGCCCATATCAGGCAAATCACTTTGATTAGGATTTTGGCTCAAACTTAGACAACCAATCGTTACCCATATATATATTAGGGGAATGCTAACGTCCAAGATCTCATGGGGAAGTTAGCATTTTACAACACTTTTTTTTCAATAATATCCCTATCTATTTTTTCATTTAGTAAAAAAGATAAGGGTATATTAGTCTCTTACATAATAAATGCTTATTTATATAATTACTAAATGTCTATTTCATAATAAATACTAAGGGCATTTAATTTTTAGAATTAAATGTCTTGTTACAATAAATGATTTGGTAATCAATACAAACAAGCATTTATTATGTAAAAGACCAACATACCCCTATTTTTTCACTAAAAAAAAAAATGAATAGGCTATTATTCAAAAAATAAAGTGTTGGAGAATGCCAATATCCCTCTAAGGTTTTGGATGTTAGCATTCCTCTCCTCGTTTTGTTTTTTAGTGAAAAATATAAGGGTATGTTAGTTTTTTATACAATAAGTACATTTATTATGTCATTAATAAATGCATTTATTTTACCATTAATAAATACATTTATTATGTTGGCATTGATTGCTAAACCATTTAATACAACAAAGGCTTTTAATTTAGTGGGCATAGACTCATCAAAGGGAAAACAACAGTTCTATGGAAAAGGGAAAATATTGTAAAAGCTATCAAGATTGCAATTGCCCAATTTCGAAGCATTGAGTTCTCCTTCTGCTACAAGGATTGCAATCAAGCCGTGGACTATCTCGCTTCCTTCTTCAACTCCCCAGGTGCTATCATGTTACACCCTATGAATCTCCCTATTGAATTGCAAAGAATTGAAAGCAAGGATGCCAATGGGCATGCTTATGACAGAATGTAGTTGTTTTGTGTTTTATGTTTGAGAGTCAACCTTACCACCACCCCGCCCCCCCTCTTAATCTTCAAAAATAAATAAATAAATAAATATATATATATATGGGGTGGTTCAAGGGAGATATGTAAAAACAATGGTTTTTCAAATATAGGTTAGATGTTTTGGATTGAGCTGATTTTTTGTGAGGATAGTCACTACGATGAGAAGATCATCCTCACAAAAAATCAGCTCAATCTGAAACTTCTAAATCCATCAAAAGTGATTTACAAATTATTGATAAAAATTGACAAAAAATCGATGGTCCACATTTTAAATCACTTTTAATGGGGTTAGAAGTTTCAGATTGGACTGATTTTTTTTTCTCAAGATGATCTTCCCATCATATAAATCATCATCACAGAAAATCATCAAGCCGAAACTTCTAATCCATATTTTGAAAATTTATTAATGTGACATTGTTTTTTACATATGTTTTTTCATATGGCCATTGATCCTGACCCCCATATATATATATAGTATATAATTTAAAAATATATTTAAATGTTCATAACATTTATTATGTAAGCAAGAATTTATTGTGTAAAAGACTAATATAATTTTGTCTTTTTCACTAAAAGACAAAATAATGAGGGGTATTATTGAAAAAAAGTGTTGGACAATGCTAATGTCCACATAAAGTATTGGACATTAGCATTCCTCATATATATATAAAGAGTCATGATAAACTGACTCGAAAAAAGCCATTCAAAATTCATTGTCAGATGTGGCATGTACATAGAACCATGGATCTTTTTCTTCGGGCTACACAAAGGAAAAAAGATTTATGGTTATAGCAAGTGAATTTTTAGTGACTTTTTTTCGGGTAAGTTTATCATTAGTCATATATAAAATAAAACACAATGGTGAGTCACACTTTAGTTACAATTATGGGGTATAAACATCCCATTCCACCTACGTTGGAGTGGGATCGACAATACCCCACTTTATTGTCTGTCCTCTTCACCCCTACAATTTTATTATTTTTCTTCTCTTCTTCTCCCTCTATTTTGCAATAATAGCCCTCCAATTTTACAATATTTCATCTTTTACCATCATTTTCAATTATATTCCTATAACTTTACGATCTTTCCTATCTTACTACCTCTTTAACCACAAAAAGGATGCCCAGGCAAACTCTAGTATTACATAAATAGAAGAGTTATGACAATCTAACTTAAGCACATGGCATACTTAATTGACTTATCTGATGTGACAGGCTTGAAAATTGTAGATATGCTCTCTTCGAGATACAAACTGCACCTTTTATAGGGAATTGTAGTTTTGTATCCTGAGGAACACACATCTACGATTCACGAGCCTATCACGTCAGGTAAGTCGATTAAGTTGCCACGTGCCTAAGTCAAATTATCAGCACTCTAAATAAAACAAAACAATGGGTCCCACTCTCTTTGTCTTAAGATTTATATTCATAAATAAATAATCTTGAGGACAAATTTTACTTTTTTACCTTTTATTTTCTTCATCTTTCCAAAAACACCCCTACCTTTATCTCTTTCTTCTATTAATTTTTCAATGTTATCTCTCCAACTTTATTGTCTTTCATCTTCTCCTCCATTTCTTAAAAATAGTATTTCTCTAATTTTATTCTTTTTCCCCTTCAACCCAAAAGATTTTTTAATAAATACTCTTCCAACTTTATTATTTTTCCTCTTTTATTTCCTTAACCCCAAAAAAGATGCTTATGTCGTAGGCACGAAGAAATTGTAGATCTAGTATATATAGAAAATAGGATGGTTGCTTCCCTTTTTAATCTAACCATGAATCTCGAAGACAATTTTATTGTCTTTTTTCTCCTTACCTACCTAAGAATATCCCAAATTTATTGTCTTTTCTCTTCTCTCCTTTTCCAACAATATCATCTAACTTTATTATCTTTTCTATTCCTTAGCCTTTTGCATGAACTGAAGTAGCGTGGACTAAGGGTGTCAATGGGTCGGTTCATGTTCAATTCCTAAGGTATTTAGAACTAGAACCATTATATTTTTTTGATGTAATATCTGATCATGTTTTTGGATGTCTCAAAATCCCTTACTAACTTAGTCAGTCTAGCCTTACTCTACGGGATGGTAGGAGTTCGAATCAAACTCGAAACCAAAATGCAAAAGTATAAGTAAAATTCTAGTATAATTCGGTATCGGACACAAGTATCCAACAAACGGTTGATATGATGAGATTATATCAATCGCAAAGAAAATGTGTGGTCACAAGTCTCTATTCGTATCTCAGCCGTTTGTTTGTCCAACGTGGAAAACGAGTTGTAGGACAACTTGGACATTACAGTTATAAATAGGTGACAGATAAGTAATTCGCTCTGTTCAAAACTCGCGGGAGCGTCCAAAGACGAGGTTCAATCCAACAAAAACTCCGATTTGTCGTTCACATCTTCTAAACTCTTTACGATCTCTCTTCTCTGATTTTCATTCTAGAAATCTGCGAGGGAGAGAATTCAAAGCAGAGCTTCAATGGCTGCGGCTTCGAATAGGAGTGAGCACTTGAGATTTCCATCGATAGCAGAAACGAGTCCTTCGCACGAACTTCAAACGCTCATGAGGTCGCGAAAGATGAAGAAGAGCTTCTTTGGGCAGCTATTGAGAGATTCCCTCCTCATAAACGAGCGAATTACGCACTCTTGAGGCGAAGTGCTTCAGAGTCAGATGGAGGAGATGAGAAAACGGAGACAATAGATGTTAGGAAGCTCGATCGTTTTGGTCGAGAACTTGTTGTCAAGAAAGCTTTGGCCACGAATGAGCAGGACAATTACAAGCTCTTGTCAGCCATTAAAGAACGACTTGATAGGTATTGCAATCTTCATCTCCTTTGTGACTTCCAACTGCTTTGATTCGTTGGTTTTTTTTTTTGTTTACTTATTTAATATTTAGAGTCAGGCTAGCCTGACTAATGTAGTAAGATTTCAATTGTTATTCAGCTCACATGGATTCTAAGATAAAAACACTTCCATTACTAAGTTAATGAGGAAAGTTTCCTAGTCGGGCACGTTTTGGCATCCAAAAAACGTGATCTAAGGTTGCAACCTGGGCGGGTTGACATTAAAACCATGCTCAACCCAACCCAAGTAGAAGACCCTTCAACCTGACCATCGGGCTAAGCTCACAGACACAAAGCTCAACCTGAGTTTGATATTATAAATGGTCGAGAACTTGTTGTCAAGAAAGCTTTGGCCACGAATGAGCAGGACAATTACAAGCTCTTGTCAGCCATTAAAGAACGACTTGATAGGTATTGCAATCTTCATCTCCTTTGTGACTTCCAACTGCTTTGATTCGTTGGTTTTTTTTTTGTTTACTTATTTAATATTTAGAGTCAGGCTAGCCTGACTAATGTAGTAAGATTTCAATTGTTATTCAGCTCACATGGATTCTAAGATAAAAACACTTCCATTACTAAGTTAATGAGGAAAGTTTCCTAGTCGGGCCACGTTTTGGCATCCAAAAAACGTGATCTAAGGTTGCAACCTGGGCGGGTTGGACATTAAAACCATGCTCAACCCAACCCAAGTAGAAGACCCTTCAACCTGACCATCGGGCTAAGCTCACAAACACAAGCTCAACCTGAGTTTGATATTATAAAATCGGGTTGAGTTCAGGTTAGCCCAAATTTAAATAATTTTGGATGGTTTCGTTGAGTTGGGCAGGTTGGACATTTTGAATAATCATAATTTCGTTTTGATTAGCAAATAAATTTAATATTTAAAAAAAGATATACAATATCAAAAATAAAATTACTAGTAAATAAAATACAATACAACTTTGAAATCTATCATTAAGAAAATATTTATACGAACCATGCTAAACCAAAGTTCACATTAATATTACTTGATTGTTCACAAGTCATAATAATAAGATGGAATAAAAAATCTATAATTAACATAAAAGTATTTATATATATAAGTATCTGGCATGGGTTCTATTGAGTCGGGTTAAGATATTTTAACCTAGGCTCCATTCATCTTCTACATAATTTGACCCAGACTCACTCATCTATTAGGTTGAGGCCGGATTGAGTTCGGGACAGCCCATGCAGGTTGCAGCCCTAACGGTATCAGATGCCACAGTGATGTAGAATTAGAACGCAAAATTTTAAAAACTTCCAAAAAAAAAAAAGAAGTTATTTTTCATTGACAAGTTTTAATTTTAAGTTTGAGAGTACTGTGGATGTTCATTTTCAATACTTGGATCAAGTTTTAAAAAAAAGAATCACTTTCTTTTATCATGAAAACTTCAAATCCTGTATATCTGAAGTCCCTATTATGGGATAGAACACCAATCCGCCGTCGTTTTGGCTTCAGATTAATTACTCTTGTTGATAAAATTAAAGTATATTATTATTACCGAATTCATGGATTAATCTTCTCTTAAATGCTTTATCTTTATGTTTATCTAAATCGACATACAAACTTAATCTTACATCAGAGTTGGATTGGAGGTTCCCAAAGTCGAAGTGAGGTTTGAGAACCTGAACATTACGGCCGATGTTCAGACTGGCTCAAGAGCTTTGCCTACGCTCGTGAATTATGTCCGTAACACATTAGAGGTACACATATATATCTCCTTTACATTTATATGTAGCTTTCTCTTTTATATCGATCATTGCTTTAAGACAAGATTGTTTCTGATTATTTGATTATTTGTGTTTTTGATGACAGCAAACCCTATCTAGTTTAAGGATATTTCGTCCAACAAGGCAATCATTGACAATCTTGACAAACACCAGTGGTTTTGTGAAACCTGGAAGGTATATATATACATCGACTTTATTTATTTATTTTTTATTTTCGATAACTGCATATCCCCGTAGACAGCAGGCCAGGCCCGTATCTGGGCTCTGCCCAATCTATAGACCATGGTCTTGTTAAGGATTAGTCTTAGGGCACGTGCAATGTCTACACATCACATGCACCTAATAAGTGAGGGTGCACCCTCGCAGGTGACCCCCAAGGAATTAATGCTCATACTGGGTATCTGACCTATGGGCATTAACTGCTTATCAATCCAAAATGTCCATTGAGCCAACCCCTTATGGTTTATACATTTAATTGATCTTCATTTCATGCATTGAATACGACAAAATATCAATTTTGATACACTATTCATTTTTTGTCACTTTTATTATTTAATTTAGTTGATAAAATACTAGCGATTTTACCTTATTAGTAATCTCACTAGTAATTTATCAAGGAATTTGTTGATTATAAAAGTGACAAATTAACTAGAAAAACATGTTTTGGGAATTAAAATGAAAAGTGTATTAAAATCGGAATTTGGACATTAGTTGCCCATGTTTTGGGAAAAGTTCCTCTTTGTTTTTTATTTTAAATAATTAGGGTCTAATAATTAAAAGTTGTGATGCCAATAAGAGCTCTCAAAATAAAGTGTAAGGATTTTGTAACTCAACCTGACAGGGGAACTCAAGTGACGTGTACCTACAAGAACTTCAGATTTTTCCCTCGGGATACACAACTGCACATCTCATAAAATTATAAAACATGTACAGTTAGTTATGTATCCTGAGTTAGCGAGTTACCCTATTAAGTCAGTTACAAAATCAGTGATCAAAAAATAAATATAACTTTTAGCTAAAAGTTGGCAAGTGATTTCTACAAAATCCATGACCTTTTTTCTCTTCTAAATGTCTACACATACATTTGTGTCTTAATAGGATGACATTGCTGTTGGGGCCTCCAGGTTCTGGTAAATCCACCTTACTAAAGGTACTTGCGGGGAAGCTCGACCACACCTTAAAGGTTAGTGCAAATTATGTATAGAAATTTAGCCCATTTAAATTAAACAATATGTATTATCGAAATTTAATACCATGGAACTACCGTTTAACACTGACTTTATTTTCTGCTTGGTTTTCAGAAAAGTGGGAATATTACATACAATGGACATAAGCTTGACGATTTTTGCGTACAAAGGACTTCTGCATATATAAGCCAAACAGACAATCATATTGCAGAACTAACTGTGAGAGAAACTTTAGATTATGCTGCGAGATTTCAAGGTGCAAGCGATGGCTTTGCAGGTTTGCTTAGTACTCCATCCCCATTCCCATTATAACATCACTTCATTTGCCGAATAATCTGCTCTTTGTATTAAATACTACTGCAGTTTCACATATTAATCATATTTTTATAGATGAGATTCTCTTTCACTCTAATATAGAGTTTTCTTTGTTTATGGACTTGTATTACAGCATAGTTCCCTCACAAATCACTGGTCACTAGCTATAATAAAGAAATCTCTTAATCCATAAAAATAAAATAAAAAATTGACTTGTGGGAGTAATCTTTCAGTGCAGTACTAGTAGAGTATTATTTTTTATGGTTTGATTTGCGAATTGTAGGATATTTGAAAGATCTGGCCAGACTAGAGAAGGAATATAACATTCGTCCAAATCCAGAGATCGATGCCTTTATGAAGGTTGTTATCCAAACTTGTTTTTTTTTTTTTCTCTCCCACTTTTGTCTTTTGTTTTCACTGAAACTAATTTAAGTGCATGCACAGGCATCTTCTGTTGGTGGCACGAAGCACAATCTTGCGACAGATTACATCTTGAAAGTGCTTGGTCTTGATGTATGTTCGGAAACCTTGGTTGGTAATGATATGCTCAGAGGTGTTTCAGGCGGTCAAAGAAAGAGAATTACTACAGGTAACAAAATTTTGAAAATTTATATAAAGGGGAATGCTAACGTCTAAGACCTCATGGAAACGTTGGCATCCTCCACCACATTTACTTTTCAATAATACCTTTGTCCATTGTTTTTAGTGAAAAAGACAAATGTCTATTGGTCTTTGTGCAATGATATTGTTGTAAAAATAAAAAAAACTTATGGACATATTTATAAAAATATTTTTGGCATTGATTGTCAAAACATTTATATTTAAATCTAAAAACTAAAATGCCTTGAGTATTTATGATGTAAACTCGCATTTATAGTGTAGTCAATGTTAAGAAAACAGACGCAATCAAGAAAACAAATAGAAAAAAAACCAAACACAAGATGCAATCACACAAAGAAACATAGAGATTTTACGTGATTCCTTTTATATTGAGGTATGTCCACGGATCACATCGATTCCACTATGAAGAAAAACTCATAGTTACAAATTACACCCTTTCACCAAAACAAGAAATATGAATACCCCAAGAAACCTAACTAGGATTTTACATAATATTAGTGAAATTACGAAAATACTCTTTGAAAATTTTCTTTTGAGAGTGTCACCCCCCCAAACCCCCCAGCGAGCTCACCGCCAAGCTCATCCAACGTGAAGGCATGGCTTGATTTACAATACCTCCTTGTTGACCAGTACTATCAGGCTCCACAAACCACAACAGTCAGGGGCCAAATGTTTGGGGCATGCCTTGTTAAACTGCTTTGTTTGTTTTCCATTTCAGGAGAAATGATTGTTGGGCCAAGGAAAACCCTTTTCATGGATGAAATATCTACTGGCCTTGACAGCTCTACGACATATCAAATCGTGAAATGCCTACAAAATTTTGTCCACCTAATGGAGGGTACTGTACTGAAAAGAGACATTCTTTACCTTAATAATCTTATTATTATTATATTTACAGGTAACATCCAGAAAGGATCAAGCCCAATACTGGGCTAATCCTTCAAAGCCGTATGTGTTTCTTCCTGTTTCAAAAATTGCAGATGCGTTCAAACACTCTGTATATGGGAAGTCTGTAGACTCCACTCTTTCAGTTCCATATGATAAAACAAAGAGTCATCCTTCAGCTCTTTCCATGACAAAGTTTGCTGTATCTAAATGGGAGCTTTTCAAGACGTGCTTTGTACGAGAAGGTCTACTGATCAACAGGCATCGTTTCCTTTATACATTTAGAACATGCCAAGTATGTTTTAATTCTCTCTTTTTTTCTCATTTACTTAATTTATTTATACATTTGAGTTGGGAGTGCAAAAGAGTAAGTAAAGACTGGTCAATAGTACCACCTTGTGGTATCCAAATCTGATAGCACAGAGATGAAGAGAACAAAATTCTAAGAAATTTGAAAACCTTGGATCAAGAGCAGAAATGAAATTCTTTTTTTTTTTTTTAAATCTGAATTTTTCCATGAAATCTAGAGGACTGGTGTTAGATTGCCAAAATGGTGATCCATGTGGGTCGTTACTAAGATTTGAAATCTTACTACTTAGTTAGTAGGCTATCCTGACTAATAGCCAAAAGCAAGCGAAGGTAAGGTGGTCAGTCCAAGAGAAGCGACCGATCTCATATTGGCAGTAGGGTTGGTCTATACTTACTCCCTGTTTTTGCTCCCGCTTGCAGGGCCCATATGGATATCATTTAACAATCTGGACTTATAGTAAGGTTTCCCTACTTTAGAGACAATCCTAACAGAATTTTAATCCTTTTTGGCATTTCTAGACTAATGAAATGCTAACTTGAAGTCGAAAAATCTAACATCTAGACTATTCATATAACAAACTTTGTTTTAAGCAAACTCTTTTAGACTATTCAATGTCCTACTGTTCAGTTCATGTATAACTCTGTTAAATAGTATGCTGAATTGGGGAAAAAAAAACTATATTTTCTACTTTAGGTTTTTGCTTTGTAAGACTCAAAAAAAGGTTGATTCTTTCTCTTAACACACAAAATTGATCCCTACTAGGTACTTGCCAAATTCGGGAGCCTTATCATATAATGTGTTTTATTTTAAAACTTTTTTATTGCATATTTTACAGGTTGCATTTGTAGGAATTGTCACATGCACAATGTTTCTACAAACAAGATCACAGCATACAAATGAGACAAATGGAAACCTCTATCTTTCTTGCTTGTTTTTCGGACTGGTGCATATGATGTTTAACGGATTTTCTGAGCTGTCCATTATGATTTCTCGACTCCCGGTATTCTATAAGCAAAGAGATAATTTATTTCATCCTGCTTGGGCATGGTCTGTTCCGAGTTGGATTTTGCGTGTACCGTACTCAATCGTTGAAGCTGTTGTATGGTCATGTATCGTATATTATACAGTTGGCTTTGCCCCTGGTGCTGGGAGGTATCTTTTGTTCATCAATTTTACCGGTTACAGTGATGCAATTGTATCTTTCATTTTCTTTGTACTTATAAACTCTTTTTAAAACATTGTAGGTTTTTCCGTTTCATGTTCTTACTATTTTCTGTACACCAAATGGCATTGGGCCTCTTCCGGTTGATGGCTGCTATCTCACGAGATATGATCATTGCCAATACATTTGGATCTGCTGCACTGCTAGTTATATTCTTATCGGGCGGATTCATCCTTCCAAAAGGTTGGCTGTAGTTTTTTTTTTTTTTTTTTCTTTCCTTTTAATAAATTAAATGATACTTTTGGGGGTGTGGTTTTATATAACGATAGAGTGTTTTGTGTTTTCAACTTATCAGCAATGATCAAGCCATGGTGGGAGTGGGCTTTTTGGGTGTCCCCGTTATCATATGGACAACGTGCAATTTCAGTTAATGAATTTACTGCCACATCATGGATGGAGGTATGTCATATAGCTGATGAACCAAAATTCCATATATATGTCTTAATTTAAATTATTATTGAATGAGATTCATCGGTCTTGCACACTTTCACTTGGCAGAGGTCTCACTATGGAAACAATACAGTTGGATATAATGTCCTACATTCACATGGATTGCCAAGTGGAGATTACTGGTATTGGCTTGGTGTTGGTGCTTTATTACTGTATGCTCTCCTTTTCAATAACGTGGTGACTCTTGCCTTGACTCACCTTAATCGTAAGCCCACAATCCTCTCTCTCTCTCTCTCTCTCTCTCTCTCTCTCATGTCTTTCTGATAACCATTCCATGAATAACTATTACAGCTATTAGAAAGGCGCAAATGGTGATTTCACTCGATGCTGCAGAAAAGAATTCTGATGATACTGGTGGTCAGTACCCAATATCTGAAATTCATATCAATGATATATGATTTTTTTGCATTAAATATGGAACCATATCTAATGATCACCTGAAATTTTGCAGTAAAAGGACAGATACCTGGAATGAGGCCTGTATCTGTTGAAAGTGGAGCATCTAAGAAGGGAATGATTCTTCCATTTCAACCGTTATCAATGACATTTCATAATGTAAATTACTTTGTTGATATGCCGAAGGTAAACTTTTAATTTGGTTTTCTTTACTTGTTTGTTAAATCATTGTTTTCTTTACTTGTTTTTAAATCAAGTTATTTTACACTATTTCTTTGTTTGTCTCAGGAAATGAAAGGTATTGCGGAAAAGAAATTGCAACTCCTGTCAAATGTGAGCGGAGTATTCTCACCAGGTGTTCTTACAGCATTAGTTGGTTCAAGTGGTGCTGGGAAAACAACATTAATGGATGTGCTTGCCGGTAGGAAGACTGGTGGATATATTGAAGGAGATATTAGGATATCAGGGCACCTGAAAATTCAAAGCACTTTCGCCAGAATCTCGGGATATGTCGAACAAACAGATATACATTCTCCTCAAATAACAGTTGAAGAATCCCTGTTGTTCTCTTCATCTCTTCGACTTCCAAAGGAAGTTGACAAAAAAACCAGACATGTTAGCTTCTTGACAGCTTTTTATATGTATGTGTAATTGTTTTTCTTCTTTGAGTTAATCCATTTCCATGCAATGCAGGAATTCGTTGAAGAAGTGATGAAATTAGTAGAGCTTGATACTCTTAGGAATGCTTTGGTTGGTTTGCCTGGGAGTAGTGGATTGTCAACAGAACAAAGAAAACGTCTTACAATCGCAGTGGAACTTGTTTCAAATCCATCCATTATTTTTATGGATGAACCCACTTCTGGATTGGATGCACGAGCAGCAGCAATTGTGATGCGTACCGTTCGTAATACCGTTGATACTGGAAGAACTGTGGTCTGTACCATACATCAACCGAGCATTGATATATTTGAAGCATTTGATGAGGTTGGTAAAAAAAAATATTTTGAGAGTTTTGATTCCTCAAATGAATTTGAGAACTCACAATTTTTGCTTGCATATTTATTTGTTTTAAATTGCTTCTGTGGTTTCAATGCAGCTACTTCTTATGAAACGAGGGGGTAGAGTTATATATGGAGGGAAGCTTGGTGACCACTCCCAGACTATGATTAACTACTTTCAGGTACCAGTGAACTCTCTTACTTTCTTATTTATTTTGGTAGAAGGAGAAATGCTATCAATTGAATCGAAATCTTACAACATGTAGGCTCCAATATTAAAGTTAATAAAGAGCTTGTAGTTGAAAGACATATATTTGTTGGTTTCTCACTAGCTCGCACTTGTGGTCATACAAATGACACAAGTTTTTCTTTGATATTGGTGTTGGAAAGCTATTTAAAATGCATCATTTTCCTGAGTTAAAGATTCTTTGCTGGCAGAAGGTGTTCACTTCTGATACTATTAGATAAATCTAGTTGGGGCTTTTCTTCCTACTTGTAAAGTTCATACAATATTCATTGAGATTTATATGTATTCAAACTTTTAAAGATATAATTTACATGTCGAAAAGAATTGAATTATAATCACTAATCGTCTACTCAGGTGGCTGCTTTTACTTTGTATTCCCCTGTTTTTTTTATGTTCTGAGATACAAAACAATTTATCTTTTACATTCTATTGCTACTACATCTGATCCTGCTTCATGCATTTCTCTAGTAGCAAAGATTGAGCCTATCAGTTAATATATTGAATGATATATATTATATAATTCTTGATTCAAACTCCATGGCTTATAAGCTCCCGAATAAGTTTAGCAGAGGTAAAATATATACAAATTTACATGAGCCAATATGCTAAGTATCTCCAACACACAGATAGTTTGTAGGAATAGTTGCATCTTTTGATAATGAAAATCCATTCATTTGGATTAGTTACTGTAATACTTCATCTGCTGGGTTATATAACAAGTATATTTTGAACACAATATTTAAGCATCTCATTTTCTACCAGTTTTGTTATTTATGAATAAGTTCGTCATCCTAACATATTTTCCTCACACAGAGAATCGATGGAATCCCTCCTATTCCCAATGGTTACAATCCAGCCACTTGGATGCTTGAGGTCAGCACTTCAGCTGCTGAACATAGGATCGGTCAAGACTTTGCAGATATATACAGAAATTCCAATCAATACAGGTGATTTTGATCACTTCTTTGTCATTTATCATGCAGTTTAGATTTGATTGTAACATGTTTCATCTTGTTTGTTAACCCAATATTAAAATGATGTTCTCCAACAAGCAGAATGTAATGTTTTCAAATCTTTTCTTTAGGGTGGTGGAAGATTCGATTGAGCTTTTGAGTATTCCACCAGCTGGTTCAGAACCCTTGAAGTTCACTTCTACATATTCACAAGATTCTCTTACTCAATTTAAGATTTGTTTTTGGAAACAAATGCTGGTATATTGGAGAAGCCCCACTTACAATGTTGTGAGGCTATTCTTTACCACAATGAGTGCACTCATACTTGGCTCTGTGTTTTGGAATGTGGGCTCAAAAAGGTAATTTTCTTATTTAGTCCTACTTGTCGGTCGTTCTTGCGTGTCCAGATTTTTCTTATCTAATCCTCATTTTGAATTCAATTTTCATATATTTTTTCTAAATTCCATTTCTAGTGGGGATTGAGATCAAAATGGAAAGACTCGTAACATTTAAGCAGGAATGGCTTAACATGTTCTAAATGTTTTGTAGGGACACACCACAAGACTTGATTATGGTTATGGGAGCTCTTTATTCTGCGTGCTTATTTCTCGGTGTCAATAATTCTTCTTCAGTACAACCAGTTATCTCTATTGAGAGGACTGTTTACTATAGGGAAAAAGCAGCTGGGATGTACTCCCCATTTCCCTATGCAGCAGCCCAGGTAAGAGTTTTGGTGTTGGGTAGCGCTTTTGGTCCTGTTGTTATTCCTTTTAAAGAATCAGATAATAATTTTCTCGTCAACAGGGTCTTGTCGAGATTCCATACATCAGCATACAAACAATACTATATGGTGTCATCACATTCTTCATGATCAACTTCAAAAAAACAATAGGTAACACTTTACACATTCATGTTGAAGTTGCTGGTTGTTTGGGACCAAATTCTCTCCAGTCTCTCCTCCGTAATTGTTTTTAAGTAGATTCTATCAATTGACCCAAAGTTCAACATTCATTTTTTATCACATAATTAGTTCACAAACTTTTTTCCAAATCACGCACTCGTCACCATGTTAATGATTGTTATCGAAGACAACACTGAACGAAAGCATGGGTCCTGTTTTGCAGTGAAATTTCTGCTCTACCTTCTGTTTATGTTCCTCACATTCACCTACTTCACATTCTACGGGATGATGGCGGTCGGTCTAACATCTTCCCCGCACTTGGCAGCGGTTGTTTCTTCCGCATTTTACTCTTTATGGAATCTTTTCTCGGGTTTTCTCGTTCCAAAACCAGTAAGTAGTTTGTTATTTGTGATGAATAAAATTCTAGTGACTATATGATTTCTTATTTGCCTTTTTGTTCTTTACAGAGTATCCCGGGATGGTGGATCTGGTTTCATTATATTTGCCCAGTAGCGTGGACCCTGCGAGGTATCATTACTTCTCAACTTGGTGATTTGGAGGATCATATAGTTGGACCTGAATTCGAGGGGTCTGTGAAAGAGTATTTGGAGAAGAATCTTGGGTTTGGTCCTGGGATGATTGGTGTTAGTGTAGCAGTACTGATCGCCTTCGTCTTCTTATTTTTTAGTGTCTATGCTACCTCCATAAAGCTCCTAAATTTTCAGAAAAGATGATGGTCCCAGACTTTGGACGCATGGTAGTAGCAATGGTAGCTGCGATGGGGGAATTAGTTTTCTTGATGTTGAGATTGGCATTGAAATGGCATTTTACATTTTTTATGTTTTGATTTTGATATTTGATATAATACAGATCTATTTGTAACATCATTATAATTATAATTCAAGAGGTTTCAATTTAGTCTGTACGTGTTCTCTAATTGTGAAAATTTGATTCTTGTATGTCTTGGAACCATGAGAATCCTGAATTGTTTTCTTTTACTATGTTATTTGTTCTATGAGAATGTGTAATTGATCTCCATCTCTAGGAAAAACACCAATCTCCTATTAGGAAGATTCCTAATTTTCCTTGGAGGATTTTACTCTGACATAAAATTCTTTTTTTGACAATTCAAAAGTGAGCCTTAGTTCAGCATTCTTCCTTTGTTTAGTCAGAATATGAATGAGATCAGAGGCTTTCTTTTTTTTTTTGAAAAATGCTGGAGTAATATTGAAATTTACATCGTCTCACACATTGCTGATGTGGATGTGTCTAGAATCATAGATGCTTTTAATCGAGATAAGAGTGAAAAGCATCAATGGTTTTGTGGGCACCTCTGCATCAGCAATGCTTGAAACGATATAACCTTTTAGAGCACCTGACTAATCCTTGAGACACCTTTAGTACCATTCCATGCACCAGGTAAGGCGGGATTTGAACTCAAGACCTCTACTTATTGATGAGATCAGAGACATGATTGGGGCTTTCACGTCAAGTTGGTCAATTAATGGATACGAACTTGTTCATTTTTGCGTAGACCATTCTCACAAAAAATTAGTCCATTATGAAAACCTATGAAAAATCTATTTCAACCCCATTGTTATTAATATTAATGGTTATACATTTAAAATTGGCTCATACTGTACATTGAGTGCCCAACTATTGAATCATTCATGCTGGAGTGATCTCCAGATTGTACCTCGTATCGCACATCTTGATGTGAAAGTGAGTAGGAACCATAGATGCTTTTTATCGAGATACGAGTCAAATGATTCCTTCACACTTCTACGTCAATCTCGATAAAAAAAAAAAGCATTTATGATTTCTACTCACTTTCACGTCAAGATGTGCAATGTGAAGTACAATCTTGAGGTCACCTCAGCATTAGTATAATCATTTACGCACCCGACGACCTTCCATACCATACACCAATAGTTGAGATGAAAGATGCAATGTGGGCACCATACGCTACAATTTCCCTATTTCTACCTATCACAGCAAGAACTTTTAACATGATTAACACACTGACATCTTTTCAGTTTTCCGTAACACTAGGCAGAGGTTCAATCACAATATAAAATTAGAATTATCCCCAGCTCACTTAGCCTCTTTTAGTTTCGAAATATCAACATTGTCGATGCAGATTTTGAGTTATTAATACAAACACAAATAATCAGACTAACTATGATCTTGATTTCTATTATACTCATTTGCAATTACAGAACATATAAAATTAACCTCACAAATAATCAGATTTTCAGAAGCTGCCTCTGAAATTCATTTGTCGAACTACAAATACTCGGAATTGCGCCTACTGCAGCAAACTACCCCTATAGATTCACAAACCACTTCCCCTTCTTCTGATGAGTGATAAAAATCAGATCTATTGGCCATGTAACTCGGATCAAAATTGTGGGTCTTCAATTGTTACTCTCCTTGCTCTTCAGTGCAGATTCAACAAGTCTAACCTTTTTTGTATTCTCACTATTGACCAATGAAAGCTTTGTAATAGCTGATCTCAGATGGGAAATTTGGGTATCTGGAATGCAATTCTTCCTCCTCCCTCGTATTATTTGTCTTGGTGTGTTTGACGCATTATTACCTTGTGGGGAATGTGTGTACTTTCTCAACCTTGCATTTAAAGCATCGATGGTGGAGCGCAGAGCATCCAGATCCAGTCCTGTAAATCTATCTGCAGGGCAGTCAAGTGGAGATATTAAATGGGGTCTGATAGATGCTGAATCCAGACAAGCTACATAAATTGATTTAAAATGAATAAAATATATTTTAAAATACCAAGCTCAGACTTGAACTCCCGCTCTGCTCTTGATAGTGGTTTCTTTTGGATGCCAGGCAAGTTTCTCAAGGTCTGCAGACGCTGTTCCAGGAGTCCGTGGACATGAACTGCACGATTCATCCGATCCTCTAAGCTTGACTGCTTCTCTTCAACATTAAGCAGCTTCTGTTGTGCCTCACGTAAACGAGCATGCTGAAAATCTATGGTTCTCTTCAGAAAAGTCCCATGATGTTTGAGTTCAAACCAGACCTTGTGTATAGACAAAAACATATAAAATATCAAGAAATCTGTTAAATAGCTGATATTTCAATGCAAGATATATCAGCTTTAGTATATTCCTTAGTGTATGTTGTTACCGGATAATGTAGTATTAGTTGATATGACCAAAAAAGGAGTAAATGTAATAGTATAACCATAGAGGAACGCCATAGAAATCAGGGGTATCGAAATATGGACCGAGATAGAACACAAGGAATGCAACTTTAGTAAGGTGACTATGCATATTGCATACCAATCAAACCAGAAATAATTTCATAATATTAGGTCCAACACGAATTTTAACCGACAGTTTCATTTTGTAAATATTCGGTGATCACAACTCATTTCATAAAATATTTCGGTGAATGGTGAATTTTGACCTAAATAGTCAAGCTTTTGGTATAAAAATGCGAGATTTTGGAAAAAAAAAAAATATATATATTGGTGAATAGTAAACTTCCACTAAAATATTATTTATGAAAAAATTGTAAAGAAAAATACTTATAAAAAAGTATAATATAACAAAAATTATAAATTGCTTATAGAGAATCATTACCTTATGAGCATACTCCACGTAATTTTCATGGAAGAGTTTGAAGTACTGGTGAAGAGTTGATCGGCCTTCGATGGAATCAGCCATAACAGAGCGTAGATTTGGTGAGGCCTGAGGAGCAAGAACCACCTTAGGGCCACTAAGGAGTTCCTTGCTTATAATATCTGGAGTGTCCATATCTGTGAACTCCTCCAAGGTAATGAGCTTCTTCTCCCCATCAACGTGAAGGACATTCAACACATTCCTATCCTTCATCTCTAGCAGCATGCATTCTCGAGAGGAGGTAACACCCACAACCCATGAATATCCAAATGAATCCGCTAGTGCTACAAATCCACAAAGAGGGGATGGAGAGCAGCTGTTACCCTGCCATGTACTCAAAACAGGATACACAGAAGGAGCTCTCATGGTCTCATCCTTCCCACTTGTCTGACTCGTAAATGGGAGAAACTGCAAAACAATCGAGTCTATTCCACCACCATGCAGACAGTATATTCTCTCTGGGATGAGGGGATCAGGAAACATAGAAAGAAGACAATCACTATCTGTGTTTTTCGGTAAAGCTAAATCCACGACAGCCAGCCTCAGCAAAGGGGGTGGATTTCCCAACCAAACAGAATGATCAGGTGGTTGACTGAGCTTTACAATAGCAAGCTCAGCTGGGTTTGCCTCACAAATCATGGCAAGTCCAAGGATATGGTCATGAGAATCGACACATAGACGAGGTTGGCTACCAACATTCCAAACTGGTTGAATCTCATCAGCTAGGGCATCTATTTGCAACTGCCCACTGCTCCAGGCAGTCACCAGAAGTGAGTCTTTGCTGATTGAATTATAAAGAAAACCCACTGCTCGACCTTCGCATTCTGCTCCCTGGACTTCATTATCTTCATCTTCCTCATCACGACATACCTTACGGAGTGGCCCCTGCAAATTAAAACAAAAATGAAGAAGATTGTTGGTTCCTTTGAGATGGCAGAAGAATTCTCGAAGTTCTGCAAATATGAGTAACTTTAGCCTAAAATGAATATGACGATCTTCTAATTGGGCACTCTGGGGGAAGCCCACCACTAAATTAGACTCAAGTAGAAGATCTCCTCATTGCGAAGTTAACCAGATTCAGTGCTTGGAATCTCTCAAATTATCAGATATATTTTGATGGTAAAAAAAATGACAAGTGATTCAGCCAAAAAAAAAATAATCAATCATGTGTGATATGATTATATCCAATTTTGATGATAATAGAAGATCGACTGGAGCAAGTGCAATAAGAATAATACCTGCAGAGAAAGGGAAGCATCAAACGGTGCATACGGATGGGCCATCAGTGCCAATAAATTGCCTCCTTCGCCTGCTTGATGAACTAATTCAGGAAATGTTGCTTCTAACCAAGCGATAGCCAGACTAGAATTACTAACAGCTCTCATGTTAGATGATTTCAACCCAAATGTGTGTGCATCATTATATATTTCCCCGATAGATTCCCAACTGTAGACACTGTCACCAAATAAACAAACTTGATTTTCAGTTGCTCTAAACCAAGAAAGAGTATTAGACAAGAAGCAAATCTATATATATCCTTTGGATGGCAAGGGGTACCAACAACATATCCATTAGGGCTTAAAATGTTATATATCCTTTGGCAGGGGGACGGTTGCACCATCAGATGGGCCACTCAAAATATAAAAATCTACAAGATGCCATAATGTTAGCCATTAGGGCTTAAAATGGGTCATGTTCAGCTCGGATCTGAGTATATACATATCCTGACCCATATATTTTATTCGGATCCGTATCCAAATACGACTTGGATCCTATTATCTAAATCATTTTGCTTTCACTATACCCAGATCTGACCCAACCGAATTACCTGATTTGGGTCTATTAGATCAGATAATTTCAAACCATTCAACAAATTTTTTTTTTCTATATTTCTCTTCTAATTGCTATAATATTCTATTTAACCATTATAATTCTTTTATTGTATAAGAATTCATGTTATATTAAAGTAGTTGAAGAAAGATATTTTGAAAAAACATAAATACATAATTTTCAAAGCAATTTATCATTCGGATCTAGGGGGATATAGGAATGGATACTTTTCTGATCCGGATCCAACCCAGACCAAAGGATATTAACCCATATTCAACCCATTTTTATTCTGATCTACTCCAAGGGTCCAAACCAGCTAAATTCGTAAATGGATCACTCGGATTTCAGATAAAATCCGACTCATTTTATGCCCTATTAGCCATCCATTTCGAACTTTTTCTTAATCATCCAAAAGAGTGCAAGACATCAGTGACTTGCAATCAATTCAGGCCAATTTTTAGGTGTTAAGACACCTATACATTTTTAGATGTCGAAACCCTAGGTGTGAACGATGGATCCTTCTTCATTCCATGTAGGTAAAGAATGCCAATATGCCATTGGTAGACCATCCATATGATGCACTGTACTGCCAATGTCAATTTCCTTCAGTGAAAATACAGCCAGTAAAATCTTCACGGCAAAGAATAATATGAGAATGCAAGACTACCTTCCAAAAGGAACAACTGGGCAGAGGATGTAGATCAAACCATCACTAAATAAAATAAATACCTACAAAATACAGAAAGACCATTAATTGAAAGTATGACATAATAATGTCATCACTATAACATAGCTCTAATCCTAATACCTATCACATAATCAACAGACCAGTATTTTAGTGGCATAAAAGCAACTACAGACAGAAACAACATAATTTGGGAAGCCTAATAAAGGACTTTAAAAGATAGTGATAATTTACAAGATATGCCCAGAGGCAGTAAGAGAGGTTAGAAAGCCCAGGATGGCACCATCAGCACCAGCAGACCTAAAAAATGTGATTTAAGTCCAGAAGAAGATCATTCTGATAAGTAAATAGAAATTTTATTAGAGGCATCAGCTTTTCTTAGGTAGAAAATTTAATTGTATTAATGATATCATGATAAATTTTAGAGATAGAGATGTCTTAAAGATGGCCAACAGATTTTGAAAATAATTTCATCAAAACGAACTATGGAAATCGATAACTACATTCTGATCATTAAAAACAAAAATGACTGCTAAATAGCTACAACAAAACGAAAAAACACCAAGAAAGGAAACTAAACTCACAGTAAATCTGTCCCACAAGTGTTCACCTCCAAATGAAAAGCCCACCGCGCAGATCGATGCAGCATTGCTGCATCTACCAGGCTCCATTGGCTGCAAATAATATTCTTGCTCTGGCTTCTCTAGATCAGAGGACAAATCAAACAGTCTGCAAATAAGATGGTAGAAAATAAGTTTCAACCAAAACACATTACACATGTTTCTACCATTAAAAAAATTTAATACCAATTATGAATATCCAAAGCTAAAAAATAAATCTATTTATTATCGATGGAAAAATAGTTCTATCGGGTGAATATAAGGAAACAATGAAAATAAATTGATGCGAATGGTGAGCCAGTAAAATTTCCAGCTATGTTGATAGACAACACAAGTACCAAAAAAAGATAAGGTTTATTGAGTGCAAACTACATCATGTCCATTATTATCCAAATCTTTCTTGCAGATAGTAACTTTTTAACATAAGATATCAATTCCAAATTTCACCCACACACTATCCTTTTTCCTCGATCATCTTTATTTCTCTCATCTACTTCTTTTATTTTCGTTTCTTCTCTAATTAATATTCTTCTATTTTACTTTGATCCATGTAATTTAACAATTGGTAACAAGAATAAGTTCCATAGGGACTACGTTTGATGACTTTGTTTTTAGATGGAACTCCTTATGTAATCACTGATGTATTAGCTTTCATTTCTTTTTCTTTTTTGGAGGCTACCTCGGCCTCCTTGTTCTGTGTTTTCCCTCTTTTCATCAATATATTATACTTTTCAAAAAAAAGAATAAGTTCCATAAAAGAAAAAAAAAAATATTCCAATATTTATTAACTGTTAACAACCAAAACAACTTCAACATCTAAATAAATTCATTAACAATCAATCTCCCATGGATAAAAAATAAAAAATACTAGAATATGAATTAGAAACACGGCTATTCTTACACAGTTGAAAAAAAAAATTGTAGTGATCTTAATCCTCATACATCATTAGTTTCTCATGGAAGAAAAGAGTACCTGAAAACTGAATCAGAAGAAAGGATCCCCAAATGAGTATCGCTGTAAGGGTGCCATGAAGTTTGTAAAGTCCGTATGGAATTTTTGTCATCAAAATAAAATCGAGAACCAACTGAAACAGTCCTGAAAATAGATTGAAAATAACAAGGCATAATAAGACTCTTGAGTTGGAAGAATTAACAGCCTGAAGCATATAACATGATCACATCGACATACCGACAGATAATGACATTATCCTTTTTCGAAGTTCTTCCATACAGATACATGACACATAAACCATCCAAACCAGAAAGGATAATTGCGGTTCCATTTCTATTGATGGAAATGTTGCTGACCACAAAGTTCACCGGAACGTCAGGTTGCAATACCTGTAAATTTATTGGAATTATCAACTACATGGCTGGATCAAGATATGAAATATAATCAATAAAAACGTATGATAAAGGCACCATCGATTCTAACTCATTGTTTCAAAACTCGTCCGATACCGAGACGCATCATCCAAGTCATCTCAGTATCAGGCATGAATGAGACGGACGTACAAGTCAATTTTTCAAACGAGATTTAATGCCCCACGTTCGTTTTTCAAATTTGTGGACGAACCGTCTCTAACGTATCAGAAAACTCGTCTGAGACAACTCAGTATCTGGCATGGACAAGATGAGACACAAAACCAAGTTTTAAAACCATGTTCTAACTTGATTACTCCGTGACAATTTGCACCGATTACCTTCCTTCCTTGAAATTAAATTTAAGATAGGATTTGAGTGTTATAATAAGTGAAATTAGAGTTTTTGAGACTCAAATGGCTGGAACAGCCATGAACTTCAGACCTAAGAAACCTAGGCCCCTTATTACAACAAATCTCACAAACATAATTATGAAATCCAACATAACCCTACCCGAACTTCAATCCGAATAATTTCGAGATTCTTTCTCAGCTGAATCGGCTAATGTGCCCTAACCCTAAAAGTTGAACAATTGAGAGAGAGAGAGAGAGAGAGAGGGAGATGACCTTGGAGGACAATGCGGCCACAACCGAAGAGGGCTCGGGATCTCCCAAACGAATGGAAAGACGATGGAGGCAATGTTTGTCAAGATCCCAGAAGTAGAGACGAGAGGCTCCATCCCAAGCGATGAGGTTGCTGTGAGTTCGAGAGGCGGCGCCACTGGTATTGGTAGTGGTGGTGGTGAAGACTGGGTGGTGTTGAAGGGGCACCCATTCAAGCGCTTCCTTTGGTTTTGCAGGTGTAAGGTCTAGGGTTTCCTCTGTATCTGTTTAGGGATATCGAAGTTAAATCTCATGTCTTAGTCTTCCTCTTCTCAACTCTCACTCCCTCTCTTCTACTACTACAACTACAAGCCAATGTTTATAACCAGGCCAAGAATTTAGAAGGGCACCGCCACGCGCCACCGCGTGAAGCTTGTATTTTCTTTTACCCCTAAAGATTTTGGTGAATATTTGAGATACCCCCGTGTCTTCCAAATAATGGATTACTCCCCCCCTTTTTCCTCCCTAAAACATAATATATAATCTCATGTCAAAACTATTCCATTTTTTTCCCCTAAAAATTCCTTGTCTCTATCTGTCCTTGAGGTTTGAAAGACAGAGAATTTAGGTGTGTTTGGGTTATTTGAGTGTGTTTGGATTGTTAAGTTAGCAAAGGAAAAAAAAAATCGAGAGTTGTTATCGCCGCACCATTTTTTACTAATGCCACACCAACTACATGTAATGAATTTAGGTGTGTTTGAGTTATTTGAGTGTGTTTGGATTGTTAAGTTAGTAGATGAAAAAAAAATAGAGAGTTGTTGTCGCCACACCAATTTTTACTAATGCCACACCAACTACATGTAATTTTTTGATGATTTATATAAGAATTGGTGTGGCATTAGTAAAAAGTTGGTGTGACAATAATAGATCTAAAAAGAATGGAGAGAAAAACAAGTTAATTTTTCTTCGCTTTTTCCTCTCCAAATCGAGGAGAAATAGAGAGAAAAGAATTGCTCATGCCTAATAAGCACATTAAAAATTATAATCTACCTTTTTTTTCTTTTCAAACTCAAGATTTCTACTGTTAAACCAAACAAAATAGAAAAAAACTGGATTTCTTCTCCCTTTATTTTTTTTTCCTTTTCTTTAATGAGTTACTTTTATTTGATGTATTAAGAGAAAATACGTTTAGCCGACCCCCAATGCCCATGTTGGGAACAATAGCTTTTAAAGTAGAAATCTAGGGTTTTAGCAAGAGATTGATGATAAGTGCATTTAGGTTATTCTCAATTTGTCTCTGGGAAGACCAACATCGGGGGGCATGTCATCAGTTTGAATTTCGAAAACATTGATATATCTCAAACTGCTGAAAAATCTACAAGGCTTATTTCAGGAAAATAGGATATTCTTCTTGATTATTCTTGATCACTCTTGACTTTCTAGAACATTCTTGTAACCTTCTACAATATGATAGTTTTCTAGAATATTCTTGTAATCCTCCACAATAGGATAGTTTTCTAGAATATTCTTGTAATAGGATAGTTGGTATAGTTTTCTAGAATATTCTTGTAATACGATAGTTGGTCTATAAATACCCTATTAGGGCATTTGTAATGGATATAAAAGAATTCTCAATAAATTCAGTTTCTAACATGTATCAGAGCCTTAGGTTCATATCTAGGAATCGATTTTTTTTTTTTTTTTTTTGCCATCTTATTCGTTGTTCATCTGTTTTTACCCTCCATTTATTTTCCCTTGTGATCTTTGTTAAATTCACGATGTCAGAAGAGTCAGGAACCACTAATCAGTCTGTGATGGTGACACTTCATGGGAGACCACAAAACTTTTCTGGTAGAAATGTGGGAGGATCAAGAAACTGGCAACAGAATTGGTAACAAAAGTTACATGCTAATCTGGCACAAACCAGCAGTGATGGCTCGGGTGCTCAAGAGAATTCTAATAACAAGGAGATCAACAAAAAAGACATTGAACGGCTAAGATCACTTCTCAACTCCTTGGAGAAACCATCGGGTATGTGTTCATTTGCACATTCAAGTATGGTTTCTTCTTCTCATGCCTTTAGTGTCTCGGATAGTAACTATTTCGACTCTTGGATCATTGATTCAGGAGCAACTGACCATATGACTCATTGCTCCTTTATATTCTCCACATATAGTCCATGTTCTAGTAACAGAAAAATTACATTGGCCGATGGGTCACTTGCTACTGTAGCAGGTCAATGAGATATTCACATAAGTCTTTCATTAATTTTGAAAAATGTTTTGCACGTTCCAAAACTTACAATAAATCTAGTCTATGTCCAAAATCTTACAAAGGATTTGAATTGTAACTTGACCTTTTCATCCACCTCTTGTATATTTCAAGACCGAGTTACGGGGATGACAATTGGGCATGCTAAGGAAAGCAGTGGCCTCTATTACCTTGATGTACAGAATAAAAATAAGAGTTGTAGTATTGACAATCCATCTTCCTTGTTGACAGATACAAAATCTCCAATAAAAGACCAGATTTGACTTTATCACCTTCAGTTTGGACATCCTTCCTTTAGGACTTTGAGTGTCATGTTTCCTTCCTTATTTAAGAATATTGATATTCGTGAATTTCATTGTGACATTTGTGAGTTTGCCAAACACAAACGAGTTTCTTTTCCTTTGAGTAATAAAAAATCATCATTTCCTTTTCAATTAATCCATAGTGACATTTGGGGACCGTCAAGAATTTCAAATATTTCAGGGGCTAAATGGTTTGTCACGTTTATTGACGACTGTACTCGTGTCACATGGGTTTTTTTTGCTAAAACAAAAATCTGATATTTGTATGGTTCTTCCTATCTTTCATGACATGGTCAAAAATCAGTTTGAGTTAAAAGAAAAAAAATAAGATCTGACAATACAAGAGAATATTTTGATCAAGTATTATCTCCATATTTTCAAAAAGAGGGGATAATACATGAATCCTCTTGCATAGATACACCCCAACAGAATGGAGTGGCAGAAAGGAAAAATGACCATCTCTTGTCAACAACTCATGCACTGTTATTCCAACGGAATGTCCCCAAATACTTATGGGGTAAAGCAGTTCTCACATCAGCCCACTTAATAAACCGTACTCCATCTTGAGTTCTTGATTTTAAAAGTCCCTGGAGGTCTTTTCCAAATTTTTTCCTGATTTTGCATCTCACAATCAATTGTCACATCGAGTTTTTGGATGTGTCTCGTTTGTTCATATTCATTCTCATGGTCGTAGTAAACTTGATCCTCGAGCTCTTAGGTGTGTCTTTGTGGGGTATTCCTCAACTCAAAAGGGTTACAAAATGTTATCATCCACCATCTCGCAAAATCTTTGTATCCACCGATGTAACTTTTGTTGAAAGTAAAAGTTTTTTCCAACCTTCTCTTCAGGGGGAGACACTTACTAGTGAAGATAAGGATCAAGGGGATCATAGCTTTCTAATGGACTTTCCTGCTCAAGCTAGCCAACCACCAACCCAAAACACTCCACCATTTCCCTTGCCTGAAATTGAACCACCAAAACAACTTGAACAAGAACAAATTGAGCCTTCAAAACAACCCGAAGCTGGACAGCTTGAACCTATAACCCCAGGACATACTTGTATTGAATCAGTTATCACGAAACCATTGCAAGTTTACTCAAGGAAGAGAGGTTCCACTGCTAAGCCGAAGCTAACTCAAGCGTCCGAACCAACTCTCGGAAATGAAGTAAATATTGATATCCCTGTCATCAACTTGTCTTCTGAAGTTTTTGAAAAAAATGATCTTGACTTACCCATTGCAGTTAGAAAAGGTACCCGAAATTGTACAAAATATCCGTTGTCTCATTTTGTGTCATTCGAAAAAGTGTCACCATCACACAAAAGCTTTCTCACCCATCTAAACTCCACAACCATACCACAAACACTATCGAGGCCCTAAGTAAAGAAGAATGGAGACATGCTATGAAAGTGGAAATGGATGCACTCACAAAGAACAAAACCTAGGAGTTGGTGGAGCTGCCCAAAGGAAAGAAACATGTTGGATGCAAATGGGTGTTTTCTCTGAAGTATAAAGCTGATGGATCACTTGAACGATACAAGGCCAGGTTAGTTGCAAAAGGTTATACACAGACCTATGGAGTGGACTATGAAGAAACATTTGCACCGGTGGCTAAGATGAACACAGTAAGGATTTTGTTGTCATTGGCAACCAACTTAGATTGGAGTTTACACCAATTCGACGTGAAAAATGCCTTTCTTCACGGAGACCTAGAGGAAGAGATTTATATGGTGAGGCCTCCAGGATTTGATGACAATTCAGGAGATAAGAAGGTATGCAGGTTGAAGAAAGCATTGTATGGGTTAAAACAATCTCCACGAGCATAGTTTGGAAGGTTTACAAAGACAATGTTAGGAATGGGCTACAAACAAAGTCAAGGTGATCACACTCTATTCGTAAAACACTCGGCCTTTGGGGGAGTAACTGCACTACTGGTATATGTGGATGATATTATTGTCACTGGTAATGATGCGAAGGAAGAAGGAGCATTCAAGAAACATCTTGCCGAAGAGTTTGAAATAAAGGACCTAGGCAAGTTGAAGTATTTCCTAGGTATAGAGGTTGCTCGTTCAAAGAAAGGAATATTTGTCTCACAACAGAAGTATGTGCTAGATCTTCTCAAGGAAATTGGAAAAATAGGTTGCAGGCCCATGGAGACACCGATAGAAGCAAATCATAGGCTAAGTGAAGCTCCAGAAGATGAGATTGTAGACAAAGGGATGTATCAACGTTTGGTTGGAAGACTGATTTACCTCTCTCATACTAGGCCTGACATAGCATATTCTGTTAGTGTGGTTAGCCAATTCATGCACAATCCTAAGAGTATACACCTACAAACCATATACCGCATCCTCCAATACTTAAAAGGTAGTCCAGGTAAGGGAATTTTATTTAAAAAGAGAGCAAACTTGCGTTTGGAAGCATACACAGACTCAGATTATGCAGGGTCCGTGGTGGATAGAAGATCGACATCCGGTTATTGTACATTTCTAGGAGGAAATCTAGTTACATGGAGAAGTAAAAAGCAACCGGTTATAGCAAGATCAAGTGCAGAGGCAGAGTTTCGGGCAATGGCACAAGGAATTTGTGAACTTCTATGGATCAAAATAATTCTGGAAGATCTTAAAATCACCTGGGACAGTCCAATGAGGTTGTATTGTGATAACAAGTCAGCCATCAATATTGCTCATAATCCAGTGCAACATGATCGTACAAAACATGTGGAAGTGGATCGACATTTCATAAAGGAAAAACTAGACAGTGGTTTAATTTGCACCCCATATGTTTCAACAGAAGGGCAACTTGCAGATGTTCTAACGAAAGGATTACCTGGAACCACATTTCAAAAGGTCATTGGCAAGCTGGGAATGGAAAGCATATATTCACCAACTTGAAGGGGAGTGCTGAAAAATCTACAAGGCTTATTTCAAGAAAATAGGATATTCTTCTTTATTATTCTTGATCACTCTTGACTTTCTAGAACATTCTTGTAACCTTCTACAATATGATAGTTTTCTAGAATATTCTTGTAATCCTCCACAATAGGATAGTTTTCTAGAATATTCTTGTAATAGGATAGTTGGTCTTAAATACCCTATTAGGGCATTTGTAATGGATATAAAAGAATTCTCAATAAATTCAGTTTCCTACACAAACATTCACTCCAAGGGAGGGATGTATTTTACCAAATATTAAAGGAGAGAAAATTCATGGCTTAAACTCTACGGTATGATGCATGAAGCTCTTTTGGATGATGAGAAAGCTTTTATATTAGAGAGAAAATTATTTAAAAAAAAAAAAATTAAATATTTTAATATTTACAAAAAGAGAATCTATTTTTTTCAAAAATTAACTTCCAGTGTTTTAATGTGTTAAAATACACTGCGAAGTTCAAAAGATCTCTTAAAATGAAGCTTCCAACAAGAAGAAAATCCAAATCAATATGATGAGCCTAGCCAATCTCTAAAAGTTAATAGATGAAACTGCCATTGGGCGGAAGGTGTCAAAGAAAGCAACAGAATCAACATCACCAACCATTCTTCTCCAAAAACAAGAAGCAAGATGAGAAGTTATCAATACATGGGAAAACACCAATATATACACATGATGCATACTAATCACATTTAATCTACATTAAAGACTAGAATAAGAAAGGAAGAATGTGCCTAGATTCACCAACAAAAGAAGAATTACAGAGGAATATGGTTATAAAATGTGCCTAGATTTACCAACAAACGAAGAATTACAGTGGAATGATACAAGAATGGCAAGCTCACTAGATAGGGTATCCCCATTGAGGAAGATTATCCAACCATCCACCAACTGGAAAAGGCTCTTGTTGCAACTTTTGAATATGTTCCGAGACTTCTTGCCGTCTTCGCTTGAAATGCCCCACCTGTTCATCTCTTGACATCGTTGGGTCTTCCAACCTAGTGAGTTCATCTTCTAAGTCGACACGCTTCGTTTGATGTCTCTCTTTCCTAGATGTCACTTCCCTCAAAACCTCTTCATGATCGTTGTATTGTCTCTGTAGTAATTCGATTTGTTCCAAAACAGCCTTCATTTTATTGCCCACCTCTGTGATGGTTAGTTCACACTCTGATTCAAGGACAATGGCATCCATGTGTTTTTTCCGTATTTCCTCTTTCTTATTTTCAAATTCTAAAATTTTTGTTATCGCTTCCTTCTCCTCTGCCAAACTTTCTATGATCATAACCCTGGTTTGTCTGGCTTCCTGTGCTGTAATCACCTCAAAAGCAAACTCCAATAGTGGTTTAGCTATAGAAAAATTGAGCCCTGATTCAGCCAATTGTTCTACCTCCCATAAATGGAACGTGACATCATCCAAGGAAAGGCGATAAAGATGGAAGATGTCAAGATGCACTTTTATGAATCTTCTAAGCTTCATATTAATGACAGCTTGACTCATGCCTGGAAGGCTTTGGGTAGAGCTGCCTTGACAATCAATCCTTTGAGGGAATGCAGTGAAGAACCATGGATACTCACTGACTACTCCTCTAGAATCTTCTGTACAGACTTGAGGATTTGGTTGAGCTCCGGAAGTACTCTGCATTTTCAAGTCAAGAGTTGATCGGTCATCAAAAATACCCATCTCTACCAATCTGATAAAACGATTGGCGGCAGTGCATAAAGGCGCCAATGAACCATGTTGATCCCCAATAGTTGTCAAGTGGTGCAGAAAAGGTAATATGGATTGCAATGCAACTGCTTGAACAGCATCATCCTGAAATTGAGGCAAGCAAAAGACAAAAATGAACTTTCAAAATTAAAAGAAAGAACGATTTAAAGAGAAAACATACCTTTGAAGTTTGATGACTCGCATTAGAATCAGGAGGGATGACAACAGGTCTTGACGTAGGGGTATGCTAAATATATATAGTAAAAGGGTAAGTAGTGTATGATCATAAAAGTAAAAAGACAAAAAGGAGAGAGAGAGAGACAAGAATTATGCGATGTATGGGTACTTCACCTCTCCCAGAGAAATACGAGCTAGTAATTCCACAGTTGGAGTGTTAGGGAGAATTGGAATGAAGGTGGGCTGGACAAATGCAAAGGAAAACTCAGTTTAATTTCATCATGACAAAAGAAAACCAACAGTAAATATGATAAAATTGTTCCAAGTTAACTCGCCTGAGGAGGAGTGAAATTCGAAGCATGCATAGATAGGTGAATCGTGCTATCAGGAGTTTTGAGATGGCTCGAGGCTGCAACTCCTTCAGTAACAACCAAAGGAGTCGAATACCAAGATGATACAGATGCAATTTCTTCATTGGCAACAACAACATTAGGTTCAACTATTGCCATATCAACTAACCGTTCTGTAGCAATAGTACCAAAAGTATCTCCTCCAACGCCTTCAACCTCCACCTCCACACCCGTGCTACTTAGAGTAGCCTGATCTTTATCCAATGCTTCGTCACGACGAAAATCCACTCCACTTGGCATATCCATACCTCCTTGCATTACCTTCACGCTTTCCTTTGCAGTACCATTTTCATCAGTTGTACGACTTGACATTACTTCTTCTTCATTCACCACATTTGCTGAAACCCCTTCAACTGCAGCACCAACTGAGATGTCAATACCATCATAAAGTTGTTGACAAAATCGGATTTATAATCTAAAATTATATTGTACCTCTAAGCTAAATGTGAATTCTTGTTATTATTTCAAGAAACAATCAATAAAGTAAGTTCTTCTAATCCATCTCATGTTATTTATGTTTGTTTATTTTCGTTATTGATTAATTTATCAATGTAGACTTCCCCATCCCCAATCTAAACCAGCTGACTATGAGATCGGGTTTTCTCTGAAAATCCACTCACGATAGGAACATAGAATCATCGTGACTCGGTGAAAGCTATTAATAGCTGATTTTCTCTGCAGATTCAACAAGCCTAACCATTTTTGAAGTCTCACTATTGACCAGTGAAAGCTTTGTAATAGCTGATCTCAGGAGGAAAATTTGGCCATCTGGGATTCAGTTCTTTCTCCTCCCTCGTATTTTTCATGGTGTATTTGATGCATTACCTTGTGGGGATTGTGAGTACTTTCTTAATCTTGCATTTAAACCATCCATAGAGGAGCGCAGAACATCCAGATCCAGTCCTGTAAATCTATCTGCAAAGCAGTCAGGTGGATATATTATAGATGAGGTTTGATAGATGATGAGCCAAGCTACAAAAATGAATTAAAATGAATAAAATATCTTCAAGTACCAAGCGCAGACTTGAACTCCCGCTCTGCTCTAGACGGTGGTTTCTTATGGATGCCAGGAAAGTTTCTCAAGGTCTGTAAACGCTCTTCCAGAAGCTCATGCACATGAACTGCACGATTTTTCCGATCTTCCAAGCTCAACTTGTTCTCTTCAACATTCAGCAGCCTCTTTTCTACCTCACGTAGATGAGCATGTTGTTCATCTATGGTACTCTTCAGATAAGCCCCATGATGTTTGAGTTCAAACAAGGCCTTGCATGGACAGAAACAAAACAATATCAAGGAAGCTATTAAACGGCATTTCGAAATACATTACCACCAGATGGCCAACTTATTACAAATTAGTTTTTCACTGACAAGGATGAGGCAAACTCAGGGATTGAAAGACCCCTTTTTAAGATCCAACCTGACTGCCTAAGTGAACATATGGATTACAGAGCTCGCATCATACAAATCACCTACCTATGCATCAACCTAACCATTAGTCAGTTGATCAACTCTCGCACTGGTTCCATTCAAAATTCATATAATATTGTCAACAGAACAATCCTAATTATTTATCCTTCCTATGTATAACTATAGAGTAATGCCATTGAACCCGGGGATTTCAAAATATTGACCAAGATAGAACCTAAGGAATGGAACTTTAGTAAGGTGACTGAAGTGTCAACTTAGCTAAGTTGGTAAGACGTGTGGAGTGTTGTTCCCACATCCTAGGTTCAACCCCCTTGAACCCAACTTCACCTTGCTAACCACTAACCCTTTACAAATAAAAATAAAATATAGTAAGGTGACTATGCATACCAATCACATCGAAGGAGTGTTTCTGAGATGAGGATGATGAGATGTATAAATGCAAAAACTAGTTGAGGCAATTTGAAATTAGCACCATGGAATAGCCCTAATAGATTAGAAAATAAAAGAGAGCCAACTTTGATGCTTCAGGATGTGCAACAAAGACCATTGATGGTACCCATAGGATGTGACAAGGTGCATGTTGAAGGTTCTAAGGACAATGGAAGTCCACCCTATGTTAGCCGGTCCGTTGATTCGAATTTGGGTTCTTGGCTCACTACTCCATAACGAACCCGGTTCATAGAGATAATTTGTTTCTTGATTCACTAGTTTGGTTTGCTGAACCCAATAACAATTCATCAAACCAGAATGGTTGGGTTCGCAGATTGGTTAGTGCAGGACTACAGGTTTGCTGTATTTCATGAACCCAGTGCGAATCATTCCGTGAACTGATTCACTTTGTACTTGCTCACGGTTTTGTCTAGTAGAAGAATGAATGCAGTGTAGCTGAGAATATGTTCTCAGGAGGAAAGTCAAAAATTATAAATTGATTATAGAAAGGACTTGTTACCTTGTTAGCATACTCAATGTAATTTTCAAGGAGGAGTTCAATGTACTGGTTAAGAGTTGATTGGCCTTCGATGGAATCAGCCATAACAATGCCTAGATTTGGTGAGACTTGAGGAACAATCACCACCTTAGGGCCATTAAGGACCTCCTTGCTTATAATATCTGGAGTATCTATCTCTGCAAACTCTTCTAAGGTTATGAGTTTCTCCTCCCCATCAACGTGAATGGGCATCAACATAGTTTCATCCTTCATCTCTAGCACAACGCATTCTCGAGAGGAGGTGACTCCCACAACCCATGAATATCCAAATGAATCCGCTAGTGCCACAAATCCACAAAGAGGAGATGGAGAGCAGGGGTTACCTTGTTGTGTACTCAAAACAGAATACACAGAAGGAGTTCTCAAGGTCTCCTCCTTCCCACTTGTCTGACTCGTAAATGGGAGAGACTGCAAAACAATCAAGTCTAGTCCACAAGCGTGCAGGCAGTATATTCTCTCTGGGATGAGAGGATCAGCAAAGATTGAAAGAAGACAATCACTATCTGTGTTTCTTGGCAAAGCAAAATCCACAATAGCCAGCCTCAACAAAGAGGGTGGATGGTCCAACCAAACGGAATGACCAGGTGCTTGACTGAGCTTTACAACAGCAAGTTCAGCTGGGTTTGACTCACAAATCATGCCAAGTCCAAGGATATGGCCATGAGAATCAACATGTAGATGAGGTTGGCTACCAATATTCCAAACAGGTTGGATCTCATCAGCTAGGGCATCTATTTGCAACTGCCCACTGCTCCAGGCGGTCACCAGGACTAAGTCTTTGTTAATTGAATTATTAAGAAAACCCACTGCTAGACCTTCACATTCTGCACCCTGGGCTTCAGAATTTTCATCTTCCTCGCAATGACGTACCTTACGGAGTGGACCCTGCAAATTTAAAAGGAAAAAAAAAATTAGATGAAGACGTGAATTATTGGTTCCTTTGAGATGGCAAAAGTTTTCAAAGTTCTAAAAATACGAGTCTCAAGTTGGCATAAAATGAATGTCATGATCGCTCCACTTGGCACTATTGGGGGGGGGGGGGGGGGGCCCTCAATGTGAAGTTAACCTAAGATTGAGTGCTTGGAATCACTCAATTTATCAGATATCTTTTGATGGTCAAAAAAAAAATCTATGGAAAATAATTCAGCTAATTCATCGATTACTTAATTCATGCTGCCATTGGCGTTCTGCACCTATCCTCAAGCACATTTTTTTTCCAATACAGTTGCTTCATTCAAAGATTTAGAAATACATCTCAAGATGCATGTACAACACCAATGAACGTCATAAGATGCTGGAGTCAAGTCATTAACTCATTTGACAGCAACTACAACACAGATTGAATTCCAATTTAGAATGATAAAATAGAAGGATCTACTGAACCATGCGCAAGAAGAAAGATACCTGCATAAAAAGGGAAGCATCAAATGGTGCATAAGGATGGGCCCTCAATACCGATAAATTGCCTCCTTCCGTTATTTGATGAGCTAATTCAGGAAATGTTCCTTCTAACCAGGCAATGGTCAGACTATAATTACTAACAGCTCTTCTGTTGGATGATTTCAGCCCAGATGTGTGTGCGACATTATACATTTCCCCAATAGTTTCCCAATTGTACAGACTGTCAACAAATAAATAAATAAAATTGATTTTCAGTTGCTACAAAAGAAGAACCGAGTCTTATGCAACAATTGAATGATGGATCCTACTCCATTCCATGAGGATCAAGAATACCAATATGCCATGGGTAGACCATCCATATGATGCACTGTACAGGCATCATCAATTTCCTTTAATGAAAATACAGCCAGTCAAGGTTAAAATCTTCGCGAAGGAATGGTTTCTCTAGGGCTAAAAAAGAAAGCTAAGGAAAAAGGGGAAGTTTACATGAATAAATGATTAGGTCAGTTGGCCACCTATCAAAACTTGACCGCAGAACTGCAAGCATTAAGTATCAGAAATGACAAAATATGAGCAGAAAAATAGGAGAATGCATGAGTACCTTCCAAAAGGAACTACTGGGCAGAGGATGTAGATCGAACCATCACTAAATAAAACAAAAACCTATGAAAGACAGAAAGACCGTTAATTTATATTACGATACATTTATGACATCACAATCATAGCTCTAATCCTATCATGTGTCATATAATCAACAGATTGACATAATTACTGGCAGGAATGAGACTACAAACAGAAACAACATGATTTGGGAAACCTAACAACTGATTTTTTTTCTCATTTTGATAGGTAAAGGGTTAGTGGCTAGTGAAGTTGGGTTCAATGGGGGTTTGAGCATAGGATGACGGAACATTAATTCACAATGCTTACCAACTTAGCTCCCACAGACACAATAGTCCACACAAAAACAATATGCTAACACATTCATAAAATTTATTCTTGAGAAATATATTTTAAAATACTTTAGTTCATACTAAGTATATAACGTAGAAAGAGTATTAAAATAAGCTATGTAGCCAAATAAAAAAAATAACATCCATAAACAAAAATATTCGAACAAAATTAGATTTATATGACAAATAGTGTCTAACTAAATCAACACATGGAGCGACCACTATCACAAGATTCAGTGAATTTTTCCAAAAATTTGAGAAAAAAAATCCCCAGTTAGGGGGGTAATCGTCGATTAATCAGTCACTGAGATTTTTTTCCCTTCCTATTCAAGGTTTATTTATCTTCATTGTCGTCAAGATGTCGACATCATCATTGAAGCTTTATCCCAAAGATTTGGGGTCGGCTAAACGAATCTTGTCCCTCCATTCAATAAGTTAAAAGCCACATATTTTATTATTGAAAGTGTGTTCATATCCACTATCACTGCTACCAACCCATGTTCTTTTGGTCTTTAAGTGCCAATTTGAGTGCAAATATGGTTTTGTTAAGTAAGTTGAGCAAGCTTGTTAAGTTATTAAACTTCGGGAAGAAAAATAAAATCGTGGGAAATAGCAATATCTCCAACTTAAATTTGACAATACAGGTGCGTGATTTGTAAATTCAGTATGAAGGAGAAACAGTAGTTGTGCTTCCATACCAACACCCATACCTTTCAGAGTGTATAAGAAAATGGCTCCAAATTAGCTGTTATTTTTCATGTATAATCCACGCTGGATGGATTTTCGACATTTTTCTTCTGCTGGTGGTAAAGCTAGTTTATCATGTCTTGCAGGTTTGTCCAATGTGCAACACCAAAGTCAGCCCGTCTCCATCTTCTCTTGCTATGACCACATAACGAAAAGTGGCACTTTTCATTCTTTATCTTTGTTTGTAAATACAAACTTTATCAGAGACCAGATCTTCTCGGGTGGAAAATTTAATAAACTTAAGTTGATAAAGCTAAAGGTACAATATTTGGCCTACCATTTGACTTTAAGATGCATAAGAGTAAGTCAGCATCAACTTTATATATCATGACATAAGGAATACATAGAAACCGTCTCAAAGATGGCCAAAAAATTTCAAATGATTTAATTAAAACAAAAAATTGTAAATGAATAGCTACATTCTGGTCACTAAAAAAAAAAATTGACTGCTAAAGGGATACAAGAAAATGAAAAACAGTGAGGCAACTGAACTCACAGTAAATTTGTCCCACAAGTGTTCACGTCCAAATGAAAAGCCCACCGAGAAGATTGATGCAGCATTGCCGCATCTACCAGGCTCTATTGGCTGCAAACAATATTCCTGCTCTGGTTTCTCCAGATCAGAAGACAAATCAAAAAGTCTGCAAATAAGGTTATAGAATATAAGTTTCAACCAAACCACATTACAAGTGTTTCTACCAAGTAAAAAAATTATTCCCATAAATTATTAATAACAAAAATAAGAAATAAGTCTACTTATTATCAGTGGAAAAAAAGAGTTCTATTAAACCCTTTCTTCCAGAAATGTTGATAGACAGCTCAAGCAGTTTAAAAGATTAGGTCTACGTGGTACAACTACAACTATATCACCATAAACAGTACACACATTAGAGAAACATTATTAAATTATTTCTCCACTCATTTTATAATAACTTAACACACAATATTAAAGCATTTGAATTAGTCATTTAGGTCATGGCCATTATCATCCACACTGCATCAAACATGGCCTTTCAAGAAAAAAACCAAACACATCAAAGTGTACAGTAAATTTTTAACAGAAAATATCAATTCCAGAGCCATTAAAACACCATATGTGCACCCCCAGTACCAGTAGTCACACTTGGCTAACATTCTCACCAAGGCAACTACAGGAGATCGTTTATAGGATATTTTAAGCAAACGGGGCATGTGTGGCATCTATGCTCCAGCTTGAAGGGAGTGTTAAAGGATTGACGACACGATAAAATAGGTTAGCAGTGGAATATAGTATTTGTCACTTAAGAATGGCAAGAAAGCATAAATATTTTTATTCTTTCGTTGCTTTTAGAGGAATTTTCGTTGCTTTTAGAGGAATTTTATCATATTTGTAACAGACAATAGAGACCATAAATAAAATAAAAGAGGTAACCGTGACCATGGTTTTATATCTCGTCCAAGACCGAGATGACTTGCCCGAGTCATCTTGGTATCATTCAACAACGATATGGACATATGGATATGCACGATGTCTCAAACTTCACATCATCTCGTGAGACAAACGGGATGTCTCGAACAATATTTTGAAAAACTTGGCCTAGTCAACCAGGATTTGACAGAGTTTGATTAGACCAATTAATTTTTTTTAGAATTTAAATATTTATTATATAAATAAAACATGATTTTATTACTAAACTGTTAAGAAAACAGGTGCAATCGAAACAAGAAAATGAATCGAAAAAACAAACACAAGATGCAATCACACAAAGATTTTACGTGGTTCCCTTTAGATTGAGGTATGTCCACAGATCACATTGATTCCATTATGAAGAGAAAACTCGCAATTACAAACTATACCCTTTCACCTAAAAACGATAAATATAAATACCCCAGGAAACCTAACTAGGGTTTTACATGAAAGTAGTGAAATTACGAAAAGACCCTTGGGAAATTTTCTTTCGGGGGCTTTGCCCCCGAACACTCCAGCGAGCTCACCGCCAAGCTCAACTAGCATGAAGGCATGGCTTGATTTACAGTACCTCCTTGTTGACGAGTACTATGAGGTTCACCACAACATAAACATCTTCTAACCTACCTTATTTTATTAAAAAATTATAATTTTTTTAATTTAAATATATGTCAATCTATTATTATAAACCGAGTTAAATGGTTTGTCTCGTTCGAGACAAATGAGACCGAGTTTTGAAACCATGACCGTGATTCATCACAAACTCTTTTATGTCTCCACCTCTTTCTCTTTCATGTCCTTTTTTCCAGGATTTTCTTTATTTCTCTCATCAACTTTGTTTCTTCTCCAATTAATATTTTTCTATTTCACTTTGGTCTGCATAATTTAACAATAATAATTTCAATAAAAGAAAATAATTATTTCAATATTTATTAACCATTAATCACTATAAAACAACTTGATATCTAAATAAATCCAATATGAATGCAATTGCCGGTGTAAAAATATTAGAAACATGACTATTCTTACAAAGTTTCCAGGAAATAAAAACAGAGTTGTATTCATCTTAGTCCACCTATCTGTACAGTTTCTCGGGGAAGAAAAGAGTACCTGAAAATCGAATCGGAAGAAAGGATCCCCAAATGAGTATCGCTGTAAGGGTGCCATGAAGATTGTAAAGTCCGTATGGGATTTTTGTCGTCAAAATAAAATCGAGAACCAACTGAAACAGTTCTGTAAATAGGTTGAAAACAACAAGGCATAATAAGACTCTCGAGTTGGAAGAATTAACAGCCTCAATGGATGAATCCACAAGCATACCTGCATATAATGGCGTCATCCTTCTCCAAAGTTCGTTCACATAGATACATTACGCATAAACCATCTGAACCAGAAAGTAGAATTGCGGATCCATTTCTATTAATGGAAATGTTGTTGACCTCAAAGTTCACCTCAACATCTGGTTGTAAAATCTGTAAAATTACTTGAATTATTAATTTCATGGCTAAATCAAAAACACTAAATTATCAAATAAGACCATATAATATAAGATTCTGAAAATGAAATTAAGCGCCAAATACAACAATTTGATTACAAAGTGTTAATTTGCACCGATTAGCTTCCTTCCTTGAAATTCGAATTATTACAACTTACATTTAATAGAAAGAGAGAGAGAGAGAGATGACCTTGGAGAGCGATGCAGCGAACACAGAAGAGGGATCGGGATCACCTATTCGAATGCAGAGACGATGAAGGAAATGCTTGTCGAGGTCCCAAAAGTAGAGACAAGAGGCTCTGTCCGAAGCGATGAGGTTTCTGTGAGTTGGAGAGGTGGCGCCACTGGTATTGGTGGTGGTGGTGGTGAAGACTGGGTGGTGTTGAAGTGGAACCCATTCAAGTTCTTCGTCTGGTGTTTGTGTACAATCCAAGATTTCCTCCATACTCTTTTTAGGGATGTCGAAATCAAATTTCATCTTCTATACTCTCAACTCTCATTCTCAATTTAGATTTCAGAATTCAAACAGTCTCTCTCTCTCTCTCTCTCTCTGCTCATACTTTTTTGAAGGAATCATACAAAACTGACTCCAATAAGGAGATACTTAAATATACTCAACTGAAACAACCATAGATTTTTCCATTGTGTATCTAGAGCGAAAATTCTATGGTTCTTTGCCATCTCAGTTGAGTTTATTTGAGTATTTTGTTAGTCAGTATAGTACGGCTCTTTCTTTATAATAATTTTCCTTTTTTTAAAATAAGTACCCCTCCGGGTTTTCGTGAAATATTCAAGATACCCCTGTGTTTTCAAAATAATGACATAGCCCCCCCTTAACAGTCATTTACTCTTATAGATGTTATGGTAAAATACCAAAATGACATCAACACCTTAATCGTCAACCTCTTGCCAAAAAGAAACAAAGTCATATTTTACTCTTGAGATTTGAAGGATCAATAACATAAAAACTTAAGATTAAAAAGAAGAGTGCTGATTTTTAAACTCAACCCAATAGGGGGACTTAAAAACTCACTGATGTGGCATGGACAAAAAATCTAGATTTTGTCCCTCGTGATACACAACTAACCTAACCAACCTACAATCTGTTGTTGTGTATCCCGAGTGAAAAAATCTATAATTCTTTGCACATGACACGTCATGAGTTTTTGACTCTTATTATCAGGTTGAATTAAAAAATCATTAGTCTAAAAAGAAAAATTCCTTAAAAGTTGAAAACATTTTTAGGCCCAAGAGATTGTTGATGAGGGCATATAGGTTATTTTCAATTAATCTCTGGACGAAAACCAAGATCAAGGGTATATCCTCCCCATTTGAAAACACAGGAGGGAGAGGTATCTCAAAATTAGTCAAAATAAAAGTAGGGAAAAATACATGATTCTACCCCTGGTGGAGTATGACTATGACAACAGTTCATGGGTCCCACCAAATGAAAAAAGTTAGATTGACGGGAGAAAATCAATATGTTGCAATTTTATTATAAAAACTCTCTTATTTTATCAATTTTATTATTGAATGAACCTTACTTCATGAATCAGACTACTAAGACTAACCTAGTAAGATTTCAAATCTTATTAAGGGTCATAAATTCATAAATCCTACATCACAGCATTCAGATTAGAATATAAAAAAAATTCAAAAGAGAATTTTTTTTTAGCTCGATCAAAAATATTGAAAAGGAATGACTTCTTAACTCCTACATTTAAAATTTAAATTCAATGGTAAAAAATAATTTTTTTTTAAATATTTATATTTTCAAAATTATTAGAATTTTGTTCATTATAATCTTATGGCATCATATGTTTTTGAATGACAAAAAATTGAGGCGGTTAGGATCGACTCCAAGATAGGTTAAGTAACAAATTAAACTTCATCACTAAGATTTTGTTTTCAAGTGAGTTTTTAAATAAAAATGCAACATATTTGAACGACTCTAATCATATGATTCATTGAGCCCTTTGCTTTCCCTTTTCTTTTTCTTTCCTTTTTTTTAATCTTTTTTTCCGATGTGATGGTTGGCTTTGTCATCAGTAGATTGGAGTTGGGGGGGGGGGGGGCTGGAGTCATCTTAAAATGGGAAAAATACTTAAATAGACCCTAAAGAGGGGATTTATTTCTAAATAATCCCTAAATTTTGGACTGTAGCTTAATAGGATATTTAGTAAACTTTTTAAATGGTCCCTCATTAGCCATTATTGGTGAAGTCATTGCTTTTTTATTCACTGTCGAATTTACCACTTTTTATTTATTGTTGAACTCAACGCTTTTTTATTTAGTGTTGAGTATATAATTTTTACCATTGAACTCACCACTATTTACTGTCAAGTTCACCACTTTTTATTTACTGTCAATATCAATGCTTTGTATTTACTATCGAGTTCACCATTTTTTAAATTAAAAGTGGGAAAAATACTTAAATAGACCCTAAAGAGGGGATTTATTTCTAAATAATCCCTAAATTTTGGACTGTAGCTTAATAGGATATTTAGTAAACTTTTTAAATGGTCCCTCATTAGCCATTATTGGTGAAGTCATTGCTTTTTTATTCACCGTCGAATTTACCACTTTTTATTTATTGTTGAACTCAACACTTTTTTATTTAGTGTTGAGTATATAATTTTTACCATTGAACTCACCACTATTTACTGTCAATATCAATGCTTTGTATTTACTATCGAGTTCACCATTTTTTAAATTAAAAGTGGTGAACCAGACACTAGTAAAATCCATTAATATTTAATTTTTGAATTTTTTCAACTAAAATACATGAAAAGATCGACTAAAAATTTGAGATAACAACTTGTCTACATGATTTCAACCCAAAATAAACATTTTGATCGATTTTCATCCAAAAACTAAGAGAAAAAGTGAAAAAGCCCTTGAAAATGACTTCTTCCTCTTTCTTAAATCCTTTCTAACGGAATGGAGTCTTCAAAACTCGATTGAGATGCTAAAAATATATTATTTTTTTATGAAACAATGAGTTCGAACAGTTATGACATTAAAACATGAGAAATGTAGGAGATGAGGTTCAAGGACTGTTAATAAAAGACAATGATTCAACTATGCACTGGTTCCCTCCAAAATTCATATAATATTGTCAACAGAACAATCCTAATAATTTATCCTTCCTATGTATCGAGACATGGTACATCAACATGTGTATGGTGTATGGTGTATGTTGTTTGCAGATAATGTAGTATTGGTTGATAAGACCAATAAGGAGTAGATGCAAAAGTATAACTTTAGAGTAATGCCATGGAACCCGGAATTTCAAAATATTGACCAAGATAGAACACAAGGAATGAAACTTTAGAAAAGTAACTAAAGTGTCAACTTGGCTAAGTTGGTAAGACATGTGGAGTGTTGTTCTCACGTCCTAGATTCAACCCCTTGAAGTCAACTCCATCTCACTGACCACTAACCTTTTACATATAAAAAATAAAAATAAAAATATAGTAAGGTGACTATGCATAGCAATCACATCGAAGGAGTGTTTCTGAAATGAGGATAGTGAGATGTATAAATGCAAAAACTAGTTAATTCAATTTGAAATTAGCACCACGAAATAGCCCTAATAAGTTAGAAAATAAAATAAACTCAACTTGATGCTTCAGGACGTGCAACAAAGACCATTCATGGTACCCATAACATGTGACAAGGTGCATGTAGAAGGCGCTAAGGACAATGGAAGTTCACCCTATTTTACCTGGTCCATTGATTCGAATTTGGATTCTTGGTTCACCCCTCCAAAACGAATCTGGTTCATAGGGGTAGGCAGAGATCATTCGTTTCTTGGTTTGTTGAACCCAATGACAATTCATCAAACCAAAATGGTTGGGTTCGCATATTGATTAGTACATGACTACAAGTTTGTTGTGTTTCATGAACCCAGTGTGAATCATTCTATGAACTAATTCACTTTGTACTAGTTCACAGTATCATCTAGTAGAAGAACGAATGCAATATAGTTAAGAATATGTTCTTGGGAGGAAAGTCAAAAATTATAAAATTGATTATAGAAAGGCTTGTTACCTTGTGAGCATACTCAATGTAATTTTCAAGAATTAGTTTAACGTACCGATTGTCAGGACATAATTACGTTTGATGGCGTGAACCAATAAGACACCTTAACGTGACCACTAAGGCAATGCAAGGTTGAATCAGAAGAGACATACGTTTCTTCTTTAAAGTAGGTGGGATCATTCAACAAGATAGAGGTTCAGCTGAGACATCAATTCCTTACTTTAGCTGACTCCTTAAGGGACTCAATTAAGCAACGTGTAAGAACTTGAAGCACTCGGCTTAACATGGCCCAAAGCTTAGTTCATAGAGGAAAGATCAATTATTACGAATGAAATAAGAGTAGACTTAAAGCGAAAGATTTCCTAAGATCTACATGATCTTAAATAGAATGAGATTATTAGATCAATGTAGAAGGAATTAACATAAGCAAAAATTAGGATTTATCACGGAAGAAACAAATTAAAGATAAAATATCTTAATTCAAGGGGAGATTGAGAGATATGCATAAGATTTTCAAAGAAGAAAGCTACCAATCTAAGAAGAACTCTAAAAATCTATAAATACAGGTATCCACACATAGGTAAGGGACTTTTGTCTAATGCTTTAATTTATTCCTTCTTGATTTTTTGCTAAGTTGATTGTCGGAAGGTCTTAATTTGATAAACCCTCACAAATAAGAGACTTTTTGCAGGAACGGGAATGTAATGACCTTCTAGATATGACTCTGGGGAGTGAGGTAATTTCTTTTTACCTACAATTTTCAAATAAAATCTTTTAGTATAACATAACTTCTTTTTTGAAGTCTTTTTGAAAGGCAAATAATCAATGAAATAATACCTTACAAAAATAAAAATATTAATAATTGTTTCACATTAAAAGTAGAAAAGATTCTGTCACATGCCTTTTCATGATGATTTAATAGCTAAAAAAACTAATGAATTTGTAGTCAAAAAAATTTCAGATGACAGAAGAACACTCACCAACTATCATTCAATAGTGGAGGTGTCATCTTGGTGACCTGGTTAAGTCCATGGATGGTTATAGTAAGATTTTTTATTTATTTAATTTTTTTTAATAAAAAGGTGATCCCCGTGGTAACGGGCCAGCCTTTAGGCCATCAGGCTTTGCCCGACCCAAAGACCAACCTTTCCAACAAGACTAATCCCCGGACCACACTCACCATCCTACCCTATCACGTGAAGATATTAAGTAGCCACCTTTTGGTGGAGGGGCATATAGAGATTCAAAGTCACAACTTGGGGAGCACATCCAACCACTTCTTACCTTCTTAGTTAAGATATTTTGGGTCAAAACATTACCTTCACAGTTATTCCCATTAAAAAGAAGTGCTAAAATAACTCTAAAAAAACATTGCCTGGTGTAGCAATGTGTAGGTAACCATTGAATTTTTTTTTTTTTTCATGATATCTTGAAGAAAAAAATTCTATAGTTCCATGCCCAATACCACATCAATGACGGTCGTTTTTGGATCAGCTTAGAACCACTCAAAAAGAAATTTCAAGATTTCATTTCTAGGATTAAAAATACAACTTGATATAATGCATTTTTTCAATGAGTAAAGATAATCTGACACCCCCAAGTGGCACACTCAAAATACTCTCCCGACGTGGCATGTGCTAGAATCATAGACTTCATGCCTCAGGATTCACAATTGTGCATCCCCATATTTTGAGTATGCCACGTGAGGGAGTTAGATTATCGCGACTCTTTTTCAAAACATCAATAAAGGGAAAATAAAATATTAGAAAAAGTGAAATAGAGTTGGACCAGCCTAGATCTTACAAAGGGTCATAGAATCCACATGGATTGTCCCATTGAACAAATAACACAACCCCTCTAGAATTTATAGCAAAGATTAAATATTAAAAAAAATAAAATTAATCTTCAAATAATTACAAAAGTTTTCAATATTTTTGAAATGTTGTTAATGTGGACAAAGTCATTACGTAATGTGGACAATTTGATAACATTTTGTCAATGTTACATGGTGGTTGTTCAACACATATAACACCTTCGGTATTTTTGAAAACTTCGATAATTATTTAGGAATTTACCCAAAAAATTACAAATTACAAATTTATAAAATTAAAAATAAATAAATAAATAAATTACAAGGCATTGATAATGGATGAGCACCTAACTCTAAAAAATTCAAATTAAATTTCAATATTAAAAATTAACCATTTTTATAAAGTTCTTAAAATTTTGTCATTTTTTTGGGTGCATAAAGTGCAGGTCGCTCTGAATAATTATTTGGCGGGAGTATCCTTGACTACCAACTGTAATTCAAATATTGACAACGGCTATCATAACCAAACACTGGAGAACACTATTACACATGAGATCTCTTAAGTTCCTTTTATGCAATCTTTAGTACCTTTCAAAACACATTTTCTTCATTCATCAATAATCTTGTTAACATCTTCTGTTTCAAGCCATAGAAAGATGATCTTCATGGCTTCTCTCACTTCAACCCCTATTTCTCCACCCACCATCACTACCCATCTTCACCTGTCTCCTGAAAACAATCAATCAGTCTGTCCCTTAGAGAATTGTAAATCCATGAAACATCTCAAACAAATTCACTCCCAAATGATCCGAATTGGCATTATCCATGACCCAATCGTGCAGAGTCGAATCATTGCCTTTTGTTGCAACCATGAACTGGGTGATATGGATTACGCTCATATTATGTTCAACAGAATTCAAGAACCCAATCTCTTTATTTGGAATACTTTAATTCGAGGCTATTCTCGAAGAAATGCCCCAAAAAATGCAGTTTTGATTTACATGGAAATGTTAGAGAGGGGTGTCAAGCCTGACCATTACACCTTCCCTTACTTGTTAAAGGCTTTTCCCCGAGAGTTCGCGTTGAACTGTGGGAAAGAATTACATGCCCAGATTCTTAAGTTTGGGTTCAATTCTAATGTTTTTGTCCAAAATGCTTTGATCCATTTGTACTCTCTTTGCGGTCAACTTGATGTTGCCCGTGAAGTTTTTGATAAGATCTCTCAAAGAGATGTGATTTCTTGGAATTCCATGATTTCTGGTTATAACAGGAGCAAGTTATTCAGAGAATCACGTAAGCTTTTCAATGAGTTGGAGAGGTCGAAGGTAGAACCTACTTCAGTTACCCTTGTTTTGGTGTTATCGGCTTGTGCCAAGTTGAAGGATTTAGAAACTGGCAAGAGGGTTCATCAGTATGTCAAAGGTTTCAAGATCGAACAAAATTTGATATTGGAAAATGCTTTGATTGATATGTATGCAGCGTGCGGGGAAATGGATGTGGCACTTCCGTTGTTTGAGAATATGAAATTCAGAGATGTAATTACTTGGACTGCCATGGTTACGGGTTTTACAAATTTAGGGCAAGTTGATCGAGCTCGAGAATTTTTTGACAAAATGCCTGAAAGAGATAATGTCTTGTGGACAGCCATGATTGATGGGTATCTAAGGACAAACTGTTTCAAAGAGGCATTGGGGATTTTTCGTGAAATGCAAGCCGCAAATATCAGACCTGATGAGTTCACAATGGTTAGCATACTCACAGCTTGTGCTCATCTTGGAGCACTCAATGTAGGGGAGTGGATTAGGTTTTACATTGACAAGAACAAGATCAAGAAAGATGTATTTGTGGGAAATGCACTAATAGACATGTACTCTAAATGTGGGAGTGTTGAAAAAGCGCTGAAAATCTTTGAAGATATGCCTCGGAAAGACAAATTTACATGGACTGCCATGATTGTTGGTCTAGCTGTGAATGGACACGGAGAAGAAGCTCTTGATCTGTTCGATAATATGTTAAGAGCTTCGAGAGCACCGGATGAGGTAACCTATATAGGCGTTCTCTGTGCTTGCACACATGGAGGAATGGTAGAAAAGGGAAAGAAATACTTCGTTAGCATGATCACCGAACATGGGATCAAGCCCAATGTGGCACACTACGGATGCATGGTTGACCTTCTTGGTCGAGCCGGGCAACTAAGAGAAGCCCAAGAGATTATAAACAACATGCCGATGAAGCCGAACTCCATTGTTTGGGGAGCTCTTCTCAGTGCTTGTAGAGTTCATAAAGAGGCAGAACTAGCACAAATGGCTGCTAAGCGAATTCTTGAGTTAGAGCCTGAAAATGGAGCTGTCTACGTTCTACTATCTAATATATATGCAGCCTGTAATAGATGGGAAGACGTACGTAAGGTTCGAAAGATTATGATGGATAGGGGAATCAAGAAGACCCCAGGATGTAGTTTGATAGAGATGAATGGTGTAGTCCATGAATTTGTAGCTGGAGACAGATCCCACTCTCAATGTAATGAGATCTACTTAAAGTTGGATGAAATGGCTCGAGACTTGAAGTTTGCGGGTTATGTGCCTGATACATCAGAGGTCTTGCTCGATATAGGGGAAGAGGAGAAAGAGACGTCACTTTACCAGCATAGTGAGAAGTTGGCAATCGCCTTTGGACTGATCAGTTCGGGACCGGTTGTCACAATTAGAATAGTGAAGAACCTTCGAATGTGTGTTGACTGTCACCGAGCAGCAAAGTTGATATCTAAAGTTTATGATAGAGAAGTGATTGTTAGGGATCGAACACGTTTCCACCATTTCAGACATGGTTCATGTTCTTGTAAGGATTATTGGTGAATAATGTAATTTTCATCAAACAGTGGAGACTAAAAGGTTGATATTTCCATGTAGTTTTTAGGTTAAGATTGTGTGAATTTTAACATATTGGAACGATGAATTTGATAAGGTAAAAGTAGTAACAAGTTTATAGAGAGCTTTCCCCTCCTAATCATGAGCAGATGGAAATAAATTCGTAAGTCGAGCAATCATGAGGACCTACCATTGATTACTCTCCAATTAGGGCTAGACGGCATTGTTCTTCTTGGTTGTTTTCATTGTATATGAGAATTACTTAATGTATAATGCAATGGGTGCCTCTTAAAAATAAAGAGATTCTATTGCTGCACTAACTTTTGCTAACGCCACCCCACTTCATATGTAAATCTCCCAAGAATTAGCATAATCTTGGGGTGACCTCTTCTGGACCAATTTAGTCCTATCAGATGACCCTAGTTGTTTTAAGTGTCTAAAAGAGTTAAAAGACTGACCTGAGCTTGAGTGCCATACAAGTAGGCCCAAGAATTGGTTCTTGGACAAGAAAATTTCCACCATGGCTTGGCTTTGTTAAGAGAAGTGTATCGAAGTATCGATTGTGCGGGTGTGTGTTTTAAGGAATCAACGCGAGATCATCACTCATGCACCCAATCAATAAGGACAACTATTTCTGGGAGTTTGGAGTCTTTGAGATATAGCAATTTTCCAGATTTCAATCTTGTCCGTTGCTCTACTTTTCCTCTCTTTGAGATTGTTGGATACTCTCTAGAATTTCTATCACATTTTATTTGATTGAAGGTATTGAAAATGGAATGCTACTTTACCATTGTATGACTAATGATCTGATTCATTGAGCCCTTTGCTTTCTTCATTTTTTTTTTGTTTTTTTTTTTTCTGAGCTGTCAACACTGATGTGATGATTGGCCTTGTCGTCAAGGGCTTGGAGTGGGGAGTCAAGGAGGAGTCGTGCTGAGAGTGATTTTAAAATTCACACATTGCTGATGTGGCACTCGTATCTCGATAGCAAGCAAGGAAAATGTTGAAGTAACATTGAAATTGACATCGTTTCACACATTGCTGATGTGGATGTGTGTACGAAACCATGGATTATTTTCATCAAGATATGAGTGAGAAGCATCTATGATTACGTGCACACTAATGTGTGAAACAATGTCAATTTCAATGTCACTCCAGCACAACTTTATCGGCAACGTGTGAATTGGTGTGAATCTTAAAGTCACTCCAACATTTGCCGTCAAGGAATGCTACGTTCAAAAGACATCTTAAAACAAGGTTGTATGTCTTGTGGAGCTGATGGCAATCAAGAAGCATCTTGTTAACAAATTGAAAGAAGCACATAAAAGGATCTTGAGATAGATAAATAGACGGAAAGATTACGAAATAAAAAATCTATAACAAATACATAGCTCCAATAAATGATAAATTAAGATAGTCAACTAGAACATGATTTAGGCAGGTTCAACAAAGGCAGATTACAATCCCAACTAGATGAACTATTCAAGTTAAAAGATCCTCAAAGAACAAGAGAAACCTATATGAACATAGATAGGAATAGTGAAAGCAGATATGAACTCACGTTCACTAATATAATACTCGACTTTGGGTCAAAATGGAATGGAAGAATAAGATTCATTTAACCGACTCCAAATCTTTGGGATAAGGCTTTGTTAATGTAAACTACATATTCATTCTGTTTACAAATATAGACGGATACTTCATTGGTGTTGCAGTTTTTATAAGCAATAAGAACATGAAGTGATTTGAATTTCTATGCAGTCGTCTGTCCCCTTCTTCCAGCTGGTCAGTCCGATGGAAAACAGTTGATGATCACCCAATGCAGCAACATCATGACAGAGGTAATCCCCTAAATGGAACTTATTGAATGGTGGTTTAGTTCCCATTTAATGGAACGTTCGATCATCTTATAATGAAAAGAACATTTCGTTCACTGGTTGCTGGTGACTTCGATGGAGAGTTCGTTAGGAACTTTCAGCTTTAGCTGATGGACATCCCAGCCAGCTTCCCCCAGCTGTTGAAGGAAATTGTCAAACCTCTCTTCTAACTCCACGAGACTTCTCTCAAGATGATCAAATGCATCGTCAGATCCTTCATAATGTTCATGGAGCCAATAAGTTTGCCATAAGCTTCGCAAGATGGACATACTAGTAGCTTCCACCTGGAACACAGGTTTAAACAGTTTTGAGTCTGACTAGCCTTATTAAGTTTACCAAGGGTCCTTGGACACAACTTATGGCATCAAAAACCATGATCCGATGCTTCAGGGTTGTAGAGGAAAATATTCTATGGACTTCGAAAAAGAAAATCCAAAAAAAGTTACGTATCACCATTGAATTTTAATTTTAAATTTGGGAGTTAGGTGGAAGTTCTGTAGCCATCCATTTTCAAAACCTTGGATCAAGTCCAAAAAAATTGTTTTTTGAATTTTTTTTTTTTTTTTGGGATCTGAGTTTTTCCATGAAATCTTAAGAGGGCTGTGGTGTTGGATTGCCAATGTGGTAATCCATTTGAGCAAAACGGCCGCAAGGCTCAGAATCTTACTAAGTTAGTAAGGAAAGTGTTAGTGTAAATAGTTCGCATTTCAAAATCGCGACAACGCTCCCCCCTTCCATCCAAACCAACCAAAATTCCCTATTAGAGTGCAAGCATGGACTGAAGCATATACCTTGAATGAAATAAACACCGTCTGCTGGTGATGGTTCAAAACAAGAATATATTTCTCCCTCACATATAACTTCAGGAGTGCTTTCACCTGTTACCAAAACCAGTATATTATAAGCAAGCTCCATGGTATGCCTCCCAAAATGCATTTTCGTCTTCCTTCATAGTTCCAATTCAAGTTAAGCTACATGAGAGTATATTTTGGACCATAAACAAGCAAGAAGTGCAATACTACAAAGAGAGAGTATACCTTACCTGTTCAATTTTTTTGTCTGTAATTATGTCTTAAAAATCTGGTGCTAATTTGATTGGATACAATAAACCTACACTTCTCACATATTCCCCTTTCAAACAAATGCAGCGAAAGTAGGTACGACCATTTTCAATTTCCCAACTATTCAAAACCCCTATTTTTAAAAACCTATGATCCACCATGGAAAACCCCATTGATCAAGCAATCTCATTGAAACAAATCAGAATTCAAACCGAGCCCTATTTTCTAACTCATACTAGATAAGAAAGGATGGCATAAGTTTCTTCGTGGTTATGGTTTCAAGGTAAGTTCTACCATTGGGATATCTGATGCATCTACAGGTAACATTCAAAGTGCTTTTGCTTCCAATATGGCTATTTTGGCCACATCCAACTTCAAGTTTTTTAATATATTACATAAAATACAGAGCAAAGATTCAAGAGTCGTTTTGGTAGGGCCAAGCCTTACCTATTGGCAAGAGCCAAAATTCTTTTAATTGGATGAGCATGGGTCAGGGTCTGGCTTTGATAACATTGTCCAAAAATAGTACCCTACTGCCCTATTTAGGAAGACAAAAATGTACCTTGGAACTAGATCTCTCCCCACCAATTATTTCATCCAGCGGTACACCAAAAACAATGTGTGGCTTTAAGAATCTATGCCAGACTAAAATATTCTCTTTCCTATTGCAATCAGCATATCCTGTTTCAAACATGTTCGATCAGGTAGGGTTCCACAAAATAGACGAAGAACTGAAGAATGGCAATAAGTAAAATGGGTATAAAATTGCACCTGGAACAGTAGAGTGTAGAACATGTGATTTCACAAGCATACGTGCACGTTTGAGATTTATCTGCCAGGAAAATAAAGAGAGCCAACAAGAATAAACCCATAAGTAGCATTCAAAGCTTATGCCACAGACCACAAATTCCATGTGTACACACGTTCAAATGGGTGTGCTTGTAAGCAGGCATTGTTGGTTCAGGTGGACATCAAGACTGAAGTATCTCTCAACAAGAGAGGTGCTCAGACTTTTAGGATAAGATAAGACATCCTTACTGTGTTAAAGCTTAGAACTGAAAGTGACTGATAACGCAACCAAAGGTGTAGCAGCCGCATACTCAACCATGTGAGTGCCAACGTTGTATATGATGTTTGAAGGCCAGGTGTATCCTGCAATTATGACTCTAAAACTTAATTAAATCTAAGCAGGAACTAGGTTGGGGTATCAAAAAAAAAAAGAGGCGAAAGAAACATGACAATAAAACAACATAGGAAAGGAAGATTGACAAGGTACGCGACATACCAGGACTAGAATGCCAAGTGCCAGACCAAGCAGCTGCGCAGATACTTCCCAAACTTCCTCCTAACACATACAATATAAATATCTTAGAGATAGGCTTCAGCACGAAGTGAAATCAAAATACAATAATGCATTTGAACAAGAAAAATAATTCACAATCAAGGTCTATATAAAAAGAGAAAACCCTCTAACTACACATGATAATATGAGAATCAAGCATGAGAATTCATGTCAGTCCAAAACATCAGTTGTTAGTTTCCAACGAATATCTCTTCTTTAGAGGACTTTTGTGGACATCATGGAATGCCGACTCATCTCAACAAGATCCCCTGGTTCAATTTAAAGATCAAATCATGTTGTGATTGCTTGTCTTTTGGATCTTGACCATTGATGGGGATTAGAGTGTTAAAGGTTTGGATTTTCCTGGAACAGAATCCTAATAATCCAAGTCAAATAAAAAGTTTAAGCTAATCATTACTGTGCAAAAATGGGGTGTCGACACAGATGTACCATATAATTGCCTTGCCTTCACTGACAGAATTACAGGTGACAAAATTCTCCTAGGGTTTGCATGACTGGATAAGAGAATGCGCAGGAAAATGGTTTTCTAAGGGAAATGCAATTTGGAAAAACATTTTCCGATCAAGCTGGGAAATATTTGTTGAATCAGCCCCCAGGGAAAATGATTTTCTCGTCAGAGGGAAAATTCTAACGTGTTTTCTCTTAGCCTCACCCCCAAAATAAAAAACCAACTCCCTTTAGAAAAAATGGAGTGTAAACAAGTTTTCTCAGCAAGCATACACACTCTAAGATTCCATATTGAATAATAATATCTTGAGAAAAAATGCAGCACAAACAAGTTTGGTAGCTTACCTTTGCAGCAACCTCTCCTAGATTTCCTGATATGGAAAAATGATTTTGGATAACACGAGATGAAGGGTCTTTAAGTCCTCTTGCTACAGCCTGTTTAAACATAAAAAAATGTCAAATTATGATACTCTTCAAATATTTAATACATTAACAACCATTTTGTAATATATTGATTTAAGGAGTAGATTGTACATGCGAAATGTGGATGAATCCATTATTAAAGAAATATTGTTATTCTCATGAAAGCATTTTTCCTGTTTTGCTAAGTTTATTCTCATGAAGAAAGAATGAATGGGCAATCTTGAGAGAGTAGTCTTAAAAGTCATCAATAGAAGCAACTTTTAAAACTAAGACTCGGCTCACCTACTCTATGCTACCAGTTATTGGAACCAAGTGCTTAACACAATATAATAATCAGAGAATTTTGAGAATCTGCAAACAATAATAACAAAAAATATAAAGAGAAATTGAAAAAAATAAGCAAATCACACAAGGATACAAGAATTTATGCCATTCAACGCCACAGGTTCTGATGACCAAGAACTTCCACTATGTAAATTGATCCACCCTTTTCCCATTTTCCTTTGGACACGTAATTCAAGCCACATAAAAACCCAACAGAAACTTGGGGACAAGACAGGGAGGAAATATACAAATTTTCAGAGGCAAATTGAGAACTCAAAAGCTTAAAGAGTCAACTATGGAAAATTTTGGAAGGAATCGAGTCGTTAGTGACAGGAAGTGCTTTTTAGGAAATAAAAAAAGTATCTTTGTATTACCTTAGCAAGATTTCCAAGAGATGCTAGTGGGAGAAAATATGCTGGATACAATGGTGTAGTGAGATCGAAGATACTGCATGATAGATTCATCACTACATGGTTTGTCTTACTTCCAAAATCAATTTAAGTTCACTCATTCCAAAGAAAATGAGTTGTAACACTAACCTTCCAGCACTGCCAATGAAGTCTGCATACATGCGCCATTGTTTGGGGTCATCATCAAAAAGATTTCCGAACCGGCCACCTGGAAAAATAGTAATGGTTCTCAGCTGAAATACATTCACCGCATAATGTTTGTTTCTTTTAGCTTTCGTTGATGATTGCCAGACCAATGAATAGGCGTCCAATAGCACCTAGGCCATCCTTTGACACCCATCTGCAGAAAACTCAAAATAAACAATATTTTATCATTTAAAAGGGGAAACTATCTGTGATGATGACTTCTTATCCACAAACAACATAAATTAAATCTCACATTAATTTATACATGCTTCAATCATTCACAGAAAAAGAGATTTCTACAAATGAATGACAAATCATAGAATCATCCCAATAAGAAAATTACCTGATGGCAGCAGCAGAGGCAGCAGCACTACTTCCGGAAAAAGACCCTATACCCACAGCCTGACAAACTTATCACGTAACAGAATTAGTAAGAAACTATTGTTCAAACTGATCTAATGTTAACAAGGTGGATTATTAAATAGTTCAACCGATATTCCAATAATACAAAGGTTGACATCTCTTTAACTTACTGTCCAAAATTTGGTAACAAAAGCAATATTCTCCTGTTGAGAATGTCAAGTATATAAATATGTAGGGAATTTTAGCGACCACTAATGGTGAACATTGTGTAGAACAAATTTCAAGTGAAAAAGGATTTCTTCTATATGATGAGACTCGAGTTCTCCAACAGTATTAGCTCCTTTACAAAGGGACCATACACAAGAAAGGCAGTTGGTTCCTTAATCCATAAATAACCAAATGAAAGAAATCTTGGCTTGGATTGAGATGGAGATACCTTTAAGAGGCTTGATGTGACCAATGTGTGGCAAATCCATCCAGTAACGTTTGTAGGGAACTGAAATAGCATGTATTCCAAGTAATCATCTGAAACTGATCCTGAGTCATATATCAAGTAGGAAAATGAAGACAAATGTCAATAGCAAGGAAGGAAAAACACCCAAAAAAAGAACCGAAAAATTAAATAATTTAACTACCCAAGCATGCTTGTTTATTAATAAATAATAACTTTACAACAATGTAAGATTCATATTGAATCCAAGTATCTTTATTTTTCATAGGCAAGGGAGTTAGAGGATAGTAATTAGTGGGCAAAGGCAGGTATTGAACCCAGGTCGTGGTATCAACACCCATCAACCTAATCAACTTACCAAGTTGGCACCTTTATATGTAATTTTAAAACTACATGTTTCGTTCCCCATCAATTACAAGGGGGATGGAACTTCACATTGAATTTGCATCACCAATTTGGAACTTCAAAGGCTTTATTTTCTAAACTACACGTATTACCAATTATGCATCCAATAGAAAATTGTCACCTGGAAATCCAGAAGGTAATATAAAATCCTTCAAAATTTCAGGGAGCCAATGTAATTCGGTGTCATCGTAGGAATTGAATTCTTGCGACCCATTCGTCGCTGACCCATGTTCCTCCAGAAAAGTTTGCACATGTGAGTCTCCATCTAACACATACCTAGTTGCACAAGAATTCAAGGAAAATAATTCAATTTTGATTCTAGAATATTTTCAAAAAAGAAGCCCAATTAGACTCATTTTGAAAGAGAGGGTAAATCAAGGACGGACCTTTTTGCAGTACCATTGCCATATCTCTCCACCAAAACCACATGAGATTGTCCCTGAAATCTGCAACAACAACATGTACAACAGAATTATAAATAATAATAAAAAAATTCCAGCCGAATAATTCGAAATAAGAGCATAAATGCCTCTTCTCATCATCATCGTCTCTTTCTGCTTGAGTATTGAATTGAGGAGAAGAGCAGAGAATTTGAAGATTGAAACCCCTCTCTCTTGAGTGTTTGAAAGAAAATGTAGGGAAAGAGAGTTGCAAAGGGAAAGGCATTAGTGAGAATTTAGGGTTAGGGTTTAGGGTTTTAGGTTTAAGAGCTCAGATAATTGTTGCCAGTTGCAGAGCTTCTTCGACCGATTTCGTCGTTAATGGAGGAAGGTACAACGTTATTTATCTCTATCTCTGTATCTTAAAAGACTTAAAAGAGCACCACGTGTACGGCGCTTTAAATAGTCTGAAATCAGTTCCCCGCGAAAAAAAGAGAGAGATATGGCGTTTTTTTAATAATATTTGAGATACCCCTGTGTTTTCAAACTAATGACATGACCCCTTGAACTCTGTCTTATGTGATAGACTGATTAAAAATGACTTGAATAGCCTTGTCTTCAAATTGAAGCCTATCCCCCATTTTTTCCTCTCAAAAAAATCAGTCACCTTCAACCTTCAAACCTCAAGGCAAGATAAGATCTTTGAGGAGGTAGAAAATCATGGAATTTTGGCAAAATAATAATAATAATAATAGTAAGGGTTCTCTATAAAAAGGTTAAGGTGAAGTTGAAACCAATGAATTAAAGATAATGTTAACTAGATTAAGAGAAATTTAGCATAAAGATTAAAGAACTTTAAAATTGATGGATTTGGGGCGAAAAATCAAGAATTTTTTGGCCAGAAGTTAGAGATGAGGGCATTTAGGTCATTTGATTTTAATCTGTAATAGAAAACTGAGGTCAATAAATATTCACCAAAACGTGATAAATCGGGTGAAAGTGATCAAATTATAACAAAAAATTGACTTCTTGCTTCAAATGCCTTTTTGTTAAGCACTTGACCACCAACCAGCATGATACATGCCTACGATTTTAAAAGGCTTCCACCAACGACAGTTGAATATCAAAATCGACTTCAGAGACCCAGTGATAGGGTAATATAATATTGAATCAATGCCAATCATTCGGTTATGGGACTTTCAACATACTCATACCTCACCCGTAACAATTCGATTCCTGCAAACAGATACATGGCACGTCTAATAGGGATCCTATCATGTCCAAGTCCCAAATTGGAATAATATGACCCATTCCATTTCAATACTACCCTTTCAACAATAACATGATTCGCGTTTTTGAATAATGGGAAACAACACGAAGACTTGGCAACATATTATATTTACTCTGAATCTCGATTTCTAGATTTGTTGGATCAGAGTGGAATCACAAAAGCTCAGAAAATATGTTTAATAGATAGATGAATTACATCACAAAGCTCTGCGAATAACCCAAGCAGTTTAAGAATCTAAGCAAAATTCAAGCACCAAGTCTTAGAAAATCTACACACCAAAACTAAGAGCTGGTGGCTAAGCTATTGTTCTCACACGCATACAACAAGGCTTCCTTTGGGAACTAGAACTCATCCTAGAATGGCAAAAATAAAATTTAGCGAAAAACACAAATCACTAAAACGGAAAAAAAAAATGAATCTGGGTCATTCATGAACCAACACTTTGGCCTTGTTTCTCCCGGTTTTCCTCAAAAATTCTCTCTAGCTCTTTCTGACTGGCTATGATCAGACCTTTAACAGAGTCGAAAGTGGTAAGCCTAATACTGCAAAAAGGATATGGCTTCATGAATTAATAAAGCACAAAAAGATGGCAAGATAGGAAGCTTAGATGGTGTTAGAATGTAATAATGAACAATTTATAGATACTTTAGAACAAGGTAGGGTCAGGTTTGTACTTATATCCCAGACCTCAAAACAGTCTCCCAGCCAGTAGTGCATCGGCTGGGCCATGCACAATTAGTGTTCTTAAGATGTATTATATGATATTTTCTATTTATATAACTTTCCATGAAAATTTCCACAAGTACGCGGTCATGCAGAAACTTGATACTCGGTGCATTAATTACAATAGCAAAAGCTAAAACAGAAAGAATGGAAATATACCTGCTGTTTGGTAGACTTTTCAGTGTATTGGGCACAAAACCCCTGTACAATCCTAAGAAACCATCACGTGCCATGATACCTGCATCAATGTAAGGTAGATCATATCACTTGGTAATGTTAATGGGTGATTCTTGGTAATGTTAATGGGTGATTTATTCCTGAGAAGGAAGCCAGAAACTCAACTTCAACACAAGCAATTGAGGAAATGGGCTTTTTTTTTTTTTTTTTTTTTTTTTTTTTGTGTAAGAAAACTGAACTAGGTGTTGAGGATGATTCCGAAGTTCCATTGAAAACTTGCTTTGTGGATTTGATGAAGAATTAAGGGGAAGTTACAAGTTTGTAGAATTCAAGAAAGCTTGATTGGGTAATCTAAAAACTCATACAGCATCATCACGAAGCCTTATCCCAAAGTTGGAGTCGGCTCTAAAAACTCGTATAGATACTTGAAAAACTTGAGTGAATGTTCAAAGACTACATCAAAAATTCAAAAGCTATACGTCACCATCATCTTCTTCGAAGCCTTATCCCAAAGTTGGGGTCAGCTCTAAAAACTAGTACAGATACTTGAAAAAGCTTGACAGAGCAATTGAACAAGTATGAGTTGGTTCAAACATGGGACATTCTTATATTGCAGCTAAAATGATTTATAAGTTATAGGAACAAGACATTGTCAACCTCCACAAAACTCGTAAGGCAAAAACTAGTGTCTCGACAAGGAACCACTAGGAGAGAATAAAAGCAAGTGATACATCACATGGTTAAAATCATCTGACTGGGACGATTTTTGGTGAAATAAAACTATGTGAAACCCATCAAACTGTATATAACACCCCTATGCATGCGACCACATGTCCATATGCACATTTAATAGACTGCCTTGCCCAGTTGATACAACTCAGACCACGGATTTCCCCTGAGTCTGATGTGACAGTAGCATATGTGCCAGTACAAATTTATACAAGTACACCATGTCCGAAACCCATCCATATCTAACACAGACACGAGTCTTTGTGTCCTTATTCAATGTAGATTATCAGTAGTATTAGAGCAGCCACTCTCGGTACATTAATAAATATGAAATAATAGAATAGTTTACCTGGAATGGCATCCAGAACCGTCTTGTAAGGTGTACCTCTCATTTGCATTTGTCTTCTCACTGTGTCCAAGGGGTAGCACATTAGTGTGGCAAGAGTTGCTGAGAGCAAAGCTGTTGCAAGAGATGATTCCGCCCTATTTTGATACCTCTTTGGCAAAGATTTCTTCGCCCTAACATCAAGATACAATAGATTACTATTTTTGTTCCTGATTTTATACTGGAAATCTCTTTCCATAAAATATAAAAAGGGAAATCACCATAAGAGTAAGCTCACAAATCAAAAATGCAAAAGTTAATTGCAATGTAAGGTGCTATTCCAATAAGAGAAGGTCCAAGGCCGCTATAAAAGGAGCTAATTCCTTCTACTCTTAGCATATTAAGTGCAACCTGAAAACAACCCATTAAAATTCATTATTTCACTTGGAGATATTTCATGTTTCTATGTTGCAATCATTATTTTTATGATTTTATTTTTGTCAATATTGTTTCAAACATATCTAAGTGATTCTTACCTCAGATATAGTTTTGTAGCCAGGTTCAACCGCTAATCTTAATCTCAGGACATCTAAAGGATACGTTACCTGTGAGAGAATGGGATATAGAGGCAAAAAATTCACGCAAAAAAAGAAAATAATAGGAAAAAACAACCACAATTTACAGATTAAAAACAAAATATCGGGACACATAGCACACATGTAGGGGGAATGAGTTACAGTTGGAATGAGATATTTCAGGCATGTTTTTTTATAGCCAGATGCAAATGCTAAAAATTCACACAAAACAAGAAAATAATAGGAAAAAACAACCACAATTTACAGATTAAAAACAAAATATCGCGACACATGGCACACATGTAGGGGGAATGAGTTACAGTTGGAATGAGATATTTTCAGGCATGTTTTTTTATAGTCAGATGCAAATGCATTACGGGAGCATTTAGGACACTTCATATTCCCAACAGCAGTGCATTTCCCTTTTAGGCACCAAATGTGCTTGGGGACATAAAAAGCATGCTGAAAACATCTTTGTTGTTGTAGTTTAGTAAAACCTGTTCTTTTTACTTACAAGAGTGGAAGTCATACCAGCACAAGCCCCCGCTGCAAGTCTTCCAATAACAGAAAGTTCCCCACCCTCACCTTTGAAAAGTTTCTATAACCCCAAATGCAGACGATAGATCAGATGTCTCAAATAGAACTAATAATAAATCAATAAATGCTTTATTAAGCTTCATTTAAGGATGGTTTATTCCATTACCTTGTAAGTTTCATAAGCAAAAAGCTGGACAGCACTATATGGTACAATGCGTATCACCTGAAATAATTCATAAAAAATATCAAAGTCTAAAAGAAGTTTATTCCTCTAGTTTGGGAAGTTGAGTGTAAAGTACCTGAAGAAGGTTGCCTTTCCAATACCCTTTAAGTCCCTCTTCTTTTCCAATCAAAGCAATGGCCTGCAAATTACGATTTTGACTTAATATCTCTATTATCGTACAGAATGCTTCGGGCCAATGTAAGTTGGATGGACACAATTATAAGGTTTCATAAATCGGACTCCAAGTGATCCTGAGATGTTTATGCAAGTATGATGAAGCAATAGAGAATGCATAATATATTCTTGTAGTAGTGCCGTAAATTAAGAGAAGTTAAGAAAGAAGACTCCAATCATCCCTACTATAAACAAAGTCTCTGACATAAGGCCATCTACACTGATGACCAATAATCATAATCCCTAAACTGGATTTGAAAACACAAACAAAATAAAATTAAATACCTTAAAATATTTTATATATTTATTGAATATGGAATTTTATCTCCATTTTTCTTTATGGAAACATAAAATCTTGACACAATAATGATTTGAAAAATTATAAGCATACTTGATTGATTAAAGTCTCCGTGAATCATGGTAACAGCATTTGACCATAGCAGCAAGGGGAGTTGAAGAAGAAAGAGTGAGACTTAGATTCAGAGTGAGAGTAGCATATTAATTTTTAAGAGGTTTTTTCCCTAATTTAAAATTTGACAAATACAATGCAATCCTTGAAACTGTAAGATGCCTAGGATAAAAAAAAAATGTGAAACCATAGTTCATAAAGAGAATTGAGTATGGAAAACAAAAGCAAACCTCAAGGAATCCAATTCCCTTACTCGCACTTCCTTGCCCAACACGCAAGCTGTGAGTCTGCGAACAGATAAAATCAATGGTGAGCACTGAGAGGCATTTCCACATTCCAACCCATACATACCTTTCTTATGTTACAACCTCTCTTAAAAAAATTGGGGGGGGGGGGGGGGGGGGGGAGCAAGTACTTTATTTTATTTTTTAAAACCAACACCATTAAGCATGTTTGTTTCAATTCTATAATCCTACAATACCCTTAATAACATAAATATTGTTGGGATGTAGCTGCTTTAGGTATCCCATTAAGCATTGATTTCCATTTCTTTCCTTTTACCCTGTTATCTTTCTCTTTTTCTCAAACAACACCCACTTAGCACTTATTGAAGAAGGATTGCATTATTCTTTTTCCCCGATTTGCATTCATCGCACATAGAAATTGTTAGATACAGATGCGAGTGAGAAAGAGATGCAGGCAGATGAAGATAATTCAAGAAGACACAAATTTCAAGCAATCCCCATTTCTGCTTCTGTTATCATTCACAGTAGCACATAAATCATTATATATTTTAAAATTTCTTGTGGGGGCAAGTGCCCCCACTGTAAATCCACCCCTGCTCAAGCATCAATTACAGTTGATGTGCTGAGAGAATTTGAGAAGTCAAAGATACAAAATACGTTCAATTGAAAATAGATCAAGAAATCAACTAACTCAATTATACTCCAGTTAAGAAAAACAGCATTATTCCAAAATCAGGAGGAAAACCATTTCCATAAACAAGCAAAAGAAGAAATGGGTTGAGACGAACAAAAGTTTTACGATTTCAGGAAACAAGAAAATCAGGGAATTCAAATATAAATGAAAATGAGACTGAATAAAATACTTCAGAAAACTTTCTCGTAAACCAGCATTATCTCATAATCAGAGGCATGGATTGACTCAAACCATGGTTTATTATTTTAGTACAAAGTAAACAAGAGAATTCAAACATATAAGATAAAAATACTTCAAGAAAATCCACTACTTAAGAACCAACATTATCTCAAAATCAGAAGTAAACCCATATCCATTAACAAGAAAATGAAGAGATGGGTTGACTCAAATATTGTTTAGAATTACAAAACAAATTAAATCTAAATATATAAAAGAAATGCAATTGAAGATAGTTCAATAAATAACAAATTCAACCAAACCCAGCATTACTTCAAAATATTAAACAAACCCATTACTCTTATCAACATAAAATGATGGTTTGAATCGTAAAAATCAAGAAAAATTACAGAATTTTTTTAGTTTGGGTACCTGCATGAGCAGCTTAACTCGGTCGAGAGGGGCAGTAAAGGTCTTAGCCGCAGCGCCCGCCATCGCCCCAGCAGCGAAGAGCGCTGCTTCTTTAGGCACGAATGCCAGCAACGCTAAGGGATGCTTCAAAAGCTGCTGAGACGTTGGCGTAAACTCATTTCTCTCTCTCTTCTCCACCATTGAAACACAAGCAAATCCACCATTAAACCGCTTTCCCCTCCAATGTTCTTCCTCTGTTGCTTTAATGGAACTCTTCTCAAACCTCTCTAGGCCTGGAATCTTTCTCCAGACTAACATGCTCTCCTTCTCTCCCATCTTCTCGTCAGATTTCAAAGTTCAAACTAGAGAAGCAGATAAGGCAACGAGTAGTTGCAAAGAGAGTAGCGCGCGAGACTGCAAGAGAAAAACTTTTGGGTAATTTAAATTTACTCCTCCACGTTTTGGTTAATATTTGAGATACCCTTGTGTTTTCAAACTAATGATATGCCCCTTGACCTTCATCCTTTATTATAAATTCATGCTAAATGACCTAAATGCCCTCTTATTCAACCTCAAGTAACAACAACAACAAAAAAACCTTGATTTTCCCCCCAAAATCCATTATCTTCGAGGTCATCTCTATGATATTTTTTTTAGAATAACAATAAGGTGACTTAAAAAAAAAAAACTCAAATATATTCAAGTGATGCATAATGTGAATAGAACCATAGATTTTCCTTGTGTATCTCAAGGAAAAAAATCTATGGTTCTATACACATGTCTCGCCACTTGAGTATGTTTATTTTTAGTTAGTTTATCATGACTCATTTTTTCTAATATATTCAATCCTTTGTTTGAAACCATTTCTAGAAAATCTTCAAATGATTAACCTAAAATTCTATCATTTCTTATTTTTTGAAAAATCATATCTTGCTTATATAGAATCATAAGGTTAATCACAATGATATCACTATGAATAGAAAATTCGTAATTACGGATTATTCTTTCATTGAACATAAAAAATATAGTCCTAAAAAAAATCTACTTAGGGTTTTACATACTATCAATGTACATTTGGAGAATTTTATTTTGGGGATTTCGCCTCGAAACTATCACCTTTTAGGCAGGGAGCCATCCAACTCCCTAGTAAATTCAATGTCAAGTTTGATCGACGTCTTCACTATGCTAAATGATGAATAATACTCCTTCCTGACTAGTAACATCAAGTTCCATAGACCATAACAAAGATAACTTTGTTTTATTGTTAATTTAAATCTACTTATTTTGTGAAAATAATTTGTAATCCAAGAGTTGTTATTTCATAGTGTTACTATATTCTAATTTATAATCCATAATTCACATAGTGTAAGTTTCTTGATTAAATTAGATCGTGTGATTTTTCCCTTCATATTGAGGATTTTTCACATAAAAATCATGTTAGTCCTCTTGCATGACTTGTTAATTTGCATTAATTTACTTTTTTTTAAAACTTCTTCTTAATTATCTACTTTTATAGTCTAAAGTCTTTCAAGCATTCAATTGAGATGTAAAATGAGTAGCTTAAGATTAAATAGTCTGCCCAAACAAGTTCCTTTCCATTAATATTAATTCTCCATTACATAAAAAAAATAAAAATAAAAATTTTGATGGACATCTTCGAAATCCAATATTTTTGCCCTTTAAGGGCCTCTATAATGAATGATGATTTGTACATATAAAGGGCATTGCTGCCTTCGGTGTCCATCCCAAGGTCCATTCCACTGCATTGTCCTCGAGATTTCACACTAGTCGAATCACGAGGGACATCAACGGTCTGGATCTTTGGACAGTAGTTTTTAAAGAATTTCGCCTCAGCCTGTGCAGTGGGTCCCACCACCTGACGTAACCAAAGTTCAACGGTGCTGATGCTGTAAGATGCTCAGATCCAAGTTGCCGCAAAACTTTTACGACGCAAACAAAAAGCCAGTAGCATCTGCAAACAAAAATTTGCAAATTGAAAATAAGCACGATAGTGTGGTGCAAAGCAGGACAAAAACTCCATGCAGTCGAGCATTTCTATCAACAATATGCATACACGTGTCCATTATTGAGATCAAATTACCTGAGAATGCATTGATGGCCACCAAAGAATAAGGAGATCATCCCACGTGTAAAGCAACCATCAGTTTTTGTTACTTTATTCTGACTTCATGGAGAAGCTTGTGGTAGGTTGGAAATCCCTTCTGGCAAGCGGAAACCTGCGCACATGGTTCAAGATATCCTCAGCAAAAGGTCCTAACTAAAGTGCGCATTACGCACTCTTAACCCTTTCTATAAATTAAAAAAATCGGCGACTCTCGCGCGATGTTTATCCGATTTATGTTGCTTCGGCGTGAGAAGCCGCGTCAAAAGCGGAATCTACGCGCCTTCCCCACGTTAAGCTATTCCAAGATCTTGAGATCAAAAACATATCTCTTTTCGGGTCCACCAGGACCCAATATGTCTGCCCCAACTGTCAAGTGGGAACAAAACAAAAAAAAAAAAAAAAAGAGTGCCACGTGGCGTTGGAAAACAATTCCTTGTTTGAAAAACGAAAATAGAATTATCAATCAAACGGTCCAAAACAAAAAAAAAAAAATTATTGTGTCCAACGTGGTTGGAACGAATCAACGACTACGATAGGAAGGCATTTCCTAATGTATATATTCGTAGCAAACCTGTATAGAATTATCAATCAAACGGTCCAAAAAAAAAAAAAAAAATTATTGTGTCCAACGTGGTTGGAACGAATCAACGACTACGATAGGAAGGCATTTCCTAATGTATAAAATCCAAATATGTTGGACTTTTCTAACCACAACCGAGTTGTTGAACCCATTTTTCATTACTAATAAATTTGTCAAGGATGAAAATAGATATTCAGACAATGTCCAATGTCGACACTAAAAAATCCTTAACCATTTTTCATATTGACAAAAACACCCCTATGTTTTTAGCTATTTTCCATCTGATTAACCAAGAGGGAAAGAAAAAGAGACTTTGAGTGCTTACAGCTTCAATGTCAATTTTGTAAATAAGCAATTTTCTTCTCTCTCTGCAACTGGTCCGATACGCAACGACGATATGACCGACAGCCAAAACCAGAGAGCTTAGAAACAAAGCTACTTCCATGGCTCGAAGATGCCCTTCTCCTCCTTTGTTGCTTGAATCACCACCAAATACATAAGAGGCCTTTAGAGAAACAAACACCAGAGACAACAAAGAACAGAACGTAGTAATACCCATGTAAGGTCCTCGAGAGAGTCTCGGTCCATCACAGAAACAATAAACACCTACAACAACAAGAAACAAAATCAACCCATATTAGTTTTTTCTTCTATTTTGATTTATAGAATTGGGTTGAAAATCAAAATTTGGGTTCTTTATTCTTACAGAAGATAATAGTCGATCTGATGATGGAGATAAGAGGTATATCGATGAGGGACAATCGAAAATCGTAGTTCTTGAGATGAGAACTGAGAGCCTCGATTGAAAGGGAGGAAGGAGGGAGAGAAGCTGAGAGAATAGCAGAAGGAAGAAGGGTATCGGTAATAACGAGTAGAACAGGAAGAGAGATTATGAGAAGAGAAGCTAACATGGTGAGCAAGAAGAATAGAGTCTTCAATCCTCTCAAAACCCTTCTAGATTTCTCATCTTTGAACAACCCCATCTCTCTCAAAAGTCTCATCTGGAGAATAGGACGAGAGAAATACAAAGTGAAGTTGTTTTGGAGATTGGGTTTGATTGTGAAGAAGAGGAGGAGAGAAATAGAGACAAAGAAGTTATTTTGGAGGTTGGGTTTGATTGATATGGGAAGGAAGATCAACAAAAGGAGGAAAATTTAAAAAGGGGAAGTTTAGAGAGAGAGAGAGGAGGGGGTATCGAGGAATGAAGTTGCAGGCCAAGGTTCGGTATTTTGACCAAATTCAAAGGCTCATTACTGAGAGGCGAAGAAAAAGACTTTTGACTTTTTTGAGTGACGACACGCGGAAGCCATCGGTCAAGTAGAGGCTTCTCTTTTGTTCTAACTTGATAGTGGGAAGATCTCCAAATCAACCGTAATTACCTAACTTTCACTTTTTACTTTTCACAAAATTTGAAAATCAATAATGAAATTAATCTTTAAATTACAAGATGGATTTATTATTATTATTTTTTTTATGGGGGCATAAAATGGGTCCGATTTTATATAAAATTGACTTATCCATAACGACATCCGAACAATAATTTAGGGGATTTGAACCCTTAGGGTAGATTCATCCTTATATCCGTCTAGATCCAAATGATATATTATTTTTAAAAATTATATTTTTATATTTTTGTAAATATTTTTTTTTATTATTTCAATATGATATGAATTCTTATAAAATAAAATAAATTATTATTGTAAAATGAAATGATATTGAAATTTAAAAATAAATATAGTGAAAAAAAGAATATTAAACAGTCTAGAATTATCCAACTCGATCGACCCGAATAAAATAATTATGTCGGATTGGATTCAAATATGATTTAATGAAAGCAAAATGGTTCAGATATGATTTAAGCTAATAGAGTCCGAGTTGGATTCAGATTAAAATTTTGAATCTAAATATAGATATACACGAATCCAACCCAAAATCAACTCATTTTAAGCCCTATAAGGGGCAAAACTATGCTTCTATATCCCTCATTGTAGAGGTGTAACATTTTTTTTATTCACAATCCTCGGGATGCATCATACATGTATTCCATAGGAATGTTAAGAGTCTGATCTTATTCGATGATTATTCCTTCATTGTCTCCCATATGTTGACATTGCTCCAATATTGATTTAGTGTACGCAAATATTTTTTCGACAATCAAATCAATTCAAAAGATTGTAGAGTAATTTAGTGTATGAATCGGAGAGTTCATATTCAATGACTTTCCATCATTGTGATATGTTGGAGAGTTGATTTTTAAGGTACTACGATGTTCTATGGTGCTTGTTTCTCATGACTCTCCACTTAGTCGAGCTACTATGCAATCATGAGCATAATGTGGTTGGACCTTTAGTGTTCGTGTCGTCGGTCAAACTACTCATTCCACGAGCAACTAGCTTGGTTATCTTACTTTGATGGCCATGTGCTTGTTCGAACTACAAGAGCCCTATTAGGACCTGGTCCAAGCTAGCTCGATGGATGGCTTTTGATAGTTCAATATTTTTACCAATTTTGACAATTTGAATAATCAATTGGGATAGCATATGGTTGCCATTAATTGATACCCACAACATGTATGACTTCTAGGTAAGTAATTAATATCTAATGAGTCATGATGAATGCATGCGGTTGGGTATGTGGCTGACATGGCAAGAGCACAGAACCATAGATCTTACCACGTTAGCTACGTATCAAAACCGAGTGCATTTATAATTATACATAGAATCTTAAGAAACGATGATGAATGATAGGATGTGCGAACAACTATCTGTACTCATTATTGTAGTCAGATTTTGGAGATTTCATAACCAGATTCAGAATTTAGTAATTAAGTTTATTGTGAGAATTAGAATGTCTTTGAGTAGAAAGAATAAATGGAGATATAATAGAAAATCTCTTATCTTTATTTATTTTTTGTATTTTAATTTAGTGGATTCAATGATAAAAATTCAAAATCAAAATCAAAAAACCACAATGATGGGATTTACAGATTTAGTGGCATGTTGTTCATTGTATTCCGCAAACTCATTCATTTTGTACTGATTCATGGTCGAGTGTACTAGGAATTATAGTAAAAAAAAAATTATAGTTTTTTTTTTTTTTTTTAAAGTCTCGTTTAAAACACATTCCGCATCTCTAAAAATTAAAACAAAAAACAAAAAAAACTGAAAAAACTTGACTTTTTCAACAAAAAAAAACATATTTTAATGTTCTTAACTCGACTTTTACATTTTTAACACATAATTTTAAAAAATAATCCACTTTTTGTAGTTCTATAATCAATTTTCACTGGGCTTATGATTGTTTGTGTTTTGATTCATTGTTTAATGTATGATTGATAATATGCTTAATGGTAATTTTTTTTTTCTTCAAAATAGTGTTATTTTGCTCAAAAGATAGATTGAAGGTTAGACCTTTTTTTATCCTCATCAATTATATAATTATGGATGGGTGGGTGGGTGGGTGGGATTTATCGTATTTAATAATATTGTTTGTACTAAAAAATATATTATAAATAAAAATAATATCAAATGTATTATACATTAGATTATGAATACATTTGTTTTCATAATTTTTAATATATATTATCATTTTTTTTTCTCGTTTCTTTCCGAGTGATTATGCTTGGAGCAAATTCAGTAACTTAAGTCTGACCTAAACCCAACTAATCGATGTATCCAAGGATAGATCTTTTATGGATAATAATACATTAGATTATGAATACATTTGTTTTCATAATTTTTAATATATAATATCGTTTCTTTTTTCTCGTTTCTTTCAGAGTGATTATGCTTGGAGCAAATTCAGTAACTTAAGTCTGACCTAAACCCAACTAATCGATGTATCCAAGGATAGATCTTTTATGGATAATAATACATTAGATTATGAATACATTTGTTTTCATAATTTTTAATATATATTATCGTTTTTTTTTTTTCTCGTTTCTTTCCGAGTGATTATACTTGGAGCAAATTCAGTAACTTAAGTCTGACCTAAACCCAACTAATCGATGTATCCAAGGATAGATCTTTTATGGATATACTTTTACAAAAAGTAATTAATTAGATGAATTTGTTTTTTAATTCTTGTGATGTACTTCTTCTTGTACCAATAACAATGTATAATTAAAAATCCATAAAATATTATTCTTAGTTTTGGTCAAACACTCAACATCGATTAAAACAGTGATACATTGTGAGATTATTTGAAGCCGCCCTTGGCCGGAATAATAACAAGCAAGAAAAAATGTCTCTCATGTGATGCCTCTGTATCCAAGGAACTGTGCGATTATCTAAATCTTTTTAGATAAATTTTGCTTTTTATATTATATATTATATATTTGTTACACAACCTCCATTTTACTTCTGAGTTATGCTTCTCTTCAGGATCAATGATGAGATACATTGACTATCTCTATCATCATCATCCAAGGCAAGTTTGATGTTTGGATGATTTAATTTTAATTCATTTTTTTATATATAGATATAATATAATATAAGTTTAAAAGATCAATTTGTTAATTAGGATTGGATGATAATCAAAATAAGCCCACTGGACATTCACATGGCTATGACTTACGAAAGAATTCATTAGAGATTAATTCGAGTATGATAGGGACTATACATTTTGACTAAAAAGACGAAGAATGGCAAAATACGTAGGAGGATAGTTTGGGTGTAGTTCATGCTTTACACTTTAAAAATAAACTTTACTTTTATTCTTTTTTATACAATTTTTCCAAAAAAAATTACTTGTCTACTTCATAAATCCTCTCTCTTAAGAAGACAACGAGATTTTGCATCTTCTCGAGAGGACTTCGCATCTCCTCAAGAGAGGGTAAGTATAGAGGATAATAACAATGTGTTATTCAAACCGTACATGTGTCCAAATCGGTCAAGTGGTATGGTATGTATGCCAATACATTCAACACTGCCCGGCAACAGGCAGATCAGGCCAGATCTCCACTAATGTTGTCCTGTCCTACCAGCCAAGCTAGACGTCTCTTCCTTAATCTGTCATACTACTAGACAAGGTCGGATGTATTGGCATACACACTATACCACTTAACTGACTTAGACACATGTATGATTTGAATAACACACCATTATTATTCTCTACACTATCCATAGTAAGTAATTTGCATTCAAAACCACTAAATTCAATTACCCAAAAAGAACCTAATCAACTTCGAAATGCTCCAATCTAACAGCTACCTTGCCTTTCTGACACTAGTATCCCTAAAATTAACTAACATTAAAAAAAATTATTAAATGCGATGCAATGACACAAGCAGGGGAGGAGCCAGGATTTTGCCTTCGTGCAGGCAAACAAAAAAAATTGTGGGGACAATAGCTCATAAATTCTTTTGAAAGTTCTTGTGGGAGCAACTACGACTAAAAATTATTTTGTGGAAAAAAAAAATTAGGGGGCAACTGCTCATGAATTCTTATAGAATCTGAAAATTCTTGGGGTTTTGGATGAGAGGGTGGGCACTGTAAATCCACCCCTGGAGGGACCACCTCTAACATGTAAATAAAAAAAATTAGGCCAATTGCAACCATCCAATATGTAGACTACCTTAACTGTTAGGAAGCAAAATTTTCACTTTGACCATCAAAAATAAAAAAGTCAATCCTTACAAAGGTCTATGAGCAAGGACCTGACATCATTTAACCCAATCTACAGTTTATAAGACTCGGACCATATTTGAACATACTGAATGCCTGCACTAAAAGTAATTTTGTTGATGAATAAAAAAAAGTCTAGATTACAATAGAGGTAATTAGCCAACCTAGCGTCGTCTCAAATCCGTCTCTAACACAAGCTACTATCATAGCCACTCCTTAATTTATAGAATAAAGCAACCAACCATGAAATAATACAATTAGAAAGAGAAGAGAAGTTAAAAGAGAGAAAATAGAAACAAATACCCCCAAAAGCTGCCGACGAAAGCAGCAGCAGCACTCACCACACCACGCTAACTGAAGTTGACAATATACATTAAGATGGAAACAGCTTTCTTTTCTTTGACTTCGATATAGAATTAGGCTATACACATCCCAATCTAAAAACCGCTTTGAAGTGATAAGCTTCGAGAATTCTGAAGACCATGCCCAGCCACGAATCTCTTCTGCAAATCATGTAATTTAGGTCGAAAGCTGGAACCTGCCACTGGGTTTTCTCTTTCTCCATCCCTGCACAAGATTCCCATTTAATAATAGTGGGTAGGTTGCATGAATTTTTACCACAGGGGTCAGAATCTTACAAAGGCCACATAGTAAAGAAACGTGAGCCCCGCCAGAACGACAAAAGCAATTTGGAACACATTATACCTGTAAAATCAAAACCAATCAAGTCAATAAAACATACATGTCTAACAAAGATTCATGGAGCAGAGAAGCCCGTAGTAACTGACTTGTAAAGATATTTAATTCCACGGAGAGACTGCAACGTGTGACCAAATATTTCCTGAGCGGCAGTTGCTTGAGCGTAGTAACCAAATGCGGAGGCACAGAACTGAATCACACTGCATTAGAAAAGGACAAAGAATGATTACCAACAAAAAAATTAAATAAGGGTTTGTGTCAATTGAAGAAAAATATTAAAACAAATAGATTCTTGGAAATACAAAATCTTCACAAAATGATTGCCTCCTTTCACCCTTTTCCTCACAAAAGCCAACTGTATTATCCGGAGGAGCCAATAGTTCCATTCATGTCTATGTCTTCCACCAATATCTGTCGTCATAAACTAATACTTGACAATGCAGCTCAATTCAATAAGCTTGCAAATTATAATCATCATGAAGCCTTGTCTCAAAAATTTGAGGTTAGCAGAATGAATGTGGTCCCTTCATTCAATTACACCTAAAGCCATGTCTTCTATTAATTCAAGCAAGTTCATATTCGCTCTCGCTACCTCAATTTCAAGTTCTTTAGGTTTCCTCTCACTTTTTCAAAACCTTGAACTTGAATGTTCCTTCTAACTACGGCTGTAATCAACCATTGTTGCACATGACCGATTTTCCTTTAGTTTACCTATTGTATTAGGTCTACTACAATTTCATAAATGCGTTCATTTCTAATTGTATCTTCCTTAGTCTTTCCACTCATTATCCCCAATTCTGCTACACAATCTATAAATATATTGTTTATTGATTACCCAACAATCAGCTCCACAAAGCCAAGTTCTTTTGGATTGCTCCATCAATACAGATCAAACTGGACCCGCAAGATCATTTAACATTTGAGTACGCAAGCTAGATGGTTTCCATTTGACCAATTATTTCCTCTAAATTACAACTGTTAGCTTTCCAGATAAGTGCCACGTTTACCAAAAAAATTAGACAGACAACTATTGCACCAAGGGTCTCTCTGTGAACTCCAATGAAGAGTTTAAAAGATCAAATGTGCAGACCTGATGGAACAAAGTAGAATAAGTCCCACATTGAAAAGAAAAGAGTTCATCAGAGTGGCTCCCCACCTGAAACCAAATAAGTAAAACAAACATAAAAAATTAAAAAAAGAAGTCAGCATATCATCACTGATAAGGAAAATTTGGATTAAGCTAACAAAGCAGGGTTTATTACTTCATAGGATGGATGGTTATGAAACTCAAACCAAGCATCATCGCCCCTGCAATCACTGCAATCAGAAGGTAGAAGCAGAAAAAGGCAAATGCTGCTGTACCTAGAAGACCTGGTTAAGTAAAATAATTAAATATGTCAGATCAAGAAGCCACTAAAGAGAGGGAAAAATGGTGATGAACAAGATTTCCTCATTACGTACCCCAGATATCATCCAGTTTGATAAAAACCTCATTTAGGAAAGGGGAAAGAGGGGGATCAATCAACAAATAGATAACAATGTGTGCAACCCAAGCCACTGAAACAATCAACCTGGAGAGCAAATAGTTGTGTCAAACTTGTCAAATTCCTTGGCAAAACAGTATAAGAAAGCATTAAATGAGAATTTCAAATGAACTTTAGGAAATATGAGAATTAATTAGGTACATTATAGTGGAACAACATAAGAGAAAACAAAGGAAATGCGGAAAGGATGTATCATGTTCACTAGAAACAGAGATGCTGCTACTGGAGACATTAGTTTACTTTCTCACTTCCTACTGTGCTATTAGTTATTTCTTGTGTGATTTAGACATACACCTCCAGTTTTGGTGAATATATGAGATACACCACTTTCATTTTGAAGCTGATGACATACCTCCCTTGACCTCAGTCTTCTTTGAGAGACAAATAGAAAATGACCTGAAGCCCTCCCAAACCCATCATCTTCTCTGGTAAAAGAAAAAATTCACCCACAGGTTAAACGTCAAGATTTTGGGATGTTGAAAACGATGGATTTTTTTTAGGTAGAAAAAAGTTGTTTTAGACAAGAGGTTGAAGACGATGGATTGAAAGCAACTGGAAAAGATCACCCTACAGATTAAGAAATTTGAAGATGATGGGATTTCGAAAATCAAAGGGTTTTTTTTTTTTTTTTTCTACTCAGAGGGGTATGTTTAAATCACTCTATTTGCTTTACTCCTAACAAACTACTCTTTTGTTTTGTCACAAACAATTCTGAAATGTTACATCTTAATAAGTCTTACAGTGAAAAAAAAATGCAATGGTAGGAGTTTCATTGCCTTTCTATAATAACACCCCCCCCCCCCCCCCAAATCCCCAATAAATTAAAAAAAAAAAAAAAACAAGCAAACAAAAAGAAGGTCCTTAGCTTTAAACGCCAAAAGAAAAAAGAAGTGCTTAGCTAAAAGTACTAAATGCAATATCCTAGTCCACGATTTCAGGGAACAAGGCTGCATACCTTATCAGTGTCTGAATCGGTACCTGTAGCTTTGCAACTTAGGTTACTAAAACCTTTGGGCATCCAGTGAGTGGCTTTGGACACTGACTCCAACAACATACAAGATTAAGGCACCTAGAGACTTCAATTGCTTAGCATGCCTAAGCATTTAACAACTAAGTGCAAGCAGCCAAAAACCTAACACAGTTGTCTTGGCAAATGGGGGTCTTAGACTCACCAATAATATTAGTTTTGCAATTTGCACTATAGGAACCATGCCAGTAACTATACCATAAATCAATGTCTACCATTCCAAATGAAAATGATAATCTACCACCACTCTAACAACTACTGGTCCCATTCACGCCCAGAGTTTGCTCAAATAACCAATCATCAGCGAATCTTCAAAATGTACAAATGTGCCCATTATCCCTTTGCAAATCAATGAAGATACAACAAAATTCCATATAAAGCACTAGAGGTTCTTTATTGTATTATGCTTCCTCACAATTTCAACCAGTAGTTCCAGCCAAAATTATTTTATATAAAAAAGTTGAACAATAAAGAAATAATTAACAATTATAATATAAATTAAGGAATAAAAACAATGATGTTTGTTGAGCAAGCACTTACCCTAGAACGCCCAAGATAAGTTTTGCCAAGTAGCCAATAACAGTTAAAGCCCACGCAGTCTCTGCCTGGATAAAGGAGGCAGAAAAATGAGAAGTGAAAAAATTCACTAATGGTCATTGTAAAAGTACTTATGAGGTCAACATGTCAATATAGCACATCTATCACCTTTTCTCCTTGAGGATACATCTCTTCTAAGGCCTTGACATCCTCTTCCAATAGAAGCAATTCCTGCAAGGTCATGCCAACAAATTCCCCTTATCAAGAATCCAAGGAACTCATGCCTATCAAAAGTGTAATTCGTCAAATATTTAGTGGAAAAAACCAAAGATATACCTTTTCAACTGCTTTTACATTTTTACGCCATTTTCTCCCCTTAGAACCACTCCTCTCTTCCTGATGAAGTGCATCAGCAGCTTTCTTCAATTCTTTTGCTTTTTTCCCCAGTTCAGTTGCTTCCTACAAGATATTGAAAACAATTCTACACAAATAATCATTATATGTTTACATGCAATATCCAAAATGAATTGCATGGAATATATAATCATCTAACATGCTGGGTAATGAAAGAAGCACCTTGATATACTGTGAACGAGTGATGACAGCCTTCGGACGCCTAATAAACGAAAAAATAAGTCCCAAAGGAAGGCAAGCAATGCCAACGCCACCAAATATCTGCATGGAAAATTGTGAATTAGTAAGTAATAAGTGAAGTACATAGAAAAAATTGCATAATTGATTATTATGTCCCTAACTCTCCCTACACATAATATTACCCAGCATTGCTATGGGTCTCAAGGAACAACAATGCCTTTTCCCAAAGATTTGGGATCGGCTAAACAAATCGCCTTCCACCATTCCAATGGATCTCAGCAATAAAAATGATTCTATAACAAAGACATAAAATAACAGTATGCCACTCTCCTAAACTTACATTTACATCCCAGGTATTATGCCAAAGATAAGGAGTATTACAAAGAAGTTTAAAGTTTCACAAAAAATGACATACAGAGAAAAGCACTGATCCAACAATAGTAGCAAGAGCGACAACATATTCTGGAAAGGTAGTGCGCATGGTCCAAGTCGTTTCTGATGAAGCATTTGCTGAGTATGCAGAGCACTGAAAAAAGTAAAAGAATTCAGGTTGGGCATTCCAAATTTTTCATCAAGGTCAACCGTGCCATACCAAAAAAAAAAAGTTATGGGAAGACAAAAAAATGTTCTAAAAAAAAGTGCAATTAGTAGCACTCTCAAGATATCAAAATTAAAAGGGATTGGTGAAACCTAGAGAACCTGAACAATGGTAAAAAAGACTAGAACCTGATGAAAGGATGAGCCAATACATGGTTGATTACTTGAGAATTCCGTCCAGGTACTTGGGAAGGTTGTTGTGGGTGAAGAAAGGTGCCTAACTGTGAAGTCCACCTTCCCTATTAGGCCTAATACCATAAAAGATGGGGGAAATTGTGAGACAAAGATCAAATATACAAGAAAAAATACATAAAATATGCCTTCAAAGATTGAAATATCCAAGAAATTAAATAATTTATGCTCCAACTGAAAGCTCATCAAAGAAATATTCATCTCTTTCTTTTTGCAGTATCAGGATATATAATAAAAGACTAAAAAATATAAAATAAAAAGCAAGAAGGAAAGGAAGGGAAAATAAACAAGCAGTTTTTCTCTATATATAATGCATGAAGGGAAGCAAAGTCCAAAATAAGTAGCACAACTAAACTTTTGCATATTTCAATTTTCACAATGCAACACCTTTTGAAAACAAGCACTTGGTTAAATCTACTAGTAATATATATTTTTTTCTTTTCTATTGATTATTACTAATGAAATTTGTTTTAACCATATTCACAAAACCCTAATTTTCAAACCCGCTGCTAGCAATAAATAAATAAAAATCTGCGCTATAACATAAACTAGGTATTGTACTAGAAAAACATTAGAACAATTCATACTCAATTTCTAGTAAAACCACTTCATTTAAGTTTTTGTTAGATTTCTGCCTCCCAACATCAATTTTAATTATTACAGTCAACGTTCTCATTCAAATTATTTCTGTTGAAAGTATGTTATTGACCTGATTATGTTTGATCCATGGATTCAAGTTCAATGCATCTTAGGTAAAATATTTAAACATAAAGACATGTTCTTTAGTTGATAAGATTGTCAAAACACCCGAAATTTACTCTTACACCGTAACATAGCAAATTCTATATCATTAAAAACAGAACAACAACAAATTGCATAAACTAACCGTATAAAATGCCAAGCAGGAGACCACAAACAATGGCTGTGGCCCCAACCCACATCAACGCGCTTGTAATCCGTTTCCCTACGCTCCTGCTCACACACATCATCACCATCAACAAAAATAAACATTAAACCTTGAATTCCTCCATCACCAAATAAAAAATCAATGAATCTCAAAACCCTAGAAACCCACTTGTCCTGGTCCCCTTCGTAGTAGAACATTGCAAATGGAATAACAAAGAACACGAGAATTGCATCAACAATGTAGATTGCGAGCCAGAGATCCTTCATTGGTAAGGTGAGATTACAAGCACCATTGTAAATTGCGTGACGACAGGCCTGTCGATTCGCCACATCTGCTGGAAGCATTAAGATGGAAATGGCGGCAATCGAGAGACCAAGAACGACTACGAATTTAGGGAAGTAGGCCTGGTTCGCGTCGTCTGGGTGTTGGTAATTGATAAGGAGATAGATGTTGAAGAAGAAAACCAGAACACATACAACTATTGCAACGATCACTAGGGCAAGATTGAAATCTCCCATTGTTATTTGAGCTTTTTTGTTCTAATCGAATCGAGCGATCGAACCAGAGATGTCGATTTTGTTGTTGTTCTTCAATAGAGGAGAAATCGAAGGAGAGGACTCGGCATCTGATCTGAACTGGAAGATTTGAAAACAGAGAGAAACAGAGGGGAAAGGGATTTCTGTCAGCTGAATCGTGTACGCGTTGGACCTGTGAGTTGTGAGAGGTAAAATACTATATTGCGTTGTTTTTAAACTCGTCCGAGACCGATACGTATCGCCCGAGTTAAATCGGTATCAGAGCTGAACGAGACCAACTCACAAAGTCATTTTTGTGATCAAGTTTTACACTTCAATTTTTCAAGTTATCTCACGAGACGTCTCAAATGTATTGGAAAACTTGTTCGAGATGACTCGGTATCGAGCTGAACGAGACGAGACGCGATACCGAGTTTAAAAACCATGCTATATTGTCCTCAGAATTTCGAGCTGACTACCAAATGATTCCTTTTGGTTGTTTGTGTAACTTCCCTTCAACACGAAAACGGTTGGACTTTGTACAACCTATCCAGGCGAAGGGAATAGGTATTTCCTTGGCACGAGTGACAACTCATGAGAGTCACTGCAAAAGAATCGAGTCCTGGCCTTTTGAGCCCATCGAGTCCAATCCCCAAATTGTTCTATGTAGAGCGCGGATCGTATGCCCCCACGAAAGATTACCCCAATACACATAAACTGTGATCTAAGGAAAATTTTTAAAGAAGATATTTTAGGCCTTAACTTTTTGGATTATGGCTTATGTGGTATGTATTGGGATATGGGAGGAGGGTTTTAATCCTTCAAGTGGGTGCATGCAATTCGGACTCTTTCATATAGGTCGAGTCCGACACTCTTTGTAAAATGACACATGCTTCTTCTTTTTTTTCATGACCCCATTTTTATAGTGTAATGATTTTCTAACACCCGTCTCTAACAGACACATCCATCATAAAACCATAATCATGTGGAGGGATAAAATCGTCTCCCATCCAAATCGTTCATCTTCACTATCAACACACATCCCAAGATGGGCACATGACATCATTTGAAGAAGACTTTATCTTATTAAGGAAGAATTTCAATTTAAGATGATTCTTTTTCTTTTTATGTAATTATTAATTTGAATAAGGGGTAATATGATCAATTATAACTTAATTAAGGTTATGACTCTTTTAAGATTTTTCTATTTAAAGACTTTGAGGCCATGGTAGAAAGGAGAAGAAAAAAGAAAAAAATGGAGATGAGGTGAGGAAGTCATGTAAACGTGAGATTTATAATGAAACGATTTCTCGAGCCTGTAAACGTAGGCACGTTTGTCGAAACATGTAAAAAATCATTGTCTTCTCTATCTTTCCATGTTATTTCTATTATTATTGTCGATTTGTAAATTTAATGATGAAATTATGATCGAGGTCGATTTATCACAAAATCGACCTTTACAGATTATTTTGCTTTGAGGTATGCCTAATCACAAATATTTTTCTTGTGTATCTTGAAGCAAATGATCTATGATTCTGTAATGGGGGCAGAGGGGGGGTGTGTGTCAAAGGAGGGCGTCATATTGTCACGACTCTTTTTTATAATATATGATATACATCCTTGGAGATATCACATGTAATTTAAACGACAAGGTTTTAGAAAATTTGAAGCTAGATGGGGACTCAAAAGGTTTTTTTTTTTTGGGCATAGGTTCAAGTACTTATCTAATATCATGTATCTTCAACTTAAGCATGACGCTTTCTAGAAATATTGTCGAGTTCAATTGGTATATATGCAAAAACTTTCAACCTTCTATTTTAAAACGGAGTAAATCAAAGGATGACAAGTCCTTTGATTTTACAATTAGTATTTGAAAAGTCCATAAAACTTTCTCCAATGATTCAGGTTCATACTTCATTGAAACTACCGTACATACATACATGTCATTGAAGTGTGACATGGGAGGGGCTTTTCATTTTAGCTATAAATGAAAAGTTGTTAGGTCCATTGTGTTGTAGTTGAGCTTGAAAAATATTTGCTTTTCAGAGTGATAGATTTGCAGTAGGACTATATTAAGGCTCCTCTAAAGTCAATAAAAGGCTTGCTAGCATATAGCAAGCCAGATTCCATTGATGCACACATTTTTTTGCATGTTTGTGGCTTGTATCAATGGCCCCCCACCCCTTTGTTTGTTTACATAGTTTCATGGGCATACCCACACCAATAAATCTTGTTTTTTTTTAATATCGTAAAGTTTGCCCACACCATTTTGAGATAGAGAGTAGTCCTTACAATCATACATAGGACTGCAACCTAGGCAGGTTGGTCGGAGCTCAACCTGGGCTCAACTCGATTGATGGGTGAGCCTGGGTTAGAATATTTCAACCCAGTTTTTATTTGAGTTGAGAGTACGAGCAACCTGACTTAACCTGAACCTAATGTTATTTACTAATATATAATTCTTTTTATATTAATTATAGATTTTTTATTTAACTTTTTTATTGCATCTTATTATGACTTGTGGATAATTAATTAATATTAATGTGAACTTTGGTTTAGAATAATTTCTCCAAATATTCTCTCAATAATGGATTTGAAGGTCGTATGCAATTTTATTTACTAATATTTTTGGTTTTGATGCATTTTTTAAAATAAAAAAATGCAAAATTTATTTGTTGACCAAAAGAAATTAGGGTTATTCAGCAAGTCCAACTTGACCAAATTGCCCAAAATTATCTGACTTAGGCTAACCTGAACTCAACCCAATTATAGAAAATCAAGCTCGGGTTGAGAGTTCTGCTACTTGGGTTGAGCTTGGATTTATCCTCCAATTCGCTCAGGTTGCAACCCTAGTAGTACTCGTACATTAATAAATCTTGGGGAAATGATAATTTGGGAGATCATGAACCATCACAAGAGATGAAAACTTTCTCAAACCAGTTTCCTAGTCTTTGCATCACCTCGTTTCCCCATAAGCTGTAACTCATCATTCCAAAGGAATCCATAACCTCTCAAAGTGCTCACCACTAGCTAAGAATGGGATTCCATCACAATGTTAAAGCAAGAATATGGAATTAATTTTATTCCTTCAAGTTGCGCGAGTTTCGATTTGACATTTGAATATATATCTCAGAATAAGTCAAAAAAAGATGCTAATAACATTCATCACGGTTTATTATGAGACCACAATGACGCTTTTTTACCAGGTTTGCCAACTGTTGATACGAGTGAAAAGCATCCATGGTTCTGTGCTCACCTCCACGTCAACGATATGGGATTCAATGTTAATGTTAATGTTACTCCAACACGACTCTTGGAAGATATCCATTTTGGTCTAAATAAATACCAAAAATTAATATTTGGTCCTTTTGATAATTTCAACAAAATACTAAACCATTTTCATAAAACATGATTCATATCGAAACTATCTTAATTCACCTCAAAACTTATCGCCTTCAATCTTCAAGATAAATGTTTTTGCTTTCATATTCAATCTCAAGATGCACATTTTGTCTTTTTTTTTTAATTTTTTAATTTTCTTCATAAGATTAGTTTTTAAAAACAATGTTAGCCAAACTATATTTTGAATTTTGGAAATCTGTTTTTAACAATCCATAACTAGAATCAAGAATCAATTTTACATTCAAATCAAACACACTGTAAATAACCAAGCCCATCTCTTGGCTCCTCGCAAGTCTTCTTTATTACAATGTCTTGAAGAACTGTTTTGATATGTAAGATATTTTAGTTCTAGTTTTGAATAAAATCTTTCTATATTTTCAATGAAAAAAGGAAAAAAATGTTTTGCCCCAGTAATTTTTTTTTATAAAAATAGAAAAAAATTTAAAAGCAGATTTTATTTTAGTCAGAAGGATTACCAAACGACCCCTAGTGTTGATTCACTTACAATACAAACTATTTTTAATCGTTTTGAAACTATAATCGGAATCGGAATCGGAATCGGAATCAGAGTCTGATTCCAATGGCCCATGCTTTCAAGGAATCATGTGGTGCGTGTGGGGGAGGCGTTGCACGTGCCACAAGATTATTCGAGTGATCTGAAAATGCCACGTGTTCTAAAAGTGACCCGTACATGGATCAACCGTTATTGGTGATTTTAACCGTTTTATTATGACGTTTAAATTAAAAGAATCTGCCTACGTGGCATTAGCCATGTCGACGACATCGTATCTATTTGCGAAGCAAGACGTGTATGCTAGGCGGCTCTGATCTACTCCGACTTTTATTATAATTGAGACTTAAATGCTACTCAAAGCTAAAGAAACTCCCTATTGGAGGACCACGAGAAGATGTTAGTTATTTTAGATAAAATCCATCTCTCCTCCTCCACTTTTTCTGAAATTTCTTTTTCAGCCTACATTGTATGGCAAATTAGGTTTTCAACGAACTCGAACTATCGCGACCCACAAATCGAATCCGATCCCTGAACCTCTGCAACTCATAAATTTTGTTGTTCAATTTGTGGTTGTGGATCGGGATTCGAGTTGAAGTCCTGTCGAAATTGTTGTTTTCTATTGTTTGATCTGCCAATTGAATCGAAATCTTGTTTTGGGTTGAGACGTTTCTGTGGAGGATGAAAAACGCGAGGACGAAGAAGAAGAAAACTAGGGTTCCTCGCCAAACCAAAGGAAATGTTAATGGAGATGTTGGTGGAAAGGAAGATAACGAGGAGCATAGAATCCTCAATTGTTTGGCTGAAACTTTCTCTTTGGCTTCTCTCGATGAAGTTACATCAGCTTATAGAGAGGCAGAAGGAGATGCAAATAAGTCTGCAGAGATTCTAGGATTCTTGATGGAGAACGTGAATGATCCCTCGACGAGTTCGAGTTCTTCGGAGAGGTTTTTCGATTCTAATGGAGACGATCCTTCAACAAGTTCGAGTTCCAGTTCTTCGGATAGGTTTTTCGAGTCTGATGTTCAGATGATGGGTCGTGCTAAGGGTTTTGGAGGAAATAAGCAAAAGAGGGTTGTTGCTTCAGCAGGAACGGTTTCCAATGTTTTGGGGAAGGATTATGTGAGGTCTACCCCATCTGATAGAGGTAAAAGATACAATTTTCCAAAGTGTAAGGGGCTTAGCAACGTACCTGCAAGCAACAAAGATGCTGAGAATTTTTTGTCGTCGATGCTTGGCGACGAGTGTGAGCTTAGCATGGATGTAGTCAGAGATGTATTCAGTAAGTTTCCTTTTCTTCTATGTCTTCCCCTCCCTACTTCACCTCAAGAGAGGTGAACAAGGGTCCTGAACCCAGGATGTAGGGAACTCTAATGTTTTAAACTTTTTATTTTTATTTTTTTGTTTGTTTTGTTTTCCTAACATCAAGAATTGTTTACATAATAAACAGTTGATGTGGACTATATTCAAACTTTGTTTTTATTTGATGTATTACGACTTAAGAGAGAATACGTTTAGCCGACCCCAAATTGTTTACATCATAAACAATTGATGCTGGGGTGTGCTTAGGGATTTGAAACCTCTATTGATTAAGTGGTCATTTGTTAATATCACGTCCATGACAAATTTCTATGCAAACAATGCCACCTTAGTTGGATGTGCAATCCCCAAAGCATTCTTATAGGAGAAGAATCATGAGCTGAACTACCCAAATGGATGTAGAAGGAATTTATTGATAACTTGCCCATAGTTAACTTCCCAGTTCTTTGGTCTTCCCTGAGAAGTGAGAATAAATCACATCAAATCTTTTTAATCTCCCCATGGCCCTCTCAATATCCAATAGTTGAGATTTATGCATATCTTGATAACACATATCTTGGAGATACTTATCCCGAGGATAAACCATTGGATTTTGTGTTTAGATGGTTAGGATCATGTGTTTTTCCTTGAGTCATTCTTCATGAGTCAAGAGATCCTGACCCTATATATATATAAGATAAGATGAATTTGAATTGTACCGTAGATAATCTGAATTTTTTTCGGCAGCTAACGTTGGCTGCCGAATGCGACCCTATATATATAATTTATTATTGACTAAGTAGGTTCTTCTATATATAAGATAAGATGAATTTGAATTGTACCGTAGATAATCTGATTTTTTTTTCTTTACAGGTCATTGTGGATATGATGTTGAAAAGGTATAAAAACATTCTTACTGGTTCCATGTCATTTGTCTACTAACCATGAACTGTAAGGATTTATTGCTTGGAAGCTGACTACTAATAAAAGGAACAAGTAAACCATAGTTACCCTTTTTGTGGTTGGTTCCATCGACAGTCATAATTCACTACATGCTCAAGGGAATTTTTTAAAAAAGAAGCAGCTCAAACCATTAATTATTTTCTTCCAATTGCGGGAATAGTTTGAGCCAGGGTTAACTGATTCGTTGAATAAAGATATGAGATTTGGCAGTCCCAAGTTGGACCACCTTTTGTAACTCGAGATCGGCTCAAGTTTGACATTAATTTGGTCTGACTTGGACCTAAATTGATATTGACTTGGTGCTTACTCGGATTTTGACTTGGCCTTGGGGATCACATGGGATTGTTCAAATAGGTTTAGTTGACTAGAGATTGGAGCCAGGCAATCTGGACCTGTAAGGCTGTAATCAATAGAATCTTTGGATCCATTGGCCATGATATTACTGACCATTTGCCAACATAAACTGACTGAGTAAATCACAAAGCTTGAGTTACTTACATTATAAAACTTAAAAATGAACCCACAAAATAGTGGTGGGGGGATAATTCCTTGCAATGGCTTATAGATTGCTCACAATAGTTTTTTGTACTTTGGCCCAAGATGGGCACTTAGTAGAACTCATTCAAGGCTTGAAAAAGGTCTTTATCGATGATCCTTTTGCCTGTATGCTGCTGCCTACTTAAAGAGTTGGCATTTTCTTAGTAAAGTTTATACTTTTTCAGGCCTTGGATGCATTACTTGATTTGTCAGCCTCATGCGGCCTGTTCAAGGATGGAGGAACTGGTAATTATATCGAAAATTGTAAGCAAGATTCAAGAAGATTAGTTGAATGCAATGACAGTATAGATGGTACTGTAGATAAATGCCAGGTAATGTCTTGATCCTTTATATTTGAATTTTATTTATTTTCTTTTGAATATTTTTGATCAGTGAGTGTTAAGATCGATGAAGTCGTTAAGATCAAGTGTTTCAAAAAGCAGAATTCTGTTGTAAACAAGATTCAAGAAGATCTATTACGTTCACTAGCCTCCAGGACTTCACTTTATGCCCTTGGACCAAGAGATTGATCATAGGGGGAGATTACTATGATTACAAGTTTACAACAATGGGGACATGGAGAGTAAATACAAACAATAAAATGAAGTCCTTGGAGGCTAGTGAATGCAATAAGCTTCACAAAGAATGCCCTCATCGGCTCATGATTGCACCAATCTCAATATTTTGATCATTAACTGAATAAGCTTTACAAAAAATGTTAAGTGAATGATCTGCTCCTTTTTGTACTTATTCTTGATGTTGAAAATATTTGCAACAGTTACCAGATAGGATGTCAGATTCAGCATTTTATTTATCTGAAGAACTTCAGCAAATCCTGCAGCAGTCTTCAGGTTATGATTGCAGGTAATTAATTCTGACCTTGGCAATGAAAAATTATTTGAAGTAAAGCACAGATGTGTTTAGTTCTGCCTATTCGAATAACCAGAAACAAGTTTTTTATTTTTATTTTTCTTGAATGGGGGGACATGATTTGTCCAGCCTACCCCAAATATTTGGGACAAGGCTTTGGTGGTGATGATTATGAAAATTCAGATGCCTCCACTTTAACCCATATTATTAACCAGTAATGAGCTTTTTTATTTTTATGGCCAGCTAAGCTATGTGGACCTTTGGATGCGATCTCATTCTAATTTGAGCTGATCGGGTTTTCTTCTAGGTTCCAGGGCCTTTTGTCATTAAAAAGAGAATAATTTATAACCCAAGACAATTTTTATCTTATTAGAGTGTATTCTTTAGTAGATATATCATATTTGATAGTCAAGACAGAATAAGCCTCAGAAATTCAGTAGAAAGTATGCATGATGTGTGTTGGTGTTCTTGCACCCATGTCAAAATTTTATTTGGAATCAGAGAATTCTAAATGGCCTTCATGAGATGAGTTCATTTACTGGTTTATGTGACCTTTTAGGCATCAGCCTTCCAGTTGTTTCCTGGAGCACATACACAAACTGGAACTGTTTATGTACAATTGGTCCAGAACAATTACCTATTTGTTACAATAAGTATTAATGTTTAGTTGAGTTTATTTATATGAAATGTTGGTCTATTCGCAGTATTAGTTTGGTTACATTGTGTATCTTACAGATAAATTGGGTGTAAATCTATTCTGTATTATTTTGGATTTTCTGTTGATCTGTTTCATGGATTCGATATATTTCATGTCAACTGTAACGCCTCATAAAAAGTCTTCTGGGCTTTTGTGCAGGTGAACACATACTTGTGTTCTTATTTTGATGATCATATTCTGTATTGTTTCAGGAATTATCTTGATGTTCTTGTTGGTTCTAAGAAACATTCTCCATCCTGGCCAGAAATTCCAGGACCAGGTCTACCACAAAAGATGTTGGAATCTTTGTTCAATTTCCCAAAAAGATCTGAAAATGAACCTAACAGTAAGAACTGGAAGAATGTAGTAAGGAAAATGGAGTCATTTGGACTAGGATCGGCTATCCGTCCTGCTAGTGCTAAAGAAGTTCAAAAGAATACTGACTATGGTATGTCATTTTACCCCATTAAGTTTTCTTAGAACTTGCATCTTCTGGTATCTAATTACAATATGAGTTCTACAAAGATTTCTCGACTTGATTCTCTAGCAGGAGTTCTGCAATTGAGCTCTTTAGTTTTTATAGGCGCTACGACCTTGAAAACTACTGGATGTTTATCTGATTTTCTTCAACTTATTTCGTACATATTCGAGATGTCTATGGAATGTAGTTTTCCTGGAAATTCTCACATTGGATATTGTGAAGAACCTTGTGACATCATCCCGTAATTCCTAAATGAGAATGACAAAGTGGCCTACTCTGAGTATTATAAAGCTTGAGTGATCCATCTCTGTTGTAGCTCCTCACTGTATTTTCTTCTCCCTCTACACTTTATCCTATTATCCTCCACAAAACAACAAACATAAATAGAAAAGAAAGCATCTTTACAGCTATTCTGGATTTCATATTTACTGAAAACATCATTATTATCATTTTGAAACAACTACTTAACAGTTATTTTCTCTTCTCTTATAAATCATAGTTGAAGGAGAAGAATATCATGTGTTTAGGAAGACTGCAATGGAGAACTGGGATACAATGAAATCCTACTATAAAAAAGTAAGGAAGTTTTCTTTTAACACTTTACGTTTGGTGGTGTATTTTTGCTGACTGAAAGAGGAAATTTAAATCCTTCTCCAGGCTGCAACAGCATATTCGAGGGGAGAGAGGGGGCATGCTGCTCATCTTTCAGAACAGGTACACAGCCTATGTAGAAAACATGAAACACACAGCTCACTGTCATCAATGTTGTGAGCCCATCACAATTTTTTTGTTGTCTAGAATTATTGCAGACCAGAAACCATACCAATTGGATGATCATAGAGCATCTTCCCAAGAGGATATAACTGAGATCTCCAAGTCTTTGTTGGAAAAACGACGCAATACAACTCATAAATTGTCCAATTGGTGTTCTGTTCCTCTGTTGCTCATAACAGAGCGGTTCATTTAGGTCTTAAAATGGGTCAGATTTTATCCGAAATCCGAGTGATCCGAATCCGAATTTAGCAGGTTTGGTTCCTTCAAGTATATCCAAATTAAAAAAATGGGTCAGATATGGGTTGATGTCCATTGACCCGAGTTGGACGTAGGTCGGATACGGATCCATCCCTATATCCGCCTAGATCTGAATGATATATTACTTTGTCAATTATATTTTATAATTTGCAGGGTATTTTTTCACAACCTGTTAGTGTTGGGCATAGTGGCTAAGGCCTCCCTCCATAAAGGAAGAGGTCTTGAGTTCAAGTCACACTTTAGTGATTTTTATTTAAATAACCTTGAATGGTTTGGAATTATCGGACCTGACTGACCTGAATTAATTAATTTGGTCGGGTCAGATCCAAATATGGGTTTGATAAAATAAAATGGTTCGGATATGGTTTTAGCTAGTAGGATCCAATTCGGATCGGATATGGATCCGAATAAAAAGTCCGATATGGATATACTCATATCCAGCCCGAACCCAACCCCTTTCAAGCATTCATGGCTCTGTGCAATGGAAGGAATTAAACATGTTTACAGCATAGGATAGTTTACTCTGGACAAGTTTGTGTCATGGGCATGTATCACTTTCTCTATAGGTAATTAACTGGATTGCTATGTTGCATTTGATTAGGGAAGAGTTCACAATAAAATCGCTCGAGAGGCCGATGAAAAAGCCAGCCAGGAGATATTTGAAGCTAGGTTGATCTCTTCAAAATTAATTAAAACTAATTAGGTTTCGTTTGTTTTTTTCTCCTCTCAATTTATTGGTATATTGTAAGATGTATGAATCAAGTTGAGTGACAAACCTGATTGTTTGTAGAAACAAGGGAATACAAAATATGGTGACGATTGATCTGCACGGGCAACATGTAAAACAAGCGATGAGGCTTTTGAAAGTACACCTCCTCCTATTTACAACGTACATACCTTGTAAGTTTCTAACATGATCCCATACCATCCCATTTTATTCCTTGGCATTAAAAAGCTAATATATTGTCTGTGTTGGGCTAAGTACTTTTTTCCCCCCATGCAGCTGTTCAATTTCTCAAGGTTATCACAGGATGTGGAAGCCATGGTGTTGGGAAGGGAAAACTGAAACATTCGGTATGCCCGGAATTGACCAATTGTATTTATTTTGCTCCTCTTATTGTGGGTTTTAGGAAAATCAAGGATCACAGTCCGAGATTATTGTTTTAGAATGTATGAAATTTTATTTAACATGGTAAACAGCCAGCCTTGGATTTATCTATTACTGCAAGTTTGACTTTCCACTTGTCACCGGCTTTCATATATGTTGCAGGTCATTGGCCTTGTAAAGAAGGCAGGCATCGAGTGGAGTGAAGAAAACCGAGGAACAGTGGTGCTCAAGCTAGATGGGCAAAGAGAGTTCACCTTTATGGATTCTGATGGCGAGTCTGATTAACTTGATCTCGGTGGATTACTGAACACATTATGCACATCTGCACCTGTCTTGGCTACTTCTGGGCCCCAAAGAGGAAAAAAAAGCCTGGACTGGTCCTAGGGTGGTGCTTCTTGATCTGTAATCCCCCCATGATCCTAATTTATGTTTTTTTTACTGCTGATTTTCTAACTCAATCTGACAGAATTACTCAAAAACTCTGATGTGGCATGTGCAAAAACCATATATTTTCCCCTTGGGATGTCCAGTTGTGTATCCCGAGGGAAAAATCTACGGTTCTTGCTCATGCCACGTTGAGTTTTTGAGTTATTCTGTCAGAGTTGAGTTAGAAAATCATTACACATTTTTTTTTTTTTAATGTTCTGTGACTCGATCAAATCTCCTTGTTTAGAAGTAGCTGGGGCAGGTCTGAATCCTAGCAGTCTGAATTATTGTTGTAACATTTTTTAGTTGTCAGTGTTAGGTCAAGCAGGATTGGTTGAACCCATGTCGTCCTAATTGTTCTATGGGTTTGAACCCATGTTTATGAAATGTAAGCATGTATATTAATGTTATGTGATTTATGAAATGTGTTTGCAGTAGTGAGATTTCAATAGATCACAATGCAGTGTTGAAGTAGGGTTGTCAATGTATTGGGGCCGGATTAGATCTTGGAACAATTTAATAAGGATTGGATTGGGTTCGGATCCATGTTACCCAATTTGTTGCTACTTGTCCGAACCGGTACGAAGTGAACTGATTTGTGGTACGGTTCCTACCGGGTTTGTAAAATCAAGCGAATCACGAACCCACCAGATTTTGCTTCAGTTCGGTGAACCAAAACATTTGATTCAGCAAACCAAAGCATAAGTTTGGCAAATCAAATAATCTTTTAATTTGGTCGGTAAATCAAACTAATTTATTATATTTTTTCATTGTTGATATTTAAAATTTGGATAATTTTATTAACGTATTTCTATTCAATTTGAAAATTTTTAACATTATAATTATACTTAAAACTTGTGTATTTGAATTATATATATATATGTACAAGCAAACCAAGCAGCGAACTGACCTAGGAAACCAAGAAACAAATTTTCTCCACCCACCCAATGAAACGGATTCACTCCAGAGTGGTAAACCATGAACCCGAATTCAAACTGAGTGAACCAGGTAACATAGGTTTGGATCATGGGCTTAGACCCATAGCTCAGTTGGTTGGACACATTGCAAAGCAACTTTGAGATTGTGGGTTCAAGTTCAACTTACCTATAAAAAACATTTGGATCTAATCCAAACAAAACTCACATGAAAAACATAATCCCAATAATTAGAGAAAACGGAATTGCTTTATTACTTTTCTCTCCATCTTTCCAAACACAGTTACAGTGGTATTTATTAAAAAAAAAAAAAAAATCTAGTTCTATTTTAATTGATGTACTTATCATAAATAGTAAAGTTTTAATTAATTCATAATACTTCTTAACTAGATTAAGAATCCTAAATACGTTAAAACTCTTTTCCACCACAAGTTCAAAATCATAATCGAATTAAAAATCCAACTTTGACTGTGATTTCAGAGGGATAAACGATGATTTCAACATGCTTTTGTAGGATAACCCTCTAAATCTTCTTTCTAACATCTTTGGAATTATCGAATTTCGAGTCTGTATGATAAAATTATGCCTAATTTACTATAGACTATCTATATAAATCCTCTTGGATCAAGATCATATCAAATTCAATATAACATATAACCCTCTCGAAAAGTCCTACTTGCAACAAGTAGAGTCAAGGGTCAATCAGGCCTTGGAAGCCACCCCAAGGAATACATTTCTTCCTGAGGAGCTTATCGAGGCTTGGCTTGCCACTAGGCAAAACCCCCTTGGGGTTTTGATATATAAATAAGCAAATTTTATATATTTAAACAAAATATATAATATCATTTACATACTTTCTAACAATTTATAAGATTGGTATGGAGTGTGGATTCTATCAGATTGATCCACAATTGATTCAAGACTCAGATGATCAGATCCATTGGTAGCCGTCGTTGTAAATTAGCTTCATCTCATCTAGCTTATGTGTTGGGAGTTGCTTGAAATAACCAAAATACCAATCTTAGTTAGAACTTGTATCTTGTTATGGATTTACTACTGTTAAGCTGTTGAATTTAGTCCCACATCCGGCACTCATTGCGTTGTCTCTCTCCTTATAAGCTCTTTGGTCTCTCTACATCAAATCTTATTATGGATCAAAGTGGGCCTCTCTCCTCTATGTCACCAGTTCATATCTTCATACACAGTGTCAAGGAAATGCTTCCACATCAGAAATTATTTTATATTTTTGCAGGCAAATCATTTTTCAGAAAAAATTGGTTTCCATAAAACTAATATGTTTACGATATATTTCTCTATTTTTTGAAAATTATTTCGGTCCTAACATTTTTTTCCTTGCGATTATCCTCAGCCTGAAAATTAGAAATCAACCAACTCTCCATCAGACATGTTCCCACGTTCAATCAAAGATGGGAAAAGTTTTCTATAATAATTCATTTTGGCTGAAATAGATTTTCCCAAAAGAGACTTTTTGGTCAGCAACGATGCACACGTTGAATTCATATTGGATCTTACAAATCTACCTCATTTGTGACTTTTAATCGTAACCTTCATTGGAAAGTTTGACATTTTAACGTGATTAGGTAGAAAATCCTTCAATCATCATGATTAAGCCAAAAACCTAACCAAATCATTCAGGGTTGTCAATTCTTTTAGATTAATTGAATTTTATTGATTTAGATTTCTATAAGTTTCGATTCTCAAATTAATAAAATCGAACCATAAAAAATCTTCTTGAACAGTCCCGATTCATGGTTTCTATTTAATTTTTATCAATTCTGATTCTCAATTAATTTAATTCTAAAAACTACAACATAAAAGAGATTTGGGATTTTCGATTCCATTTAAGTGGGTTCCCATTGACACCCCTAAATTCCTCGAACACATCTATGCTATGACAGCCAGGCGTTTCGTCTCCTCGAAAAGCTCTTATATTTCTTCTGAAGAGATGAAAAACACTTTCCTTACTAACCTAATAAGATTTCACATTAGCAATCCAACAACATAGCCTAGAGGATTTCATGAAAAATTCAATAAAAAATAAATAAATAAAATGTTTTTTAATTGGATGGCTACAAAACTCTCAAACTTTAACTTAAAATTAAACGGTGAAAAATAAGTTTTTCTTCGAAATTTGATTTTTCAAAGTTTATCGAATACTTTCCTCTACGTTCCTATGGAGCCAGATCTTGTTTTTAGATTATAAAAGGTGACTTCAATGACCCTTAGTAAGATTTGAAATCTTACCAAGTTAGTAAGGCTAGTCCAAATCTAAAGAGATTTCCCTTTGAGATTTGATATCTTATATGATGGTGTTATTGGAGGAGGACTTGGCCTTCAAATACACTAAAAAAAAATCTTCTCGCCAGCATTCGAGCAGAATTGCTTTTTATATCACTCGTCAAGAAACAAAAACAAAAAATAAAAATTCCAACCAACACCGCCATGGCGACTTGTTTATCTGTTTCTACAGCCCATAATTTCTCTGTTTTTGTCTGATTTGTCTCTCTCTCTCTCTCTCTAGAGAGAAAAACTATGACGAAGCGTGATTGTTCTTCTTTGGGTGCAGAATCAAGCATGGAAGACAAACACCAAAAGAATCTCCAACTTCAAAACCTAAACGAAAAAACCTACCTTCGCAAAGGAGATGCAAACGAAGACGAAGAGGTTGGAGAAGGAGATGTGGAGATATGGCAGACTTTGAGTAATAGTTTTCGTCAAGTTCAGAAGGTTTTGGATCAGAATCGAGTTTTGATCCAACAAGTTAATGAGAATCACCGATCAAAGCTACCCGATAATCTTGCCAAGAATGTTGCCCTAATTAAAGAGATTAACGGGAACATCTCTAGGGTTGTGTCGCTTTACTCTGAGCTTTCGACGGATTTCTCGAATGTCTTTGTTCAACTTCGTGGGATCAAGAACAGGGGGGAGAGTAGCGATTCCTGATTGGTCTTTCGAGTTTCGATCAATCAATCTCAGTAAATTCGATCCCTAAATTATGAATATTTTAATTGATTGAACTTATTAGTATTTATCAGTAATGATTTGGTACTTAATTGTGTCGGTCCTGTTGTCTAGATCGTATCGGTTCGTGTCAGAAATGAAGTAAGATTAGGTGTTTGTCGTTGTGGTGATGGTGGTGATGCTTATGTGATGTACTTATGTTTTGTTGTTGTGTTATAAGGATGATAACTGCTGGACTATCTTCTATCTTCGATTTCCCCGTGCGAACTTTATGAGGTATTTATGTTATGTTTTTTGCTCGATATTTCTGCTTTTTTGTGATTTATTGTTTGTGGGAATTTCTTGATTTTGAGATTCGATTCTGATGGTATAGTTTCGGAATTTGGATTGAGTTGCTGTTGATAGTTCCTGTGATCCTGAATAAAAAAACATAAACCCACAAGTACATATTTCTCAGTTACAATTTAGATTGAGTAGCTCAAATCAATCCTCTCTCTTCATGGGACCTTCAACATTGCCCTCTCTAGTGGGAGTTCTGTTGGGGTTTTCATGGTAGCTTCATTGAGACAATCATATAGATATACTTAAACAACCTTCTCATGCATCCAAGTCCAAACTCTCTGAAAATGTATAACAATGTGTTTCATGGTTTGCTTCCATGAATTGGGGCAACACCTTCTTTGATGACCACTATATACATGAACAGACTCCCCGTGTCTTCCTTGTTACAAAATTCTAGTTTGCAGTTTGAATTTTGGTTTGGGTTTTTTTTCTTTCTTTCTTTGGTCTTAGGCCTTCCACCAGATGTTATGTGGTGTTAATCAATCCTCTTCTATAGACATTCTGTCTTGGGGTATTATTGACATTTCTTTCAGAGGCTAATTTTAACAGATCATTCCTATTTTAGTGTCTGGGGGATATATTGAGTGGAATTCATGAATGGGTTAGTCGATATTTCTGATCTTGCTCTATCTGTGGACCCACATCCCTATTATAAACTTTTGGAGGACATTTTAGGTATCAGAGCAACTCTAGGGAGACTCGGAAAACTATCGAGTGTTGTGTTGGAATAAACCACATGTATGCTGTGTTAAATTAATAGAGTGGGTGCTGTCTTATATGATTGTACATCTTCTATACATTTAGGGGTTTACTGGCTCGACAGTGCATCCAGTAAACTAGGGGCGGAGATATCACGCACATGGACATGAGTTGCAGTACACATGTCGACACAGGGAAAGCCAATCAGCCGTTCTATTGCATCAGTTTAGTTAACTTGGTAACATTAGAACTTTAGTTCATCCAAGTAGATTGCATTGCATATACTGTCCGGATGATCTGCTGCTAGGTTTGATGATCATTAGCCCCGTGGATCCAATCCCTATTAGTGTACATGTGGCACAGCAACTAATCTATTTAAAATCAATGCATGTGCATGGACTGTGGACCACTTCTCCAACTCTTTGAAGTAGGGTTATTCCTTAGTTATGGTTTCTTGGAAAGAAGAGTGGGTATATTTTTTCACTTGGAAGGATTTATCAAAGAGTCGTGATAATATGACTCGCCAGGTGGCATACTCAAATGACTCCATGACATGACAAGGTCGGGTACCGTAGATCTGTATGCCTTGGGATACATGATTGCCCTTCCCCATTTAAAAAAAAGTGTATCTCAAGGCAACCGTGTATCCCAGTGCATGCATATCTACTGTTCCTGAACTTCTCCACGTCATGGAGTCATTTGAGTATGCCACCTGGCAAGTCATATTATCAGGACTCTTTACCAAATGCTTCAAAGCTCCAAAGATTATTACCTTTCATTAGTTCTGTATAATATTGAACTTGATCATATTGTGTCCGGGATAGGCCTTTTGTTAATGTGTTGTTCGAGTCATTTATTAAATTTCAACAATTAGAAGACTTTTTTTTATTACATGCAGGATGTTGTTGCTATTGTAAATTTGTAATTACATCTTGTATAATTGTTACATCTATCTCCCATTATTTTTCTTATTTATTTTTACTGTGTGATAAACCTTGGTTTTATTGTTCATATTGAAGGCCCAGCCTTCGACTACAATTATTGGTGGGATCTGCTGCAAAATTACAAGTTCTGGAAAAAAGTTCGGTATCATATGGTTAGACTTTCATTTTTTGTATTCTTTTGGTTGAGCCTTCGTCCTACTTGGGAAGGACCAGGGTTGCCAGATTCTCACAATGTAACAACCCCTCCCCCCCACCCACACACACAAAAAAAAGAAAAGCTCATTCATCCTCTCCTCTATATTGAGAATAGGGTGTCAATGGTTCGGTTCCTAAGATTTTTAGAACCGGAAGCAGCATTTTTAATTTTTATTTTTGATTCAGGTTTTAAAATTAGTGGAATTGGAACCATCAAAAACAGCGGGCACTCATTGATTCTGGTTCTTAAAAAACGATTAAGACAAAAAAAGAATCTCTAAGTAATAATAATATTCCATTTTGTTTATATGAAAATGTTTTTTTTTTTTTTCGTTATACAAAAAACCTCATTTACAAATTATAATTGCAAAAATATTCATTTTAAAAATACAATACATCGTCTATAAAAGCATTAATAGCAAAATTTTCTAACAAATATATGTCAATTTTTTATTTTTTTTTCAAAATATAAAATCCATCCTTTTGTAATATTAACAAACTTATAGGAAATATAAACATTTTAAATTAGAACTCATAATTTAATGAAAACATGAAAGTATTAATATCATATCTTCAAAAAGTATGAAAATCTTCAACCATTTATAATATGAAAAATATGGTTAAACAAATTGGTTCTAAGTACCCATTGAGTAGAATCTATCGGTCCCAGTTCTTATTCGGTTCAATTCCTTTTAGTCCCAGTTCTAATTGGATGTTGAAAATAAGGATCCAACACCAGGTATTTTGGTTCGGTTGGGTTAAATGGGTATCCATTGACACCCCTAATTTTGCACGATTTAAACTAACAATAATAATAATTTCATTTATAATTTCCTTATTTCAGTCGTACTGGTACCAAATTTGAACCAATGAGGATGGCAGCAGTGAAATCCGAGAGGAAGTGAAAGGGTCAGCGAAAGCAAAGCCAAACTGAGGAAGCCGTTTTTTTTTCCCTTTAATATTTTTCATTTAATTAAAGAAAATTGATCAGTTTATATGTAATGGAATATGGTAACATATACCTACTCTGTTCACATCGACGTGTTTGGTATTTTAGCTTTAACAATGTGATGGCGAAAATCAAGGAACACCGAGCAGCCAAGAGTGAGACATGTCCTTCCTATGAAGCTAAATAATGATTTTAATGGTTGTCGCTCAAATTGTGCATTTTATTTTTTTAAAATCTATGATTTTTCAACAAATACAGATTAATTGACAATTTCTTTTGATATATGACTTAAAAGTTTTGGATTGAGCTGATTTTTTGTGAGTATGATCTTTATGGTAAAGAGATTATCCTCACAAAAAATCAGTTCAATCCATAACTTCGAAGTTGTATAGGACAAATTTTGACTCTCTAACGTTGGTTGTTGAATGCCACCTTATATATTTATCTAAATTTATTGGATATTTTCCGGACTTCTTCACTATTCTATGATGTCTAAGATGGTCCAATTTGTCCTTTAAACTCAACTAGGTCATGCACCTACTAGTTGCACAACAGACTCCCATAGTAAGAAAGTTTGGATTTAGTAATTATTGGGTTCAATTTGGTTTATTCAGCTAAATTTGGGGAACTTCCATTAAAAAAAAAAAAAGAACAGAAAAAAAGAAAATGCAAAATATTTTTTTAAAGTTTCTTTCCAAAATCTATGATCTTTGACCACTCTCTAAATCTTATCTTCTTCTTGATGTTTGAATGTTGAAAAAACTAAAATTTTGGAAGTGAAGGTAAACAATATTACCATCTTCCACGATTAAATGAGAAATCAAAGATTGCTAACCCCTAAGTTGGAGAATTTTATAATTTATTTGAAAAATTCGGATTATTTTGTGGCCATGCTCTGTCCTAGGTATGACTTTCTCTACAAAGGTCCTTCTTTGCTACTCTTTAATTAACGATTGACTATAAGTAGTGATGAGTATAATATGATATCAACTCAATTCTAACCACACGATCTTTGTACAAAGACATCAAAATAATATATGACGTCATGATTTTTAAATCCTACGGTCTTCATATAAGTTAAATTATATCAAATTTGCGGCAAGAAACATACAAGGCGGACAAGGCTAACTAACGGTCTCTCAACTAACTACCTAGAAGTCCAACCCAAGAAGAAGAAAGAAAGACTGCTTGGTGAAGAAAGCTCACAGCTTCTTTATTAGATTCCACCAAAGATAAGGTGAGTTTGGGCTTACCATTTAGGGTTATATTAATGTTTTATTTGTTCATCCTCCACTCTCTCTTGATCTTTCGATCTTGGTTTTTTGTAGAATGGATGGACCAGATCATAGTTCACCCATCACCTTTCCTTCTCCTCCAATCAATGGTGGTTCTTTGGGTTCTTCTTCGTCATCTTTGCATGTTCAAGAGGAGGAAGAGAATCACCAACAAGAGCAGCAGCAAGAATCTACGAGCATTTCTTATCTACCGAACATCTCGATCCCAATTGTGGCATCGTTTGACATGAGGGGCGATGGTTGGTCATGTGTTATCTTGCTCATCCCGTTATGTTTCTCCGGTTTGTCGCTTTTTCTAGCTTTGATTTGTTGCATTTCGAGAATTTTAATTGCGATTTTAGTTTGGTTTAATTAGTTGTGAAATTTTTTTCATGCTTCTCACCAGCAGTATCTACAACTCTGATCTTGGGCATTTACGGATCTATAAATTTACAAGTGGGGCCGAATTGCTCTCGCCTTTTACAAGTTGGTTCCTTCTTTGTAAATGAAATTAAGGTTTGTCGTGCCACTCCTCATGCGTTTACATTTGATTTTACTAGTCTTGTACTATCTTGTTGTGTTTGATATGACTGATATCAGGTGCAAGAGTTGACTGGGCCGAAACATGGGTTGATGCTATACGGCTTTTACAGCCCTCCATCACTTGATGTAGAGACTACTTGGTCTGAAACTCACAATGTATCTTTACCTGCCTATTCCCATAAGGTAAAAACTTGTTCCCTTTCCTATTACCTGACTTAGCAGCAATACACTTAAAAGGTAACTTTTGTGCTTTTGAAAGTTAAAAAGCTTGTTTGAATTAATTTTATTTTTTATTTTTAAAAAAAGTTAAAAAGAAAAAAAATCAAACTTTTTAAAAAGTAGAAGGAAATTACTTTCTCCTTAGTAAAAGCTACTTTCTTCTACAATGACATTTTAAATAATGATTTTCTAACTCTCCTGATGTGGCATGTGCATAGAACCATAAGTTTTTCCTCAGGATACACAATTGCACATCCCCATAAATATGTGCAGTTGTGTTCCCGAGGAAAAATCTATGGTTCTATGCACATGCCGTGTTAGGAGAGTTTGGGGGGAGTTTGTTAGAGGGGGGGTTAGAAAATCAAGACTCTTAAATTTTGTTTACTTTCTACTTTGTGTCAAAACAGGGCATTAGTTATCTTTGTTCCTTTTTTGTTGCTTCAACCACTTTTTGTTTTTCCAAACCACAATTTCGCATTACGTTCAACTTGAATTTGAAGTGCTCTGGTTATTGAGGTTGAGTTGGTTTCTTTATCTGTTACAGGAGTGGATATATTTTTTGAACAAAGGGTCTGAAGTGAATATTACATATAATGTGAAATCCCCGAGCTCCACCCCATTATCCCTTGTGGTCGCCAAAGGTACATTAAAAAAAATTTAAGCAGAAGTTCTTCTTCTTCAGCTTATTATTATTATGACTTGCAGTTCTTACATTAATAAAAAACTCGGTCACTTGGTTTGGTCTCAACAGATATTACAGTAGATTAATATTTATGTTCCATATTTGCAATAGTGTATTTGGCAAATTTATTGCAATTTTTTTTTCCCATTTTTCATCTATGAGTAAAACGCTATAGTATGTTAGACAGTAAACTTAATTTTCAATAAAACTGTATGTGTCTTCTCTCAGTTTTAGTGCAAAATATGCAGGTAAAGAAAGCCTTATTGAATGGCTTGAGAATCCATCATATCCCAATATTACGTTATCATGGAATATCATTCAAGGTAAGGATTGAAATATATAGTTTTTGTTTGGCAGGTAAGTTGGATTTGAACTCACGACCTCCAAGTTGCATTTCTATCAACCAAAAATCTAGTAATTTGAGGATCCAATCCCAACTAGGTAATTATGTTATTTTGTTCATTCTAAGGCTGTAATGAAGGCGTCACATATTTTTGCAGGAAGTGGTATGATCCAACAGAAAATTTTCCAATCTTCTTCTGATTACTATGTTGCCGTGGGAAACTCGAATCCCCAAGAAGTGGAGGTACTTGTGAAAATACATTCACTTGTGTTATTTTGATGGTATTTGTTTGTGTTCTTTTGGGTCAGCTACTTGAGAATTTAATTTCAAAAAAAAAAGAAAAAAGAAGGAGAGACCCATGGATTGCTAGTTTTTCAATATTGACTTATAATGATTGTTATTAGATTTCTATAATATGTCAGAAAAATTATCTGTTACATTATCACAAAATCCCTCATGTATTTAATAACTATCTACTACACTAAATGAAAAAAAAAACACAAAAAACCCCCCCATATTTTGTACTAAGTATGGCCAATTTCACGTGTGCTGCTTAATTTAGAACTTCAGGGATATTATGATCATTCTATCGATAAAGCTACGGAGGATCACCTAAACTTAATAAAATTGATGAAAACTGCGAAGGAATATCTCTATGATCACTATCTTTAACATAAATGCGAAATTCACAGGCTGGTATAATGCACATTTGGTCGGGTGATATGGTCATCCCTACAAACTGCCCTAAAGTTTCAATAAACAGACATATTAATAAATTTTTCCATTAAGTTGAAGTCATAGTTCGATCCTTGAAGCGAGACAGTAGTATTCTCTGCATAAGAGTTAATCAGGCTGTGCTTTTCTTTCTTTTACTCTCCTTTTTTGCTCCGACGTTACAAACTTATCAAGTCGCCACCTTGGATTCTGCTTTTCTGTCTGTTAGAGTACATGTGATCAATATATGAATATAGACATATATACCTTAGGTAGGAAAGTTTGAATGGTGAAGACCAGAAAAAAACTTGATTTAGTGAAGCTTAGAGATAAATTTCTTTTGTATTTAATTTTGAAAGCGTGTGTCTGTACATGTCCCTCTATTTGAAATGTTCCTCTAATGGGAGTAACTTTTGGATGTGCTGATAGCTCACTAATCTCTTGATCCTAATAATCAAACTATCTCGTGTACTATTGCGTGTAATCTTTGCGACGATTCAAAATTAATCACATAAGACTCTCAGCAAACCTTTTTGTTTTATTTATAATCTTCTGAAGTCGAATTTGTATCCTTTTCTCATCATCTCCGTAACTTCTACTTTGTTATGCTTACATTTTTAATGATGCTCTCATGCTGAACTCTTTTAAGTCAAACAACAGGTGCAGTTGAAGCTCAGCATACATGCTCTCTTGTATAATACAACAAAGGCATATTACAAGTGCTCCTTGTCTCATGGTCTCTGTGGTTTGAAACTTTTTTTTCTCGGAGCAAATGTTGCTGTTCTAACCTCTCCCTTTTCTAAACAGGTAAATCTCTCACCTCTTATTTTGCAAGGAACCATTCTTAAAACCCTTCATAACTTATGTTTCCCAAGTACTCATTATCTTGACAAGTGAGCTGAAAGTTTCCTGTTTTCTAAACTAATGGTTAACCTCTCTAAAAATATATGCATGAGTTCCTTGTTGCTGAATAACATTAGGATCATTTGATTGGGTTGATTTTTGGCCAGTGAAGTCCTCCCCAAAAATACCCATCTAATAGTGGGTGTTCCAACCTTGTGTGTGCTTGATTGGCGAGCACTGTCATATGATGAACAGTAGTTTTCCAACGGTATTTTTGTAAATTTACTAATATTATGTAAAACTCTAGTTATGTTTTCTTGGGGTATATATTTCTCTTTTTTGGTAAAAGGGTTTAATCTGTAACTGTGAGTTTTCTCTTCATAGTGGAGTCGGTGTGATCTATGGATGTACCTCAATCTTGAGGGAACCACGCAAAATATATGTTTTTGTGTGTGATTGGTTATTGTTTTTCTTTTGTAACATATAATTCATATTATAATATGTTGCTCATAAAGACTACATCATCGATACATACAAACTTGTTTCGGCTCCTTCAGGGTACACCAAGAGATGATTGGTATGTCAAACTGTCGTTTGATCCGAGGTGGATCACTTATTGCATTGGTTCAGGTACTTTCTTTCCTCATTTCCATTCCATGATCAAACATATCTCTTTTTTCATATCTTACTTCCACATGTGTAGTTACAGTGACCATACTTGTTGTCTTGGCTTTCAACATTTGCACGAACCTCCGATCTCAATCAGGGGAGGGAGGATCTGAGAGAGCCCCCTTACTAGCACCAAAAGACGATGATCTCTCAAGTTGGGGTTCCTCATACGATTCTGTCTCACACGATGAGGAGGATCTCGATGATCGGCTTGCCTTGGGTTCCCTGGAAACCAAGCCGTTAAAGGATGGAGAAAACAACAATACCCGCCCGCGTCTATGTGTAATTTGTTTTGATGCTTCAAGGGATTGCTTTTTCCTTCCATGTGGACATTGTGCCGCGTGTTTTACATGTGGAGTGAGGTTAGTAGAATACAACATTACTCATTTCTATACCTTACTACTATTTCTATTCCTATAGAAACTAGAAAGGAAACGAATTAGGATCAATGATCGGTCATACAAATCAAATTATCAATTATGCAGGATTGTGGAGGAGGCTGGTACTTGTCCTATCTGTCGTCGGAAAATGAAGAAAGTTAGAAAGATATTCACAGTTTGAGCAGTTTTACGAAGTTCTGTTACTTGAGGCACTCTTGGGTAAAGTAACTCTTACTATAGGTTGGTCCATGAACAAAAAACCAATCATTAGATTATCGATGCATTTGTCGTATTTGCAATCTAAAGGTGATAATAATTACAACAGCAATTGATGATGCACTTGCACCACACCTGTGTTTTTTGTGGTGATGAATCAACAAATTGAAGGAAGTGTGAAGTGAGTCAATCATGACCCTCTTCGAAATTAAAATGGTTTTTGAAGTCAAATATTTTTTCACTGTGATTGGATTTGTAAGGGATTTACATGTATTTATTAAGTGTAAATATATTGAGTAGTTTGTTAGATTTAGACTCCATCAATTTAAACGCTTCTTTTGCTCTAACCTTCTCTTAAACAAAATCATATTTAAATGAGTTGTGCTCAAGTGACCTCAAGATTGGACCTCACATTGCACACCCTGACGTGAAAGTGTATGGGAACCATAGATGCTTTCTTCAGCGTTATTCTACCTAAACTCAACATTACTTTGGATGTTGTGTGTTTTCTAGAGTGCAAGTGAATGTAACAGAAGTGTGAGGGACTGATACTACTGGACTCGGGCGGAGCTAGTAAGGACAAATGATGCAGTGGGGGCACTTGCCCCACAGAATTTGAGATACTCCTTATTTTCAACTAATTACATGCCTTATTTGCCCCCGCGCCCCCTGACTAGGCTTCCTCATAGACTAATTGAAAATGACTTAAATATAAAATCTCTGAATTTCTTTCCAAAGCTATCCATCTTCAAACTCTTAATTGTACCATTAACTATAGTTTGCCCTCACTAAAAAAAAAAAAAAAAATCTTGGCTCCACCCTTGGCTCTAGTAGACCTTAAGAGAAGTGTCTATCTTCCTTGGAGGTGCTCTTTGATGGTATACGATGTATAGTCTCTCGTCAACCCATAGTAAGTTCATAATTAATTCAAAAATTGAAGGACATTAAAAAAAATAGAGATTCTATTGCAACACCAACTTTTGCTAATGCCTTCTTAATTCACATGTAAATCACCAAAGAATTAGCACATATCTTGGGGTGGTGTTTGCAAAAGTTGATGTAGCAATATAATCTCTTTTAAAAACCATCCAATTTAAAGATTAAAAAAAATTGTGACTTTTTTTTTTTCTTTTTAGATCCGAATAGATCATAAATTATTCCTTAACCCAAATAAATGAGTGATAGTTTGCTGACAACCTAACACCATTTTGACATGTGGTGTTGATGACATTAACAATAAGAGATAACTTTTCTCTCTCCTGCACACAGGGGATAAAAAAAATGAAATTTCTTGATTAAGTCACCTTGTGACGTTCAAAAACATGATCCAATACCAGTGTAATACCAGTGTTGTAGAGGATGAAATTCTAAGAATTTTCAAAAAAAAAAAGTTATTTTCGCCATTGAAATTTTCTTTTAAACTTAGGTGCTCAATTCATCGTCAACACCTTTGATCAAGTTCAAAAAACTTTGTTTTTTCATTTTTTCATTTTTCTTATCATGAATTTTTTCATAAAATTTAGAATGTTGTGCTGTTAGATTTGCCAATATGATAATCCGTGGATCCCACTATACTTTTTAAGATTTGAAATATAAAATTTAAGCTTTTTGGGCAGTGGATGTGAGGGCACCAGTAGGAAAGAAAATTTCTCTCTTTTATCACTTATGTCTTTAGCGCCACATGTCAAAAGGATGTTGGGTTATGAGCAAACAATCACCCCAAAATAAATCAAGTATAAAAGAAAATGCCGAAAGACTCTTTTCTTCCAAAACCAGCCGAAGTTGACATATTTGACTTTAGCGAAATCTTATCCCATGGGAGAAGAAGAGCATGGGGCATGGTTTGATGTTCCGTCTCTTTCATAGACAAGACTGTGTTATCTCAGATGAGTCAACTCGTCTTGTACTTATAAATCATTTTACTTTATTTATAAAATTAGGTATATTATAACTGATAAGAAAAATAAGAAGGATATCCTTTTTATTGTCATTAATCACAAGATCATTTTTAATTTTAATTAAAAAATACAAATCCCAAAGTGATTCAGACTAGATTTTCAAAATATCGCGTGAGTCATCTTATTTGACTTGTTAGATGGTGTGAAGCCTAAGAAGTGATGTAAATTTGTCTTGTTAGTAAATTGAAACCGTGCAATTAGGTGCAATTGTAATTGAGTTTTTCTAGTGGGCAATGATGTTGAATACGACGTTGTCGCCATTGAGAAAAAATCGATTTTCTCTATAGAGATCCAAAATATGATCAAAAATAGAAACTTTCCAAAGAAAATTTCATCTTTGGACGTATTAATTATCACTTTTTTATGGGTCTAGTTAAGGTGTGCCCTTAGGGCACACATATTAAAGTGCAATAAATACATTTTAAAAATTGAGTTTTGTATCGAAAATGCCCTTTAAAAAATTATTTTTTCACCTAAATACTCTTAAATTCCAATTTTTAAAGTGTATTTATTTCACTTTAACGTGTGTAATTAACAAAATCCTTCTTTTATTTGTGTTTTTTTATATAGAAAATTCAATTAAGAAAAAAAGAGTTATTACAAATCCCTAGAAAATTTGATGGAAAACGCATGACTTTCTTCTTATTTCAAACATTTATCATTCTTGGATCCATCAAAAGTCCTTGTTTATGCGATTCTTCGATCCGCCATTTCTCCTCTTAATTGGGTGTCACCGAACTTCGTATTAGCTACGCATCCTGACATGACTATGGTGACTTCTTACCCACCAAAAGGAAATAAAGTGTCGGCTACTCCTGCTTACTTCAAAACTTTGATGTACAACCTTCCAAAATGCTCAAATCATATAATTAAGTGAGTTCTACTAACGTGACTTTGATAGGGGACACCCGGTGGACACTTTGGTGTGGTGGCATGCAGGGGTGGAACTAGTAAGGAGCTGGTGGGGGCAATTGCCCCCACAGAACTTTGAGACACCCCTCTATTTTCAACTAATTACATGCCCCATTTGTCCCCACACCCTCACCTCCCTCCATTCCCTCACCTCTCTCCCCATTTGCCCTTACACCCTCACCTCCTTTTAATTTTTGCTCCCATAGAACTTTGAGACATCCCTATGTTTTCAGCTAGTTACATGCCCCATTTGTCCTCATTCCCTCACCTCTCTCCCCATTTGCCCTCACATCCTCACCTCCCTCCAATTTTTGTCCCCACAAAATTTTAAGGCACTCCTATATTTTCAATTAATTACATATCCCATTTGTCCCCACTCCCTTACCTCTTCAATTTTTTGTTGATGACCTTGTCTCTTGATTGGGACTGTTCAAATATTAATTGGAGATGACCTAAATATCATTTTCTTCAACTTTTAATTAAAAATCTCTTAATTTCTCTCTAAAACCATTCATCTTCACTAAACAACTAATCATAGTTTGCCCCCACTACAGGAAAATCCTTGCTCCACCCATGTTTCTATCTTATAAGTGTGTTATAAGGCTCACCGGAATACTTTTTTAATTAGTTGGATAATCCGAATTGAGCCATACATCCAAAAATACATTCAATGTCTTGGATTATAAGTCACAAATCCACCTATAGACAATTACATCACTTTCATTTTTCATTTTATTATTTTTAAAAACGCTATATTTCAACTCCTCCATTAAACAAACAATTGAATTAAGAGGAATAATGAATATTTCCTAAAAATCAATATTGATCATCTAGGAACCAATACAATTTCTTTTTTTTCTAAGGGTACATTTTTCTTGAAAACTAATATCATCTCAACTGTCTGTTTGATGGAAAGCCTCAACGTGAGGCTAAACTTTTATTTGAAAATATGAATAACATGCCCCATTTGTCCCCATAGAACTTTAAGACTCCCCTATATTTTCAACTAATTACATACCCCATTTGTCCCCACTCCCTCACCTCTTCAATTTTTTGTTGATGACATTACCTCTTGAGACTTCTCAAACATTTAATTGGAAATGACCTAGATATCATTTTCTTCAACTTCTAACTAAAAACCTCTTAATTTCTCCCTAAAGCCATTCATCTTCACTATACAACTAACCATAGTTTGCCCCCCACTACAGAAAAATCCTTACACCGCCCCTGGTGGCGTGTGCGTGTTTGTAAATGCATTTTACTCGTATTTTTGAGAAAATACATCTACGAGCATGTACACACCATCACGTCAAGATGTCCTTATATGTCCCCCCTGTGAGATCACTCCAGCCTTAATCTAATTTGAAATTAATCAATCACGTCAATCTCCACTCTCATATGGAAGAAACAAGCGGGCCTTATAGTGTGTACCATGTCCCATTATTATTAAGAGTCGTGATAATGGAACTCTCCCATGTGACATACTCAATATACTCTCCTGATGTGGCATGTGATATAACCATAGATTTTTTTGGCTTGATATGCACATTTGCACATCTCATAAATGTGTACAGTTGTGTATTCGAGGAACAAAGATCTATGATTCTAGCACATGCCACATCAAGAGAGTATTTTGAGTATGTCACGTGGGAGAGTCCCATATCATTACTCTATTGCTAAATCTGTACATCAAAATTTTGAAGTCTTGAGAGACAGCGAAGTAATGAAGTATCACTCCAAGAGATCAAAACTACCTTTCAAAACTCAAATTCTAAGAAGTCCAAAGAGTGGTTTTTTGCTCACAATATCTATTTTTTTTTTCTTACAACCTCCTCAGTATGTGCCACGTCAAGCATATAGGGTAGTTTTGAAAATTAGAAATGTATTTAATACACGTGGCACGTGTAATTGGTCTCTTCTATATTTCTGTGACGAAAATTTTGTGAGCAAATGTTTTTCCCAAACCATAAGAAAAGTTAAAAAAAAAAAAGACAGTGAGGTAGTGTGACAAAGAGAGAAGAAGAAAAAGATAGAAAGAGAGGATCGATGAGGCGAGACAGAGAGCGAAACGCGTGGAGAAGTATTCGCAGATGGGCACGCCTTCGAGATCTCTCTTTCTCAATTGTCGTCCACGACTCTCTCTCTACTCCATCGCTCTTCTCTTTCTCCTCCTCTATGTTACATCTCTTCTACTCTTCAAGGTCTCTCTCTCTCTCTCACACACACAGAGACTCTTTTTTCTGATTTTGTTCCAATTTTAGTATTTTTTTTTCTAAATTGGGCGCATTTGATCGAACAGGTGGACGATATCGCTTCACAAATCTCATCTCAGACCAAAACCATTGTTGGTCACAACTTAGAACCTCCACCATGGCATAAGTTCCCGCCAAAACAGTTCGACGAAGGAACGAAATACACCAAAGCTTTAAAATTCATAAAATGTTCTTACCTCTCATGTGGTCTCAGTAGAGCCCTTTACACAACACCAAATCAACAACAAGACCTGAATCAAATTTCTAATAAAACTGCAAAGTGTCCACCTTTCTTTCGATGGATCCATCATGATCTCGAACCATGGTCTCAGTCTCGAATATCTCAATCACAATTGATGGAATCTCAGAAATTCGCCTCGTTCCGGATTGTAATTGTTGGTGGAAGACTATATGTTGAATTTTATTACGATTGTGTGCAGAGTAGAGCAATTTTCACGATTTGGGGTTTGTTGCAGCTTCTTAAGAGGTATCCTGGAATGGTTCCTGACGTTGATCTTATGTTCGATTGTATGGATAAGCCATCTGTTAGTCGAACAAAGTATGGTCCGAGGTCAAAGCGGCCGCCACTGCCGCTGTTCCGATATTGCACTACTGAAGGACATTTTGACATCCCATTTCCTGATTGGTCTTTCTGGGGTTGGTAAGAAAATCATTTAATTAACAGAGTTTTTCTTAAAAATTTGTTCTTTTTATTTTACTTATTGGATCTGTATGTTAGAATTCTACCTAAATCCTTGAATTAACAGAGTTTCTCCTTGAACTTAAAAATAATGTTTAATACTTGAAATTTTGAATAACTTCAAGTATGCTTACATGGGTTACACTAGAGTTTAGCTAATGTATTTTTAATACCTTCAAGCCTTATACCAAATGTTTTTCTTTAAAAAAAAAATCCAATTTGTGTGAAATTCTTATTACCTCCTTAAAGAGAGAACTTGTAAGTCATTATTGAATTTAAGTTTAAAAAAAAGAAAAAAAAGGTCGTCTATGGGTCTTCCTTTAGATAAATCGGGTCTTACTCATTTTGGAGAATTTCAATGTCTATATGCTCTGTATGCTTGGGAGAAAAGCACCAATACAGACCTTTTTCCATTCATGGGCAGAAAACTTTTTCTTTTCATTTGGTAATTTGAGCAGTTTTATGTAGATTAGACTGATGTTTGAAGTCTTGTTATTAGTGTGGGACTTGGTGAGCACCGACACATATGTTACTCAGTTTGTGTATTGTTTTTGGAACTTTAGGAGGAAGCTGTTAGACGTGCAGGGTGTTGGGTCTTATAGCCATCCAATTAGTTAATTTATCCCTCTTCTGCCCCGTTCAATGTAACTTTTTTTTGTCAAAAAATTTGGGACAGTTTGAATGGTTGTGAATTGTGATCATCCTGTCAGATATATGTAATAGTGTTGTTCATAGTTGGTATTCTCACATGGAATCTAGTGGAAGCTGTGCATAGATGCAAGCTTCTATTTCCCACACACACACACACACACACAACACCCCAATCAGTGTTGACTTCGAAACCCATTTTGAATGCGATTCGTGATGTTGTATGGGTTCTGTATAGATGCAAGGGAAAAAATGTATCCCAGTTATTAGTGGTAAGTTGTTGAACAGATTCCACCCCATATAAGATAAGTAAAAGAGTTGTTTTAATTGAAGTACTAGCTTGAGTAATATTTCTTGTTTAAACTACATACCTTTTTTTTCCTGCACCTTTAAAGCATTGCTTGCCAGCATTTCTCAATCTTTTCACCTGAACTCATGGAGTGCTGTGTTTTTCTAGCTTTTGAGTGCATTATAATATTTATTTTATACTGCAACAGACATTTCTTTGCATATTCGAGTAATTTATCTCGATAATAAAATCTTTTAAGTTTTATTATGAACCAAAGATGTTGAAATTGTTGATAAGTTTTGTGACTTATTTGCATATTTTATGTTTTTTTAAGATATGACAACATATAATATGGCAGTCCAATTCAAAGATTCAGGTATTTCACAAATTATTTTGGAACCATTCGAGCAATTTGCATATTATATCAAATTATTGAAAAATAAATTTTTTAATACGAAATCATCATTTTCACTGTATCTAAACTTATGGGCTGGACTAAATTTTCAATCAACATGTAGATGTGATTTGGTAAACGTTTATGTATATATATTACATATGGATTTCTCATGCAGGTCTGAGATAAATATAGCACCTTGGGATGAGCAATTCAGAAACATCAAGGTAGGTTCCCAAGCTCTAAATTGGACAAAGAAACAGTCCCATGCATACTGGAAAGGAAACCCAGATGTCGCTTCTCCTCTTCGTATAGAGTTACTAAAGTGCAACGATTCTAAGAAGTGGGGAGCTGAAATTCTGCGCCAGGTTGAGTTCTATTTACAGTTCAGAGCACTCTTTACTCGAACATGCTTTAGTGATGGATTCGTCCACTTAATGATAGTAAGTAGCAAGCAAGGCACATAAATATGATTTGTTAACCGAAGCTTTCGTTCTCTGTGCAGAACTGGGCAGAAGAAGGGCGAGGTGGTTTCAAGAAGTCCAAGTTAGCAGACCAGTGCAAACATCGGTAAGTTAGTGTTCTCATTGTCTTGTAGTATACAGGAACTACCATGAAAATGTTAGATATGCTCATTGTTCTGGACCATAGTTAGCAAACCTCCATTTAAAACATGTCTTTTTGAAAAAGAAAAAAAATAAGTCTTTTGTAAATATATTTAAAACCAGTGTTCCAAGAGACCAAGACATAATAAGGAAAACAAGAAATATTTGTTGGTTCAAAAGTTAAAAACAAATATCGATGGTGCTCATCTACTGGATGTTTAGACTTAGATGAGATATCTCTGTTCTGGCGCTCATCAGTTTTCATGTACAATTTTAAACCCCCCGTGGTATTAAAAATTCAATTCTATGTATTATCCTATTCATCTCCCAATTTGAAAAGTGTGTTCCTATTAAAGTTGACACCATCAAGAAAAGAAGGGTTCTTAAGGTTTGTCATTTGCGTCATTCTGCAGGTACAAAATCTACTCCGAGGGCTATGCTTGGTCAGTGAGTTTGAAATATATTCTATCTTGTGGTTCTCTTACACTAATCATATCCCCACAATATGAAGATTTCTTCAGCCGTGGTCTCATGCCTAGAGAAAACTATTGGCCAGTCTCTCTTCCCCGCCTATGCCAATCTATAAAATCCGCTGTTGACTGGGGCAATGCAAACCCATCCGAGGTATCCTTTTGCCTCTTTCTTGGTCTAACTTTTTATTGGGTTAACTTGTTGCCCATCCAATCCGCAACAAAAACTTGGGTGGCTATGCTTACAACATATTACGGTATTTGGCAAGAAAGAAGGTCTACACGTCAAACTGTTAGAATTGTCCATTTGCATGAATTTTGTGTTGTGAAGTCTGAATTAATAAGTTGTTGGGAAATAGTTTCTTCAATCTGCAACATGGTAAATCATTATGGGTTTGCTTATTAATATTTATAACTAAAGAGAAATCCTGAAATTATTTGTGTGGGGACACAAATAGTCATTATTGGTCAATATGATGTGTTATTCCTTGTGTATAACTTTAATGCACAACCCACCACGATGCTTTTCTTTTCCGGGGTGTTTTACCAAAATAGGCAAGTATTTTTTTCAAATATTTACTGAAAAGGGCATATATCCATTTTGGTATTTATTTATTTTTACCAAAAAGGGAACCCATTGAAATTTAAAATATTAATCAGAATGACATATGTCTCTTTTGGTATTTTTTTCATTTTACCAAAAAGGTACCTGTTGAATGGTCACTTTCATGGTTTTACTTTTATTATACCCTTCTTGTGAACTTTAAATAACAGAACCTTCGTGTGAAATTCAAAACAATGGCATAAAGGTAAATTCAGTAAAATGATTGTACAATAGAAGAAGGGTGAGTATGATGTTAAAGGGAGGCCATTGTGTCTGTTACTTTCTTGTTGTCTACATACTTGTATAATGTTATGGAATGAATTTATTTGAAAGTACCTTTATTATAATGAGAGAAGGGTGAGTATTATTGAGGCAAATCCATGTTAGCTAATTCTCTTAGATTATAAGATTTCCCTTGGATTACATTGAATGATAGAAGTTTTTTATTTTTACTTTTTTTATTTTATGACACCATTGAATGATAGAAGTTATAAATCTAGACTATTATCTGAAGTGGAAAATACTCTTTTAATCTTTTAAAAATTAATTACGAAGACAATTCTAACATTAAACAAATGAATCACACTCAAGTTAGATGTCCCGTTCCTATAGATAGGAAAGAATTTATGTGGCACAGCTTAATTAGAGTTTAAAACACATCAGGCTGTTAACCAAGCCACTCTCTTCTTTGGTTAGTAACTCGTGTTTTAAACTCCAATTAAAACTGTTCCATGTAGACACAACGTTCCGATCTATAGGAACAGGACACCTTACTGGATTGAGACTCTAAATAAATACCAATATGCAAATGTCCATGCCAGATCATGGTTTTAAATCTCGTCCAATACGTCTCAGTATTGTCCACCAATGAGACGGATAGACAAGTCAAACGTATTGTACAACGAGATTTAAAACCATGGTTCATTTGTGTCATTGTTGAACGAGACGACTCGGTCTCTCCTACACAGATGAGTCAAGATGTCAAAATGAGTTTTAAAACCATGTGCCAGATCCCACCTACTAGTATTAATTGATGATACATTTGATACTGTATTAAATTCTATCTACTTTATCAGATTCAGTGTCCACTGTAAATATTGCCTCCTTATATGTTCTTTTAAGTTTTTTCCCACGTTCCTTATGTATCTAAGATGGCATATCAAGTGGGATCAAATTATTTTCTTTTGCTCAACAGGCTGAGGCCATTGGGAAAGGAGGACAGAAATTAATGGAAACTTTGGATATGGATAGGGTCTATGATTACATGTATCACCTCATCACAGAGTACTCAAAACTACAGGACTTCAAGCCAGCCCCACCTCCATCTTCTCAAGAAATGTGTTTGGAGTCTGTACTATGTTTTGCCGATCCAAGTCAGAGAAAGTTTCTCAAAAAGTCAACTGTCTCCGCATCATCATCACTTCCATGCACGCTCCCTCGTGCAGACCGTGATCTCATTCAGAGTTGGATACAAAAAAAGAGGAAAATAATCAGCGATGTGCAGAAGATGGAGGAGTAAAAACCGATAAATAATATACGGACTGTACCATAATTTGGCTAAATGAAAGGTGAGAATACAGAGGTTCATCTGTGGTTAAAGTTTCCACTTCGATCTTTTATTTATAATAAAAACATTTGTTGACATATATAGAACTTGAGGTTCATTGTTACTATTGTTGTTTATTGTTACTGTTAGCTTTCAAGCTAGAAACAATAATTCATTATAGCATTTCAAGTTGCATGGGAAATGGCCGAACTGAATTTCCAAAGCCAGTTAGCTTATATGCTGGGCATATTGCATCTATGTGTAATTGATGGTAAGATTCCTCGTGAAAAATAACAGTCGCGAGCACCGAAAATCAAGAAAAGGGATTAGGAAGGATAAAGAGCGTTTCCAAGACAAAGGGAGGGTAAGTTTATATAATTAGAGGTATTGCTTTATTTTAATTTTTTATATGATTTCTCACTAAAATTTGACTGTAAATCTAATTTAGGCATTGGGGCTTGTTTGATAAGTATCATGTTAGTGCTCGAGAACAGGGACTTTTAAGGGTTGGAAGTGATGTGGATTCAAGCCTCAAGGTGCTTGATTGATCCAAGAAATTCTCCACATTCCTAGAAAAGGAAATTTTTCAAAGAAATATATCACGTTTTTAGGGAGATTTTATGCATGAAAGGGGTTTGTCCAAAGTTTGATAAATCCTTACGATTTATAAATTTCAGAAAGTTGAAAAAAAAAAAAAAAAGGATTTTACTTGTTACACCCCAATTAAAAATAAAGAAAATAAGTGAATGATTGAGAATAAGTAAAAGTTGTGGGTGCCAATAGAAGCTCTCTCATTTTTTTTATATTAGATTTCTATTTTTTTGGGTGTAGGATTTATGTTAATGATAATAATTGTAAACAACTAATGAAATTGTTTGAATGGAGTGTTATAATGTTGAGATTATAATTTGAGCCAAATGTTTGAAGTGTGTATTTTAATTTTTAATTGGGATGTGATAAATATTTTAAGAAAGTTGGGTGTAATAAGCAAAAGTTGGGGTGCCAGTAGCATCTCTCTTTAAGATGTATATATTGAGGATTACTATTACCACATCAATTTTTACTAACGCCACACCAACTTTGTGCAATTATTTGGTGATTTACCTAAGAATTGGTGCGGCATTAGCAATAGTTGGTGTGGCAATACCTTGAGATGCACTCCCCCATACTCTCCTGACGTGGCATGTTGTAGAAGCATATATTTTTCCTCGGAATACACAACTGCATATCCCCATAAATATGTGCAGTTGTGTATCTCGAAGAAAAAATCTATGATTCTAACACATGCCAAGTCAGGAGAGTATGGGGGAGGAGGGGAGTCCCAAACTCATTATTCTTGGATTTAAATTACCAGAATGTATATTCTTCCTCAAATCTGTTATTGAGAGGTAAAGGATTAAAATTTCTTAAGAAACAAAGTTTTTAATTGGAATATGAATCAAATTGAAAAACCCCTTAATTGTTTAAGTTGTTAATAGAACGAATCACACTTTTACCACTAAACTATACTTGCCGCAATGTGATTATTGTATATGAATGGAAGATTTGTCGAACAAGGGCATTTACCATTGTTGAATTTTGTATCAAACATGTGGTGGTGGGGTGACAATTCCAAAACTTAATAGTACTTGATCTTCAAAATTGGAACCACTCTATCCTGTCCAAGAATAGGATTGAGATGTCATGTTGAGTGGAGCTTGCAATAAATTTTGGTAGATAGATCTAGTTGAGAAGGTGACCTCAGGTGTGAGGCCTCAAATTGGGTTGTTAGTAATATTAGATGTCAAGGCTTGAAAAACGTTTGGCTTGAGATAGTGTCGAATGAAAGCACCACGTGTAAAGCAATCATGTTATGTGGAAATGCTTTAAGAGCATCTCAAATGGACAAGTTAGTAGAATTATTAATGTTAGAAGTTAAAATTTAATCAACAAATTTTTTGCCAACGAACAAGTTAGTGGACTTGTTAAGGGTGTCAGATGCTAATGTGTGTGTTAATTATTGGCTAGTCACGTCAGCTTGTTAATGTGTTAATTTTAAAAGCAATAGTCAACAATGACTATTTTATTAATTTAAAAAAATATATATATATATTAAAAAAAATTGTTACGAAAAGGTGGCTAACATGTATGCACTAACGTGCACGTTGGAGTTCTTGAACATGTTAAACTACTTCACTTGTTAAAAATGGGCTAACATGTGATAAAAGTGCCTATGTGACATCTTTAACTTCTGGATTTTAACATTTTCATTAATGATTTTCCAACTCCCCTCTGACATACTCTCCTAATGTGGCATGTGCTAAGAACCAATGATTTTCTTGAGATACACAATTGCACATATTTGTAGATGTGCAGTTGTTGTGTATCCCTATGGTTCTATGCACAACTATGTGAAGAGAGTTTGTCAAAGGGAAGATAGAAAATCGTGATTCTTTCTAAATGGATGCATCACGGTATTAATGACTTTTGTGTCCAATGTGATTGGGAACTGTGAACCAAATGTTTATGCCTCAAGATTTAGGGAAAAATTACTTAACGGCCCTGTAAAAAAGTCTTCTTTCTTAATAGTGTCCAACTTATGGGCGGTAGTTTGATAATCCATTTAGTAAACTTTTTCTTTCTTAATGGTCCGTGAACCTCGTATCAAGTTATAATATTTTTATAAATCATTGAAATCAATGTAAAAATACATTTAAAATGATTAAAATTATGAGAATATCCTTCTCCATTTGTCATTCACTGTATAAAAAAAATACCCAAAATGAATGCAATCATGGTTAGAAAACCTAATATGTAAAGAAGATAAGAAGAAGGGTAATTTGGATATTTCAAATAAATTATGACCTGAGATGAGGTTGAAGGACCACTAAGAAAGAAAAAGTTTATTTAAATGAATTATAAAGCTATGGGCCATAAGTTGGTGACTATTCAGAAAGAAACACGTTCAACATGATGCATTCAGTAATTTTTCCCAAGATTTAGTCCCAACAATTATAGTATTTTTGAACATCATTCTCATATATGGATAATGTCGAGGCCACACTTTAAGATGTGCATTAAATATACCTCCAAACTTTATTTTCCTACAAAAAATTTCTATAAAAAATACCCTCAAATGCTTATTTCCAATGTGTATTTAATGCATCTAAGACTAATTCCAAGAATCTCTGTTAACTTGATTTCCTCTTTATTATAAACAGCCAAACTATAAAAATTGGATCCAAGAAGATCTTTCCTCTCAAATGTTAAAGTAATGAATAAGAAAATTGAGACAAAGACTCATTACATTTAGCGAGCTGCTTTGGCTTGTTATTATTAAAATTATTGTATAAAAACATGAAAAAAATTACTTTTCTTACTAACTTAGTAAGATTTCAAATATTACTAAAGGTTGTTAGGCCCACATAGATTATGACATTGACAATCGGCCACAGCATGCTCTTAGATTTTATGGATAATATATAAATATTGGGAAATGTTCAGCAGCAAACATTTTGGCAAAACATTTTTCAAAACATGGGTTAGAAGTTTTGGAATGGGCTGATTTTTGGTGAGGATGATCTCTACGGCGAAGAGATCATCCTCACCAAAAATCATCCCATTCCAAAACCTCTAACCCATGTTTTGAAAAATGTTTTGTCAAAATGTTTGTTGCTGAACGGGACCCATATATATTTAAAATTTTTGAGTTTCATCCAAGGTGTTGAAATACACGGCTACCAAACTCCCAAACCTTAAAATTATAAATTAATTATGAAAAATAATGTTTTTTTTTTCTTTTCAAAGTTCTTAGAATTAAATTCCCTAAAAGCCTATGGCGTTGGATCATGTTTTTGGATTCCAAAATGTGAGGCCACAGCTCTTATTAAGATTTGAGTCAATTTTCAACAAATGAAAGATTTGTTGAGTTTGTTGGAGCATACAACAAATTTTGGACTAGCTAAACTAACATTTGTCAGATTTTGATAAAATATGCTCTTTATGGTAAGGGCATTGTTGGAGATGTTCTAAAGGATACACTTTAACAAAACCCTTCATGTGTAAGCACAAAAATCAATAAGAAAAGAGTTTTTTTTTATTTTTTCACTCTTTAGATCCATTGTCCAAATTGATGACTACATCTTTTAAATTAAGCGACCGGTCATTCCTTAAAAGCTTTGCCCTCTCCTTTTACAACAGCTGAGATCAACGTTATTATAAATGTTTTTTTTATTTATAATAAAGTTGTCCGGAATTACGTCTAACTAGGGGAATCGGATGAGTCAGGACTGGAACCAAAGCATATGAGAGGGCTCATGCAATGGCCGCACATCACACACACAAGGTAAAGGAGGACACGCCCTCACAGGTGACCCTAAGGAAATATTGCTCATATTGAATGTCAAACACACAACCTACGAACTCTCATCACTTATTGGATTTGAAATTGCATTGAGCCACCCGTTAGGATTTTGTTCTGAGTGTTGATCTCAACATTTCAACATGAATCATCAAGATCTATGGTTCAAATTATTGAGATTAAACATTTGAATAGTCCATGTCAACTATTTCTATTTGCCATTTTATTAAGTTGAGGTGGCGTTAAGAAAATAATATTTTACTAATTGGATCGTAATACTGCCCAAAATTGAGATTGTGCTACTATGTCCTTGCCATAGGATTTATTAAAAGTTTTTCTAAAGATTTAATTATTAATGAGTCTTGTTAACATGTGCCCTTAGGGCACACTTGAAAGTACATTAAGGACACCAAAATACCCCTAGATGCTTATTTCCCAAGTGTATTTAGTGCACTTTAACGTGGTTAACAAGACCCATAATTAAGGGACCAACTAGTTGCACATCATCACCCATTACCAATTGTACTCCATCACTTAAAAATTCCCCTTTGCACTTCATGTGGACGATCACACTCAAAACATAATTATGATGTTGCACTCTTCTTTTAAAGAAAACATGATAAATAAATAAATAAATAAAAATCTTCTTCCTTAACTATGTTCACATAAATTATTGTTGGTTCAACAATTTTTACAAGAAAATTTGGATTATTTTAGAATTATATGTACAAAATTTTACTTAGAATTTCTAAACAAAACTTATAAAATCAGTACCTTGTACTGGAGCCAAAGAGAACACGAACAAGATCAATCACGAAGCACAAGCAAAGTATAACACATGCAAATCATACAAAATAACATGAAGATGAACAAGCTTTAAACCCTATAATGTTACGTATTGAAGTGCAAGCAATATATTAAAATAGAGATTATTAAAAATAAAAAAAATAAAGACTAATGCTAAAATGACCCAAACAGAGACACAAGGGTGACACATATGATGTGGTGGTGGCGCGCGTATAACCATAATTATTTTTTACTCGTATCTCGCAGAAAAGCATCTATGATTATGTGCAACTAGTGGTGTGCAACTAGTAGGCCCCCATTATTAATTATATTAAAATATCTAATGTGTCCCACGACATTCATTTACTGGTTCCATGGCGTTTCTGTGTTGACTTCTTAAACGCATGTTAACTCACAAATCACAAAATGGTGACATTTGAAGCTTGAAGCATACAAACGGTTGAGATCTTAAAAATTCACACCATGTGAATCCCTAGGAAAATCTATACTAATGCCTAGAAATCATACCTAATAATGCCTAGGAAGTCTGCTAAAGATTTTCAACACTAAAGATTTATTCCAGAGAAGGACAAAGCCAAAGGGCATATTGCCAAAGTTTCGAGATCTAATTGAAAACCTGAGCAACCGGTTTCCATTCTGTAAATCTTTAAGAAAAGAAACCGATTAGATAAGGGGTAATTATCTATGGATTGTTCTAGTGTCCAACTTTGTTGGATACTTTGGGTTCTCAAAATCCAATACGATACTGACATTTGCATTGTTTGTTGGATTCTTTGGGTTCTCAACATCCAATAAGACACTGACATTTGGAGAAAGACAGACGTACACTGTAAAAATTGCCACACGTACGTGACGCTGGTAAGATTAGCATCTATAAATATGGACCCACAACTATCTAACTCTTAAAAGACACCACAACACACAATTCCACAGATCTGCAACTCTCTCTCTCTCTCTCTCTCTCTGTGAAAGATGTCTTCGAAACAGAGTTATAGGGTTTGCTTCTGTTTCCGTAGAAGGTTCAAGCTCAACATAGCTGAAGCACCAGATGAGATCAAAAATCTATTCGAGAAATACTCTGAGAATGGAATCATGAGCGTTGAACACCTCCACAGATTCATGATCGATTGCCAAGGAGAAGAGAAGGCCACCATTAATGATGCTCAAGCCATTGTTGATAGTCTCAAAGAGTTCAAGCATCTCAACATCTTTCAACGAAAGGGTCTCAATCTTGAAGCCTTCTTTCGTTATCTCTTCGGCGATATTAATCCTCCTCTTTCACCGACTCTTGGGGTAAATCTTTGATTAATTTAAATCAATATTGGATTTTTTATATTTAATTTCCTTCTTAAGCTTCTGATCGGATCAATCGTGATAGTTTCTACGATCTGTTTGGATCGCCATAAAGTTCTTTTAACTAAAAAAGTTACCATTTTCAGCTATTTTTTCTTTGTGAATTGTGTAACTAAAAAAAACTAGGAATTAATATATTGTTTCTATATTTGTATAATTTTTCAATAAATCAGGATTCAAGTACAAATATTTGCCAAATTTTTTCCACTTGAAACCTACTAGTTCTGGGCTGTGCTTGGCAATGCAACTTGAAAGCTCAATTATATTTGTAGACTAATCTAAAAGTATAATTATGTTAAAATATTTGGTTTAAGGCTTTGTTGATTGATAGATTGATTGGAATTTGATCATCGGAGTGAGATTATCTGTAGGAAAACCCAAGGCACTAATGCACAGGATCCCATCAGAACTCTCTGTAGTTAAGTGTCCTTGGGCTAGCGTAATCTTAGGATGAGTGACCTCCTCGGAAGTCCTTGTGTTGTAACCCTCCCTCTTTGAAGGTGCCAGCTTAGCTAAGTTGGTACGGCTTGAGGAGTGACGATCCCATGGCCTAGGTTCAAATCCTATTGAACCCATCTTCACCTCATCTGACCAATAACCCCTTGCTTTCCTAGGAAACAACGAAAAAAAAAAAAAAAACCCCAAGGCGTCTGACATCCGAAATGTCTTAGTAGCCTTGTACAATTCTTCTCCTTTTTTGTTTTTTTCTTCTTGTTTTTAGAGAAAACTTTGGAGCTCACTGGATACTCAGGTAGGTAGTCGCATAGGTCTGATTGGCATTCAAACACCAGATAAGGTTATTCTTGGATGGATGTGTCGGTGAATTCTTCTTGTTTTCATTGTTGGTCTAAAACGTATGAACAAACAAAAAAGAAGGGGAAACATAATCTAATTTTTTTTCTTTACTAGGTATACTCTTTACGTTACCCATCTACCAATAAAAAAAATAGGGGGACATTGCTGGACACCCAAATGGATAAGTACTATCACAATACAGACTATTTCCGAATATGTATGCCAATCCGTGTCAATTGATTTGTATGAGCATCTATTATTAACCACATGCCAGGAACCGGATTTGAACAGGTGACACGAAGATTTTCAGTCCTATGCTATACCAGCTAAGCCATCCTGACATTTCCCAATGCATCATCTCTATACCACTAGAGGGCTTGAATCTATGTTAATTAAGGAGATTCAAAAAGCATACTCGTTAGCCTTTTGTTGTAAATCCATTTCTTCTCAGTACCAAATGTAATCCATCATCATATTACCTAAATTTTCATGAGGGTTGTGAAACTATGTTGTCAGATAATTGGCACTCTTTGGAGCATAAATTGCCACCTTAGAGAGAAAAGATGTCATTGCAATTGTAAGGATCATGCAGTAACTCAGCGTGGTTAATTATATTTATCTTGAACTTCTTTCTGTTATTATTGATATCACGATCCATGTTTTTTGCCAATTCATATAGTTTGATGAGACCTCCATTATTTTGAACCAAATGATGTCTTTTTTTGTGCCAGGTGCACCATGATATGACTGCTCCGTTGTCCCATTATTTCATATATACAGGGCACAATTCCTATTTGACTGGGAACCAACTTAGCAGTGATTGTAGTGATGTCCCAATCATAAAGGCCCTACAGAGAGGTGTAAGAGTAATTGAGCTGGACATGTGGCCAAATTCTACCAAAGATAGTGTGGATATTCTCCATGGAAGGTACAGATTTAGTGAGTGACATAATCCAACTCTAATGTAGTGTTGATCTAAATATGCTTATTTCTGTGTCACAATGTACCTCCTCCCAGTCCACATGATATGTCTTTCTATGCCTTTTCCATTCAACAAGTACCTCTTTCGAAGCTCATTTGACATTTTGGTGAGGGTTAGAGAGGGTACTTTTAATAGAGTTATCCAACTCCAGTAACAAAGAATGTTCCTCTTCCACGAAAGTAGCCTTCTTCCAAAAGCTCAAAAGGTGTACCAAAGGAACATATGGTCTACATGGCCATTTTTTTAGAAACTTTTTTCTGGCCAGAGCTATTCGAGATGCCTTCAAATGTTGGTCATCCATGGCACCTCTCTATACGATGAGTTGGATAGAAATTTAATTATAGAAATTCATGGCACCTCTCATGAATTCTGAAGAGTATCCTTGTGAGGCTTATTGGCTAATGAATGAATCATGTATACTGAATGGTTTTTGAAAGTCTTTTTTTGTTCAATTTTGAAAGACTGTTTTATATTACCACTAGATATAATTTTATTTGGTTGATCTTTTCAACTATATTTTTCTTTGTCCTCAGTTTTATTTGAAGTGATTTGGTTTTTTTGCACAACTGTAGGACGCTAACAACTCCAGTGGAACTCATCAAATGTTTGAGGTCTATTAAGGAGCATGCCTTTACTGCGTCTCCATATCCCGTTGTTATAACTCTAGAGGACCACCTTACTCCAGATCTTCAAGCTAAAGTAGCTGAGGTGAGTGATCGATTTTCTTCGTAAAGTTTAACAACCTCTATGGTTTTGAGTTTACCATATTTTATAACTGCAAATAAATTCATTTCTAGATGGTGACTCAAACTTTTGAAGATATTCTGTTTACCCCTGGTGCGGAATGCTTAGGCGAATTCCCTTCTCCGGAATCATTGATGAAAAGGGTTATTATCTCAACTAAACCACCAAAAGAATATCTTGAAACTAAGAGTTTCAAGGAAAAGGAGAATAATTTACAGAAGGAAAAGGATTCACCAGAGGAAGAAGCCTGGGGAATAGAAGTCCCGGACCTTAAAGATGAACTTGAAGCCGACAATAAGGTAAAGGCAGAAATATAATTTATTGTACCACATTTATTTGGTGTCCAGCATTGCCGTCTTAATTGCCTGTTTATCGTTTTTTAGCAGAATGATACAGATGGTGGGGAAGATCCTCGTGATGAGGAAGATCTAGATGATGGAGAACGCAAGTCACTGCAGAATGCGGCACCTGAATATAAGCATTTAATTGGTATTCATGCTGGGAAACAGAAAGGTGGGTTAGAGGGAGCGCTAAAGGTCGATCCTGACAAAGTCAGACGTCTTAGCATGAGCGAACAAGAGCTTGAAAAGGCTGCAATTACTCATGGAACCGATATTGTTAGGTACAATGCTCATTCTGTGGTTTACATGAAGTTAGATAAATTTCCTAATATTTCGGACCCATGATTAAGAAATTGTCAACATTCATCACATCTCCAAAAAATTTCCCTTCAACATAGTTTAATCTATCTAAAAAGTTAAGATAATGTTTAGGAAGACCCCTATACAACAGATACATATATCTGTTATTACATGGTATTCTGTTTTGAACACTTTTAGACACATGTATCTTTGCCGAAAAATCCAGAAACACATTGTGACATAATTGCCGTACGACCCTTAGTTTAAAGATTTTATATAAAAAATGACTTCTAGTGTGTTCCATCCTCTGTACAATAAGTTATTACGTATAATCGTTCAAGTACTTGTTTCCTTTAACCCCTGTACATGTGTTTCTCATTTAGCCAGATGTTATTGACACAAAAATGTTCTAGATTGCTCTTAGAATATAAGATTTATCCATTTAATATATTGAGAAGAGTTTCTCTTGATGCTACATGTATCTCTCCTTATTTTTACACATCTCTTTAAACTTCAGGAGCATTCTAGAGACTTTTATTTTATTTTCTATGTACAAAAAATGGATTCTGAATTATTCTGCGATACAATGCTTAATCTGAGGATTGTATTTCTTCCAGGTTCACTCAGAGGAATATACTGAGGGTATATCCGAAGGGTACCCGTGTTGACTCATCTAATTACAACCCACTAATTGGATGGATGCATGGTGCTCAGATGGTCGCATTTAATATGCAGGTTTGATTTTTTTTGTCCATGTCTTCAAATTGGGAATGTTTTTTTAAGATTTTTGTTGATATCTATACTCCATAACTTTCTTCTTGATTTGACTTATTTGTTAAAACTTTGCTACATTGTGCCTCAAAAATAACTGAAACCCTTTTTTATTAAGACCTTAAAAAATTACAGGCCCCCCTCTTTTGATTTGTTTCATTTATATGCACTGCTGGAGACTCATCTAATCTGCCTACTTTCCTTCATTTTCATTTACATGCATGTGAGAGGGATGTGGTGACTAATGGAGAATCCCTTTTTATTAAGACTATCTCACTGGCCACATTTTTCATGTTTGACATTCATGAGTCCAATGATAACAATTTTCTAGTTATATGGGGGGCACTTTGATCATTGAGAGTGGTAAATTGCGATGCTGGTTTCCTAATTACAAATCAACCAAGAACAAACTAGAATAGGTGCAGTAACATTTGCTGAGGCTAACTGGAAATTTATTACTAAATAACATTGGGGTCTTAATCTCAGAAAAGCTCTCTCTGACATCTGGTTTGCCTAAGATTTCATCTCGCAATTTGGCTACAAGGGGATTCATTACAAATATGAATTATTAACATTGATAGTTTGCGTCACAATGCCTTAAATATGGTGACCGATATTAAGTAAATATGGACTTTAGTCAAAATCTGTATACTTATTAAAATATTAGAAGACATCTTACATTATTCCTTGTTCATATTTCCTGTTTTCACATTGGGAGATATGAGTCATAAATTTGCTCACGATAAAAATACCAACCAAGAGTACACCATGGCAGGGATATGGCAGATCACTCTGGTTGATGCATGGAATGTTCAGAGCCAATGGAGGGTGTGGCTATGTGAAAAAGCCTGATTTTCTACTAAATGCCGGTCCACATAATGAGGTCTTTGACCCAAGAGTACGTTTACCAGTGAAGCAAATCTTGAAGGTGAGTGGATCTTTTCTTACTGTTTGACTTTATCTCCATTAATCTCCTTGGGCTGAACTTACTCTGATTTGAACTTTTGCTGTTACATTAACAGGTGCGAGTATATATGGGGGAAGGATGGTATTTGGATTTTCCTCACACACACTTCGACTTGTACTCCCCTCCAGACTTCTATGTGAGGGTAAGATGATATGAATCAGCTTTAAGCTTTAAGCTTCGAATTGGTTGCCATTTTCTTATGATGCTAAATGAGTTTCTACATATGGTTGCCGACATGCTTGCCTAATCTTATATTGTTCTATGGAGAATTGCATCACAATGGAACAATTATAGAAATTTAGGAAATCTTATGTACTTAGTGTCTAGAGTTTAAACTAATGGCAGCCAACTAGGATACTGATTAACTTGATCCGATGATCTTAACCTATCTCAAGTGATTCCTTTTTTGATAAAGAGTCCTAAAGAATAACGTCTTATCGATGGCCACTAGAATTATATGGCCTTTGATAGGATGACGTCTTGAAGATCTAGTCCTTTCCCTTGAAAAATCCTACGTTTTTCCTCTCCTTCCAAATGACCCACAAAGTCGTAAATGGATGGAACCTCGATAACGTAAAAAATAGAAAATGACAAGTGTTTCCATTGATGAATGTGCAGATTGGAATTGCTGGAGTGCCAGCAGATTCTATAATGAAGAAAACCAAGACGATTGAGGATAACTGGATACCAGTGTGGAATGAGGACTTTGAGTTCCCATTAACGGTACCAGAGCTGGCTTTGCTTCGGATAGAAGTTCATGAGTATGACATGTCCGAGAAGGATGACTTTGGAGGCCAAAGTTGTCTGCCTGTGTCCGAGTTAAGGTCAGGGATCCGAGCTGTACCACTCTACAGCCGCAAGGGGGAGAAGTATAAGTGTGTGAAGCTTCTTATGCGTTTTGAGTTTGTGTCTGTTTGAAATTCTCTTTTGTGTGTAGTGTGTATTGAAATTCTGTTTGTGCTGTGATGGTGCTTACTATATGTGTAATATATAATATTTGTTCTGTAGTTTGTCTTTGCTTTGTGGCTCTTGGTGTTGTATGTTCTATTGTTGTAAATCCGAACTACAAAAGGAGTCTCTCTGCTTTCTTGGGTTACTGATACTGTATTTTTCTCTCCGTGTCTTACATTTGCTTCTTTTTATTGCTGATAGCTCCTCAATCGCCATGGATTTTAGGATCTTGCACTGTGAAACCCTTGAGACCAGATAATATGGTTGTTCACGAGTTATGAAATCCACCTCCATCAGACCAACATAAAAAAAAAAGAGTCGTGATAATCTGACACCCCTCTCTGACCTATGCCCCTATCATAGTCATAGAATCGTAGATCATTTGTCTCGGGATAAAAAAATGGATTTATGATTTTGTATATCCTGAGGCAAAGGCAAATGATCGGATGAGGGCATATGTCAGTAGGGGTGATAGAAAATCATTATTCTATAAAATAAAAAAAAAAAAAAAAAAATTGGAAGTTGAAGTTGAGCAGAAACACCTATGTGCATCATGGAGGAGGATGTGTAATAATGGCGTAGACTATAAAAATGTGACACCCACTCAACGGGAAGATTCTGTTCCACAAAATTGTCGTGGGGGAAAATACAAGAACATGTCACACGCACCTTAGTCTACTTTTTGAAAAGTTGGTTTTTTTTTTTTTTTTTTGTGTGGAAAAAAAAAAAAAGGCATGGTTTGCATTTGGAGACGTGTTACATATCTTTTTTCCTTTGGGGGTGTGGTGTCCTCCCTAGGTACAATACAAATTACAAACCAATAGTCCAATATCATTACTTTCGGAAGTGGAATGATTACTGTCAACCCCATCGTACCATATATAGTCAGTCATAAACGTCCACAAGTGAAATTATAGTGTCAATTTCATCGCACCGTTATCCTTTGGTCCAAACCACATATGGCCTTTGATCGCGTGGACGATTGCTACCAGGCCTATGACTCCAAATCCAATCAATGGGCCATGGCCCATGGGCAGTCCAAGAGATGGGTTCTTGTATTAGTCGCAGGTCACCAACATTGTTTTTGTTCTTTCTTTGTTGTCCATGGTGTTTTTCAATGCAGGTCTCCTAGAGTTTTTATATATATTTGTATATCTGGGCCTCTTAGAACATCCAATTAATCCTCAGGCACTTGTAGTTCCCTCCTCCACACCCACTAGGTAATTTTTAGGATAAATCCCTCATGGTGTCCAAAGCGATATTCGAACCCAAGTCCTCTGCTTCTTGAGACATGATCTCAACCATCTGGCCAACCCAACCCTTTCGGGTAGGAAATTTTTAAGATAAATCCCTCATGGTGTCCAAAGGGATATTCAAACTCAAGACCTCTGCTTCATGAGACATGATCTCAACCATCTGGCCAACCCTTTGGGTAGGAAATTTTTAAGATAAATCCCTCATGGTGTCCAAAGGGATATTCGAACCAAGACCTCTGTGCTTTGTGAGACACGATCTCAACCATCTGGCCAACCCGTCGGGGTTAGGTCTCCTAGACCTTCCTCCATGGATTTTCTCACTTAGGCTTTAACAAAGGGAGATTTTATTGCCACGCCAACTCTTACTAAAAACATCCCAAGATGTGTGTTAATGCTTTGTTGATATCATATGAATTGATCTGTTCTTAATAGGAAGTTGGTGTGGCAATAAAAGCTCTCCTAGACCTTCCGGTTTTGGTATTGTTCATTTTAGTTCTCAAATATGCATTTCAAGTGAATTTGCCACTTTTATAGTCAATGATTTCACTGCTATATCTGCGAATTCGTTGATAGTAAAAGTGAGGAACTCACGAGTTCGTAGGTTATAAAAATGACAAACGCATGTTTTGGAAATTAAAATGAGCAGTCTACCGAGCTCAGAATCTGTCATATTCAGTGCACGAAATCGAGATTCACCCCTTAATAAATTATGAGAGATTTTATTGGCACATCAACTTTTACTAACAACACACCAACCATTTTGAAATTAAATGGTTGTCTGCCTATAGATTGGTGTGTTACAAATAAAAGTTTGTGTGTTAATAGAAGCTCTCTAAATTTTACATATACTTAAAACGAAAAAATGATAGGCTCACAACACATAGTTTTTATTCACAAACAGATCTCATACAAGAAAAATATATGGCCACATTGAATACCCCCAAAATTTTACACAAAATATCGTGATATGGAAGAATAAAAATACTCCAATTCTTGTGCTAGCTGTCAGGCTGGATCTTCACTCATACGGGTAGGAAAGCCAGGGATGCCGTAGTGCCTCAGCTGCAGTGGGTCGTCGATTTGGATTTGTCTCAAGCAAGTCTTTAACAAACCCAACAAATCCAATATCAGAAACCTGTAGACGATACTCCAAAGAGGATTGTTCCGGGATAATGTACTCCAATTGGTTTGTTTCCTGAAAAAAGAGAGAGTCAAGATTTGGTTCTAAAGTTTTGGAATAAGCTTCTCAACTGCACCTCCGTCATATCAGTCCTATGTGAGATTTTTTTTTTTTTTTTTTTAAGTTGATTTACTAATTTTCCATACAAGAGGCAAACATATTTATAATTTTTATTAAAAAAAAAAATTATAAATATAACAAAAGATAGCAAAGAACCTCATTTAGATGGTACAAATCATATTCTTTCGTGAAGTACTTGTATGTCTCCTGCCCCCTCACTAGCATCTCCATATCAATTGGACCAAGCATCCCAATCATTCGTGCAAGCAACATCACCAACCCATCATTTGGAAATAGCACCTGTAGGGGGCAGAAAAACTTCAGAGAAAAATCTGTGAATTATGATCTATAAACATGAATAACTATACACGTCTATAATCATACATATTGTAATAATAAATGTCTGACATGAACATTTTATACACTATTATCGTTAGTGCTCTTGCATCGGACCCAAGAAATCAGAGGTTACAATGGAAGACCCAATAACCAGTTGAGTTGTGGAACTTGAAATTATTAGAATAGAACCATCAACAATTAATTAAAGATGGATTTAAGTTCATGATAAAAGAAAATGATTTAGTAAAATAAATTAACTTACATCACCAGAGCAAAGTTCAGCCAAGATACAACCAAGAGACCAAATGTCGATCTTTTGGTCATATGGAAGACCTAGGATGACTTCAGGAGCCCTATAGGATCGAGATTGTACATATAAACACAAGTTATCCATCTGAAAGCAACTACTTCCAAGATCGATAATCTTTATCTCGCATCTGCTATAACTTTTTATAAGAATATTCTCAGGCTTTAGATCACAGTGAATAATTCCCAAATTATGCAGGTAATCCAACGCCTCCAAACATTGCCGAGTTATGAGCTGAGAAAAGGAAGAACCAAACACCCATAATTAATATCTGAACTGTCTAAAACATGAATTACTTTTAATCCCAATTATTTTCTCAGTAACAACAGCCATTTTCTTTGGGTTAATGAATTACTATATAAAATTTATAATTGACCACAACTAAAAACTTATCTCATATCCATAGTTCTGATGAAAAAAAGGCACTCAAATAACAAAACCGATGACCAAGACCCAATAATTAACCAAATGTCCAAATAAAACATCATATGCCCAAATTAAACAAACCTGCAACCTGCGTGATGTAAAGTAAACCTCTCCTCCAGATTCCTGATTAAATTTCTGGAATTCGTACAAATTTGCTCTTAGGAGTTCACAGACAATGAAGAGATGCTCCTGCACAGTTCTCATAACCATCATTCATGTGTAACATATAATAAACTAAGAAAATATATATCAGAGTTGTTAAAGGCATTAGCTTAGCTGACTAGGTAGGTTTTCAGGGCAAGTACTAGACTGCCTAGGCAAGCTTAATTATATGTGCTCACCTGGTTTTCAAGGATTCAGAAAGCACATATGTAGTACACAAAAGAGTTCAAAACCTTCATTTATTTAAAATCATTATTCGTTTTTTTCTAAGATAAAACTTAAAGGACTATAATATCTCATGCAAGGCTATTCCTCTAGCCTTCCCAACCCACAGGTCAACCTAATCTAGTTGGGCATTCAATGGGGAATCCAATTTGGTTATTTTCTGGTCATGTATTGGTAGCAAGAGATGTATGTGAACTTCACATCGGACAACTATTAGTCTACAAGTGCTACCCAGGAGTTCTTAGATAGTTTTGAAATTCCATTCAGTGTTCGCGCTAACAGTTGCATACTTCGGTTGCTTAGATTGGTGCTCATATCTATTTCTATCTAGATGGACTTTGTTCAGTATTGCTTACTTTTACCCTTTTTTTTTTTTTTATAGTGTTAAAGTAAATCTATTAAGCCTGATTTATTAAACTAAAAACAATTACGTATTGTTAGCTTTACTTACATTAAAAAAAAAAACTTTCAACCACATACCTGATGATAGAAATAGTCATATAGTCGAAGAATGTGGTGTTTATCACCAGGGTCATGCTTGTTCACCATCTTTAGAAGCTTGATCTCATCTAAACTCTGATCGAAAAAATCTTTATCATTTTTTATTATTTTCAAGCAAACATCTATTCCTGTTTGCAAATCATGTGCCTGTATAACCTTGCTAAAAGCAGCTGAACCAAGATACTCCGTGACATAATATCTACCCGCTATAATCGAGTTAAGAACAATAGGCAGATCTTTGTTCTCTTCAAATCCAGTCCTGCAAAGGGAAATATAACACGTAAGTGATAAGTGCTTTCTATAAAACCAACCAATGGAACGAAAGGTTGAAATATCTGCCAAGACCAAGACCCCGGGAGGGTCGAATACTCAGAAACCACACATCCCAAAAATGCTACATGGTACAATCTTTCGAGCCCACTGACCCCATTAGTATTTGGCAAAAATTGTGAGTATGGGCATCAAAGAGTGTAACACATTGCATTTCTGGGCAGGACAGCCGTCCCAAATAGGTAAAAATGTATCGGCCCATTCTCACCATGTATGGAACCGAGTTGGTGGAACCCTACGAGGGATTGGAGTCTAAACCTTGACAGGACCTACAATTTTAAAATCTTATGCGATCCTACCTATTTTTCCGATGTATTATTCTCAGATTGAATACTTCGTACTCATCCTCGTGATTGTCATACATAGGAAGCTCATCTTCAATACCACACTCCTCTTCATTTCCAGGTTCATGGAGTTCTCCAACCGTTTCTCCACCATCTTCTATGTCAAACCCATCATTTCCATCTGATTGAAAAGATTTCTCAGTGTCCTGAAGATGTAAATCGGATTCTTTCTGGAACTCCTCTCCATTGAAATTATTTGCCGAACCCCTTTCGATACCTTGGATAGAGCTCACACTTCTTTTGTTCTCCAAAGTTGAATCATAATCAGAAAAGATTTCACCCACATGAACTAACTGAGTTTCACCCAAATTGGGTTCTTTCAAGGTTTTCAGATGGTCACTATCTATGGCAGCATTATGAAAGATATATGGCTTTTCTAAGAAATTAATACTCGTCACAGAATGGAATCCTTCAGATTCCACATTCAAAGCAAATGGCTTTTCATTCAGCCACTTTGCCTCTGAAGTTGTGACAAACTTATCCTCACTCGGACAATTAAAGAAGTCAGTCCCACCAAAGCCCGGATACTTGACATAACCACCCCCGTCTTTCTCATCACACCAATACATGTCGTTTAGTATATCAGAGTCGTGGTAATTGCGAGCAGTACCAAATTCAGAGAGTATATCAGATGAAGCATCAGATTTAACTCGAGCTGCAGACATGAGTCCGTATGGATTAGTGAATCCTGTTGAAAATGAAAATGGGTATCTATGATCACAATAAATCATATTGAATAGAACAAATTCACCTTATCAGCCTAATTTTACAAACTAACTACCAACACTACAGTACCTCTTTTACTGCCCAATTGGCTAAATTGACTCTCTTAAGATGAACATTTTGAAATAAAAGAATCGTGATAGAGACACTATTTGTAACAAACTGATGGATAGACAAAATTGACAGGGTTGTTTTCCACCACCATCATAGATCGGTGGAGTAGGAGCATTCAACAAACCTCGAGATGCACATTCTTAAATGATCTATAGTAATTGATAGAGGTGCATAATTTACAAATTGAACTGTAATTGCAGAATTCAGGGTGTCCAGGCTAACTGAAATTACACACACACACACACAACTATGAACAAAAAACAATCTTTCAATTAAAAACCACTAAATTTCAAAAAACGCAAATTTCAAAATCAAATATATAACCATATCCACATTTCTGAAGTTGAATTATGAAATAAAACCTCAAAATATATATATATATATATATATATATATATATATATATATATATATATATATATATATATATATATATGATTTCGATTCCGATTCATACCAGACGGAGACCCATTAGTTGTGGAAGAACACACACTTAAGAAATCTTCTGATGAATCAGAGCTCGAAACAGAACCATCAACACGGCTCGAAACCTCCGATCGTCCATTAGCCAAGAAAATTCTCACCGGAGGAGGACGCGGAGACATCGGAAATTCAAATTTCTCTAAATCGAAGGAACCAAAATCCCCTCTTTCGACAATATCCTCTCTGAAAGCGGATTCTGCCTCTGTGAATCCGTTTTTCCTCAAGAAATCTAAGACAGCTTCGATGTCTGAGACCGCCATGGCCGTGAGAATTCAAACAAAGAGCGAGAGATGAGATCAAACCCTCATTTTCAGAAAGTGAGGTAAGAGGGTAAAAAGGGAAAATTAGGGTTTGCATGCTTGACGAAGGATCTCTCCCTCCTACTGTAAAACTGAAGCCAATCGCAGAAATCTCACCAACTTTGAAAAGTAGGGGTTTAGAGGTTTCTGTTCCATGGGGCCCAAATACGTGTTGAAGGACACGCGTAATTAAAATGGTGTAGACACGTGGCAAACATATTCGACATTTTCTTTTCTTTTTGGTGGGAAGTCAATAGTCGTCGTTGGTGACGACGCAACCGTTTTACCTTGTCGGGTTACCTTTTTTTAGACAGTAAAAAGTCATGGTCAAAGTGAATCTTTTCCATGTAAGCTTATACTAACAAGATCTTGTATAAACCAATCAGGAAAAATCATGAGGAATGATTCAAAGTGATTTATAAATTATAACTTGGCTTGTCAATCGATCGTGTTCAGGTTGGATAAGGGTCAATTTTAGGATCAATCCGATATGGATTGGATCAGACCCTTGTTCGATCAAAGCTTTTATTAGAATCCATTACGACCTGATATCAATTGGATCAGGTTAGATCAGATTCAATTTGATATACAAAATAAAAACAAATTAAATAGAATAATATATATATATATATATATATATATACCAACATTTTTTCAGATTAGGACATAGTTAATCGAGAATTGATTTGATAGGTTATCAGATCCTTAATTGATCGAATTATCATCAAAACCCAAATCCTCAATCCAGGCCCAAAGTTATGGGATTGGAATAGATCCGATTTGATTATGATCTGATTCACTGACACTAATCTATGAGAATTTGGATTAAGAAGACTAAAAAGTGAGCTTATACAAACATTTTATTTGTATGTTGGATCATGGTGTAAATGTCAAGGGAATGATAGGTAAAAATTTGAATTTTTATGGACCAAAATGTGAAACTTGAGGAGTTGGGGGGGCAATTATTTAACTTTTGGGTCCAACTTACTTTTCCTGTAAACATGAATAATGGTGTGACCACCTCACACCATGATTTGGTTTCTCAACTGCTGTTGACACTTTCCACTTTTTATATCCCCCTTTTTCCTATGTGCAATTGAGTGGTTTTGATTGCCAATTCTAACTTCGATTATAAGTTGGGATCCTTAATTTTGGTTCTATGGGTTTAAATTTCAAAATAGAAAAGACTGACACCCATTGCCCCCACCCGCACTTTGGCAAAAGAGTAAGCGATATTCTGACTCGAAAATTATTTTCACTCGATCTGTACTTGAGCGGCAAGTCCACTGAACCATAGATCTTTTTCTTCAGGATACACAAGAAAAAAGATCTACGGTTCTGTGCACTTACCATGTCGATTGAGTGCAAATTTTCAAGTCCGATTATCGTTAGACCTGACAAAATGCATCCAACTCAAAAAAAAAAAAAAAAAAATACACACACACACACACACACACACATATATATATATATATATATATATATATATATATATATGCCTTTTGCGAGGGATGGGGGCAAGGGCAACAAGTGTGAGGCAATAATAAAATTTGGAAGTCTAATTCATGCTCATGCATTGAAGTTCCTAAAGGAATTTGTACGTAAGAACTCGAAATAATATAGGTCAAGAAGTTATAAGGTGGGGGGTATTTTGGGAATGTTAGGATGGTTGGAAGATCAACATCCCCTTTTGTTGGTAATGTAGTACATTGAGTTTCCTATAATTAAATCTCATTAAATTAACCTATTTACTAGATACATGAATTTCAATTATGATAATATAATAAGTAAATAAAATTTATTTAAATAATTAAATCCCTAATTTTCTTGGTGCACTGTTCTAAGCATTTTTTTTTTTTTTTGAAACTTATTTTATAAGTAATTGTGTGGACCATTATGCCCAACCAAACTACCCTTCGGAGTACCTTCCGGGCTTTGAATGTGTTTTGTAACTAATGACAATCTTATTTGAAATATTAATAGAAAATAAACTAAATACCCTTCTCTTTGACTTCTATTATAAAAAAAAACTACTGATTTTTTTTTCAAAATGTTCATCTATCTTTTCTCTCTTCAACCTACAAGATAATGTCTTCATCCTCTTAAAAGAGATAGACGATTTTTCTATAGGCTAATGATTTTTGGACTCAATCTGTACTCGACTGACGTGGCAAGGGTACAGAATCATAAATCTTTTTCCTTGTGTATCCCAAGAAAACGATTTATGGTTATGTGCCTTTGTCACATCGGTCGAGTACGAACTGAGTGAAAAAATTAGTCTGAAAATCACAACTTTTTTTTCTATATTGAAATCATTTATTTAAAAATAAATAAATAATCCTATTTTGTTCTTGAGGTTTGAAATGTGACATAAAAAAAAGTTGACGTCGAGGGGCATTTAACTCATTTTCTTTAGTCTCTTAACGAAGATTGACTTCGAGGGCTATATGCCTTTAGTTTGAAAACATAAAAGGGTGTCTCAAATATTCACCGAAACTCGGAGTGGTGTGTCTAAATAAACCTAAATGATTTCTAATTTCAACTCCATTTAAGAAACTAATTGAATTATTGAAGGTTGATAACCTTGTGTGTGTTATGAACTTATAATTCCAATTCCCCCCAAAAGACTTTAACACTCGTGAGATGGTCCCCGTGTTGACATGAGCTGATGATGATTGTAGTATTTATTAATATTATGTATATTTGACCAAAAATGTCGATGCCCCCACCACTTGAGGTATATATTAAGTAAAAGGGACACATGCCATGCACATGATGTCAAGATACAGATTCTTAAAACAATGTGGACTATTTATTATAGTTGTTTATTTTATTACTAATCAAGATAATTTTAAAAGATAAATATTATTTTTATTTTGTTATAAGTGTAAATTACTTCAATCACACTAAAAGATCTTCTAAGAAACCGACGATAAGGAATAGAGGAGATTTAGAAGAAGGTGAGGGAATATAAAATTGGTGTGAGGTACTAGAAATTACTGGTTCGAAGTATATTAAAAAAAAAAAACCAAAGAACAAAAGCCCATGGATCTGAATCTCAACTCGTAAAACCCAACCCAAGATATGCCTAGACTGGACTCAAGGTCAGATAGGCCTGATCTTGGGTTTTGGAAGCCTGAACTGTTACAAGCCCAACCCAGACTGTCTAGGAACACCCCTCCCCCCCACCCACACACCCACACACACACACCCAAATGGTTATATATACTTTTTAAGAAAGAAAGAAAAAATATGTATCGTAGGGCCATGGGTTGGGCTTGAAATTAAGAAATCGGTCCAACCCAATAGTTTTAGGACCCAACTCAGGATGGGCTGGGTATGATTTACACGTCTAGTTTGAAGTTTGAACAAACAAATACACGTGATTTTGATGCGTAGGTCCAACTGGGAGTAAGGAGAACATGGTGGACCCAAGAGGTTGACATATGTGTTTTTCTTTTTTTGTGATTATGATCACTCATCAATGGTGTTGTATCTAAGCAATCAAAATTTTTATTATTCAAGTTATAGTGTGACCCACCATGTTTCATTTATCAAATATTTGAAAATAAAGTCAAAAACTTTATATCACATCACGTACCAATCACCTATAAAATTTATTAAAAAGCAAAAAAAAAAATATGTGAGATCCATTGAACTAACATTTGATGATGCAGAAGCTCTTCCGAAAATCATGGAAATATTGATTATGAGAAACAAAAATTCAGACTTATAAGAGTCAAATTTAAAATATCGGTTCCGATTTTCATTTTTCTATATTTGGGTCCGAAAGGAATTAGAACTGATTCCATTTTATTCGATGAGTCTTATGGGTCTCCATAATCGATTTGTGTGTTTGTCTATTTTTAGATTATAGAAGGTCAAATGTTTCCCTCCCTTTTAAAGTTAATAAATATTATATAATGTTATTCAAATTTTCATATATATCCTAAGGTAAATATGTTGTATTCTTGAAAAGGAAAATCTTTGCAATGATTTATTGAAGACATTTTCTTATATTTCTCATATTTTGCGATTAAAAAAAAAAAAAGGCTTGATGGGTGTGATTCTTGGTTGTTTAATCCCAATCCCACATATTTTAGAATTGTAATAAAAAATATGAAAATTCTTCCAATGCTAGATACCCTAGGAACTATATTAAAAGAGAAATATTTTTTTTACTAACTTAGTAAAGATTTTAAACCTTATTAAGGGTCGTTTGACTAAAATGGATTACCACATTAGCAAGCCAACTCCACAGAGATCATCCTTAGAAAAAATCAGCCCATTAACAGATGTCTTTTGTAAACCACTTTATAAGTTGAAGAGTCGTGGACATCTAACTTTTGTAAACCACTTTTGATGGGATTAAAAGTTTCAAAGTGGGCTGATTTTTTGCTAGAACGATCACCTCACAAAAAATCAGCCCATTCTAAAACTTCTAATCATATATTGAAAAATATTTGATTTGTATATGGCCCTTGAGCGTTCCCATTTATATATCAGTCTAGAAATGAGAACTGCCTCCCTTGACTAGAAATGAGAAGAGCTCTTACTCACATTCAATATTAGTTTTCTATTGGATTTTGATTAATTAATGCAATATTCTGATCCCTCCAATGCAATTCATAATAGAGTCGTGATAATCTGACATTCTTCTTACGCTCCGTAACGTGGTAGTGATAGAACCAGAGATCTTTTTCTTCGAGATGCACGATTAAAAAAGATATATGGTCCACGTCAATGAGTGTACAAAGAGCACCAAGTTTTAGAGTGTCAAATTATCATTGGACTTCGTAATAATAATACACTTCACTATATATTTTGAAAAGCCATATAATTGAATATGACTTGTCACAAGATCACGTAAACTTGTTGTATGAACCTAACCTCTATGTCCAAGACTCTCATCCAATACAACACCACTCATCCAAAAGGGATAAGTTTCAGTGTTTCTTTTATATGATCAAGATTGGTCTCAAGAAGACGAAGAAGAAGTTCCAATCCCATAATTTATAGGGTAAATTACACTTTGACCCCTTTGGCTTTGCATAATTTCACGTTGACTCCCTAACATTTTGACAACCGTACTTACCTACCCTTTCACACACGGTATTAAAATTCATTTGTTATTGTACAATTTTACCATCTCGTTTTATCATTTTTTATAAAATTATAAAAATTTCCCCATCTAAGCATTCACAAGTAAACCCATTTTTTTATTGTGATATTTTCATTTATAAAAAGAATAACATTTTAAAAAGGGTAAAATGTATAAAAGTAAAAAATTATTTTTTTACTGTTTGGTTGATGGAAAGTAGATGGAAGGAAACCACCAAGGGGGTGGCTAAATGGTACCGACTTGGGGTCAAGGAGTTTGCTCTTTCTTTGGTCTCAAGTTCGAATCCCACTACCCATAAAAAATCTTGGTGGCCATGCACTTTCGCACGTGTGTAGATTAACACGTGATGGGAAAAGCCTGGGTGTGGGGCGTAGGGACACTAGTCTGGTGCGCGTAAGCTGGCCTGGATTCCCTTCGTTATAAAAAAAAAAGTAGATGGAAGGAGGGTAAATGAACCCGACAGATAATTGTAGGGAAGGGTAATGCAATTGTCAAAATGTAAGGGGTTGACATACAATTATGCCAAACAATTGGGGGTGAAAGTGCAATTTACCCTTATTTATAACCACACCAAAGCAAATAAATGAATTCAATCAATGTACTTGCCTTTTCTCATTTAAAAACTTGTTGTACCAAATTTTGTTTAGGGTTATTAAATAGATCTATATTTCATCTTCTTCCTCTTAATTGTGTCAGTGGGTCAGGCCAGGGGTTTTGTAGCAATGGTAGAGACATGGCTGGCCACCCCAAGCACAATATCAAGAGATTGAGGTATCTGCTATCTACAAATATTACAGAGAAAAATTTATGTTCCTTCTTTTGCAAAGAAATAGCTCTCTCAAAAGTATCTTTAGTAGGGAAAATTGGCGAGGGACACAATTTTTATAGTGCATGGATGTCGTCCATTTTACAAGATCCAACAACATGTAGTAGTGTTGTAAAAAAACATTGAAAAGATGAACATCATTTGGCCGGTGTTGTCAAAAATGTTGTTATGGGAAAATGTTGTTGGATTGAAGGACTAGGTGAGTTGGAGTCAGGGGCAGAGTCAGAATTTTCTTTTAGTAAGGGCAATCTTATGGTTAATTGGAGGGGGAGGGGGCAAAAATTGGCGGGAGATGAGGGAATGGGGGCAACCGGGGCATATCAGTAGTTTAAAATGCAGGGTATCTCGAATTTAAGTATAAATTCAAGGGTATCTAAAATGTCCAAAAAAGTTGAGTGGGGGCAATTGCCTCCAATGTCTCCTTACCAGCTCCGCCCTTGGTTGGAGTCTAGACTGCAAAAATTGAGTGGTGACACATGTTTTATGTTGTGTTTGGATTGAGAGAAATAGAGAGAAGAGAAAACAAATGAGTTTCTCGCCATTTCTCTTATTTAGATTATTAAGTGGAGAGAGAAAAGAAAAGAAGAGAAAAAACTCACTGCTTTAAAATATCAAAATTGTCCCAATTTCTATCCAGTCAATCTAAACATGGTGGAGAGAAACTAAGTTTCTCTTCTCTTCTCTCCACTTCTCTCAACCCAAACAAAGCGTTAAAGTTTACAAGAAGTTAATCCTAGTTATCAAACAATATCGAAATGTGGGTTCTTTTAAATACAACCAAACGACAAAATTCATTTTCCATGACCATTTTTTTTTCTTCGAAGAATTCATATTCCCTTGAAAACAATTTCTTGCAATCACACTTATACAAATTTGTAAACAAGTGGGGAATCTAGTCATAAATCACCATAATAGAATTAGTGAAAGTGGAGAACCGGGTTCTCCACTAACCATAACATAAATTTCTATTTAAGGAAGAAATCATTATATCATCCAAGTTTCCAGGCAAGTGGTGCACCCATGACCTAACCACATATCCTTACTTATATTCAACCTTACTTTTATTCATAAATGTCCATAATTTTCTCCATAATGTCCATAAATGTCCATAATATTCTTTGTGCGGTTTAAGAACAAAGTGATTGGCATCTTCTATTACAGAACCTATTAAATGAAGAATAATGCTGAAGTGACCTCAAGATTATACTTTTTATCGCACATCTTGACGTGAAAATGTGTTGGAACCATAGATGCTTTTCAATTGTACCTTAAACAAATGGTTGATATCTAGTAACTACAGGACTAAAAGTATCACAAAAGTGAATGTGGGGGGGAATGGTTGCGTAAACATGACTAAAATGGAAGAACAAATAGTAGTGGTGGGATTCCCCGCATAGTACGTAATGGTAAAGCATCCATATAAAGTGAAAAAAATGGATTGGATCGATAATAGTTGTTTCTTCTTGAACGGATGCCAATATGTTGGGTCATATTTAGGGGTTTCACCCACCTTTTTTTGGGGTATCAATGGATTCATTATACATGTATCATCTCAATATAAGTATCACTTTTGAAATCCTAAATTGGAGGTAAGGATGTGCAAACCATAGTTTTTGTTCTGAAAGATGGAATAAATATGGATGATTCATTGATGTGGTACCGAATTTTATTACAAAGACGTCGAATGACAATCGGAAAAAAAAAAAATTAAAATCATAGTTCATGCATTAAAACTAGTAGACGAGAGAATGTTAAAAAAAAAATTAGAAAAAAAAAGATTAATTATTTTGATTGAAACTTTATGTAGTTTTCATTATGAAGTGCATGATACCATGGCATTAAATCAAAACTCTTTCCCTAATTAACCATTGATACCAATGAGGTTTTGATAACTTTTTAAATTTATTATATATAGAAGTTATGTATAATATATGGGATGTGAGCTGCTTTTTTTTTGGTAGAACATTAGACCTATGTGACTGACCCCTACCTTCGCCAACTTTGAAAGTTTTGTTTTGGTAGCCTGGAAAATCTATCCAAATATCCAAGAATCCGTCCAAAAAAGTCATTGACAGTCATCAGATACATAATAGATTCACCATATCTCTATAAGATCTTACAACAGCAAAGTGGCCAATTTGTCTTTAGCATCTATATCTCTCTATAATTTGATGTGAGGTCACTTAATTTAAAGATCCCACCCTCAAGAAATGCCACGTGACATGGTTTTTTTATTTTTAAATTTTTTATTTTAATTTTTTGATACTTATAACGATACCCAATGAGATTTTATTTGACATATCCATTTGTTTGGACCTCATATCACATACCTGACATGAACTCGAGAAAAGCATCTCATACATTTTCACGTCAAGGTGTGCTATATGAGATTCAATCTTGAGGTCACTCTAGTACAACTCATTTTTAATATAATCTCTTAAATTATTTTTATGTTCCTCTGATATTAGTGAAATTTTTAAATGAACCCACCAACAAAAGTAAACTAAAAAAGAATATACATTTTTGAAGATGTTTTTCGAATGAGCTTATTGGAGTTCAATGTTGTTCCCCTAAAATTTGAAGAAGTTGGCGTGGGCCTGGACCTGGGCCTAAACATTTTCTTTTGGTTGACTGAGCCATTGGACTATGGTGAGACTTGTGAGGCATTTGGTTTTGAAGTAAGAATTATAAACATTTTTTTATAAAAAGAGGTAAAAAAGGTTTTCAAATATAGAAAGATCTTTACAGTTGTAGTCTTCAAACCTAAGAAGATCGAACTCTACCCACTTTGTTATTGGGTGCCTTTAGTGTCCTTTGGGAACCTTGGTGAAGAGAGGGGGGACTTTGATGTGACATAGGACATCAAGGAGAGCTGCTGCACGCACCCACTAACTTGGCCTCAAAAGTGGACAAAAGGAGAAGAAACAAACGAAATAATAATAATAATTATTATTATTATAATAATAAAAGCCTATTTTACCTAGGAATAGTGTTAGTAGAGATGGGGGACACGAAATATTTGAGAACAATTTTGTTGGTGGGGTCCCACGTTTTGAGAGTCTGATCTAATACTTTTTCTTGATGGATACGTGTGTGGGGGTGGTGAAAGGTTGTTCTTTCTCACCACCATTTCACACAGGCAGACAGTGACTTTGAGTGTGATTGTGGGTCCAAGGGAATTTAGGTATCAATTGAAAACAATTTTGTTGTTGGGGTTAAAATTATCACATATATTTAGAATTGAATCTATTTATTATAGAGAACGATTTTTGATTTGATGTGCCAATTTTTAATAAATTTTGATAATATGACATAGCTTTTGGCTAACACCTTTAACGCCATTTTCTTTCTCCTATTCATAGTGAAAAAAAAAAAAAAAAAAACATGATCCGATGCAATAGAATTGTAGAAGACAAAATTATATGAACTTTAAAAAAAAAATAGTTATTTTTCATTGTTGAATTTTTACTTTTAAATTTGGGTGTTCATTGGTTGTCCATTTTTGACACCTTTGATCAAACTCGAAAAATAATATATATATTTTTTAATATGAATATTTTCATGAAATTTAAAAGCCTGTGTTGTTAGATTGTAAATGTGATAATCAATGTGGGCCCAACGATCATTTTTTAAGATTTGAAATCTAAAAAAATAAATATGTGGGCAATGGGCAAGAGTGAGAATTTCTCTGTTGTTGATGTCATTCGTGTCACATGTCAAACGTTTGTTGGGCTGTGAGCAAACGCGTCAAAGCACGCCTCATATTATCAACACTCATTTTTAATTTAGAACCCGTTTAGATACATTAAAAAAGTAAATTTTGTTTTTTTTTATGTAAAAAAATTTGTTTGGATTTATTTTAGAAACTACTTTTAAAAAGTAAAAAATTATAATTTTTTAAAAAGTAAAAAAAAAAAAAAATTACTTTCTACTTTCTAAAAATTATTTTTTTCAAACTATTTTCCACTTTCTACTTTATATTCAAGTGTGGTATTAATATCAAAATAATAGATTTGAAAACAAAAATCCTAATCGACTATTGATTTTTAAAGTATTATGTTATGTCGGTAGTGATCAAGTCCTTTTGGGTGTCACTTCGACTCCCAAGCCTCATTAATTCTTACATTTTGGGAGTTAATTATTCTCTAATCCCAGCTTTCGAAATAAAAGAACCTGCTTCTAAAACATTGGAAATTCACTCTTCATTAGGAATCTATCCCCATCCACCATATTGAGTATATTTATATTTTCAATACATATTGATCATGTATTTCCCCCATAACAAATAATTCAATTAGAATATAATAATAATGAAAAAATTAATCTGTTATTGCAAAAACTTTTGATTTTTCTACTAAAAAAAATTATTCTACTTCTATGAAAATTATGTGGTGTTCTTGGTATGTGAAGGTTGGAGGATAAAATATAGGTTGAAAATGATTGTTTAGGGGAGAAAATCAAGGGTTTTTATTGGGAGGTTGAGATGAGGATATTTTGGTCATTTATGTTAATCTCAGGGAGGAAGACCTAAGTCAAGGGGGTGTGTCATCATTTTCATGACACAAAGGTATCTCTAATATAGATAAAAAATGTTGACTGGCATATCTAAATCACCCAAAATTAATTCACTTGAAAACTCATAAACAAATCAGATATTATAAACCCACCTTTATAATTATAAACCTAAATATGCTATAATATTTTTCTTTGTGAAAAATGAAGGGAAACTAGTAGGGCATAATATGGGTTGGATTTTATTAAGTGATTCGAATTTGAATTTAGCAGTTTTGGATGCTTTGAGTCGACCCAAATAAAAAGTGATTTGAACATGGACTGATGTCCCTTGATTGGAGTAGATTCGGGTCAAATACGATTCCATCCTTATATCTACCAAGATCCAAATTATATATTGTTCTTAAAATTATAATTTTATGTTTTTCAAAATATCATTTTTTTATATCACTTTATTATAACATGAATTCCCAATAAATAAAATAAAATAATTATAATAGTAAAATAAATTGTATAGCAATTAAAAAAAGAAATATAACAAAAAAATATAAATTAAATAAAATTGAATAATCCGAAATCATCCAACCTGATCGACTCAAATCAAGTAATTCGATCAGGTTGGAAACCAAATCCAAATTTAGTGAAAGCAAAATGGTTCGAATATGTTTTTAGCTAATAGAATCCAAGTAGGATGCGAATCCAAATTGAATAAAAAATTTGGATTTGTTTATGGATAGACTCAGATCTAGCTTGAATCCAACCCATTTTAAGACCTAGAAATTAGTTATAAATCACAATCAAAGAAGTAATGAAAGTGAGGAATTGGGTTCTCCACTACCCAAACATAAACTTCTATTTAAGGAAGAAAATCCAATCATACAAAAAAACCAGACAAGTGGTGCACCCATGACCTAACCATTCTTGTATTTTTCCTTAATTTTCACCCAAATGTCCATAATTGTTACTTTATAAACCTAAACATCTTTTTTTTTTCTTCATAGTTTTAAGGACTTGAACACTGTCACACATCTTCTCTTAGAGTTTCCACTAAACAATTGGTTGGTTGATACGTAGTAACTTTAGGACTAAAAGGATCATAAAAGGGGTTGGTGGTGGGGGAAAATGTTGCGTAAAGGTGGCTTAAAAGGAAACAAGAGATGGTAGTTGTGGGATTCCCATCCTACACGATAGTACTTAACCGTCCATACATGGTGGGCAATGATGAATTAGATCAATAATAGTTCTTTCTTCTAGAAGACACATCAACGGGTCGGATCAGTGTTTTGGGTTCACCCATTTATTTAGAGGTGTCAATAGATTAAGATAGTTACTATTACCACACCAATTTTACCAATAACGCACCAACTATTTGCATTTCTTTGGTGATTTACATAAGAATTGATGTGTCATTAGTAAAATTTGGTGTGGCAATAACTATCTAGATTAATTATGATTAGTGTTGGAGTGACCTCAACGGAGGACACATGAGAGACATCTTGATGTGGTGGCACGTGCATATTCATAAATGCATTTTATTCGTATCTCGAAGAAATGCATTTACAGGCATGCGTACAACACCACGTTAAGATGTCCCCCTACTGAGGTCACTCTAGTACGACTCATTAATTATACATGTGTCACTTCAAAATAAGTACTATTTTATAATTTTTATTCAAGATAAACTTAATAAACTATTTTTTCTTAATTACTTTTAGATTGTAAGTATTAATAAAGGTTAAATCCAACTCTAAGACTTATGAGCAATACGTTTGAGTCCGATACTGACATCTTAGAATCGACCTCGCACTTGATTTATTTTAAACTTGTGATTTTTTGACTCAAAAACTTTATGACAAAGGCACAATACCATAGATCTTTTTTTTCGGGATACACAAGTAAAAAGGTCAAAGGTTCTATGTGCCCTTGCCATGTTAGCCGATTACAGATCGAGTGAAAATTTTCGAGTTAGAAAATCATTAATATTTATTTTATCTAAACCCATATTTATTTAATATCTTTAATTAACATTCCAACAATTTTTTATTTAAAAAAACATAGTATTTATATAAAATAAAAAACCTAATTTGCACGATTATTCGAAGAACAACGTGTGCATTACACATGCATTTTTTATTTTTTATTTTTCATTTTTTAATTTTCCATGATACTCCTCTACTTTCCACCAAATAACAAGACGTGACAAAACAGGTGTAACAAAGCGATGGTTTGTAAAAAGAAATTCTAAATTTTCAGTCATCGTGTGAAGTAGTTTTCAACTTCAAAGCAAGTGGAACGTTGAATATGTTCAAGGCCACTCAGAATGAATCTTCTACTAGTGGCACACCTCATAAAGAGTACATCGTCAACATCAAAGCAGTGGTTGTTGGTCCCCCATATGGACCTCTTCTTCTTTCTTTTGCACTCACTTATTCTTTTTTTTTTTTTTTTTTTTCAATTCTCATCCCACTTACGTCCCAAATCGGGTATCTAATTGAAATCAAATTTTAGATTTTAAGTTTTTCCCATTTTAATAATAAGTTTCGACGATATATGGATTGGAATCGACCCTACTCCCATTGAATCTCGACTCGGAGATTTTAAGGTAGGAGTTCTAATTAATTGGTCATGTCGAGGTCAGATTTTAATAAATTTTTTAGTGGGTCCAATTGGATTTCTGTCATACAACTCAAATTCAAACATACGAGCGAGGTACTGCTTTCACACCAAACACATTTGCAAGAAATGGTCTAAAAAATCAAATTAATGGTTAAAGTGAAATTTTTTCAGATTGGTCGGTCTCCGATTTGATCATGGTTTAGTTGATTAGCACCAATTTATTATTGGATTTGGGATATGTTGACTCGTGAAAAAAACACATAATCCTAATTGTTGAGATACAAAATCCAACAATTGAGATTTATGCGTATCTTCATAACATATATTTTAAAGATACTTATCTCAAAGATAAAATCTTAATTATTATAATCATGTTTTTTTTCTTTGGAATCATTCTTCATGAGTAAGGGATCTCGACCTCATCGTTTATTATTTATTATAATTTTTTTTTTCTAAACATATATAATTTTATTTAGAAAATAATGATTTTCTGACACGCCCCCTTACACTCCCATCACAAAATTGTAAAATTGGCCTCGGGATATGTAGAATCATAAATACTTTCTTGTATATCTCAAGACAAATGATCTATGGCTCTCTGATGAGGGCCTAGGGGGGGCGTATGTCAGAAGAGGGTGTTAGATTATCACGACTCTTATTTAAATTACTTTATTTATTTATTTATTTTTTAATTTCTATATAAAAAAAACTTATCATAAGCACTGTTTAAATAAATAAAAAACAAAATTGACAAATTTATTTATAAAGTGAATTGTTTTTCTTTTTGGTGGAATATTAGATCTCTGGTGACCCCTACCTTCGCCAGTTTTCACAGTTTTGTTTTGGGTGAATTAGAAAACGTCATCAAATAATCCGTCCAAAAAAGCAGTTGACAGCCATCAAATACAAATTAGATTCACCAAATCTCTATGAGATCTTAACACCGCCAACTGGACAATTTCACTTAACATTTCTCTATAATTTGATGGGAGGTCACTTACTTCAGTGATCCTACTACGCCCTACAAATGCCATGTGACATGTTTTTTTTTTTTTTTTTTTTTTAATATTTATTTATTTTAATGTGGTTGATTTGATCATAGATACTCCTAAAGATTTGACGAATATTTGAGACAATCTTATTTTTAAAGGGATGAACATATGACCTCGATTTTTTATTCGAGATTAACATAAAATGATATAAATACCCTTGTCTTGAATCTTCTCGTCGAAGATTATTTATTTGTTCCATGAGTTAATCTCTAAGGTGAAATAGTTTATAGTCTCTAATTTAAGAATTCCATCTCCTTAGACTTTCAAATCTCGAGTGTAAGATAAGTATCATAAAAAGTTGAAAATGACTTTTTAGTAAAAAACTCAAAGAGTTTAATTAAAGTTTGGACATGACGGAATGAAAACTAGTTTGAATACGTTAAAAAAAGGAATTCACGGTAGAAGTTGAGAGTTTGAACACGAGAGATTTTTGAGATAAAAATCAAAGGTTGAAGTCAAATAAGTTAAAAATAATAATTCAGCAAATATGTGAAGATTTCGAAATTTGAACACTACAAATTTTTTAGACGAAAAATCAAGTTTTTTTTTTTTTTAAAACTAGAGATCGAAGAAAATGGTATTTAGATCATTTTCTATTAATCTCTTTTAGAAGTTTAGGTCAAATGGGTTTTTCCAAACCTCTAGTCCATCAATATTTTATACAAAAATTTATAAATAGTTTGATAATTCCTACCCATGAAATTGGAGAAATTTCCATCATGAACTTCGCAGATTGGTGAGTTTCAAGATCATTATGATAAATTCCCCAACTCGGCCCAATCAAGTTGATTTTGGGTTTATAGGTCTAGCAAATGTTAGGCCAAACATTAAGCACTTAAAGAATGTTACACGTGGCAGTTTTTGTGTATGGGATCATTGAATTACAGTGTACCCAGATCTACAGTGCGTTGTTTATAGCTTCTCTGACCTGAGCCCAAACCCTTTCTTTGAGTTGACTTGACTCGAAAGGCTATAGCGTAAGGTGTTTGGTCTGAAATTCCCATTTACAGCATAAACAAAATTTACAAGAAAATGTAAGAAAGATTCCAAATAAAGAAAGATCTTTACTCTTGCAGTCTTTTAGATACAACTTTTATCTTTAAATCGAAATCGACGCGCAAATCGTACGCGCAATTTGATTGGATGCCTTAAAAGCGCGTAAGATATTAAAGACTTATGAAAGTGACACGCGTTGATGTGTCCAAAAGAGCTATCACAAGTTTCAAGCTTTTCGGTGTCCTTTGAGAACCTTAGAGAGAGAGAGAGAGAGAGAGAGAGAGAGTTTGATGTGAGATTGGACTTCTACATACGCACCCACCAACTTGGGGTGTGTGGTTGCAAAAAGTAGACAAAAGAAGAAGAAAAAGACGAAAACATATCAATCAAAAAAAGCCTATTTTACCAAAGAATAGTGGTGATAAAAAGGTGGGGGACACGAAATATTTGAGAACCATTTTTTTATGGTGGGGCCAATTAGAGAGTCTGATCAAATGCTTTTTCTTGATAGGGATGTGTGTGGTGGTGGGTGAGAGGTTATTCTTCTCTCCACCGTCTTCAATATCATTTCACACATTTAGATAATGACTTTGATTGTGATTGTGGGTCCAAGGGAACTTAGGAATCTTTTGTAAATAGGAAAATGTTGCAATGACATTGATTCACACACTGCTGATGTGGATGAGTGTACAAAATCTTAAAAAAATTTCTTCGAGATATGAGTGAGAAGCATCTTTGGTTCTGTACACACTTTCACGTCAATAATGTGTGAATCAATGTCAATTTCAATGTCACGTCAACACGAATCCTCTAAATATCTAAAGGGTTAAAACAATCACACATACTTAGATTTGATATTAAAATATATATTAAAAATTAAGATAAATAAAAATAAAATAGACAGTGACAACTTAGTTTTGAATCCTACCTTGGTGTCTCATCTTGTTTACAAATAATATCTAACTAATGTTTTAAAAATTGAACCAATGATTGAAACAAAATTTATCATTTATTAAAAAAAATATAAATATCCATATCGATTTCCTTAAATCACCTTCGTTTATTTCATATAAAATTACCATTCACGAAAAGTGATGGTTTATTGATTGAATTGATTTAATTACAAAATAAGATTGAACTTGGTTGGACCACCGATTTGTTTTCATCATCTTCCACAATTCTTTTCAATTTAATTTGTATGCTAAAGTCAATAATATAATAAAAGTATGTAATTTATATTTGTCCTTTTTATTTATATATTTATTTCAATCACTTTTTTAGGATTCCTATCTTATGGAAAGGGTCGTCCTATAGATTTCTCTTAATCACAATCATAATCACAAAATTCTTTAAATTTTATAAAACGTTTGAAAAAATCCCCTAAATAAAGGATTAACCCGATCAAGAATCAATGAACTAATTGATGATTTGTCAATTACTTATCGAATATAGTAATCTTTTTATCCTTTATTTTTCAAATCTCAATAACAAGATAAGACTTTTATAAATTAAAGGTGATGAGTTTTTAAAAGAAACAAAAACAAATCATTCTTGAAATCTCTAAATTTTTTTTTAAAGAATAATGACTTTTGATGATCCCATCACATAATCGTACATCGTTTGTCTTAGGATACATAGGATCATAAATCTTTTTCTTGTGTATCTCGAGTCAAATGATCTACGGTTCTATGATGGGGATGTATGTCAGAGTGGGGGGCGTTAGATTATCACGACTCTTTTTCTAAATACTTTTGCTAATATTTTCGAATTAAGTAATCTAAAAACCCCACCAAATAATTGTCAAATTCAAACTTTATTACAATGATCACAATAAGTTCCATATATTTGGGATTTTATAAACCATATATTCCATACTTTAGCTTTAATGATTCATTCTTTTTTTTTTTTTCTAACAAAATTTAAATTTATGATGACTTTTAGATGATAGATATCTTATATCTAATATGAAAAAGAGAATTTGTGCCCACCATGAGTTTGTTCAAAGGCGCAAGAGAGAAAGAAAGGGAGGACCCACCATCACCATCACCATCATCTCCACCACCACCACAACAACAACAACGACAACAGCAGCAGCAGCAGAGCAGTTGTTCTCTCTTTTCTTTCTCTCTCTCTCTCTCTCCAATTACTTTAAAATAATTTAAAACCCCATGAAGTCCACTCTATTTGAATTTTTTATTTGGGGAGATTAATAATAAGAGTTATAATCTTTCTATTTATGGTTGCCGGAGATGCCTACACCAGTTACTGTTGCCAGACAATGCTTAACAACCGAGGCTGCGCGTGCGTTAGACGAGGCGGTTTCAGTCGCGCGTCGACGTGACCACACTCAAACAACTTCTCTCCACCTTGTCTCGGCCTTTCTCACTCTCCCTTCTTCACCTCTCCGCGATGCTTGCTCACGCGCGCGTAGCTCTGTTTACTCCCCACGCCTTCAGTTTAAAGCACTCGAACTCTGTTTCGGTGTCGCTCTTGATCGATTACCTTCATCTCAACAGCTCGACGAGCCTCCTATATCGAACTCTCTCATGGCCGCCATTAAACGCTCTCAAGCGAACCAGAGGAGACACCCAGAAAGCTTCCATCTTCATCAACTCCAACAACAACAGCAACAACAACAACAATCTTCTCTCACGTGCGTGAAGGTTGAGCTTCAACAATTGATTCTCTCGATTCTTGATGACCCAATTGTTAGTCGGGTTTTCAGCGAAGCGGGCTTTCGAAGTTGGGATATAAAATTGGCGATTATCCGCCCACCTCCACCGCTTCTTCGATATTCTAGTTCTCGGTGTCCTCCTCTGTTTCTATGTAATTTTACAGATATTGATTCGGAGCTTGGTCGTCGAAGTTTTAGTTTCCCCTTCTCGGGATTTTCGGGGGTTTTCGATGGAGATGAGAATTGTAGAAGAATTGGGGAGGTTCTTGTGAGGAAGAATCGGAGGAATCCGTTGCTTGTTGGGGTTTGCGCGAACGAGGCGATTAGGAATTTCGCAGAAGTCGTTGACAGAGGTGAAGGTGGAATTTTGCCTGGAGAGATATCTGGGTTGAAATTCATTTGCATCGAAAATGAGCTTTCAAAGTTTTTTACTGAAAACGGGACCGAGGGGTGGTTGGGTTCGAGGTTTGAAGAGTTGGGTCGATTAGCGGAGAGTTGTTCTGGGCCTGGTGTTGTTGTTAGTTTGGGAGAATTGAAGGAGTTCATTCGGAATGGATCATCTGGTGCAACAAGTTATGTGATCTCGGAATTGACGAGGTTGATGGGGGTTTGTCCTGGGAATTTGTGGTTGATGGGTGCAGCAGCGAGTTACGATACATATTTGAAGTTTCTATCGAGGTTTCCTTCCATAGAGAAGGACTGGGATCTTCATCTTCTGCCCATCACTTCGATTAAACCTTCCATCGAAGGATTCTCCTCTCGAGCCCAAAGGTTTGTTGTCTATTTTGCAATTGTTGATATGTTTCAAGTTCTCCTTCTTAATAGTATGTTTTTATCAATTATATGTAGATTACATGGTAAGGCATTTATGAATCAGGACTCTACACTATCATGCTTTGTCAAATATTAGTTTACATGACCTGTAGATAAGGATAAATTTTGAATTTTCTCTTCAAGAAATTTAGATTTTTAATGTAGAGAGGGGAGTAGTCTGATTTCCAGTCCATCGAAGTAGTTTGTATTCGATTATTAGCTTTCTGCGGTGTAATTTGGCTATCCCGAGCATGGTTTTAAAACTCATTTTGGTGTCTTGTCTTGTCCGTGAACGAGACCGAGTCGTCTTGGACGAGTTTTCCGATACATTTGAGACGTCTCGTTCAACAATGAGAAAAATGAACATGGGTTTTAAATCTCATCCTATACATTGACTTGTCCATCTGTCTCGTTGCTGGGTGATACCGAGATGACTCGGGCGATAAGTCTCGGTCTTGGACAAGTTTTGAAACCATGATCCTGAACCTTCCCAAAAACCCTTGTGTCACTCCTGTAGGGATAGTGATCTCATGAACGTTCGGCCAACCCCTTGATTAAGCCACACATCAAAATCAGCCTGATTAGTGAGTAGCAAAAGGATTCCAACATTGTCCATCATGGTACTCGTAGGCCCATTCATGAAGCCCTTCTCTGTGGTTTTCTGCCTGTATCTGTGCTTCTTGTCACATTAAACTTGTAATTATATTGGTTCTTTTGTTGGATGTTGAAACTTAGATATCGCCTCATGACAGAGGGATACTAGTAAGGTTCTACCTGGTAGGAATAGGGTATGGTGGTGAAATATATTAGATTGAAAATATCTACCAGTGTTAATGTTTTTTTGTGTTAACTAATGCACATCTTTACCCTCGAATTGTGTTCTTTGCTTCATTTTTTTATTCTTGGTTGGATTTAACATCTTTCTAGTATCTACATCCATGTGTTTTCTTTAGCTTCTGATCATCTGTGTCCATGGGATCTCACAGTTATGTGTTCATGATATATTTACAGCTTGGTGGAGTCATTTGTTCCATTAAGTGGGCTTATCTCCTCACCGTCAGACTTGAAGGGCACATTAAGCAACACCTATCGGTCTATATCTCGTTGTCACCTATGCAATGAGAAGTATGAGCAAGAAATTTATGCTATTTCAAAGAAGGGACACAGCGTTTCAGTTGCGGATCAGTACCAATCAAGCTTGCCTTCCTGGATGCTGACTGCTGATCTCTGCACAAACAAGGGACTGGATATGGTTAAGGTGTGTATATCTCAGTTAAAAGTAAATGTATGCTCTGCTTAGCCTTGTCATGAAGGAATTATGAGCTTCATATCAAATTTATCATGATGACAGCCTACCAAGTACCATCTACCTGTCTGTGTGCGTGTGTGTAGCGCCCTGGTCCACACATGTAAGATATTGTCTGCCTTGGGTTTTATCCCGGACGGCTTTAAAAAGTCCTATATGATATGGTCAAGCTTGCCCCTATAACCCAGGCTCTGAACGTCTATCCTGCTGATGTAGGCTTACAACTCCCCCTGCCATTCCATCCAGCGGACAGGACGGCTCCACTTTGACCCCTCAGTCTCAGTAGCCCTTTCCCTGTCCTGGGTAGGCACACCAGTGGGATTGTGAACATGCGTGTGTGTGTGTGTGTGCGCGCATGTGTTGACTAGTGTATGTATGGGGGTGCTCAGGTTTTCTCATAAACCTAGGTACCAGAGACTATATATGATTGTTTACAACTTCCATTTTTTGGCATGGGTTGTCGTAAATATACATTCTACCTAATAGGAAGTATTTATGGAAGATTTTATGATGATATACCTGTAAAATTGTGTTCCATCTCTGCAGTGCAGGCCAAAGATGATGGAGCAGTGTTGAATGATAAAGTTACGGCACTACAAAATAAATGGAGTGATATTTGCGGACGCCTTCACCATAGTTCCTCAGTGCCTGAAGCAGATACTAATTGGGTGGGACCCCAAGTGCTTCCCGGCATTGTGGGATTTCCATTTGTCGCAGACAAAAATGAAAGAGCCAATAAGAATGAGAATTCTCTATCCAAACTGCTCGTAAGACCTTCAGAGGGTGAGCGCCATCAGAGTGAGTCCAGTTCAAGCATCCCTGATGGTCATGCATCACCGTCCTCTGCAACGTCTGTGACAACAGATCTAGGACTGGGTTTAACACTTCATCCATCTACTTGTAGGGAGCCAAAGAATTCTATTATCGAAGCTCACAATGAGAATATTTCAAACACTCATGTCCTATCTTCCTCCATCACTGGGCCTAATTTAAGTGGGCAGTTTGATCCAAGTGATTTCAAGACGCTTTGGAGAGGTCTCACCGAAAGGGTTGGTAGGCAAGGTGAAGCCATATATGCTATAAGTGACACTGTAGCGCACCGCAGAACAGGAAACGAAAGGCGTCGTGGTGTAAGTCTGAAAGGAAATATATGGTTCAGTTTCCTCGGGCCTGATAGGGTTGCAAAGAAGAGAGTCGCTGTAGCCCTCGCGGAGATGATATTCGGTAGCCGGCAAAACATAACCTGTGTTGATCTAACTTCCCAAAATGGGTTTATCAATTCGAACACAATTGTGGGTTGCCAAGATATAAACGGTTATGATTTGAATTTCAGAGGAAAGACGATCCTCGACTACATATTTGGAGAAATAAGCAAGAAACCATTGTCAGTTGTCTTCCTTGAAAATGTAGATAAGGCTGATATGTTGGTTCAGAATAGCTTGTCCCAAGCTATTAAGACTGGTAAATTTTCGGATTCTCATGGTAGACAAATTGGAATCAATAATGCTATCTTTGTAATAGCTTCAAGTGTCATGAAGGATAAGAAAACTTTGTTTACGGGAAAGGAACCACAAATGTTCCCCGAGGAAAGAATTCTAGGTGCCCAAGCGTGGCAAATGCAGTTTTTGATTAGATCTGTTCCCGAGTTCACCACCTTAAACAATGGTTCAAATCTATTGGTTACTTGGACAAAGGGTACTTCTGGGTCAACTTTTGTAAACAAACGGAAGCTAGTAGGCATTGGTGACACCACAGAGAAATGTGAGACATTGGAGACGAACAAACGGACACACAAAATATCAAGGAAGTATCTTGATTTGAATCTACCCTTTGAAGAGATGGAAGCAAATGATTCAGAGAATGACTCTATATCTCAAAATTCGGAGTCTTTGTTTGAAGATTTCTTGGAACAACTTGGCGAAACAGTGGTTTTTGAACCATTTGATTTTGATGCTCTTGCTGATAAAGTATTGAAAGAGATCAGCAAGAGTTTTCGAAACAATTTCGGGTCTGAGGTTTTGCTCGAAATTGATTCAAAAGTTATGGAGCAGATACTCGCAGCTGCATGGTTAACGGAGAGTAAGGGAGCAGTAGAGAATTGGGTGGAGTTGGTTCTGAGCAGGAGTTTTGCGGAGGCTTGCCATAGGTACAAACTCTCAGCTAGATCGATTATGAAACTTGTCGCGTGTGAGGGCCTATGTATGGAGGAGCAAGCACCTGGGATTCGTCTTCCTGCAAGAATCATTATGAACTGATATGTGTAGGCTTCTTGTAATTAGATGTTTGATGTAGCTATTGGAATCTAAAAAGTTCTGTTTTGACCTGTTAATCCCATTTTGTTATTGGGTTTTTTCAGGTAGCATTTGTGTATCTTATTGGGCATCAAGCCCATGATGAAAACTTCCCAAATCTAGTGGCTAGAAATCAGTAATTTAGCTGGTTTTTTTTTATGTGGAGGCCCATCAAAGTCATGGGCCTAAATTCTTCATGTATCATAACCCAATCTTGAAACAACTTTTCAATTTTTATGACTAGCTTAAAACTAATGAGAAATTGGAACACGTCTGAAATCGAGATGACTCATTAGAGAAATCGGGTTTAAAATTTTTGACTCTCATTTTTTTTGCGAATCATGAGATAAAATGTGGGAATAAATGAAAATTAGCGTTTTGTGATTTCGGACCTTTGATAGGTCTTGTTCTCTTATATAAAGGCCTGGTTCATATTTTAGTGATTGAATTCTTCTGTTAGGGGTGTTTCTCTTGTTCTCAAATCTCGTTCTAACATTTTAATAATAGATAATTTTTTCAATCTTTCTTTAGATATGAGATACCACTTTCAAAATATGGGATTCATGGAGAATCACATTTTATCCATTATATTAAGTATTTTTAATTCTTAAATAGATATTGATTATGTATATTCTAAAAAATTAATATTATAATGAAATATTGCTGTATTGGTGAGCATTGCAATTAAAAGATTGCAGTTACAAGATTAATTTGAAGAGTCGAAAGCATCATGGTTCTGACACACATCCATGTCAGCAATATCCCCCACGATGTCAATTTCATTGTTACTCCTGTATTTTCCTAATTTGAAATCTAAAAACTTCAATTATTAAAATATATATTTAATTATTAATAAATAATAATAATTATTATGAAGAACTATTTTATTTTATTGTGGCTAAATGGAGGTGGTAATTTGCATAACATAAGTGATACTATTTAACCTATGACAAAAAATCGAAAAAATGTAACCAAACTATAAATATGAGTTGAGTGAAAATATAATAAAAATATGAATCATATTGGAGTCATACTTGTATTTTTAAAGATATCATTTATTATTATTATTTTTTTTCTTAAAAGTTGTAAAGTATAAAAAGTGTTTATCACAGTAGATAAAGGTGGTGATGCATAAATAAAATAAAGGAATTCTACAATAATCAAATCAATATTTGAATATTTATTATTATTATTATTTATGACAAGGTTCCCGATCCAAAGGCTTGACTAGGAGGGGCGAGGCAATTGGCCTCTTAGAGCACCATATCTCACTCAAATCCCTTGAGTATATGCAATTCGTCACAAACCACACAGACCAAGTAAGCTGGGATAAGTCCTTATGGATGACCAATGAGGGGGTTTGAATTCAAGACATCTCCCTTTTTGAAGAGATTCATTGGCCACTATACTCAACAAGGGGTCTTAGCCATTGAATATTTATTATAGGTCATTTCAAGTATTGTTCGAAATTAGTATGACTCGATCGAGTTAACTTGGTATTTTTCAAGATCAAGTGGGATTATTCAGCATGTTCCCTCATTTTCACCTCATTTGATAATTGAGATGATTTAAATGATATTTTGAAATTATTGTTAGAGTGAAATGGATTTTATTATAGAGAAACATTTACCTAACTAACTTAGTAAAGATTTGAGTCTTTCTAAGGGTTGTTTTGCTCAAATGGATTACCACCTCAGCAATTCAACACCCAACCTCTAAGTTGCTTCAAAAACCTTAGATCCAAACAAAAATAAAAAATTAAATTTTTTTGAATTTGATCTAAGGTTTTCAAAATGGACGGCTACCGAATTTTCATATAACTCCCAAACTTAAAAGTGAAATTCAAGGGTAAAAACAAAAAACAAAAAAAATCAATTTTTTTTTTTTTTTTAAAGTTCATAGAATTTTATCCTTTGTAACCCTAAAACATTGATCATGTTTTAGGATTCCACAAGTTGAGCCCAATGACTCTTAGTGAGGTTGAAATTCTTACTAATCTATGTTGTCTTTGGTAAAATTTTGAAGTCTGAAAAATTAGAAATCAAACTTTTAATAGTTTCATCCAATGTCTTTCTATCGTTGGTTCAAAATTTTTGAATTTCGATTCTAAAATGTAAAATCTAAAATGAAACAAGCGGAAATAAAATCTCTAAAAATTAAATTTAAAAGATAAATCACATCCACAACTTCAAAAATGTTACCAAACACACACTTTAATACACTATTATTTTGAGTCATGAGACGTGACAGACTTGGTGAGTCATGAGACGTGACAGACTTGGGAACCATAGATCTGTCCTCCTCGGGATACAAACTGTATTTAAAAAAAAAAATGGAGAACCGTTAACCTTGATTAGGTATGCCATGCGGGTAAGTCAGATTATCATGATTCTTATTTTATAGAAAATTTATAATTATTTTCATATAATATCATTAAATAAATTTAAATCCAATTAAATGGTTAGTTTCACACCCTAATTTTTTTTTTTTTTTTTTTGACATCGTGAGCTCCCGCGTTCCCGCTCTGATCACTAGACTTCGTATCCGTACAGTCTCTGCAACTCGAAACAATCGAAGTTTTCGATAATCGATCTTCCGAAACGATCGACCCTTCTATGTAACTTAAGCTCGATCGTTCAAAATCAAATCTCTCACGCTATGGAAGTGACTTCAATGTCTTCTCCTCTGCTTAAGAAGGTAGAGGAGATCTTTAAGGATTATAGCGGTCGAAGGAATGGTATTGTTAGAGCATTAACTCATGGTACTCTCCTTCTGCATACTTTCTTCTCTGTAATTTAACCCTAATTTTTTTTTTTCTTGTTCGCTTTCACTCTTCTGATCTTTCTGAATTTTGATTTGCTCCTTTGTCTCAGATGTTGATGAGTTCTACTCACTCTGTGATCCAGGTATTGTTCCCTCTCTATGTCTATCTTTCTCGCTTTCTCTATTTCAGATCGGATTTATTATCTAAAGTAATGAAGGTTTTTTTTTTTTGTTTTGGGATTAGGGTTTTGGTTTTGAGCTTTAATTATGGTTTTCTTGCTTTATTTAATTTTTTTGTGTGTGTGTTGGATTACTTTTATTTAGAAGATAAATTTAGTTTTTGTTTTTTTTTTGGGGTTCAGATAAGGATAATTTATGTTTGTACGGACACCCAAATGAGAGCTGGGAAGTAAGTCTACCAGCTGAAGAAGTTCCTCCAGAGCTTCCAGAGCCAGCTTTGGGTATCAACTTCGCTAGAGATGGGATGATCCGTAAGGACTGGATTTCCTTGGTTGCCTTGCAAAGCGATTCTTGGTTGCTCTCTGTGGCTTTCTATCTTGGGGCTCCCTTTAATCGCAATGAAAGGTTAGATGGTTTTCAACTTCATCATCCTTTTTGTTGCAATTATGGTTTATTATGTATAATCGGTATAGTTCCATGCTATGGCTGGGTAACACTAATTTTAGAGAAGAATGGTTGTTGATACTTAGGAGTTTAGATTGCTAGAGTACATGCTTTCTTTGGTAAAAAAACATGTTTTTATTTGAAGATCTCCAAATAGTATTTTTTTAATATTTATTTTTAGTCTGTTTTTGAAAGTCTTGATTTTAATGGAAGCCATTGGGTTTAATGGGACAAAGGTATGGCACTGAATGCTGCATTTTTAAGCAGCCTTTGGATGATGAAACTGTGTGGGAAAGTGTCGGCGAAGGATACGCTATGGGAAAAATATAACTAGAATATAGGAATGACATTGCAATGCAACTTTCAAAAAATTAAAAAAAAAGAAAAAGAAAAAGAAAAAGAAAAAAAGATGACATTGATTTTTGTAATCCATAGGTGGGTTGCTTGAAACTTTATGTGGATGTATGAATGTTTCTTTGGGATTTGATTAGAACTTAGAAGAACCAAGTGGTTGGTTTGAAGTTGAGCAGATTTTACATGTACTATTTTTGTTATAATGTTTGGCGAAGAAATGGATTTTTTATGAGATGGATGTTCCAAGCCATGATCATTACACAAAACATCTTGATTCGTTTGGAAATTGTGATGTAAATGTGTACAGTGATGGGCCCACATATTTGGTTGTTTGAAGCTTCTAATGTTTGGTATCCAGCAATTGAAGATTTCTTAGTAAGTGAAACATGATGAAGAGTTCTTAATTCTCTTCATTCTGCATGGAATCCATGTGGATCTAGAATAGCCATGGTTTAAACTATGGTTCAGAGTTGATACTTAAACAGTGGTATCGGTATTTGAAATTACTTGGAGCATGTAAGATCCACACCCAAGGTAGCTTTTAGGCCCAAAAGGTAAGTAGCTGAGTGATGTATAATGCAAGTTGCGGAAGAATTCTTAAAGGAACACGAGCATCCAAAAGTGTTGAGAAGGTCGCCAAGATTGAAAAGAGAAGAATCAAACCATATTAGCATGCAATGCAGGTCAAGAGGAGCTAGAAGTAGCATCCAAAAACAAAGCCGGTACTCTTATGAGCTTAAGGCCAAACCTAGGCCCTAACTTGGGTCTCTAGGCAGAATTTAATTGGGCCCTACAAGAGTTAAGAATCAAGGACCTAATTGTCTTTTATATTAGGAGAGAGAATTAGCATCTTTTTATTAAGGATTAGTATATTTTTCTACTACTTTTACTAGGTGATTAGGAGTAGAATGTATTTTGGTTTTTTATTGAAAGTTAGGACCGTTGAGTTTGTGTTTCCTATAGGAATTAGGAGTTGCTAAAAAGTTAGTGATGGATTTGTCTATACATATTTGATGAGATGGAGTAAAGGGATTATTGGAATATTGAATGGAATAATAAATTATAGCAACCATGCAACTTTTCTCTCTTCTGTCCTGGGGTTTCATGTGCAACCTTTCTTCACTTTAAATCTTGTCTCGTGCAAGTGAAGACCATTCAACCAGACTTCATCCCCTTGAGTCTTTTGGAATTAGCAACCTGCACATATTTGAATAGGTTCCCTAGCCTTCAGTTTTCACCAATTTCGAAGCAGTAACTGGATTCCAAAGTAGGGCATATTGTAAGTTGTTGAAAAGGTTTTTGAGTCTATTTTCCAGAGCAGCAAACAGTTTATTGATAGGAATTTTCTACACAAAGTTATTGCCAAAATAACAAAAGTTGGAAAACTAGATCATTTCGATCATTCCAAGCGAGATTCACCAATTAGAACCTCTGCTCATGAGGGTCAATGTAATATGAGCTGGTGAGAGGATAAAACAGCCTAGATAAGAATACCCAGGAGCCCCACCCAGGTATGACAGGTATCCAAGAAGCCAATGAATGATACCTGCAGGATTCAACACCTGGTAAGGTCAATTTTAGAATTTTAATTGCTTTCACTACCAATTTTGCATCCAGTCCGACTCTGTCACTGAATCAAACTTTTTATTGACCAAGTCAGACTGAGTTATAGACAGTCCTAACTTTTTCCAATTCACAACTATGTGACAGTTTTATCTGATTTACCCGTATTTGAGAGAATTTTTGGTTCTTGGATCATTGTGTTGGCATTCAACCATGAGATTGAGAATTTTAATGAAACTTGCTACAAGGGCCATGCTCTAAAGCTAATATGGCATGCTTTTATTCTCAATAATATTTGCATTTTTTATAAGTATTTTGTATTTTTCTTTGATTTGCTGTGCTTTGGAGTAGGGCTTCTGATATAAGGTTTGACTTGACATGCTCCAAAAATAGATATATTTTATCAAAATATATTATACTTATAAAAAATAGATATATTTTAAAGGAAATTACAACTGGGTAGCTCCACCCAGGCACAACTGCCCTAGAGGATATTTGAATCCACAACTTCCCACATAGGGAGGGTGCATCTCACTACCATCTGTGTTGGGAAGGGGTGTGTGAGAATATGGTTTCTTTTCCTTCTCTGGGATCAAAGTATTGTGTCTTCCTTGGATTATGTGTATTCAAGTGTTTCTGTCATGGTATATCTCATCTCTTTCTCAACTATCAAATAGCTAAGGAGAGTTGAGCAAATTTGCTCAACTCTACTCATAAAAAATAAAAATTGCTCAACTCAATTGAGTTTAGAACACGTTGAATTGATAAAAACATCATAATATTACAGGGTTTTTCTTCTACATAGAAGCATGGAACTATGCATGAAACATGATTTGAACGATAAGCTTGATTCCAGTGTAGTCAAACTGAAACGATTTCAATTTCTTGGGTAGTCATCATCATCGGAGCCTTATTCCGGATATATTATTTTGGATATTAATACCTTGAATTAATGTTTGGTGTATTTTCCTTGTTAGTTTTTTTATCTAATATTTGTTTGGGTCATTTTGAAAATAAAAAGTTTGCTTCTAAATCTCTTTGTGGGGTCAGATTACTGCTAGCTTGTATAAATTATAATTTATGCAAAATCATTATTGACCATAGAGCCTGTAAGCAATGCAGTTTTTCCTCATGAAGGCATCAGAAAATCCTGAAATGGAGAACTTTTATCAGACCTTATGGTATGAACTGTTATGATTAAAAAAAAGAGGGAAAAAAAAAACAATAATAATTAGTTTTTTAATAGGTAAAGGGTTAGCGGTTAGCAAGGTGAAGTTTGGTTCAAGGGGGTTTGAAACTAGGGCATTGGAACAACATTCCACATGTCTTACCAACTTAGATAAATTGACACTTCACAATAATTGAAAATTTAGAACAACAAAGAGCTTAATGTCTGAACTGGAAAATACTTTGAAGGATCTTTATGAAATAAATATTGCTTATTATGTATGGTTACATTCCACGCATTGCTATATTGTTGATATTTCTTCTTTTGTCAATCTTATGAAACTTTTGTATGTTTTTATAACCACTATTCATGGTATTTTGTTGGATGATGACCTTCTAACCATTTGAAGGCATGTTTTTTTATACATGCACCGCAAGCATTTATGTGCTATACTAGTACTTGTATAGACAGATGGACGATCATTTCTCCCTGTCTCTGACATACACATGGGACATTTTGTATTGTTCACATCTAGGATATCTTCTAATCCAGTTTGGATGAAATTAGCCATCCAAATCTTTAGATTTCCTAGACTTGTTGGGGTATTTTTCCGTCCATTAAAAAAACCCATTATTGGGTTGTTAGGATCAATTTTGGGCGTCCACCATCATCTAGATACCTCCCACTTGGATGGTAGGGCAGATCATCTTCATGCTATAAAGGATTGTAACCCTTTTAGGTTAATAGAGACGATCATGCTTCTTGTTCTTGATAATATCAATACTTTGAGGTACCCTTAACTCAGAAATTGCTTCTTGTTGCTCTTGCTTGACAGGAAGCGTCTATTTAACCTGATTAATGATCTACCAACTGTCTTCGAAGCTGTGACGGGAAAGAAACCAAAAAAAGACAAACCCAGTACAGATACTGGAAGCAAATCCAGACTCCACTCAAAGGTGAGTCTGATCATCAAACTTCAATTAAATATTCTGTTTCTATTTTTTAACTTTAATCTGATGGGCAGGTAAACAACAATTCAAAACTGGCAGATGAGGGTTATGAGGAGGATGAAGATGAACACAGTGAAACTTTTTGTGGGAGTTGTGGTGCTAACTACAATGCTGATGAGTTCTGGATTTGTTGTGACATCTGTGAGAGATGGTTTCACGGAAAGTGTGTGAAGATAACACCTGCAAAGGCTGATAGTATAAAGCAATACAAATGCCCTTCTTGCAGCAGCATGAAAAGAGGAAGGCAGTAGTCATTAAAGCTGATAGGGTGGTAACATACTTTTGCTTTCTGACATTTTATTAGTTTCAGTGCTAGTAGTTGTACACATTTCTATATTTATGTTTCGGATTAAATTACAGGAACAACGACCGATAGAGACATATTTTCTTGCAGATCTCTAATTTCTGTTTTATTGTTTGGACTATAGTTTATTCAACTAATTTACGACCTCGGGCCATTTGGTTTGAACCATGATTTACCTAATTAAACGTGTCCGACTAACAAGTAACAATCACGACTGTACTGTGATTGAGTGGGGGACTTGTGATTTTAGAGGGTGATTTAGACATTCTCGTCTGGGTTCCAACTGAAGCCTTCGAGCTGCTCACATACCCTCTTGACCTTAGGAACTAATAAAAAAATGATGTAAATGTTTTGATTCTTTTTGTAATTTACCCTTGTCCTCAACCTCAAGATGCAATCTATGCAATCTCCAATATTGGAACGTAATGAACATGGGACTTCTGTTGAAGTTGAAAATGATGGATATTTTTAATAGAAAATCAAGGATTTTTTGGGGAATCTGGTTAGACGATAAATCAAGGATAAGGTCAAATGGATTGGATTTTTTTTTTTTTTTTTTTTTTTTTAAGTTTTTTTTTCCTGTATCTTAGCAGTAAGTGTGTCTCCTTTTCCTAGTGAATTTGAAAGTATCCATTATTTTCAAAGATATTTTATAGGACAGCTTATGAAGTTGATTGTTGGGTGACAAAAAATCAAGAACCTATCATATGAATAAATTCATGCTAGTAAAGATGATGATGTTGAAGTAGATGAACGTATTGATTAGAAATGAAGTAATTACTCTTCTCTTAGTTATTTTTGTTAGAAATGAATAAAAAAATAATAATAAACCAATTGAGATAATCCAGGCATGCATTTTGAACCAAGACTGATTACATACTTATAAAATAAAAAAAATAGTGTAAAAATTTCATAACACACCCTTCTGGAACTTGCTCCCATCATAAAATCGTAGATCATTTACCTTGGGATACACACAATAATAAAAAATTTCTTATGTATCCCGAGGCAAATAATCAATGGTTCTATGATGAGAGCATGTGTCGAAAGAAGGAGGGAGGGAGGGAGGGAGGGAGGGAGGGAGAGGGAAGGGGGGTTATATTATCCTGATTAAAAAAATATTCAAGTTGAAGATCTTAAAAGAGTGAGAGAAAGACTAAAGAATACGAAAGAAGATTACAAAAGTAGATATAAGCTCACTTTCAATAACAGAGGACTCGAGATCCAAAATAAAATAAAATAAAAAAATGGCAATAATCTCTTAAATTTAATTTTCCCTTAATTTCTCATGAAAAACTAAAGTCAAGGTTATGTCATCAAGTTCAAAAAATCCGAAGGGGTAGTTCAAAAGAATCTTATATAATTAAAAAAATTCGAAGGGGTAGCTCAAAAGAGTCTTATATAAAAATCATGTAATGTAATATAAAACGTGGGCGTATGTGCTGCCGACATAGAAAGCAAGCCGTATGCTCTCCACTATGGCCTTGTCTCACATGAGAGACTCTCCAGTTAATGGTCATATTAAACGACCCCACAATCTTCTCATCTTAAAAGAAAATTAAAAGCCCACAACTCAAACGTGCCATGTGACATGGTCCTCCGAACTAATTGATGTAGATACATTTTATCTCTTTCTTTCTTCTATTTTTTTATTTATTTAAATTTTTGATACACTAATGATTTTCTTACTCAGAAAATTTTCACTCCATCTGTATTTGGTTGACGTAATAAGGGCATAGATCCGTTGATTGTTTTTCTTGTGTATCCCAAAAAAAAAGATCTATGGTTCTGTGCCCCTGTCACGTGTTGTGTATAAACTAAGTGAAAACTTTGGAGTAAAAAAAATGACTCTTTTAAATATTACAAGGTTTTCGATACGCATTTTTTAGATGACACTCCCTAACTAGTGAAAAATTTTTAACGTGCAATAACGTAAGTCAAGAGGCCACTCAATTTCGATCACACATCCAGATGGAGTAAACCTGTGTCATTGGTTTTATTGTTGAATCAACCCCATGAATTTTTTTTTCTTTAACCCCCTTTTCGTGGAATCATTCATAAAATATACTAATTTAATTGATGATATCTATTTGTTAGATTTGAGTGATTTAAAAATGTTCAAATCCAATTAATAAAAATAATCAATCAAGATTATTATTATTCAAAATGGGCTAAAAGTTTATGGGATCATAGGCCTTAGAGAGTGCCACATGGCACTTTTTTTTTGTTTTTCTTCCTATTGAATATTGAATCACTTCAAGATCATGGTAGCATCGACTCCGAAGAAAAGATGCTAATACAACCATATTCATTAATTACACTCTAAGGAGTATTAAGGATGGTAATCATAAGATGGGTGACCGAGTGGTAGCACTTCGGGGTCAAGGGGTGTGCTCCCCCTATGGTCTTAAGTTCGATTCCCACCGACTACTAATATCAGTGGCCATGGACTACAGAATTAAAATCTTGTTTTGCAAGCCTTGTTCTAAGAGGAGGGAATAGTTGGTGCGCGCAAGCTAGCCCAGATACCCTTATAATAATAAATAAAAAAAAGGTATTAAGGATGGTGCTCACCATCCTTCAAAAGGGTTCAATCAATCACATTCAATTCTGAAAATCATAATAGTAGCGTAATCTTTTATGATTTTTGAGAGCTATTGCCACACAATTTTTTTCTTATAACACCCCAATGATAAAACTGTGCCATGGTAGGAATAGGATCGAGTGACTCGAGAAAAATGACCCGTGAAAAAACACATGACCCCAAAACACAAAATTCAATGATTTGGTATTAATATGCAACCTGACAATACATATCTCGTTGATATTATCGAAATGATAAAAACCTAATTTCTTGTTCACATAGTCAGAGTCATGTTTTTTCACGAGTCACTTGATTTATTGCGACACCCCCATTGTTTTTTAATTCAATCAAAATCAAGTTAAACTTAAAGTTTAATATGAATAAATGCCAAAAAGAAATATGAGTGATTTTTTTCTCATAACATTGTGAATTTACTCACAACACCACATTTGTTTGACATGTGGCTAAATAGCTGAAACTAAAAAGAGAAAAAAATTCTCTCCAACTCATAACGAAAAAAAGGAAATTTTCTGATTGTATCATCTTGTGCCATCCAAAAATATGATCCGTTGTAGAGGACGAAATTCTATGAACTCTTAAAGAAATTAAAAAAAAATAGTTATTTTTCATAGTTGAATTTTAATTTTAAATTTCGAGTTTAATTGACAGTAGTCCATTTTCAACTCCTTGAATCAAGCTCGATTTTTTTTTGATGATTTTTGTTCATGAAATCTAGAAGTCTGCAGTATTAGATTTCAAATGTGGTAATCAAATTGGACCCAATGACCTTTTTAAGAATTCAAATCTTAAAATTAAAATATTTGAGCAGAGGACGGGTGGGTAGGAGAGAAATTTTCGTTCTTTTCATCTTGTCTTTTAATGCACGTGTTAACCGATAGTGGTGCTATGAGTAGAAAAAATCACTCACAAGTTTGCATATGTACACAAGACACAAGACACAACACGCACAACACACACGCAAAAAGAGAGAGAGAGAGCAACGAGGACAAATGCCCCACAAAAACTTTTAAAACTTACAAGATTTACATGCTATTGCCATGGATAACAATGGTCCAAAATAAGATCCGTCGCTATTGTCTCCACAAGAATTGTAAAAATTTTAAGCGTTTAGTTGCGTCCACGTGAACAAAATCCTGACTTCACCCTACACATGATGACAACTACCTCCATAATTAGAAAAGAGAGAAGAGAATGGTAGTGCTATTCATCCACTTGACCAAAAATCCAAACCTATCCATTCTATTATTAGAAATAGAATCAATTTTTTTTATAATTGTAACATGCACATCTTCTTCAATTTTATCTAACTTCTCAACAACTAACAATTAATGACAACGGTCCAAAAAGTTGATTAGGATTTGTGTTTGGTTTATTAGGGAAAAATAAGGATTTGAGAGGAAAATTAGGTGGTGTACACAATGAAGGATTATTAATATTATTATTTTTATTTTTAATACACTTATCTGTTATTTTCTTCTTCTATCAAAGTTTATTTAAGGTTGAAGACATCCAATTAGCTTAAGATTGGTTAGAAGATGTGATCATAGGATGGGGACTCCAAGATTGGACCTCACATGGCACATTTTGACGTGAAAGCGGACAGGAACCACAAATGCTTTTTTCACTCGTAGATACGCTTCTGTGGTTCCTATCCGCTTTCACGTCAGAGTGTGCCATGTGAGGTCCAATCTTGAGGTTACTCCAGCACGACTCTTTATCAAAAAACAATTCAAACATCGAAGTTAAATATGGAGTCTAGGATATAAATAATTATTCTATTTTTTTTTAATTAATGACCTTCTTCAACCCCTGTTCATTTTCTTCTTCTCATCAAGAGCTCTTCGATTTGAATATCTCAACATTGAGAAAAGCTCTTCAAACTCTATTTGGATTTGTTGTGGGTTTTTTGCTTGAAGTAGAACTGTAGAAGTGCAATTGCAAAATTATGATTTGGTGGGAGGTATTTCAGCATTATTTTATTAATAACTATATTATAATTTTTTCTCTTAGCCATTAATGTAATATTTTAGCAATATTGTGTTGGGATTAATTTAGAAATTAAAAAAAAAGTAAGGTAATTTTTGTCTGAAAACCATGTAATCTTATGTTTTTTTTGTCAGATTCTCTTTAATGTCGGGTCTAGGCTTCTTAGATTTTTCTAGTATTTGCCAAACAATAATTTAAAATTTCCGAAAGCTAAAAACACTTTTCAAACGCAATCTAAATGGATACAAGAAAATTGAAAGGTTGGCTTTTGTGGGATTGGCTCTTTTTTTTATATATATATTTTTTTATAATTTGTAAAAATGTTGTGTGTGTGTGTGTGTTTGTGTTTGCCAAACAATAATTTAAAATTTCCAAAAGTGTTTTACAAAGCTAAAAACACTTTTCAAATGCAAATCTAAATGGATACAAGAAAATTGAAAGGTTGGCTTTTGTGGGATTGGCTCCTTTTTTTTAATTTTTTTATAGTTTGTAAAAATGTTGTGTGTGTGTGTGTGTTTGCCAAACAATAATTTAAAATTTCCGAAAGTGTTTAAGAAAGCAAAGAACACTTTTCAAATGCAAATCTAAATGGATACAAGAAAATTGAAAGGTTGGCTTTTGAGGGATTGGCTCTTTTATTATTATTATTATTATAAATAGTTTGTAAAAATGTTGTGTGTGTGTGTGTGTGTGTGTGTGTGGTGGTGATGGTGGGTGGGTGGGTGGGTGCGGGGGGATATATGAGCTATTTACCAACCAAAATGAGATTCTAACTTCGCCCCCCTCTTTAGTTGATTGAACTAGCATAAAACCCAATATTCTCCATTGACTTGGGTCAGCTTTTCTGACCACAGGCATTCAAGTCCCTGTAGACACCCCATTTTTGCATCCGCCTGATTAATCAACTCGTCAACCCGATTGCAATGATTCCCAATGATGGATGTGTATTCCATTGCTTTATTTTGTTACCAGATATGTTTCAGAAATCCGGATGAGGTATCTCGAACTGACAAAACTTAGAAATCACGCTACGCTAGGTAAATACGACCCCATAAACATAGAAATCATCATCTTGCAAACCAAAAAGAAGCTTCACGATAAAAATCACTAAAAACTATCAAATTACCAAAATACCCCTAATCTCAAAATAACCCTAGAGCCTACGTTACGCTTAGAAAAACTCATTCAAACACATAAAACAACAAATCGAAACCAAATAAATCATTTCATCAATTTTCACAGAATTCGACAAAATTACGAAAATGCCCCTCATAAAGTTCATGACCGTTTCACACAAAAAATTTTCATAAATAACACAAACTAATATTTTCATTGAATTCCTTACGAAAAACCGATTTTAAAACATCCTAGAACATTAAAAACTGACTTAAAACGTGAAAAGTCCTCTCTGGGGGTAAAACGGTAATTTCACAATTTTCATAATTAAAAAATTCGAAATTAATAAATAAAATATTAAATAATTAAATTTAAACATTAATGAAATTAATTTAAAATTTTGAACCTAAAAAATCGATTAATCGGACTCTCAAGCAAAATTATTGAGGGTTCGTGGGATATTTCTTTAAGGACCCCTCCATTTGGGGGTCCAAAGAATTAAAGAAATAATGGAGGGGGGTTCACCAAAGATTTAAAGTAAATCAAGCAAGACTAAGGTCAAGGTATTAAAGTCAATCCAGTGAGACTGAAGTCAAAATTAAAGTCAATTAAGCAAGACTAAAGTCAAGATACTTAAAGTCAATCAATTAAGACTAAAGTCAAAACATTAAAAGTCAATCAAATAAGACCAAAAGTCATAATAGAATTATAATTGATTAATAACTCTATCTAATAGAGTTCTAACTTAAAAACAATTCTACTTAAAACAATTCTAATTAAAACACAATTTTACCTAAAACAAGTCAAATTAAAACACAACTCTAATTAAAAGATCTCTAATTAAACACTAACTCTATCCAAATCAACCCTAAAAAACATCTATAAATAGAGGTGCTCACACCCTATTTTCGTATCAAATGATAAACCCTAAGAGAAGTATGTCTAGAAGCTCCCACAGCCCCCCATAAACCCTAGTTTTGGAGCCCCAACTCCTTAGCTAACATCCCTCCTTCAATTTTAGTCTAGAAAACACCCAAAAGCCTTCTAAAAACATCCTCAAATCCGTAACGAACTTGAAGAGTTCAAATTCAAAAATAAGGAGATACCTTGCCTCGGAGATCCGAAGTCAAATCCGGAAGCAGAACGAAGCAAGGGAGCACGGTACAAGGAGCTCTTTTTGTCAGATCTGAGGGAATAAAGTCTTTGCATCGGAAAGGTATTTTTTTTATTATTTTCTATTTTTATCTAGGTTTTAGCAATGTAATTTACTTGGGAATTTAGTAGAAACCGGCTTTGGCCGGGCGGGATTGGTGCCTAACACCTTCCAATCCCGTAACATGATCCCCGAATTCAGTTTTTTTTTTTTTGGTTTTAGATTAGTTTTATCCGTTTAGAGTCATTGATCGGTTCCTAGACCGTAATAACTAGGTGGCGACTCCCAAACCTCAAGGGTCAAAAGCGGATCCGCGCACCCCGCGGATCGAGGGCGCTTTCAGTCCCCTATTCCAAGCAAGCTTTTTATAATTTTATATCACTCATGCTTCTTAAGTTAGATTTGTTGATAAAAATAATGTATATCAATCCAGGGGTGAGTTGCCAAACATATGGAAGAAACTGGGGTGGAGCGGGCAAGATGAAGGCTATTGCCCCCTTGTACACTTTCGAATTTATTTTAGAGTCGTGCTAGGGTGACATAAACGGAGACACAAAGGTGACAAAATGATGTGATGTTGCGCACATTACCGAAGATGTTTTTTCGCGAGATATGAATAAAAAGTATCTACGGTCATGTGCGCACCACCACATCATTTTTGTCACCTTTGTGTCTACATTTGTGTCATTCCAACATTTTCCATTTTTTTATTTGGAACCAAATCTAGATCTGAATCTGACTAGCTAAACATGCATCTGGATCAAATCCGAGAATTAATTGATTTGAATCGTATAATTTCAAATCGTTCAAAATTATTTTAAGGAAAATCGTTCAAGGTGTGACCAAAATGTGACTTGAATTCAAAGATCTCTTTCTTTTTTAATAGAGGTATTGACTACTACGTCCTACACTTGTTGATTGATGAAAGATAACTTGAAAAATATAACTTACAAAGTAATATATCATTAAGATCTAAGTTGATATAGGAATGGATCAGTATCCGACTCGGGTTTAGGGACGTCAACACATATTTGACCCATCTTTTTAATTTAGATATACTTAAAGAAACAAAATTTCCTAAATTCAGAGATTCGGATAATTGATTTTAGATAAACCCCCTCCCAAGTGTTTTGGGTGATTTAGACACCTCTCTAATTTTTACTAATATTTGAGATACCCTTGTTTCAAAACATGTCCTTTTTACCTTCTTGCACCCTCTCATTTTAGGGTGATTTAGGCACCTACATTTTGATTAATATATGAGGTCACTGTTTATTCAAATGGAAGAAATGCCCCTTTGACTTCATTCTTCTTTTTTGGAATAATAAAATTTTTCTTAATACCCTTATTTTTCAACCTCTAATAAAAATCTTTAATTTTTCTTCCCAAAACCAATCACTTTCAAGCTCTTCATCACCTATGATAATGATGTCATTTTTTGCATTCATGCATGAGAGAATATGTAGGCATTTTGGGGAATATTTGAGATATCTTGTGCTTTTAAACAAACAACATTGCCCCCCGTGATTTAGGCTTTTCTCATAGACTATTGAGAAATGACTTAAATGCCTTTTTTTTAAACTTATGATACCGGTCATTTCACTTCAATCTTATTTCATAAGTATAGTTTACCCCCCTTGATAGAAAATCCTGGTTCCGTCCTTGGGAAGAAATCATTTTATTTACTTTGACAGTAGACATTCCAACTATTTAAAAAGTGTAAAAGCGTTTTTGGTAAATAAGTTATTTTTTCAAATGCTTAAAAGGCTATTCGTAAATATGGTAAATGCCGCTGATATTTAAGCCAGTGAAATTATCGATTTTGCCTTGTTATTTTTCTATCTTAATAATTTCAACAAAAGTAGTTTCTAGATCTCTCGTCCATGAGTTGGTAAATTTCTCTTAATCCAAATTTACTTATATTGTCATTCTAAATTGGGACACATCTGGTTAATAATGTTGACCTTAGGGCTATCCATGAATTGGATTCAAATTGTATGATTGGGTCAAGATTTGATATTCAGATCCTTATTTAACCAAAGTCCTTATTGAATCTCAAACCCTTGATCCAGACCACTAAGTTATAATCATTTTGAATTTCAAGTATGATATAATCTATTAGAAACCTTAGTTAATAATCAATGAGTGTTGGGTATAGTGGTCAGGACCTCTTTTCGAAAAAGGAGAAGTTTTGAGTTCAAACCCCCTTGTTGGTGAAAAAGGAAGAAGTTTACAAGGGTAGAACTAGTAAGAAGCCCCCAGAAAACTTTGAGATGCCCTTTATTTTCAATTAATTACATGCCTTCTTTGGTCCCACTCCCTCACCTCTTGCCTATAGATTGGGTTTCTCTCATAGACTAATTGGAAATGACTTAAATATCCTTTTATTCGATTGTTGATAAAATTTTCTGAATTTCTTTCCAAAACTATTCATCTTAAAGCATACAATTAACTATGGTTTGGCCTCACAACAAAAAAATCTTGACTCCATCCTGAGGATTTGTCTGATTTTTCTGGTATGTGTGGTTTGTGGGGTATTGCATGTACCCAGGTAATTTGGACAAGATACGGTGGTCTAAGAGGCCAATTGCTTTGCCCGTAGTCAAAGGGCAAGACTACAATAAATTAACAATATTAGGTGCCCCTTACTACTTGGTTTGCTCAACCATTAAGTAATTTTAAATTACTTAATAGAATATAAGTGAGGTAAGTATTAAAAAAATTATAAAGAGGAAAGATCAAATTTCAAACCATTAAAACTTCACTTTTGTAATTAGGCTTTATATCTTATTCATCTTACTTTATACTATTAAAGTATAGCAAAGCCGAGTTTAACCCCAATTTCTAAGGCGAAATTATAGCTAGGCATCAACTTTTATATATAATAATAATAAATAAATAAAAATGAAATCAAGTACGTTAAGAAAAAGTTATATATAGTATCCAACACATGTTCGTTTTATAGAATTTAAACATGATTTAAAGGAGAATGTTAGTGGTAAATTAAAATATTGATCCTTCTTTGATAATTTAAATAGCATTGACCTTTGAAAATGATTGATGAGAAAAATCAACCTCCTCGTGGTCATGACTTATGGCCATATTTGTATTATAAATAGGTAAATATATTATATATTATAGAAATAAAATGAGAAATGCAATTCATGCACTAATGGGTACGGTCGACAACAACCATCAAGACCCACCACTCTTCCGGGTCAAGGATGCCTTAGAAAAAATATATGTCTTTAGCTAATGCTGCAAATATATAGAATAAGAGTTGTGATAATATTACTACCCCTACGCCACCATCGTAGAATAGTAGATCATTTGCATCGGGATATATAAGAAAAGATTTATGATTATGTGTATCCCGATGCAACTGGTCTATGGTTCTGTGAGGAGGACGTAGAGTGGTGTGTGTCAAAGAGGAGCGTACATAGAATAAATATAGAAAATTTTGACTGTTGGATTTCATATGAATACTAATGGGATCATGTGCTTTTTCTCAAGCTATTTTTCGTGTATATTCTTTTTAATATATAAAACAAGACAAAACTACTCAAGAATGGTTTTTCAAGCATTTCAGAACACTAGTGTTCCTTCATGGGTGAGAAGCATGCGTGTTGGGATTGATTATCATTTTGTTACTCCTACGTGCTCTTTTTATTCCTATTAACCTTACTAAATTAGTAAGGATTTCACCCAAGGCTCCTTGGGCTCATCTCTTGGCATCCAAAACCATGATCTTATGCTTTAAGGTTGTGGATGACGAAATTCTATGAATTTTGAAAAAAAAAAAGCTTACTTTCACTATTGAATTTCATTTTTAAGTTTTAGAGTTACGTGGATTTTTGATAGCCATCCTTTTTCAAAACCTTGGACCTAGTTCAAAATAAATTATATTTTGATTTTTTTTTTTTTTTGTATTTGGGTTTTTTGATGAAACTTAGAGGATTGTGGTGCTGGATTTCTGATGTTATACTCCATTTGAGCAAAACTACCCTTAATAAGGTTCAAAATCTTATTATGTTTGTAAGGAAAGGGTTTTGCTTTTTTAAAAGTCTCTTGTCATATTTAGAGATTTTTATTTGACAAACTTCCTATTTAACTTTTGGGCAGATTAACTTTAGGGAGTATTTTTGAAATCTTATCCATACTTCGCATTATAAATACACTTCATTTAGCCTCAGAATGGATTCCGAAGCCCTAGATTTTCCAAAAAGAAATTGCACGAGACGAATGGAATCAGAGAGGATAAGGTTCTCCTATATCAATTGGATTATTGATATCGGAATTATTCAAACTAAAAATGATGTATTATTCTAATAACAATCCAAATTCCAAACTATATATATTTATGGTTTATTAGGAATGAAAACATGCTACATAAACCATTGTTGAAACAAACACCAGAAATCGACATCTACAAACATCAAACATCGATTTTGTTAGTGATATCGAAATTTAACCATGTAAATCCCATGATGATTACAAGATTTACATTTGATACAATAAAATGATAAACAGGGCGTTTACTAATGTGCTCCAGAGGTAAGCTAAGCTAATATTACACTTAGCGTACTGATTTTAGGGATTCCACTTGTGACTTGCCACGTGGACCTCTTGTCCTTATGTAAAGCCTGTACTCATCGAATGTCATTGGTTGGTACAGAGCTGGTGTGTCAGGTGTCACTAGTTCCTTGGCTGGTTCAATGCGTAAATCGCTTTTGGGATTATAGAAGAACGCAAGCGAAACACGCTCTTTAACTGAATTAACTATAACTCTGTGCTCCACGCTCTTGTAGATCGCATTGCTTAGAACCTAATAAATAAATCAACCAAACAACATAATTAGGGATAAAAATAGCCAAAAAAAAAAAAAACCTAATTGGGATAAAATTAAGATCGACTAAGAAGATTAATTTAATTTATCACTGTTAGATCATATCCTTGGACCAACTATCCCGATTGGTACAAATACTAGTACCTACCCATCTCATTCAATTATAAAAGCTTTGGACGACTAACATTCAGTGGTCCAGATTTAAAAAGAAAATGACAAAAAAAAAAAAAATTAAAACAACTAATGATTTTCTGACTCCCCTCTTGGATATACTCTCCCGACGTGGCATCTGACATAAATGTATATTTTTTTCTTTGAGGTGCACAAATGCACATGTTTATTGGATGTGTAGTTGTGCATTCCAAAGAAAGAAAATCTACGATTTTGTCACATGTCATGTTGGTCAAGTAGAGGGGGAAGTCAGAAAATCACAACTCAAAATAAAAATGATGACCCTCGTTTATCAAGTGAGCCCTGAGGACCACCGAGGGATGGACCTAGGGCCCGGGACATCATCATCAAAGCCTTATCCTAAAAATCTCTATGGAAAGCATTACGTGAATCATCTTCGTCAATTATATCTAAAATAGTTTCGTGTTATAATTTAAGTATCTTTGAATGTGAGGCTCGTTGGTTCATTTTACGTCATCTTTTGTCTTTACCACATTCTAAATCTTCTATGGTCACCGGTTTCGTTATTCTCATTATTTCTCGATTGATGATTAGGTCTAAAATTGAAATGGAGCTCTTAATTAAATTTGCTCAAAAATCAACCTCCTCAATCTTTACTCACTCGATAATCTTTAATTTTATAATTTAATTATGATGTGTTATATTATGCCAAAAGTGATTTATTCCCATTATGAAACTTTTAACATCATCAAAAGTGATTTATAAATAATTGACAGTCCACGATTCTTCAACTTGTAAACTGTGATTAGAAGTTTCAGAATGGACTGATTTTTTATGAGTATGATCTCCTCACCATAGAGATCATTCTCACAAAAAAACAACCCATTCCAAAATTTCTAACCCATGTATTAAAAAATGTTTGACTCTCTTTAGGGCCTTCAAACCCTCCTCATGATTTAAATGCGTAAATCACATAGTACCACAAAAGCAATACACCTCATCTTTTACCATCCAACTTTAATTGTATGGAGAACATTCTCACCAATCCCTCCATCTCTATGAATAATTGAATCAAGATAATAAAATTAATTTTTATAGATCCTTCTTCAAGGTTTGTTCTTACTAAAGTTGCATATCATACATAATCTTAGTCCTTTTTATTTTAAAAGTTCATCTACTATAAGATTAGCTTACTAGATTTCTAATTTTGAGTCGACTTCCTTTCTAATCTCATCGACTGACACACCAATATCTTGAATTTAATTAGTTTGGCGAAATTTCTCATTTATGGACACCATCATTTTTAGTTATAAATGAAGAATACTAAGATGAGCTTCCATCCTAAAAAAAAAAAAAAAAAAACAACAAAAAGGGAAATCTAATTAATGTTGGAAGATTCAAAATGGAACAACTCAACTTCATTTTTTTACTTCAAGTGACGTTACCACAGTAACTTTTTTTTTACCTTATAGAAAATTAGATATTCTTGCTTCGCACCATGTTACTATCTTTTAAAGTAAAAGCACATTAAAAAAAGAAAAAAATGATCCAATCTACTTTATATTGTTAAATTATTATACATAGTTGTGCTCAGGATAGAGTTGAATGGCACATGATGATGATCATGTTGTTATTGACGCTGATGATGATGATGCATGGTAGATATGGAGTCCAACTGCAGTTGAGGAGGAAACAAGATAATAAAAAATTAAAAAAAAGAAAAAAAAATAGTGTCTTAAGTCCTTTTGACCAAGTTTGAATTATTCTTAGAAACCATTGTAAGATACATAAATGTCAAGTATCCAACATTCATGAACTCAAAGACCATGCATGTGCGCATAATATAGGGAAATCTAGTCAACTATTTCTTATTGCAAAAATAATCTAGAGAGAGAAATAATAATTATAGAGAGAGGATTAGACCTGAATTTGATCACCGATGTTAACGATGAAGGCGTCTGAAATGGGTTTTACAGTGACCCAATTATCGCCTCTACGAACTTGGAGACCAGCGACATGTTCGTCGGGGAGGAGAAGGGTCATACCGCCAGGGTCGGAGTGTGAGGAGAGACCAAGAGTCAGGTCAGGTTGTGGACATTTTGGATAGAAATTCACTCTCAAGCAAGCCCCTACCTCCTCTCCTCCAAATGAATTTTGAAGATAATTCTCTTCTAATCCGAGATTTATCGATAAAACGTTCATCAATTTCCCAGATAATTTCACCAATTGGTTCCCGTAATTCTCGACCGCTTCCCTACAATCAATCAATCAATCAACCAATCAATCAAATTGACCTATAAGAAATTAATAATAGAATTTGAACCTATTAGTACTAATGCCGACACCTTTACGTATATATATTCTTCGAGGGATTTACCTGCATGAAGTAGGGAGTGCGGGCCACTTTTTAGGATCCTTAATACACTGAGGAAGATAGTGAAGGAAGAAGTAGTCGCTCCAGTCGAGAATGGCACCCTTTTGGACCCCTAATCGGCTACCGTACCCTTCATAAGTGCAAGGTGAATTCGCATACTCTTGCTTCATTTCGATTGGTAAATGGAAGAACTCCCTCCATAACTCCCTCGTCATCCGCATTAATTCAGGATTCACACCATGGTTAACAATTTGGAAGAATCCCCATTCCCGACATGCTTGGGAGATATTTTTCAAAGTTTTAGCGCGAAGTTTTTCGTCCCCATATAAGCCGCTGAAATCGATTACTGGGATATTGGATTCGACATTCTTCGGACTCAAAGACGGCCTTTCCGAGGGTGGCTTGATGTACCTATCCGGGATAGCTTTAACCTCGGATAAGGATTGAACTCGGACTATGGGCTCGGGCCAATGTTGTAGAGAACTCATATTTGGTTATAATTTTGATTGTAAGAACAAAGTACCATGAGACAGTTTTAATTTATAGAGATAGATAGAAGGGGTGAAGAGATGGAAAGTGGGGTCTGGGTCTGGGTTGTAGGTAGTGGAGTCTCATGTGTAGGCTGAAATGAAAAGGACGTGTGAGAGAACGTTTTATTTGTGGGTTTTTTTGGTTGTGGGGGAGGGGAAAGAAAGAGAAGGACGTGTGTGTGTGTGTGTGTCATTAGTGTATTTTGTGAGGCTGACAGACTAAGTGGGTCATTGATGTTGTAATCCAAACAAACCCAATGACAGTGAAAAGGGTTGTAAAATATTGTTATATTAACAATATATACATCATCAGACTTTAGGTGTAAATATTATATGGTTTTGTTGGAAATAATAATCTCCATTTCGGCGCCGTGGATATCTTGATTTACTTCATGAATAATATCTAAACAACTATGATTTAGTATTTTAAAAACAAAACCAATTATAATTGGACAAAACATTTATCCAATATGTTAAAAAAATTTAGAAATATAATATTATTTTTTATTTTAATAATTAAAACATATTATTAATATTTTTCCTAATAAAAACTAAGCTTTCATGAAATCTTATGAGAGCTGTTATTGGCATCCCAACTTTTACTTTTACACCCCAATTAAATTAAAGAAGATAGGGTGAATCACCATTTCCTATGCTAAATATGACGAAATTCTGAGTCCGTTAAATTGTTCATATTAATTTTGAAAACATGCATGAATCATTTTTCAGAGAATTCGTTGGTAGGTATTTTTAATTTAAAGTGACGGACTCGTTGAAAAATTACCAGTGAATTCGCCATTAAAAGATAAGGATATTTTGTCTTTAAATTTAGCTGTGAATTTGTTACTTAAATACCAGAGTATTCATTACTTTAAAATCAAGGATATGTTGGCTTTAAATTTACCAACGAATTCGTCTTTAATACTGATGAATTTTTCACTTTTAAAAAAAAAAAACCTACTAACAACATCGTTGGAAAGCGATTCATGCATGTTTTGGGAATCAAATTAACTAATGTACCGAAACCAAAATTTGGACATTAGTTACGCACATTTTGAAAAAAATCCTAAGAAAATGAGTGAATGATTGAGAATAAGTAAAAGTTGGGGTGCCTAGATTTTTGTTTTTTTGTTTTTTTCTCTGAGTTTAAGGTTTTATATGAGTCTAATGATCATGGTTGTAAACAACTACTGAAATTGTTTGAACGGTGTTATAATGTTGAGATTATAATTTGAGCCAAACCTTTGTGAAATTTGAAGAGTTTGTTTTAATCTTTGATATGTGATAAATAATTTTAAAAATTGGAGTCTAATAAATAAAAGTTGGCGGGTCAATAGCAACTGTTGGTATTATCTTGGGAAAAAATATTTGAATGTACACGCCTTGATTGAAGAGATGAAGTTGGAGATTTTTGATCATTTTATTTAAGCAATCTTATCATGAGGTCAGGCTCAAAAATTAAAAATATTGGATTCATAAGGCCAATGAGCCTATAAGGCAAGGCTCTGTGAACATGTCACATGGCCTTTCGGGCATTGTGGGGTCATTGAACACTCAATCATCCATGGCCATCTGAATGATATTTTATAATAAAATAGTGCCGAAGTGACTTCAAGATTAGACCTCACATCGCACACTCTAATGTGAAAGTGTATGGGAACCATAGATGCTTCTCCTCAGGATAGAAGTGAAAAAGTTTTTGTGGTTCCTATCTGCTTTCATGTCAAGATGTGCAATATGAGGTCAAATCTTAAAGTCACTTCTGCACAACTCTTTATAATATAACTAGTAATTCAGACAATTTAAATATATTGTTAAGAGTCGTGATTTTTTGACACCCCTCCAACATATGCCCCTTGACGTGGCATGGCTTAGAATCATATATTTTTTCCCTTGGGATTCACAACTATACATCCCTATAAGTATGTGTAATTGTATATCTCGAGAAAAAGAATCTATGATAGAGCACATGTCACATTAGGGGGCATACGGGGCTGTGTGTCAAAGTGGGGGTGTCAAAAAATCATTATTCTATTGTAAAATATGTAATCTAAAAAAAAATGAGCCCTACTACAATGACTTGAAATAACACTTATAGTAGCATGCTACGTCAAGTGTTATTTCAAGTCAATTTAACAAAAAAATTTAATAAAATATAAAAAAGAGTTAATTGTTACCAATATTTATAGTAAGACTAATGATAAAATGACTCAAAAAAACATACGTCATCAAAAAAAGAGATCCGATCATATGCACCCAAGGTGGACGATTGAAACTCCCTCCCCCTTACCTCAACACATACCATGTAAGTCACAATCCAAAAAATTAATGCCTAAAATCTCTCATTTTTAAAATTTCCTTGGATTGTGGCTTAAGTGGCAAGTGTTGAGGTGTGGGGGAAGGATTTCAATCCCCCACCCTGGGTGCATACGATTTGAACTTGTAGAAAAAACATGCGTGGTTTGTACTTGATCGACATGGAAAATGCATAGAATTGTAAAAATTTTCCTTATGTGTATCGAAAAAAAAGATATATGGTTCTGTACACTTGCCACGTCAATTGAGTACAGACCGACTATGATTTTTCAATTGTGAATTCAAAAGAAAAATGGAACGAGAATAAACTTATCGATTTGTAGATTAAATTGAAGTGTGTCATTCATGTTGAACTTAGGGCTTTAGTGATTGTGACCTCAATCATGTAAGGATATTCTCATAGATATAGAATACAACGATCTTTTATATATTATCTATAGCTACTAACTCAATTTGAAAAATATAAATATTTTTTGAATTGATTTCTAAATTAGTAAGACCATAATATATCTAGCCCTTCAAGAAGATAGGAATTGGACCATAATTAAAACCCTATTAAAGGGAAATTACTTCATACTCACTATGGTAGAAAGGCTTAAATGTGATTTTTAACCATTGAGGGTATGTTTGATTGCATTAAAAGTGACTTTTCATGAAATTTGAAATCCAAAAAAAAAAATAGTGGTGAAAAATAAGTTGGGTTGGAAAATCAAAATTTATTATTTAATTTCATAGAAAAAAATTTGAAAAAGAAAAAGAAAAAGAGGAGTAGAGAGAGAGAGAGAAGAGGGGAGTAGCCGTCGACAACGACGGAGAAGATAACTATCATGATGGGGAAGAAGAAAGATGAAGTTAGGGTTTTGATTTGGGGATGAAGAATAAGAGTGGATTTTATTTTTCAATGGGTATAGGTAGGAAAAAAAAAATTCAGATATTATAGGACTTCTAGAGTAGGGTGAAAAATCATTTTCCATGTAAAAATACAATCAAATACATAGAAAATATCATTTTTCACCATATTTTTCATGTGCAATCAAACATACCCTAAAAGTTAAATTAGATTGAAATTGGTCAGAGTGAAAAAAAATTCAATAACTTAAACAAATACTCAGGAAAAAAAAAAAGAATAATAATAATTTGACTCAAAAAAGGTACTCAAAATTCACTCAAACGCATAGAACCACATATATTTTCTTTGTGTATTTTGAGAAAAAAATCTATGGTTTCTATACACATGTCGTGTCAGTTGAGTGAATTTTGAACATCTTTTTTTTAATCAAATCACATTTGTAGTCCTCTGTTAAAATAACGGCTGAAATGGATAGATATTCCTAACTAATTTCTTATCAAATGGATCCCAAAGACAAATATTGATCACTAGAACACCTGTGTGTGTGTGTGTGTGTGTGCGTGCGCGCACGTGTGTTGTGTTTATTTTTTCTTCCTGCCATTTGAATTTTAAGCTAAAATAGCCCTTCAAATCACATTATTGTTCCATTCACCCATTAAAAAAAAAAAAAACATTGTTGTTCCATTTGATGTGGAGATCAAACCACATTTGAGGCTCTCCATCAGATGCAAGGTTGAGATTTGAAAAAAACAAAAGAAAAAAACAGATTTCCTAAAGATTAGTACGAAAATTTAGAAATCAATATTGATTTTCTAGGGATCCATTATCATTTGAGACTATGGGTAGTTGAGTGTAGGGTTAATGGGCCATATTTTTTTTAATTAACGGGCCACCTCTTGTTTAACCATTTATGGGAAAGCCTTTAAAAGTTATGAATAAGGTTTGCTGGACCCCTTCTTATCAATTCATGTGGTATTGGTGGGGCTTTCTTTGGAAGAAAAAGTAAAAAATGTGGTTGTGAAGTTTGGTCAAGTTGTACTGCCGACATCACTCACCAAGACACTACGGCACGGAGTTGTAATTTTATTTAAATCACGTGGAGAAAAATGACAAAAGATATAGCCAACGTGACACATTATATAGTCTTACTCTTAAACCCTATTTTTTCTATATATTTTTTTATCCCTTTTTGTAAGAAATATCTCCTCATTCACTCTCACTAGAAAGTTTGATTATATGGCATAAACACTCAAGAATTCAAGTTCAAACTACCTTTCCGAAAAAGAAAAATCGATTAGTCCAAGTGAGTTAATCTTGGATTGAGTTAGGTATTGAATTGATATGTCACCCCAATTATTGAGTTGGTAGATCACATTTTCATTTTTTTTTTTTTTGTCTCTCACCCATATTTCTTCTTTTAAAATTTTACTTTTCTTGTTTAATAGAAAGTCCTATGCACGGCTAAAGAATCGTGCTGAAGTGATATTAAAATTGACATCGTTTCACATAGTGGTGTGCGCAGAAACATAGATGATTCAAAGTCATATCTCGATAAAAAGCATCTATGATTTTATACAAACATCCACTTCAACAATGTGTGAAATGATATTAATTTCAATGTCACTTCAACATTTTCCATATGTAAATGGTATGGATGTTTAAGATTTGTTCAATGAAAGATTAAAAAGAAGAGATAAACCCGAAAATGATACAATTGATAATTGACTTAAATGGTAAAATTATTGGATTAAAAAAAAAAGATTCAAATTTGTGGATACTAGCTTTATAATCATTTTATTAAATCATGATTGATATTCATAATTCTAACACTAGAACCAGCTCACATATTTGTCCATTTGGAATGATGGATCGTGTACTTGATGGAATGTGATTCACACATATGTTGTGTTGGACCATTTTTGCTGTTTTATAAATCATTTAACTTTTTTAAATTCTTTTTCAGTCTTTTTGTTAGTGATATGTTGAAGCTACTTCACATTACTTCTTTTCTTTTTCTCTTCTTTCCATTGTTTTTTAAATGGGTGATATAAGTCTTTTCCATCAATCGGTGGACATTATAGATACCACTCCATTTTCAAATTAAATATCTTCCCTCAAAATAAAATTACTTAAATGCCCTTGTCTTCAACCCCTAACAAAGAACACTTTGAATATTTCCCCCCCCCCCCCTAAAAACATAGTCATCTTCAAGCACTTCAACTACTTAGGTTAATTATTGTTAATCTATTCGACTTCATCTTTCAATCCATCTTTCTTCAACCTTGTCCTCAATCTTTTTTTCAAGACTTTTGATTTTTTTACCAAAAAATCCATGGTCTTTTATTCTAGTAGCGAAGTCAGGATTTTGTCTACATGGGAGTAGTTAAGACCCTTAAAAAAATTTAAAATTTTTTGATGGGGCGATAGTGGACTATTTTATTTTCTACCACTATAATTTGTCGTTGTAGTATAGTAACCCTTATATATATATATATATATTTTTAACTTATTTTTTTATGTTGGGGCAAGTATGATTTTTTTTTTTTTTTTTTTTTTACTCATAGAGCTTACAAATATCTGGGATCCACTAATCACATGTAGCCACTTGTATTGAATGACATTCCTAATTTACAAAAGTACCCTTCTTAGTTACAAAATTATCCTTGTATACTTGACGTGGTTAGCATTGAGGAGTCTATGAGCATTGTGAGCAAAAACTGTGACCAAAAAATGATTCAGTCAAGTACCCCCATTGTCTCCATTTAAATCCACCCTTGTGTTTATGCAGTATGCATCATGCCCATTCAAGAGTGGAATTCAAGTCTATAGAAGAATCTACGCTATCAAAGATCAAGCAAAACAAAGTTGTTAAAGACAAGCAACTTCAGAAGAAAATGATTCAGACCGTTTGATCGACTTCTTGTTACAAATGGAGAGACTATGCGAGAGTCATAGAAAATCCATTCCCTCAAATTGGTAATTTTTTACTTGTAATTTTGAAGAGAATTTTAAGGAGACATAATTTGGGGGGAAATAAGGGATCTCACTAATGGGTGAAGACAAAGGTACTCGGGTCATCAGGTTTGAAAACATGAGAACCTAAATGTGGTTGGGTGTCTTAATCACCCTAATAAAAATAGATAATTGGCAGACTTGCAGTTTGGATTTTAGACTTAGAATACTAACATTAGGAAATGGGAACACGGGTTGCGCTTAGGTACGACAAATTATAAACAACAAAGTCGATTTTGGTACACTTTTATTTTATTTTTTTGGTTTGTTTCCTTCTTTTCTGTTGGGGTTGGTACGGATTTCTCACTTAGAGTCTCAAATGTGTACGTCTCTATCCAACTGGTTTTATTATTAGTAAATTAACTCAGATAAGTTAAAGATACATACTAATATATATATATATATATTTAAAACAAGTTCATCGATATTTTTTTTTTTAAAAAAAAAAATTAAAACAGGAGAAAACATATGTAATTAAGCCAAGTTTTTAATCTAATTTGATGAGTTTTCGAGTGGACTAGGTAAAATCACTTTTTTTTTTTTAATATGATAAGGTTTCCGCATATCCGTTTGAGATGCGACTAATCATATGGTCGTACGTCTGGACCCCACGAAAGTTTTCTAATATATTAATTGACTATTTTTCAAATTTGTATATTTAGTTATAATGAAATTCATTCAAGAAGAATGGGATATTTCAAGGTGACTGTGGACTTTTAAAAGTATGGCGTAGAATAAAAGTTTATTATGTTCTATATGTTATTTTGACCATAGATCCATCAAGCAATTATCACATGTTTATTGGAAAATTGGGGATCACATTTCATGAACGAACATTGTCATCGTAATTGTGGTCAACATCATTTTCGTATTAGTTTATGGGGTTGGCTTAACTGATCATATTTATCGATCCATTCAACTCTCTCATGATTTACCACATGAGTTATAATTTCGGCCGTCATCATTGAAATCAACTTTAATTTCAGATTGATCATGAACTTCATCAAAATCTCCAATCGGTCCCAATATTATTGATTGGCGACTAAGGCATTGGTGATGTTTTACCTAATATTATCTTTGTTGGACACAAGGACAAAAGGAACATGGTCCACAAAGGCAACCAATAGAATATATGTGTGTGTAACACATTTTTTTTTGGGTCTTACAAGCTCTTCAACGATAATGCTATTTCTTTCTTGGACAATCCTTTAAACAAAGCTTTTCATTCCTACTTTTTATTTTCTTTTGTTCCTTAGGTTTTTTCCCACTACAACCAAAAAAAAAAAAAAATATGGTGCACAAGCTATATTTTCAATCCACGTGCGATCCATGATGAATGGTAAGTGAGTGATTGGCAATCAATCCAAGTGGTGGTAGTAACATGGTCCATGGTTAAGTTAAAGGAAGTCATGTGGGCCTCACAAGCATTATTAGTACATTTAACCAATAAATACTAGAAAGATATAATTAAAAAAAATCATCTTTTTTTATTTTATTTTATTTGTATGATGGCCTTGAACCCACCGAGTAGAAATACGCTTTTCATATTGTATTACAATTTCAGATGGAAGAAATATACAAGTCGAAGGTCCCAAACGAACAAGAGGAAAACCTTAAAAAAACTTGAATGATGACATTGAAAGCATCTGAATTCACTTTCAACAATAGAAACTTCACTTTGACTAGAATGTAATGAGAGAACAAGGCTTTGTTTAATCTTGATATGTTCGAATAAGGCTTTGTTCTTTTAAGTAACATTTGCATTATGCATGTAATATGTTAGAAAAAAAATCTTCAGATCCAAATAATCTCACAAGACACAAGATATACATGATTCGGTCAAAGTATCGATTTACGTCCACGGACGAAAAAGACGATTTCACTATGATAATCAAAGAAGAATAGGATTACAATTTTTCTTTACTTCTCGTATATTTTTCTCCTCATTAAGATTTCATCGCTTATCCTTTGTGTACTTACAGTTACAAAGAGGGTAAACGGGTCATACACGTCATTAGCAGATCATCAAAAGATACGGGTTGAATTCACGACAATTCTTTATATATAAGAATAGAAGGCATAACCCAACGTAATACAAAAAGTTATTTTCAACTACATGGATATCTTCACGAGAAGAAAATTAAAAATTTTATACGAAAATACATTTTTAATCAAAAGAAGGGGAAAAAAAAGTTGGCAGGGATATAGACATACCCCTCAACCTTTTCATGAATAGATTTAAATAAACAGAACAAGGGAACAAAATTCGTTTAGTCGACCAATCCGATAGAACGTTATGTTATTGACTTCTTCCGCTTGATATGTCTGGGACAATACTTTTGATCTTCAAGCGCTTGCGCTGTGTGTTAGACAAAAGGAAAAAGTTAATGTGATTTGGGTGGATGTCATTGCGACAAGAAAATATAACTTCAAAGTTTTCACTAAACGAGGAAAAGAAAAAAAAGTTGGGTAGAAGTCATTATGACAAGAAGATGTAACTTTGAAGTTTTTTTATTTATAAAAAGTATCTTTTTTTAACTAAATGAGAAAAGTGTGTGTGTGTGTGTGTGTTTGTTATGTCTCAACCATTTCATAAATAATTTGATATGATGATATGCTACCCTGACCTAGGTCTGCTCTTATAACCTAATTGAAAAATACACAAATACCCTTATCTTCAATCTCCAACAAAAGATCATTGATTTCACACTAAAACGTCTATGGTAGATTATTTTTAATTTATTCAAGCATACCATCCATTGTTTTCAACCATGCCTTAATCCTTTGTAGATAACCATTGATTTTTTTAATTTACAATTCCGTCATCTTCTGTTATAGAAACAAACCATGGAGTCCATCGGTTAATGATTATAGGAAAAGTGGGTATGGATCCAAGATCGTTTGTGGGTAGACAGAGAGGAGGATATTTTTTTAACCGAGGTATCTAAGCCACTTAGAGCATCCGACTAATCCTTGAGGCCCATGCAATCCCCTCTGTCCCCCCCACATGCATTAGGTAATTTTTGGGATAAATCCTTGAGAGTAATCCTAAGGGAGGATTCGATCTTAACACCTCCGCTTCCCGAGACGTTATCTTGGCCATTTCACCACCCCTTGGGGGTTACAATGAGGGATTTTCTTAAGTTTGCTCAAAGGATGGCAAGGTGACGCTTAAAATCTTAAGAATCAAGATTATGATTTATAAACCAACAAGAATTGGACATAGTCGTCAAGGCATCGCTCCAAAGAACGAGAGATCTTGAGTTCAACCCCTCTCATTGGCCACCCAAAGGGATTTACCCTTGCTTACCGAGTATGTGTGGTTTGTGCATGCATCTAGGGGATTTGGACGAGATATGGTGTTCTAAGAGGCTCGTTGCCTCACCCTTGCTAGTCAGACCCAAAAATAGATTAGGGGTTGGAAATGTCTCCAAGTTTTGGATCTCACAAATGTCCCCACCTTTACATTTAAATTTAATATAACCTGATATAGTTAGATATTATTATGCCCTAGACCAACCATAAATTTAAGGGGTTGGAAAATTTTAAACTTGCCCCTACCTTTGCTGGTTCAAAATAAAGACCATAACTAAAGTTGTGAATGGACCACGATAGGCCAGGGGCCCATATATTTATTGGGCGGATCCAAATAATCAGATTGATTGGTCCAAACCTGGTCACACATATTTGGGTCTTTTTTGTTAAATGGGCTGGGCCACATATACTATTGTACATTGTTAAATTCATAGAGCTGGAGAGAGCTAAAATTTTCGAAACACGGGTGGAGCCAGGATTTTGCGATCGTGGGGGCAACTAGAAGCAACTACAAAAAAAGATTTTGTGGAGGCAACAAATAGAGGAATTCTTTTTTTTTTTTTTTTGTGGTGGCAATAATGTCAGATTTTGTTATTTGCCACTGTTATCTGTTGCAATAACGCATTTAACTTGATAGACTTCGAAAATTTTTGTTACAAAGTTATTGAATCTGAAAAAAATATGCTAGAATGAAAATTTTGGGAGACTAAGCCAAGGTTTTTATGAAAGAATTAATAAATTATCTTTTACATTAATGAAATTTTTTGTGAGATTGCATGACTAATTCACCAAATCGTAAACAATCCAAAACTAGTCGGATCTCAAAAATCTTAGCCCAAGTCCAACTTGTCTAATGGTCGTGATGGGCCAAATTAAAATTATAGGCCTAGTTCCCAATCATTAAAATCAGGCTTACCTAATGGCTACAACATTTTTTTCTTCTTTTTTTTGTAGGTACCAACTACTAGCTTAGGTTTATTTTATTTTTTTTTTGTTAAATCGTGGATGTCCCCACTGTTCGGGTGAGACTAATCCCACGGTCACATGCACCACCCCATCTGAAAGTCCTACGTGCAACTAGTTGAGTTGAGGGACAACTGGATCCTAGAGGGTGGCCTAAGGAATTCATTGTTTCGTGGGGTTTCGAACACTTGGCCTACCCTTCCTGAGGAGCTTATCAATACTTGGCTTGCCACTAGGCAAACCCCTTGAAATTTAAAAGTTGTATAGGTAGAGGTTTGAACCTAGAACATGAGACTAATACAAACTAGCTTAGTTGCTAAAGTCTTTGGGTGGTTATACCATAGACTTGGATTTGATTCTTGCTAACACTGAGTTACTAATCTCACTAAAAACAAGTGTACTGAGCATGCGCGCGCGCACACACACACACCACTAAAGCTCACTCCATTGATACCCCTAAGGGCATCTCCCCATCATTAGTGTCTTCTTGTGTTGATTGTGTGAGGATGTCTCGGTATTCCAGCTTTAATTGCAGGTTATCGATCACCTACAAATACCAAAACAACCTTACTCTTGAATGATTATCTTCATAATTTGGCCTTTTCAGTTGAAAAGTTTAGATCATTTACTATTTGGGAGTTGTTGCAACTCAATTCATTTTTGCATGTCAAAAGTTTAGAAATATATTACATTTTGACCCCCAAAATCAAATTAAAACATTTACAAGAGACATTCATACCAGTTTCTTAAGGATCAGTTTCAATATGAGTCATCAGAGGAGCTATTCCTGCATTTGTTGACTCTCGAGCTTCACGCAAACACAATGGCGTCGGTGCGATGTAAAACACATCACATCAGCAAGGGATTGGGATTGCTGTGGGAATTCACTAATGGTTGTGAATGTATTCAATGATTGACCAATCAAAACCGGTTGATAACAACAACAACTGAGATGCCAGGTGCGGCTCAGAGAAGAGGATCATTACATATGATGCTAATCTCTTCCAATCTCAACAGTGTCCGACACTTTTAATTGAGACTTTGCTATTGGCACCCCAACTTTTACTTATTACTACCCAGATTAAAAATAAAGAAAATAAATGAAGAGTGAATCTCCATTTCGTGGAAATTTCGAGTCTGGTACATTGCTTATTTTAATTTCCAAAACATGCTTTTCTAGTGAATTCTTCATTTTTTATAATCAACGAATTCGCTGATAAATACTAGTAATTTTGCCATATCAATAATCTCTCTAGTAATTTATCAACAAATTCGTTAATTATAAAAGTGACGAATTCACTAGAAAAACATGTTTTAAGAATTAAAATGAACAGCGTATTGGAAATAGAATTATGACAGAAGGTGCTCACTTTTTGGGAAATATCTCATAAATGAATGGTTGAGAATAAATAAAAGTTTGGGTGCTAATAAAAGTTCTCTTTTTTTTTTTTCCCCTCGATTACTATTTTCTGGGTATAGGATTTTATGACTTATGAGTCTAATCAAAATTTTAAACAACTAGTGAAATTGTTTAAACAAGTTTTATAATACTTTGTAATGTTTAAAGGGTGTGTTTTAATCTTTAATTGAGGTGTGTAAAATAATTTAAGAAATTAGGGTGTAACAAGTCAAAGTTGAGGGTGCCAATAGCAGCTCTCTTTTAATTTTCTGTTAAAAAACGGTCGACAGATGGAACAGGGAAGACGGTGCTCCATTCGCGCCTCTTCAACTGACTTATTTTCCCTTTTTTATTTTAATTATTTATTTATTTTTACGGTTTCGATCATTGGTGTCAATGTCGTTGTTCGACGAAAAATACGAGAAAAAAAAAAAACAAATTTCAACGCGTTTGTTATTGTTGCTCCTCTAACTCAAGAGTGGATGACGAGGCCTTCTTCTCTCTCTGATCGAATCTAGTCTCACAGTAAATCTAAATTGCTGGGAATACAAAAGATTTTACAAAAGAGAGCGAGAGAGAGAGATCAGTTCGTGATCCGAAAAGCAGCAAAGAAGCGAAATCTAATATTGGGATCTTTGTTGCCAAACGAGGAAGAAATTCAGCCCGAAAACAATAAAAGTTATACGATTTGTAAGATATGTGTGTGTGTGAATCTAATATAGATTGAAGCATTTTCGATTGATCTGGACAAAGTGAATTTTGGTAGATCTGATTATAGGAGAGCCAAAAAAAAAAAAAAGGTTAATTTGCTAGATCTAGAGAAATATAGCGGACAAGGATCATAATTTTGATGAGATTAGAGAGAATCGTTCCTGAATTGTTGAAGATTTAGAAGAAATTAGAGAAATTAGTCGTAATTGAGTTTGGTGACAGAGAGAGGGAGAAAGAAAGAGATCTGGATCGAGGATATGAGCAAAGAACAACCTATGAAGCTAGATGACGAGCAGATCGCAGAGCTCCGAGAGATTTTTCACTCATTTGATCGAAACAATGACGGTAGCCTAACACAGCTCGAGCTTGAATCGCTCCTCCGATCTCTTGGCCTAAAACCAAGTGCGGACCAGCTTGAATCTCTAATCCAAAAGGCTGATACTAACAACAATGGCCTTATAGAATTTTCAGAGTTTGTCGCCCTCGTGGCACCAGAACTCCTCTCATCGAGATCCCCTTACAATGAAGAGCAGCTTCAGCAGCTCTTTCGATTGTTTGATCGTGATGACAATGGTTACATTACAGCGGCAGAATTGGCTCATTCAATGGCCAAGCTAGGCCATGCCCTTACAGCGAAGGAGCTTACAGGGATGATCAAGGAAGCTGACACTGATGGTGATGGTCGAATCAGTTTTCAGGAGTTCTCTCAGGCTATCACCTCGGCTGCCTTCGATAATTCATGTTCGTTAGAAAATATCGGATAGATACTCTGGTGCGTCTTCTTCTCTGTTTTCTTTCCCTCTTTCACGTTTCGAGATTCATTGATTCGATGTTAGTGAGAAGTGATTTTAAGGTACCACACAATTAAACTGATAAATGATTTTACAAATTCAAATTTAAAATGAAAGAGTCCTGAGTCCATCAATGGTGTCTCAAGAGAGCCTACATTGCTTTCTTGCTTTGGGGTCTGGGTTAGAAGGAGAAGACTACTACTCTAGAAACAGAAGAACCAACACACAAACTATACAACTTCCCTTTTTACTAAGAATCAGACTTTCACACCTTTTTGGATAGTAGTTTAGAAATAAAGAATGAAGAAACCCCTAAGAACTGAAACTTAGTATAAAAAACCTTGCAGACTTGCACATGGTGTCATCTCTTATATGAATTGAGTCTGGTGTTCCCAATTTTCTTGACTGAATTTTGCGGATGTTACAAATGAATTATATTAATGAAATCCTATCTGTACCTATACTTCCAAATGGTCTACACTTCCCTAAGCTCTCATTTCAGGTTAAACTCTGTACAAACACTTAGATCAATCCTATTAGATATACCAATGAAGTATTATACTAGTTTTTTTTTTAATTTTTTTTTATGGGTTATACTAGTTAGACTCACAACGCAATAAATCGTGCCTTGCCCACGATTTAAGCTGACCCAAAGAGAAGAACATAACAATTGATTGTGTTAATTTTTTTTTTTCTTTTCTGATGGGTGTGGATATCGGGTGTTGAGTTTAGTTCCACATCGGAAATGCATTGCCTTGTCTCTCTCCTTATAAGCTCCTAGGCTTCTTCACTCATTGTCAATTGGTTTTGAGTTGGACCCCCAAATTTACCATGGTATCAGAGCGCGTCTTTCTCTCCTCCACGTCACTGATTTCATATCTCCACGTGCTTTTGCCCAGTCTGGCCCACACGTGCGGGGGAATGTTGAGTTTAGTCACATTGCCTTGTTTCTCTCCTTATAAGCTCATGAACCTCTCCGCGTATTGCCAATTGGTTTTGAGTTGAACCCCCAAATTTATCATTTGGAAACAAGATTCATTTTGTGGTCCAGAATCCTCAGGCTAAGGCTTCGATGTTGATGTTGAGGGTAATGGTAAGCTGGGCTTGAAACCACAACCCCATGGAGGTTGCTTTGGAGCATGTCAACCAAATGAGCTATGGGTCTCCTAGGTGAGATCATAATGTTAGTGCTCCTCACATTATTTTTCATGGGCTTCTTTCACAGGCCCATCAATGTGAATACCAAACTACAATGAAAAGATGAAACTTTCTAGGGTATCTTTCCTGATTTCTGTAATTTGGGGTATTAGAAGGTCCAACAACTATTTTCCATGAGGACAGTAACAATCTCAAACCATGAAAACATCTTTTAAAGGTGGTTAAAATGATTTATAACCATCTAATGAGAGCCTTCATGAGACAATGGTCACTTAAATGAGGCTATAGTATATTATATAAGATTGATTTAATTTAGTTTCAACTTTCTACAATCCTTTTAGAACTTCATTTCAAATTGGTAGGATTGGATTCAAGTATATATGGTCGTTCAACTTGAAAAGTTTTGAAACACTTATGAGAGAACGATTCAGAATCGATCAATTTAATGTTACAATACTTATTTGAAACCTTTTTCTACATGGGAAGGTATAGAATCATATGATTCCAGCCAAAAAAAACAGGTATCAGAATAGAAACTATTGAGGTAGGTACTTAAAGTGATCATTGTCCACAAATGGCTGTAAATGCATGAAGATTATTAGTGAATAAAAGTGTTTACGAATCAATATGGAACCAAATAAACACTGAGTGAACAATAAAGAGGGATAATGACCCAAAGAAATAGTAAGTGAATATGGATCAGTTAATTATAAAGAATCGTGATAATCTGACTACCCCACGTGCCAAACTCAATCGACTATCCTGACATGACAAGTTCAGGAACTGTAGATCTGCGCTCCTCTAGATACATACAAGGAGCGCAAATCTACAGTTCCCGAACTTGTCACATCAAATAGTCGATTGAGTATGCCACATGGGGGAGTCAGATTATTACCATAATTATCGCAGTATCTGATTTAAAAAAATCTACACATCTATATCTTCATAGATGTTTCACAAAAATTAACGTTTTGTCCATCACATACACGTATCATCTCGAGATAACCATTGGCTGTGCAGGACCAAAGGATTTGTAGAGTTACTATTGTTGGAGGTTTACTAAATACGGAAACTTTAGAGGATTAACCTCAGTCTAGGAATCATAATCACCAAGTCGGGGTTTGGAAATAAATTGGCACAAGAATAATTCGAAACATACGGTAAAATCGAAAAATAATTAGAAAAAAATCGTGAAAAAGAATGTTATGGTATAATTGTTCCTACTTGATGTTGCTCACATATTATATAAGGGTCCCGTTCGGCACCCTAAGTTTTACCACACACTTTAACAAACGCGTTTTGTCTTACATGGGTTAGAAGTTTCGGAATGAGCTGATTTTTGGTGAGGATGATCTCTATGGTGAGGAGATCATCCTCATCAAAAATCAGCTCATTCCAAAACTTCTAACCCCATCAAAATTGATTTACAAAAAATGGACGGTCCACGATTTTTCAACATGTAAACATGGGGCTAAACATTCGGAATGGGCTGATTTTTGGGGAGGATGATCTTCTAATCATAGAGATCATCCTCACCAAAAATCAGCTCATTCCAAAACTTCTAACCCATGTAGGACAAAAAACGTTTGTTAAAGTGTGTGGTAAAACTTAGGGTGCTGAACATTTCCCATTATATAATCAAATACCATTTTAAATTATAATAATAAATCACTAAACCCCATATTAAATTACAACATGTGACCACAAGTCTACAACACAACCAAAGTTTATATTACTCAAATTATAAAAAGATTACAACCATGAGGTATAAGTTAAGATTCATAAATCAATGTCATCTTTATTTGCATCCTCATTATCTAAAATACTTAATCGGTAAAATGATCAACATCATCTATATCAATGTCATCTTCTCTTACTACTATATAGAGATCATCTTTTATTCTTTTCAATTTAATTATAGAATTTGTGATTTAATCCTAATGTTCATGGTTAAATGGTGAAGTTCGTGAAGTCGATACTTAATGAAAATATTACGATTAAATCAACTAAGGAAAATGTCATGATTTAATCACAACATTTTCAATAAGTCGTAGATTCTAGCAACTATTGTTGGAATCACGAATTCTTTAAAAATGTAAATACCACCAAGTCCAAGAAGGAAACGTAATAGTGTGATTGATAATTATTCCCCCAAAAAAATCTGCCAATACAAATCTCGAGGTGTGAGGAAAGTGAAATCTTTATAAAAGTTTTTGGTAGAAGGAGAAGATATGTCCCTCAAGTCGTACATTGGACCTGAAGAGTTCTTCATCCCAATTCCTCAACTAAGGAGAAATTCAACCAAAGAGTCTATCCAATCGAATTAATTACACATATGGAAAACTACCTAATTTTCATTGAATAATCAAAAGTCCACCAAACCATAATGACTAAAACCTGAATTATATAAGAAGCCTCTCTAAGTGTTGGTATCAAGTAGTTAATCAATCTGCTTGTCAATGGTCATTACTTCCATATAGAAGAGAAGATCAATGACCCCAAGTTTGACTTTGAACTTTTCTAACATCAAATCAAATCACGTGTGATGCACAATATAAGAAATACAACTGAGAAAAGGAAGAAAAGAAGTCTCTTTTGGGCATGATCCCTAGGGAACATCTTTCCATCTCAACTGTTCGTTTGATGGAGAATCACAACCTTTGCATGAGTCTAGTGTTTCTCTTTGACTTTCCTTTTAGATTGTAATATTTTCCTCCTAGACCAAGAAAACGCTGTGAGGGATTGAGAATTATTTTTTTAATGAGAAGAAATGAAAGGTTTCAAAGAATTTTCTCCAAATAAACGTATTATATTTTTATTTTAATTCGTTCTAGCAAGGTAGGGATACCAACCACAGATTTCATCTTTGGGGAGTAAACATAATTCAAACCCACGAGAGAATTTTCGGGAGAAAGTACAAAATTAGGCATGAATAAGATGCCAAAATTATCATCTACAATTTGTAAATGTTTAGCATACAAGGGACATCTCTCGTGTTAAAATGATTTTTTTATATTAAATGTACTTGCTTTATTAAATGAATAAAGATTTTCTAACATCCTGACGACATGTATTATAATCATAGATTTTTTGTTTTCTTGGGATACTATTCCACATATTTATGGGGATGTACTATTGTGTATCCCAAGAAAAAAAAATCTATGGTTCTAAACAATATCATATTTGGAGTGTCAAAAAATCATGACTCTTATTGAGTTAGGTCATGTTGCAGTGACCTCAAGATTGTAACTCATATTGCACATCCTGATGTAAAAGTGTACAGGAACCATAGATGCTTTTTCACTTGAGGCTCTTTCACATCAGGATGTGAGATGTGAGGTACAATGTTGAGGTCACTTCAATATTATTTTATTGAGAGATATTATTACCACACTGACTTTTGCTAATGTCGCACCAACTCTTATGTAAATCATCAAAAAAATTGCACACAATTGGTGTGGTATTAGCAAAAGTTAGTGTGATAATAGTAGTTCTATATTCTATTAAATTTACATTTATACTTGGATATTTGCATTTAAGTAATGCTAGAGTGACTTCCCAAGACACTGGGTTTGACATACTGAGTCAACCCCGAGTTATTCACATAACCATATAAGTTTTTCAACTCGTATCTCAATTTTTTTTTCTTTGCTTTACTTGAAGTTGAATCAAGGGTGAGTAAAACTAAATTTAAAAAATGAAGTATCACCCTTTTTTTTTTTCTAAGTTATGCTACCTAGGAGATATATTTTCTATGCTAAATATTTTTAAAACGTATATTTTGACGCTTTGCTTGGTAGATTTGCGGAAAGACATTTTCTTTAATTTTTTTTAATCCTAAGCCATATGTGAGAAATATTACAAAATTCTTGCTAAATCACCCACGCACCTTAGAATAAATCTTCTCCATCAAGGTGTAAGTGATCCATCACTCTAGGGTTTGAAATGCAAATCACTCATCGAATAGTTTCGTGTTGATGGTGATATTTGAGGGAATCGTCAATCAACAAAGTATGGAACATGGGTTGTTTGAGAAACCAAATCTAAAAGGAAGAATTGCTTGATGGCTATTGCTCGTTTCTGAATTCAATGTAATTACTTATGGGACACAAAAGTCAATAGGTGTGTGATAGTCGAATACCTTTCAACACACACCTGCTTACGGAATGTAAATAGTGCATCAAATGATTTTTGACCACCTTCACCTCTATGGTCTTATCTTAACCTCTAGAAGGTATAAAAATCAAATCACTCACGATAGATCAAAGAGATGAAATAGAATAGTTATATAGCTATTTGAACGAAGGTGTTTGTGTAGAGAGGATGATTTATTAATGATTATTGTGTTGTGTACGAGATGTCTTGTATTCTATTACGCTACGCAAAGTTGCAGGGGGCAGCGCCCAATCCAAAAAGGGAAATTTAGTAATATATTCTTAAAGAATTTTTAATTTGGGGGATTTCTATTTTTGGAAATAATTGCGCTTTTAGCAATTTTGATTTTATAAATAGAGATCTTAAAGACTGTAAAACTCAAGAGAAAATAGTGATTATTCTTGATATGATCTGTGGAACTAGGCACACTATTGAACCATGTGAATCTTTGTGTTTTGGGCGATTTGTTTTTGTCGTCTTTGCCATTTCATTTTATTTTCACATCTTGAATGATTATAGAATCCTAATACACATTAATAGATATTACATCAACCAATATATAAAAATAACCTAAAATAAATATTCTAATTATCAATACTTCATAATGTAAAATATCTTAATTAATATCATTGGACTTTCATTGAGATGCCAATGTTGTCTTCCAAGAGTGCAAAATGTGTCCATAATTTATAACACAAACCAAATAAGCCTCACTCATCAGCATCTTAGCAATTCTTCATGTTGCTTTTATAGAGCTTCCCTCTTGTATCATCAAACCGTCGAGCACTAGTTATGGATTCTAAAATGTAATTCTTGTGTAAACTTTACACATTAATATTGTAATTACATCAACGTTCAAAATCATGATCATGAATTGAAAGAAACAACAATAAACAAGCATAAATTATGCATAATGTGTCATTATTGCTAAATCCTTAATCCTTTTTCTTTCATGATTGCTGATGAATAATTAGATCAACCCACAATGATTAATCCCAAAAGTATGTATTTTGTTAATAGAAATTAATGATCAAACATCCTAGCTTTATTTGCAGGGTGAATGGAGAGGGCCAAGGGTTTCTAATTAGGTTTCCTTAACCTATAAAAGAAGCAACAAATGGTAGAATATTAACTTAGGCAAGATTTTCATTAGAATTAGCATTTATAGAAGCTTATAATACCACAAAGGTCACATAATAGAAAATCTTGCATCGAAGGTGCCACTTAGTTGAGTGGTAAAGGCTTGAGGAGAGTTGATCCCATGACCTAAGTTCAAATCCGTTGAATCCATCTTCACCTCCATTAACCACTAATCCTTTGTTTGCTTAGCAAAAAAAAAAAAATCTTTCATGTTCTCTATGATTCGATTCTAGCTAATGTTACATTTGGCTCGTATTATAAAATGGTTAAATAAAAATTGAAATAGGCCACTTGCTTCTTATAATTTGGGGGTTCTATTTTTGTATTTTGTATAAAAGTCGCGTTTTTACGCTTAAATGTATGATATCTAATATACAAAATTAATGAGATTCTAGTGTGAAAAAATAAATCATTTTTTGTAATCGGTGTGGCTAATATAATATAATTAGTACAAATCAAAATCATAAAGAGGAATCATAATCTAACCATGGGGACCAAAAAAATAATTTAGCCCAATCATGTTCTTCTAGAGATAAGATTTGATGATAATGAAGTTGATATACATAAGAAAAAGTTAAGTTAACTAAAAGGCTGCATCCTATACACCTTCCAGTTGGGCCCACATGATTTGAAGCCTAATTACTTTAGAAAATATGGTGGACCATATCTCAATTTGCTGGGCCCAGTAAAAATTCCCTTTTTTTACCCCCAAAAAGCCTACCCTACCACCCCTTCCACTTCCACCTAGGATTTCTTGAATGTTGAAAGGTGCATGTGAGACACGTAAGTGGAAGACAGAAAGAACAACACGTGGAATCATGATCAGAAACCGCGTTGTTTTGATTAAAATAATTGACGGCCCACAAGAAAAGATAATTTTTCAGATTCAAAACCCATGCAAAAGCTTTTTAGCAATATACCGCCTTAGTTCACGTAGTATTACTGTACTATCTTGTTGGATTCTAGAAAGAAATTAGAAACCTTGTTTTCCCACCACCCTTTCACACGTTTCGTATCGTACCGTCTCGTTGAAACTTAGAGCTTAAGTTTCCATAAACAGCGTCACACCGTCTTTGTCACACCATACACAAAATGCCAAATCATAAATTATTTGGGTCCACTTACCGATGAGTAATTTTCAGTCGTTGGATCCAATGAAACTAAATACTTACCTCAAACAAGATTTAAAATTTTCCATCAAACCGTCGGTGAAGAATTAGTTTTGTTAGAGAGGTATCAATGAGTCGGATCATATAGGAACCAGAATTAGAGCTATAATTTTGGTTCTTATAGATATTTGGTTTAAGTTCTCAAATCAATGGAATAAATCTGACCCATCAAAAATTTTCTTTTTAAACGATTTCGATTTTGATTCTTAATCAATTTAACTCTAAGAGGTTCCAATAAAAAGGACCCAAAACCATCCTATCGGTTCTAGTGTGGTATGGTTAAATGGGTATCCATTGATGGCCCTAGTTAGGGTTGTTAATGCCTAAGGGTTAGTTTGGATTGGGGCTCATTTGATACCAATCGGAGAAGAATTAGATCATATTCATAATTGATCCAATAAGTATCGAATCAAATGGATTAAGTTTTATCGGATTTTTAAGATCCAAACCCTCTCCAATAACAATTGGCATCTTGATCAAACCAAACCTAATTTGATATACAAAATCTAAATAAACTTCTTATATTTAAACAAACAAATATATAATTTGTACAATTTATCAGATCAAGTCCTTATTGGATTCAAGATATAGTCAATCTAGAATTGATTCAATAAAATATCAGATCGGAACCTAATCGGATTGGATCTAGATCCGAAGTTTTCATATTGGAACGGATCAGATCTAATCCGATCCATCAATAGACATATCCCTAATTTTGTATTTTTTTTTTTGAAAGGTCAATAGAGTTAAGGCAGACCCAGACTAGCTACAATCGAAGGAACAGATATCACAGGCATCCTGATAAATAACAGAAACAAGACAAACCTAATTTTGTATTTCAGAACAAAATAGGGTTTTAAACGCGTTAAAGTGCTATAAATACATTTTGAAAATTTTATTTTATTTTTATCTTAAATACCCTTAAAATTATTATTTTTTTTTATCAAAATATCCTCATATTCCAATTTCTATAGTGAACTTTTAACTTATGCATTTAGGGCACACGTTAACAAAAACCCCACAAAAAATGCATCAAACTTGGTTTGATCAATTGCCACATGGCATGTCATTGTTGGGTCCACAGCTTCGCCTTAAAGAAATGTAGTCCATCCATTATAAAGGAAGTCGCACTCGTGGGCGTGACGATACTAAAACGTAGTGGGAACAAATGGGGAAGGAGGAAAAGAGAAAGTTTTCAAAAAAAATAAAAAACAATAATGAAAGAAAGAGAGCTGTGTGTTTCCGCGTTGACAGATAGACCATAGACCTTAGAGATAGAGAGAGAAAGACCGATACCTTCTTATAGAAAGTAGAAACAAAAGACATTTTCTCTCTCTCCCTCTCTCTCTTTCAAACAACAAACAACAACAAACGCTCCCTTTGACACACAACAGATATAAAGGATATTTAATCTTCTATCTTTCTTTCTTTCTCTCTAAGATTCACACCCTCAGTTCACACTAGCTTCATTTAAATTCTTTATTTATCTCTATCTCTCTATATCTATCTATCTATCTGTTTGTATTTGTGATGGAAGGGCATCATCACCATCATCACCACCTTGGTGTAGGCATCGAGACTACAGGAGATAGGGTTCCTCAATGGAGTCATCAAGAAACAAAAGAGTTTCTAAGCATCAGAGCAGAGTTAGATCAGACATTCATGGAGACCAAAAGAAACAAACTTCTTTGGGAAGTCATATCTACAAAGATGAAGGAGAAGGGTTACCATCGTAGTGCCGAGCAGTGCAAGTGCAAGTGGAAGAACCTTGTTACACGCTATAAGGTTGTCCTTCAACACAAGTATATTTCTTATTATTTACTAACATATTGTTATTGATCATTAGTTATCAAATACTTACATATATCTTCCCTAATCTTATTTGCAAATCATGAATTATTTTAGAAAATAAAATTACAAGTGAGGGAGAGAATTGGGTTTCTTCAACTATAATCCCAAACCTTTATAAAGTACGGGGATCGTCCCACGATCGATGTAAAATTTTGTCAATCTTTCCACAAGATTATTAAAGTTTTTGATAGATTGAATAGTTAGATTGATAAATCCAAAGGAAATTGCTATATTCTCTATTCAAAGTAAAGAAATGAGTCTAGATGTAATGTTGATCTAAAAGATCTAACTCTTATAGAATTAATAAAAATAAAAAGAATATTGATTATGAAACATACCTTGTGTGATTAATGACTGAAAAGACTCCATTAAGATCTTGGTCTCGACCAAGATTCACTTTTGAGATATGATATAGACTATGATAATGATTCCCCCCACCTTCATAGTTTTCTTATTTCCTCTCACTTGTTATATGTATAGGGAAGTGAAACTATGGAACCCGATATTATGCGACAACAATTTCCCTTTTACAACGAGCTTCAAGCCATCTTCGCCACTAGGATGCAAAGGATGCTATGGCTCGAAGCTGAAGGTGGAGCAAGTAGTAGCTTGAAAAAGAGAGGGATGCGATTATCGTCCGATGATGAAGAAGAGAACGAAGAAACCGATGATGAGAAGGGTAATATTAAGAAGAAGAGAAAGGGTAAGAGCACAGTTAGTACTACTAGTGGTAGTGGTACTAATAATAATTTGCAAGAAGTTTTAGAGGAGTTCATGAAACAACAAATGCAAATGGAGGTGCAATGGAGAGAGGCTGTAGAAGCAAGAGAAGAAGAGAGAAGGTTGAAGGAGATGGAATGGAGACAAAGAATGGAAGCATTAGAGAAGGAGAGGTTGTTGATGGATAGGAGTTGGAAGGAGAGAGAAGAGCAAAGAAGGATGAGGGAGGAAGAAAGAGCAGAGAAAAGAGATGCACTCATTACAGCTCTTTTAAACAAGCTAAGACGTGAAGACATGTAGGAGCTTTATAAAGAAGATCTGAACTTTGTTTCTTGTGTTGAAGAGAAAGCTATGAGGTTTGTCTTGTAACTCTCTTTTTTTTTTTTGGTGTTTAGATTTAGATTATAAATGAGAAGTTGATATTTTTGTTCTTTGGTTTCCTCATCTTATATATATTTTTCCTTCGTATTCAGCTCTAAAGCCTTCTTTGCGTGAAAATTAGGCAAAGTGAGCTTTTATTTTTACTTTATAAAAAAAATCTATATTTATATTATTATATCTATATCTATGAATCCATTCATGCAAGCTAATTAAAGATTATGATCTTCCCCCATCCATACCTTTATATATCTCTACCCCTAAAAGAGACAATAATATACAAAATCACAGAATAGAGCAAAAAATAATTTACAAACGTCGGTTCTTGTGTAGAAATCTAGTGCAGCATGTGTTAGTGTGTGTTTGGTAACACTTCTGAAGTCTGAATGGAGGTGGTCCACCATTAAAATTCAGACTTCAGATGTCTTAATCTTGTTTGTTTATTTTCAGATTTAAGAACAAGAAGACATTTTCAGTCGAAAAAAATCAGCAATAAAAAGTTGCTGGACGAAGTTCTGAAATCTGAAAAATATTTTATACCTAAAATACCCTCCTCAAAATAATTATTTCCATCACTTATCCCTCTTTTGTAAAAATCTTTAAACCCTTACCTCTCCTTTCTCTTCTACATCTCCTTCATGTCCAACTCGGCTTTCAAGATCTACAAAGGTATGTGCATCTACTACTCTATTGTTATTCCTTGATCGATTAATAGCATGTGAATCTCATATTGAGAAAATTTCAAAATCAAAACTTCAACAAACAACCAAATCAAAAATCAACACTCAAAACTTTAACAAAATCCCAAAATCAAAACTTTAACAAACAACCAAATAAAAAATCAAAACTTCAACAAAAATCCTAAAATCTCAAATAACCAACCGAACCCATTATGGAGAAATCGAACCATTTTCAACGTCTTTCCTTATTTCTCTCTTCATCTTCTCTTTATCTTTCCTTCTATCTTTTTTGTTTTTCTTCTTGCATAAAGTTGGGTCATTAGACGAATAGAGAGAGAGAGAGAAAGAAAGAGAGATGGATAGGTTTTGGTAGGTGCATGAGTTGTTTCCTTAGTCCTTAGGTGGACTCTTTAGGGTGTATGAGTTGTTTCCTTGGTCATTGAATGGACTCTTTAGAGTGTATGATTTGTTTAATTGGTTATTGTGTTTTACTTGGTTCTTGTATTTTCTTGGTTTTGATAAATTGGAGAGAGAGAGAGAGAGAGAGAGAGAGAGAATAATATAAATGAGAGAGACGAAAAACAGAAAATTGGAAAAAAATTATATTATTTTATATATAAATGATTTGTTTTTGTATTTTGAATGAGAATTCAATTTGAAAATTACCATCATTATGCATGTTTTTTGGTTAACAATTTATTATAATTACAGAAGGGTAATATTGTCAAAATGATCATTATGTTTTAAAATTCTATTTGTAACCAGAAGCTCTTATAAATTATAAACAAACAACTTTTCCAGAACAAGATTCAAGATTTCAGATTTCAGACTTCAGACTTCAGATTTCAGACTTCAGACTTCAGACTTCAGAAGTGTTACCAAACATACCCTTAGTTATACATTAGTGAATTTTACACACTAAAATAGATGTAGACAATGTGGCCTTCAATTAGAATTTGAAGCAAGAATCGTGATATATTTGACTACCTCACATGGCACACTCAATGGACTTTCCTGACGTGACAAGTTGGGAACCACAGATCTGTATGCATCAAGATACAAAACTGCACTTCCACATTAAAAAATGTGTATCCCAAGGTATATAGATCTACAGTTCCCCGAACTTGTCATGCCAGGAGAGTCGATTGACTGTGCCACGTGGGTTAGTCAGATTATCACGACTCTTTGAAGCAAACCTTTCGAAGTGTGTGAATTCATCTGGAAACCTCTCTTTAATATAAGTTATGTCAACCAAATGAACTATGGGATCAAGCTTTAGAATCAATAAAATCTCATTTTCTTGTTGTATGAAATGATGAATGAAACATACTTAAGCTCCTTAGTAATGCGTGTTAAAGATATAATCCATATTATCCCTCAAGTTATTTTAACATTTGAATGGTCCAGCTTCTTGATTACAACCAACCTCCATCCATGAGACATTCTTATAAATTTTAGTTTTTTTTTTTTTTTTCAAATGTTACTATTTTCAATCTGCAATTTTGTTTAGTCTAACTATGATCATTATAAGCAATCTCATTAAGATCTTTACAATGATCATTATTATTATATTTTTATTTAAATGTATAATTTTTTTTTTTTCTTGTAATATTCTTACAACCTTGACTTTTTCAAGGTCCACATTATGTAAATTAATATAGTTATTTTACAAGCTCATTTTTTTTAATTAAAATTTTCTAATTTTAGATTAAAAAAAAAATAGTATTTAGAAATTTCTGTTATTAAAATGATAATAATCATGCATGCTCTATATTTGGGTCATTTTATTATTTATAATGTTTACAAGTTTTGCAAATAATGGCTTTTGTTACATTGCATAACAAGTATTATTTAAGTATAAAAAAAACTTTTCAAAAATTGAAAATTTTTCAAACTTATATTTTTTTTATTATGTAAGTTCAAGTGTTGAATTTAAATTTCATCTTGAAATACATTATCAAGGCACTTTTAAATTTTATTTGTGGTTGCCATGGAGTCCAGTACATAATGTCTTTCCACTTCCCTTAAAGTGGGAATAATAGTGTTATACAGCCCATTAACTTATTTTAAAAATTGGCCAACACCACCCTTTACACTAATATTATGCTTAATGCACCCACACCCTTTGTGTCACTGAAGCTCTTTTACTACTTTCTTCCAAGAAAAAAAAAAGGAAATATGCCAACGACTAAACACAAAATTGTTGTTCTTGGACATTATAATTTATGGAGGACATTATAGTTTATAGTATATTTTAGATTGTTGGATTAAAGAAACAACCTGAATCATCCCTTAAATTTTTAAAATTTAAAAAGAGTCATGATTTATGGAGATGTGCAGTTGTGTATCCTGAGGAAAAATCAACCATATGCCATGTATGGGAGCGTCAGTTAATCATTATTCATTTTAAAATTTTCAAACTACTTAACTACAACTAATCACATTTGCGCATGTGGTATTATATCTTAAAGTGATTTTTTTTTTTTTATTATAGATTTTTCAAAGGAAAATGCTGAAGTGACTGCAAAATCCACTTCGTTTCACATTGCACTGACGTGGATGTACGGAATCATAGATGATTTTCATCGATATATGAGTGAAAAGCATCTATGGTTCTGTGCGCATCTCCACGTTAAAACAGTGTGAAACACAGTGAATTTCACAGTCGCTCCATGAAACTTTTTTAAATTGTTATAGTTTATAGCAATGTTTTAAAATCGACCAATGTTTCTCAAATTGGTTGGACCATATGGTCAGATCCCAGTTCAATTTAGTTGGACTGATTTTTTATTATTATTATATGTATGTGTGTACCTTTTAATTCATATTTAAAAAAAGTTTTATAAATTGTTATGATTTTTAAAGCATTAGTTTACAACGTAATGATTTTGTATCTCAACCTGACAGGGTAACTCAAAAACTCAATTGACGTGTTCCTTGCAATAATAATAGAGTTTTCCTCTCGGGATACACAACCACACATCCCCATAAAACATGTACAATTGTGTATCCCGAGGAAAAATCTACGATTCTTACACCTGCCACGTCGATGAGTTTTGAGTTTCCCTATTAGGTTGAGTTACAAAATCAACACGCTAGTTTATCACCTGTAAGTGAAGGAAATAATAGCATTAAATTTCTTCTTGAGATATTAACAACGAAATTCATAATTAAATATAATTAAATTATGATCTATATTTTTCTATTCTAGTCTTTTCACACATTGTTGATGTGGATCTGTGTAGGGTACCATAGATGTTTTTCATTGAGATACTAATGAAAAGCATCTTTGGTTCTATGCGCACCTCCACGTCAACAATGTGTGGATCGATGTTAATTTTAATGTCACTCCAACATTTTCCTTTTAAATACTCTTTAACACAATGTATATCGTTCGAATAACTTATTTTTCCTATTATTTAGCTTTTTCAATAAAGTTTCTTTTAGACCTATATAAAAATCTCATATTATTTATGCAAATATTTTTAATCATACAAAAGTAGGGTATTGTCTTTACTTAAGCAATACATTATCTTTACAATCTTACTCTATTGGTATTGTTAGAAAACTATCAATGAGATCTTTATGATAGTAACTATTATTAAATATGACATTTTTATTTATATTCTTTTTTTTAATATCCTTGTAAACTCATGATGTCTAAACAAGTGATATCTTTACCTTCCTATTTAACTTTTTGAGTGTGAGTTATTATTATTATTAATTAAACTATAAACAGGGATTCTTGATTACTAATAGATCTTCCAATTCATTAAGGGTGGAATATTAGTAGTAAGAGAAGTGATGAAGGATTGATACCGTCGAAAGGTTCCAACTTAGCAAAGTTGGTAAAGGTGTGTGGAGTTCAAATCTCGTTGAACCCAACTTCACATCAATTACTAAACATCTTGCTTGCCTAGGAAAAAAAAAGACTAACAACCTCCTTAGGAATCAACAACTTTCTTTTATCCTTAAAATCAAGTTTAATTAGTTTCTATTTGTTTCAATTTCTATTTTCGATTTAATTTGTAATTTTTTTTCTAATTAGTACAATTCCTCATTGTAAATATTTGAGATATTTGCAAAACATTGTGGGTCTACCTCATGTAATATCACTTTATATTGCTTGGGTCTCTTTTTAACAACATCCATTATAATGTTTCTTCCCATTTTCTTACCACATTATACCATTATCTATATATTATCAAGTCCCCGTCTACATAAGTAAATTGTTGATGAAACTCTTGAATGGCATTTTTTTTTTCTCCTTATCCTTCGAGAGAGACAAGAAAATCTCAAGATACATAGCAAACATTATTTATAATTTCTCTCAGATATAAACTCATAGCTGATGGTGGAACTAAATAGATATTTTTTGTTCCCTACTAACACAAGCCCATATCATTGCTTTTCTGTAATCAATCTCTAGTTCTGATCTTCCTCTCCAATTTGATACTATGGTACCTGATATAGTCTGAAATTCCATTACGATTCAACTCTAAATGGAGACAAATACTAGGGTTTTGCAACATTTGATTGATCACAATTCTCTATATTCTATGAATTATTGAACTTAATTTGGTTACCTCAAGGAGTTTGAGTATGTTGTACTGTGGTGGCTTTCTCGGTCTCGAGCATTTAATGTGTTAGATTGCAAGACATCAAGATTAGGCCTCACGTAACATTAACATGCATTGTCGACCATGTTTGGTACACCTGAACATCATGTAAATCGGATTAAAACAAAATTTAGCGGCCATTAATGACTTTTTGTTAGTTTATGGTTACCCTCCACGGACAACAAAATGTTGAAAGAATTCCTTCAAAACTTTGTCAGATTAAAAATCACTGTAAATTTTTGAGATGTTAAAAACTTTGCAAATTTATGACTTTGTGTTCAGGGGACCAAGAAGTGACATTGTCCTTCTTGAGGTTGTTTTGCTTTTCATTAGTCTTGGAAAAAAAAATGTTATTAACTCATAAGAAGGATTGGTTGCAGGAATCAGAGGAATTTTCTGGAAAAAACGTCTCCTGATCCAAAAATTTGTCGAGGAAAACTGCAATGGGCACCATTTTATGGATATCAGTTTCCCTAATTCAACTCATTGGAGGAAAAGAAACAAACAGTTTTCCTTAATCCCCTATGCTTGCTACAACAGTAAATATTCATTTGGTTGTCCCCCCGTAAATGCTCATAAATTTATAACTTTTTTACCAAAATGGAAAATTATTTTATCGAAATTACGAATATTTACAAATATAAATTCAATTCCTTTTTGTATGAAATTCTTACGAAGATTATAATGATAAATTCAATAAAATGATCATCCAACAAATACCCGTTTTGGTAATCAAAAATATCAAAATGGGTATATGTTATTTTTTATAAATATTTTAAGAGCACGTTTGATCCAGTAATTTTGGAATCACACATGTCACATTTTTTATTTTACTCTAAATTTATTCTTCAATCATTTTATTTACTCAGTGATTTTCCTTAGGAAATTACATAAAACTTCACATCAATGCGAATTTACACCATATGGCTATCAAAATTTGCCTGATTGGTGATCTAAGAAAGTTGGATACTGTGAACTTTATATGATGGGCTTGGGACCCTTTATTTGGGCCTGTTTATGATGGGCTTTTGGTGTCTATGGGGGTAGGTTTTCTCACCTGATCCTCGGTCCTACTGTAATAAACTACTACAGTTCACATTGTCTATCAAAAGCAGAGCTTCACTTGTTTGACTGAAGCGTAATTGCAAGAGTTGGGCCCACTGTCCAATAAGTCCACTCTGAAGGTTTTAATACTATAAATCATGTGGCTACAATCGTCCCATCGGTTTGACCATTGAATCCAACAGGTCCTTTGTGGGGCCCATCAACCAATTAAAGAGATCGAAGACCTATTATGCTAATATTGGACAAGTCCAACTGGCTACGTGTCAGATAACTATTGTGGGATCCCAGTTAGTGTAGCTTAGGTTTCGTCTGACTTTTGGATGGTCCCACGACATTACTTTACTTGCGTGATGAAGTAAGGAGAGTCGTCATGAGTTCATGGTGGGTCACATAAAAAAGAATTAATATTTTCTAAACTTTTCGAATTTTATTGGAGATGATTTTACGTCCATAAGTGATTTTAGAATAATGCTGAAATGACCTCGAGATTGGACCTCACATAGCACATTGACTGGAAAGGATAGGAAAATCATAAAAACTTTCCTCAAAAGAAACGAGTAAAAAAACATCTATGATTCCTATCCATTTTTACGTCAAGATGTGTGATATGAGATCCAATCTTGAGGTTACTGTAGCACGACTCGTGATTTTATTATGTGATATCATTTTACAATAAAATCATTTATCATGTTTTGATAATATAATGATGTGGAAATATCACAGTCCTATAAAAATAAGTCGTGATTTTTTTACGCCCCCTTTGACAAAAGTCCATGTACATTACCCTACGCGATATGGGCCAGAATCATAGAACTTTTTCTTGGGATACACAATCTTAAAATATATCATATATGCAGTTGTGTACCCCAAGGAAAAATATCTATGATTCTAACACAGGCCACGTCAGGGGCGTATGTCAATCAGGAGGTGTCAGAAAATCATTATTCTATAAAAATTGTTCATCAAATCTTTGGACTAATGCTCAAATCTCTCACAATCAAACCCTCTTATTTCTTGTAAAATCGTTATTGCTTACCTTTCATACTTAAATGTCATTTTACTGCTTGTTAGGACGAGAAAAGCTTGTCATCTTAGATGTCTCTAATATGGGAGCTAAACGATTGAGGATTTACTTAAATCAATGCTCTAAAATTGTGCATCTACTAACAAAAGAGACAATGCATGCCAAGGACATCTGACAAAGAAGAGACATCAATGTAATTGATTGAAATGTAGTAAGGCAAGCAATGAAAATTCTGATGGAGTCAAATTTGCATTGAAATGATGTTTGATAACAATGATTAGATAATAAAAAAATAGTAATTCAACAAAATAAAGAATGATATTAATTATAAAAAAATAACTTTTGAACTCAAGCTTTTGTTACTCTGTCAAAATTACGACTAACTTGATTATTAAAATATGTTCACAAGGTTAAGTGATTCACAATAATGAAATTTAGATACAATTATTAGAAATACTTATCCTAAAGATAAATCTCAATCATTGGATGTTGCATTTAAAAGATTGGGATCAAGGGATTCTGACCCTATAAATAAATATTCTGATTTTCAAATAAAGATGTGACATGATCAATGAGATAACACCCAACCTTTTTAGGTGTGAAACATAACTAGACTTAATCAAAGTGACATCTCACTAGTTACTCTAGATAGGCCTAGCGATTTGATCGTCGTTCTACTGCACCCATTGCCCTAAGCATACTACACCACTCATTGTAACTTCTCTAATATATTATAAAATAGAGATAAGAACTTGAAGCTAAGGAGATTCTAAGGAGAAAAAGCTTTTTTGGGGAACTGACGACGGAGAATCAAAATTATAACTATAATATGGATATTCTCTAATAAATAGATTTCAAGAACCAAAAGAGCTAGGGGATTTTAAGAAGGGTTATGAGAACTACGTGGAGAGTTGTTATTGGCACCCCAACTTTTACTTATTACATCCCAATTTCTTAAATTATTTACCACACACTCCAATTAAAGATTAAAACACACTCTTTGAACTTTACAAACTTAATAGTAAAATAACATCGTTGTAACAATTTAAGTAGTTGTTTACAATTATGGTTAGACTCATATAAAATTTTAAATCCAATTATAAAATAAAATCAAAGAGCTTCTATTGGCACCCAACTTTTACTCATTCTCAAACATTAACTTATTCTCTTTATTTTTAATTGGGGTGTTATTAGTAAAAGTTGGCCTATCAATAATAATTCTCATTATGTTCTATAGCGAATTAGCTCCAAAAGCTCAGGACATAGTCTGACATTTAGGACAAATCCATAAATAAAAAATTCATATTTCATTCATGATGTTTTGTTCATTGTGCAATTAAATCGAGACTGCTAAGGTGAACTCTAGACATTGTTGGCATTGCAAATTTTCAGCCCGAAGCTTTCACTCTATAATTTGAGCAAATAAAAAAATAAAATAAATTTCTCAATCTCCAAATTCTTACATTCAAGTCAAATATCTCTAACTGATTCTTTAATTAATGCTATATCCAAATCCCAGAAATACGTGGCAGTCCCCAAGATGATTGTATCACCCAAACACTAGTCTAACTCTTTATCTCATTTTAAAGTGTAGGGAGTTCCTCCCAAATTATAATTTGGGGCATCTACTCTAGAACCTATAATCTTTTTCGATACCTTAATCTACTCTAAAATTTAGGGCATTCATTGATGAGTCGTGATTTTTTGACTCCCTCTCAAATATACTCTCCTGGTGTGATATGTGTTAGAATATATTTTTCTCACATCCCATAAATATGTGTAGTTATGTATTCTGATGAAAAATTATATGGTTCTAACACATGACACATTAGGAGAGAATGAGTGAATATGTCAGATGGGGGGGGGAGTTAGAAAATCATTATTCTTCTTTGATATCCTAACCTAACTCTAATAATTTGGAGTACCTAAATATCACTCTAAAATTCAAGTAAAAGTTTGAAATCAATTGTAGGAAGAAGTTCAAGTTCTCTTGATTCAAAAAAGTGTCTTACAATTCAAGTTATGAAGCCTTTTTGATTGTGGTATCACCCAACAACAGTGTTGTTAGGAAAGTCTAAAGCTTACCTCCATCCCTCTATATAATAGGCTCATCCTTAGCTTCTAAATCATATAAGCCCTTCTCTTCTTAAGTCGAAAGATAGGAGTCATCAGGGCTTAACAAGAGTGTCGAACCTCCAAAGCCTTCTCTGACAGAAAAAACTTTGAAGCATTCATCTCGTTTCAAAATTGGACTCTTCAAAATTTCAATAAAACCCCTCTCTTTAAATTACGCGTGGTGTCTCTAAGAAAATATTTCGAATATTAATGAAAAAGTAACGATGCGAAATAAAAAACACAAAACTTCTTATCATGTCACCAGGGTGGTTCCTCGAAAATTTTGAAACGGCCACACTACTTCAAAATTGGACTTTTTCTCTAACAATCGAAGTCCTTCCAACTAAGTAAAACCATTTGAGACCCAAAATAATATGATCAATTCAAATCATTGTTGTGATCATATCTTGTTGAAGGAATTTAGATTTCTCTAATATTTTAATCACCATAAGACTAATATCGTTCATATACAAATCAAAGAGGTACTTATCATATAAAAAATAAATAAATAAATACAAATCAAAGAGTATTCTAAGCAAGACCCACTTATTTTAAAGAATTAAAATTCCAAGCTAGTGGGCCCGTACGCCACATTGTAAACACCAATCTACTTATTTTCTACGGTCCAAATATGGGGACCATCGTTACCATGGTTTGTTTGTCGCCTCACTTCCAAGTCTTAGTCCTTATCCATAATTATATCTTATAAAAAAATAAAAAATAATATCAGTCAACAATCTTATTATTTATATTTATAACCAGACATAAATTACATGAAATCCCTCTTCTTTTGCATTTTAATTTCTCTGAGATTTTAAAAACATGCCTGACAATAACATTGGCCCCTAAGAAAATTCCAAAAGTTAAAAAAGAGAATTGCTATCGTACCCCAATTTTTACTAACTACATCCTGATTTCTTAAATTATTTATCACACCAGAATTAGAGATAAAAACATAGAAATCAACGCAAGAAAAAGATAAAACAAACCATTACAAAAGTTTGATTTAGGTTATTATCTCAATATTACAACGTATTATAACACATTCAAACAACTTCAACAAGTTCATATAAAATTAAAAAAAAAAAGAGTCTGCTGCGAACTCTGCACCCCCGACCTTGAAAGAACATAATATTGAAAGGACATATAAACGACTCAATCTGCAATCCCCCGTTGATAGTAAATAAGGTTAGTAGGTGTTTGGAGAATTCCAATATGTGATGCCGTTAGGTTCCCCTCATATTCATATTTAAAATTTCATCCAGACCCAAAAACACTTCAACCTTTCATTCTATTGGCCCCATATATTAAAGCTTATACCGTTGAAGACTGATAAACATACTAATTGAATTAGGTTCCATTTTTCTTCATATTGAAAAGAATTCCTTTCAAAAGTGATCATCCCTTGTTCAAAATATGTTAAAATAATTATAAATTTTTTCTTCATGAGGTCATAAGTTTGAGTGAACCCTTTTATTACTAACTTGACCATTAAGGTATAAATTCATCAGCACCACCTCAAACACAATCATAATTAACTAAATCGAACAAATATATATCTAAATTAAAAAGAGAGTTTTTATTGACACCCAATCCTTTACTTATTCTCAATCATTGAACCTATTTCGTCATCCGGCAGATACAACAGTCGTTTTTTATTGGTAGCACTGTAGCCTTTTGGTTAGGGTATTTGGGCAAGGGGTGTAATAAATAAAATTTGGGGTGCCAATAGCAGCCTAAAAAAAAAAGACTAAACTCGGCTGGATTATTTTGACCACTGTTTGAAAAATCATCGTCAAACATTGATAGGAACACGTAGAAGACGCGTGTGAGCAAAGACGTTACCGTACGTTGATATTTTCAAGAATATTACAAAAACGCTATCTCAAATATCGCGATTTATTCGCGATATATATGACCCCACCATATCAGCAGCCGCCCACGAAAATTTGCAGGGGTGACTGGTTGGAATCTTTTACCGGTTACAAAGGTCTAAAGAGTTTCAAAAGATTGAGACACGTGGCACACCAAACCGGTTGAGCCAGACAGATATTATGGGAGTGGGTGGGGCCAACTGAATTTAAGTTTCATTTAGTTTGCATTTTGGTTTGGTTTGAGTTGCATTTGGAGGAAAGTGTGAGCGAGTTGCCTCTTTGACCAAAACGAAATGGAGTAGAAGGAGAGCCTCGTTGTCTTTGTTTTCTCTACTTCTTTATCATCCACTCGTATACTTAAAAAAGAGGTGAAAGTTAGTCTTTCTTCGTCGATCAGATCGATCGAGTTTCTCTCTGAAACCCTTAATTTTGAAGGTACGCTCTCTCGAATTTCTTTCTTATTTTAATTTTGACAGATTCTTCTTGTTTCTCATGTTCTGATTTTCAGGGATTTGGGGAATTTTATTGTTTTTAAAAGAAATATTTGTCGGTTTTGAGGTTTGATTTCTTGAGATTGCTTGTAGGTTTGGGTTTGATGTATGAAAGTTTCAAACTTTGTTTTAGAATTTGACTGCTTGGGCCGATTCTTCCACTTTTTGCTGATTTTTATTTAATTTGTCATTTTTTTCTTTTCTTTTCTTTTTTTTCTATGTATGTTTCTAGAATAGTAGACTTGGTCTTCGTAATCATTCTTATGGTTTTAATTTCTTTGAATGAACCCTAAAATATTTCATTTTTTTCTTGCAAATCCGTTTAATTTGTTCTTAGTCTTTGTTCTTTTGGGGATAATTGGAGGAACTCTTGTTGAATTTTTCGAATTTTCTCTGTTAATCTTGTAGAAAAAAGAGTGGTAGATTGAAGAGACAGGTGCTCCATGTGCAGTGGTTCAAAGAGGAAATCATCTCTGACTAATTTGGTCATGGAGGGTGAATTACAGAAGCAAAAAGAGGGTTTTTTCTCTAACTCTTCGATTTTGCTCGAATTCTCTGCGTCCGATGATCTAATAAGTTTCAAACATGCGGTGGAAGAAGAGGGTTTCGATGTTGATGAGGCAAGTTTCTGGTATGGAAGAGTGATTGGGTCTAGGAAGATGGGTTTAGAGGAGAGGACGCCCCTCATGATGTCCGCCATGTTCGGGTGCGTCGGAGTATTGAACTACATACTCTCGAAGGGTCAGGTTGATGTAAACCGGGCATGCGGGTCGGATGGGGCGACCGCCCTCCACTGTGCTGTTGCTGGTGGATCTTTGGCTTCATTGGAGATCGTTAAGCTCTTGCTTGATGCTTCTGCAGATGCTAATTTGGTAGACGCCAATGGAAATCGTCCTCGCGACCTTATCGCTCAGCTTTTAAATCCAGCTTGGAATTTGAGGAAGAAGAGACTTGAAATGATGCTAAATGGAAGTAATAGTCTTGGTGAAGGATGGGTTTCTTCTGATGAAATTGTTAGCCAACCGAAACCTCAGAAAGATGGGAGCGAGAAGAAAGAGTATCCGATCGATCTGTCGATGCCAGATATAAAGAACGGTATTTACGGAACGGATGAGTTCAGGATGTATACTTTCAAGGTGAAGCCTTGCTCGAGAGCATACTCCCATGATTGGACGGAGTGCCCGTTTGTGCACCCGGGTGAAAATGCCCGTAGACGCGACCCACGAAAGTACCACTATAGCTGTGTCCCGTGCCCTGAATTCCGAAAGGGCACTTGTAGGCATGGTGATGCCTGTGAGTATGCTCATGGTGTGTTTGAGTGCTGGCTTCACCCGGCTCAATATCGGACTCGGCTTTGCAAGGATGAGACTGGGTGCACCCGAAGGGTGTGCTTCTTTGCTCACAAACCCGAAGAGTTACGTCCCTTATACCCTTCGACGGGGTCGGCAGTACCTTCTCCTAGATCATCTTCAACTAACATGTCTTCCTTGGACATGTCTATGATGAACTCGCTGGGTCTTGGCTCCCCGTCGGTCTTGATGCTTCCTACTTCAACACCTCCTATGTCACCCTCAGCTGCCACGTCATCTCCAATGGGGGGTGCCATGTGGCAGAACCAGTCTAGCCTCGTCCCCCCTACATTGCAGCTCCCGAGTAGCAGACTTAAGACTGCAATGAGTGCTAGAGATATGGAGTTGGAATTTGATTTGCTTGGCCTAGAAGATCATCATCACCACCAACAGCTGCAATTGTTGGATGCAATGTCAAATTTCTCCTCACAATCTAATTGGACCAACTCCTTGGCTGCTCTTGCAGCCTCGTCCGGTGGTCGGTCTGGGGAATACAGTCGGCTTGATGGAGTGAACCCTACTAACCTAGAAGATGCATTTGGATCTCTCGATCCTTCTTTATTGTCTCAATTACAAGCACTCACACCAAAATCATCAACCTCCCACATGAATTCTCCCACTGGAATCCAACTACGCCAAAACATGAACCAGAAGCTTCGTTCTAGTTACCCAACCAACCTGTCATCTTCTCCGGCGAGGACACCGACATCTTTTGGGCTTGACCCATCTGGGGCTAAAGCAGCTGCCATCATGAATTCTAGGTCCGCTGCCTTTGCAAAGCGAAGCCAGAGCTTCATTGACCGTGGTGCAGTGAATCATCATCATCACCTTGGGATTACTACCCCGACTAGTTCAGCTACTAATATGCAATCAACCCTTTCTGATTGGGGTTCCCCAGGTGGTAAATTGGACTGGGGTGTTCAAGGAGAAGAGCTGAACAAGCTTAGGAAGTCGGCATCGTTTGGATTCCGAAGCAGCCACAGCGGCAGCAATATTGCCATGGACCTCCCAGCTTCGATGACTTCCACTGTGGGTGTGGACAGGTCCGACGTGTCTTGGGCTCCACCAGTGGGGGAGGAGCGATTTGGTTTGGATGAGCAACAACAGCAGTATCATCTTAACAGTGGGGGTTTGGAGATGCTCTCATCATGGGCAGAGCAGTTGTACATGGAACAGGAACAGATGGTGGCTTAGAAGAGAAGACCACATTTCCTCCATGTCTGCCTCCTCCTTTAGCCTAACAAGTTTATTGTCATTTTTTTAATTGCCATTAATATTTTTATTATATGTTAGTGGAAGAAGGAGAAAGAAAGAACAACAGAGACTAAAAAGTATTAAAAAAGAGGTATAAATAGGTTTATTTGGGCTCCTAGAAGGAGTAGGAGAAAGTAAATTGTTTTGGGTTTTCTAGTTATTTGATCTTCTCTTTCTAGATAGAAGAAGGGGTCTTTTTTCCTTGTTTGATTAGATGAATCAATGAAATGTATACATATTTTTCATGATTATATGATGTGCCTTCTCTTACTTTGTGTTTGATACTTTAATGATCCTTTTTTCTTTTATAGAAGCAACTCGTCTGGACCATCCCTATTTTCTAACCTTTTCAAAGGTGCTTTCTGCCTTCAGATTTTAGAATTAATATCTTAGTTCTCACCTGCTTGAAGGGGATTGGGTTATCTTATCCTACTTCTGGGAATGATAATTTTGGTATTTGGAATAAAATTCGCTGATCATCAATAGGAATTAAAATAGATGAAACCCAGTACCTACCATTTGGATACATAATAAGGGGGGAAGTTCCATTGACACGCCAGTGAACTCTTGGGGGGGAGGGGCAATTAAGGGCACCACCCTCTATGTCACCTCTGCACCTTCTCAGGTGAACCAACACCTCAACCACTCACCTTGTCACCTCTGTGTCTTCTCCGGTGAATCAACATGTCAGTCATTCTCTCTCTCTTTCTTCTCCTCCTCCTTTAGCAGGGGCGGAGCTCACAATTGCCCTCGCAGAATTTTGAGACACCCCTATATTTTCAACTAATTACATGCTACGTTTGTCCCCAAACCCTCACCTCCTTCCAATCGTATTTTCCAACACAAATAATTTTTCCATCATTCAAGTTTTTCAACTATAAACCTAACCATAATTTGCCCCCGCTACAGGAAAATCTTGGCTTCGCCCCTGTCCTCCGGCACCACGAACATAATCCCTCTCTTCGACACCTTTGCATCTTCTCCGATGGAAGAACACGCCGGTCATTCTCCTCCCTCCTCTCTCTCTCTCCTCCTCCAATCTTTTTTTTTTCTTTTTTTTTCTGATCATCGGATTCAATGGAGTCATCGGAGTCGCAAGAGGTGCTCTTTGACATGGAGTGTCCAAAATGTTTTTTCATGTGTTTTTTTCATAATAATAAAAAAAATGATCCGTTCTTAGAGATTATTGGCTTGTCAGAAAGATTTCCCATGATAAGGGGCAAGGATGCCATTTCTTTTTGGCAATTCAAAGAAAAAGAAACCATAACCACTAAAACCAAAATCATTAGGTACACTAGACAAATAAATAAATGTTATCTGTTAACTGTTGGGATAAAACTTGTATCTCAAGGACGCATAACTTATCATGCATCTTAAGATAAATCACAACCGTGGAATTTTATAATTCTAGGTGAGTTTTTATAAAAGAGTAGACCAAAACCAACCGCTCATTTATGTACACGTCTCTTTCTTTGTTTTTATTTGTTGGGTGGTGAGTCAGCAGAAGGAAATTGGAAAAATGTTATCTAAAACGTGTGTATTAAATGTTTAATTTTTTTTATTTATAAATATAAACAACTTATCAAGGTTGCTGGAGTAGCTCAGTTGGTTAGAGCGTGTGGCTGTTAACCACAAGGTCGAAGGTTCAAGCCCTTCCTCTAGCGCTCTACGTGTAGTGTGTCCACATATTTTTCAAAATGTTTTAATTTGAGACCTCACCTTCTTTCTTGGATTTATGCTTAAAGATTGTTTTTTCTTGACTCAATTAAATAATGAATTGGGTTTTGGAATCATATAGATTTATCCAGAATTGATTCGATAAATATAAATTTTCTTGGGCCCCTTCCAATAAGTTGTTGGAGTTTATTTGATCAGAGCAGTGAGATTCAAGAAACAATTTTTTTGTTTTTTTTAAATAAGTAAAATATCATTTTATTAAGATGGTCGAGATGATTGACACAAAGAAACAATACAAGAGAGGCACAATTAAGCATAAGCAATGTCATGAATATGGATCCATCTTACAACAAAATCTTCAGAAAAAGACCCCTTAAACTCTCTACCTGCCTTGCACCAAAAAAACAGCAAATGCAGGATTGACATAATGATGGTATCGATCGTCTCGTATTTTCCTTCAAAAGTGCATTTGTTTTGTTCCAATCAAATTCTCCAACAAATCACGAATGAAATTATACTCCACGAAAAGTCTTTTGGCGTCTCCAAAAAAGGGTTCCCCAACCCTCAAAGACGCTTTGAACCAACCAAGGTAAATGGTCCATGATGAACTTGCAAAGAAAATGCTTCCAAATCCAACTTCCCACGATGCAATGGATTAAGACATGGTTGGCGTTTTCTTCCCACCTCAAGCAAAGTGGACAAACATTAGGTCCCATGAGACAATATGATTTGAAAACCTATTAATTTGTTTTAAAGAAAAAACAATTTATAAATTACAAGTTAATTAATTCAATAATAAATATAAATTATTATTTTTTCAAATATAATTTTTTTTTTTTTTTTTTTTTCAAATTATATTCTCGATTCACATATAGTTTGGTAGAGAATATATGAGTTGAAGCTGTAACCTCCTTGGAAAAAAAAGGTGAGAAAATTATATTTGGTCGGGATGTTGAAACTTTCAAGTTGAAGTAGATTATTATAATTTTTTTTCTCCATATGTCTAGTCGTTAGGGTTACCCAATTCTTTGGTAAGGCACCGAATTTTGACTTGGTTCGAACCCAACCAGTTCATGGTCCAATTCGCTCTGGGTTAGTGAAATGCAGTGATCCAAAGGAATTGCATGTTACCTTATTATTTTTTACATCCCCTCCACATGTTTAATAATATTTGAAATATCCCTCTAAAATTTCAAACTACTAGCCTGCCCCTTTGATCTTGGTCTTTATAAATAGACTAATGAAAAATGACCAAATACCCTCATTTTCAACTAATAAATAAGAAAAAAACTTTTACTTTTTCTTCCCAAAATCTGCCATCTTCAATCTCGTTTGTACCTTACTCATCACTTCAACCTTCAAACACCCTCATCTTTGTCTAGTCCTACGACCTGGGTTTATTCTCAAGTGGCAAATCATGAATCGCGAATCCGAATTCCAATTGAACCCATGAATTAGGTAACACAACTCATACATGAATTGGCTATCTCTATCCAAGTACCTCTTTTTACTAGTGGGTGTGGATCCTCTGTAGTTCTTTTTTCCCGTAGTTCCTTGTAATAACTTTATTCATCTTATCGACGGGATACTAAAATCCCATCGTTTAAGATTTGGAGTTCAATGACCGTCCATCTTCAAAGTCTTAGATCGGCTTAAAATAATTTTGTTTTTTTTTTTTAATCTGATCTACACTATGATCCTTAGATGGCTGAGGTCCAACTAATTAATTGGGCCAGATATAATCTTGATTTGTAGTAAAAAAAAATAGTAATAATAATTCTAAAGACTAACCCCTTCGTATTTATTTTTTTTACTTAGTCCATCTCAAATAAAGCCCATTAAGATCCCTTATAATATGGCCCATCTAAGATGAACATCGTCTGCGTCGATTAATATAACTGGGCCACCTATGACGAAGGAAGAGCTCATACACCCTCGCAATTAGAATTCTCTCTCTCTCTCTCTCTCTGAGGTCTGAGTTTCAGAGATTAGGAGTTTGGAGGATCTGATAGTGATGGATCGAGTGCAAGTTCTTCTGGTAGGGTTACCATTGTTTCTATTCTGCGCAGATCTTCTAAACATGTTCACTCCACCACCTCCCAAACCATCTCACTACCACCAACGCCAACCCTTTCTCCAACAAACCCTAGATTTCCCCACTCAGGTAAATTTTTTTTCCTAATTTCCATTGATGCATCTTCTTCAATTTATTCAAGAAATGTGGTGTTGTTCCCAATTGGGTTCTATCTACATTGAAAAATTCTCTCTTCTTTTTTGGCTCTAAATGCAGAAAACAGGCGGTGGGGTCGGTATCGGCACCACCATCAACATTAACTTCTGCTCTTCTTGCTCCTACAGGTTATATACATTTCCCTCTTCGCCTTTGTATTGGGTTTTTTATTATCTGTTTATTATTGGATTATTTGTTGTTTTCTTGGAAATTGGATTGAATTGGATGTTCGCATATACTCTGGTAATCGTTTTATCGAAAATGTTTCCGAAGATTAAATCTGTCTGTGGGTGGAAGTTGTTGAATTTATTTGATCATTGAGAAAAGGAAAACCCCTTCAAATACTGCCTCTTGTAGTTTTGATTCATACCTATCGATAGGAAAAAAAGAAGCTTTGATTCATGTTAGATGTTGGGTTGTGCTTTACTAAGAGTGTATTATTTCAATAATGTGCAGATCAAAGTTGGTGTGGTGGTGTTTCTTTGTATTACAAACTCTTTTTGTTTAAGATGGGAGATTATTACAAATATATACATATAAACTCGGTTGTGGGACAGTTGCATGCATGGTTTTAAAACTCGTTTTGACGTCTCGTCTCATCTAAGAATAAGACCGAGTTGTCTCATTCAACAATGAGACAATGGAAAGTCTCTTTAGTGTATGTTAGGGTTTTGAGATGAATTGTCTTATCCGTCTCGTTGGTGGACGATACAGAGACGAATCGAACGAGTTGTCTCAGTCTCAGACGAGATTTAAAGGTATGGTTGCATGTATTAAGACCATGTTGTCAACGGAAAAGGGTTGCTAACATCTAGGGTTTATTTATCTTTAAGTCCTTCGATGTGTTATTTTTAATGTCAATAGGAAATTATATAGCAGTGGAGTTGTTAAGATCTTACTAATGTCGATGGAATTGTTTTTTGGCTTTGAAATATTTGAAAAAAGAGCACATGTTTGAACTCACATCTTCCTTTCATTTATAATAGTAACTCCAGTGTGCATGGTCTAGGTACCACCATTCTGCCGTGATAATGTTAAACTCTTAATAGCTTGAGAATTATGTAAGAAGGAAAAAAGACACTTGAGATTGATATCAATGGGTTATCAAATAACTCATCAGCTTGTTATCAACCATCAGCGTTAACATCACTATGCTTGCTAAAAGTGTACCTTGTTCACTTCCAGAGTTCCAATCGACTAATTTATCACATTAGCCTTATACATTACTAAATTGAAAATAACTAATAGAAAATACGATACATGAACAAGTAATAAAAACCTTAAAATGATTAAGAAGGAGAATTCTTGCTTCATGGACATCACATAGTAATCATTTGATGTTCCAAATTTCCTTCTTTGAGATTATTTGATTATTATGGTAAATCATAAGCAAGAAGAGTCACTAACTTCTTTTGTTACTAATTTCTTTTTCTTTTTGTTCTGTTTATTCATTTATTTCATATATTTCTTATGAATATTAGAAGCTTGTTCCTAGAACAATGTAGAGTTTATGCCTAACAACACCACCTTGCTTCATAGAGACATTGCTTTTTTCTTTTTCTTTTTTCAATGGCAAGAGCTGATATTTGGCTTCCATTTTTATTTATGTCTTGATCTTTTGCGTTGATAATTTTATCCTTGGTCTTATATGGATTGAGACACACTTTATGCATTTTAGTGTTCAAAAAGGTACTTAATGTAGCATTCATTGGCGATGCTACTGTGATGCTTTCCATAGAAAGTGCTAGGTTAATGGGTTCAAAGTTTTAATGCTTTGCATGTATTATACGGGGATTAAGGCCATATCAGCATCACTCAAGCCCTGATCCTAATGCACTCTGGGAGCTTAAATGTGAAGTTATGCTGATTTTGCATGGATGTCATCTAAAAGATGCTTGATAATTGCTAAGATTTGTGCTTGCTTTGAAGTAATAACTTTTTTTTCCTTGCTATTGGTCTTTGAAAATGGTTTATTTTCCGATTGTCATTATTTACTTTTGTTTCTAATAAGTGACCCTTTTTAGTTCCTTAAATTTAGGACTATGGGTTATTTACTAATGCAGGAAATGTATTGTGTTATTTGAAAATCTTCTGATTTATATATAATCTAAGGTATATGGTTGCTTTGGCAGGGGAACTGCAGTGACAATGAAGAAGATGCTGGAAACATCATTCCCTGGGATCAATGTTATTCTTGCAAATTATCCCCCAACACTTCCAAAACGTCTACTTAGCAAATTGGTACCAGTTTTTCAAATAGGTGTAGTTGGAATTGTAATAGCAGGCGAACAAATTTTCCCGAGATTGGGATTTATGACACCACCTCCTTGGTACTTCTCTATGCGCCAAAATAGATTTGGAACCATAGCAACCACTTGGCTTCTTGGCAATTTCGTGCAATCCTTTCTGCAAAGTTCTGGAGCTTTTGAAGTATACTGCAATGGTGAATTGGTAAGTGACTTATTTTTATTTTATTTTTTTCTTTTCTTGAAAAGCTCATATTTAGTAAAGTTAAATATTCACTTGAAAGGAAAATCCTTTTTCTGAGAAAACACATTTATAGGTCTCTGTTGGGACAAAATTAGAGGTAGAATGGGAATTAAGTACATGTGGATCTCCAATCCACATATGTAGAAGATCTCCTACAACGAAAGGTTTATATAGTTTGACAGTTTGCATAGGGCATTGTCAATCCCTCCATTCATCGTCGTTTTGTTTATTCCTCTATTGGACATTGTAGGTTTTTTCTAAAATGGGGGAGCACAGGTTCCCAGGCGAATTTGAGTTGAAGGAGATTGTTGGCAAGAAATTGGCCAATTCAAGGTTTGTTGATGGCCTTGGAGCAGGTCTATGGTCCTAGTTCATCTGTAAGGCTTTGAAGTCTTTGATCTACTGAAATAGTTGCTGCAGTCTGATGCTTTGGTTACATGGTAGATAATCAAAATTTCAAGTACCTTTGTGGGGGGGGGGGGGGGGTACTTCAACTTGTAAATCAGATTGTTACTGAATTCAACATTTAAATGACAAAGGTAGTGGTATCTTTCTTAATGCACCATCGGCAAACTAAGCCATGACTGGAGTGGTTTTGTTGTTTTTCACCAGTCATTCAAGGTGGTACGATAATGGGGTTGAGTTTTAAAGCGTCTGAATCTTATTTCTACAGACGGCTGGCTGGCTGGGGATGCTGGCACGTAACTTATTTCTAAGGTTGTGTGTATATGGGTGTGGTTGAGTGCTAAATCTATATTTGTGGCGTATCAAACAGTTTACAAAACTCTTCAAACAGTGGGTATGGTGCCTCCTTATGCTCTACCCATATGTTGGATATAATAATCTTTCAAATACACCAAGTACCAACTATAATCTGTTTTTATTAAATTAGGCTGTTGTTTTATGTGATCAACAAAGTAACAAAACATTTTCTAATATATATATATATATATATTGGGGAAAAAAATGGAAAAAGAACCCCACCCATGACAATGAATAAGGTTAAAGGTCAAAATCCTCACCACTATTTATTCTTTCACCATACTTTATGTTCATAAAAATAAAAACAACTATTTGCCTGAACAATGGTTTCTAAAAGGAATGACAGTTGAAATCCCAAATTTAAAATCCGTTGATCAACTTGTGCGGAATTTTCTTCTTTTTCCCTCTTGAGTTGTCAGGGTTGCGTGGCATAAATTATAAAATTACAAAAAGAATTGCGTGGCATCCAATCATGTTTTTGGTAATTATGGGATGCCACATGGACCTCATATAAACAACATCTATAGACTGTCTAACGTAGAAGAGGTCCGACTTACAGCCCTGCTGCATCCTTAATAATTATTTTCTGGAACTCTGAACCAAAAAAAAAATACTGCGACTCTGCAAGTGGCCTTATAAAGTCAACAAAGTAGAACATATTACAAGTTGCTGCTAATGGAGAAGTTGCTGCTCTGAATAGTATTTCATTCAGATTACAAGGCTTCATGCATCATGGAGGGATATTCAACCACAAATTAAATCTTACATTTGTTTTGGATCATCATTTTTGTGTCAGATGACAATATTATTAAAACCCTTTCTTTCAACAAAAAAAAAAAAACCAAAATAAATTAATTATAATAATAATAATAATCATCATTTTCTGGCACAAAAATGATCCAAGCATATCCTTACATTTTCTACAGGCAAAAATCTTATATTTTTGCCTCTTACATTCTAATTTGGAATAGGGCTCAGACCCATAAGCTCAGTTGGTTTGACATCTTGTAAACCAACTTTGAGGTCGTGGGTTGAAGTCCAGCTTACCCAACTAAAAGAAAATAAAAGATAAAAATTTGAGACAATTCTGAATCAAAACTGTAGACGATTTACAGAAGACCACACAGGCGAGGTCTGGAGCAGAACTGCCTCCCATTAGCTTTCACTACTGCCATTACACCAGCTGTCAAACCAGCCCATAGTATTGAAGACATGAAGTGTTGTGCATTTCGTCCCACTGAAATATAAACCATGGATTGAATGTAAGACACTATCAATTACCTATAGTAATAATCGTCACAAAGCCTTATCCCAAGAATTTTGGGTTGATCCTCCATTCAGTTCTATCTAAAGATGTCTAAAGCATCCGCAGTTATCTCTAAAGGAATTAAATAAGAAAAAGGAATATGTGTTTAGTGCTGCAAAAAAAAGAGTGATGAGCTATTGACCTTGGTTAAGCGTGATTGATGTTAGTGTAATGCCCCCAACTATAAAGACCGATGCGACTGGGAGATACTGCGATTTAACATGAAGGCTGAAAAATATCAGAAATAATGGTGAAAGACCAAAATGTCCAGCAAGAACGAAAATTCATGGAGCATTTCCAATATAGCCATATAAGGCATTAACTATATATATATATATATATTCCCATAACTGCCATTCAAACACTGGGCATTCCCATTGATGCAACATCTTGTTTTGGCCATAGCCCAAAAATCCCACCACTTGGATTATCCTGAATTCTCGAGCCATCTGACAACACATTATATGGACAGGTGAGAAAAAGAAATGACTGTCAGGATTTTTTTTTATTTTTGTTATTTATTGTCCATAAGAATGTTGCCAATCTGATAATTAGACAATCCAAGTAACAGAAACTTTGAACCATCAAGCAGAATGTCATTGTTGAATGAGATGGACCACTGATCTGATGGCAGGTGGTGGGAAGTACTGGAGTTACACAACTAGGTATTTGAAATATAGTCCCAAACAGGGGTAGACTGTGATATTGCTCACCGAGAATGATTCAAACCCATTCAGCTGGAATGGAGAAGGGCAAGTTCTGCTGACAGTGTAATGGCCACTGATGAGATCCATTGCATCCTACAATAATTACATGGAATTGAGGAAATCTTCAAACACACAAATTGATAATCGAATCAGAGCACTAAATTTTTTATTTTACAAATTAATAATGTCAGAATATTTATTCAATATGATACATGTATTAATATATTACTTTTATGTGATTATTGTTATAAATAAAATTCTGGAAGCATCATACCTGTATCAGTAATGTATTCTACTGATACTATTATATTATGATCATATACAGGTATCTGGGTATCATAAAGTAGGAGAGACTAGGGATCTTGCCTGTCGAATGCCATCATGAAAATTATTCAAATAATATCGTGAAACAGCACTCATTCCATCCTTAATCAGTCCTGACACAGTCTGTCTTCCAAATCTGCAATGTTGTGGAACCGAAATTAATTTGCAAAAAAGGATAAATTTGTATTAACTTTTATATTGCATTATGCAAATACTTTGCAAAAGAACTCATCATCAGTAGTTTTAAGCACAGATTTCTATTTAAAACAATAAAATTTTAGAAAGGAAATAATACATGAACTATCAGAAACTTAAATCTGTTTTTCTGTTAAAAAATCAACAATAAATTCTTATAAAATTATCATGATTCCAGAGTTTAGTTTCTTGCAGGATATTGAGCAACTTAAGAGATGTCTGCAACAGGGATACCTGACGAGGTCCCCTTTCAACGCATTTGTCCCAGAATATTCCAGACTTATCTCATCCCCTTGTTCAACCCATACTATCACAATAAAGTAGACAACATAACTACAAGGGCATCTTCCGACTTAACAAGGGAAAAACAAAACTAGAATCAATTTCTTACATATCTTGAACTTCTCATAAATGTCACTGATCATGGATATATGCTCTGTGGAAGGAATTGCTCCCATCCTCTGCAGCTGTGAATTTAAAGATTTCCGAGCCAAGAAACTCTGAAAGAAGACATTTGAAAAAAGTTCATGAATCAATTTGCAACAAAGGACTGAAGTTTTTTTCTTCTGTTATGGATAAAATGCATTTTCATTAGAAAGCAGAGAGAAACTGTAAATACATCAGAGAGGATCCTCAGTTCTATATGAAAAGATGAGGTAACTATAAGTCCATAACATACCACATGGAGCTAAAGAAAAATTATCATACCTGGGTAACATTTGTTCGATCAAGGCAATCAATGCAGTTAACCCTAAAAACTCCTTTCTGCTCTGCTAGTATTTCTCCTTCCAAGTCTACGAGAAAGTATCTGCTCAGCTGGAATAGTAACAAATTAAAAAGGTATCACTGGTAACCAGTATAGCTGGAATAGAAATGTTCTTACAAGAACTGTTCTAAAACTTGTAATCTATCCAATCTCATTACCCTTGCTTTTCAATGTCCTCAGAGATTTGATCATAGAGAAGTTGAAGGCCATCAAAGTTTGATTTGCCACAGCAGCGATGGAAATCGAAGGAAATATATCTGAGAAGCAGTTGTATAAAAAACATAGAGTTAAGAAGTAAATTAAGTTGTCAAAAATAATGTAGGATTTCCTTGAGAGAAAATTCTTGAAATTGAAACAACAGAGGGCAGCAACATTATGAAAATTACCCATCTAACATGACAATTTCACACCACACTAAAGTAAATTTCACCGCACTAAAGTAATATATGTTTACATAAACTACAATACACACAAGATAAAAAAAAATTCAATGTTTCCATTTCTACAACTTTTGGATTCTTGGTAAATGGACACCTTTATTTTCTAGAAATTTAGTGAGGGGTCCAAGGCCTTGGGAAACTGGTCTTGCTATTGAGTGGAGAAAGCAATTAGGGGTAGTACAAGCTTGAGTAATAATAAATACCATATAAATATGGGAGAAATTCAGCCAAATTACAGTGACTCGGTCCTTGGTCCAACCAAGTTGAGTACTGAAACTGAGTATTTATTCCTACAATGGAAGTACTCATTATCATTTCACAGAAATTTGGGCAGCAAGATTTCCAACTTCCAGACAACAATACAAAACCAGGATTTTTTTATATCTATTTGTTTATTTTATGAATCACAAGAAGGAAAAAATTATCGTTGTCAAAGCCTTGTCCCTAAAATATGGGATTGAATGAACTAATCCAATTCCACCATTCAAATCAAGAGAGGAAAAATTTATTGAATATAGAATATGTGGGAATAAAATTATAAACAAGAAAGTCACCTAACATGTGGAAGCCTCTGCATTTCAGCTGCATATGCCAGACTTAGTTGACCTTCATCACCATGCTACAGTAGAAAGGCAAAAAGAACACTTAAATATATATATAAAAAACAGAACATTAAACATGAGCTCTAGTCCCTCAAAGTAGCAGTCCCATTCAAGATAACAAGTCATATATTGGAACAACTAAATCAAATAGTATGTGCTGGCCCTCTCCATCGTATAAATGGCAATGAATAGAAAATTTGATCAATAAGAAAAACCTAATAAAGCTAAAGAGTTGTTTAAGCATATGTATGCAGGTGTTCTGGTCTAAGTATAGTGAATCCTGCATTAAAAGAAATAGCAAATCAGCCTTTCTGAAGTTCTAACTCTTAAGAGGTCCATATAATGAGCAATAATGACATCCTCTGTGTCCATTACCACCACTAACCAATTCAAAGCTAGTTCTATATCAATTGGGTTGGATGTGGATGACATCAGCCAATGGAATCAGGCAATCTAAAGATGCATCAATCCCCACCAAATTAACAATTTCACCATGCAACAAAGACAAGGTGCTTTTAGGAGTTTTGAGGAATCAAACAGGTACCAACAAATGGAGACACCTCTGAACATGCCACGTAGTGTCACCCTATTTTTTTAATGATTATCTATTAAAAATGACTTATAAGAGAGGGCTGCTTCAGTCCTTCCTTCATATACTAAATTATTAAGTTCCTAAACAAGACAATGGTTTGATATTAGAAATCTACTTTGATTTATTGATGCATTGAAATGTCTTCTTTCATTTGTCACATATTTCTTTCCCAATTTTTTTTAATGAAAGAAGTTCTGAGTTAAATATAGGTAAAATAATATACTATAATACATGTGTATGTATGTGTAAGCCATTTGAGCTTTTCTCAAAAGAGTCATGCCAGACACTTTATATACATATTGGACACTGACACATGTGTCTCTGTCCTTGCAAATCAATCTCAGCAAGAACACCAATTGCATAAAGACAAAAATAAATACAGTGATATAGAGGCTGTGAGTTATAAAACAATGATAAACGAAATACATCATGTTTCAACATAATGAACCTCATTAGATTCCACCAACATAATAGCCAACTGAAGCATAAGCTAATTTTTCTTTAAACAGACAAAAACATGAACAATGTATGCATATCAAGTGAGCAATAAAATTTTAGGTCAGATTTCATGCTCTGGAATAAATAAATTGAAAGAAAAGAAATACAAATGATAAAAGAGAAAACCCTTACTTTATCAGTCAGGTCAATAGCAATGGTCTCTCCATATCTTTGGGTGAGATCAAGGAAATGGCGTTCCACGACTTTTGGCTAGAAAGGAAATACAAGTCTGCATGATTAGATGCTAACTGTTATAAAATCACAGGATGAAAGCAAACAACCAAGAGAAATTCACTTACTGTTTCTTCATGATTAATGATTTTAATCTGTGGCTTGTAGCTCAAATCCACAATTTGCTCCCAAAGAAGTGGAATTGAACCTCGAATCTTAAAAACAGATAATCAGCATTTTATGCATTGAAACATGATCATATATATTAACTATTAAGGTAGGAATGTCGGAATTTAAATTTGTGCCTACAATAGCAAGTAAATTTTACATGCAAAAGAATTTATGAAGCAACCCCAAATGCATAAAGTTGGTGTAACTTCTTCATACCAGATTAAGGTCCAAATTTCAATGGGTTTGTCAAAACTGATGAGTAACAGCTATTTGAAATAAGACATGTGCGTGCATGCATGCATTATCTTTTCATAGGCTAATGGGTAAAAAATTGTTTGTAACTTTGTATCAAGTAACTTTCTTTTCCTGATAAGTATTACTAAGTACTTATTATCATCAGCATCTACTACTTATAAAAAACATTGGGGTCCGCAACATGAATCCTATTTCGTCATTCAACCCTACCTCCATCCATGTCATTACCAGCTTTCCTCTTGCCCTTTTAGAACCTTCGAGTTGAACCAAATCACTTTTTCCACTGTAGATGTTATTGGTCTTATTTGTACAGTTCATGCCCAAGCCATCTTAAACAATTTCCTTCATTTTATCTCCTCCAAGGGCTAATACTAAAATCCCTCAAACATCCATACTTTGGACTGGAATGAAAAACTAACGCTAACAAAGGTTGAGTTGTGTATAACCATCTATGCATGCTAAAATATGATTCACATACCCCTATCCTTAAAGTGTTCAAAAGTCTCATATGATGCTTAAATGAAGGCACGGTTCCCTATTCAAGTTTAAGTAATAATGATTAAGCTGGCAAATGCATATACCCAGTCCACTGACATGCATATTGTTCCATTACAAAAACAATGAATCAATTGCAAATTGACTAGCTACAATATGGCAATTGACAGTAACTAGTTCACTCCAAAGGTCACATTGCAAGATAAAACATGCATGTAACATCTGAAGAAGCATGAAATCTATAGAAATACCTGCAAAAATGAGGACCTAAAACCTTCAAACTCCAGCAATTGCTCAGTTTCAATAAAATTAGCAGTGTCCCCTTCAAGGTTAGCTCCTCTTCTCCACATTCTTGTTCCTAAAATTTCACCACATTCCCACACCACAGTTGACCATGTCATGAATGCTTCTACATAACTATATCAATTAATGCATGCAGTAATTATTTCATATCATCATACCTAGACGCCGTGTGCACCTCCTTGAAATTAAAGTAATCTTAGCAAGAGACTCTTTAAGCGTGAATTGTACAGTCCGAAAACCTAAGCCCCATGGTTAAGTGAAAAACAACAAAAAATTCACACGTATTGGACCCGGTTTGGCTATAATCTGAATAAAACAATCTACACACAGCACGTAGAGAAAGATGGAAAGAGAGATAGAAATCAGGAAAGAAAAATCCTTAGGAAAGCATAACCGATAATCAGCTTTAGGATACTTCCTTGTATCAAAGGAATAATGAATGCATCAAGCTGCATCAAGCATAAGTGATGGCATGTCAGAAATAAGAAAAAAATATTACTGATATCAGAGTTTCAAAAATCCTATACTAACATATCTAATCTAACCTTCCACTCGATAAGCTCTTCCAACAAATTTCTGTTCCAAACAAAGCGAGGGTCAGCCTGTAATGCAAATATAATATTAGAACCTCAAGAAGTAGCTGAAAATGTAATGGAGCAATGGACATCTTTACTATTCTAATGAGAAAGGGCGGAGTACAAATGGTTTGACACCAAAATGTGGATTCCAAAAATGCCCGCACCTTAACATTTAAACTTAATATAAGAAGGGTCATTTTGGTTAAAAAATCAAGAAAATTGCAATCTCACGTCCCTAAAATCACGTTGGTTAGTTTTTAAAATTACAAAAATATATTTTTTACCATGTAATCTTCAAAATCACACTTTAATTAATATCTTAAGTTACAAATAAGCCCTTCAGATACATGTGCATTTGCACATGCCACCTTCTAGTGAACTAAATAACAGAAGATCATGTAACTGGAGAAGAGACAAAAAAGTAATCGACTAGTGGGGTTCCTTATCTGTGCCCATTCTGCTTATGGGCACAGAACACAAGAACTCCATATACCAACAGACCTGTTTCCAAAGCGGTTTGCTTGTCCTCCCTTCTGTTAACTTGCACCTTCTCTGTAAGCTGGTAAACATCATCAGATACACCTTGCAAACATCAGTTTGACACGATCTAGAAATTAAAGTCTGAAGATACTCTATCAATAATCTGCTTTGATACAACGCACAATAAAAGTACTAACTTTAATGTCAGATCTGTTTCATAGGAATAATATAAGCCTGGAGTTGATTCCACGGTCCTCAAGAGACTCGTAAAGTAAGCCTCATCTCTTTTCTGCACAGGATCATTTGCCTGCTTCATAATCAAACCATTTTTCTACCAAGTCCCAGAATATAATAAAATTGTAGGCAATAATAAACCTACACATATTTAGTACCAAGAAAATTGAAAATTCTTACTTCTTGAAAATTTGAAAGCTTCAAATTCTCGTTGCAGGCCATAAATTTCAAAGATGTTACTCGGAAAATTGGGAAACCAAGATACATGCCAGCATCCTCGCAAGAAGTAATTACAAGTACATATGTTCCTGTATCAAAAATAAGAAATAAAGCTCAAAAATTCAATTTTGCAGCTAGAGAACAAAGATGGCATGGCACACTGTTTCCCATGCCATTCCATTTGCAAAAGAGTTTAAGCCAGTGAAACCACTTGCCCTAAAACATCATGGGCATCTTAAATCTCACGTGCAACTTGCATATATGAATCTAGGGGGCATAAAATATCTTTGTTTTTTTGTTTAAATAATTGCAGAGGTAATGATGTCTTACAATTAAACACCCAGGGCACCGAAAATTTGTTTAAAGAAATATTTTTTACTAAAATTGACGATTCAGAATAGGAGTAGGAACTCAGGAATAGTAAAGAATTCTTATTTTCTAAGCATGCTGGGTCATCTTCATATGGTTTGATTTAGTTTCCAATATCTTGAAACTGTCACTTACTTGATATCATCAACAAATAACAGCTATTGGAATTTCATTCAGAGTCCATCAAATAAAGATGAAGTATAATTATTTGAACACCTCATTAGAGAAAACAAGGTTCAGTAAACAATGTCACACTTACAAGCATGGTTTAAAATGTCGTATCGATTGAATGTTTCAGTTAATGAAAAAAATCAATACGGTATCAGCCGATACATTCCCGAAACATGCATGTTTTGGGGTCAATGTTTTGCAACAGTCTTGATCGATACCGATACGTATCAAACCAATACATTCAGATATTTAAACCATGCTTACAAATTCTATGTATAGGATCTTTTTATTTTTTTTGATAGATCTATGTATACATATCAACCAATAGAAAAGTGGCTAACAAATGAAAATAACTTTGAAATTGATTTCTTGCTCAAAAAGCAAGATAACACAGCTGTTAGTTTTGGCCCTAATCTCAGGTTACTTCGGTCGACGTATGCAGGATCAGTTTCGTCGCAGAGTGCCAGGGGTTTGGGGAGCGTCCATACTCCGTACAACTTCTGGGGATATTTTTGGTACTAGAAAATACGTTTGAATCCCTAGGACGCTATATACATTTGTTCTCTGGAAAACTCTATTTTTGTACTGTTTTTGTGAATCCATCAATAAGAAATATTCATCGCCCTGCCCGTGGACGTAGGCAATTTTACCAAACCACGTAAATCATGTGTTCTTGTGTGTTTGTTTTCTTTCGATCTCATAACCAACCAATTTTCTATATTTTATTTTTTTGCCTTAATCGAATCAAGAGAACAATGCGCTCTAAATTCCTTCTTTTAATAAACATCATCATCAAAGCTTTATCCCAGAACTTTGAGCTCAGCATTTAATAAACACTATGTGCATGTTAATTAATATGGATTTAATAAATCATAACTTGCATGCCAGCAGCCTTTTATATACATATATATTCCTAAATTCCTTAATTACGAAGTATGGAATAATTACCAGCAAGTAGCCTAATTGTTCCAACCACGCCATAAATTTTAGAAACTTTGGTAGGAGTCCCAGAAGAATAATTTCCTGCATTAATAGATAGAAGAATTAACACATTTCCAACCCAATTACCCAAATGAAGATTATGAGAGTTCTATTAGTTAGTAAAGGTGAAGTTTTTGTAATGAACTTCGGTGTTAAAACTTGGAAGGCATATTAGGTTTATATATAAAGCAATCTGCATCTGAAATTCAAAAACTAAATAGACTCGGAAACCTTAGAGTTTGAACAAGTTGGTGTTAATTACAGCTTTTCAAATGCGAGACAGAGAGAAGAAGAATAACAATAAGAGATCCTAACCAATTTCAAGATGAAAATTCCCATCAGAGCGATCGATCGAGAAGGCCTGTTCAGAAGAATCCAAGGATTTAATCACGAACTTGTCTGGGAATTCCTGCAATTCCATCTGGTTGCAGAGCTTGAATCCCTCTGTGGACACTCGATCTTCCATCTTTAAATTCTTTGAATCAGAAATTTTACAACCGAAACAGAAAACCCTAAGAGACCTTCAGCTCTAAATGCTTCGAAGAAAGATTGATCGATAGTCGAAACAGGGGAAAGAAGAAATGAAAGAATCACGTCAACTTGGCTGCTTGGGACACGAAAGCATTCATGTCTCAACTACCTTTTTTTTTTTTTTTTGAATGACATTAGTACCCTTAAGAATTTGAAGATTTACTGAATGAAGATCATTTTACAATAAACAGTGTACCAATCATGCTCTAATCATATTATATAACCAATAGAAAAGTGGCTAAGTTTGGTCTCCAATAATTGAAAAGACATTGCTGTCCTGACTCCATTATTCAGAAATGCCACGTAGATATTTTTTGAGGCCCACTTACCTCACCCAAGAAAACTCCGATTGGTGATTTTGAGCAGTTTTGTTATAAGATAATGCTGAACGATAAAATGTGGATTGATTGTAGATTTTGATGTGATGGGGCACAATTAATCATAAATGCAGAAGTAACGAATAAAATGTGCATCGATTGTACGTTTTGATGTGATGATGCACACATAATCATAGATGCTTTTCATCGAAATAAGATAAAAGACATCTATGATTAAGTGTGCATCACCACATCCCAAATGCCAAAATCAATATACATTTCAATGTTACTCCGGCACAACTCTTTGTTATAATAGAGATTTTTATTATTTTATTTTAATTTTTAAGGGATTGAAGGATTCAGGGCCAGAGCCAAGGCATATGAGTCTCTCCCCTAAGCACATGCAACGCTTGCGCATCACTACCCACATTAGACTTTGTGCAATTGGTCACTCAAGATTATAAGAAATGTATGTTATTGAAGGAGCTGATCCATGGTTATAAATTAAAAAATATTGATCTGACTTTATTCGACATTGTGCTCGACATTATGTTGACATGGTAGTGTGCAAAGAATCATATATTTATTTTCTTATATCTCGAGAAAACAAATATAAGGAAATAAATCTATGATTCTTACAATGCTACAATAGTACAATGTTGAACGCTGCGTCAAAGGAAATCAGTTTAGAACGACTCTTATAAATTCTTAGATTTGACTACTAAAATGTGCCAAACAAGATTGTAGTTTGTTCGGTCCATTGATAGAGTTGAGATATGGTGTCATGTATTGATGAAAATTGGGCCTTTTTCCTACATTATAAATGTTTGGGTTTTTAAAGCAACAAGGATCCAACACTTGAAGCGAGAGGTCACTCAAATCATTCCATATGAGTCACAAAGTGTTGCCATGTGGAACATATTTGTAAATCCTGACAATGAAATTATTTAAACTTTGGTCCAACTCTTGGTGGACTTTTGCATTAAAAGTCCATCAGTAAGGTAATTTTTTTAACCATTTGATTTGAGGTTTTTTTTTTTCCAACATGATATTCGATCCAATTTTTCCACTCATGGACTTGCATGAAGATTTGAGGAAAATATGTTGACGAAATGGTTAGGAGTTACTGTAGACACCCCAATTTGCACGAATCAGTTAGGAAGATCCAAATTTCCTCGAATTGATTCCGATTTAGAACTCAAGATTTTCGACGGACCCATATTGCTATTTTGCATCATTTTCATGCATACATGCATCATGTCATATAGTTTGCATACTCAACCTTGTCCCTAATCCACTCCAAATTCGTATTCATTCTCCATTAACCAATGCCATTCTAAACCCAATCACCATGGTCCACTCCCTAACCAACCTAAGCCCAAATCCAAGTCCATGTCCTAACCCAAAATCAAGTCCATCCTAAGCCCAAACCCAAGTCCATATCCCTAACCCAAAATCAAGTCCATCCTAAGCCCAAACCCAAGTCCATATCCCAAACCCAAACCCAAGTCCATTCTCTCACCCCTTATATGATGACACATGTTGATACCTCATAAGCCCCCAATACCCAAAGCATCATCTAATTGGAGGGTCAACTTCATCTTTGTGTAAACTCAAGAATGCCCTCCTCAAAAGGTGTAGTCAAACCAAAAACGTTGTTTGGTCTTTGGTAATAATCCATAAAGGTGAGGGAACTTCCCATTATACCCTCAAAAGGTGAGAATCTTCAAGTACATACATGGAGTCCTCCCATTGGTTCATTTCAAAAATATACTTCTACCCTTGCTTTATGAGTTATTTACAAATGAACCAAAGTCTACTTTTCACCTACCACTTCACCTTTACACATGTCATCCTCCTATTCACCCTCCCAAATGTGCTTTTGTTTTCCCATTAGTCCATTTCAAAACTATACTTCCACCCTTGCTTTATGAGTTATTTACTAATAAACCAAGATCTACTTTTTACCTACCACTCCACCTTTACACATGTCACTCCCCCATTCATCCTCCCAAAAGTACATTTGTTCTCTCACTTCTATTTACCAAAAAACCAAGGATCAAAGCATGCTTTTAGGGTTTCTTCACAAATGTCATCCTTACCCTCATACAAATGAAAAATCCAAAAAGAAATAACATAAATCTCATGTCCATGTTCTTTATTTTTAGGGTTGGACCACTTTATCCCCAAAAGTTCTCCAAAAACTCTATAAATACCCACATTTCCTATGAGCAAGGCATGCTCTCAAGCCCCCATCTCTCAACCTAAAACTCTATCAAATTCTCTACTCATCTCTCATCTCTCAACCCTTATCTCTCAACCCTCAACTACATCTTTCAAGTCCTAAGTCCATTACTCAAGTTCAAGATTCATTCAAGACTTCCAAGGGGACAAGGTGGGATAATAGTTATTTATTTGTTTTTGTTTCTATTTTGCATCTTCTTCTTCTATCCCTCTCTTTTTATTTTTAGAAGCCTTTAAGATGTAATGGAGAACCCTCCTTCATCCCGAGTAGATTGAACCTCAACCTTGGGCATGGAATGCTTGAGGCGGTTTAGTCGAAAGGATGGAGGTTGAAGCCTTTTTTTAACCCATTCTCATATCATGCATCATAATGTACACTATGCACACACATCACACATGTTGGCTATGATGAAGAAATGTGTAACTCTCTTGATGGGGTTAAAACACTAAGTTTCTAGCTAAACATGCATGTATTAAGGTTATGGATCTAAGGGTATTCCATCCATGGAATTTCTCTAAAATCCCAAACCAACATCTCAACTCATGCAAAAGTGTGTTGACACCATAGAATGTCTTCTTCCATAAGATATTTCTTATGTCAACACCAACATCAAATCCTCTTCTAATGAGGTACATACACACTATGAGCACCCACCCACTTCATGCATCTCATGCATTCTACTTGTTTATTTAATCTTTTTCCAAAAAATGGCCAAATCTAAAGGTAACCACCTTAGGTGGAGAGAATGGGGTGCTTAATATCTTCCCCATTCTCTAACCGAATCCCCTTACTTAGATTTTAGGTAGACCATACCTTTTCCATGATTGAGAGTCACTACAATGCCATAAAAAATGGTTTTCAAAAAAAAATTGATTCGGGTGCCCATTCACACCCATTTATAAAAAAGAATGGTGGCGACTCCAAACAATGTAGTATTGAAGTTCAAGATGAACATTCTCATGTCTACAGTTACAATTTGTTTTTGGTGATTTATTGTGATGCCAGAGTTCGCCCATGCATCTCTTTGAGGTTAAGAGGGTAATAATAAAAAAAATTAGATGGATATTATTAAATTTTGAGATTAAAAAAGTAAGATATGATAAATAATAAAGCGTGTTAAAGAATACATATAATAAAGTTAGAGAGGATAAGAGGAAAGACAATAAAATGAGTCATATAAAAATTGTAATTAGATGGGATGTTTATTCCTAATAAAATTATAACAAATAAACATTTGTCCACTACACAACTATAATAAAATGGAGAATTCAGCACGGATATCCTCTTTAGGGTACTACTGAAAAAGGGAAGGGGGTCAAGGTGGGGGAAGAAGAGAGTACTGATAATAATGTTGAAAAAGGTAGTAGGAAAACAATTAAGTAAGGTCATTGTGATTGAATAAGATCTTTATCCCTTACAAATAGGCTCACCGTTATGTTTTATCATATAGATATTATATAAGGGTCAAGATCTATATACGCATGAAAAGTGAACTCATATGTTCACACACAATCCTTATTGTGTATGTGTGAGATCTAACGGTTCAAATAAAAGAAATATTTTACGGATCTATAAGATAAATCTTAATCGTTGGATCCCGCACATACAAAGTTGGGATCGTGTGTGAAAATATAAGTTCACCTTCATGAGTCTATCAATCCCAACCCATTATATAGATGGTTAACCAACACCTGAGAGAGGTATTAGTGACAAGCATGTCATTATTTTGATAGTTTTTATAATTGGTTCCTCATCATTAATTTGTTTTTGTCTTTTTAACTTCAGCTCTAAGTCTATATTAATAATTAAGGGAAGCGTTCAAGGGCAAACTTTTTGGCAAAACATTTTTTAAAACATGGGTTAGAGGTTTTGGAATGGGCTGATTTTTGGTGAGGATGATCTCTACGGTGAGGAGATCATCCTCACCAAAAATCATCCCGTTCCAAAACTTCTAACCCATGTTTACCAGTTGAAAAATCGTGGACCGTCCATTTTTTGTAAACTATTTTTGATGGGGTTAGAAGTTTTGGAATGGGCTGATTTTTTGTGAGGATGATCTCCTCACCATAGAGATCATCCTCACCAAAAATCAGCCCATTCCAAAACTTCTAACTCATGTGTGAGGATCTCCTCACCATAGAGATCATCCTCACCAAAAATCAGCCCATTCCAAAACTTCTAACTCATGTTTTGAAAAATATTTTGCCAAAAAGTTTACCATTGAACACACCCCAATAATTAAACTATTTTTATAGGGTCTATCTATTGATTTCTGATATCATGAGACAAGTAGAACAAATTTGGTGTGCCAAAAGGTATGTTTTGGTGGACATCAAACATTTATGTTACAGAAAACAGTAAACTTGGACCTCTTAAGGCAAGGACCTCACATCAAACTCCTACAATTATTGGATTGTATATAGTATTTTGAACTGATGCAAGTAAATGTGACAAAAATGATACTATTTTTTTTTTATAACCGGGTGTCCCTGTAGACAAACAGTGGCCCGGGATGTATTTGGGTTTTGCCCACAGACCATGGTCTTGTACGAAGACTAATCCCGGGGTACATGCAACCCCCGCAAATCACACGCACCAGGTAAGTGAGGGTGCACCCTCGTGGGTGGCCCCTAAGGAATTATAAATCCATCATAATTTATTTTATATATATTATTTTAAGGGTATTTAAAGAAAATACATTTCATAAGTTATTTTTTAAACATGCATGTAAAGATCTTTTCGATTGATGATATAAGGGAGCATTCTTATTAAAATGCTTCTTTTTTATGTGGATTGAAAAAAAAAATGTTTTGAAAATGTTTTCTCATTGAATCTCAAATTTTCACTTGGATTGTAGAATATTTTGGAAGCTAACCCCAAATCCTTTGGACAAGACTTTGGTTGTTGGAGGTGGTGTGGTCATGGGTGGATTTAGAGTGAGAGCAAAATCTTTTGAATAAGACTTTTACTTTTGGTGGCGGTGGTCGGGTGGATTTAGGGTGGGGCAATGGGGGCACTCCATCCCTCCGCCAAACCCACACTCAAAATTTATAAAAAAAATCATATTATCCTCTTGTTTAAACTTTTCGCAGTTGTCTCCACCCCACTCAAGTTTTTAGGTTTATTGTAGTCCTCCTATTTCATTAATTTTTGGTAGTTGTCCCCATCTATATTGATGATATTGTCCCTTAACTTAGATCTTCTCTCATAGACTAATAAGAAATGACACTCTTTTCTACAACTTCTAACAAAAAAGTCATGAATTTTTTTCTTAAAACGACTCATCTCCATGTTTTTCAACCTTATTAAACAACTATTATTTGCCCACACGGCAAGAAAATCATGGCCCGCCCCTAGTGGTGGTGGTATTATTTGTGAGTTGATTTTGGAGGGAAATGGACTTAAAAAAGTAAGATTTCAATTTGTTCTCATTTTTTACTTCACTTATTTTTCTTTAAGAGTTCTTAATGACAATTTGACAATCATAATATAAATAATACAAAATCTGGTATCTTGAAAGCTCTCTGAAGTATAATGTAAACGGTTCGAAACATCTATCTATACGAGAGAGTTCAATTCCAATTGGAATGAACATATACAATTCAGAAGCACTACAACAAACACTTTAATTTTAATATAATATTTTTGGAATCAAATTTAAGAGACATTTCTTACCAGGAATTAAACCTGCATGATAAGTTCTTTTCATGAAGGTATCACTAAAAGCAACTTTTCACTTAATTTTGTATTAAATTTTTTTTATATATTATTTTTTTGATGATGGAGATGTCCGAACTCACTTCCGACTAAGGGGACTAAAATAGGCGAGGCCAGAGCCAAGGCATATGGGTCCCTCCCTCTGGCACATGCAACAACGCACATCACACGCACCTGGTAAGTGAGGGTGCACCCTCACGGGTGGCCCTAAGGAAATACTACTTATACTTAGTATCGAACTCACAACCTATGGACTCTCATTGCTTCTCGGATCTAAAATTTTCATTGGGTAACTCCCTCAGGGTTGAAATTTTGTATTATTAATAATCCATTTCTACAAGTTTCAAGTATGTTTTAATGATTAAGAGTATTGGTGATTTGATCGCGCTGGAGGCACAAGTGATGGACTTTGGATGATCAGATGGTCCAGGACGTACGATTGTAGAGAGAAATTCAAATTCCTAAAGATTAGCACTTACTTTTTATTATTCAATAAATTTATCCCAAAGATACATCTTGAGAATCCATAGGTGTATTCTCCCATATTAATGCAAATTTTGAGACAACGTGCAATTTCAAACATACTCGATCTCTATTGTATCATAAAAGAAGATTTATCGAAAACTTAAAAAAGAAATACGTGGTTTGTTAATATGTGCTATAAGGGCACATGTTAAGATGCATTAAATACATCTTGAAATTTTTTTCCTACCAAAAATGCAATCAAAAAATATTTTATTAGCAAAAATATCCTCAAAGAGTTGTGCTGGAGTGACCTCAAGCTGGATTCTCATATTGCACTTCTTAACATGAAAGTGGATAGGAACCATAGATGCTTTTTCACTCATATCTTGATGAAAAGTATCAATGATTCTCATACATTTTCACGTCAAGATCTGCAATATGAGGTCACTTAATCATCATTCATCCTCAAATGCTTATTTCCATATTGGGTTAGTGCTAGACTGACTCAAGATTGACCTCAATTCACATTTTGTTGACATGTAGGTGCGTACAAAACCATAGATACTTTTCACTTGTATCTGGATGAAAAGCATCTATGGTTCCATGGGAGTGATACACCCGCATCTCAGTAAAGTTAGGTGACTCTAGCATTATTCTTCCAATATTTCACAGTTGGCAATATTCTGACCCAAAAAATTTCACTTGATTGACGTGCTAAATGCACAGAACCATAAATCTTTTTCTTTGGGATACACACGGAAAAGATCTACCATTCTATGCACTCGTCACATTTCATTTCAAAATTTTCGAGTTAGATTATCATCAGTCTTTATTTAATGCACCTTAATCTGTGTACACCTTAACAAAACTCGAAAAAACAAACAAACAAACAAACAAACAAGCAAAAGCCTGCGTTGGACACTGAGCTGACCTGGCAGTGCACCCAAAATCATACATATTTCCTCGAGATACAAGGCAGAAAATCAAATGATTCTCTATTCACTGCCAGGTCAGCTAAGTGTTGTACCCAGTGTCCAACGCAGGTAATAAAGCATTTAAAAAAAAAATACATTCGATTTCATGGAGGTGCATATTTGGACATTCGATGATGATCTGACAGTTCAGGACAACTGCATCAATCATGAATCTTCGATCTAAAATTCATTAATTTGGTGGTACCATCTCTTTCGGCACCTCAAAATGGGGGTCCCCCCCAACTCTTAATTACAAAAATAGTGGGTCCCACCTGACTGAGCCATCTGGGTTTAATGTAGTACTGATAATGAAACGTAGAAACGAAAGCTTTGTATTTGAGCCCCAACTGCCCCTCCTCCGTCTTCATCCACAGAAAGCAAAACATGTCTACTTTGGATCTCTCGTCCTTTCCTCCTCTCTTTCGCCAACCCAACCCCAACACCAACACCAACCCTGTAAATATGATTATTGACTCGAACGATTCTCACCAACCGAGTCTTGACTCAGACATCATCCCTATTATAGACTTCCAGCACCTAAACCCAGACAAACTCGGTGAAGTCTGTAGGGATTGGGGCATATTTCGTTTGGTCAACCATGGAATCCCTATAAACCTTTGGAACCAACTTGAAGAACAATCAAGAAAGATGTTTAGTCTTCCTTTTGAAACCAAACAGACCCAATTCACAGACCCTATAGCCTATTTCTGGGGTACCCCTGCCCTTACAACTAAGGGTGTTGCCATCACTAAAAGTGCCCAGAACATCAATTGGGTTGAAGGATTCAATGTTCCTCTAGGACTGAGTGGTGGTCAACAATCTCTCCACTTTCATAGGGAAGCAGATTCCATGTTGGATTCTTTCAGGTATTTTTTTAAATATTAATTTGTCTTTTATTAGTTGAGATCATTCCACCAATCAAGTGGTCATGATTTGATGGATTTTTTTTTCTTATTTTCGTTCTAATTTGGAATGATGATTGCTGAGGAATTCGAGTTTGAAAATTTCTACGGAGGAATTTACTGAACCGACAAAAATTTTGACGTGACCTTCTATAATGTTTTGTCTCATTTTTTTTTTCTTTTCGGACTCACCTACAAATGATGTTAAATAATTGAGTTATTTACATTAGAATGATTATTTATAAATATGGGAAATGTTCGGCACCAAACATTTTGGCAAAACATTTTTCAAAACATGGGTTAGAAGTTTTGGAATGGGCTGATTTTTGGTGAGGATGATCTTACTTCTAACCCCATCAAAAATTATTTACAAAAAATGGACGATCTACGATTTTTCATGTAAGACAAAAATGGTTGGTTAAAATGTTAGCCAAAATGTTTGGTGATGAACGGGACCCTATAAATATATGTAGAGGGCAGCGTCCTTTTGACAAAATCCTATTCAACATTCTAGATAAAATTTTATCTTATATGACTAAAAAGTTTCAAAATATAATGATTTTTTGTGAGGATGATCTCTATAGTCAGTAGATCATCCTCACAAAAAATCAGTCAATTCTAAAACTTCTAACCCCATGAAAAGTGATTACAAACTAACGGTAAAAATTGACGGTTCACGATTCTTCATCTTATAATTTATGGTTAGAAATTTTAGAATTTACTGATTTTTTGTGATGATGATTTTCTCATTATAAAGGTTATCCTTACAAAAAATCAGTCAATTCTAAAAATTTTAACTCATATAAGACAAAATGCTTTGTCTAGAATGTTGGTTAGGATTCTGTCAAAAGAACGCTACCCATATATATATACATATAAGTACATAAAATGTTGCATATTCGGATACTAGCACTTTTGTGTTGACCTTAAAAAGTAAATTTTCAATATAATTTTTTTAATTGAATTTTTTTTTTAAAAATGTTGAAGTAACATTAAAATGTATATCAATCGTACAATTTGATATGATGGTGCACATCGTATCGATGAAAAGCATCTATGGTTATGTGTACACCACAACATCAGGATCGATGTACATTTTTATGTTACTTCAGCATGACTCATTTTTTTAAGAGAATTACTATTGACAATCCAACTTTTTCTTATTATACCCCAATTAAAAATAAAAAAAATATGTGCATTGTTGGGAATAAGTAAAAATTAGAGTGCTGATAGAATCTCTCTCTCTCTCGCTTTGATTTTTTTCTTTTCTTCTAAATTTCTAAATTTTAGATTTAGGATTTTATATGAACCTAATCATAATTGTAAACTATTGTTGAAATTGTTTGAAGGAGTGTTGTAATGTTGAGATTATAATTTTAGGTAAACCTTGGTAATGTTTGACGAGTGTGTTTTAATCTTTAATTGGGTGTGACAAATACTTTAAAAAAATTGGAGTGTAAAAGGTAAAAGTTTGGGTGTCACTAATAGCTCTCTTTTTTCTAGGGTAAATTACACTTTAGCACTTTCACCCCTCGTGGTTTCGCATAATTTTGTGTCCATCCCCTTAATATTTTAATAATTGCAATTACCCCCTCTCTTTTTTTAAGGGTAAATTACACTTTAGCACTTTCACCCCTTGTGATTTAGCATAATTCTGTGTCAACCCCTTAATGTTTTAACAATTACAATTACCCGCCTCCCTTTTAGTTATGTAAGGCACTCACTTAGCCCCCAACTACTTGTTGTCAAACAGTTAAAAAATGATTTTTTTTACATTTTATAAAGATCAATTTACCCTTTTCAAAAATAACTATTTTATAAAAAAATATTCGTGTGAAAAACGGTTCACACGTAAGAGTGAATACTAGGGACATTTTTATTGTTTTAAAATTTGACTCTCTTTTTATAAAAAAAAATATATATATATATATATATATATATATATATATATATAAATGAGAAGGTAAAACAGTAAAAATAACATCTGAATTCTATAAAGAAGAACCGCTTAGTTAACTGGTAAGACCTTGTGGAGGTTGTTCCCAAGGTCTTAAGTTCAAACCCCTTGAAGTCTTTCTTATACAAAATGTTATAACTGTTAACCACTAACCCCATCAAGCAAAATAAATAATTAAATCTGAATTCTATGAAAGGGGAGGGTAAGTGCAATTATCAAAATCTCAGGGGGTCAACATGAAATTATGTCAAATTATAAGGGGTCTAAGTGTAATTTACCCTTCTTTTTTTTTTAAATGTCACTAAGATTTTTCTCTTAAATAACCCTCTCTATTTTTTTTTACCCCCTGTTACTTAACCTAAATAGTAAAAAAAAAGCAACTAAATATCTTCCAACCTAAAGAATATTTAAAATATTAAAATATTAAAATATCCTTTTATTTGATAAGGTAGTTTTTAGCTAAAGATTAATAGGAAATCTAGTGGCTATTATCTAACATCTAATAGTAAACATTTCTTGAAACACTCACAGAAACTTACAAATATATGAAGTGGATAGAAGAATCTCATAACCTAGGAGTCCCATGAAAATTTGGTGTGAGGGCCGCAAATACGAATATTTTGAATTTTGGGAGAATTGATTTCAGATTGGGAAATTACGATTATATAATATAAGACCATAATTATTCTCAAAAATAGAAATAAATAAAATGAAATCATCACCATTAGAAGAAAAAAAAAATGCAACAGTGATTTTATCACTTTTTTTTTTTTTTTAAACTAAGGTATTCAGACTTCTTAGAGCACCTAACTAATCATCGAGGCATACGCAAGACCTCCGTTTCCTAAGGTGTGGTCTTGGCCATTTTTATTTTTTAACTTATCGTGGGTATCCCCACCTTTTGGGTGAGACTAGTCCCATAGTCACACGTAGTGCCCTCTCAGAAAGTCTTATGTGCAATTGGTTGAGTCGAGGGTCAATCGAGCCTGGAGGGTGACCCCAAGCAATTCATTGCTTCGTGGGGTTTCAAACACTAGACCTATCCTTCCTAAGGAGCTTGTCAAGGCTCGGCTTGCCACTAGGCCAGCCCATGGGTGGTCTTGGCCCTCTCACCAAGCCTTTGGGGTATTGTTTTGCCACTTTGAAGTAAATGAAGTGGCAAATTTGTTGCATTTGAAAAGTAGTGATTTCATTGTTTTTGAAAAAAATTGTATCATTAGCTTTTGAGAAGTAATGAATTCACCGATTTTGAAAAACAGTGATTTTACCGCTTTTCAAAGTAGCGTATTTGTCTCTTTATGATTGAAAAAAAAAAAAAAAATTTAGTCAATTTGACACTAAAGAAGGTAACAAAAGTATTGTTTTTTTATTAAAGCGAGTAGCGAAAACATTGTTGGGTTACTTTTTCTCCACTGTATTTTAAAACACTAAGCATTCTTAAAAAATATTTGACGCTTAAAAAAAATGAGATCATGTAAAATTCATCGTAGAAGACTAAATCCTTAAAACAATAAGTACGCCTCTTACCATTATAAATTGTCAAACTGTTGAGCAATAAACATTGGAATTCTCAAATAATGGTAAAAGAGTCACTTGTAGAATATTAAACTTTATATACAAGGGAAATTTTAATTTTCTACATTTTAATTTACAAAATATATTAATTCATTGTCCTCCAAAAATTAGGGGGCATTTGGCGGAAAAAACCTATACTAAGGTTCACATAGCTAAGAGTCTGATCTAAATTAAACTTAGTTTAGTGGACTTAGGAATCATTAAAAATCACATTTTTAGTACGATAAAAGACACTTTTTACATTGTTGTAAAAAAAAACATATATGTACTCTGTTTATCTAGTTTTATTTCTACAAAACACTATATTGCTGTTTTCTCAACTTTACCTTATTTTACATGAATCTTTTTGAATAATAAAATCGAATTATACTTGGATCAACTTTCCCTTTACTACCACTTCAGTTATAGGTAGATACCCTAAAGGGTTGACTCAACGGTAATTTCGGACCAATGAGCAGTCAATGCTTGTAGGTCATGAGTTCAATACTTAATATGAGCATTAATTCCTCAAAGGCCACTTGTGAGGATGCACCTTCACTTACCTGGTGTGTGTGATGTGTAGACGTTGCATGTATCCCGAGACTAGTCCTTGGACAAGACCATGGTATATGGACTGGGTAAGGGCTCAATCTGCTGTCCACAGATAATCGATTATCAAAAAAAAAAAAAAAGTAGAATTATTAGATAGAAAAAAAAATTAATCTTAGTTGGTTTGCCCTGTCAAATCTCCCAGTAAGAATAAACGTAATTAATGGAAGACAAGTTAAACCGGGCCCAAATTTCACTCTTCAACTAATGGTTTGATACTGGGATGATTTTTATTCTTGGCCTATCTTCCATTTTCTCCCCCCAAAGAACTCTGAATAATGTTTTCTTGTTTTTTTTTTTGATAACCGGGTATCCCTGTAGACATCGAACGGGACGGGTATCTAGGCTTTGGCCAGTCCATGGACCATGGTCTTCTCCAATGATTAGTCTCGGGGCATGTGCAACACCCGCAAATGACACACGCTAGGCAAGTGAGGGTGCACCTTTGGGGGTGGCCCTTGAGGAATTAAGGCTCATACTGGGTATCAAACTTACGACCCATGGGCATTAATGGCTTATTGGTCCGAAATTGCCATTGAACCAATCCCTCGGGGTTTGAATAATGTTTTCTTGTTATTTAATTATAACACGGCCTTTTCATGTTTATAAGATGTCTGTTAGAGGAGTATGGGCGACACATGGCTCGACTCGTTAGGAGTCTTTTTGAAGTTCTTCTGATCAACCTCGGATTGGATTCATCATTTTCCGTGCCATACATGTCAGAATCCACAGGGATGTTACGAGTCTACCGATATCCACATTGCCTCCAGGCCAACCAAATATACGGCATGCATGCACACACAGATAGCGCGGTCCTTGCCATATTGAACCAAGATGTGGTGGGTGGCTTGCAAGTCCACAAAGACGATAAATGGTTTGACGTAAAACCAGTCCCTGACACGCTTGTTGTCAACCTTGGTGACATGATGCAGGTGTGTGTGTCATTAAAGAAAAATGAAAATTACACTTATACTCACAATAGTGCACATTTCGTAATTGCTATACAAGTACATCCCAATAGTTACTAAGGAATTTGATTTGTTGCTTAATGGGGGTTTGTGTTGGTTTTTGTTGAAAAGTGTAGGCTATGAGCAATGATGAATACAAGAGTGTGAAACACAGGGTGAAGGTGAACCGATGTGAGGAGAGAATCTCAATTGGCTACTTTGTGTTTCCTGAGGACCATAGTGTGATTCAAAGCTCAAAATACAAGCCATTTACTTACGAGGAGTTCCGAGCCCAAGTACAAGAAGACATAAAGACAACTGGTTTCAAGGTTGGGCTCGATCGATTTAGGCTTAGTAAGGAGTAAGACCGAGAAATAAATTCCATCAAAGAATAATGGAATGTGTTGTTTGATCTTTAAACCATTTTTTTTTAAATTATAGAAGATGCCAATGGCAATAAAATTGCTTTCTTACAACTTAAGAAGACAAAATTGGACACAGAAAATAAATGGTTTATACTTCAGAGATTTCTACGACCCTTAATACATGAAAGCACATTAACATATAAAAAATAAATAAAAAACGTATCAGTGCACCAGCCGGGAATCGAACCCGGGTCTGTACCGTGGCAGGGTACTATTCTACCACTAGACCACTGGTGCTTGATATGTTATTGGTAGATAAGTAATTATAAATTTATTCAACAATAGAATTAGTCTCAAAATGAGAGTGAAGATCATTCTTAGAGAATAATCCTAGGAAATCTGTATTTTTCTTCCCATCTCATTTGTAGTAGTAGTAGCAAAGCACTCTAATTTCAGGGTGGTGTATTAATAAACCAAAAAAATTCTATAATTAGTTACCTAAAGGCTAAAACACTTCTTATAAGTAATTATTACTTTTATCTAGTAACAAACCTCTTTAAAAATTCTATTAGCCATAAAAATAAATTACAAATAACACACTAACATAAGGAACAGGTGCACTACCACTAGCCTATATGTATTATTTTCTAAATTATTTGGTTTGACTTTTCATCATGGTGACCTTGAAATGGGCCCATTAGATCAACAAACAAGTTCATGAGACATTAGGCACAATCATCATCATCATCATTAAAGTATTATCCCAAAAATTTTGGATCAGTTGATTTGATCATATTCCCCTATGCAATTATGTCAAAAGTCATGTCTTTTGATCATCGACTAAATAAAACGAAAGATCAAGATCAATATTAGAAGTAGAGAAGAAGAGGGATTGGTGGGATTTACATCATTAAAAACAACTCAAAGAATATGACCCATGCGTCGTGCCCTTCATAATTGGTTGGGTATTTAAAATAATTCAATTTCGATTAAAAACAAGTTAGGGTCATCATGCCTATCAGGTTCATTGATTTTGAATTATGTTTTGCCATTTTTTTTTTCTTTACTACCTTCTCAAACTTTGTTTAATATGACTGATCAAACTTCTAGTATTAATTACCAATGAAAAGTGTGGATCCTGTACAACTGGAGATAGTTGCAACCAGACTCCCTACCACTTTGTGTGTGACACGTCACACTTTTTTACAGGCCCATGACCTACTTCATGGTTCGACACCAAAAACAAGCCCAATTGCTTTTCATTATGGGCTTTTATGATCATGGGGCAAGATTTGAAGCCCCTGATGTAAAAAAATCATGATCCCAAGGAGGTAATGCATTACATATCGTGGATCCCACATAACGGGCCATTTTTACCAACTATATGTTCTGCGTTTTTTTTTCCCCTTAATTGCGAAGCAAGTGAGATTAGTGGTTAGTAATTTGTAAGTGAAGGAGGGTTTTGAACCCAAGTTGTGGTATCAATCGCAGACTTTAACCAACTTAGCAAACTGACACCTTGGTACATGTTTTGGAATGTATACTTGTAAATGAGGCTCATTTCCATTATTGTGTACTTTAAGAATTCCACCTATAACGTCTTTGGCCCAACAAGAATTAGCCCCCTTGGCGGACCCAACTTGAAATATTTCAGCTCCCTAATCAGGACCTCATGATCGCTTATGGCACGTGTTGACCTTTTAGCCTTGCTTTTTAAGGCCGAAGCAAGGGGGACCAGAGCTTATTGGGCTAAAGATCTAAGTATGGGTTGCTCTTTCTGGGGACCCGGAGCTTGATGGGCCTAGTTTGTGTGTGTGACTGTGTGTGTGTGTCTGTGTGAGAGAGAGAGAGAGAGCATTTGCATTTTTCTATGGTGGGATGGGTGGCCTTTCCCACCAAAAAGGAGCACAACTTGTGTATTAACCAGTAATAAACAGTGGTTGATTCATAATATACATTTTTTCTTCTATGGGGAGCCCAAGATGTAAGCATTCTAACTTCCCTCACCTATCTACATGGCTTTAACTTCACTCTTACTCCAAAACCCACCCACAACATAACCAAAGACAACCATTATCACACCTCATCATTATGTTGCACCACCACCCCATGTACTCTTCTTAATTACTCTATTTCCAATAGTGAGCTCCTTGACCTCTCTCCACCACCCCATGCACTCTTCTAATTACTCTATATCCAATTGTTAGCTCCTTGACCTCTCTCTCTCTCTCTCTCTCCCTCTTCCTTCCTAAAGCTTATACCACCTTCTTGTCCATTGACACCATGAAACCTTCACGGGGGAAACTACCCCTGTCAATCGTTGCCATTGTTTTATGCATCTTAGCCTTCTTTGGTGTCTTATACACTGAGGAAACGGGCTCTCTCTCTTCCGCTTCCGTTCTCAAGCTCAAATCTTGTTCTAAACAAGATGCCATCAACAATTCTCGTGAGACACGAAATGGTAACTCACTTATCTTTCTTCTCTTGTCTGAACCTCTACTATTTGATTGTTTTAGATTTTACTATATAGTCTAGGAGAGAGCATAATGGGTACATGAAAAAATTATTGTACAACGAAAGTAGTAGTAGAATTGGAGTTTGTCACTCGAAAGTTCATAAACATGTAATGGTCCAAAAACACGTAAAATTTAACAAGAATTTTGGCCTTACGATACATTAGTTTCTTCAAGAAAATATAAATTTTGCATAAAGTACAATAACAATTTGTGAACTTGCTAACAGTGAACTATTATACTCTTCTTGCTCTGTAGAGGAGAGAAATAGTAAAGATCAAGATGATGAAAAAGATCTTGATGATACCGATGCAGAAGATAAGGTTAAGTTTGATCCAAACAAGTGCAATGTTGTTAAAGGTAAGTGGGTATTCAACAGTTCAGCTAAGCCTTTGTACTCAGACCGCACTTGCCCGTATCTCGATAAGCAAGTCTCTTGCGTGAAGAATGGTAGGCCCGATTCTGATTACCGTCATTGGGAATGGCAACCAGATGACTGCATCTTCCCCAGGTTTCCATGTTATTTGTATGAAAAATATAAATGCATTAGAGCTATATATATACTTGAAATGTTACGCTTAATGTAACTTTAAAAAAAAAACTTTCAGGTTTGATCCAGCAGTTGCCCTCGAAAAATTGAGAGGAAAGAGACTAATGTTTGTAGGGGACTCGTTGCAGAGAGGTCAATGGCAATCGTTTGTTTGTTTAGTCGAATCTATTATACCAGAAGAACAGAAGTCCTTGCGGCGTGGACGTTCTCTCTCTGTCTTCAAAGCCAAGGTACTAAGTGCCCAACTTGAAACTCGAATAATCTAAGGTTGCATCAAGTATGGTATATTAAGATAGTGTTTCTTCCATCAACCTATATAGGAGTACAATGCGACTATCGAGTTTTACTGGGCTCCTTTTCTTGTTGAGTCAAATTCAGATCTTCACATCATAGCAGATCCAAAACAGAGAATACTTAGAGTTGACTCAGTATCAAAGCACGCCAAGCATTGGGTAGGATTGGATATCCTTGTGTTCAACACCTATGTTTGGTGGATGAGTGGGTTGAAGATCAAATCACTGTAAGTCCCTAACACTAAAGCCAAATGAGACTAATTCATATTCAACACTTCTTGCAAAGTTCATGTAAAAAGGGATAATTGTCTGAGTGATTGAGCACAGATGGGGTTCATTTGCTAATGGGGAAGAAGGTTTCGAGGAGTTGGATGCACCAATTGCTTACAGGATCGGTCTGAAAACATGGGCCAATTGGGTCGATTCCAATATAGATCCTAACAAGACCCGGGTCTTCTTCACTACAATTTCCCCCACACACATGAGGTCCGTTTCATTTTTCCGAAGTCAGCATTAGGCCATCAAGTAATTTAAGAGCGGGTTGGAAAGATCTGTAAACATCAACTAATGATAATCTCTCTTTTTTCAGAAGCGCGGATTGGCACAATAAGAAGGGAATCCGATGCTACAATGAAACGCGACCTGTTCTAGAGAAGGGGTATTGGGGGACTGGCTCTGATAAAAGGATAATGGACGTGGTGAATGGTGTTGTAGAGAGAATGAAGGTCCCTGTGTCTTTCATCAACATTACACAAATGTCGGAGCATCGAATCGATGGTCACACCTCAGTTTACACAGAAACCCAAGGGAAGGAATTAACAGATGAACAAAAAGCAGACCCACAACACTATGCAGACTGCATACATTGGTGTTTACCGGGTGTGCCTGATACATGGAATCAATTGTTTTATGCTTACTTGTAACCAAGAAGTAAAAAAAAAAAAAAAAATACACAAAGCAAACCTCTGTGTTGGGAATCTGAAATATATCAATTACACAGATTTTTAATCCCACAAAGCAGCTAAAATTTATACTATAGCTTCTACATACAAATACTTATATAATGTGTTCCCTCAGAAGATATCTCTTACCTTTAAATCGTGACGCTTGGAGTGCCGACTTCTACCATTCTTGGTAGGTTATTAATGATTTTAGCTGAAACCTTCCCATTAACAACAGGAGAAGATACTTGTGGTTCATAAGCTGAAGCATGGACACCCAATGCAGCCCTCCCCGAAGGGTCGAGATTATTCGACCAAGCCGAGTCCCACTTAACAGCCTTGGCCGTGCTGCAAGCCACACTTGCACCACCCGGGACTGTTAGTTTTGCAGAGTTCTGCAAAGTAAATAATAGAAAATCAGCAATTCTACAATAATCTTTCTTATTGTACGAAATTTGTTATTATTTGATTCGGTCACCTGAGGGAAGAACCTTTCAAAGATCATTCTGTAGTAGTAGGCTTCTTTAGTCAATGGTGTATTGTGCGGGAAAACATGTTTGGCACTAAGCATCATTTTATCCGTCACCTTGAACGAAAAGAAAACCAATTAAACAAATAGATAGAATAGAAATAAGCATCATTTTATCTCTTACTTGAATAGAAATATGGAGGAAGAGAGTACATGTTCTGAAGCATGTGCTTTGAGCCCATCAATCCAACCATATCCAACACCATCACTAAATTGCTCTTTCTGCCTATAGAGAACATGCTGCGAAGCAACGACAAACCATATAAGCTAGTAATCGATTTGATGTTATCGAAAGAAATGAGATGTAAGAAGGTTGACAATTATGCTTGACCTTTGGAAGGTAAGGATTTTCCTCATCATCGAAAGCCCTTCTGAGAATCCACTTCTCCATGCGCCTCTGATCCGATTTGATCTGATACAAATCAAAGACACTAAAATTAAAGCAAACCCAATTGATGAATTATGAAACCATAAACAGAGATCTATAGAAATCTCAACACACCATCTTCCACTCGGGATCAATATCCATTGCAACATTAATGAATTCTTTGTCTAAGAAAGGAACACGAGCTTCCAAACCCCACGCAGAGGTTGACTTATTAGCTCTCAAGCAATCATACTGATGGAGGGCCTTTATCTGTAAATTTGGAAGAAGAAAAAATCATTTTTATTTGCCATTTCTCCTTATATTTTTACTCTATAATAACAAATATTTTTAATTTGTACCTTGTGACATGTCTCGCGATGGAACTCTTCTTTGTTGGGTGCCTTGTGAAAATACAAGTACCCACCAAATATCTCATCAGAACCTTCGCCCGAGATCACCATCTTCACTCCTAGTGACTTTATCTTACGAGACATAAGAAACATTGGAGTGCTCGCCCTGATTGTAGTAATGTCATATGTTTCGATATGGTAGATAACATCTTCGATGGCATCGATACCATCCTGCCATACACCAAGAACACACACCATTAAATTTATTGGCTGTTTTGTATACAAAGTGAACTAAAGGATACACCTTTTCGCTTCGATACCTCAACAGTGAAGTGGAACTCATGGTGAATGGTACCCAAATAATCTGCAACCTCTCGTGCGGCCTTCAAATCGGGTGAGCCCTGAAAAACACAAAGAAGACTACATAGTGAGATACTGACACTAACACGAATGGTTAAAATAGTGTCCTATAGGGAACTTTTAAACTGAGTAAGGGACTAACCAGGAGGCCAACACAGAAGGAATGGAGTTGTGCTCCCCATTGCTTTGCAGCCTTTGTGCCCACCAAGTGACGAGCTGTGATGGAGGCAACTAATGAAGAATCAAGCCCCCCAGAGAGAAGAACTCCAAAAGGTACATCAGTCATTAGCCTCTTAATTACAGCCTGCGAAGATTTGAATCAATCAATATGTGGTTGATACTATAAATTATTTGGAACTAACTAATGGGTGTGAAATGAATTCTCAATTTGAGGCCATCGATAGAATTCTTTAATCTTTTCAAGTATTCTAGTACAAATTAATACCAAACCACTAATCTTACGCTTTCGAAAACACGTCTCAGTACCAATGGATCATATGGAGTTGATGGAACGGCCTCGGAGAACCAAGGTGGATTATACCATCTATGGAAACCACCTTGTTTACTCGAGTACAAGTGGCCGGGAGGAAAGCATTCAAAATGTTCACAATCATCATTTAGTCCCTTCATTTCGGACGAAATCCAAATTGATCCTAAAGAGAAACAGGGGAGATTAGTTGAACAAAAAGGATATTTGACATTGTAATATAAAATTATCTACTAAACTTAAAAGATTAATGAGATTTACCATCAAGACCCCAACCGATATAGAGGGAGGTGATCCCAATGGCATCTCGAGCAACAATGAAGCTGTTGTCACAAGTGTCCAACAATACAAATGAGAACATCCCATCCAACATGTTGATGAACTCTTCCCCGTACTCCTCATACTATTAACACAAGATCAAAAGACGTTAATTGGTTCTATTAGTTATAAAAGAGGTACAAATCCAAAATTCAAAAAACCCATCCACTAATTTAATTCTAAAAATGGGACAAACAAACAATAATAACGAAGCCTTATTACAAAGATTTAAGGTTAGCCAAACGAATCATGTTCCTCCATCCCACTTTATTTAGAGCAAAATCTTTTGTTACTAAAAGTGAGTTTATATCTGCTTTTACTATCTTCATCCACGTTCTTTAAGGACTTTCAACTTGAATAATTCTCCTAATTGGGGCCGTAATCAATATTTATCCAACATGCCCAAGTCATTATAGTAAATTTTTCTTAGTTTATATGCCATCTCTATATTTAACAAATTATCTTCTTCAAGGCCAGAACACTAAATTATTTTAATTATTAGACCAAGAAGGCTCACCAAATGAGCAATAACTTCACAATCACTTTCTGTTCTGAATCGGTGATTCGCTAAACGCTTCCTAAGTTCTTTGTGATTGTAAATCTCTCCATTCACCTGTTCAACACATAATCATCCTCATTTTTTCTTTTCTTTTTTTTCAACTTTTCCACAGAATTACTAATAAAATAAAATTAAAAAAATTGATCATCCTACAGTTACAACGATGGTCTTGTCTTCGTTATAAAGAGGTTGATCACCGGAAGCAGGATCGATTACTGCTAGCCGTTGATGAGATAAAAAGCAATCCCCATGTTGGTAGAGCCCACTCCAATCAGGTCCACGGTGCTTCAATCTGCCATTAAAAGATAAGCAATATATATATATATATATATATGGATCAGGATCCGTGTACACATATATCTACTCATATATTTACAACATGTTTTGCCCTATGTGGGCTAAAAGTTTTGTATTTAGCTTATTTTTAGTGAGGAGATGATCTCACCAAAAATCAACTCAATCCAAAACTTTCAACCTCGTTAAAAGTGATTTATAAAAAAGTCCACGATTCTTCGAATCATAAATATGGGGTTAGAAGATTTAAAATTAGCTGATTTTTGGTGAGATGACGAAAAATCAGCTGAATCCGAAACTTTTAGCACATATAAGTACATGTGTAGATATAACTGACATGACTAACACTTTCTTTTAAATTCTTAAGCTCAATCTTAAAGAATAATAATTTTGATGAATAGTTGTTTTGGTCATTTGATCTAACGGTCCACAGTCCTGGAGACGAATATAAACATGGGCCCAAATACTACCATGGTGTTTATGAAAATACAACGATGGTATGATTTGATACTACCTCGTTACAATAATAGTATCTGTAAGTCCTCATCCACCATCAGATTGGATCTGATGGTGATGGACTTGATGACCATTTTATAAAGCAATGGAGAGAGAGAGAGAGAGATTGCCTTCTTGAAAGCTGAAGCACTCGAACACGTTTGGCTTGGGAATAATCAGAGCAACCAAGAACTGCTAGTATTCCACACATTGTGAATCTCTCTCTCTCTCTCTGTAACAAACAATGAGATGCTATGCCACTATTTATAACAAACCGCACGAGTGAAAAATGGGATCTGTAGAAGACTTTAAATTAAAATAAAAAACAAAAAAATATTAACCTCGCGGGGACGTACACCGCATCCCGCCACGACTTCATTTGACACGTGTCTTACATGCACTGTTTCTTCAGTCTATACTTATCAGTCTGTATTAAATTAATAAGTCATGATAAAATGACGCATTAGATCATCGTACGCGGATGACGTGGCAGTATACAGAACGGCAAATGTTTTTCCCTGATAAATGAGGATAAAGATCTACGGTTCTGTGCATTTCCCCCCAAAATATAACCCCAGATTTGTTATTTTTATTTTTTATGACTAAAAACAAATCCTACAATATAAATTTTAAGCAAATTTCTTGATGGAAAATGGATAAGTTTACTCACTGTAACGACAATTTTTGGGGACGTCAGTTAAAAAATGTCAAAACCAACATTATTATGGTGAAGATCACAACATAACTTTAAATATGAAAATTAAGATATTAAATATTTTTATTTTGAAATGTGTAGAAAAGTTAATCTCAACTTTTCTCTTGTTCAAAATATTGCTTCAACATGTGATTTTAAAACTTGTTACTGAATAATTTGTGAAGTAGCATGGTAGTTGATGAAAAACCACCACATTTCACTAATATAATAATGTTTCATGGATCAGGATCATTCATTGGGGACCCATAGACGTTCATAGAGATCCAATCCATCACCAATTAATAAATAAAAGATAAGTCAACAATCTTATCCAAATCAAACTAATATGGATGAGATGATGATATTGTAATGAGATGCACTTTTAAAAACAAGGGAAGAAATAGAAATAACGAAAAGAAAGAGCATGTATTTGTTGCAATGTAGGGTTTAAAATGAGTTTGTTTATTCGAAATCCGAGTGATTTAAATTCAAATTTAACAAATTTGATTTCTTCAAGTATATCATGATTATTATTATTTTTTGATAATGAAAGATATCTGGGTCAGCTTGCACACATCTTGACTAGTCCCTACGCCTTGCACCAGGCTATGGCTGATGTCTACTTGGTCCAAGTTAATCTGTGGCCACTACAAGAATATAATTGGTGGGATTCGAACTTGAGACCAACTAGGGAGCAAACCTAATGATATCCAAGAGTCAAATACGAGTAAACATGGGTTGGATATGAGTAGATATCCCTTGACCAAAGTCAAATATGAATCCATTCCTAGAATTAAATGATGATTTTACTTTATAAATTTTATTTTCAGGGTATTTTTTTTCAACTAGTAAGTGTTGGGCACAGTGACCAAGGTCTCATGGTTCGAAATTACCCGATCCAAATCAATTAATTCAGTTGAGTTGGATTCAAATATGAATTTGATAAAAGTAAAATGATACAAATATTTCCAATTCTTGATCAAACTAAAAAATCCAAAGTTGTTTCAAAGTAGGCAGCTCCTAACTTTATGAATGGTGTGATATTATTTTTACATACATCTATATATATATATATATATATATATATATATATATATATATATATATATATATATTCCCAAAGAATTATATCATGTCTTTGTTAAAATAAAAAAATAAAAAAAATACAAAACTAACTTTTCCGGAGCATCTTTCTTGCACGAGGAACACATTGATTGACCTTTTAATTTACTTGTAAAATTTTGAATATTAAGATGCTTGTACACAGGTGCAATGGGGATCCACATCACAAGTTCATTACCATTTCCAACGAGTTTTTTTTTTTTTTTTTAATAATCAATTATTTTCAATTTCAATAAAAATATTTTATTTTATAATTGTTTATTATTGAATTATAAATAAAACAGTCGAATTTCTTGCTTGTTTATTAAACCTTGTGAATTATGTGAAGGTAAGATACTCCAAATTAATATGAAATTCCAAAGAGTACTGAGAGATCCAGACCATTTCATTTTAACATTTTCTTTAAAATAAAAATAAAAACAAACAAACAAACAAACTCTGAAGAAATGGTCCCAAAAATGGGAATGACGTAAGCCGGATTTCTCGTGATACAAGAATTTCCATACTTCCAATGCCAATAAAAAAGTAATCAATCCAATGATATTTAATTTAAAAAATAATAATAATTGCCAAAATAAATCCAACACAAATCAAAAGTACATGTCTTATTTCTTGCCTTGCTTTGATTTTCTTGTGATAATCAAAATCATGATCACAAAATTTTGTTTACTTTCGATTGGCATTAGTGGTAACGTTATTGTCCCCTCAACGAAAGCTGGGGTGGGGACAATTTAAATGATCTAGAAGCCATTATAGCTACCAACTCATCTTAACCATTGATTAAGTTATGGGTAATTTTTCTTTTTTAAGGATTAATTTTGGGGGCGATTACCAAGGCTGGGGATAAAAACATCTCATTTCCCAAATGGTACACATTCCATATTATTTACAATATGGATAAAATAAAAAAATTCGTGCTAGAGTAACATTGAAATTGACATCAATTCTCACATTGCTTATGTGGAGGTGCACATATAACTGTCGAATCTTTTCACTCGTATCTCTATGAAAACATTTATGACTTTGTACATACATCCACATCAACAATGTGAGAATTGATGTATATTGTAATGTTACTTCGGCATTTTTTAATTTCTATGTAATAAAAAAAAATTAAGTATTTTTTGGGCACTTGCCACGCCAGCCGCAGACAAATGTCATTTTATCATGAATCTTTGATAAATTTTTAGGAATGTGTGGTTGAACGGTAATTTTGATAAAAAACTTTGAAGTGGGCTTCAAAATTTTGAAAGTGCCCTCTCAATGAATTAAACAGAGACATTTTTAAAAGATTAATTTCAAATTTAGGTGAAAATGTAGAGATGTAAAATAAATTTAAAATTCCACGTGTCTTATAACGAAGAGGGTTTTTTCAAAATTTTGATACGACCTAATCGCTTCAAAGTCGGACTCATTTTTTCTATTTTTATTTGAGATTCTCTCTCATTTCCAAACCTTATCTTGTACGGTATGGCCCATCTCACTTATATTGTCGTACCACTCTTTGCACGTGGTCTCACGTTGCAATGCCCCCCAAACACATTTTACCAACACTTTGCTCACTAACTTAGTAAGATTTTAAGCGTTACTTAGTGTTGCTCTGGTCAAATGGATTATCATGAATCATCGGATGATGATTTTGAATGCCACAAGTTGAACCAAGGACCCTTAGTAAAGATGAAATTCCTACTAACTTAGTAAGGCTAATTAGATTCTACACATATTAGATGCTCCAAACGTAGAGAAAGGATTTGTCGTTTAGTTGGCTGGTCACATGACTTTTGACGGGGACCATTTTTTAATAATAAATAATTGAATATACAGCTGGCCAAAGCCCAAGATATGATCAAGTTGCATGTTTATTCGCGTTGTTTTAATGGATGATAATTGAGGGTCCATACTCTAAATATCAAAACGAGCATGTTGGAGTTTTAGGGACGCACCAATCATCGATACCATTTTTAGATCAATCATCGATTAAGTTTCATGTTTATAGTATTGACTTTGATTTTTTTTTAATGAGGTGTCCATGGGATGAGTCACGGGCAGAGCAAGGCATGTGAGATCCTCCCTTAGCACATGCAACACCAGCACATCACACGCACGAGGTAAATGAGGAAACGTCCTCACAAGTGACCACAAGAAAATATTGTTCTTATTGGATTTCAAACACATAACATATGGACTCTCACTACTTATTGAATTCCAAAATGAGAATTGAGAATCCATATTCAAAATATCCAAACGAGTATTTTGGAGTTTTAGGGACGCATCAATCATTGATACCATTTTTTATTATCAATTATTGATCAAAGTTCATGTTTTTCAAAATGATTTAATGGATATTAATTGACTGTTCATATTTGAAATAATATATTGGAGTTTTAGGGATGCACCAATTAGAAAACGGATCCACTATAGCAACTTTTCCTGTAGTGCACATGTAGCCCTTATGGATGGTTATTTGAAATAATAAACTATTAATAGAAGTGTCCCCCCCCCCCCCCCCCCAATATTATAATATCTCGATCCTTGTTAGCAATCTCTAGTTTAATTCTTGAAAAATTCACGAATTTTTTATTATTTTTTTTTCAATGAAAGTATTATTCTCAAGATTTTTGAACTATTTTCAATAATTCACGGATTTTTAGTTTAAAAAGAATAAAATGTGATTTTTTACAAATTTTACGACTTCTATGACTTTTTATAAATCTCGGTAAAATAAATGCTACTATAACTTGTTGTGTGTTGCAAAGTGTAAACTTGTAAGTTGTGATAGGTAATACAAGTCAACTTTGAAGTGGCCATGCTTTAAAATTTTGGAGGAATCCACATTTTTACATGAAAAGTTTTCCTTTTATCTTTAAAGATATAATGACACAACCCCTTATATTTATTTGAGATTACATCTTAATTTTTCAAATTGATGATTTGTCCTTTGACTTTGGTCTTTTTTTTAAAATCAGTGGAACAATAACCTCAATGTCCTCATTATCACCACCATCATTACTACCATCACTATTAACATTACTATCATATGGCCAAATTTTTTAAATGAAACAGATAATACACATATGAAGCATATGCCGCATATATTTCATTTATTGAATTTTTTGTCGAATTTTTACAATTCAAAATCGAATAAAATCCGAATTTTTCACGAAACGATTTTTTGCAATATTCTGAATTGCAAACAAGGCTCTTGACTATAGACATAGTGCTACAGGGCGCTACAAATCCACTTCCCACTAATCATTGATATCATTTTTTATGAAATAATTTGAACCAAAGTTATCTAACACATGTGTGAATTATGAGGTTTTCATGGTAAAATTTCCTTTGGGGAGCAACTAGTTGCAGACCAGAATTTGCTAGTTGCATTTCAAATTTAGAAAATAATAATTCTTTTTTTAAAATTTCATATTAATTGGACCTATCCCACTCTTTAATGGTTGAATGATAAATTTGTTTGATTATTTTCTGATTGAAGGACAATGACGGAGTTATATCTATCAAGAAGATGAATATCTCTCTCTCTCTCTTACCTTGTTTGAGAAAATATAAAGAATATATATATACCAATGGAGTGCAAGGGGGAATTTTTAAGTAATGGGTACAATTGATCATGTCGGTGCTTTCCCTTTCCCCTTTTTTTATATTTTCGGGGAGGGTAGATGGTTAAACCATTCAAGGACATGTGCTCAAGACAGAGCTTAAGTCCTCCATCTACCCTAATTAGCTCGACAAAGATGCATCATAAACCAGCCCTAAATCTCTAATATTTTATTAATTTATATTATTTCATAATATATTATTTTATATTAATATTTATATAAAATAAACAAATATTAAAAGTAAAATAATTATTAACAAATAACATAAAACTAACAAAATTAGATAAATGAAAAAAATTAACAAAAAAATTATAAAAAACTCTTGTTGACAATTTTGAAATTTTCTTGTCTTTTATTAAAAATATTAGTTATTATAGATTTATATTTAAAATTGTCCTTAAGATAAATAATTAAATTAAACAAATAAACAATAACAATCGTAGATCAAATAGGCGATTTTGGTGAAGGGCAATCTTGGGATTTAATTTGAAAATAATAAAAAACATCTGTAGAAATGCCGTTTTCCAAACACAGGCTTCAATGGCTATTCTGGATTCCTTTTGAAAATGTTGAAAATTTCTAATCTTTTTATTAAAAATATGATTTATTACAGATTTTTATTTAAAATTTCCCCTTGATTTTATATGCAAAGCTACACTAATGATATTTTGGAAGATACAATTGTATATTGAATCATTCTGACTGTGACCATCAAAGATTAAAAAAAAAAATTATGTTAAAAAATTATTATCTATATAAATATTATCTAAAATAATATATATATATATATATATTTTGGTATATTTCTTATAACGACATTTGTAATGTTGCGAATGCCCTAATGTATTGAGGTATTGTAACAACGGTCTCCCCAAAATTCACTATACAATTGGATTTTTTTAACTTCCACCCTCAAAAGGTATGTATCCACTCTTAATTTTGTTGGCTTGAAATAAAGGTCCAAACTCTTTTTATGTTCTATTTTTTTTTTTTTTATAGATAAGATTAGTCAAATCAATAATTATATTGTAAAAGGAATAGGTGTGAGCTAACTTAGTTGGTAAAATCTTTGGATAGTGATACCAGAGATCTGGGTTCAATTCCTGTCGATATCGAGTTATTGAAATCAAAACTAGACTTACCGATCATAATTTATATATAAATATTGTAAAATGCATATTATTAGGTGGGAAACTTACCCCATTAACAAAGAAGTGTATAAATGTCACCTTACTCTGGTCTGTTCAATCGTGAATATTAAGTTATGTATCTTGGATTTTTGAAGCTCCTCAAGAAGTATGACAGTGTGCAACCATCCATACATCTATTTTATAAGGATTGGGATCTATTTAATCCTAAGAATGACTCATGAAAAAAACACATGATCCCAACCCTTTAAATGCAAAATCCAATAGTTGAGATTTATGCGTATCTTGATAACACAAATCTCGAAGATAGTTATCCCAAGGATAAATCTCAATCATTGGATTTTGCATATAAAGGATTGGAATCACGTGTTTTTTTTTTGTTCACGAGTCATTTTTAGGAGTCAACCAATCCTGACTCATTTTATAATAATATTATTATAAAATATTTAATAATTTTTAATAGAAAAATATTTATTACTTAACTTTTTTTTTTTTTTTTTTCTAAACGGTACTTATTAAAAAAAAAGTTGGATTTAATGTTCATAAATTCCATTAAGAGCCTTACTCTGAGCTCTTTGGTAAAGAAATTTGCATTCAACGCCTTCGTCCACCACCTATAGTTGGAGAGATGCAGACGATTATTTTAGAATTGCTACCTTCCTTTAGATCTATTGGAAAGCTGGATAATTTGCAATGTCCACCTCAAAGCTCATAGCTTGGAGGGTCGTTCTGTAGACTCACCGTCCATTAGAGCCTTCATGGACTCCTGGGAGCTCAACCCCAAATTTACTCTAAGTAACCCAATGAAATGCTCGTGGGCTAAATCTTCAGAAGGAAGCTATGTTCTAAATACAGATGGCTCTTTCAGAGGTAATGATGGGGGAGAATGAGCAATTATCAAAAACAGTAATGGAGACACGGTGGGGGACCTTGCTATTAACATCAGAGGAAAATCGATCATTAACCATGAGTTACAAGCTATTCAAAAATGACTGAATATGACATTGAGACTTAACATAAGACACATCACTGTTAGAGCAGACTCAAAAGTGACAGTTAACATCATCAATGGGGAAAACATAGTGTCGTGGATAAAAGAAAGAACTCTCAAAGCTATCAAAACAATAGTGTAACAATTCGACACCATAAATTTCTCTTTCTGGTACAGGAAAAGCAACCAAACTACAGATTTTTTGGCCTCCTACCTCATCTTTCCTAGCAACTTGATGTTAAATCCATTAGATTTTTCTAGAGAATTCAAAAAAATTATATGTAAGGATGCTAATGGACATGTGTATGTAAGAATATAATTTGTTTCCTTCTATCTGGGGGTGTGCCTAACCCCTTCTTAATCCCAAAAAAAAAATAATAATAACTAACAATGTGTTATGTGTCCATGATAATAGTGAATATATGTCTTTTTGTTAAAGGTTTAGTACAAATACTGATCACAAATTAATAAAGACGTTGATTGATAGTGAAAGATGGGCTGAATGGTTTGGAATAGTTTTTTTTTTTTTTTTGTGTTGGTGTAGTGAGATATAAGTTGTGATTGATGATGACCCCACCATGTGAGGCTAATTTTGGGGCCACCATGATTAACAATCTTGACGGAATACGGATCGTTAACTGTTACCGAGTGTCGTTACTTGCTATTGTGACACATTTATTAGGCGAACTGAGAAAAATAGGTATTTGAATGGAATTGACTGCGAATGCAGTTAAGGAGGCAGATAGGGCTGCCCATCAATCGGATTCGATGTGACACATATCGAACCCTAAAAGAGTGGATTGAATAAAATAAGAGAATTGCTATTGCCACACCAATTTTTACTAACGCCATACCCTAAAATAAGGATGCTTTTATTTGAATTCTTAATTATGTATAAAAATAAAAATATCTCATCTATTTGCACATATGGCAATAGCCAATAGCACCAACGAAAGTAACTTTCGTAAAATATATATCATTTTACCCTTTCGTGTTAGCTTATTACACGCATCACTAACTACAAAACAAATAACCCAAAATCTCTTCTTCCTTTCTCCTCTTTTGATTTTTTTTACGTTCATCTCTTTTTGAATTTTGTAAGATGTTGAATTAATAGAGATTATGTTTCAATTTTTTTTTTTTTTAAATTATCTTTTATTTTTTTGTATTTAATCATCAAGAAAATTGAAAAATCACTATTAAAATTTATAAATGACGATTTTGAATCGAAGAACTCAAAGATTTTATACTAGATTTTGTTCGATAGATTCAAATGAAACTTTTTTTAGTTAGTTTTGTTGGTATATATTGAATATTAACAAATAGATTTGATGGGTACCTACCGAACATTACAAAATCAATTTGGTAGGTACCTACTGAACATAACTTTTCAATGTAAATAGTTTCGACTTGATTGGAAGTGTTAAGGTAAAAAAAAACAAGATCAAAACTTAAAATCCTCATTGAAACCTTTCTCGATGCAAAGAATAATAAAAGAAAAATAAAAATAAATAAAAAAAGAGAAAGGAAAAAGAAGAATCATTCAGTACATTTAGGTGGGTAAAATAAACAATTTAGGTTAAAGTACATTTATTAGATGTTTGTAATAAGATATCTTAAAGCTAAGGCGGGTATTAATAACAAGTGAATGCACTTGGGTATTTTGGTGTGTGCAAATAGATTGACTATAAAAACAAATTATTTGTATCCGAATAATTTGTATCAAATGCGTCAAAATAAATGCTAAAAGGATGTTATCTGACCCTTAACAGTAGACAAACATAGGAAAAAAAGGAACTACTATTAGCACCCCAACTTTTCTTATTACACTCCAAATGAATATAAGTAAATGATTGGGAATAAGTAAAAGTTGGGGTGCCAATAAAAGTTCTCCTGTTTTTTTTCTTACTAGATTTCTTTTTTGTGGGTTTAGGATTTTACATGAGCCTAATCATAATTGTAAATCACTATTGAAATTGTTTGAGTTAGTATCATAGTGTTTTGTAATGTTGAGATTTTGATTTGAGCCAAATCTATCTAATGTTTGAACAATGTATTTTAATCTTTAATTGGGGCTGAAGCCATTTTCAATTTAGAGGGCTATGGTGTATTCTAGTCTTTCTATACATGCAAAGCATATTCATTTATATGTAAATAAATGTATTTCATTGACAAAAAAATAAAAAAGCAAGGCATGAAGTTTCTAAAATCTCTTTATTGTGTATTTCATTGGATTCAATTTATTTGTACTAAATTTACCTAGTGTGAGAACATATTGACTTCTAGTATTGTTTGAATGAGATATATTTTGAGAACTTGATCAACATAAAAAAAGAAAGATATGTATGATATGATAGTTAATTTATGTTAAAATGGAAAGAGTGAAGTAACCTAGTTACATCAAGTCCCTGTAAGTTTTACTTATCTATACTAAGTGTTTATTAAGTCCAAAAAACATCAAAATTGGATATCCAATATTTCACCTTGTACGAGTGATTTTTTATATTCCTACTTACTAAGAATCTTAGGGGATTGTTGTAGATTCATGATTATTCTTTTATTGTGTTTTGTAAATGACAAGTTTTAAACTCAAGACCTCTTATTCTTGGGTGCTATTGGTGTACATATTACCAAGTTTGGTGAAACCTAAGTTAAAAAGCCTTTTTCCCTTTTTTGATAATTGAAAAAAATTAAAAGAATCTTTTGATTTGTAAAGAAAACTCTACAAACCTTTAGTCCCATGATGAGGTGAGTTCAACTAATAAAGGTATCCACTCTCCCTTTTGCTTAATGTGAATGAAAAAAGAGTGGACCTCACGCACACATAGGACCCAAGGTACTATAAGCAACAATCCATTATGTTTGAGGTCAACCCACCAAAAAACCTTTATGTGCATGTCATGTACACAATAACACATCTTTTTACTCAAACTCCCTCTGTTAATCTTAGTTCAATCTCGACCGTTGATCTCTTTAACCGTTTCAAGAGTTGTTATGCTTTAGACCATTGAGGCCTTCCAACGTTCAGAAACGGGCCAATTAAAATCCAAACATCTCTCTATTTAATCATTGAGTCGTTGGGCTTTTTTGTACCGTTAGGCTTTCTTCTATAAAAAAAATGTGTGTCCCAATGTGGAAGATATGCAAAAGCATATTGCATCCACAGAAAACATAGTCTTCTGATCTCTCTATTCCTCTTTTCTGTTGTTCAGCTTTCCCTTTGCTCGTACATCACTGATTTGATTAAGTTCATTGAAAATCTGTTACTTTCGATTTCTCAACTAACATAGTTGTGACTATTGAATCTTGACATGAGACCAATTGCATAGTGGAATCCATTCAGAAGGGGCGAAATTGATTTTAAGGACAACAACCTCTCCGTGCCTCAGTCACTCAACAAACCGATAAGTTCATTCCAACTCTACTTATCATCTAATTTAGATATCCTATTTATGATTTAGATCTAAACCTAGTTATAACATGATACACTATATATTGGGATTTTATAGCCTTAAACGGTGACATATATCTGCCACTATAAATAAAATAATAAGTACAGCTCGTTGGATCCAGCTCTACCCCGCATGTCGTGCATATCTCTAAATGATGAACCCATGGCATTTGATCATCGACCGCATGCAACTCTAGCTAGGCCAGCAATAGTTACCCACCTATAATTGATATATCCATAAGAAGAACATCTATATGATATAAAATGATCAACTCCAAAAGACAAAGATGGAGGGGTTTACTATACATGAGCTTGTCGGGTTCGTCAACGGTCTCGAAAGACCCTTAACATGACTTGAGCAGCCCTTATCGACCCATTCAATCGATAATATTCTCTAGAGGACAAAGCACTCAGATGCACTTTCAATCATATAATTCTTACTTCAATATGTGTAAGTGATGCCCTAAGAGTATAGAGTTACTAACAATAATAGAATCACATATGACACACCCACAACACTCGGTGACTACTTTCAAACTTACGGAACCAATCGCAAGCTCTAGACCAAAGTTAGACATGAACTATATCGACACGATGATCCATATGCTCCAATTCTATAGGTAGCGGAACAAGTTGTATTCTTTAAAAATGAACTATCATATATTTTGTAAAATTACTTTTATAAAATAAGATTTATGCAATTGAATCAATTTCAATAAAGAAAATCAATATATGTATATTTTGCCCTCCCTTTGTTCCATCCAATTCTTAATATGACACATGGGATTTTATTTTGAAGGGAATACAAATTCTTTGGGAAAATGAGTTGACTCAACTCAATTGGATTTTGAAGTGACATGGCCGCAAAATTGGATTGAACAAAATCAATTCTTGTCAATTCAACCGAGTCCATTGAGAATGGGCTGATCCTCAAAAAAATGCAGCCCTGTCCGAAACTTTTAATCCATATAGGATAAAGTATGCGGCCCATTTTTATGGGCTCAGTCCAAACTGCAATAATGGATCCAAGCCCAGAGTTGTCAAGGACTAAAATGTCCCGTTAAAATAGTTTCACACGTTTGGAAATTAGGGTTTTGCGTTGGAAACAAAGATGTGATCATTAATCTTGTCCGTCATATCTAAAAAAGCCCTTTATCAACCGTCGATCGCTTTGTTCTCGCTTATAAAGTAAGAACTAATGGACGCCTTCTTCATATCGCTTTGGTTTGTTCTAGGTTTCCTAAGTATATTTCTCTCCTTCGGTCGGATTTATGTTTTTGTAGAGTTTCTTTAAATCTTTCTTTCATTCTTGGATTGGATTTAAGAATTTTTTTACAGTTTTATAAAATCTTTCTAATTTTTCAGTTTTATATTCGAGAGATATTGGATCTGAATCATCTTTTGAACACTCCATGGTTTCGTTAAATCGATTAAGGTTAGAATTAGATTCAAGCTTCTTTATCTGGTTGACAGGATCAATTCGTTCCTGATCGACTCGTTCCCTTGAAGCTATACGAATCTCAACTGTTCATCAAATTTCTTCTGTGGTGGTGATCTTCTGCACTGTAGAAGAGAGCAGTTGAGTACATTTATTTATATAAAATTTGATTTTTTTTTTTTTTTAATCAGTTTTTTTTGCTTCATTATCTGGTCATCGTGGATTTTTAACTCCCTTTCGACTCGTTCCCTTGAAGCGATACTAATGTTTTGTTCTTTAAATTCATTTTCTCCTCTGCGATTAACTGTTACTCTGGAGAATTTTGGAGCAAAAACACATTTTATTCGTTAAAATTATGAATAATATTTATTATTATTTAAAAAAGAAATATAAATTTGAATGTCGATGATGACTCCATAGACCTGTAACGAATGCGGAGATGATCGCTACAAATAACATCTAAGGGACTGAGACAATTTTTATTTTTTATTTTTGATAATTTATTTGAAATATTTATATTTAAATGCTTCACTCACTTGATTTATAGCTTCTTCTCCATTAGATTGAAGCAAAGTTTAGTTGAAGCAAAAGAAAAAAAAAAAAAAGGTTCCCCTCGCTATCCATGGCTGCGATTATGTGTTGCTTTTGGACGTTGGGGAGCTACAACTTAATTTCTAGTCAGATATCGAGTTTTGAATCAACAATCTAAAGGCTATTTGGATGGAAACCAATCAGCTTTAATAATAAATTGATATTAAGCGAGAATTAATTAAATTGTCATCTTGAATCTTATGTAAGTATGATCTACACTTTGCATAAATGGTTCATTTAAGGATTTGTTCTATCGTAGTGGGATGAATATTGAAGATGAACACATATGAGGATAATAAACAAGTACATATAAATGAAACTTATTGAGACGAAGAGATGAGAGAGAATCAGTCTAAGATCATTGGAAGACAAAAAGATAAGAGGATTCAAAAGCAATTGATACTCTCAAACAAATTAACTAACTAAAGATCTCTCCAAATTAACTAACCAAAGTGGAAGGAAGAGAGAGAGAGAGAGATTACAATGGACCGAGATGAGATTACAAAAGAATAGGATGGGATACAATTCAAAGTTCGAACCAACAACCTTAAAGAGATATATGCATTAAGAAGATAAAGAGAAGAGATAAGTCATATGAGCAGCTTTAAGAAAATTAGGTTTAAGATATATACATTAAGAAGATAAAGAGAAGAGATAAGTCATATGAGCAGCTTTAAGAAAATTAGGTTTATGATAAAGGAAAGAGAGACGCAAGTTTAGCTTGACTTGATTTGGAGGGACAGTTTAGAATAAAATGTAGAGAGGAAATTTTTCAAATGTGACATACAAATACCCTCTCAAGATCATCTTCAATGGTAATGTTAAAATTACCTTTAACAATTCTATTTTTCAAGAGCAAAAAGTGAAAAAAATGTCAAATTTGAAATGATGCATGCATCGTCCAAAAAAATAAAAATAAAACATTTGTTTGCTTTGAATGGCAATTTGGTAAAAAAAAAACTAACTCCTAAAATACTTTTTCATTTGTTTTGATGGCAATTTGGTCAAAAAGTAATTTAAACCTAAATGCCACTTTAGCATATGTTATATTTAAGACACTATTTAAGGTGTGCATTTTTGAGAGGCCATTTCAAAATTTGGAATTGCCATCACAATTTGAGATGCTCTTGGTCTTGACAGAACTTCCACAGATCTTAAGCTGTGGGAACGTTTGCAAGACTTTCAAAGTATTTACAATAATACTGATAATTATTTGAAAAAGTTTATATTAAATGTAATCTAATTTAAACAATATTCACCTTTCGTTCACTACCCTACTATAAAACTTAGCATGTTATTTTCTATACTTCAAAGAGGAAAAAGGGTTCACGGGAAATGAAAGAACTTTAAAAATTAATAAATGTCAATCCTCGTAAATAAGAGTCACAATCAAGAATAGTGTCTGTTCCTATAACAACTTAGGTGTCTACATTGCACATTTTTGTTGGAGTTCAAATAAATCGGACTCCCCAAGGCTTGGTTAAGAGTCCTAGGTGTTTCAAACTCCAACAAGACTATGTCATCCACGGAACCCAATGTGTTTGAATTCCAACGTTATCATATGACAACGATACATCATTCTGGATCGAGAGTCGGTATTATTGAACTAGACAAAACAACATGCGATGAAAGCAAAGACAGCAAAAGCACCTAAATTATAAGACAAATAAACCTTTCCAGACTATACAAGAGCATGACAAACCCATGAAAAGAGCTTGGTTGAAATATGCCAGAATCTACCAAGTATACAAATGGAACCTAATCATATACGTCCTCCAATCATATCTTCTAAACCATCTACACTAACAATTCATCCTTCTCCCCACCACCCCAAAGGGTGATTTTAGTAAATAACCAAATATGTTATACATCCCCAAAATAAGGAGACAGGAGCACTAGAAGAAAAGCAGTACAAAAGAAAATAAAAATAAAATAATAGTAGGCCAGAGTATGATGGAGTAATGGGTAAGGTAAAGGGTCAGATGGTGCCTCCTATCCCCTATCATTCAAAAAGAATGTTAATACTTCACACCTTTTCATTTAAGAGAGCATCTCAAGACTTAAAAGGGATTCTAGGAAAAAGCAAAAAATGGTAAGCCCTTAATCCAACATAATAAATAATAAATAATAAAAACTTGTGGATGACGTTAATTTACTTGTTTGCAAGGAGTTCCAAAAGTTGGTGATTATGTAAAATTAAAATTATCTTTATAATTACTTTAAGAAATTATTGTAAATTTCAAACTGAGTTTAATTTTAAATTTTGCATCATTAATGACAATGCAATGCAAATTTATTTTTTTATAATTTATAAAATATTAATTAATATAAATTTGTGTCAATAATACCCACCCTTCTCTCATAATTATCACAACAAAATCCAAAATGACTTTACTATTACAATGTTAATTTAAAACAAAATGAAACCATTACAACATTCATTTATTATTATTATTTTTCAATTAATGCCCTTGCGCTAGCAAGAGATATAATCCACCATTTCCTTTTGTTCCCTCATCCAAAATTGACCAGGAAATGGGGGATTCTTCACATAACTATGTTACAAAGAAATCACAACAAGTAACTCAGCCACATACCTTCGAAGAAAACCGCAAACTATCTATCTCAACAATTGCATTGATGTGGGTTCTTGGCAGCAACAAACGCAATAGAGGGACCGAAGAGGACATCTTCGCTTTGCGCTTTATCTTCTCTATTGCTGAGTTAATTACAAAAGGAGGTGGCACACCAAACCACTGAAGATACCAAGAAAGAACTGCAACCTTCTCTTCTTGGTTTCTTCTCTTGTGTGGCCACTTTCCCTCATTTAAATAGCTACATAAATCATCCCTCACTCCAGAATAACTGAGGATATCTTCAACTCGCTTCTTGAGAGATGCAATGAAGGTAGACTGAACAATGCCACCTCTGGAACTGGTCAATCTTCCACTAATCAGAGCCTCGTTGTAGGCTAGTACAAGCTGCAAGCCAAAATGGGTGATGAAACACTTGGTTTAGGGTAATTGTTCTTTGGAAACTGAGAAGCAGCTAATCATGGGACTACCAAAAAGAAATTAAGGAAAAACAGGTACATGGATGTGGTTGACATGAAAGAGTAAGACCCATTATTATTAGATGGGTTCCACTGAGAACTACTCTGAAGCCCAAAAAACCTTGACCTATAGTAGTAAAAAAATTCTAGCTAAATATTTTCCTTGCAACTGCCTGAAAAAATATTAGTGATGTATCAGGATGGTTTGGGAGTGGGCCTCCAGTATGGTACCCGTCAAATAGTGATCCATTCCCTCTGCTGTGCCATGTGTACAGCTATGCTGTTATAAAATGCTCTCACAACCTAACAGAAGGGGAACCATAAAAACGACTAAACATGCAGTTTCATAAATGGCCATTTTTCCTCTCCTCTTCACAAACTGTCCATGTTTCAGAAAAACAATGAAAGGAATTTAATGCAGTTGTGTGTGTGTGTGTGGGGTGGGGGGGGGGGGGGGGGGGGGATTCAAAATTGGATCAGTTTGACCTGAACGTAGCGTCGTAGGTGCTCATTGATTACTTAATCATGTTGCAACTAGCAATACTCAGCTATTTGGCAGCATTAGATGTATCTAGTTGTTCAAGCTCAACGTGATACTTCAAGGAAAATCCAGCTGGAGTAATAGTTCTTGATTTGTAAAAGATAAAATGCAATCACTAAATGGAAATTACAGAAATATATTAGGAAAGTAATCACCTTCAAACTAGAGATAAAGAGCGAGTCACCGAAGACAAAAGTACCACTTATAACCTGCTCAGCCATTGATCCAATCGTTGTGTATAATGAGAGGTAGACCTGCATATTTTTAGTTGTTATATACAAGCACATGACATCTTCCATTTGGCAAGAACACTCAAGCCAGTTTTGGAAAATTATTGCACCAGAAATAATGTACAATTTTTTTTTTCTTTTCTGGCAAATACAATTGGGCATCATGAAGAGTTAGAGCAGATGCAGGGGTTCTAGAATTTTATCATTTTTCCCCCTTCAGGTAACAGATCTCCACTCTCAAACAGCATCCCTGATCCAGTAATTTAATCAAATTATTGACTTTTTTTCAACCAAGGAAATCTCTTGGGAGGACTTGGGACAATGAAACCCAACCCTTGCATGTGTAGCATATTTACATAATCTAACGAGGTAAGCTCATTTTGTCCAGGGTTGGCAGCTTACATCAAACCACCAGTGACCATAGCACAAACTTCCTTTACTAATGCCTTACAAGGTATGAGACACACTGAACCTAGAAACAATCGATCCAAAAAAATAAAAATGTATAGGTCTAAGTTACGATGTTACAGGTAATGTTCATGTCACTACATTAATACAGATCAAAAATACCTGCAAGAGAGCTGGTCTGTCCTTGCTCACACAGTCAAACAATACTTGCAAGCAGAATTCCTGGAAATCAATATCAGATCTGCAAAATCATGGTTTACAACAGGTCATCGCAGAGAGGAGGACAATCATAACAATGAAGAAAAGATACCATTCCCCTGTACTAAAGAACTAAAATTTGTCTGTAGTGAAATTCTATGTAAGTCAACTTTCAACCATAGGAAAATTTGGAGCCGAGGTCAATCAGATTTAAAAAATAAAGGACAAATGAGATTGAATGTTCGAAAACTTGCCCATTGTTCCAAGAAGGGTCACAGCATAGCTGCGAAAATGCGATTAGGCTTGGATCAGATGAGAAGGTACTGACCAACTGATCGACCTTAAATAAACCAGATTCACCGTTTTCATTGATACTTGTGCTACAAGCTCTAGAACTTGCCAAATCACAAACCTGTCATGAAAGTACATTTTGAAGATTATTGTGACATTATAGCAGGTGAGGGTAAACTATAACATGTAACACAAACCTTGTGCATCGCTCGTGAAAGCAGTGATTGGCATCCTATAGGGTCATCCACATATGAACAAGCTCCAACTTTTCGCTTGATATAGAGGATACCACCATTAAATGGATTGCTCTTGTCTCCAGAAGTCCACCAGGGTTTATCTGCTCAAAAACACCAAACATAGTTGTACAAAACTACATTAGTTTTTGTTTTCACAAGAATGAGATTTATAAATAACACAAAAACAGGGACTTTCTTTCAACTACCTTCAGGAACGAGTTCTATGACTTGAGACCAGTACCTGGGCCCACAAACACGAACAGTCTTCAGCTGCAAGCAAGATAAATGTTTATAATCTTGTCTACAATCATAAGTTGCACTTACAGAAATCAGAGAGACAGAAGGGATGATTATTGGGGCTGTTTCACAGAAAATCTACTGAAAGAGTTCCTCAGCACTGAGATACTTGAGTCTATTTAAGCAAATTGCATGGACGTGTTTAGAACATTATTTCACAGTTCCCAGAAACCACATTGTCTCAAATAGAGTATATAGCAAATCACATTGGAGTTCCTGAAAGTGTCTCCCAATGCTTTATTCTTTTCTAAAATCGGTAAGAATTGAGTCAGCATGTGTTAAACCAGTAGACTTACACCATTAAGGCTCGTACATTCCTATCTTGAATTATATATATACACACACATATTGAGAGAGTTTAGCCATGAAAAAAACGAAAGGAAAGGCATTTGATCAAGCACATGAATGTCAATAACTCTATGCAACTTACAAGAGCACGTTCTGGCAAAATGCAAGGTGTGACTTCACAAAAGCTTGTCTCTGCATAATGTTCTGTTTCAATGGTAGTGACTTCAAGAGGAGCATAAACAGGTAAACCTGTATCAACATCAACTGTTTGCACCCAGCGAGCTTCCGTGGCAAGGACATACAAGTGCCTGAATGCCTGGATAATAAGTATCCACAAAATTAGATATGTGGCCTAGTTAAGAGGGAAAATGATATGAAAGAAATACTCAAGGCAGGAGGATTAAGAAGAAGAATCATCTCTGCCCATTCCATTTAAATGCTACAAAATAGGAAGCAAATCTCTGTTTAAAACCTTCTGTTGTGTGTGTGTGTGTGTGGGGGGGGGGGGGGGGGGGGGGGTATGTCAGAGGGATGTCTCCCAATAAGTTTTCCTTTTTGAATTAAAGAGAATCCTTTCTTTATAATAGAATCTTCAATTATATTTTTTTCAAAAAAGAGAAAAAGGAGTTTTCGGAAACCTGGAAAAGTGAGCTTTTGGAAATGGTGAAGTAGTGGGAGGTGCTTATATTAATAACATTAGTAGAAGCATTTGGTAGTAATAAAATACTATTACAACTATATTGAAATTACCACTGAACAATGTTGCACTATGGGTGTAGCTAAGTATATGTAAGTGTTTTCCACACCCTTTGTTTAGGACAAAACCATTTAAAACCAGAATGTTTTTTTTACCTTTTTTGTTGATCAAAACTGAATTAAATATGCATTTCTAAGTGAAGTTCTGTCATTCAACGTATAGCTAACCATGCCACACACACAGGAAGTTTGGTGTCAATGTTCGATGGGTCCCACAATCAAGGCACACCTCAGTCTCACCAGTGAATCAGTAAGCTAACATAAGAACAAATTTGATAAATTACGATAAATGTCCATGGAAAGTGGACAAAGTTATATTACACTGAACTACTTTGATGTTTAATTAACTCGTCTTAATTTACCTGAAGGTGACAACGGTTATCATTTGGTCCAGTCGGCAAGCGTGGATAAAGAGTAATCAGCAAAGATGCGATAGCACTGTTTCCAGTAGAAAAGGTTCGCATTCCTCCACCAAGAAACAAGAACCCAATAGCCAAACTTACCTGAAATTTTTTAGAAAACCCAAATGAGTTGGGCACAAATAAAAGCATCCTACACCAATGTACTCAATGCTTCAAGTAATGCTGGAACTATTTTTTTTTTTTTTTTAATTTCTATAGCCTTAATTTTCAACTAAGAAGACCGAGGAGATCATCCTAAAGAAATACAACTAGGCATTCACCAAAAAAAAAAACAAAAAACAAACAAAACAAACAAGATTAATTTTCAAGGGACATGAGATGGTTAACAGTCGTGATCTTTTCCAAGCTAGCTGTTCATACCGGAAAAACAACATACACCTGGGATAGTCCACCCGAATTTTGTACAATTGAAATTGTGATCAGGTATTAATGTCGGTAGAAGCATTTCTTTAGCTTCTAGCTTGGCCAACCAGCGAAGATAGTTTTTATCGCCTAGCTGGGACAGTAGCCATAACTCATGTTGGGTCGTCCCTTGCTCGGTTATCTGAACTTGCCTTAGGGGATACTTCAAAGCTAATTCTTAGCTAGGAATATAAAGACAAGACAGTAATACTAGCCTATATCTCGCCATTGCGGCTGTATCAAGGGGTCGTCCGGAGGAGACCTCCTAAGAACAACTATTATTAACTTTCTTAGCTAAAGCCAAGTACTTGATTCTTCCTTTGGGTAAGTCAAGAGCTACACGCACCCCACAGTGCGCACAAACACACATGAAATCCTCTACACACAAAGTATAGATATTGAAACTGCCCCAAATTGGGTATTGACCACCTTCAAGCTTTTCAGTCCGACGTGATCACAACCCCATTGGTCAAGCCAATAATCAGAAGATCACACCAACCCACATCCTTAATGTCCAATTATTCAGTAACCATTACCATTTAAATCATTCAACATAATTTATAAGAAAATAGCTATGTATAGTCTCCTGGATCCATTTAAGGATTTCACCACATGCCTCCTATCCTTGCTACTTAAGCATCTAACATTCCAAGAAAAAAAAATCTGGAGCATATTGACACACCAAAGAAACCTCCCCCTTCACAAGATAACCAAAGAATTAGCATCCACCCCCCTCAATGAAACTGAACCCTCGTATTGACGTAGTCCTATTAGCTGCCTCAATACTAACATAAGCACATTTATTATAACACAATGCTAAAATATGGTAATAATACAGGAAACTTACAGCCATTTGGATACCATAATTACCATGCCCATCGGCACAATTTCGACTGCGAAGAAATCTCAATAAACGAAATGTTTGTAGGTGTCCAGAGCCTGCCATAACCTGTTACCACAAAATAATAGTTTCAGATGATTGATCATAATTTTTATTTGGATATGGTAGCAAGATCAAAGAATAAAAGCAGAAAAAAATAAAGCTCCTTACAACAGAAAGGGAAAGAACAATGAGGTGCAGGCATATCTCCAATGTGGCCCGATCTACATACTGTGACAACCCTTTTGGCAAACCCTTTGCACTTGTAACATTAACAGGCTTGATCTGCATATTTAATGAATCAACTTCAATTTCTCAACTATCAAAGATAGGTCAGAAGCATCAAAACAAAGTTCACACCTCATTCAGAAAGTAGATAGCATAGTTGTGAAGCAATTCCTGTGCATTGCCATTTCTTGTACCAGCATATCTCAACCCTGCCAACATTCCGCATGCTTAATATAATCGTAAGTGGTAAAGCCCATTCCCTAAAACATCCCATGAAACTAAACCTACTCAATTGCATCTTGTAAATGCAGACACATTTTTAATTGCAAAGATCGAGATGATCGACCAGACTCAAACGAATATACATACAATAATGTTATACTCTAATTTCAAATATTCTTCAGCGATAAATAGCTGTTGGGAAATTCATTACAAACTCTAGTTGATCTTCACTAAGTACAACTTCCAAAAGCCAGATAAAATATTAGATTGAGTTAAATCACTGATTTCTTTGTTCTTATAGCTAGAAAAGTTGGACTGGCAATAATTCATACTAACGCATGAATCTGACAAAAGTTTAATACGTCAATCATCTAGAATGTTGTGTAACCAAACTATTTTAGTGTTGAGGCTACTCTTGCTCGATGCTCTGCCTATACATGAGATCAGACTACAACAAGGATCTTATTTGAGCATAACACAAAACATCAATACATGTCATACCACATTGATACATATTGTTCTTTTTCTTTTCTTTTTTAAAAAAAAATTAGCAATAGTATGAAGGAATGTTAGGATTTCTGAGGTCTGAAACTGTATAGTAATATATTGACTCAGAGTCATAAAATAGCATAGCATATTTTAGGGTACATATCAATACTGTAGGCCATATAGCAGACCAAAATTTTGGACGTATTTTTATAGAATGGAAACTCACACATCTCTTTTCGTAGGTCTTCTGATATAAAAATTGAACCCATGGCCAATACGAACCTAACGTGTTGAGTTACAGGCTCGGTTTTTATATCAGAAGACCCGTGAAAAGAAAATAGTATACAAGGAGCATTTCAAGGTAATCAGGAAAAGGTATGGTACGTGCTAAAATAAAAAGACTTACCAAGAGAAATGCATGTTCCAGCCACTATATTTACGTATGCCTGAACTAGTGCTTCAACATCCATTTCATCAGAGTCACCTGTCTCATCTCCAAGGTTTGCGACCCCAATCTTCACAATTTCAGGAATTTGGGATTGAATCCAATCCCTAGATGGCTGAACCCTACATTACAACAAATATTTTAAGTTGGAACATCAGCCTACGTGTAGCTCAGAGCATTAAGGTGGCTTACTGGACAACTCCATAATGATAATGTTACCTGCTCCACATAATCATATTCCGAGCAATGACACGCAGCATTATAAAATCAGGCCTCACATATTGCAAATGAAAATGAGTATGAGGAATGGAGAGTCTAGATGCTATGACTTCAGATTCTGTCTGTAACAAGAAATTGGTTAAGTAAGACTATCTTGAGGCTCATATGGAGCTTTTGCGCTTTTAGAATGCACTCAAAGTAGTGTATGTGCTATTGAAAGGTCAACTATCAAATGTTAACAAAAACTTCCCCGAGGAAAGCTTACCTTTAGAAACATTAGAGCGAGAGCAATTATAGCACCAGGTGCAGTGACATCAACATTGACAGGTGTTCCATCCATCATCTAAGTACACATAATCAACAAAATAAACCCATCAATTGGTACTGGCAAAAGAGATTTGTTGTAGTTATTCAGAATCTGGTGAAGCAAAGTTCTCATGTTGTAGTAGACCAAAAAGATAGGCAAAAAAATTGGGTTTGTAGTTTGCGTCACCTGCCCAGCACCACGATTGTGATCATCAACAGATGGTGTCACAGAAAGTGATCTCTCCTGATTTTAAAAAAAAAAGGATGTCATTCTCAGAAGTACTAGACTTCATTAATAAAATTGCAACATGATAGATGCATCCAGATCAAATCCTGTTTCCCAGCTTGCAAAGAAATTGTTGCAACAATATGACAGGTTTAAACCCAGATTCTACACCAAGAGGAAAGGAAAAGGGGGGAGGGGAGATATTTGGAAAAAGGAGTTCACCAGCATACATTATGAAATTCTTTGCCACCGATATATTGAAACAGCCGATCCACTAAAGTGTCCATGAAACCAAGTGTATCCTCTCCTCGACCTTAATGTTTAATTAAACTAAGTTAGTTATAGTAGTAATATTTATAAAACCAAACTATTTATATACAGTAATTCATACCCAAAGCCACAAGTCCCAATGCAGATCCTGCGGCCACAGCATAACCTTCTCTTTCAAGTACATTATCACCTCCACTTCTACGCCCTATTTCACCCTGTAAAGAAAGTTGACAAACCTAAAACTTTTGCCAGCATAATCTACAAGATAAAAAGCTAAGAAATAGGCAGCCAAGAGTTAAAAATTAAGCACGATATATATATATATATATATTAAAATGTCCAGCTGAATAGAGTAGATAGTCTTTCACGTAGGGATTTTTCAGGGACTGAGAACTGATTACTGGAACCCATTACGTATGAATTTAAAATACATAGCAATAAAATTATTACCAAGTTAAAATTCAAAGATTAGATCAGCAAACAGATAGCAAAACGGTGAGGTAGCATATAACAAAATAGTCTGTTAAATCATGAGGAAAGTTAAATTTGTTCTACACCACATTATCACTGTGTTTCCAGACCAGATTGTGTTTCCAGAATACATAATTGATATTGAAAAAATATACATATTTGCAAGACTTATTTGACTTTACATGAAAACATTACCTACCAAGGATTCCTCTCTAAATGTGGATCTAAAGTTTCCATCACAAAGTTCACCATGCAGTTACCATCTGCCTGATAGAGCTTCTTCAATTATATTGTTTTAAAAGGCAATCCATTGAATTCCTCATCTACATTTATACACTTGACAACAAAATATTACATTCAACATATTAAGACTGTGATAGAATTTTTATGAGTTCTATAAGAAAGAGATGAGGAATTTCAATGAGAGGAAGAGATGACAAGCAATTTTAAAGAATGGACAATAAAACCAGAAATGGAGAGGGGGGAGGGAAACAAAAAATATTATGGTACTAGTAAAGCCTCAATATGAATCAACTGAATAGTCTCAAAGTTGCATTTGTAGCAAACAAAAGAAAAACTGGTTTTCTGCTTCCACCAATAACTCCAAGGTCCCAAATTAATAAACAGGATTAAAGAATGCCAACAAAAGTAAATTCAAACGTTCTAGCAATTAGACAACTTGAAAAATTAGATTTTGTGAATCCTTCTCGGTTCTTATGATTATGCATATGAAGAACACATGATAATAAGCGAAAGATTTCTGATTCGAAATAAAAATATTAAGCAGAAAAAGCAACTTTAACCATGCTAGAAAACAAAGGTAGATACCAGAAGAATTTGAATTGTTTGTGGGTGTGCTGATCCTTCATAAAGAATTCCAATAGCCATGAGTGCTGCTGACTGGGGAAAAAATAATAGTCAGAATTGAAAGTTTATCTGAAAAGAAAAAAAGAGGAAAGCTATCATTTAAAAACAGCCAAATCAAATTATTTAATTCTTTCTGCTTTTCCAGGTACCAATACATCCTGAACATCTTACCCTTGAAATATTGTACTCTTTCTGCAGCACGCATACAGTAAAATACCATTCACACCATTTGCATGTTTGTATTTGCAGAGAAACATTCACTTAAGTTTCCAGGATTTTTTTTTTCTGAAAATATACTTTTTTACTCAAACAAGTGATAGAAACTCCAAAGTAAATCCAAACCCCGTGACTATTGATAAAGTAATTCAAAGGCTTCACGTTTCAGACTGGATTGGAAATAGGAACAAATATGAAAGAGTACAGAAGATAACATTTTGGGCATCAATGCTGGGACGAAGAAATAGTTAACCTACGCATTTCTATAACTCTATGTTATCACCACGGCGTTATATATCCGAGGAAGGAGTGGACCTATCAATAATGGGCAAAATAAGTCATTTAAAAAACAAAATAGAATGCCTTGTACCTGCAAAAGTGTTGGTAACTCCAATTCTGGGAAGGAAGATGGATGGCGAGAAGGAATATGAAAATATAGAGACTGCAACAAACAGTTTAATTTGTTTAGCATAAATTCCAATTGAAAATACTTGTGGAAACAAAAACAACTGGCTTACAACGAGCAAGAGAAAAATAAGAGATTTATAATTAAATAACGATTTAGTAGCTAATCCTAATTTTATATGCATTACTTTTAACCAATAATCTACACTTCTCTTCGGGCATGGTTGATTTTTTTTATGTTTTTACTTCATCCAGCTAAGTAATTGCATCGGGGAATTCAGACAATGTCTAGCGTTTGAATTTAATTTTAAAAAATATGCAAATTTCCCCTTATGGTTGTTCTTACTTTTGTCTTTTATAGTTACCCTTTAGCTTGATCAGTACAAACCAATCACATAGAATTCTTGAAGCGCCTACTCCACATTATCTATCCTACACTAATCCAATAAGATACATTCTCACCAATCTTTCCATCTCTATGGATAATGAAATTTAAATAACAGAAACAGACCCTTTAGGATATTTCTTGGCCATCAATGTTAACAAGTGTCTCACCCCTAAGAGCTTTCATACTAAAGTTGCACTTCATATATTTTATGTTCAACCAACCTATCTTAATATCCTTAGGTTCTAAGGTATCCTACCATATTTTGTCTTGGTCCCTATATATCTTAATATACATAGTTTCCAAGGTATCCCAGCATAGTTTTAGTTATGAATTTGCCCCCTCATTTCATCAAACAATACTATATCATCTGCAAATAAAATATTCCAACAGGCCTCCCTCTTTAACATGAGCAGTTGATACACGCATAAATAGTGCAAACAGGTACAAGCTTAGGACTGATCCCTTATGCTAAATAAAATACCAGTATTCCCATTAAGGAACTACAAAAGTCCATGTTGAAATACAATTACACTCCTCGTAACTTGATCTTGTTGCAATCCCTCTCTTAATTAGAAACAAAAAAGTAAGAGCAAGAGTAACAACTTACGACGAGCTCAATTGCACATAATATTACCTTCGATATAGCTGGTTGCATAGTCCCCCTATATGATGATGCCAGACCAAGCATCAATCCTACTGTTGTGCTCTCATGTTCCTATAAGGACAACCGGTTCAGAAGGCAAAGAACGGAAGAAAGCTAACATTAACAAAGAATATTGCAAAGAAAAGGGAAAGAATGCCAAGCATATTTAAAGAAGGGAGGGAATAAGTAAAGAAAACCCTTCGAATGAGAAAAATAGTAAATATTTCTGGGAGATTGAGAACAGTGCAGCAAGCAATCTTATGTATTAAACATAAATTAATCAAAAATCATAATTTTTGAAGTCTTTCTGTTACAACAAATAAAATTTGAAATTAACTTTCATATCATTATGGTAATTTTGCTAAGAGGGCCGCATAAATCTAATTGCTCTTTCAGAAGGTCAAGGTCCTTCTGACTTCTTACTATCACAAGTAAAAAAAACAGTTGATATTCCAAAAGAAATTCAGAATAGTGGAAAAGAATATGATGAAAGAGACGATAAAAACTGAACACAACAAAGTGGAATACTACACCTGAGAAAAGTACTGATAAATGTCGGTGACTGTTAAAACACACAAATGTCCGTGCAATCCTAGTGCAAGGAGAAGTCCAGCATGAGTAACATTTGGCTCGATTGGTTTGTTGTATGTTATCCACGTTCTTGACATTTTCCCCTGAAAAAAACAGGTCTAGACGTATCAATATTTTAAATTCAAGGTAAAATCTGTGGATTGGGAAACCTTCAAACATCAGAAGTAAGATAAGAAAAGAAAATTACATTAATTAAAATGAGGACCTAAATACCATAGACATGCTTTGAGAAATGAATTAGTACTAAAATGAAAAAAAATGGAATATCAAGAACCACAAAAATGACATAGAAGTCAAGGAAACATAAATAGAATATTTATGTTAGTATAGAAATCTACTGATAAATGTTAGTATATTACAAACTGAAACTAGATATCTGCATATAACTATTATGAACTACAAAGTACAGCATTGAGACAAGTAAAGATAAACCTGTAAAGGAGCCAGTCTCAGTCCAGAAGCAACAGCATTGTGAAACTCTGGCCAAGATCTAAGTTCCAGTATATTTCTTGTATTTGGATCTAGATTGACCTGCACATGAAGAATAAATCATAATAATCACAAAATACAAATAAGCAACTACTTTTTGGGCAACCTACGAAAGAGGAAAGATAAAAAACCAAAGGAGAGAGAAAAATATAAGGGTCTTAGAAACAAAGGGTTTCAGATACGATGGGCAAATACACCAAAGAGACCACTTCTATTATTTAGGATCAACTATCCATACAGATGGAGAGTTAATGTGACCCATAGAATCAGAGCTGACGGGCTAAGTAGAGGCACGCTTCAGGAGTATTCTGTGACCCATAGAAAATATTATATTTGAAGGAATCAATAGGAGATAAAATTAAGGATGATCAATTCAAATGGCTTGGGTACGTGCAACAAAGAACAATGATGACAACGATGAGGAATGCTTTGACCCAAGTTGAAGAATAAAATGGTAAGAGGAAGACTGAAAATGAGATGGACTGAAAAAGTAAGAAAATATTTGAGGTCGTGTGTAATGACAGAAAATATAAGTCAAGACAGAGTTGAATGAAGAAAAACGATTCATGTGGCCACCCAATATTTAGGATAAAGCGTAGAAGGTGATTATCAAAAAATAAAGATATTGCAAAGCATTAATAAATTAGCAAATGAAGTTAACAAGAACATACAGTTGCATTCTGTTGAACAGGCAAACGACCTGCCAAGATAAGCTTTGGAACTACGAGTGCCTAGAAAATTGCCATAGAATCTATTAGAAACAACAATGTGTTTATAATTACTCAACTGCATAAAATATCACTAGAAAACAAATGACATGTGATATAAACAATTGCAATGTGATTCTCTACTAGTTAACAGCTTTGTAAATAGAAGTACCTCTGTCAAAAGAGTACAGGTGGTAGCAAGGGTAAATGCCCCACGGCCAAGAGGGAGAGCAGTAGTCCTTTGTGCAAGTTGCCATAATTGAGCCTTCAAAACAAAAAAGAAATCACAAAAGGAATAAAAACATAACTAAATGATACCAAATATGACAAACAAGTCTACCTAACAGATATTGGAAGGGGGAGTTTATTCTAGAGGCATAACGAAGTTATCGACATTCACTCGACACTACATCCAATAAGACAATTGTGCAAGAGTTAATATTTTACTCGTCATGGGAAGTATATTAAAGTATGAATATCAAAGAAGGCAATATATGGACTTAATTGGTGTCCCCGTGCTTGGTTTGATTGATTCAGTCGAACTACTATTACCTTTAGATTCCTTAGATGCTAGACCAACGACTCAGTGTTTGTACATCATAGGCCACATGGGATTTTGGTTCCCCTAGAATACATTGATGATATCATTGCCAGCAATGATGGTCATACAACCACTGACAAGCTCAGAAGGATCTTCATCAAGAGTTTGACATGAAAATGGTAAACTTTACAACAAGGAATAATTTACCAAAAATATAATTCCGCTGGGAGCTTTATATTATTATTTAATATTTTATCTTCCATTTTTAACAAGTGTTCCATCCAATTTAAAAACCACAAAAATGGTAAGATCGTAATTTTACAACAATTGTAGTAAAAAAATAAAAACTATCATTGTGTCCCACAGACAATCCACCAGTTCCCAACTATGCAACAAACAGAAGATATTTTCCCTTAACACAATGAAATAGCATTCAAGGAAGAAGAAAAATAAAATAAGTACCTGTTGGAGGTCCTGATCAGAGGCACTAGGATTACCAGATGTTTGAATTGACACAGGTCTCGCCGAGCACAAAAGACGCCTAGCCTGTGGAATTTAAAAAAAAAACTATTATTAGGTAGAAAGATGTAAGTTGGGTAACGATGAAATTCAGGTATTTATTCTTAAAGCATTGGTAAACCAGATATTGTGCAATCCAAGAAAGAACAGCATGACATATGATGCAACTATCATAAAATCCACATCATGTCAAAAATAAGACATTTTTCACCCTTATAAAGAGACTAAATGATGTTGGTTGAGTTGGAAGAGACAATTAAGACCAAATTAAAAATAATCGATCGAATAAAATCATGTATAACTAATTGACATGCACATTGATCAAGAAAAAGTGGTGATCATTGCGAGCTTACCCAACCATGCATTTGGAAGAAAAAAAAAACAGATCACATATTTCAAGAGCATATGGATGGAAAATATACTTTATATAGTTATATCATTAATTACCTCTTCTCATTGTTAAACATCTTAGGTAGATTTTAAACATAATCTAGCCAATGTATACTTCACTTAAAACTCCAATTTGTAAAATTCAACATATGGTAACATTAAAACACCTCTAGAATGTATCAATTCAAGAACTTCACCACAATACACAAACAGAAAATAAAAATAGAAAATTTAGGGTGCCTGTTCCAAGGACCCAAAGAATGGTCCATCCTCAACCAAACATGGCTAGCATAAGGAGGGGTTAGGTCCATCTTTCAATGGATCCCATCCAGGTAATTTCCTAGGTCAAAAGCCAACCCCATAAAATAACCATCATCGTTTGATATATGTTTGAGTATCCAAAAGATTATCATGGTTCAAATTGTTACAATCATGACACAGTGATGTAACACACAATGTTTACATGAACTTTGACTCACTCTTTCAAGCTCATGAAGAAATATGATTCATGTCGCCGACCGTGAAGAGTTCTGATGTGACAATGATCATGATGTTATGAAACTAGCAAGATTTATTGTGGATGGAAAAAAGTGCATCCATTCTGAACATGCACCAAGTGGCACCCCACTCAATGTGTGCCCATGTCAACTAACAAAGTCATTTTATGTGTATATCACTCTCACAAGCAAAAGGGAGTGGTGTCTGAAAGAGGAACTATGGAGACATAGGCATGACACAGTGACAAAAAGTGGTGTCAAATACCTCAAATCAAGGGAAAGGAGATGTGGTGGTCAAGCAAGTGAACCTACTCCTTGTATGAATTTATAACTACCACTTCTTTCGAAAGAGAAGTGGAGGAGGACGGTTGTATCAGGTTGGCAGCCTGTGTAAAATCCTGACCATAAATTTTATTTATACATGGAGGAAAAGGATTTAGTCAGCTGATGATGATGACGATAACTGTGAGCATGTGTTGCAACCATGATAGTATGATAACTTGATCTGAAAACAACAAAAGCTCCACACAAAAGTCTTGAGAAATTATCTTTGTACATCGAACCAACCTCATTCAATCGCAGATCCCGGCCATATCGCAACTGTGTGCTGGAGTTGAAGATATGCTCCATACCATCTATCATAGACCCCTCGAGGGAATCTGTGTCCTCAATCTTCGCACCATCTGATCCTATCGTATCAGAAATTGAGGAAGGGATTGTCACTGGATGCAAATGAAGCATGTAAGGAGCAGATATAGAGATTAAATTCACATTGGTTTGGGATTCAAGCTCCTTGGATTTGCTTGAGTGTTCCAAACACGACAATGCCAAATCTTCTCGACCAATAAGAACATATGCAGCTGAAGGCCAATCAGTGGGAGGAGATTCTTGACATTTGTCCAGTGCCTACGAATCATGGAACGAAATCATCATTTTAATCAGATGAACAAGAAAATGAACAAGACGAGTAAATTATTATTTCAAAGTTCTTCAATAATTAGGATGCAGCATTGTAAGTACGAGGCAAAGGGATAAGAGCAACCATTCAGTCCTAGAAAATTACAGAAACATATGACTTGCAATTATCTGAACCACGACTTCTGCCCTAGATGTCCTAGGAGGGGGTAGAAACTGAGTGGTGGTCAAATGAACCTGAGATGCATCACATGTACCTGTATGATGTTATAGACTATACTTGGATCTACCTTATGGGAACTTAAGAAACCCTCTACTACATTCATGAGCATGAAATTTTTCTTCATGCATGCTTTCAAACAATTCCATACCACACCACCCGTTTACAAGCATTCAATAAAGATGGATAATGCTGAAGTGACCTCAAAGATTGACCTCATTTCACACTTTGCTGACTTGGATGTGTGTACAAACCATAGATGCTTTTCATCGAGATACAAGTGGAAAGCATCTATGGTTCTGTACGCACCACCACGGCAGAAAAGTGTGAAATGAGGTCACTACAGCACGACTCAATAAAGATATATGAAAGTCAATATAATCGTGAGGAAAAACTAACATGTCGCAAAGGAAGAGATACACCAACAGGTAGTAAGTCTAGCTGTTGAAGTCCAAATCTTTCCGCAACCATCGCCAGGACAGTGAGCTCCTCAGAAGTACGTGACGATCCTGAGGCAATGTTACAGTAAACACCTGAAGAAAGCTTCTTGCCCATCCTTTCGACCCCTGATAATAAACTATAGAATGATACTATCTTCCTGGCCCAGCACACCACTGAACTTCCATCTTTACAAATTAGAGGTGGAAGGTCATTAATATTTGCGAAACTACAGCCATACTGCAAACAAATTTCAAGCCATCTGAATAAGCTTGGTGGAGTTCTAGGAGACGAGGACATCTGGCAAATCCCAACTTTCTTAAGAAGATGAGGAAAATCACGGAAATAATAATCCACATAACTCTCCTCGCCCAGAAAAGCAGAGATATCACATAATAGAACAACCAGAAGTCCCAAGTCCCTGTAAGCACAAACTCAAGTGTTAAATTCATGATTGCCACACCAAGAACCTAAACTCTCATGCATATCCAATTAGTTCTGCAGACGATGCGTAGGTAAGTCCATATGATAGTACAGTAATCTTATGAAGTCCATCCTATCTTCCTGAGAGTATAACTTGTGCTTGAGTTCCATCTAACGTGTCCTTTTCTTTTTTTTGGGTGGCTGCCTTAGATTGGATTTGACTGCGGATAATACCATCTCTCAGGGTATTATATTTTTGACATGTTTTCTCTGAAAAGCTAGTGGTGAATCCATGAATCATCTTATGATCTAATAAATCTCCGCTCACGAATTTTGGACTCATGTTTCTTCTCTGTTTAACAGATATAGGGTTTTACCGAGGTATGTTGTATCTTTTCCTTTGGTCGCTAGCTCCCATTTGCTATTTGTTGGGCCTCCAGAAAGGAACATAACAGCTGCATCTTTGATGGGAAGGCTCACTATTGTTCCTGAGGTCGCTATCAGTTTTCTTGGGATAATGTTCTTCTGATGCAGGTAATTTGAGTGCAAAGGTGCATTATTAGAGGATTGTCTTTTTAACTGGAAGCTGTTTTGTATGGATAGATCATAGCATAGGAGTTTGGGTGTGTTTACTCATTACTAGTGTTACTCTGCTTCTGTTATATTTGTTTGTTTGTTTGTTTTTTAATCTTGTCTTTTGTTCTCATCTTTTATAATATATCTTCTACCCGTACGAAAAATAGACTTCATTGAGCAAAAAATTTGAGCAATTGGCAATCATGAACAAGTAAAGTAGAAATGAAGATGTCGAGACGGATGATTGGAAAGATTATGAAAGAAAAATATTGAAATAAGCATTTCTTTAGTAATCTAGGAATAGCCCCGAAGGAAATAAAATAAAGGGAGAACAGTTGAGAAGGTTCGGGCATATGTAACAAGGACCAAAGACAACAGCACCATTGAGGAGCGATTAGGGATAGATTAAAGTTCCAAAAAGGACGAGATTAGGGCAAAAATTACATGGATTGAGGCAATAAGTAACAATCTAAGGGCATATATGCCTTAACAGAATATTTGTTCTTTGTGAATTTTACCTTGAACCATTTTTCTTTTTCAGAAAGTAAATAAAATTGTGAAATAGAATTAGGTAAGATGTATCCCAAAACATGAACAGCTTTCTACCTTGGACAATACCTACATAGCTAAACACATAAAATCATCTTTTTAATCCTTCTCATGAACACTAAAACCATACACTGTCAGTTTCCACAAAGTTGAAGTTTAAATGACACTGGTTTCAGAGTTCCAACATGGTGCATCTCATCCCATGTCAGCTGAAAAATTTTTAATCTAAACCTAATAGTACTGGAGATGGACATTCCTCCTTGTACATCATCATGTTTAATACCAAGTAGTTCTGCATAGATATTTCTGATTATACAAGTTTAAAATGAAAAGGCAGAAAAATCGACTGTAAAAAGGATGCTTGCAGAAGAAAAAATGACTTAAAAAGACGAGAACTTACCTTTTACGAAGATTATCCAGTTTCAAACTTTCATAGAGAGCATGCAAGGCATCTAAAGTCTCCAGTAAAAGCTGAGCATAGAATGACTTATCTGGGCTCTGTTTGTCCACTGTGCTTGAATTGAAGCAATTAATCTCCTGTGTGTCAAGAGATGATGCAAAAGAAATCCCGGAAATAGATGAACCCTTACAATAACTCTTGTGAAATTTGCTGTTAATAAGAAACTCCCACGATGATTGCGGCATAGAATCAGAATGTTTTTGAGGAATGAACGTCAACTTTCCACACATTTGCATTATAATATTACAAAAAGCCTCCCATTCTGAATCAACAGAAGAAACGTCCTTAGCTAAATAAGCAGGGTCGCCATCTCCCCACAGAAGAACAAGAAAATGATTGTAGAAAGTGGAATGGAGGCCCTCCGCCATTGCTGTGATGCAGTCATTTGCCAAGTTGGAAGAAGGGCTTCTTCGTAATGCACATCTAAACATCTGCAGAAATACAAATATTATGAAACTAACAATTGAAAAAAGAAGAATAATGTCGAGATACCATCTCAAACCCTGAAAAGGAAATGGAAAATCTTTCAAATCCTTGAGTATTGCATATGATGTTGGAAAGATGAATTTTGTTGGAAAATAATGGCTTAAAACCTTGAACCTTTTCTTCCATTTTCCAGCAAAATTCAAACTGCTTCTACTTGGAATGAAGGTTCATGAGTAAAGCTTAAGTAGCAAAAAAGGGGTAATTCATAGATACACAAGAACCACCACCAGAGGCTGAAATCAAATTTAATCTCTCTTTTTTATCCCTTTTATGATTTCCAGCTTTTCTTGATAAATGATGAGTAATGTTCAGAATAATGTTTCCCACAAAATTAGTCAAATGGAATTCACTACAAATTTCAAAATGACAACTAATGGGATATGTTCCACTACCTCAGATCAAGGTTTAAATCCCGATTTCGTTAGATGTCTCAATGAGCTGACAGACAAGGCAGAATTATACATAGAGGAATGACGATACATTTGGATATTGATTGATACGAAAATACATTCCAGAATTTTGGTACAAGAATATGAATGGAAGCTTTAAATTACTTAAAACTAATATTCTTACTAGAACAAGAAGCCTCGGCGGAGATTCCAAGGCTGGAGAATACTTTCAACCATAATTTAAACATTATTATCCAGGATTCTGATGGGAATCCCGGATATAACCTCATAATTACTAGGTTGATTCATGAATTAACGAACTAGAAAGCCTCTGTCTCCTATAGTGTTCATAAATTGGAGAGGGTGCAGCCGAGAAAGAGATTTAAGGAAGACTATTAGTTTGAAGATAGGTAAATCCGACAATGTGTTTTTCTTTTCTTCTTTTTTGTTTACTGGAATCAACAAACTCAGGAAAAAAAAGAATAAGACAAAAAGCATACCTGACCATTATTGGCAATTATGTTGATTCGCCCCTGAACAGCATCAGCTAATCCTATAATCTTCAAGTCATTGCAAACAGCTGCTGATTCTGAAGACTTCATGCTGTATGACACCAAGCCTTTACCCACACCTGATGGCAACAAATACCTACACAGGCACTGCTTTCCTGACTGCAATTTTACACATAGCAAATATGCACACACTATGATTTCTATGAAATATTCACCAACTATTCTTCAAAAGCTAAATAAAAGAACCATTAGACAAGTAGAATGCTTGCAATCCAAGCATAAACTTTTTTCAGCGAATACGAACAATGTAAAGCATAGGTCAAAAATTGAAAAATGGTAAAATGCACTTATACAAAAGAAAAAGGTCTAAAAATGGAAACATGTAACCACGGATTCTCAAGGAAGTCATTTCCCAATTAAATGAATATGAGAACAATTACACAAAAAGATCAACCTAAAACTTCAATTAGAGATAACCCACAAGGATGAAACTATTTAACATATATAACAGGATATACAACTGACAAAGAATACACCATCTCATTTATATTGTGAGGAATTCTTTTGATGGATAATATAACCTAAAACTTTCAGTAACTTCATGAAGCTTTCAAGGAATTTCTATTTCTTACTCAATTCATGATGTCATAGGTAGCCAACAACGATCACTAAACCAAGACCAGTTCTCTTCAAGAATATTACAACTAGAGCATAACCCCAAGGTCAAAATAAGCAGAAAAGAGCCTATTGCATGATAAAATGAAACAAAACTCACTCCATTGCCTTGATCTCCTCCTTAAAATTCCTCTGGAGGATACAGTGTACCTAAGAACGATTCCCTCCTTCGAAGCATATCTCCACCAACAAATTTACTAGGACAAAAGTTCTGCAAAGGATGAATATATGACTTCTTGACATGATTTCCAGTGGTAAGGGGGGGAAGTTCTGACACCAATGTTAGAAGTCTTGGAATAGTCCTTAAGGATCTTTAATGGTTGTGGACGTATGAAAAAGGGAATGCACCTTGTAGAAAAACCATCATTTTGACAATTATGCATATGGGGAGGGGTATTTCGATGTGGTTTTTTCTACATAGTTTTTTTACATGGGTCCATAGGGTCCAAATAGAGACGACCTGAAGGCTAATTGTAACTATGTGAATTTTTGTGGTGTGAAAATCACATACAACATGAGGTTTAGAGTTGCCACCATTCATTATTCATGGGTGTGAATGGTCACTCAAAACAAAATTTTCTTTAGAAAAAGTAACTCTTATGGTCAAACCATACAAATATGGATAAGGGGATTCAATTGAAGAATGGGGAAGTATTAGGCACCCCAGTCTCCCCTCCATTTAGGTGGTTACCTTGTGAACTTAGTCATTTTTAAAAAAGTTTGAAAACTTGGATTGGAATATAACATTGAATTTGAACGTAAAATGGAGGTTACATGCTAGGACCATTCTTGATTTTGGACCCATTCCTGAGGTTGATCCCACTAATGTGGAGGACCCTTGGGCAAGTCCATTTTATATTAAATAAGACACAAAAATGCAGAAATACAAGTTTTAGACGCAAATGCAAAATTTCATGTGTTGATGCATACATGAAAAGATATTTCAGCAATCTGGATTTTTTTATCTTTGCGTAGAAGTCACTATCAAACCATTAAATGGGCTTTGAATGAGCTAGGATAATGAGATGAACTAGACTGCCACCTAAAGTTTAGCACATGATCAAGAATGGTTTATATGTTTACTTTACCATATTCAGTTGATTTTTCAGCATTATTAGTGTAAGAAGCTTATGTTCAAGGTATGATGGGCAATAGCACCAGCGTTGAATTTAATGATCTTCAACAACTGCCACCTACAGTTTCTTGCATCTGACCCATGAAGTGACGGAAGAATTGTCTAGTGCTTGCATGTAGCTGATTCTAGCAGTGACCAACCAAACCAAAAAAAAAAAAAAGTATAGGATCCTAAGCTATCCACATTAATTAAAGCAGGGAGAACTGAGAAGCCACCAAAGCCAATTGCAACTTAAAATAATTAGTGAGTTATTCCTAGGATTAGCAAGTTTAAGAGTAATTATCAGGCTTAAGGGAGTATTGAATATCTACCACTACATGAAACAGGAAAATAATACTTCTGCTAGTGACAAGATCACTCTTCTTCAGGGTGCAAGTGTGGTCCAAACAAAGCTGACAAGAAATTCAGCTACATAAACACAAGGTTCACACCGAAAAAAACAACAAAGGAACTCAAGGAGAAAGGCTTGCATAATTTTTTCAGTCACAGAAAACTCGACATCATACAAAAGGTAAATAGAACTTACATAAAGAAGAAGGTTGTTTTCTGGAGCCAAGACAATGATGTCTGAAAATGGCAGTGGTCCAACCTTCACACTATAAAGAAGATTGCATGAAGACATGTTGACGTCATTGGTAAACAATTAAAGGAAGAACAAACTAAAACCCCATTTTACCTTGGACGTGTCACGATAACTGAAGCAGCAGCAATTGCAGGGACACTCCAACTCAAATCAGGTTTAATATCAAAAAGAGTTTCATTATTTATCTCAACAGTTTGAAGCCTTACAGAGAGCAACCCTTTTTGTTCTTGGAGAAGAAAACAAATTATAGGTGCACCATCATCATCAGTTGCAAGAAAAACCTGAGTAAGATGAAATTTTAAGGCAATAGAAAATGAAATAGTGGTCGATACTACAGTACCATAGGACACTGAGCACAATCATAAGGCAATGAATGCAAGCTTAAGGTATTGTGATATAAATTAAACGACTCATACAGATGTTTCAGAAAAGGGAGTACTTGTAGAAGAGAATTGGTAGTAAAAAAATTATTCCCAAGAGCAAGGAAAAGGTATTAGTAGAAGAAAATTTGTCAAGAAAAAATTATTACCAAGACCAAGGGGGAGAAAAGGAACAGAAAATGTTTTCAGGACATATGCAATATGGATCTCCTCCATCAAACCCTTAAAATCCTCAGAAAGTTTACAGAGTTAAGAAATAAAACTAAGCCCAAATTGACAAACATAATGAGAATTAAGAATTCAGCTTTGACATAGGCTATTCATCAACTTCCCGAGGTCAGCTCAACAAAGCCAAGTGCACGCCAATTTTTTCTTGCCAAAACCAAGACAACTTGAGTAGTAAACCAAGTCACTCTCATTAGCACATTAACCATAAAATGCAAAAGAAATTGACCACAACAATATGAACTTAACAACAAGGCCCTGATGTTCAAATGGACTTCCATATTGGGGAAGTTCAGGGATTTTTGGTTTGAACGTTTTGTTTTCAGATGGGATGACATAAATAGAAGATCTTCCTAATCTTTTGCTTCTTCTAGTGCTTGTGAATCTTTGTAAGGCTCTCACAATTTCCCCCTCTTTTTTTATAGGAAAAATTTCTCCCTCTCATGGATGCTAGGGTTGCTATTTCAGCCCCATTCATGAGAAACCACATTTTACCCACAAAAGATAACAAATAAAGATGACAACATATACAGGTCATATTATTGTCCAAGGAGTCATTGTACAAAGAATATTATTTTCCCTACCCTTGGTGATGGGATCCTTTTTCCCATCTCTCTTCTTTCCTTTGTAAATTTATCAATTTCTTCATTAATTTTCCCCAAGCATTCATCAATATATCAATTTAACAGAGTTAGTGAACATGCACCTTACTAGCAGAAGACTGGGCACCTTTTCCTTGCCATATCCTTCGGAAAGAGAATTGTTTCGATAATACTGCAGCAGGAACTACTTCAGATGAACTTGCATTGGAAGCTTCAAGGTTGGAACCAACAATTTCAACAAGCCACACTGAATGTTGCATCTTGCCTGGCACAAAATGAAAATAAGAAGAATAGTTACATATAATAAATTTGCTTTTTATGGGTTGAAAAAACTTCAAAAGTGCATATATTTGAAACCAACTATTAAAATAAATAAATAAATAACCTTTATTGTATGATGCCATTAGAGGAATTGAATCACTGGTCCAAATTGATCTTTCATCAAAATCCTTCATGGTGCTCAATTGGTCCCTTTCTTCCACAAATATTGGCTGGGAGGGTATACCAAACAATTATTTCAATTGAAAGGTTAAAGTGCATGTAAAAAACGAACATAAGCATACGAAGCTACAAACTTAAGTTGATGGCTTAAGGATACATGTTATAGGAAAATAACAATCACATCTGGAAATCAAACAATGAAGCATACCTGGGGTTCTTCCAATGGATCTCTCAAAATCAAATGCGAGGACATCTTAGCTATGTCCCCCTTGACAATATGATCAAATGAATTGAGTGCACTGAGATTGTGTTGTGGACTGTACCCAAGTTCTCTTTTTGGGCGGGATAAATCACGTATATTTAATAATGGGCTTGAAGTTGAAAAGGGCACATAGGTTGGATGATTTCCTCCAGCTGCCTTTTGGAGGAGTAAACCAAATGGAAGAGGCCAGATTGATGTGATACTATGAGGGAGTGGAATACATACTACTTCACCTACAAAAAATTAAATGTATTAATAAATAATTTTGAAAAAAAAAAACTGATTCAAGCTTCGAAGTACATGATCGACAACAATGGTTACAAGACGTAGTTGATACAATGAAAGTTGTTCTTTTAATGTTATAAACATTAAAATGGGATTCATATATGATCTTCAGACTTAATATACCAACTAATAAACTAAAAGAGGGGCGAGAGATTAATTACAAGTCTACTCACCAGACGTGTTGTATATGGTCAAAGTGTCAACTTGTAAAACACAAAGAAGCGGTTCTGACATGGTACCCAGACGACACCAGCACGCCTAAAATTTAAATTTCAGTATTCATCAGAACAATCCACAAGTTTCATAACTAGATCCATACATTTCTCAAAACACATAATCTGGAAATTTCGCTACAGAATTCAAATGCAGTGAAAAATTGTTCTGTATTATATGAAATAAAGATACCATAGTGACTGAAGACGGTGACGTGTATCGCTTAAGAACTCGTGTGCCAGCACTCCATATTATCCTGTTACGAAGGAATTGAGAGTATTAAATTAGAAGATGGTCTGTAACCCATACCAAAAACAAATTTTGGCTATTATGAAAATACCGTTATAGCTCAACTGGAATGGAAATTTAATTATAGAGAAAATCCAAACTATTAGCCATGGACCCATTATTTCATTAACTTTATCTACGAAGCCATGGTATAATAAAACGAAATGTGGAATTAAAGATTAACTGAAACTCGAATAAAACGAAAACGGGTAAAATTCAGACGGATGGATAGTTCAAACTTTCTAAGAAGAATTCACGAATGCAATCCAGATTAGTCGAAAGGGTTACCTGTTTCCTCTAATGAATAGCTCATGATCACTTTGATCGCACGAAGCAGAGGTCGAGGAGTCATCGTAATCGGATGAATCATCTCTTTCTCGGGTGATTTTGGGATCAAATAGGGAGTAATCGTACTTGTCTCTGACATTTTCGACAGGTTTTCCGTCGAGAGCTTCGGCAATTAGACCGAAGGGTTTGAACTCTCCCAACACTGTTAGATGTCGAACTCCAGATGACATTGTAAGGTTTAATGGTTGACTACGAGGAGCGATTGAGGCAGAGCAGATGCTCGAGGGTTTGAAATCGCCCCACACTGATAGATGTCGAACTCCAAGTGATCTTGTGAGATTTAACGGTTGAACTTGAAGCGCTGAGGATGAGACGAGAAGCTAATGATGCATAGCTGAATCTCTCTCTCTCTCTCTCTCTCACTCTTTGAGTGGGAAAAAAATAGCGGGAAACTTAAACCCTAGGGTAAGTAACAGTGGGATCGAATCTGTTTTTATGTTAACTAGTAAATTACACGTGGAAAGGGAAATATGTTATTTTTACTAGAGAGCAACATCTTGCAGACCACCCAGAACCATTGCACCAAATGCTTTTAAAATCCGCACGCACTCGCTCTGATTGCACTCCCATAAAAATAAAAATAAAAGATTGCACCTCAACTGCATTTATTTCTTTACTCTCCTTGATTTGAAACAATTCACACGGTGTTAATTAAAGAAAAACACTTATCTTGCTAAGTAAATGAGGAATTTTCTTGATGGCATGTCTTGTGGCATCCAACAATACGATCTAATACCACAAGTTTGAAGAGAACAACATTCTAAGAATTTTTTTTTTAAGTAATTTTTTACTGTTGAATTTGAATTTTAAATTTGGGAGTGTAGTAGCCATTTATTTTCAACATCTTGGATCAAGCCCAAAATTTTTATATTTTGGAATCTAAGTTTTTTGATGAAATTTACATGGTTGTGGTGTTGGATTGTCAATTTGGTAATCCATGTGGATCCAATGACCCTTAGTAAGATTTGATTTCTTACTAAATTAGTTAGGCTAGCCTGACTTTTTAATAGAAAATATTCTTAGTATTTTTAAAATATGTTTATTTAGTGCCGAATAAAAATAGAGATGAAATATGCACATAAATTACAAGGGTCTTTTATAATTAATTATTTTTTAAAGATAAATAAAAAAATTGTCTTTTTATAATTAATGATTTTTTAAAGATAAATAATAAAAAAAATGTTTTTGTAGTTTACATCTCTTACTAAAATGATTATAGGGATATGGGAATAATGAGATTGTAATTTAATTGATTAGTATTTTTGAATGTAAAGATATGGTATTTTTGGGCTTCCAAATTTTTGTGTCACCACTTATATTTGGCGTTTCTCTCATGAGTCATAATTCAAAGGAGTGTTCCCTTTGAACTGCATGCAATAAAGAAAACAGTTTCATCTTGTTAGGAAGTCCGATGCATTTTGAACTCCTATTCAAACGTGGTATGTCGTTCATATTCTATAGGAACAAGACACCTCTTATCTTGATTTTTCTCATTATAATAATAAAGATATAGGTAATGCGACAGCACTAAACGTCAAAAAGGCAGAAGAAACCAATTTGCTTCTTATAGAATATATAGGATTATCCTACAATTAGACCTACTAAATCACTCTCCCTAGTAAAAATGCATCTCGCATGCTTGGACGTGCTAAAACCATCACTCCATCAAAATGTTTTGAGGCGACATGAGCCCATGTCGGACACTGTTATATAACGCTGTCATATAACGTTCCCAACGGCCAGATTGGGCATACAATGCTAGAAGGAAAGAATTTTTTTTCACCACAATTGAAATATGGTTGGGCAGTTTTCTATGATTACAACAGTGAAAAATGAATCAAGAAAGGCCAATAAAAAAGAAAGAATTAAAAGAAGCAAATAAAACAATCAACTTATTATTAAGATGTGTCAACCGTATACATGAAAAAATAGGTCCAAGGTAGAGAAGAAAATACCAATCAACTCTATAACAGAATTCTAACAACATGGAGGAAATACATCCCACGTTTCAGGTTCTCAAAGTTCAAACCTTCATAAATCCAAAATCAAAAAAATCAAAATGATGCTGATAAATATCGAATACTTGTAACTTGTAAGAATACAACCGAAAAAGTAAAAAAAAAAATGAGACCACTATATCGTCGAACCCTTTGGAGGTCAGCTTCCCAAATTTCTGATAATTGCAAGCACTTCTATTGGAAGAAACAAAGAAAACAAGTGAATGGAGACCATATTCCAATCTAGAACCTTGGGGGTTTTAACTAGCAATAGTTGAAATTTGTGCATGCATTCGAGTCATAGATTCGGTCCTTAGTCCCCACTCATTGTGAAAGTGATTGAAGGCCTGCTTCAAGATCTTCAAGGGTGATTGTGACAAGAACATCAGCATCCAAGGTGTCGAAATCAAGCCTGAGGTCCAAATTCTCCCTAGCATTCACAAGCATTGGTTCCACTAATCCTCCGTTCATTTCCTTCCTTCTTTTCTCTGTTGTTTCTCTCTCTATTAATTTTGAGATAGCACCCACGCTACAAGATGGGTGCAACTTGAGCCCATACAAAGAACTATCCTCCGTTTGACTATTCATCTTGAGATGGATTATTTGGGCTAGTTCTTCAGAGTTGAAGTCATGGAAGACGAAGAACTTAGTCACCCTTCTGCGAAATCCCTCGTTGGAGGAGATTACACGCTGCATTGGTTCACTATAGCCAGCAAATATGACCACAACTTTCCCACTGTCCATGACAGACATGATCTCCTCTAACGCCTCCAACCCGTAGTCCTTGTCATCTGCCTTCTGCATAGGTATCAGCCTATATGCTTCATCCACGAAGAGAATTCCTCCTTCTGCTTCTTTTATCTGCCAATGAAAATCCGTCGGTTACTTTGTAGAGTTACTCTTATATGTATCTGAAAACCGATATTCAAATTCAAAAGCACAAGTGACGTACCTTTCTCCTAGTCTTTGGACCCGTGTGTCCAACGAATTCTCCTACTAGATCGGTCCGCTGCACTTCTGTTACCTTGTCAGTAGGTAAAATTCCAACCATATGGAGTAGTCTACCAAGGATCCGAGCTACCATTGTCTTCCCTGTTGAATTTAATAGTCAACCTCGATATGCTGATTACAAAAAACAAGAAATGACAATTCTATAAATTGATGTCTTACTACATATTTTGATATTCAAGTTGGGTAGTTTATCAAATTCAATATAAAACTTAATTATTTTAAATCCTTTATAAAATAATATAATAAAAATTGGAAATGTGGGAAAACCAATCATATACTAATATATTTCATGTCGTTTCTAATGCAGTGATGAGCAATATAGAACTATTAGGGTTTGTCCGTGCCTACAGCACAATCATCCTCTTTGGGGTTAAGGGAGTAAAAGAGGAAAGACAATAAAGTTGTAGGCTATTATTGAAAAAAGGGTAGAAGGGTAAAAACAATAAAGTTGGAGAGGTATTATTGTAAAGGGGGTAGAAGAGAAATGGAAATAAAGTTGGAGTATTCTTGAAAAGGGAGGAAAGAAAAGGGAATAAAGTTGAGTTGTTCCTCAAGATTCATGCCAGATTGAATCTGAACAGCTCTTTATGAGTGATAAACAATGAGGGAAGACAACCGTTGACTTTCCATTTTTTCTTATGTATTGTGACAAATATAATTTTTCAAAATTATATGTTTGCTTATCAAAAAAATATGTTTGAAATGCAAGTGATTTCGATAGGATTTAAAACTACTTTGAGAACCAAAAAACAATCATCCACAGCAATATATGGAACAGTTACACATTTTGATTTGAGCATCAATAAAGACATAGCAAGCTCATCAATCAAACATTATGTCAACCAATTACCTGTTCCGGGATTGCCAAAGAATGCCATATGAGGGGGCCTCCGAGCAGCAACTTTGAGCCCAAGAGCCCTGCGCTTCTCGTCCAGGAGCATTCCCTTGGCCCATTTCCTCAGTTGTAGCTTTAGATCATGCAACCCAACGATATTCGATAACGCCTCCTCAAGTTCAGCCATCTTAGCTTTCGTTTCGCTACATGCTTCAATGGCTCTGCGCTTCTTTTGCTCCTCAAGATGCCAATGGAGGAGCTCACGCAACTTCTCGCTACCAGGGCCTTGTGAGAGATGATTTAGAGGTGTCATGTCATCCTATATCACAACACATTTTGCCTGAACTTATGAGTTTATTTGAATAAAATGGGTCAGTTCAAGAACTGGAATCAACCTTACATTGTCTTTAACACTGCAATCAGCATTGCACTCGAGCAATGACTTTACTGTTGAACAATCCTCTGCTCGAAGTGAGTACCAGACTGCAAGATGCAATGGGGTCATTCCGTTCTACACGGGAAAAGACAAACAACAAAGTTTTAGAATCTCTACTCCGATGTCAATCAAAGAAGAATAACAAATTAATAGGAAAGCAAGAAAACAAACATTTGCTTTAGCCTCCACAAAAGAACCATGATCAAGAAGCACCCGTGCAGCTTCATTACACCCATTCTTCGCTGCCATGTGTAATGGGGTTTCCCCATACTGCAAAACCCCATATATCAACACAAGAAAGTCAAAACCATCAGATTGATGGAATCAATTAAATGTAACTGATTGACTTTATGAAGGTAATTTAGTATCAGTTGAATGCATTATAAATTTACTCACCATGTTCCTGGCTTCCAACTCAACCTTTTCTGGTGCTTGCCAATTGAGCAGAAACTTAACTATCTCGACATTGTTGCAGCCAGCAGCAACGTGAAGTGGTGTCTGTGCCATCTGCATTTGGAGTTAAAATAAGTGGACCAATGAAATTAAAACAAACTCAGTGGTAAACCATTCAAAGGCTTGCCATAACAAACTGAAAAAAGAATTATCCATATTAAATCCACTGCGTATGAATTCAGGTTCTAAATTAGCCAAATGAGTCCCTAAATTCTTCATCGTCACCCAAACATAGGGGTCGGAAACTTGAATCCCTTTTTTTCATTCAACTCTACCTATACTTGTATCTCCTAATAATGTATATGTTTTCAAATATTTTCTTACGACCTCAGTCCACTAATTTTTTGTCTTCATCTCGCCTTTATAGGGTAATCTTCAACTAACATCAAATCTCCTCATTAGTACCATCACTGGTCTTTATTGTACATGTCCAAATCTTCTTTCCTTTATTTTATCTCCAATTGGGTTATTCCCAGATCCCCTCGAATATACTAATTCCTGCTTTTGTTTTTCTTAGTCTTTCCATTTATCAATCTCGAGGTATTCATCTTTGCTATACTCGTTCTATGAACATGTTGTTTCTTAACTGCCCAACATTTTTCTTCCATGAACCATGGCTGCTCTTTCTGATTATGTAAAATTTTCCACTATACCCCACTAAAATTACAAATTTTTAATCACGATTTCAAAATTTGGGGTTCAATTGATCGACATACTAAACTGTAACCATGACCTTGGGGGGTTACCGGCTTGACCACAAAAATAAATAAAAAATGAAAATCAATAAATTTCATGCCCCGAGAGACTACTTCAAACTAGGTTAAAGAAAGTAGGAACGCCTTTGAGGGCACACAATTATAGAAGAAAATTACATCTACCAAGTGTGTAAACTGTGAATAGTGACTTAATGGGGTAAGAGAAACAAAACTACTACCCAATACATTTTCTTTTGAAAAATAAATAAATAAATAAAATCAATGATGCATGGGTTTTTTAATTGAACTATACAGTAAAGTGATTCATGAGAAGAAACAGGAAAAAAAAAAAACCAATTCTAATTTAAAAAAAGGAACAAATAAAAATAACCCTAATCACCCAAAATAATTAAACATTAGGAATAAAAACCAATGATCCAAACTTCCAAACCATCAAAGTTCTAAAAACCCATAAAGGATCCCAAAAAAAAAATATAACAAGTACTGACGCAAGAATCTCAGATTCAACAACAATAATAAATACGAAATCAGGAAGGGGAGGTAGTGGGTGGGGACAAATGATGGCCCAAAGTACCAAACTTGTGCAATTAAATCCAAATTTAAAACAGAAAACTAAGAAATCTTCAAAAACTCCAAAACCAATGGATTGCAAACTCCCAATCCAGGGAAAGAATCACAAAAGAAACAGATCTTTCCCATGATACCACGTATAATATAATAATTCAACAAGAACCCAAGAACAAAAGAATTTTCAAAGTTATAACAACCCATTCCAGAAATTAAACTAAAAAATACATCTCAAATCTCCCTCATGACTCCACGGACCAACCAAAGCAATTTTCAAAGGAAAACATACTCTTAAATAAACATAATTCAACATAATTTCAGAAACAAAACCAAACAAAACAAAACAATATAATAAATCCCATTCTGGAGAAAGAGAAAACTTACAACAGCGTTTCTCTCGTTGACAAGTGATGGGTTATCTTGGAGTTTCTTCTGGAGACCAATGAGATCTCCAGACTGCGCGTAGCCATGGATGGTGATAGGTTTAGTAGATCTTGAACGTCGATCTTGAGGACCCGGCATTTTTCTCTCTTTTTTTCTCTTTGAGGCGCGAATTACACAGACGAAGAGAGAGATCTGAGAATTTCTCGTGTCCGAGCCTGCCGTGTCAGAAGCACAAATACTTGTTTTTAGCCAAGAAAGTTTATATTGGCACACTAGCTTCTTTTATATTACACCAATTTTAAGTAATTTGATTTTGAAATGCCCCTCTTAGATTTAGTGGATATTTTGAGATACCCTTATCTTTTCAAACTGATGACATGCCCCTTGGCCTCAGTCTTCTCTTAAGGCAAGTGAAATGACCTAAAACACCCTCATCTTAAACCTCTAGCCTAAACCCCTTGATTTTTCTCCTAAAAAACTTGTCCAATTACTATCATCCCAATCAAATATAAGAAAATGATGAAGCAATCTCCCATGGTTAAAGTCAAATTTTTTTCGGATAATGTAAATTTGGATGTCCACCACAAAGATTTGGCAGTGTTCATGATTTTCTTTGACCTATCTGAAAATTTTGTATGTTGTTCACTAAGAATACATAAATTATCTCCATGTTTACAAGAAAACACTATTCTATACGTTAACATATTTCCTTGCAAATTTTAAATAAGATACCCAATACTATACTGCAACGTTAAGTAGGGTTTGGTCAATTGGCATCATAATGATTTGTTGTGAGGTTAGGATTATCTTTCAGATCTAATATCACAACAAAAATTATATTACTTTGCCTATATTAAGAACAATCTATCTCCATATGTTGGATCTTTTAATTTTTATTTGAACAATTTTTATGGTGATTATTACTCCTCAACCTTTGGTATGAAATTATTTTCTTAATAAATCAAAATGGTTGCATATAATTGGTTCAGTTACGAGTAAACTGATTATCGAACTATTACTAACCCATCAACATCCTACTCAACTACTCCTTGTTGTGGTCAGTTAGGATCCGCACCCAAACATCGTATGTCACTTGTATGAGTGAATGCCATTTCACAATTTGTCACGGTTGAATGCTTTGGTGTATACTTTGTTTTAGAAGTTCAATACAACTATTGTCCATGTCTCACCTTGAGGCTATTGTATATTTTACTACGATTTTGTACATGTCCTTACCATTATAATGAGAGAAATGATGATTATTGATGGTAACCAACAAGTGTTGAGCTCAATAGTGATTAATGCATCCCTCCAAAAAGAGAGACATCTTCAGTTCAAGCTTGTTGGCCATCCACATAGATTTATCACTATTTATGTGGCAAGTGTTGTTTGTGGGGTATTAACTTTACCTGAGGGATTTGGAAGAGATGAGGTATGGTGCTCTGAGAAGTCAGTTGCCTTGCCCCTACTAATCGGGCCTACGGGTGTAGATCCCGTCATGAATAATAATAAAAAATGACAATTATTGTTAATATTTTTAAAAGTATAGACAAATCTGTCCATGTACTCAAAATATTAGATCTTTACTATCATAATGAGAAAAAGCGTAGGTAATGCCGACATAAATCTACATTAATTAATATTTTAAAATTACATACCTATCTACAAATATTTTTATTAATATGTTCAAAATAATATATCTACATTCTTCTAAAATAAAATACTATTTTTCATAGAGATTCTAATGTCATGCCGACTTCTGCTAAAAACACCATAATTCATATGTAAATCACCAAAGAATTAGCACATATCTTATGTGTTTTCAATAAAAGTTGAGGGTGACAATAAGCTATTTTTATTTGCCATGGAAACATTTGCAGAACATGGATCCTTAACCTAATGAGACTTGTAATGTGTGCATTACTTGAATAATCATCATTCTCATACATTTTGCAAAGATTAGTGTACTTGAAAAAGGGTTCCTCTGTAATTAGAGTTATTTATTACCCTCCACATTTCGATGAATATGACACCCTTTGTATCTTTCAAACTGATTATATAGTCCCTACACACTGATTTGGGTCTCCTTGAGATATATTATTTTCAAGCTCTTGAATTATTTTCACATTCAATGATTCAATTTCATCTTTAATGAACACACACTCTTTATCTCTCTCTCTCTCTCTCTCTCTCTCTCTCTCTCTTTTTTGTAGAATTCATTGATTTATTTTTCACAAAAAAAAACTCACACCTTTTATTTCTCAAACAAAATAAGATTTTGTTATTGAGGTTTGAAAGTGAAGGACTTAGAATCTCAAGGTTGAAGATCAATGTAACAAATTTTATATTAGAGGTTGAAGATGATATTCTTGGTGAAAGAAAAACTTTAAGTATTTAGTTAGAAGTTGAAGATTAGAGCATTTAAGTCATTTTAATAGTCTTTTAGAGAAGACCAAGGTCAAGATATATGGGCTGTCTCAAATAATTACGTAAAGGGCGGGGCACGATTCTTTGTGACGACGAGGTTGATGGATGGGAATCAGAGTCCAGGATCAGCAAAAAGCTTTGAAGCGGGCGCCCACTTGAAAGACTGAAGAAACCTCGTCCCGTTACAACACGCGTGGTCCCCTCGTATTTTCAAACTCATCACAAGCCCTCCATTGTTTTGCGAAATATTTGAAACACCCTCTTGTATTTTAAAACTGATAATATACCCCTTGACTTCAATCTTCTTTTCTGATTAATGAGAAATGACTTCGAATGCCCTCATATTCAATATGTCATCATAAGTCCTTGAACTTTCTTTTCAAAAGCTATCGTCTTGAAGTTCTTCAATCTATATGATAAATTATTTGCAATCTATTAGAGCCCATATTTAATACATTGCTTTCAATCTCAATTTAATCTATTGTAGTAAATTCTCGATTTTATTTTTATTCAAAATTTCATCATGACGTACTTAAAAAATCTTCGTTATTGTTCTTGAAGAAGATAGTGAAAAGTTAAAAACCCATGATGTTGAATATAACTTGTTTCCGCAAGAAAAAATCAAGGATGTTTTCTTTTGATAAATGTTGAAGTAACATTGAAATTGACGTCTTTTCACACATTGTTGGCATGAATGTGTGTATAGAACCATGATTCTACGCACACATATGTGAAACAATGTCAATTTCAATGTTACTTCAACGAGAAAACTCTTTTTTGTTTTTTTCTTTCTTGTTTTTGTTATATAATGAAAATAAGATCATTTATGTCATTTTATTTGTTAATTAGAGAATGCAAAAAATTAAAGGGCCATGTCATAATTTCAAAAAATGCAATGATAACTAAAAATTCACCAAAATATAGAGGGTATAAAGAGAGTTTCTATTTGCACCCCAACTTTTACTTATCACACCTTGATTTTTTAAATTTTCTATCAACCCCAAATAAAGATTAAATCTTTGCTTTTAAATACAATTTCAATAGTACAAAACATTATACCACTCAAAATAAATTCATGAGTTCTTTATGATTCATGATTTTAAATTGTTCAACACGTCTCAATATCGTTCACAAACAAGACAAATAAACAAGTCAAACGTATCGGACGGGATTTTAAAACTATGATTTATTTTTTTCATTGTTGAATGAGACGACTCAAACGATCGAAAAATTCATCCGAGGTGACTCAGTCTCATTCATGGATGAGACATTGAAATGAGTTTTAAAATCATGTCGAATGAAATCCTAAACCCAAAAAATAGAAATTTTAAGAAGAAGAAAAAGAGAAAGATCTTCTATTGGCAGCCCAACTTCTACTTATTTTTCTTTAATTTTAACTGGATGTAATAAGTAAAAGTTGGAGTGCCAATAGCATCTCTCTTAAAAAATTGAAGTCTGCAGCCCGCTTCCATCAGATCGCTCATTTGCACCTAAAGCAGGTCTTCGTCCCTCTCGAGTCTGAACTCTGAACTGAGTATAATAAGCTTCGTCATCAATGGCGACTGTCACGAACTCTGTTTTATCTATAAGATTGTCTAACGGTAAATCCATCAGTCTTCGTTCCCATAAGGTTCTAAGGCCGGCATCTGTTTCTCTCATCAGTAAGTCTTTAATAAGATGTAGTAGTTGTAGTTGATACTTCTGCAAACTTCGAAAAACCCTATTTTTCTTAATCTCTCACAAATCACAAAGAACTTACGAACAGAGATTACTAAAAAATTTCAGGGAGGAGATTTGTGATCAGAGCAGCTGAAGCTGATGGGAAAGAAGGTCCTCTCTCTTTGTATATCTCTATAATCTTAGTTTAGAGGTTGAGAAAGAAAATATGAATTGGTGTGATTAGGGTTTTGTGTTTCGTTTCTATAGCAGGAGATAAGGCGCCAGTGGCCAATGGTTCGAGCTTCAATCAGCTAATGGGCATCAAGGGAGCGGCACACGAAACAGTGAGATTTTACTTTGTTGTTCAAATGCTGGAAAAAGCTCAAATTTGATTGAATGAAATGTTAAAAAAAAAAAAAAAATAAGAAATAAAAAAAATCTCTGATCATGTTTCTAATCTGACATTAATTGCCATCTCACGCTAGAATTAGTGCATTCAAAAAGTGGGCAGTTTAAGTTTAAGTAGGTTATGGGGTGCGAACGAAATTTCTGACGGAGAAATGGTTATGGGAATGAATTTGGTGGTCTTTGGAGAGGAATGCATCGTTGATTGTTTGGTGGAATGTGGTGCAATAGAAGATTCTTAGGCTAACTCGTTCAATTTTCGTAGAAAATTCAATGTGAACGTCAACTATTTTATTGATTCATGTAAAGTCAGTCAGTTTGTTGGTGGGTTGTTACGTGATCATCAGGGCATGGCTCAGAGTAGTGAGTGCAAGGACTCTTCGAATTAACGGAACACGTGGCTTGAGATAGAATTGAATGGATGAACGTGATTCAATCGACCCCAGATTTCTGGGATAAGGGTTTCGTGATGATGATGACAATGATTGGGCTGAATTACACTACACTTTTACAACCATACTTGCTACTTGGCTTGTTTTTTATATGACTGTTTGCAACCCAAGTTATTTTAAAGTAGACTTTGATTGTTAAGATATTTGATGTGCAGAATAAATGGAAGATTCGTCTTCAACTTACGAAGCCTGTTACCTGGCCTCCTTTAGTTTCTGGAGTGGTCTGTGGTGCTGCTGCTTCTGGTATCTCCCCCCCCCCCCCCCTTTCCTTTTTTTTTTTTTCCAATTTAATGAATCTGTTTATAGATATTGACCCGGAATTTCTAGTTTTCCTTTTGGTATGCTGATATTGTAGAACCATTTGGATGTAAGTTCTTTTTAACAAGTTCCTTGGGGAATTAAACTCTTGTTTCTCTCACTTTGAACTGCTACGAGAATGTATTCCACATTATTTATTGTGCCATTTCTCAGTACCACCTACAATTTCTCAATGATACTAAAGCACTGAAAATAGATTCAAGTATAAAGTAATGATGTTCACAGAAAAAAGTTGTTTAATTGATTTGGTTCATAAATAAATTTGTGTGGTATATTTAGTGTTATGCAGTTTTCAACCGATATGGAAATTTGTGGTGTTACCCTAATTTTTATTTTTTTGGTATTAATTATGTGTGTGTATATATATATATATATATTATTACTTGAAAAATCTCATGTGCGTGAGACGTATGCCTCGAGGCACGCACTGGCCAGCTGAGTGCTTTACCTTGCTACTCAGCTTCTGAAACATTAATTCCATATACTGAAGTGTTCATTATGCACTTGCAACCTTTTTATTTTTTTTGCATTGCAGGGAATTTCCATTGGAACACGGAAGATGTTGCTAAATCAATTGTTTGCATGTTAATGTCTGGCCCATGTCTCACTGGTTATGCACAAGTAACTTCTCTTCATGGCTGCAAAGCTGGTGCTTGCTTTTTCTGTATTTATTGGCTCAAAATCCTAATTATGTTTATTAAGTGGATTAGATCATGTATGCTTGTTTCACATTCATAGACACTCAATGACTGGTATGACCGAGAGATTGATGCAATCAACGAACCGTATCGTCCGATTCCTTCAGGAACAATATCTGAGAGTGAGGTATGTAATTTAATTGATTCACTGGTTATCGATTAGTTCTTATTTTCATTCATTTGACTTCCTCTTGAAGGAGGCGATGCTTTTGCTTTTGTACTGGAAATGCTTTGATTATTTGAAATGTTGTCTATGCCCTTTATTGGATGTTCCACGTGACACTTGTTTTTATTATCCTATAAATTTGACTTCCACATGGAAATAAGTGAGGTTTTGTTATTGTTCTTGAAACTCTTTAATTGTTGTACTATTATACCCTTCTCAATGTGTATTAGCCATGCTCTTGTATGGATTTTATCCAGGTTTTGTCACTACTAGAGTGGAGGACCATTTGTACAAAATGCCTCGATCCTAAGGACCACCTCAGCTAAGGAATTCGTAATGGTTGAGAACACAATTGTTCTCCTCTTTATTGAGAGAATAGGACCAAGAAATGAGAGAAATTTCTGAAGTATATTCCTTGAGAAGAGAATACTTTGCTGACCATCCCCAAAACACCTCAAATACTTTATTGGGAAACATCCAAAACATGCCAAACAAATTAAGAAAGTCAACCAACATAACTTTTAGAAAAGTTAGTGAACGAGGAGATGATGCACTGTCTCCTCCTCACCTTTGCACGCAATGCATGTATAGGATTCTGGAATCCCCTTAACTAATAAGATGGTTTGTTATGAGAATCTTATCCAATATAGTGATCCGATCAAAGAAAGCTACCTTGAATGGTACAAGAGATCTCCACAGGACTTAAGCAAGGAATGGAGAGAGGTCCAAATAAGTAAGGCCTGTATAGAAGGAACAAACTGAAAACTGAAAACTATCCTTTCGGGGTTTCATTTCTACTCACAGATTTACTTCCAAAGGATTCAAGGTGATGGAGCGAAGTCTCTCTAAAGAGACACCATAGTATTGATTTCCTAGTTGATAAGATTCCTACTCAAGCCGTTTCCACTCACAGATATGCTTTCAAAGGATTCAAGGGGATAGAGCTTAAGTCTTTATGAAGAATTGCCTTAGTGTTGATTTCCCAGTTGTTAAAATTACTTCTCAGCAATTGATTCATAACTCTATGGTGATAAATAAAAATAAATAATTCAGAAGTATGCAAGAAATTGAGAATGTTTAACTCTGTAAATATGAAACATCGAAGTTGCAATTATGACAGAATGTGCAATGTACTTGTTAAACTAGTATTGTTAAATGAAGCTCACCTTGCTTCTAATGGAAGCTGTTGTTTCAGGTGATTTCCCAGATCTGGTTGTTGCTTTTAGGAGGCCTGGGCTTGGCTGGTTTATTAGATGTGTGGGTAGGTGTTCTAAATGAATGACACCTTCCTAAAATTATTAAAGATGAATTTCTGTTCCTGAATCTCTCTCTTTTTTAGTCAGGGCATAACTTTCCTGTTGTTTTCTGCCTTGCTCTGGGGGGGTCCTTGATATCATACATATATTCTGCTCCACCTTTAAAGGTTGGTGATTCCTTCTCTCAATCGTGCTACTAAAACTACCCTAGTTGTTCTGATGGTTGAAGAAGACAAACAGCTTATCCCTTACTGCTTTTCAAGTATGTTGCAGCTCAAGCGGAATGGTTGGATAGGAAACTTAGCTCTTGGAGCAAGCTATATCAGTTTGCCATGGTTGGACATCTTTTCTTGTAGTTTCCTTTATTAAACTGATTTTGACAAGTTTTCTGACTAAGAGAGTGTCGGGTTTTTTAGCATCCCATGCTTCGTTGCTGACTCTGCCCTTTATTTTATTACTGATGATCTTAAAATAGAAATCTAAGTTATTTGTCAGATAGACCTTAAGGACCTTCTAGAAATTCCATTTTGATAAATGATAAATGTGACTCACATGCAAGGCAGACCACTCTTATTGTCTAAAGACAGCTACAATGGGTTTCCTCTGTAAAATTGTCTGCTCTTCAGATGTAAAAATAAGCATTCTTCGGCATCCTTGCTATCTGACATATTTTTGGACAAATCCATTATCTGGCAGGTGGGCTGGTCAGGCTTTATTTGGGACTCTTTCGCCTGACATAATTGTCCTCACACTCTTGTATAGTATAGCTGGGGTAGGTATGCTCTCCCCAGACAGCAGTGTCTTAGACCTATCTGAATTAATATCTTACACGATGCGACCATTAACCTAGTTTTTGCCTTCTCACGTTTCAGCTGGGTATTGCCATTGTAAATGACTTCAAAAGTATCGAAGGAGATAGGGAGTTGGGACTGCAGGTTTTTTCTTCTCTTATTTAGCTGATTTTGCATTTGAAATAAAGGGTTTGACCCTTTGTGGTTATGATGTTTGAAACAGTCACTTCCAGTGGCCTTTGGCATTGATACCGCTAAATGGATTTCTGTTGGTACCATTGACATAACTCAGATAGCCATCGTTGGTACGTTTATTTTTCAATTCGGATTGAAAATTTGGAATTTTTGGCTTATAATTCATAGGCATCTTTCTTTGTTAATTCAGGTTTGATATCAAATTATGGCCTTAATGAACCAATAGTATGTTCTTAACTTCTTATCGGTGGTAATTCTTGAAGTTGCCACTTGGTAAGTTGGTCTATGATTGGTAATTCCAGACCTGGAATCAAATCCCACCTTCACCCATGTATACCTATTGAAAATAGGGCTAATTCTTGGCCATTTGCAAAATACGAGGGAGTGGAAAACATGATTTTAGTCATTCCATATCTTGCATTCTTTTGGACATCACATAAACAGTATCAGATAGCCATGACCATTAGATCAGGTTGGCCCTTTGACTCAGGTTTTTCAATGGTGGGTCCCAACTCCTTGATGTGTTCATGTGTGAGTAATCCTCAGATGGTATTATATTTTATATCATTTAGTTGGTCCAAAGTTTGAAGAAATATTTAGAATTTTAAATTTCTAAATACATCAAACGACTTAATGCCATCATGCATTCATTTTGATAAGTTTTATTGTACTCCCATCCATGTTTGATATCACACTTATTGCCATATATGTTGGTTATATAATGCAAACTCAATGAATCATCTATAGATGGATGGATAGTGTTAACAGATCTTTATTGCAAGCTTAATTATTTCTATTGTTTGTAATTCATCACTTTCATTCTTTAATGTATTATATCATGCTTTGGTTTTCAATAATCTCCTTGTAACTTCACTAAAATACAACACACATGAGCTGCTAAGTTTCAACTATTCTTCTCATTCAATGTTGATCATCCTATAACAATTTGCAATGTAGCATTCATTTTGATTCTGTGTTGGTGATAATTGCAGGTTATCTCGTGGGTGCAGGTAAACCAATTCATGCCTTGACCCTGCTTGGTTTGATAATTCCACAAGTGGTTTTCCAAGTAAGTACATAGTCCTCTTTTTTATTTTTTGATGTCGTTTGCTTGCATCCACCAATGAATTTCGCTAATCAAAAAAGGTTCTAGGATGCACCACTTTCAGATGTAAGATGGTTATATCAGAGGCCTCCATAGTTGATCTCTGTAATCGATCACTTCTCTTCCACTAAACTTTTCTTATTTTACCACAATATCTTGACTATGATATACACACTCCAGTAATTTAGTATTGCATGTACATTCATGCTCATGTCCCTAGGCACTCTATAGGTCCTGATGCCCTATGTCCATCCTAGATCCAAAACAAGTTCATCATCAAAGCTACATCGACTAATATCTGATTTGTCCTAATCAATCACGTATCTCCACAAACAATAAAAACTGGCCTTGAGTAATAAGCTCTAGTTCTTCATATCCTGTGTTTTTATTTTATTATATTTTGTCTCTTAAAGGAAAATGCTTGTTATCTGTAAACCATATTTCTACTCATGGAGGTGCTTCTGCCAATGTTGTTGCAGTCTCGATATTTACTGAAGGACCCAATTAAATATGATGTCACATATCAGGTAAATTCCTCCGTGTTTTTAAATGCCTATATATTGTATCATGACACTGGATTTCTTCAAAATGACAATCCAGATATTTCAAAATGATTTTAGAAAACGAAAAAAACGTTAGGATTTGGGTTATCAGAACAATTTTCAGAAGAAACATTTTTATTGGTTTTATTTGACATTGATGAACACTGAATTGAGTAGGATGGATCATCAATTCAGTTCGTAAGCATTGGATGCAACCATTGTTTTTCGTAAAACTCAAGTTGGTCTTTTGATCTTAACTCAGGCTAGTGCACAGCCATTCCTTGTGTTGGGTCTCTTGGTCACGGCTCTAGCGACTAGCCATTGATTCTTGCTAGTAGTTGCAATGCACACACTCTCAGGAGAGGTCTGGGTTAACATGGCACAGAAGGGACGGTTTTATGTTGTTCGCGCATTTGGTCAGCAAGGTGAGATAACCCAAATATCATAGAACATAGATGAAGGTTGGTGGTGGTTCATGGTTAGTAATATAACAACTTAGCAAATTATTTTTTGAATGTAAAATTCACTTGCTAGGTGCTACACTGTTTCTCCCAAAGTCAACTGATAACTTCTTTTTTTTTTTTTTTTAATTTTTGTTTCAGCCCTACTTAATTAGACGAAAACACCTGTCATCTTCAGCCATTTTCTATTTATATTTTGTTATAATAAATGGGGAAATGAAGGGGAGAATTTTGATCTAAAAAGAATATGGAGTTTTTTCCTTTTTGAAAGAATTGACAGAGCTTGGAATTATATCTACTAAAATTTACACTTACAGTAAAGTCTGTCCTATAGATTTTTTGATAAATGAGATGAGCCTCTTAAACTCGATTTTAGAAACATGTTTTGGCCAAATATTCGCCCATTTTTGTAAAACATCCTTTACATATATAGCCAAATTTAAAGTATTTTATTACAAGAAGAATGCTAGCTCCTCGCCGCACATTCACTTTCATAAAATATGAGATTTTGGCTTAACCCTATGTTATTTTATATTTAAGATACCTCCTTATATATTTTCAAACGCTGACCATCTCACAATTTAATTTGAAATTGATTATTTATTTTGTTGAATTAACTTAGTGTAGGTGGTGCAAAATTAATCGGTTCGTGTGTGTCATGTGGCTTAATTAGAAAGAAAGTGGAAAAACATAATCAACATTTGGGGACAAAGATGACTTAGGTTTGGAAGTTGGGGATTATCATAAGCCATCTAATCACCTATTTGGTGTATTTTACCTAATAAATATATACAGTGCAGGTTATTGGAGGAGAGAAAGTATATTTAAGTTGTTTCATTCTTTTTTTTTTTTCTTATATAAAAATAAGACATTAGGGCAACAAAGGGAAGGAGGGACCCACCTTTTAACTCTAATTTCATCATCTTCTCTATGATTCTTTTCTCTTTCATGAAAATTTCCTTCCTCCTTGTGATCTTTCCCCTTGGAAAGTTTTATGTGCAACTTGTTGAGTTGAGGGTCAACTATACCTTGTAGGGTGGCCAAAGAATTCATAGCTCTGTGGGGTTTTCACTGTCAGGATCGATGTAATTGAACTTTACCCACCTTCCTAACCCGCTTAAATAGGCATAAGCTGCTTCCAGAGCAGAGGTAGCGAAGCTAACAAGCCTACAAGCCGGAGGCGAAGGAGGTCGCATTTGCTTCTAACCCGGATTCGAACATGATGTGCTCCGGTATCCTCCCGGTTCATCAGCTCCTTCGGACCCTTGCTCTTCCCCCCAGCTACTTATGAACACTTGACCTACCCTTCCTGAGAAGCTTATCAAGGCTCAGTTTGCCACTAGGCCAACCCCTTGGGATTGAAAACCCTACATATAGGAATACGGTACCACAATTATCATCAAACATCCAATGTTAGAGAAAAGTCTAAAAACTCTCTTTTTTTTCACCTTAAATACATATGGACATTTTTGTAAATTCGAAACCAACATTAAGATCATGGGATTGCAATTTCCTTGATTTTTGGCCAAAATCACTCTAATTGTATATAATGTAAATGTAAAGGTAAAGGTGGGGGGCATTTATAGGATTTATTTAGGTGATGAACCCCTTCAACTCGGTTTTGTCTCATTCAAATAGTGAAGATGTAGTAGTAAATAATTTTAGAGTGTTACTATTGCCACACCAAGTGTGTGCAACTCTGATGATTTACATAGGAATTGGTGTGGCATTAGTAAAATTTGGTGTGACAATATTAGCTCTCTAATTTCAACTTTTACAACTATCCAAGGACTGGAGACGAATAATGGGGTGTATCTGTGCACCGTCCCCTATCTCTTTAGGACTCTAGGGGTTGCAATCCAAACAGAAGTCTATATATACATGAGGAAGTAGTTCCCTCCTCTCTAAGTCTCAACAATACGAAGATGTTTCTAACGCTTTGATAGGCCTTCGTCAAGTAGAAAATCGTTTAAAGGTGTGTTCAACGTTGATTTTTAAAGTCTATCTATACATGAGGAAGTAGTTCCCTCCTCTCAAGTCTCAACTATACGAAGATGTTTTTAACGCTTTGATAGGCCTTCATCAAGTTGAAAATCGTTTAAAGGTATGTTCAACGTTGATTTTTATTTTTATTTTTATTTTCTATAAATTTATCTTGATGTTAATTCAATGTGATAACATGGATCAGACTGAATACAAGCAATATATTTAATAAATAAATAAATAATCAAGCAATAGAAACCTCAATAAATATAATTTTAGTTCAGGATTGAATGATTTGAAACTCAAATAAATGTCGCTATCTAGAGACATGTAAGTAGTTCGACTTAAATTATGAAAAAAGAAGTATTTTTTATTATTTATTTTTTGATAATGGGGCGTCCGGACTTACGTCCAAACCAAGGCATATGGGACCCTCCCCTGAGCACGTGCAACGCCTGCACATTACACACATCGGATAAGTGAGAGAACGCCTAAACCCTTATGGGGGCGTAGGAAATATTGCTCATATTGGGTATCAAACACACTACCTACGGACTCTCACTTTATTCAAAAAAAAAAAAAAGTCTCGCCTGTTTGGATCTACTTGGATGTTTCCTTAATGGTTCGAGAAACCATTCAACTATTTCTAGAAAGCAGAATGTACTAGTTCTACTTTGCAATTGAGTGCTTCTTGGAAAAAACTATAGGAAGTAATTAGGGTTTTAAGTATGATTTTAAAACTTGAAAACTCGACTTGACTAGAATGTTCATCAAGTCAAGTCAAGTTGATGACTCATGAATCACCTTTGACGAGTCCAATAAGAATATATTAAATTTTATAAATATTGTAAAAGTAATTTTACTATTTAAAATAATATTTATTTTTTGTTCTATACAAATATATCGAATAAATATGCACAACTTGGTAAAATCTTTTATCCAACTAAGTGATTTTTCGATCTAAATCAGCCAATGATGAGTTTAACTCAGCAAGTTGGTTCCATTGGGGTTTGGGGCTGAATCATCTTGAAATCCAATTGAGTCAAGTGAACTTTGACTCAATGAGCTTTTAAACCATGGTTTTAGGAATTGTTTAAGATGGTCATTAATTAGACAATGTTGCAATTTATAAATTGGTCGGGATCGTAAACTCGTGAAATCCCGATTGTGTATGTACAAGATCTAATGGTTGGGAATTGGGATAAAAGACGGATACCGAGAATATATTATGAATCTGTTAGATAAATCTCAATTGTTGAATCTCACACATAAACGATCAGGATTGTGTGTGTACATATGATTTCACTTTCACGAGTCTACAGATCTTAACCCTTTATTAAATAAACCAACAACTTTAATGTAACAGCTCTTATTAGAAGTCACATAATTAATATGCATTGTTTGGGCAATATTTTCAAATATTGGGGATGGTTGATTTATAAATGACATTTTTTTTTCTTATGTTTTAGATTTTAGATTTTAGGGTTTTATATAATGAACATAACACATAAATTGAATATCACATCTCAAAAGTCAAAATAAATAAAAAGAAGATGAAAGAATGATCTAATTCAATGTGTATTAGAACCCTTGTAACTTGCAATTCAAGGTAAGAGTAAACCTTCCAATGTGTTTTCATGTAAATTGAATTAATTCTTCATTCATTTTCAATTGCAATTAAATTTCATATTCAAAAAGAGATTCTAAAATTAATTAATCCTAATTTTAATTATAATTATTTACGCTCGATTCTAAATCAATTTTTGTTTATCTTATTGTGAAATGTAACAAAATCGATTGAAGAATAGAGGGAAAAAAAAAAAGATGCAATCACAAAAAGAAATTCAAATATTTTTCTGTGATTCCCTCAAAATTGAGGTACGTTCATGGATACACTATGAAATTAAAGAAAACTCTTCATTACGTAATATACTATTTCATCGAATAAAGAGAAATATAAATTCCAAGAATCATTACACGCAAATTGGTAAGATATTTATCCTACAGGGTGACCTGCCTACCTAATTCAGAGTTTCCAAACTCCAAAGACCACAGCTGCAACTTCCCAGCAGCTTCTTTTCCAATAAGAACCTGCCACGTTTCAAAATCAAAACCTTCATGACGAAGGTTCAACTCTATCTCAAAACCTTCATAACGTGTTGCTGCACTTTCTTCGAACAATTGAAACTCATTATTAGATTAGTGGAGAGAGAACATTAAAGACAAAAATGAATTCCAAGTATCACGCGCTTTTAGAAGAAACCCTTTTGACCTAGTTTCTCATATTTTTCAAATCTAGAATTTTGAGATACCCCTCCTGCTGAAACTTAAACGTATCTCCCTGGATTTTTAAACTTGTGGCATGATCCCTTGACTTCGATACTCCAAGAGAGATCGATAGAAATTGACTGAAATGCACTCTTTTGGATGTGTTTTAATTCTGAGTAGTGATAAAATGCTAACTAAAAAAACACTCAACTGATGTGACATATGCACTGAATCATATATATTTTCATCGAGATTGATAAATTTAAGAGCTAAACTCAAAATCAATTGATTTTGAATTGGAGCTCCAAATTTATCATGGTATCAGAGTAGGCTTTTCTCTTATCCATGTCACTTAGCTTATATCTTCAAGTGCTTTGGTCTAGTCCGACTCACACGTGCTAGAGCGTATTGAGTTTTATCCCACATCAGACACTCATTGCCAATTGGTTTTGAGTCGGACCCCCAAATGTATCAGGGATACCAAAAAAAAACATCTATGATTCTATGTAATTAAGTGTTTAAAATCAATTTATCATTATTCTTTGATTCTTGGGCCCTTCTTGCTATGTTACAAATCATTTATAAATGCAAATAATTTTCTAAAATCAATTTTACTGGAGTTTGATTGTATAATGCAAATGGTTTGCATTGCAAAAAATTTGCATGAATCACCTAAATTCTTAAGAAATTTCAGTAAATAATTTGCGATACAAAAAGTATCATAAATCTTTTGCAAAATCACAGTGAATTTTTTTATTGCAAAGATGAATCAACAAAAATAAAAATTACAAGAGATCTCCCAATAGTTACCAAGCAATAGTAAATCATTCATTGCAAAGCATTTGTAGTGTTTCGTGTAGGACTTATGTCAAATAAAGTAATCAATTTTCTATCCAAGATTTTTTTTTTCCGCAAAACATCATTGTCAGCGATCTCTTTGATAATCTTTTTCAAATCATCATCTTCAACCTCTCACAAAAATCAACCCTTGATTTTTATTATCAAAAACTCGTTATTGAAGGTTAAAAGGATTAGGCTGTCAATGGACCGAGTTTGGATTATATCATGGTTGATTTGGGTCTACTATCAGAAGGATTGATCGGATCCGAAATTAATTTGATATTAATTAAGTTTTGATTTTTAATTGTGTCTCAATTTAATAAATTATGATTCCATAAACAAAATATGGATAAACTTCATATATTTAAATATAATTTATTATATAATTCAAATGTAATATGGAGGTCGAGTAGATGGATATTTTCGGCAGGTCACGAGTCTTTGGCAAGAAGAGGTCGAAGACCGGAAGACCGAACTCAAGGGGCATGTTATCAATTTGAAATTTCAGGGTCTATGTCAAATTTTACCAAAATGGGGAGGGTATCTCAAAATTCCTATATATATATATATATCTGTAGTATTCGAAACAGAAAATATTACATGTCTTACTTCGCTGCGATTGAGAGCTCTTCAGCCATGATTACTCACTTCCGCAAAATCTCTATCTCATCTTCTGAAACCCTAACTCTGAATCTTCATGGATCTCCATCTCTATCGTCTCCATGTTCTTCATCTGGTAGTTGTCGTTCTTCACCTTTGCGGACACGGATTCAGAAATCACCGAGTATGTTACGGAGTTTTAAAAAGGAAGATTCTTGTGTTGTGGATTCAGCATCTTCTTCAGCTACGCCTTTGAGGATGAAGAGACCGGCGAGGATTGATATTCCGGTAACTCCGTTGAGTTTCGAAGCAACTGCAATGACGCCGGTGGTGGCGGAGTTGGAGGTGGAGCGAGAAAGCTTTTCTGTTTATTGTAAGAAAGGAAGAAGGGAGACGATGGAGGATCGGTATTCGGCGGTCGTGGATCTTCAAGGAGATCCTAAACAGGTTTGTTCAACCTTCAAATTAATTAAGTTTTCTACGTTTTGTTTCCTTTTTTTCTTTATGTTTTGTTGAATTATATTGAGTTTTCTAAGTAATGGAAATACTTGAGATTGTTTTGAACTGGTCAGAATGAAAATGTTGGGGAATTAATATTGGTTTGGTTGTTTGCTTTATAAAAAAAACAGAGAGGGAATTTCAATATTTTTGGAAAATTTTTTAAATAAGCTGGAGAAATTCAGTAAATCAAGAGAAAGAAGTTTTGTTTTCGGGGAATTGGTATGGTTATGAGTTAATGATTTGTTAAAAGAAATGGAGTTACATGGACGGGAGTACCATCTATCTCTATGGAGAATCCAAATACACTCTCGGGTGTCACATGTTCATAGAGCAATAAATTTTATGAACTATTTGAAAAAGAGATTTTATCACGGTTGGATTTAAATTTTATATAATGGAGTTCAATGGCCGTACATTTTTAAAGTTAAGATCTGACTCCAAAATATAATTTTTTGGGGGGTAATTTTTTTTTTCAAACTCAATATTTTCCGCAAACAAGAGGGCTTAGTTGTCATTTGGACCAATGAGGCAGTCTAAGTGGTCCAAATATTGACCTCAGTCCATACTCTACACGATCCCTTGGTCCATGCAACCTGTTCCCTTGTTAAAAAGGTGAAAATTGTAAGAAATTGTGGTATGGTTACGAGCTAATGATTTGTTAAAAAAAGAGTGAAAATTGTAAGGAATTGTAATCCGAAAGCTGTTATTTGTGTTGGAACGTAGAGAAAGGTCATAAGAATTGTAGAGAGAGAGACATGAAAAATCATAGGCTAATGAAATTATAATTTTTTTGAGAAATTAACATTGTTTTTTATGCCTTTGATTCATGCCCAAGAAAAAGAATTTGTGATATTTTTTAAAAAGTCAGTGAAGTCGTGGAAATCATGTAAAGGAAGTTCTATTTTAGGAGAATAGGTATGTTTGTGAGCTTATGATTTTTTAAAGGAGGGAAATTTGTGGTCGCTCAGCCCGTTATTTGTGTTGAAATATAGAAGGTCATCAGAATTTTAGGGTGAAAGATAAAAGAAATCATAAACAAATGAAAATAAAAATTGTATTAGGAGAATTAGTATATGCTAGATGGTCAGACTTGTAGTGAAAATTCAGAATTATAGGATTAAGTAGAAAAGTTTGAATAATTAAAATATTACAAATTTTCTTCTTCTTCTTCTTCTTCTTTGGCTCATAATATTCAATCTCTGGATGCACATTTTTCAGCAATTTTTTTTCTTCTTAATACAGCATTGGATTCTGATTGATTTCTTTCATGTGGTTTTGAAATTAATTTCAGGCTTTCTTTGGTGTTTTCGATGGGCATGGAGGCACAAAAGCTGCGGAATTTGCCGCAAAGAACATTGATAAGAACATTATGAACGAATTGACAAAGAGAGGAGGAGAAGAGGGAATTGTTGAGGTAGTTAAACATGGTTATCTGACTACAGACTTGGAGTTTCTGAAAGAGGATGTCCATGGTGGCACATGCTGTGTGACTGCATTGATCAGGAAAGGTGATCTCGTGATCTCCAATGCTGGGGATTGTCGTGCTATTATGAGCAGAGGAGGTATGGCTGAGGCCCTTACATCTGATCATCGACTTTCGAGAGAAGATGAAAGAGAGAGGATTGAATCCCAGGTAAAGAAGGGTTCTAGTGTATTCCTTTTCAATTTTTCTTTAAAAAACATGGTAGAAACTGAAATCCCATTTGAATCGGATCCATGGATTTAAATCTCATTCAATACCGGGATGACTCGCCCGAGTCATCTTGGTATCATCCATGAACGAGATGGATAGACATGACATCTCACATCTGTAGAATCTCGCAAGATAAACAAGTTGACTCAGACGATATTTTGAGAATCTTGTCCATGTCAATAAAACTCGTCCGAGATTTGAAACCATATTTGGATCTGATGTGTGTAGTGAAATGTCCTTTTTCAGGGTGGTTATGTGGATTGCCGACACGGTGTATTTAGATTGCAAGGGTCTCTGGCTGTATCAAGAGGAATAGGAGATCGACACCTTAAACAATGGGTGATAGCAGAGCCAGAGACTAAAATCCTTACTATTAAACCTGATTGCGAATTCTTAGTCCTAGCTTCTGATGGTCTATGGGATAAGGTAATTCTCCCCAAACAAATATCATTTTGAATTAGCATTCCTCCTACTTTCCTCCACAACCAATTTGCTTCATTTTTAACTATTCTAATTCAGTATACGTATGTTTTTTTTTCCTCCCCAGGTTACAAATCAAGAAGCAGTAGATGTTGCTCGACCTCTGTGCGTAAATACCATAAAGCCAGCGATGCTGTCTGCCTGCAAAATACTTGTAGACTTGGCTGTAATGCGAGGCTCTGTTGATGATATAAGTGTGATGGTAATTCACTTGGGAAATTATTTGATGAGAGATATGTTAGAATTTAATAACAATCTCTCATAATTCCTAGGATTAAATACTAAAGAATCACGTTTTGTTTTCCTTCGAGAAACCTAATTCGTAAGTGGATGATTCTTTTCCTACTATTTCATCACCATTTAGGATGACGACGCGTCGACACCAGTAGTGATCTTGTGATTGTCGTGATGGTGATAATGATGTTTATATTGTGACGAAGGATCGACAATCATTAATCATTTTTTTGTTAAAAAATTTGTAACTCCAATAGGGAGAAGATGGAACTGAGTTCCAATTCTTTTATTTATCTATTTATTTAGATCCTCTATTTTGTTTGCACTTCTGGTCTATTGTTTGGTAATATGTTACCTGGTCAAAAGGTCAATATTTCCTTGTGAGAATTAAGCTATACACACGGTGGATAGTCCTAGAAACTAATTTGATATGCCATGAAATTATTGATGGAGAAATTGGAATGAATGTGACCTCTTTTTACACTTAATTCAACTTGATTTATTATGGGTATGTGATTAAACAAATTGGAAACTTTACAATACTTTAATATGACTAATTATGTTTATATTCAAATTTATTATTTCGATAACCTAGAATATAATTTACAATCTAAATTATTTGCTACAATTTTTAGATCATATTGACAATAAAGTGTAATATTAGTCGATTGCAAAATCCTATCCTAGCCCAATGGCACTCTTAGTGAAAGATGGAGTTCATGAACACCACTTATGATACTCATACAACTCAACAATACACAATACCATAGATTTGATTGAGTACCAGAGCGTCTAAAGATTCCACAATTACATTGAGTGGGGAATGATCAAACTTTATTTTTACCAAAGGAGAAAACCTTTGTATGGCTCTTAGGTTTGTGTCATGATTAGAACCAAATGAAGTTGGATGAAAGTAGCGGAAGCAAATATGAATTTACTCTCAATGATAAAAGACTTGATTTTGTATAAAGGGGAATAAAACAATATAAATCACATGTCCCAAATATTTAAAAGTAGGTTTCATTCTCATATGTATAATTAATAAAATAATATTTAACTTTCGATAAGGGAAATTACATTAACATCTCATAAATTCTAAGGTTTGGCCAAAGGGGTTTTTTTTTTTTTTAAAGGGCATTTCCGATCTCTCTCTTTTTGTTCTTCTCCTCCTCCTCCTTTGACCTCTCTCCCTCTCTTCATTTTCTTTTTCAGCTGAATTGTTTGAAATGAATGGGTGGAAGGTGAGAGGAATACTACCCTAACAAAAATTTGATTTTTAAAGATGCCCTAAAAGTTGGAGGGCGCTCAGAACTTCATGACACGTCAATAAAATTTCCCTTTTGGACAATTAACTTATTTGGCTTTCGTGTTGTCTGTACAATCCATTTGATTTTTGATTTGAGGCAATGATAAGTCTATATAAAAAGTTTTGCAGTCTCATTTGACCTTTGGAAAGTCATCAGATACCGTGTCAAATATTTCTACGTAGACCTATTTCTAAATGGTATTTTTATTGGACACATGGCAGCTTCTTCTTCATTTAACAGCTTAAATACCCTCATTTGTTAACAGCAAAATCGATCTGTATGAAAAATAGTTTCTCTCTCATAACATCACTGGAGGAAGAAGAGCAGGATCCCAGAGAACAAACCCTAGTTTCTTCTTCCTCTTAGAGCCCTAGTTTGTGTTCTTTTAATGGTAAATAACCCTAAAATGGGAGAAGATGAGAAGGCTAATCAACAAATCAAGAAAACAATTCCACCATACATGAAAGCGATCTCTGGTTCAATTGGAGGTGTTGTCGAGGCTTCTTGTCTGCAACCGATCGATGTTATAAAGACGAGGTTGCAACTTGACAGGTCAGGATCTTACAAGGGAATTATCCACTGTGGTGCGACAGTATCAAAGACCGAAGGTGTGCGTGCTTTGTGGAAGGGATTGACTCCATTTGCTACTCATCTAACCCTAAAATACGCACTTAGAATGGGATCCAATGCAGTGTTTCAGACTGCATTCAAGGATTCTGAAACGGGGGCTCTTAGTCATCGAGGGAGGTTACTTTCTGGGTTTGGTGCTGGTGTTATTGAAGCTCTTGTTATCGTCACACCCTTTGAGGTAAGTAAAGGAAAGAGATCGAAAAATGCCCATTTAATTCTAACTTTCTGTTTTTTAATGATTGTTTCGGTTCATGTATGTTAAATTAATAATGTTTTTGGATAATTTGTTGCATGGGTCTTGATCATAAGTAACTCCTTTGTCTTTCAATTTCGCTCTAAAATTCTTTTTCTGCCCTTCTACAGCTCTTATCTGTCTTCACATTTAGGGGAAAACCGATTTCTCAATCAAAACCCTTCGCACCGTCTGCCTCCTTGAAATGTGGATTCAAATGTGATAAAATGTGTTTGTTTTCACAGGAGGAAATTAAATTTTGATGTAAACTTTCAGTTCAGATGTAGATTAGGGCAGGATTATAAAGGAGAACCATGTAGGATTAGGTCAATTTGGCTTCACTTATCCTGGGAAGGGAAGAGAAAGAAGTTACATTGAGACTGAATTCCTAAATAAAGAGTAGAGACGGGCTATCAAGTTTCTTTATTAACTCTGTTGTCTTACAAAATGATGAATCCGATATGGAACCGAGAGTCCTAACCGATGCGTTTATATGAGAAAGATGGTCAATTTTCTTGGCATTTAAGGAAACTCGGGTATCTATTAGATTTTCAAGAACATGTTGACTTTTTTTTTTTTTAATTCCAAAATTTTGGATTGTGACAAGGATATAGGTAATCAAAGTATATAAATGACATTTGTGATTGCAAACAGTTTTTTTTTTTTTTTTTTTTTTTCCGGTTGCCAAATAACATTGTTTATTTGTTTACAAATGCAAAAACAACACCATAATGTAACACCATTATTTTTTTTAATGATAGAACAGGTTCTGTGCGTTACCATCACGGGAGGCTTTCTATAACCCCTTGCTTCCCTAGCAAAAAAAAAAAGCTTTTTATGAGTATGGTTTGCTGAACTACTGGTTTGGTCAATATATGGACTTTAATAAAACACAAAAGAAGTTTAAGGGTGAGAAATTGAAGGGCCATAAGAGCCAATTGCTCATAGTCAGTGATGGAAAACCAAATGAAGTATAGAAAAGTAAAACAAAATGTTACTATAATTATCTTAAGATGTTTTGAGTAGGCATTGAATGGTCCCCGAAGAATTTTTCCAATTCAACTGTTTGGGCTTGAGGACATATTCTTATTACCAAAAACAAGGAATATAAGGTGCAATTCTAAAGACCTTTTTGAATTGATTTAGTGGGTTCTTGTTGTATGTATTTTTTTTTGAAAAGTATAATATATTGAAAAGGAAGGAAAACAGAATACAAGGAGGCTGAGAAAGCCTCTCAAAAACAGCTACAGAAAAAAGCAAAAGCGTCAACAATTACATAAGAATTCCATCGAAAGACAAAATCATCAAAAGTAGTCCCCTTGAATTGTATGTTATTGACGCATACTTTTTTGTTGTAGAGCTAGGAGGAAATAGTAACTGGAAAATTTAAGGAAATCACAATCCCTAGAACTTTATCCAGCGTATACATGTTGATATATCTGAGCATTAGAATAGGGCACCCCACTAAAGCCATTATCATCAATTCAGCAACTCCTGCAATCACAAGAACTTTGCAAAGCGAGAAGTTGTTCACATTTTGTAAAATAAATTTCCTCAGCTCCACTCTCTTTTATTTGACTACATATAATTTCTACCTTCCCGGTGAAATTGCAGAAATGTTCAAAAAGAGCTGGTCACGGCATGAAAGCTTTGATATCAATAAATTACGAGTAATTTGTTCAGATGCTCGGAGCTACTGAGCTTGATAGGTATTTATGTCTTGGAGACTACCCCTTTCTGTATATATTTGACTTTATTCTTATCATCTCACCTCCCATGTTTTTTAATGAGACCTCTATTTTGCTTTTAGATTTTTGTGTTTGAATCCTATTTCTTCACTTAAATTTATCTATTTTCAATCAAGGCCTTGATCTTCATTTCTTTTCTTACAATCTCCTGTTAGTGCCCCACATGGCTTGTCATCTATTAAAGAAATAAAATAAAATAAAAAAACTTGGCTGGGTTTATGGTTGTGTTCTAAAATTTTCCTTTTAATTTGTTCAGTACACTGTACACATCACGTGATACTTCAGAAAAGCACTTGTCAATTTCATCAACCCAATACTAATTCCATGGGTTGCATCCTAACCAATTCCTTGGGTGTTCATATTTTTTATCAAAATGCCTTGTCCGCATCAATATTTACTTCGTTGTTCATTGCTTGATTCGTTTTCAGATATTTTGCTTGATGTTTAGTCTACCCAAATGTCTTTCATCATTTTTGGTTTACAACAATGAATTTGCTCAGTTGAATCTACGGCCGTTGGCTGCAGGTGGTGAAGATAAGACTTCAACAACAGAGAGGTCTGAGCCCTGAGCTTCTAAAGTACAAGGGTCCCATACATTGCGCAAGGATGATCATTCGTGAGGAAGGCCTCCTTGGATTATGGGCAGGAGCTGCACCAACTGTGATGCGCAATGGAACAAACCAAGCAGCCATGTTCACAGCTAAGAACACATTTGATGTGTTTCTGTGGAAGAAACATGAAGGAGATGGGAAGGTCCTCCAACCATGGCAGTCCATGGTGTCAGGGTTTTTGGCGGGAACTGTCGGCCCCGTGTGCACAGGACCCTTCGATGTCGTGAAGACAAGGCTGATGGCTCAGAACAAGTCCGGAGATGGTGTGAAGTACAAGGGCATGGTCCATGCCATTCGAACCATATTTGCGGAGGAGGGCCTAATTGCTCTATGGAAGGGGTTACTGCCAAGGCTCATGAGAATTCCCCCTGGCCAGGCCATTATGTGGGCTGTGTCTGACCAGGTGATTGGCCTTTATGAAAGGAGATACCTAAGCAATGCACCATTGTAAGTGCAAGATTTCATTTGGGTTTGCTCACTCTCAATTCATTTGCAAGCACAAAGCTATCCATTCTTTCCTTTCTGTCTTTGCTTTCTTTTGGGCTCGTTTTTTGTTCATCTGAACCCATCCAGAGTGTAGTTTGATAATTCCTTGATAGATTTTAGATTTTTTAGTGAATTAAAGAGGCGAAGCAATGGTGTTATTTTCTATATATTGTGCATTTAAAAAATAATAATATTAAGATATATATAACTATATATATATATATACTCATCAAGGTCCATAGTTGTGAGATCACATCTTGTTCATGTTTGATTAGCAAATAAAATCAGTTTGGACTTCTTATAAAAAAAATTCAGTTTGGACCCAATTCATATAATTTGAGTCATTCTTGGCCATTCAATCTTCTGATTTTTTCCCTGATTCTGTTTATTGTCTCTCTTGAGCAAAAGAGGCATTAAAGTCATCCTTTGTGTGTGGAAGCATGACAGAGGAATCTTGCTTCTTTATGCTTGTTGCATTTTTCCCTAAAAGTTTAACGTGGTAGCATAAGGTGTGCGACAAGCCCAAACAGTTTGAAACTCCGATGGGTTTGAACAGTGCATCACGATTCACGCACATCTGTGTAAGACATCTTATTCTTGTTTTGCATGAAAACAAGGAGAAACTGCACATGCGCAACATCAACGACGCAGCACACTTTGGCACGTTCAATCATTTTGACAACTCAATGCGCCTCTATTTTATGAGTGCTTTTTTGCTCACAGCCCAACAGCAGTTTGACATGTGTCACAAATGACATCAGTAATAAGAGATGAAATTTCTTTCCTACCCCATTTAAAAAAAATATATATTATAATTGGATCATCTTGTCCTTCTGGCATTTAAAAACATGATCTGATGTCACAGGATTGTAGAGGACGAAATTCTATAAAATAAATAACAATAATAAAAAAATTTATTTTTCATCATTGAATTTTAATTTTAATTTTGAGTACTCGATAGTTGTCCATTTTCAATTCCTTGGATCAACCTCGAAAAATATATTTTCTAATATGAATATTTTCATAAAATCTAGAAGACTATGTTGTTAGATTGACAATATGATAATCCACATGTGCTCAATGGCCCATTTTAAGATTTTAAATCTTAAAAATAAAATTTGTGGGCAGCTCTTGGGCTCCTTGTTAGTTATATATATATTTCCTATTTTACATCTATGGTCATTTGGTACGAATTTGCTGATTAATGTGCGGGCTGTTTTTGCTGTTAAAACAATGTGAAAAAAGAAGAATAAAAAAAAAACGTATAGGAAATGGAAAGGGTGACTTAGACATGCCCCTTCACGTTTTGGACATTATTCCAGATATCCCCATGTGTTTTTCAAATTGACGACATGCTCCCTTGACCTAAGTCTTCTCTTAAAGAGTAGCAAAAATGATCTACATACCCTTAATTTTCTTCAAAACCCCTTTAATTTTCTTTTCAAAATCAGTAATCTTCAATCAGATTTTTACTATCAGTCTTTAGTCTTAGGATTATATCTTCACCTTAAACCTCAACAATAAGAAAAAAAATTGGAGAATTAAAAGGTTCGATCTTCCCAAAACCAATCATCTAATATCTCTTACATAAAATCTTTTACCCTTGTCTTCAATCTCAAGATGACCCACTCCAACCTACAAACTTCAAAAATAAGATAAGATTTTTGGGAAGGTAAAAGGTGAAAAACTTGAAGATAATGGATTTTTTTAGATAAAAATATAGGATTTTTTGTTAACTGCTCGAAGATCACAGATTTTCCTGAGAGAGAAAATCAAAGTTCTTTTGTTTTTGTTTTTGTTAGGGGTTGAAGATGAGAGTATTTAGGCCATCTATACTACTCTCTCGTAGAAGACCTATGTCAAGGGGCATGTCATGGTTTTGACAGCACATGAGTATGTCTGATATATTGACCAACACGTGGAAGAGTGGAGGGGCGCGTGTAACTCACCCACTAAAAATATATTTTACACAACTATCAGCTGGAACCTATAACTACGTTTTTAATATGTCCGTTTCAAAACACTTTCCTTACTCACTAAGATTTAAAATCTTAATCAAAGTCATTGGGCCCACATGGATGACTGCATTGGCAATACAAAACACTTTTAGATTTTACAGAAAAACTCAGATTTAAAAAAGTAATTTTTGAACTATTGAAAATGGACGACTGCAAATACCTAAAATTTAAACTAAATTCAAGAGTGGAAAAAATAATATTATTTATTTATTTTTTATAATAATTTTTCTTTTGAAATTTCATCTTCTACAAGCCTATGACATCAAATCATGTTTTTTTATATCAAAATATGAGTTCACGATCCTTAGTAAGATTTGCAGTCTTAGTAATTTAGTCAAGATAGTTTGACTCGTGTCTCTTTATGTATTTGATCTTGGGTTACAAAAATCTGGTCAAAAATTTAATAAATAACAAATATATGGCATATGATTTATATGTGTATTATTTGTCTCATTTCAAATTTCGAAAACAAAAAAATCGGTAATATGATAATGATGATATAGTAGTGATGGTAATAATGATGGTGGTGCTAATGACAGTATTGCGATTATTGTTCCATTGATTTATATAAAAAGATTAAAATCAAAAGATAAATTATTAGTTTGAAATTTTAAAATGATATCTCAAAAAAAAATATATAGGGTAGCATGTCATTATTTTTTCAAATGATGAAAAAGATATTTATCACGTAAAAAGGTATATTCCTTCAAAAATTTGAAGCTTGATTGCTTCAAAATCGAATTTGTGTTATATTTTACAATTTATAAGTCTACAGTTTATAACATATAATAAGTTATAGTAACATTTTTTTCAGACCAAGCTTTATAAAAATATATATTTTTTTTTAAGCTTAAAATATGTGAATTGTTTAGGACAATTCAATAATCCGGAAAATAATACTTTTATTGAAGAAATTGAAATAACAAAAAAAAAAAAAAAAAAATGGAATTTAACAAGAGATTGCTAACAAGTCGCACAAGCACTCATTTATTTTTTAATAAAAATAAATTACACATATACACTCATTGGATTATTCTATACACCCACCATCTACCAAATGAAAATCCGAATCATCTTCTCCATCTCTCTCATTATTCTCCAGCATCTACCTCTCTCTTATTATTCTTTTTCATATTCATCTCTTTTTGAGTTTTGTATAAGGTTTGATCAATAAAGATTATATTAAATATTTTTTTTTTCAAGTTATATAATTTCAATTTTTTTTTTTTTTACATTTAATCATCGAGGAAGATGGAAAAACACTATTAAAACCTTAAAAAAGACGATTTTGAATTGAAAAACTTAAAGATTTTTTTAACAAATTTTATTTTGTAGGTTAAGACTAAATTTGTCTTAATAAGTTTAATAGATATACTACTGAACATTACAAAACCGTTTCAGTAAGTACCTATCGTGCATTACAAAATAGATTTGATAAGTATCGAATCAAACTTTATTGAGTAATTCTGACATCTCAATTTGAGTCAACTGAATACATTTCATAATGTTCAGTGGGTACTTAATGAATTTGTCAAAATAAATTCGATCTAAACCTACTTAACAACACATGTCAAAAATCTCTAAGTTCTTTATTTCAAAATTGTTGTTTTGAAAGTTTTACTAGTATTTTTTTTTTTTAATATTCCTTCGTGATTAAATATAAAAATGTATGTAATAATAATAAAAAAAAATCAAAGAAATAGTTTACTTGAAAAATAAAATCCTAATCTCTATTGATTTAACCTGTAAAAAAATTTCATTTTTTTTAGACTACGTAAATAGAGTCATGATAAGTTGATGCCCCACTTTCACTTATGCCCAAAAAAAAAATCTTAATCTCTATTGATTTAACCTGTCACAAAAATTCTTTTTTTATTTTTTATTTTTAAGCTAACTAACTAGAATCGTGATAAGCTGATGCCCCACTTTCACTTATGCCCCATCACTGAGCCTTAGATCAGTTGCTTCGGGATACATAAGAAAAGATTTATGATTTTACATATCCCGAGACAAATGATCTACGGTTATGTAATGCGAGGGGGGGCTTCAGAAAATCATTAATTCAATTAACTACTACGAATTAGAACGTAAAAAATTGCTACACGCAAATCATTTCAGTGGAATTTCATTTAAACAGCATTATTGATGTAATTGAAATTTCATTTGGGAGCCGTGACACTGACACCAGCAAAGGACTAAAGGCGTAAAGGGAGATATAGAAAAGTAAAACAAAGCCTTCACATAAATTCCTCTCTCTCTCTCCGACTTGGAAAATTAGAAGGGATCCTTCGTTGCTTCAGATCTGGCTGCGATCGAAACCACTCGAGGTTTTCTAGTTATTTCTCTAGGTGCCGAAGCCCCGATTTTGGAAACCAGTATAGGGGTTTTTGTTCCTCCACCGCAAATCCGTTTTCCCGCGCTGAAGCATCGATCTTGGCGCCATGGCTGCTGCAAATGCTCCAATCACCATGAAGGAGGCCATGACGGTGAGTTCTGTTTCATCTGTTATTTCTAAATGTTACGGATTTCGCGTTTGTTCTTTGTATTTAAGCTGAATTAGTGCTAAAAATCGTGTCTTTGGATTGGTTTTTATCGTTCAAGTTCGTCTTCATTTGTATGAATCTAGACTGCAATTTGTTTATAAACCAGTCCTAGATTATCGTTTTTCATCTATAAGATCATTTGCAGCGATTTTGTTGCAATAAAGCTAACTTAGAAATTGGATCTGTTCAGATCTGTAGGATAATTCTTGATCCGATTCATGCACGATAGGTTCATCTTCAATTGTGCTTTTGAAGTTTTGATTTTTGAAAATTCTACTTATGATCTTCGATTTTTTTGATTTTTCGTGGTTGCAGTTACCGAGTGTTGGAATCAATCCACAATTCATTACGTTTACTCATGTCACAATGGAATCAGACAAGTATATATGTATTCGGGAAACATCGCCGCAAAATAGTGTTGTTATCATTGATATGAACATGCCTATGCAACCACTGAGAAGGCCTATCACTGCGGACTCAGCTTTGATGAACCCTAATACCAGAATTCTTGCTCTCAAAGGTATTCTAGATTTTTGTAACCTAAAACTCCATAAGAGACTACTCATTTTAATTGTCTTTCTGTAAATGATGTTTCGTGTTATTTTGTTTGAAGCTCAACTTCCTGGAACCACTCAGGATCACTTACAAATATTCAACATTGAAATGAAAGCAAAAATGAAATCGCATCAAATGCCTGAGCAGGTGAGAATTTGACCATCTGAATATTGCAGAAGATGAATTACCAAAAAAGGGTCAAATGTTTCATTAATTATAAAAAACAGTAATATTTTAAAATTTACTAAAAACGGATTAAAGTGTTGGACTTTCCAGTGTTTTATATTGTATTTTGCACTGAAACACTGAAAATGTCCCTCTACTATTAAGGCCTTCAGTGGATATTTTTGTTATTTGAATTCATAAAATAACAAAAGAGTCCGGACTCTATGCACCCAGGGTGGAGGAATGAAACCCTCCTCCCACACCTCAATACATGCCACTTAAACCATTATTCAAGGAATTAAAGCCCAAAATACCTCCTTTTCAGAATTTCTTTGGATTGTGGCTTACATGGCATGTATTGAGGTGTGGGAGGAGAGCTTCAGTCCTCCACCCAGGGTACAAATGATCTGGATTCTAACAAAAAACGTCGGACTGTCCAACGACTTACTTAAACCCTGAGCAGTCCAGCGATTTAAGTTGTTTTTGGTAATTTTTTTTTTTTTTTAAATTGTTATTTTTTATTTTTTGGTTCTGATAATTAACTTAGATTTTGACCCTTTTTTGGTAGTTTTCCGTTTCTTTTTTCCTACGGGATTGACTTCATTCATATAATTCTACCCACTCACCATGCTTTATTGTAGATTGTCTTTTGGAAGTGGATTACCCCGAAAATGTTGGGCCTGGTAACTCAAACCTCAGTCTATCATTGGTCAATTGAAGGTAATATGTTGCCTTCCCCTCGGCACCATGATTATGTTGCTTTGTTTCTTGTTCATTTTCTCAATGTCGGAATTGGTTGGTATGAAATGTTCTCCACAATGTCTATCGTGTAGGTGACTCACCACCTGTAAAGATGTTCGAGCGAACGGCTAATTTGGCAAGTAATCAAATAATTAACTACCGATGTGATCCTTCTGAGAAGTGGTTGGTTTTAATTGGAATTGCTCCTGGCTCACCTGAGGTATGTGGTAACAGCACCCTACTTATATATATTAGTCGTACAAGATATAAAACTATATATATATATTTTTTGGGTGTGTACAAAATATTCAAATAAAAAATATGTGCAGAATCTCTGTTTGTAAGCTGATTTTATTAGGTATCTGACACGAAACCTATCAAATGCTCAAACTGCTGACTCATCCGTATGCATGCATTATAATACACTATTTTGGTTACAAAAAATACTTTCCCGATCAACTAAGTAAGGAAAAAAGGCCTTGCCAAGGCTCATCTGCCATCAAAAACAAATCCTCGTGATTTGTTATGGATCTCAAGGTCTTGCTTTGACGGTGGATGAGCCTTAGTAGGGCCTTTTTTCCTTAATAAGTTAGTCACGTTAATCCTACTCTTTTGGTTATATTTGACGTAGAACTTTTTTAAATAAATAACGAAAGAATTTATGGAAAGTAAAAGATAACATGGTACACAAAAAATTTCTACTGTCAAACTATGGTTGGTTTTTACAGATTTAGAACACCAATGATGATGATGATGCTGATCTGAGACATTAATGGAAATGCGTGTGGTCAGGTAGTTGCATAATGTTCATTTTTGTACTTTTGCAATTTGCAAAGGTGCATAGATGTATGAATGAGCAAAAAGACTTCATTGGCGATAAAGGTGGACTTCATGGTGCCATGTTACCTTTGCCAGTAGGAAGGGAAAGGAGAAAGTCGTATAGCAATAGTTGTAACTAAGAGTCTCACCTTTATTAGGAGACTTGTTCTATTAATCAGGAGAATCCATGCTTCATCGAAATTCTGCAGTTTTTTCATGAGTATTTATGGCGTGAGCTCCATTGTTATTTATTTAGACAACCAATTGCAGAGAAGGATAAGATTTAGTGTATTTTTGTAGTATGTCATTTGATTTAGTGCTTATAAAAATTAAAATAGTATGTCATTTGATTATGTGATCAAACTTTCATGCAACAACCTCTTCATATTTTGTTAAATGTGATATTTATTTGTCATTATCCTTTGTTAGCTCCCAAGTTATTTTTGTAGCTCGTGATTTGAAATTTCTCTCCTTTTATTGTATCCTTGACACTATTTAGATTTTAACTTTATTGTTGTCTTCCTATTGTGATCATAGAGGCCTCAACTGGTCAAAGGGAACATGCAGCTTTTCTCTGTCGATCAGCAGCGTAGTCAAGCTCTTGAAGCACATGCTGCATCATTTGCTTCATTTAAGGTGCAGATCTTTTCTCCATCTTCTTTCCTTGGGTTTTTTCTGTTATTGGGTTGGGCGTTATATATGTTTGCATGTTTCTTGTGAATGATTTGTTTTTCTTTGCATATTATAAACAGGTTCCTGGGAATGAAAACCCTTCTATTCTTATATGTTTTGCCTCAAAGAGTACCAATGCCGGACAGATTACGTCAAAGTTGCATGTGATTGAACTTGGTGCCCAACCAGGTCAATTTATCATTTACATTACCTTTTTCGTGTTTGCTTAAAAAATTTGACTCCAGAATTGGATTTGTTTTGGTTTTCTTCTATAAATACATATTGGTTGTCTTTTGCTTTTATGCTTCTCCGTTTCTGGGTGGTAGTGTTCAATTATGTCCATAGATTTAGAAAAGTATGTGCCTTTAAGCTTATGTAGTATCCACGATGTCACTCTGCTTTCATAAAAAATAATTATGTTTCCTTTGTTTTTCTTATAATCTTGGAGTTTAGTTATACTTTTTTCTGGTCATGAACTCATGAATTTGATTTTCAGGCAAGGCAGCTTTTACAAAGAAACAAGCAGATCTTTTCTTCCCTCCAGATTTTGGTGATGACTTCCCAGTGGCAATGCAGGTAATATTTTTAGTCAATCATTCTTGAACCAAGTACCAATTGTGTTGTTATTCGTATCATACATTGAATTGCTAGCTTGTTCTTTTGACAGATATCCCATAAGTACAGTTTGATTTATGTGATCACAAAGCTTGGACTTCTATTTGTATATGACCTAGAGACTGCCACTGCGGTTTACAGAAATCGAATTAGTCCAGATCCTATATTTTTGACAACAGAAGCTACATCCGAAGGAGGCTTCTATGCAGTCAATAGGCGAGGACAGGTGTTACTTGCCACAGTAAATGAAGCAACAATTGTGCCTTTCGTTAGTGGCCAAGTATGTTTATTTTGGCTTTTGTTCTATTGTGTTATTACAGCAAATTAGATGTTCTTATGCGTTCTATTTTGTAACTGTTCCAGTTAAATAATCTGGAACTTGCTGTTAATCTTGCCAAAAGAGGAAACCTTCCTGGGGCAGAGAATTTGGTAAGTAGATACTTGATTCCTGTTTGTTTCCACTAACTGGATACTCTTTAACCATTTCTATGAAGTGCAGCAACATAAAATAATATATTCAAGCTAAATTTAGTTGAATGTAGATTTGCCTATGTGGTGCTAGGTGACATTATTTATCCATGTATGATGTTTGAGTATTCTGTGTTGATCTAGGAACATAATATATTACAAGGAAAAATTATATGCTGTGTACTTCTGTACATTGGAAGTTCACTCATTCTTCGTTATCATATTTTCAGGTTGTCCAGCGGTTTCAAGAACTGTTCTCTCAGACTAAATATAAGGAAGCTGCAGAGCTTGCTGCAGAATCTCCCCAGGGGATCCTCCGTACTCCTGATACTGTTGCAAAATTTCAGGTATTTCCGTTGTTTTTGAATTGTCATTTTAAAAATTTTCTACTTGACACAACTATAATTTCATTTTTTGGCGTCAATAATATGGTTATTATCATGTTATACTCTCATATCTTCCACTTTTAGTAATTCTATCCTGTTTTAGGCTAAGTTTGATGTTGAATATATGTTATCTTCTGTCTCATTTTTTTTCTTACTCTTGGATACAGTGAGTTTCTTTATAAAAAGGAAGAAATTACTAATAATCCTGATCCTGACTAGGAAGGAAAGAAGAAGCAGAATTTGTGATGAGCTAATGGTGTTTATGTTTTGCAGAGTGTTCCTGTGCAATCTGGGCAAACACCGCCATTGTTGCAGTACTTCGGAACACTGCTAACTAGAGGAAAACTCAATGCATTTGAGTCGTTGGAATTATCACGCCTAGTTGTGAACCAGAATAAAAAGAACCTTCTGGAGAATTGGCTGGCGGAGGACAAGCTTGAATGTAGCGAGGAACTTGGAGACCTTGTGAAGGTTTGATTGGGAATCTGATATTGGACTTTGTCCTTTGCCTCGACTGTTATATTATTTTGCCCAAATAAATTGCCCGTTTCCTTTGCAATAAATTTTATGTCTTATGGTTCTGAGTTTCATTTTTTTAATATGCTCACTTTGAATAGTTCATGACCGTTCTATCTAATTTGGTTGGTTGATTTCTCTTTTTTATATCTTGATGCATGTCTCCATTGTAGACCGTGGATAATGACCTTGCACTCAAAATATATATCAAGGCTAGGGCTACTCCAAAAGTTGTTGCAGCTTTTGCTGAACGAAGGGAATTCGACAAAATTCTCATCTACTCGAAGCAGGTACTTGATGTATACTTATATTGGCAATATCTGACAACTTTTTGACATGATACTTGTTCTGTTTCATAAATTACACTTATGTTCAACCCTCGAAAGAAATGGATTTTGTTGTTGTTGCATCATTATTATCATTGGGTGGTTGAATCTTAGCATAGTTACGATTTTTCATTTCAGGTCGGGTACACACCTGATTACCTGTTTCTTCTGCAAACAATCCTGCGCTCAGATCCTCAGGTATGTTTTATTTATTTATTTATTTGTCGTTCATCAGGTCTAAAGGCATTTTGCATTCTCCTATGCTTCAATGTCAGAGGCAATTTACATCTTTTGCGGAAGATACATTTCCTTTACTAGACTGCTGCTTTCTAACTTCAGAAACACATGACCTGAACAGTTTGAGGTCAAACTTCCTGGGTCTATGCGGCTATTTGATGTCATTTACTGGTAAAATTTAGACCTGGTTTTAATGATTGCCAGACATTTGGTTTGAAATAGGGATATACAATACTTAAAAAGGAGAAATTCCATAAGCATCATTTATACTAATATTAGTCCATTTCAGCACTCATTTGTAGGGTTTTGAGAGGGAGAGTGATGGCAGAAAACAACTCTGGTGCCAAGGATTGATCTACGCAAAAAGTAGTGTGGACGCTTTGTATTTAATCTTCTAATTGATGGAGGGTACCGATAAAATATGAGTTAATGTAGGGTTGAAGCTTAGGGATAAAATCTGACTGAAATAGAGAAAATCATACGTTAAGTTAGTGCTGGTTGAAATTTCTAGCAAGAAGGTTTTATGGTTTTGAATGAGGTTTTGATTGAGTGGGATTTGGAGGTGATTCTGGGGTTGCTAAATTGGATTTAATGCTTGAATTAAAAAAAAGAAAGACGAAGAATCAAAAGGAGTAGAAAAGGGATATCTAAATAGAAGTTTCCCACTTGATTGGTGGGTATGCCACAGACTTGGGATCAAAACTCCGCATTAACATACTTAACTAGGATAGAATTGAATGGAGGAACAGGATTTGTTCAGACAACCCCTGGTATTGTAGACGGAGTATGAGATCGGCATCTTACCTCACACATAGCAGCTGTCTTAACGGCCAAATGTAAATATAACTCTTTATTCACTCTACCGAAATTGAAGGATATTTTGCTAATTATAGATGGTTGGATAGCTGCCTTAGTGACTTAATTCTACTCTATTCAACTTAAAACAGATTTTAGAAACTCTGCTAGACTAAAGAACTTTGATTAAAACATAACCAAGGTTTAACCAATCAAGAAGGAAATGTATATAGTAAGTAGGGTTTATTTTTGTTGTATATTTGATATGCAAATTAAAGTAGTGATGTTTCGGCCAAGGTATGATGTCATATAACATACACATATTGAAACATCCTTGTTTTTCTCTTTCATATACTTATATTAGAATAAAAATATTGTAATATCAGCCGATGCCACCAGTCAATTCTGGTTGACCAATGGTTAAACATATTTAACCTGATTGGGCACCTCTCATGTTCGTCTGTTTTTAGCACATTGTTCGGAACTTAAGCTTTAGCATGACACATTTTCTGATAGAAGATACCTTGAATTTTATATTTGGATGCAGGGAGCTGTTAATTTTGCTCTAATGATGTCACAAATGGAGGGAGGTTGTCCTGTTGACTACAACACAATCACTGATCTCTTCCTTCAGGTGTGTGTTTTATGTTAGTTATGATGTTAAGATGATACTTGAACAGACAAAAAAATGTTAAAGTTGATAACAGAGTGCTTCAATGTTTGTGCAACCACCTGAAAGTATGTCCAAGCTGCAAATTTTGTCTTGTTCCTGCTTTTAGTGTTTTGTTCATACTATTTTGTCTAAATTTCTTTTTGGCACAAATTTTGTTTTTCAATGTTCTAAAATTATTATTATGATAAGTGTTCTAGAATTATGAATAACACTCAAACTTCTCTTGCTTCTGACGTTGTGTATTCCAGAGGAACTTGATCCGTGAAGCAACAGCCTTTCTGTTAGATGTTCTGAAGCCGAATTTACCAGAGCATGCTTTCCTTCAAACAAAGGTTTTTATTTTTAATGGACTTCTTATTTTCTCTTTATCTGCACTTATCTTTCCACTATCATAACATTTATCTTTTTTCAGGTCTTGGAGATCAATCTAGTAACATTTCCAAATGTAGCAGATGCTATCTTGGCTAATGGAATGTTCAGTCACTATGACCGTCCCCGAATTGCACAGCTCTGTGAAAAGGCTGGATTGTTTGTGCGTGCCCTTCAGGTATGCCATCTTGGAATCCATGTAAAGGAAATTGCAAATCTTAGAGATTTAATATTATTCCCTGGATTAAACAGTGTCTTTCATGCAGCATTATACTGAGTTGCCGGATATTAAACGTGTCATTGTGAATACACATGCTATTGAGCCACAGGTTCGTGCATTCAATCTTACACCTTGTTCTTAAAGGAAGAGTTTTTTTAAGTGTAAAAATGTAAAAATTGATGCCAAGTATGGGTGTGTTCCAGTCACTAGTGGAGTTCTTTGGAACCCTTTCCAGAGAGTGGGCATTGGAGTGCATGAAGGACCTTTTACTGGTTAATTTGAGGGGCAATCTTCAGATAATTGTCCAGGTACATGTCTATTTCTTTGTATTTTTTGTTTAATGCTATTCCTATCTATATACTGAGGCTCACCGACACATCTGTGCAGACTGCCAAAGAATATTCTGAACAGTTGGGTGTTGACGCATGCATAAAAATCTTTGAACAATTCAAGTCTTATGAAGGTTTATATTTCTTCTTGGGGTCATATTTGAGTTCCAGGTAATTCCTATTCTAAAAGGAGTAACTGCCCCCATTAATTAGATCGGTTGCCAACAATTCTTTTACTGATGCTTATTGCTTTTTGGTTACTTGGACAGTGAGGATCCTGATATTCACTTTAAGTATATTGAGGCTGCTGCAAAAACTGGACAAATCAAAGAGGTCGAACGTGTGACGAGAGAATCAAATTTCTATGACCCTGAGAAGACGAAGAACTTTCTCATGGAAGCCAAGCTTCCAGATGCACGGCCCCTAATCAATGTTTGTGATCGTTTTGGCTTTGTTCCAGATCTCACCCACTATCTCTACTCGAACAACATGCTTCGATATATTGAAGGTTATGTTCAAAAGGTAATCGTTTTTTCATGAAGTTCAATTTTGTTTGTTTGTGTACTAACACGAAAGGAAGCTTTGTCTATTATAGTAAAGCAATTGTACTTCATTTGTTTATGAAAACAAGAAGTAAACTGGGGTCTCTTGGCTTTGCTTTATAGGTCAATCCGGGGAATGCTCCTTTAGTTGTAGGGCAACTACTTGATGATGAGTGCCCTGAAGATTTCATTAAAGGACTTATTCTTTCAGTCCGTTCTCTCCTTCCTGTGGAGCCCCTCGTGGAGGAATGTGAGAAAAGGTGGCTTCATCTTTGTCTTCCGTTTCCCTTCTTTTTCACCTTTATTTTCATAATTCTTTTTCTTGTTTATTTTCATTCCTCATACTGTTCTCGTGGATTGCAGGAATCGTCTCCGTTTACTAACCCAATTCTTGGAGCATCTTGTGAGTGAGGGAAGCCAAGATGTACATGTTCACAATGCTCTGGGTAAAATTATCATAGACAGCAATAACAATCCAGAGCATTTTCTCACCACCAACCCATACTATGACTCACGTGTGGTGGGTAAATATTGTGAGAAACGGGACCCCACGTTGGCAGTTGTTGCTTACCAGAGAGGGCAGTGTGATGAAGAACTTATCAACGTCACTAATAAAAACTCTTTGTTCAAATTACAAGCCAGGTTTTATGCTGTTGTGCACTAATTACCAGCTATTATGTTATTGTACATATCTGATGTTTTCTTGGTGATTGGAGTTTATTTACACATTTCTTTTGTTGTTGTCAGATATGTGGTGGAAAGGATGGATTCCGACCTCTGGGAGAAAGTTCTTGTACCTGATAATGAATATAGAAGACAGCTTATTGATCAAGTTGTATCTACTGCCTTGCCAGAAAGCAAGAGCCCAGAGCAAGTTTCTGCTGCTGTAAAAGCTTTCATGACAGCGGATCTTCCTCACGAACTAATTGAACTACTTGAAAAGATTGTTCTTCAAAACTCAGCCTTCAGTGGGAACTTCAATCTGCAGAATCTGCTGATCCTGACGGCAATCAAGGCAGATGCATCAAGGGTTATGGATTACATTAATAGATTAGACAACTTTGATGGTCCTGCAGTTGGGGAGGTGGCTGTCGAAGCACAACTGTATGAAGAAGCATTTGCTATCTTCAAAAAGTTCAACTTGAATGTCCAGGCTGTGAATGTCCTCTTGGATAACATTCAAAGCATTGAGCGAGCAGTGGAGTTTGCTTTCCGTGTTGAAGAAGATGCTGTTTGGAGCCAGGTTGCCAAAGCACAACTCAGGGAGGGACTAGTAAGTGATGCAATTGAGTCATTCATCCGCGCAGATGATGCCACTCAATTCCTAGATGTCATTCGGGCGGCTGAGGATGTGAATGTCTACCATGATTTGGTGAGGTACCTACTGATGGTTAGGCAGAAATCTAAGGAACCCAAGGTGGATAGTGAGCTTATTTATGCATATGCCAAGATTGATCGGTTAGGTGACATCGAAGAATTCATTCTCATGCCTAATGTTGCTAATCTTCAAAATGTTGGTGATCGCTTGTATGATGAAGCCTTATACGAGGCTGCAAAGATAATATTCGCTTTTATTTCAAACTGGGCCAAGTTGGCTTGTACACTTGTGAAGCTGAGGCAATTCCAGGGTGCGGTTGATGCAGCACGGAAGGCCAACAGCTCAAAGACATGGAAGGAAGTTTGCTTCGCCTGCGTTGATGCTGAGGAGTTCCGCTTGGCACAGATATGTGGGCTAAACATCATTATACAGGTTATATTTTTTAATGTTCTCGTTTATCTTTGCTCTTGTGGGTGTGGCATAGGAAGTGTTATATTACTTTATAAAAACAAATGTTATTGTTAAGTGTGATATTGGCAGGAAATGATGCCCAATACCTTGTTTTTTTCAAAATTTTCACATGTTGCAGGGTTCCCCACCTGATATTGTTTCCTAAAAATTAGTTTCTTTCTCAATTTATAATACTCAAGTTACTGGTTGAATACACATTATGTAATATTACCTTGATGTTATATTCTAGGTGGATGACTTGGAGGAGGTTAGTGATTATTATCAGAACAGAGGTTGCTTTAATGAGCTAATCTCTCTCATGGAGAGTGGTCTAGGTTTGGAGCGTGCACATATGGGCATCTTTACGGAGTTGGGAGTCCTATACGCTAGATACCGTCCGGAGAAGCTTATGGAGCATATCAAATTGTTCTCGACCCGTCTCAACATTCCAAAGCTTATACGAGCTTGTGATGAACAACAGCACTGGAAGGAACTCACCTATTTGTATATTCAATATGACGAATTTGACAATGCAGCAACCACTATCATGAACCATTCCCCAGAAGCATGGGAACACATGCAGTTCAAAGATGTTGCAGTCAAAGTTGCGAATGTGGAGCTGTACTACAAGGCTGTGCACTTCTATTTGCAGGAGCATCCTGACCTTATTAATGACTTTCTTAATGTGCTAGCCCTTTGTGTGGACCACACACGTGTTGTGGACATAATGCGCAAGGTGCTCACTTGGGATTCAAATTGTGTGTGGAGGTTAGAAAGAGCTTATGAGTAAGCATTATCTTTCTTATTTATTTCTTCTGTGTGTTTCAGGCTGGTCACCTACATCTTGTGAAGCCATACATGGTTGCAGTTCAGAGCACTAATGTGACTGCTGTTAACGAGGCTTTGAATGAGATCTATGTTGAAGAGGAGGACTATGATAGGCTGCGTGAATCAATTGATATGCATGATAACTTCGATCAGATAGGACTTGCACAGAAGGTGAAGAAAATTTAAATTTTAATCCTTTATTTTACTATCTGTTATAATGGGGAGAGTGTTTTCAAGAACATCCATCATGTGTCCGAGCAGGTTGAGAAACATGAGCTTCTTGAGATGAGGCGCATTGCTGCGTACATTTATAAGAAAGCAGGTAGATGGAAGCAATCCATTGCGTTGTCTAAGAAAGACAATCTTTACAAAGATGCGATGGAGACATGCTCACAGTCTGGTGATCGGGAACTTTCAGAGGAGTTGCTTGTTTATTTCATTGAGCAGGTATTTGACTTAATCATCCTTGTCTTCTAGAGCTTATCTATATTACTTCTCAATAAGTGCCTTCTAGAATAAAGCAGGCATTCCCCTTCCAAGAAAAATCTATTGTGTTGGTATCCTGTTTTTATTTTTATTTTTTATTTAAAGTGAAGCTCTGTCAGTGTCATCCAAGTTAGGCTTTAGGTAATGTGTTTGTGCTTTTAAATTTTTTATATTGAGTTTCAAATCTTTTAGAAAAAATGTAGAACTCACCTACAAGAAAAAAAAATGTGGAACCCTGCTAGAAGTTACTCTAATAAGAAGCCTCCTTCGAACATGTTATTGTTTTCTACTCTTTCCCGTAACAGGTCTGGCATTGTCCATATCCACCCAATATTGTCTTGCATCACTATCTTTATTTTTTTATGTTTCTCTCATTGGTCCAGACTTTTAAATTTCATTTCAATGTGCTGGTGATGTTGGTATTTTCCTTTTCAGCTACTCCTTTGGTGGTGGAATTCCAATTCATATCAGTTCTATTATTTTCCGGCAGTGACCTTTTTTAATGTTTAGGTAGAAGTTTCAATGTCTGAATTGTTTCCCGTTTTGTTTCCTTTTTCGTTTGGTTGTCCTCTCTGGTGGTTTTTTGCTGACTGAGTATTTGCTTTTGAGGAGTAATTGTATGTGGGGAAAATCATGCATTGTCAATAACCTCAATTATCTGGGAATCCTCATTTGTTAATGACTAAATATTTGGTTTGTGAGCTGCCTCACTTATAACTGGTATATAAATTGTGATTTTGAAAATTAAGTCATGTTCGTTATCTGACAATTATTTGTAATAAATTAGCTAAGCATCTCTTATTTTTCATTTCTACTTGAAATGCTTTTGTTCAGACCCCGGTAAACCTGAGATCAAATTGGTGATGTTTTCGTGTTTGATCTTTTTGCAGGGAAAGAAAGAGTGCTTTGCCTCGTGCTTATTTGTTTGTTATGATTTAATCCGGCCAGACGTAGCACTTGAACTTGCCTGGATGAACAACATGATTGACTTTGCCTTCCCATATCTGTTGCAGGTGATTATTTACTTCTTCCTTCGGAGTCCTTATTTGTTATCTTAACTGCACTTCTTTCTCTAATACAAACCTTCACTTGCGTGCCTAACAGTTTATCCGTGAGTACTCAAGCAAAGTTGACGAACTGGTAAAGGACAAACTCAACGCTCTAATTGAAGTGAAAGCCAAAGAGGAGGAGGAGAAGGGTATGGTCGCACAGCAGGTACAGATATGCACTCCCTTTTGTTGTGCTCAATTGATTTTTTTTTTTTTTTTTGGCTTCTCTCCTATGTGATACTTGCTTGCCCCTCCATATCCACCTACACTTGGTCCAAATTCATGGGTATATGGACTCAGTTGGTCAAACACTTTATTGTGTACTGTGGGTTTCAGCCGCCCTACATTTGTTCTTGCTCATTCCCCTTCTTTACATATGGGAGAGTCGAGGAAAAATGGAATGATGTGATCTATCAAAAAATAAAATAAAAAATGGAAATGAAATGACACGTGTACATTCTGGTTGCAGAACATGTACGCTCAGTTGCTGCCTCTTGCCTTGCCCGCTCCACCAATGCCAGGTATGGGAGGAGCTGGAATGGGGGGAGGTTTTGCTCCACCACCCATGATGGGTGGGATGGGGATGCCTCCAATGCCACCACCATATGGCATGCCCCCTGTGGGTTCCTTCTAATTGCCAGGTGTGAATGCTTGAGAGCAAGTGATAGTGATGAATTGTAGTGCACCAGCAGGAAGAGTTAGTGTAGTATTATTGGGGGGATCCCCAAATTTTATTGGCAGGTGGTCGATCTTTTCCTTCTTTGCGGATATGGGAGAATTTGGTTTCAGGTTCTGAATACGCTTTTTTTTGCTCTCGTGTTTCCTTTTATCATATGTAGGACGTGGTTATATTTTCTTAATATTCTTTTGGCAGCAGAGACGTTTTCTGCTGCCACTGAGGCAGGGCTGACCTTTCCATGTGTGCTGTACAATATAAGTAAGCCCCAAGAAGTAGGATGAAACAATATATAGTGGGAAGTCATTTTAACTGACACTTAAGTCATGGTTGTGTGGCTTGATTGCCACGTGTATATGCCACCTTGCCTGATTGATTAAAATTTTCTCAGAGTTTTGTATGATTGCTTGGTTTAGAAGTGGACTCATCAGAGTAATTCCCGTTGTTATTGGGTTTATTTACTTCTTCAATGTGAAGCTTGATTATAGTGATACACATTGCCCCCTTCTTGTTGGAATTGTCCCCTAATGGAAGTGTTTTAGGGCATAATGTGATCTTACCGTAGGAACAGATCCTACTTGTTTCCGCTTTCTTGTGGATTTTGTCATTTGACCCTTCTTAGACAAATCAAATGATCACGGTCCTTTTATCTAGTATGTGACATATTGCATTTGAAAGTGGTTCAAGGGTTCAATTAGATGAGTTGTGATAACCTGACTTGGAAAATTCACTCAAGTACACTCGCTGGTGGGGCAGAACCATAGATCTTTTTCTTAGGGATAAACACGGTAAAAATATCATGGTTCTGTATGCACAACCACATCAGCAAGTGAATTTAGAGGCTTTTTTCAAATCAGTTTTATCATCGTTAATCTAATTTGATGACCACTCCCATGGACGGGCAAAGAAAAGGGTGGAGTACATATGAACGAAGATTGACAAGTTTGAGTATGTACATAAAAAAAGATGGAATGACTCGAATACTCACCACAACATGGGTGGGATAACTATTTTTCCTGGAAAATGGGAATTTTTGCTTTATAATTGCACAATTATTGAAGAATTTACTCTAACGCAAATTGATTTTCCACCCTGAGGTGGAAAATGTTTTACCAACCCAAACCTAAGGAAAATGATATTTCCGTCATCTAACACTACACTTTCTCCCAATCACTCACTCACCCACTACTGAATTAAAAATCGGCTGTTTTACAACATAATTTGTTAGATTAATGCTGGAGTGACATCGATGTATCTCACACGAGAGACATTTTGACATGGTAGCTTGTACATACTTATAGATGTGTTTTATTCGAGATACGAGTAAAATGCATCTACGGGCATGTGTGTGACCAAGTCAAGATGTCCCCTGCTGAGTGCGACTCAATTTGTTATACCTCCCTCTCTTTCACTGTGCACGTCATTCTTAGAGTAAGTCCAACCGGCATTGCAAAAATTAGGCTTTTCAAATTAGCATCTTTTTCGAACTCCAACCAGCCTAAAATGAGAATCTGGAATAGGTGAATGACCGAAGGCCATATGGTGCCCCAAATCTTCAAAATGAAGTCCGGATGGAGTTACTTTTGTACGAGTTTGAATTTTTACTACCCGTGCAAATTTCAATATTAGATTTACCCCTATGGAAAGTCAACTTACCTTTTTATATGCATTAAAGGTGATATTAATCTTTGAGAAACACCTTCTTTACCAATATAGTGAGATTTGAAATCATACGTTGAGCTCAAATGGAATAATGGATTACTGCGGTGGCAATCCAACGCAACAGCCATTTAGATTTCACGGAAACTTAGATCTGAAAAATAAATATTTTTAAACTTGATCTAAGGTTTTGAAAATGGACCGTCATTGGATTTCAAAATTTAAAATTAGAATTTAACGCTGAATAATAACCTTTGTTTTAAACTACTTTTTTCATTTATATATATATGGGTGGGGTTTGTAAATACACAAAACTACTCACATTGCGACACAGTATTTTATTTTATATGGGCAAAAATGTTTAGAATGGATTGATTTTTTATGAGGATGATCTCTATGATGAGGAGATCATCCTTGCCAAAAATCAGCTTATTATGAAATTTCTAGCTCCATATTTTCAAGTTGAAAAATTTTAGACCGTCCAATTTTTATAAATCATTTTTGATGGGATTAGAAGTTTTGGAATGAGATAATTTTTTACAAGAATGATCCCCTCATCACAGATATCATCCTCATAAAAAATCAGTCCCATTCCAAATCTTTTTGTCCATATAAGACAAAAATGACATCGCAATGAGAGTCCCAATATGGGTCGCAGGAACGTCACCTTATATATATATATATGAACAGCGTTCCTAAATATAAGTAATCAAAATTAGTATCACTAGACCTACCCTTCTGGGAATCTAGGTTGAAGAAGATAGATTTTGAAGAAAAAACAGAAGATTTTGACAGGAAGGGACCCTAGCTCTAAAAAACCCTAACTTCAGTACGATTATCATTCATCGATTCTTTAGGTGACTAATTGTCTTTGATTTTATTCCTCTGTTGATTTAATCTTCAATAAGATATGGAGTTTAATTGATCTCGTACTCCCTCACATTGCAGTGAAAGGAGTTTTGATTCGAAGTGAACATGTCTGACGATGAAACGAAGGAGGAGGAGTTAGATCTTACTTATCCTGAAGTTGTAACCAAATACAAGAGTGCAGCAGAGATCGTCAACAGTTAGTATCTCCATCACTTTCCCTACTTTTTTATTTTGGCTCTCGAACTCTAAATAAGGATTTTTAGGATCATTTTTGTCAATCTAGTTTTGAATTTTGATTAATTTCAAAATAATACAGAGGCCTTGCAGTTGGTCTTGTCGGAATGCAGACCAAAAACGAAGATCGTAGATTTATGCGAGATAGGCGATACCTTTATAAGAGAGTACGTGTACTTATTTTTATTTTTTATTTTTGTTGGGGTGGGGGTGTGTTCGTTAAAAGTTCAATTGTTTATGATGATTTTGAGCTTCAAAGGTTGTTATTATTCAGGCAAACAGGAAACATGTTCAAGAATGTAAAGAGGAAGATCGAAAGGCGTGTGCATTTCCGTGAACAGTACAGTATGCCATTTCTCTTCGCTGGCGAGCGATGAAACTGTACTCGAAGAAGGCGATATAATAAAAATGTGAGCCCCCCTCTTAATCCTCTAATTATCGTAAATTTCTCTTATTTTCCCATGCACGCTGTATTGATGGGTTTTCTTTGGTTGCAGTGATATGGGATGTCACATAGATGGGTTCATTGCACACTCTCATGTTCTTCAGGAAGGAACGGTGACAGGGCGGGCAGCTGATGTTATCACTGCAGCCAACACTGCTGCTGAAGTAGCTTTGAGGCTCGTGAAACTGGGGAGAAAGGTAATTGTGTTATTCTGTAATTTGGATAATTAGAGTTTTTTTAATGACTGTAATCTACTTAATAGTTAAACTCAAAACTGACATCGTGAAGTGTTTTTAATAAATAGTTGAATCTTATGGTAAATGGTTTGTGGATGTTTTGTCATTTTCTTATATTATTTGATGAAGGGAAGAACTTCACTACCAGAGCTATGAAAAGGATTTGAGAAGTTGAATTGAAGATAAATTATGAGTGGAAAAAACTTTGTTCTACATTGCATGTTATTTCACCTTACGGAGTTGCCATCTAAGCCTTAGTTTAACAACTAAGTGGTACTGATTCCTCTAAATGATGTATACTGATCTTAGCTATGGGTGACCTTCCAAGTGAAGCTTTTGTCATAGTTACCCTCCCCCTGTTTATTTCTTCCATTGATGTGTGCATATTGACATGTTTCAGTTTTGCTCCTTAAATGTTTTCTTTTTTTCTTTTGGTTAGTCTTCTTCCCTAATTTTTAGGGTGGATATTGTTCCTTTAAACACCAAAAATTCTTGAAAATCTATCAGGCAAGTTCTTCTATTTATTTCTTTTGTTTTCAAAACAAAATATATATTCTGTTTAATTTTTATTCTTAATCCTTTAACATAATGTAATGTTTGAGAAGCCCATGGTGTGCAAACATTTTAGTTTTCATTTCTGAATGAAATGAAACATTGAACCCGATACATGATTGTAAAAATGTTTCGGTTTTTCTCCTTACTGAAACATTGCATCACATTGATATTTTAAACCTTGGCTTATGTTTATGTGTGTGCGCACATAATTCATATCCTTTTGAGACAATTTATTTATTTTATTATTATTATTTACTTTGTACTAATGCTTAAGATAATGAGAGCTGCTATTGGCACCCCGGCTTTTACTTATCACACTCCATTTTCTTAAATTATTTATCATACCCTAATTAAATACTAAAACACACCATTCAAACACTACAAAAGCTTGATTCAAGTTATTACATCAAATATTATAACACATTTAGCTTCATAAAATCCTAAATCTAACAAATAGAAATCGAGACAAATCATGGTCTAATTGTTCTTTGTGTACTGTATCCATAAATGTACTCTCAATTCTCAAAGCTGCTGGAATAAGTTTTGTGGTCATTTCATTTTGGTTTGGAACCAGAAGCGCTATTGTAATTTCCCATGCTTGTCTCCTAGGATAGATGGGCAGAATTGATGATAAAGTAGTTAGGAAGGGCTTAGAAGCTGAATGCTGATAGAAAATTTTCAAATATGGCTCATAAAAAGGGGATGGAGGTTTGTTTGTATGAATGAGAGATTCTTAAATGATGCAATGCAGGGGTTGTCTTCTTTTGATTGGTGAGCAAGACTGCTTGATAGCAAGGAGGATTTTTACGTCATAAACATTACCATAATATCTATTCTCATATATTATTTGAAAGTTTCCACATTTGATCATGAAACATGAATATTTCAAGTTTGTTTCCTGTGTTTTCCTCTATTTATTATACTGATTCTTTCTTGGTGTGGCAGAACAAAGAAGTAACAGAAGCTATTCAGAAGGTTGCATCTGCCTATGACTGCAAGATTGTCGAAGGTGTTCTCAGTCATCAGCTACAGAAGTTTGTGATTGATGGTAACAAGGTTATACTGAGTGTATCCAATCCCGAGACCAAAGTTGATGATGCAGAATTCGAGGAGAATGAAGTATATGCAATTGATATTGTCACCAATACAGGAGATGGCAAGGTATGTATCGAACGGCTTTTAACGTAGACATTATTCTCTTGACATCTAATCCCCATCTTATATGCAATCTGTGATTGTTAAAACCTAAAAATTACAGCCTAGGTTGTTGGATGAAAGGCAAACTACTATCTACAAAAGAGCTGTGGATAAAAACTTTCACCTGAAGATGGAATCATCAAGGTTCATCTTTAGCGAAATAAGTCAGAAATTTCCCATCATGCATTTACTGCAAGGTTTAATAGTTCTTCATCCTATTTTTTCTTGTTGAAATAGTCTCGTTTCACATATTGTCTGTTTGCCTATTGTTGAGTGGGGCTTTTTCCTATTAGAGCTTTGGAAGAGAAGCGGGCGCGCCTGGGACTTGTGGAATGCATGAACCATGATCTTTTGCAGCCATATCCTGTTCTTCATGAAAAGCCTGGTAAGCGTCAATGCCAGGACATCGCAAGCACCAATTAGAACATCGCACTAAAATTATGAAGTCTGGAACCATATCTGTAATTCTCCATTTTGATGTGTGTTGTGGATGTTTGTGGCAGGTGATTTTGTTGCCCATATCAAATTCACAGTCTTGCTAATGCCAAATGGGTCAGACCGGATCACATCACATGCTTTGCAAGACCTTCAGCCCACAAAGGCAGTAGATGATGACCCTGAAATAAAGGCCTGGTTAGCTCTAGGCACAAAGACGAAAAGGAAAGGTGGTGGAAAGAAGAAGAAAGGTGTATTTTTTTAACCCAAAAAAAAAAAAAAAAACTTTATGTATCTTCATATGTCTCTGCTATGTGCTATGGAAGCCTGTTTGACTAGTTTTTGCTTAAGTTCAGGGAAAGAATCTTGTCTTAGATGGAAGAGATCCACATCCGAGTTGAATCTAATCTCCATTTGGAACCTGTAAAAAATTATTCTGACTTTTAATGTAATTAAGAATTGTCCTAACAGTAGTCCATTTTTTTTTTTGTGTTGGCAGGTAGGAAAAGTGACAAAGTTGATGGTGAGTCGGCAGAACCAGAGCCTATGGATGCTACATCCCAAGAATGAGACCTTTCTAATTTTGGTACCCTGTTTTTGTATTTCCTTTGCTTTTATGTTGGATAGGGGAGATCTCTCTAATACTTGGAATCTTGTCAAAATACGCGTACATGATCACCCCATTTTTTATGTTTTTGTAACTCCTTACAATGGAAAATAAAAAAATAAAAAAAATTACAGCTTCATGTATGACCCTTTAGAAGCTTCAATGAACATGGCATGAAGTGTTCTTGAACACTGAGGGGTATGCAGTTTTAAATTGAAGGAGTAAATTAAATGCTCACCAAAACATCGAGGGATATGTTTGAATTACCCTAAAATTATATTTAGATTTTTTTTTTCTTAATTAACTATCTAATCACCCTTGATGTATTATAATGAAATGGTTTCTCTACTTCGTTGTTCTGGTACCCGTGACATCTTGAGGTACAGAATAAATAAGGCCATCAACCCATGACTCTTTTTAAGTCCCAACTGGACTAGTCAAAAGGTGGAATTGTATCAGATGATCCAAGCTTGTGCTCATTACCTGTGAATGGATTCAATGCTTTGATAGATCTATGAAAATGGTGATGGACATTGTATAGTATGTTAGCCCCGATTCTCTATTACCCCTTTTTTTTCCGCACACATTTGCAAACCTATTTTTTTCGGATCCCCTATGGTGGTCCACTTCGTCTCAACATGTTTCTTATAGTTAAGAAACGTGACCCACTTCAGATCTAGGTTGTGGCAACGAATCAAAACGTGGTCGAGTGCTTGATGGAAGCCTCGACCAAGTTTGGTTATAAAAGGCTCGTTTGGTCCCTAAACTCGACACTCTCACTCAATCTCCTTCAGTCTACACCATCTAACGTGAGTGAATCTGAGTTTGGAAGTACAAAACGAGACAGAAAAACAGCGACAAAAGCGTGAGAAATCAATGGCCGGAGGTATGTATTTTATACAGATTTCTTAGGTATTTTTCAGATTTGGATTCTCAGATTATTTTCGCATTTACTTTGAAAATCCATTTTCAGATTAATTTCTGATTTACATTTGGTATCAGAGCCTCTATAATCTCTGCATTGATATTTTTTAATTTTTATTATGCATCCGAAAATATATATATCATTTTCTGTTTTTGTTTGAAATTTTATTTTTAAAATTTGGTTTTGATGCATATTGGAACTAGAAATCTTTGAGAAATTAGATTTCTAATTTTTATGTAATTTTTTAAACAATCTTTTGGAGTTTTATCTGATGAGTTGTATTGGATCCAAATTGGATAGAAATCGGATCGAAATCGGATAGACTGAAAGTTGAAGATGACAAATTTCTATAAATAAAATAAATTCTAAAATTGTTTAGGCATTTATTTAGCAACATGCCTACCTTTTATTTATTTATTTATTTTGCATATGATATTCAGTTTATTTAATTGTATGCAATTTATTCATATGTTTGCATGAATTAATTATTCTGCTTAAATTAATTATGTAAAATTTTGGATAAATATTTATGCTTGAAATTAGAGGATTGATTATGCATAATAATGACATGTTAGTTTCAGTTGATTTTTTATGCAAAACAATTTTTTTTAAGTATAAATAAATAATGTCTAAGTGATCTATATAATTTTAGTTAATTAGAGAATAGCTACATCATCTTTAATTAAATAAAATTATAATTAATTAGGATCACATAAAGTTTATTTAGACATTAATTGTTATTAATTATACTTAATATAATAAATTTTATCCCACAGGAATTTTTATTATATTTATATAATTAATTAAGATAAAATATCAAATTATTCATAACTTACCCACAAGAATTATGAATTAATAATTTGGTAGTTTTATCATAAAGTTTAATCTAAGATAGAATATATATCAAATTTATAATAATTATATACCCTTTATAATTATGAATTAAGTAAATAATTTGATAAATTCTATAAAAAATTTAGCTCACAGGCAATTTTGGTCATTAGATTCAATTTTTAAGCATGATTTACATTGGTAAAACATGAAATTATTTAGGTCTCAATTTTAATATAAACATGTAATTTTTAATTTATACAGCTTCACAAATTACGAATTTTTCTGATATCCGATGTGATATTCTCGAATTAAAGGATGATAACTATAAAGTATGGAAAGAGAGAATTCTCCTTCACTTAGGATGGATAGACATTGATTATGTTATTAGGAAAGAAGAACCACCTGCAATTTTCGATACCAGCTCTACAACGGACATTACGCTTTATGAAAATAGAGCGATTTAATCGCCTCAGCGTAATGTTCATTGAGACAAAAATCTTTGCTGGTATTCGTGGTTCTGTAGATCAGTATGATAATGTCCGGGATTTGCTGAAGGCTATTGATGATCAATTCGTTACTTCAGAGGAGGTATTTGCAAGTACCCTAATCATGAAGTTCTCATCCCTAAGGCTCATCAATGTCAAAGGTGTGCGTGAGCACATAATGCATATGAGGGATATTACGGCTCAATTAAAGAATCTCGAGGTTGAAATGTCGGAGTCCTTTCTGGTGCACTACATTTTGAATACCCTTCCGCATTAATACGGGCTCTTCAAAATATCTTACAACACACATAAAGACAAATTGTCAATTAATGAACTCATGACCATGTGTGTTCAAGAGGAAGGAAGGCTAATGATGGAACTAGGTGAGAGTGCAATGTTGACTACGCGAGGAAATGACAAATTTCAGGCTAATCAGAAATGGAAAGGTAAAATACCTCCCCAAGCCCAAGCTGATATCAAGAAAAATTCCAAATGTTTCTTCTGTAAAAAGACGGGACACGTGAAAAATGAATGCGCCAAATTTAAGAAATAGCTTGAGGACAAAGGTAATTCAATCTCATTTGTTTGTTATGAATCTAATATGGTTAATGTAAATATTAACACATGGTTGATTGATTCTGGTTTAACAATCCACATTTCGAATTCCTTTCAGGGTTTGCAAAACCTAAGGAAGCCAGTGGGAAGTGAGCAAAGCATCTTATCCAGAAATAAGATGGACTCACATGTGGAGGCTGTGGGGACATGCTGTTTAATTTGAAGTAGTGGTTTTGTTTTAGAGTTAGAAAAAACCTTTTATGTTCTAAGTTTTTCTAGAAACTTGATTTCAGTTTCAAGACTTGTACCTTTTGGATATTCCTTTCACTTTTTTAGAAACATCCTTTAGTTTATTTTACAAATCTGATTGTGTTGGGAATGGTATTTTGTCTGATGGTCTTTACTGCATTAATTTATAAAACAATGCCACTCATAATGCTATGCATGTTAAAACTGGTACTAGAAGGTGTGTTATTAATGAGGATTCTTCAACATTATGGCACCGGAGATTAGGTCATATCTCCATAGAAATGATTAAAAGATTAGTAAATAATGGGGTACTTAGTACTCAGGATTTTACTGATTTTGAAACAATACGGCAAGCAAATTAAGATCGTGAGATCAGATAGAGGTGGAGAATATTATGGTAGATACACAGAAAATGGACAAGCATCTGGGCCATTTGCAAAGTTTCTTCAAGAGCATGAGATTGTTGCTCAATACACCATGCCTGGTTCACCAGATCAGAATGGTGTAGCAGAAAGAAGAAATCGAACATTATTGGATATGATGCGGAGTATGCTAAGCAACTCCAATATTTCTAATTCCTTGTGGGCTGAAGCACTTAAGACGGTAGTGTATATATTAAACCGAGTTCTAAGCAAGACTGTTTCTAAAACGCCATTTGAATTATGGAAATGTTGGAAACCGAGTTTGCGACATATGCACGTTTGGGGATGTTCGTCTGAAGTAAGAATTTATAATCCACAAGAAAAGAAACTAGACCCAATGACCATTAGTGGGTATTTCATTGGATATGCTGAAAGGTCTAAAGGTTACAGATTTTTTTGTCCATCTTACAGCACTGGGATTGTGGAATCAAGAAATGCAAAGTTTATATTGAAAATGACTTGATCAGTGGGAGCGATTAAATCAGGACTATAGGTTCTGAGAAGGATCGTTTAGAGTCTCAACGTTCCATTTCAGGTGATAGATTGGTTATTGTTCACAGCACCCCTCAAATACAAACTGGTGTTGAAAAACCAATCATTGAAGTTCCACAAGTTGTTGACAATATTCCGGTAGATCAGATTGTTCAAGAGTTGCCCGAGATTTCTGAAAAACGAGTTGAACCTCACATTTTCGATGAAGATGATGGTGCAACATTAAGATCTGCTAGAACTAAGAGGTCAGCAATTTCTGGTGATTATGTTGTGTATCTGCAAGAATCTGACTACGATATTGGAGCCGAAAATGATCCTGAATCTTTTTCGCAAGCCATGAGTTGCAAAGAATCAGAATTATGATATAATGTCATGGAGGAAGAGATGAATTCTATGAAGAGTAACGGAGTCTAGAACCTTGTTGAGTTGCCTAACAGTGTAAAAGTCATTGGTTGTAAATGAGTCTTTAAGACAAAGAAAGACTCATTACGCAACATTGAGTGATACAAGGCAAGAATCGTTGCTAAGGGATTCACTTAGAAGGAAGGAATCGATTACACGGAGACCTTTTCTCCTGTATCTAAGAAAAATTCCTTGCGTGTTATTTTGGTATTAGTAGCCCATTTTGATTTGGAGGTGCAACAAATGAATGTGAAAATGACATTTCTTAATGGAGATCTAGAGGAGGAGGTTTACATGAAACAACCTGAAGGATTCCCCTCTAATGATGGTGAGAAATTGGTTTGCAAGCTTAAGAAATCCATATATGGTTTAAAACAAGCATCCCGCCAATGATATTTAAAATTTCATAATGTAATTTCTTCATTTTTTTTTTTTGATAAGTATAATAAATTAATGAGGGGAAAGATACAAGGAGGCCGAGGAGGCCTTGCAAAGAACTACAAAAGAAAAAAAGCTAAGAAGTCAATGATTACATAAAGCGTTCCATCTAAAAAGAAAGTCATCGAAAGTAACTCCCGTAAAATCTATATTCTGTTTAGACCACAAAAACAATAAGCCCAAATCTCCAAGAATCTGCCGTGAGAGCTTCTCATTTTGTTATTGACACCCTGTTATTCTTTCATTCCACACCCCCCAAGCATAGTTGGGAAGAATAGTCCAAAGGTATCTTTTCCTGGATAAGAAAGCATTGTTAGCCCACTCTTCCAACAACGAAGAGAACTTACACGGAAAGACCCAATGAGTACGGAAAAAGCCCAGGAAAGTTGACCAAATATTGTGAGCAAAGGAATAATTCTTCATTTGGTATTATAAAAAATATTATAGATCAATGTATATATACCAGAAGGTCAGTAGGAGTAAAATTTATTTTCTTGTTTTATATGTGGATGATATTTTGCTAGCAACCAATGATAAGGGTTTGCTGCATGAGGTGAAACAATTCCTCTCTAAAAACTTTGATATGAAGGATATGGGTGAAGTAGTCTTATGTCATTGGCATTAAGATCCATAGAGACAGATTTTGAGGTATCTTGGGTCTGTCGCAGGAAACCTATATCAATAAGGTTTTAGAGAGATTTCGGATGAAGAATTGTTTACCAAGTGTTGCTCCCATTGTGAAGGGTGATATGTTCAATTTGAACCAATGCCCGAAGAACGATCTTGAGAGGGAACAAATGAAAAACATTCCATATGCTTCTGCTGTTGGAAGCCTAATGTATACTCAGGTCTGCACAAGACCTGACATTGCATTTGTTGTTGGAATGTTAGGACGATATCAAAGTAATCCAGGTTTAGACCACTGGAGAGCTGCAAAGAAAGTGATGAGGTACCTTCAAGGAACTAATAATTACATGCTTATATATAGACGAACGGACAATCTAGAAGTAATTGATTACTCAGATTCGGACTTTGCTGGCTGTGTTGATTCATGCAAATCAACATCAGGTTACATTTTTATGATGGTCGGTGGAGTTGTATCATGGAGAAGTGCCAAGCAGACCTTGACTGCCACTTCCACTATGGAAGTCGAGTTTGTTTCTTGTTTTGAGGCTACTTCGCATGGTGTATGGCTTAAGAGTTTCATATCTGGATTTATAATTATGGATTCTATCTCTAGGCCATTTAGAATGTATTGTGACAATTCAACTGTGTTTTCATGGCTAAAAACAACAAAAGTGGAAGTCGAAATAAGCATATCGACATTAAGTATTTAGCTATAAGGGAACATGTCAAAGAAAATAAAATGGTCATTGAGCACGTTAGCACTGAATTGATGATCGATGATCCTTTAACTAAAGGCATGCCACCGTTGAAATTCAAGGATCATGTAGTAAATATGGGACTTGGTTCTATTATGTAATTTTTTATTGTATGTTCAATATTATTTAATGAAACTCTCATGATTGTGATGTTTTCTCATATTTATGTGCACCTTAATTTATTTTGAGAAATTTCATTTGTGTAGAATCAGAATAAACATAGGGTTTATTCATCAAGAAATGTTACCACATAAAGTATAATATTAAGAAATAAATACGTTGTAATACATGAAAGGTAATACTTGTCATTAGAGGACTTATCGCAATGATTCGTGTATTTATTACTTAATGCAGATCATCGATGGGTTTAAGATGAGACATTTGTATTGTGGACCAAGAGGGAGAATGTTAGCCCCGATTCTCTACTACCCCATTTTTTTCGCACACATTTACAAACCCATTTTTTTCGGATCCCCTATAGTAGTCCACTTCGTCTCAACACATTTCTTATAGTTAAGAAACGTGACCACTTCGGATCTGCGTTGTGGCAACGAACCAAAACGTGGTCGAGTGCTTGATGGAAGCCTCGACCAAGTTTGGTTATAAAAGGCTTCGTTTGGTCCCCAAACTCGACACTCTCACTCAATCTCCTTCAGTCTACACCATCTAACGTGAGTGGATCTGAGTTTGGAAGTACAAAACGAGACAGAAAAACAACGACAAAAGCGTGAGAAATCAATGGCCGGAGGTATGAATTTTATATAGATTTCTTGAGTATTTTTCAGATTTGGATTCTCAGATTATTTCCGCATTTACTTTGAGAATCCATTTTCAGATTAATTTCTGATTTACATAGTAGACACTAAAAAATAGAATTGAATCTTAGAAATAAGGCATACAATCTTTCTAAAATTATTCGATTTTACTTGATGATCAAGTTAATCCTACTAACTCGTATGATAATTACATGTACACAATCTCACGGATTTAAGGTTAAACTTCGATCAAAGTGTTATCCGCCCATGTACTTACTATATGAATGGGTCAGATTCATAAATTAGCTTCATTTTCTTTGTGGGTAAACAAATTGATATCAACAGTTGAAGCGTGGTGAAACAAATTAAAATTAGCTGAAATTATAATTAAAAAAAGGTTCAATTTTTAAAAACACAATAGATTTTTATTACTAATATGTGGTAATGATGAAGAATAATTATTTGGTTATAAGTACTTGAAGGTGGCGATTTGAGTAGGAACAATGGTGATGACTGTAGAACATCCTTGTGATACTATCTAAAAGCCCATGGCCTAACTCATACTCATTAAATTGGTTTATAAGGTAAGGATTGCCCTAGGTTTATATATAACCCAAGGTTATGATACCCAGGCGATGTGGGACTATTGTGCATAGATACTAGTCATACCATTACAAAGCTTGATAGAAAATGAGACATTTTTCATCATTAAAAAAAAAAAAATGTGAACAAGTTATATGGCCATGAAATGAATGAGAATAATCTGAAGGAAAATGCTAAAGTAACATTGAAATTGACATCGTTCCTAACATTGCTGATGTGGATGTGTCTATAGAACCATGGATGCTTTTCATTGAGATGCAAGTGAGAAGCATCTATGGTTCTGTACACACCAATGTTTCAAATTATGTCAATTTCAATGTTACTCCAGCACAACTCTAATCTGAATTGTGATCTAAAGTGAACCCATGAATATCTTTACTAAGGCACAAATTAGTTAAATAAAATTGGTTTACCTTCTTAGATATATTGTCGATTTTGTGTTGTAATAATGATGATTTTGCTATTTTAAGAAGGGATGACAGATAATGTGTGTATGTTTATTCCCCAAGAGGTTGGGATTTAATCTCTTCATGAATCTCGATGAATTGTTTTATCTTTATTTTTTTTCTCTTCCTTTTTCAAAAATACATCTTCAACTTTATTTTCTTTTTCTCTTCAACTTTTTCCAATAGAATATTGATGAATGCAAGTGGTTTTGGGTATGCAACTTTCTTGGCAAAGGCACAAAACTGTAGATTTTTTTCTTGTGCATCCTGAAGAAAAATATCTATAGTTCTATGCCCTTACCATGTAAGCCGTGTACCTATAAAATCGCGTGCATTCATCACGACTCTTTCCAGTGATACCCCTTTAACTTTATTTTTCTTTCATCTTTTGCATTTTTCCAATAAAACCCCTATAATTTTATTGTCTTTCCTCCTTTAATCCCTTAACTCCAAAGAGGATCTAATATATAACTAAATCTTGTTCCAAAAATGTCTTTCTTAGTTAACAATTTGGCAAAAGGATTCGTTAGCATTTCAAATGATGATACATTGAGGAACAGAGTTATTATTTCTTTTCATATACATCTTTGGCATAAATATTTAATTTCAATGCATTTCGATTTAGAATGAAATTTCAAATCTTTCGTGATACCAATAACTAACTTAGTCATTTGAGAATAATTTCGTACGTCCATCAAACTTATCAACACATGGATGAGTCGTGTAAAAGATAATTTGTTATTTTCATTAACATGAAAAGTATGAAACAATTCTTCTAAAAATATATTGTGGCACAATCAATTGAGTTCAATATTCATAATTATCCAAACATTCTTTTATTGGATTAATTCAACTAATTATATAATTATTTGTGAGAAAAAAAAATGAATGGTAAAAGTAACACAATCGCACAAAACACAAGGATTTATATGATTCGGTAATGTGCCTGTCCACAAAACAAAACAAAACAAGAACAATAACTATTTTTTCTAAAGTTTTACAATTTTAGAGATCTCTATTTATAAAATCGGAAATTATCAAATGTGTAAATCTCTCTAAAACAAACACAAAAACTCTCATTAATCACCTTTTGTTTGATCTTCGATGAACACCAAGATCGGTTCCTTCGATACTTGCAACGCCACCAACAACGATGTAGGTGGCCCACCCAACAATGTCTCGGTGACTGCCGTTCAAAACTCGGTTTGTCCCACTGTAATTGGCTCGACTGAGTCAACACTTGGTCGCCACGTCGCTCGTCGACTCGTCCAGATTGGGGTTACAGATGTCTTCTCTGTTCCAGGGGATTTCAATCTGACTCTTCTCGATATTCTCATAGCCGAGCCAGGACTCAATCTCATTGGTTGTTGTAACGAACTCAACGCAGGGTACGCTGCAGATGGATACGCCAGGTCACGTGGCGTTGGTGCGTGTGTTGTCACCTTCACTGTTGGTGGTCTTAGCGTCCTCAACGCTATTGCAGGAGCTTACAGTGAAAATCTCCCCTTGATTTGCATCGTTGGTGGTCCGAATTCTAACGATTATGGAACCAATAGAATTCTCCATCACACCATCGGATTACCCGATTTTAGTCAAGAACTTCGATGCTTCCAGACTGTAACTTGCTATCAGGTACTACAACTACATACCAACTTTCAGAATATATTTAAGTTGAATGATTTTGAATCTAATTCGTTAAATACGTGAAGAATTTTTAGTGGGTTTTTGTTAAATTTGATGATTTGGAATCGAATTTGTTAAATATGTGAAGAGTTTTTAGTGGTTTTTTTATTTTTAAATTTGATGGTTCGGAATCGAAGTCGTTAAATATGTGAAGAATCTAAATCAAGTTCGTTAAATACGTGAAGAATTTTTTTATGGGTTTTTGTTAAATTTGATGATTATGGTCTCTTTGTTTTTTTTGGATTTGTAGGTGGTTGTTAATAACTTGGAGGATGCACACGAGCAGATCGATACGGCGATATCTACTAGTTTGAAAGAAAGCAAACCTGTTTACATTAGCATTGGTTGCAACTTGCCTGGGATCCCTCATCCTACTTTCAGTCGAGAACCTGTTCCCTTCTTCTTAGCACCCAAGTAATTTAATTGATCTTTAGATGTTCCAGAGTTAAATTGATTTTTCTGTTTTTTGGAATTTGTGTTCAATTGAATTTATTTGATGCAGATTGAGCAATCAGAGGGGTCTAGAGGCGGCTGTGGAGGTGGTGGCGGAGTTCTTGAATAAGGCAGTAAAGCCAGTCATTGTAGGTGGACCAAAGCTCCGGGTGGCGAAGGCTTTGGATGCCTTTGTTGAATTGGCCGATGCTTGTGGTTACCCAATAGCGGTGATACCCTCTGGGAAAGGACTGGTACCGGAGCACCACCCAAGGTTTATAGGGACGTATTGGGGTGCAGTAAGCACAGCATTCTGTGCCGAGATAGTTGAATCGGCTGATTCTTACCTGTTCGCTGGACCTATTTTTAACGATCTCAGCTCCATCGGGTACTCATTGCTCCTCAAGAAGGAGAAAGCAATCATTTTGCAGCCCGATCGGGTAGTGATCGGTAATGGTCCTGCATTTGGGTGTATTCTGATGAAGGATTTCCTTCAAGCACTCGCTAAAAGGCTTAAACGAAACACAACTGCTTATGAGAATTACCACCGAATCCATGTCCCCGATGGGATTCCTCTCAAATGTGAGCCCAGGGAAGCCTTAAGGGTTAATGTCCTGTTCAAGCACATACAAGGGATGCTATCTGGTGACACTGCCGTGATTGCTGAGACGGGTGATTCGTGGTTTAATTGCCAGAAACTGAAATTGCCCGAAGGATGTGGGTAAGCCAAGAAGAAAACAAAATCCCACTTTTTTTTTTTTTTCTTCTTCTCTTGGTTCCATATTTTGTTAGGATTTTAACAAAGAAAGTGAAATGGGTATTGTAGGTATGAGTTCCAAATGCAGTATGGATCGATCGGGTGGTCAGTGGGAGCAACACTTGGGTATGCTCAAGCTGTACCCAAAAAAAGAGTGATTGCTTGCATTGGTGATGGAAGCTTCCAGGTATCAAAACATGGCTCCTGTTGTTATTGTTCATTAATGGTTTAAGAACTCAATTTAGAACTAATTAATGTCTATGGTGGGTGTGGGCAGGTGACAGCGCAAGATGTATCGACGATGATACGAAATGAGCAGAAGACCATCATCTTCCTGATAAACAATGGTGGGTATACCATTGAGGTTGAGATCCATGACGGTCCCTACAATGTGATTAAGAACTGGAACTACACTGGGTTGGTCGAAGCAATCCACAATGGTGAAGGAAAATGCTGGACTGCCAAGGTGGGTTCGAAAAAAGTTTTTCAAGTGTTTGCTTGAATGTATTAATGGCAAAGTGGAGAAATCTGATTATGAAAAAAAATAAAAAATTGTTGAATGTGGTGGTGCAGGTTCAATGCGAAGAAGAGCTGGTCGAAGCAATTGAGACAGCAATGGGGGAAAAGAAGGATAGTCTGTGTTTCATAGAGGTGGTTTGTCACAAGGATGATACAAGCAAAGAGCTGCTTGAATGGGGGTCTAGGGTCTCGGCTGCAAACAGCCGCCCACCAAATCCTCAGTAAATTCAAATTCCAGGCCATCGTCAACTCTGAATTGGGTTTTATTCTGTTAGTTTTGGTTTAATAAGTTGTTTTTCTGTTTATTTCCTTGAATATCGTGTATTACTGTATTAATGGATGAATTAAATGCAAAATTTGTTGCTCATTACTTGGAACATGTATGAACTTTGGGGTGGGTGGTGGTCTCTGAAAACATGGTTGACACTTGAGAAGTGAAGTGATAACCTGTATGAGTTTAGTCCTAATAGGGGAATAAAATGAACGACTTTCCGACTTTTCTAGCCTCAGATGTTGTTTGAGGTAGAGAGCTTCAAATATACTGTTGAGGTTGGAGAAAAACCATGGAGTCTTAGGGATCAAAAAGATTTCCCATCTGCCTCAAATGTCTTTTGAGGTTAATATTTTCTTAAAATAAAAGAAAGTCAATTGAGTAATTGTAACAAAAGCTAAAATAAAGGAAAGTCACATTACAATGATTGGGGAAAATAAAATAGGTCTGAGGACTCTAATGGGAAAAAAACTTTGAAGCGAGCAGTCCGCTTCAACATTTTGAAGGAACCCTCTCCGTTGGATTACATGTGGCATTTTCAAGGTGGTATTTCAAATTTTGACGGATAAATTCTAAATGCCACATGTCTTGTAACGAGGAGGGTTTTTTCAAATTATGAGCTCATTGCCCGCATCAAAATCGGACTTACAGTAATGAAAGATAAAATAAATGGAAGTCAGATTACAATGATTAGGAAAAATAAAATAGACTAAGGAGAATTGTGACCACTAAAACACGAGTGAAAAAAAGATATGAGAGGTCCATCCCAACAATATGACACTATTAGGGTGTGTAATGTTCGTGACTCTATGCGCGCTGAGTTGATTTATCAACTCTCCAACAAATCCTTCAAGGATTATGCTCCTCTTCTCTCAAACAAATCCTTGAAGAATAGAAGCAGAGCTCTCTAATGATCTATTTTCGATAACTTTCTCTCATGATCTATTTTCAATCCTCCTTGGATCTTCGACCAAATTCTCCGTTCCTTTCTCCTGAACAACCTAACTTAAAAAAACAAAGAACAAAGTCCTCCTTGTTGTCCTATCGATTGAGGGGAAAAGCAATCACAAACCAATCTTTTCCGATTTTGTTGTGTTCTAGTTTTATCATCTATTTTCAATCCTCTTTGGATCTTCGACCAAATTCTCCGTTCCTTTCTCCTGAACAACCTAACTTTAAAAAAAATAAAGAATAAAGTCCTTCTCATTTTCCTAAAGATTGAGGGGAAAAGCAATCACAAACCAATCTTCTCCGATTTTGTTGCAACGTGTCCGGTCCTACTTGGGATTTGGGGTTCAGGAGAAATTTTAATGATTGGGAGCTAACTGAGATTACATTTTTCCTCAATTTCTTGCATACATGTTACCTCAATGAAAGCGAACATGATATGTGGGGTGGACTAGAGCGAAGGATTCGAGATTCTCTGTAAGGTCATTCTATAAGCAGCTCATTCCTCTTGTTGAGCGTGCCATCCCAGGTTCTATTTTTTGGTCAAGGTCAGTGCCCTAAAAAATCTCCTTCTTTGTTTGGTTGGCGCCCCTTGGTAAGTTTCTTATGATGGATAACTTAATTTTTCGGGGTTGGATCACTCCCAATTGTTGCCCCTTTTGTTTGTTGGAAGGGGAATCGGTTGATCATATTTTAATTCATTGTTCATTTTCCTATCAAATTTGGTCAAATTTCCTTGGTTTATTTCGTATCAATTGGGTTCTTCCTCGTAAGTTTTCCTCATTGTTGGATGAATGGACCAGTAATGTCTTCCATACCAGAAAACGTTATCTGTGGACTATGCTTCCTTCGGCTATTACTTGGGAGATTTGGATTGAGAGAAATAACAAGGTGTTTAACGACAAGATCAACAGCTCTTATGCAAGTTTTTTAGAGATCTTGGGATTATTATACCTATGGTCTAAGCAAAACATAGAGTTTGCAGGATTTTCCTTTGATGATTTTATTTTTAGATGGGACTCTTTATGTAATTAGTGTTTTTTGTTTGTTTATTTTCCTTGTTGTTCTTTTGAGACCTTCTCGGCCTCCTTGTATTCGGTTCTCCTCTTTGCAATATATTATACTTATAAAAAAAAAAATGGAATATGAGTCTAGGAAACCAAGTAGGATATCAAAATGGTTGAATGTCTTCCAAAAATCAATGAGACTGGAGATTAAAGACCTCTGTTGTAAAGATATTAAGTAACGCTTCAAACATACCAATATTCTATTGTAACCTTTGGCCTCCCATTATTAATTTTATTTCGATTATTTGATTCATTGTATATGTGTTGCTGAAGGTCGTCAATGAATCCACTAAAGAATCAAATTTAGATTTCTTGCAAAAAATTCAACTGCCATGTTGACTCACCCTTTTAACAATGTTGTCTTTCAGGACTTGTATAAACTTGTAAGAATGATTCAAGTGCTGGTTGTATACAACGCTGAAAGCAAGCCCAAAATAAGTGGCAAGATTAGAAGTACACGACGAATGTGTGAGGAAATATTACTCTAAATGTCTTACAATTGTACAGCCAAACAATTCAGTGAATTCTTAGAGGTAGAACTCTCCGTGTATGTTTGATTGTATGAAAAATCAAAATCCATGAACACTAATGGTGGAAAAATGAAAAAGATGGAAAAGTTAAAGAAGCATGATGAAAGGAAGAAAGAGAGGGAGGGGGAAGACTTATGCTCTGTTTAGAAAAGTTGTATGTAAAGTTGTTGATGTTAAATTAAGTTGCTGAAGCTGAGAGAAAGTTGTTGTTGCTGAAATAATTTGTAGAATTGAGTATATTATTTGGTAACATTCTGTCTAATTGTATTGTTAAGATGTTAAACTGTTTCGTAATCTGTTGTCTAAAAATTACTGGATGAAATTAAAAATAATATTTAAAAAAAAATTATTTATCTGATATAACTATTAATATGTTAACAATAAGTATAAATATATAATTTAATATTAAAAAATAAAAATAAAAATAAAAATTTTATTTAATTTTTTTTGGTACTAACATACTTAACGTCTATCAAATAAATAAAAAATAATTAAATAAAATTTTACATCATGTATATATATGACATTATAAATCTGTTGAGCAATCTCATCTCGTACAAATCTTACTAAGGATCATTGAGCTCAATAAAATCCTATAATTTTATTGTCTTTTCTCCTTTAATCCCTTAACTCTAAAGATGATCTAATATATAACTAAATCTTGTTCCAAAAATGTCTTTCTTAGTTAACAATTTGGCAAAAGGATTCGTTAGCATTTCAAATGATGATACATTGAGGAACAGAGTTATTATTTCTATTCATGTACGTCTTTGGCATAAATATTTAATTTCAATGCATTTCGATTTAGAATGAAATTTCAAATCTTTCGTGATACCAATAACTAACTTAGTCATTTGAGAATAATTTCGTACGTCCATTAAACTTATCAACACATGGATGAGTCGTGTAAAAGATAATTTGCTATTTTCATTAACATGAAAAGTTTGAAATAGTTCTTCTAAAAATATATTGTGGCACAATCAATTGAGTTCAATATTCATAATTATCCAAACATTCTTTTATTGGATTAATTCAACTAATTATATAATTATTTGTGAGAAAAAAATTGAATGGTAAAAGTAACACAATCGCACAAAACTCAAGGATTTATATGATTCAGTAATGTACCTCTCCACAAAACAAAACAAAACAAGAACAATAACTATTTGTTCTAAAGTTTTACAATTTTAGAGATCTCTATTTATAAAATCGAAAATTATCAAATGTGTAAATCTCTCTAAAATAGAACCCCCCCTCCTTCCCCTAACAAAAAAATAAATAATAGAAAATCCTTAAGAATATATTACGCGATTGTCCTTTTCACACCTCTTAAGAAAATTCGGGCTGGGAGCTTTACATGGTACAACATGATATAAGACATTTACATTGCACCATCATAGAAAATCATCAAATTTGATTTCTTTTAAGTCACCATTAATTACAGCATCAGTTGTGGATCCCACCAAAACCTGTTAACTGTTTTGAGTGCCGCCATAAGGGACTTTCAAGGGGAGGGACATCAAACTCATTACGCAAAGAAAATAACAAATTAAAGTTTTCCACGAGAGATTGGTCTTCAAAAAATCTTTGAAATGGCCAGCCCTCTTGAAAGTTTTGGAAGAACTCTCCCCTTTACATGACATGGGACTCCTCCATGTTCATATATTTTTTTAAATTAGTGATATGTCCTTTGATGTCTGTCATTTTGATAATCTAGTGAAAAAATGACCAAAAAACCATCGTTTAATTTTTTTTTTTTTTTCTTCAAAATCAATCATCTTGAATCTCTAGGATAAGATGATGACAATCATAAATGTGATGATGAGGATGACAGTGGTAGTATGATGAGGGCATTGAAGTCAATTTTTCATTAGTCTATAAGAGAATACCGAGGTTAAGGGGCCTTAAAAAAACATAAGAGACTACATCAAATATTTATAAAAGCGTTGAAGGGTATGTTATGAATTCTCAATATTAATTATGCAAAAAGGACGGTTCCGACAAAATTTAGAAGTCTATTCAAAGTTGGGTTGGGTTGGGTTGGTCAGGACTTGTTGATGTGAAGAGCTCGAGTCAAACTCGGACTCCTGCATGATCACTGTCAACACCTTAAGTGGCTTGATTTCAGGAAAAAAATGTTTGAATGTGACACATGTTATTGTCCATTCCATTTCCTCACCCATCAAACCCAACATACCAAAACAGATATCCTCATAAAAAATAATTGAAAAAATTATTTAATAAACCCTACAGAAGGGATTTCTTTCTAAATAGTCCCTAACATTTGGGGAATTTATTGATATTTATTTAGTAAACTTTTATATCTAAATGGTCCCAAAATCCTCATCTCTCCTTTTCTCACCTTTTTCACATGTTTAGAGATTTTTCAAACACAATTGCAATCAATTTAGATAATTTCAAGCCGTGAATATCGAATGAAGAAGGATATACTCTTAATTTTTAACATTTAAATACATATAATTTATGTAAATATATTTTATTTGTACATGTTTTTATTTGCAAACCTAATTTGCAAATGTGTAGGTATTGAAAATAGAATGGTGGAGAGAAATGCATGTGAGACACTATTTTTTATTGATTGGGTCCCTTATTTACTTATATATATGATATATAATTGTTAAAAGATTCTTATAAGGGTCTAACTTTTGTGGGCAATTTTTATCCAACAATCAACATATGGTGGCACGTGGATAATGCAACAGATTAAAAGAAAAAAAGTGTTGCTAATATGATTTTAAAACTTTTGACGCACCAAGATGGCTCATACAAATCATCTATGTCTAAGAGATAAATGGGAAAAGATGGTCAATATAATCATCCATCACATTGATTTGTTCGGGATTCGTAATCGTAGGTCATTTACCTCAGGATATGGAAAACCAAAAATCTTTTTCTTATGTATCCCAAGACAAATGATCTACGGTTCTATGATTGGGGATGGGATTATCACGACTCTCATAAAAATATCAATCAATCATGTAATATACTAAGTCCAATTATCGTGATTTATCCTTAGGAAAAATATTCCCAAGATCCATGTTATTACCTATAAGTCCCAACCTTTCTATTTTGTGTTTAAACAGTTGGATATTGTGTTTTCTCACAAGCATTCGAATCCAACCCTTTTAATATATGTTATTCACATAAATTAAGATTTTGTGACTGAGTATCGGCTAATACACCTCGTAATATGAAAAAAAGTTATAATTTTTTAATTATAATATATTAACAATTTAAATGAACCTCATGTCCTCTTTCTATTCACAAAACCCTAAAAGGTCTTAGACCCTTAGCTTGGATGGTTTGACACATTGCAAAGCGACTTTGAGGATGTGAGTTGAAGTCGAGATTAATTCACTAAAAAAAACAATAATTTGAATAGTTTAAGAGAGGTTCTATTGTCACACCAATTTTTACTAAAAACATTTGAATTATTGTGAGATTCAAACAAATTAGCACACATATTAAGGTGCTCTCAATGAAAATTTGACAAATCAATTTGGTGAAAATGATGAGATCATAGTCACAATTTTTTTTTTTTTTTTGTATTTTACAAAAAAATTGTAAAATTCTACGAATTAGGGGTTAGTCGATTAATAAATTAACAAACTAATCGATAATTCTTCAATTAATCATGAAAATATGATAATAATTTTACCCTTTGCCTTCAAAATTTTACTTTTTTTCAACATTAAAATATAAAGAAGAAAATAGAATTTAAAGAAAGGTTGGAGATGATCTTGGTAAGAAATTTTAAAAATATATTTTATATAATTTCTGGAGTTAAAAAAAAATCGAATTTATCCGAATAAACCGTACTGAACACCACCGAATAATGATCGAATCAAGTTCCATGGATGTGATATCAGATTTCAAAACCATGGGTGGCAGATGTTCCTTTAAAAAGCCAACAAAAAAAAAAAAAAAAAGTGGCGAATTGGTGGTGGGGTTAGGCCAAAGATTTATGTCTCTATCAAAGTTTTAAGATATAGATATCTGTACCCGCTGTCCCACACCAATTTTAAAACGCTTGTGGTATCGAAAACAAGGGGATGAAAGAATAGACAATAAAGAGGTCCAAAGTGGAGGTAATTGGGAGAAATTCATTTTCTATTTCTCCTCTTTTTGTTTCGTTTAATAATAATAATGTCTCAAACCAGTAGACAAATGTGGTGTGATGTTTGCCACGTGTTATGAAATTCACTCACTACCACCGCCAATTGTCCAAAACTATATTTTTTACTGGACACCCCCACCTCCCAGGTTACGAACATATAATATTATTATATTTTTTGAGTTTGAACTTTCTTGTCTCGTTTGACGCACAGCACCGCATTTCAAACAAGGATATTTGTACGGATTCTTTAATTAGCGGCATTACACTGGAAAAGCACTGTTTCCGCTACGCGTCTTACAGTGTTTTTTTTTTTCTGAGGAATTTTATTGTCACCCTTACTTTTATTTTTTTTTACACCCAGATTACTTAAATTATTCATCACTCCTCAAGTAAAAATTAATCCTTGTTATTTAAAATAGGAACTAACAGTTGCACATCAAAATCTTTTCCTAGTACTTGCATAAATCATAAAAAAGAACAAGTTGAAATCATCAATGATCATTTACTCCAATCTCGTGATGTTGATATTGTGCTTTGCACTCTACGATATGTCTACATCAAAGAGAATAAAATTTCTAGATTTAATGTTTTTTCCTAAAGTGAGAGAATGATATTCTTACCTTATTAATATGAGAAATGATTTTCTGACACCCATTCTAACACACGCCCCCCTAATCCCCCATCACAAAATTGTAGATCATACGCATCGGGATAAACATAAGCATAAGCATAAATCTTTTCTCGTGTATCCCGAGGCAAATGATTTATGATTCTATGATGGGGGTATAGGGAGGCGTGTGTCAGAGGGAGACGACTTATTATCATGACTTGAGTTGTGAAGGTTGATGTAGATATAAACTTGAGATTGAATCCTTAATATTGAAGGGTAGATGAGGGTATGTATGCCATTTTAAATTAGTATATTACAAAAGAACAAGGTCAAGGGGCCATGTTATCAATTTTAAAATATAGGAGTAATTAAAATATTCACAAAAATGAAGAGGGGTATTTTAAATTTCCTCGTTTTCTAGCACGATACCCTTTTAGCTTTATTGTCTCAAGTATGGAAAAACATTCTTTTAACAATCCCCATTTATCTCTAAACGATAGATGGATCATGATTTCACCTATCAACTTTAGTGATGCCTCTATAGTTACTTAGCTTTAATAAAGTTTTAAAATAGAGAGTTAGTATTGGCATTCGACTTTTACCTATTACACCCAAATTAAAAATAAAGAGAATAGGTACATGATTGAGAATAAATAAAAGTTGGGGTGCAAATAGAAACTCTCTCTTTATGTTAGATTTCTATTTTTTTGGGTTTAAATTGAATTTGACAAACCTTATTAAAGATCCTTGGGCTCACCTTCTAGAAGACAAAATTTTATGACCTTCAAAGAAAAAATAATTATTTTTTACAATTGAATTTTAATTTTAAATTTAGGTGTTATGTGAAAGTTTAGTATTCATTTATTTTCAAAATCTTGGATCAAATTCAAAATAAATTATTTTTTGAAATTATTTTTTTAATTATTTTATTAATTTTTTTTCAATGAAATTTAGAGGACTCTAATATTGGATTGCTGATATGGTAATCTATTTGAATAAAACGACTCTTAGTAAGACTTAAATTTTTACTAAATTTGTAAGAAAAATGTTTTTCTTTAAGATTTCATGACCCTAATCATAATTTTTAAACGGCTATTGAAATTGTTTGAATGATTATTTTAATATTTTTTAATATTGAGATAATAATTTTAACCAAACCTTTGTGATGTTTAAATGGTGTGATTTAATCTTTAATTAGAGTGTAATAAGTAAAAGTTGGGGGTATCAATAGAAACGCTCTTAAAATATCTTTTCAGATGTGGATGACAGAAATAGGAAAGTTTGTGTCTGAGGTTGGGCGTTTTGGCAGCTTGTAAGCCATGGCTCTTTGTCTAGTCAATTTGTCGGCTGGAGGCCCACTTAAGCCCCCAATTACCTTTAAAAAATAAAAAAATAAAAACTATAATTTTCCTAACATCACCAGTATCTTTCCAGGCATCTCCATTATTAACTATTTTACTTAGTTATTAATCTTATATTTAAAATCTTACTATAGTTTTAATGTGATAGATTATTATAAATAATAAAATTAATAAAAGATTATTTCAGTAGTTGAGTTGACTCAGTCAAGCTGCTATGTCAAAAAATATATATTTGTAAAATTATTTTTTTATTTGTCAAATGTTGTACAATTTGCATGTCCAACTACTTATATAAACTAGAGATACTAATTTATTAATCATCCCAAGGCAGAGCACATGTAGACAGTTCATAGTATGATAGGAGACGTCGTTATCTCAAACAAATGATAATAAATAAGAATACCTTTAATTTTAATGAATGAATTTTATTGCTTATTAACTCAATGATGATGAGCATAGCGTTTCTCATGAGCTTGCGACCCTCCTAACCGACACTATGTAATTTCTCTTGTTTGTTTTCAATTGTTTCTTTTTTAATAAAATTTGGATGAGATCCCATTAAAACCCAACCTGTTGATATAAAAAAAAACACTTCAACTATAGAATATTTACAAGATTAAGGATGACAATTCTAACATGACTCGAAAACAATACAAAGCTAATAGGTTTGGATTAAGACTAATTGAGTTCTAATCATAATTGTGTTGACATGTCCAACCCGTTTATTGATCAGGTCTAGTTCGGGTTAGGAACATCAATCCATCTAACTCATTTTAACACGTTTAGTTATCGTGTCGATTTATACAACTTAATCCATATAACCCATTTAATGATTTTGGGTTTTTTTTTTTTTTCTAAGGGGGGGGGGGGGGGGGGGGGTTGGACTCTATTTATTTTTGTAATACTTAATTTATGTTAATGGTAGGTTGGTACATGAGGGTTATAATCATGTTCGTTCTGTAATTGTATTTTTTGCTTGTGCTCAGATCATAGTCTTGTTCGTACTCGAGCCATAATTGTGTCATATTCACGAGTTATACATGTTGGCCTAAACATGTTATAAGCCAACATGTTTATTAAATGAGTTACACAAGTCATGTTGTATTTCCCTCTTGTTCTTTCTCTTTTTGTTATAGAGAAATTAATAGGGCTATTGACTATATGATTTCTTTTGTAATTCAAGCTACTATTGTGATTTTTCTCCCCCCATCCCTAGAGAGCTTAATATCATTGTGAGTGAGGATGCTAAGGGATGTTTCTACTAGCTGATTTTTTCCTTTTATATACCTAGTCTGGGAATCTGCCTAAACCCCTAATCACCTTCTAAAAAAAAAAAAATTGTTTGCTAAATGGATTACAACAATTGTTTCGTGTAACATATTTAATAATGGACTCAAGTTCAAGTTAGGTAAATTTTCATAATACCCTTACCTCAACATGGCAGTATCCAACCTAGTGCCATGCATTACAGGATGAATATGGGAACTCTTTATGAATGTGAAAATTATTGTGATTTAGATTTACGATCTAGATATCTGATAGTGGAGAATTTGTTATAGCTCGATTTCATGGACAATTAGGATTTCATTGAATTTTTACTCGTTTTGATGAGGTTGGTAAATTTCCTTTTAACCTTCTCAACCTTAGCCTAACAACTAATTTCGTAATTGAGATGATTTAATCTTGCCCACTGATTAAGTTAGTCAAAAAGTAAAAGCTAGTGCATGTTGATAATGTTTATAACATGGATGTTTGGTGGTCGAAAATGATTGTATTCAACCTCAAATATGCTATCAAGAGGAAATTTTAGATGTTATTCACATATTTACACCATATGTTATGATTCTATAAAATTTTCTGAATTTTTTGTTAAAATATCCATTAAATTCTCCAAATAAGAGATTAGTTGATTAAATCAACAAATTAATTAGTGATTTATGAATTATTAAAGAAATGTGATAAAAAAAAATTACCCTTCACCCTCAAAATTTTATTTTCTTCATTCCACTGTCAAGAACAAGATGGACTTTTTAGAGAGGATGAAGAAGACGGGGTCTGATAAGAAATGATCCAAAAACATCATTTGTATATTCTTCAAAAGTTTCCTGAAATATTTTACAAAAAAAAAAGAAAAAAATCAAACGCATTTGAGCTGATCCCATCAAATATTTTTCTATGGATTAAGATGGTATGTTCAAACACACATTGTTTTAAATAATAATAAAAAAAATCTCTTGAAAATGACTTCTTCTTTTTTTAAAAATCATTTTTCGACGGAATGAAGTCTCTAAAATTTGATTGGGATGCCAAAAATCCAATTTGTTTTAGATGAAAACAACGAGTGCTACCAATTAGGACATTCAATCGTGAAAAATGTGAATTGTGAGAAATATGGTGCAAGAACTTATTAGAAAGAAATTTTTTTACTAAATGATTATTAAGAGAGGCCCTAAAATTTAGAGACTAAGTAGAAAAAATTACCTTAACCAGAGTATTTTTTTCCTTGTAAGTAAAAAGATGTGAGGGCATTGAGATCATTTCTCAAAGACTGAGAAAAAAGAGCATATTATCAATTTGAAAAAAATATAAAAATAAAACAAGGGAGGTATCCCAAATATTGAATAAGAAGTTTCAACGTGTCAAGGAATGGAGATTTTTTCTAACAAAAAGAACTTTGATGCGGATGGTCCGCTTCAAAGTGGCTTAGACTCACATGCGAAAACAAAACTGGAAGACCAATTACCAACAGCTTTTCAAATGCTTCTCCAAAACCGCCCCTGGTTTCACGAGTCTTATTCAAAACCACCTATAAATATACCCCATTTGCGGAATCTCTTTCCATCTTCACTTCTCATTCCACAAAACTAAAATTCCAAGATCCTAAATTCTCTCTCTCTCTCTCTCTAGAACCCTTTCAAATACCTCCACAACTCAACGACAACAACAAACACAAAAACTCTCATTAAACACCTTTGTTTGATCTTCGATGGACACCAAGATCGGTTCCTTCGATATTTGCAAGCCCACCAACAACGATGTAGGTGGCCCACCCAACAATGTCACGGTGTCGACCGTTCAAAACTCGGTTTGTCCCACTGTAATTGGCTCGACTGAGTCAACACTTGGTCGCCACCTCGCTCGTCGACTCGTCCAGATTGGGGTTACAGATGTCTTCTCTGTTCCAGGGGATTTCAACCTGACTCTTCTCGATCATCTCATAGCCGAGCCAGGACTCAATCTCATTGGTTGTTGTAACGAACTCAACGCAGGGTACGCTGCAGATGGATACGCCAGGTCACGTGGCGTTGGTGCGTGTGTTGTCACCTTCACAGTTGGTGGTCTTAGCGTCCTCAACGCTATTGCAGGAGCTTACAGTGAAAATCTCCCCTTGATTTGCATCGTTGGTGGTCCGAATTCTAACGATTATGGAACCAATAGAATTCTCCATCACACCATCGGATTACCCGATTTTAGTCAAGAACTTCGATGCTTCCAGACTGTAACTTGCTATCAGGTACTACAACTACATACCAACTTTCAGAATATATCTAAGTTGAATGATTTTGAATCGAATTCGTTAAATATGTGAAGGATTTTTAGTGGGTTTTTGATAAATTTGATATTTGGAATCGAATTTGTTACATATGTGAAGAGTTTTTAGTGGTTTTTTTATTTTTAAATTTGATGGTTCGGAATCGAAGTCGTTAAATATGTGAAGAATCCAAATCAAGTTCGTTAAATACGTGAAGAATTTTTTATGGGTTTTTGTTAAATTTGATGATTATGGTCTCTCTCTTTTTTTTGGATTTGCAGGCGGTTGTTAATAACTTGGAGGATGCACACGAGCAGATCGATACGGCGATATCTACTAGTTTGAAAGAAAGCAAACCTGTTTACATTAGCATTGGTTGCAACTTGCCTGGGATCCCTCATCCTACTTTCAGTCGAGAACCTGTTCCCTTCTTCTTAGCACCCAAGTAATTTAATTGATCTTTAGATGTTCTAGAGTTAAATTGATTTTTCTGTTTTTCGGAATTTGTGTTCGATTGAATTTATTTGATGCAGATTGAGCAATCAGAGGGGTCTAGAGGCGGCTGTGGAGGCTGCAGCGGAGTTCTTGAATAAGGCGGTAAAGCCAGTCATTGTAGGTGGACCAAAGCTCCGGGTGGCGAAGGCTTTGGATGCCTTTGTTGAATTGGCCGATGCTTGCGGTTACCCAATGGCAGTGATGCCCTCTGCGAAAGGACTGGTACCAGAGCACCACCCAAGGTTTATAGGGACGTATTGGGGTGCTGTGAGCACAGCATTCTGTGCCGAGATTGTTGAATCGGCTGATTCTTACCTGTTCGCTGGACCTATTTTTAACGATTACAGCTCCGTCGGGTACTCATTGCTCCTCAAGAAGGAGAAAGCAATCATTGTGCAGCCCGATCGGGTAGTGATCGGTAATGGTCCTGCATTTGGGTGTATTCTGATGAAGGATTTCCTTCAAGCACTCGCTAAAAAGCTTAAACGAAACACAACTGCTTATGAGAATTACCACCGAATCCATGTCCCCGATGGGATTCCTCTCAAATGTGAGCCCAAGGAAGCCTTAAGGGTTAATGTCCTCTTCAAGCACATACAAGGGATGCTATCTGGTGACACTGCTGTGATCGCTGAGACTGGTGATTCGTGGTTTAATTGCCAGAAACTGAAATTGCCCGAAGGATGTGGGTAAGCCAAGAAGAAAACAAAATCCCACTTTCTTTTTTTTTTTCTCTTGGTTCCATATTTTATTAGGATTTTAACAAAGAAAGTGAAATGGGTGTTGTAGGTATGAGTTCCAAATGCAGTATGGATCAATCGGGTGGTCAGTTGGAGCAACACTTGGGTATGCTCAAGCTGTACCCAAAAAAAGAGTGATTGCTTGCATTGGTGATGGAAGCTTCCAGGTATCAAAACATGGCTCCTGTCGTTATTATTCATTAAAGGTTTAAGAACTCGATTTAGAACTAATTAATGTCTATGGTGGGTGTGGACAGGTGACAGCACAAGATGTATCGACGATGATACGAAATGAGCAGAAGACTATCATCTTCCTGATAAACAATGGTGGGTATACCATTGAGGTTGAGATCCACGACGGTCCCTACAATGTGATTAAGAACTGGAACTACACTGGGTTGGTCGAAGCAATCCACAATGGTGAAGGAAAATGCTGGACTGCCAAGGTGGGTTCGAAAAAAGTTTTTTAAGTGTTTGCTTGAATGTGTTAATGGAAAAAGTGGAGAAATCTGATTATGAAAAAAAATAAAAAATTGTTGAATGTGGTGGTGCAGGTTCAATGCGAAGAAGAGCTGGTCGAAGCAATTGAGACAGCAATGGGGGAAAAGAAGGATAGTCTGTGTTTCATAGAAGTGGTTTGTCACAAGGATGATACAAGCAAAGAGCTGCTTGAATGGGGGTCTAGGGTCTCTGCTGCAAACAGCCGCCCACCAAATCCTCAGTAAATTCAAATTCCAGGCCATCGTCAACTCTGAATTGGGTTTTATTCTGTTAGTTTTGGTTTAATAAGTTGTTTTTCTGTTTATTTCCTTGAATATCGTGTATTACTTTATTAATGGATGAATTAAATGCAAAATGTCTTGCTCATTACTTGGAACATGTATGAACTTTGGGGTGGGTGGTGGTCTCTGAAAACATGGTTGACACTAGAGAAGTGAAGTGACACCCTGTATGAGTTTAGTCGTAATAGGGGAATAAAATGAATGACTTTCCGTCTTTTCTAGCCTCAGATGTTGTTTGAGGTAGAGAGCTTCAAATATACAGTTAAAGTAGGAGAAAAACCATGGAGTCTTAGGGATCAAAAAGATTTCCCATCTGCCTCAAATGTCTTTTGAGGTTAATATTTTCTTAAAATAAAAGAAAGTCAATTGAGTAATCGTAAAAAAGATAAAATAAAGGAAAGTTAGATTACAATGATCGTGAAAATAAAATAGGTTGGACTGTTTGAGGACTCTAATGGGAAAAAACTTTGAAGCGAGCAGTCCGCTTCAACATTATGAAGGAACCCTCTCTGTTGGAGTACATGTGGCATTTTTAAGGAGGTATTTCAAATTTTGATGGATAAATTTTAAATGCCACATTGTCTTGTAACGAAGAGGGTTTTTTCTAGTTATGAGCTCAGTGCCTTCATCAAAATCGGACTCTCTAATGAAAGATAAAATAAATGGAAGTCAGAGTACAATGATTAGGAAAAATAAAATAGGCTAAGGAGAATTTTGACCACTAAAACACAAGAGTGAAAAAAAGATCTGGGAGGACCATCCCAACAATATGACACTATTAGGGTGTGTAATGTTCGTGACTCTGTGCGCACTGAGTTGATTTATCAACTCTCCAACAAATCCTTCAAGGATTATGCTCCTCTTCTCTCAAACAAATCCTTGAAGAATAGAAGCAGAGCTCTCTAATGATTTATTTTCGAATAACTTTCTCTCATGATCTATTTTCAATCCTCTTTGGATCTTCGACCAAATTCTCCGTTCCTTTCTCCTGAGCAACCTATCTTAAAAAAACAAAGAACAAAGTCCTCGTTGTCCTATCGATTGAGGGGAAAAGCAATCACAAACTGAGCAACCTATCTTAAAAAAACAAAGAACAAAGTCCTCGTTGTCCTATCGATTGAGGGGAAAAGCAATCACAAACCAATCTTTTCCAATTTTGTTGTGTTCTAGTTTTATCATCTATTTTCAATCCTCTTTGGATCTTCAACCAAATTCTCCGTTCCTTTCTCCTGAACAACCTAACTTTAAAAAAAAATAAAAAATAAAATCCTCATTATCCTATTGATTGAGGGGAAAGCAATCACTAACCAATCTTTTCCGATTTTTTCGTGTTCTAGTTTTATCGTTGGATCAATTGAAAGATGCACTCAAAATGGAATATGGGTCTAGGAAACCAAGTGGGATATCAAAATGGTTGAACATCTTCCAAAAATCAATGAGACTGGAGATTAAAGACCTCTGTTGTAAAGATATTAAGTTACGCTTCAAACATACCAATATTCTATTATAACCTTTGGCCTCCCGTTATTAATTTTATTTCGATTCTTTGATTCATTGTGTATGGGTTGCTGAAGGTCGTCAATGAATCCCCTAAAGAATCAATTTTAGATTTCTTGCAAAAAATTCAGCTGCCATGTAGACTCACCCTTCTAACAATGTCTTTCTGTGCTGCTTGTATACGATGCTGAAAGCAAACCCAGAATAAGTGGCAAGATTATAAGTACATGACAAATGTGAGGAAATATTACCCTAAATTTCTTTCAATTCTACAACCAAACAATTCTGTGAAAGAGGTAGTACTCTCCGTGTATGTTTGATTGTATGAAAAATCAAAATCCATGATCACTAACAGTGGAAAAATGAAAAAGCATGGAAAAGTTAAAGAAGCTTGATGAAAGGAAGAAGGAGAGGGAGGGGGAGGACTTAGTGGTGGTGGCGATGGTGGCAGCATCGTTTGAGATAAGTGAGAAAGAATTAGGGAGGACGACAATGGTGGCGATGATGACAGTAGTGATGGCGAGGTTGAATGTAATGGTGGAGAAGAAGATATTATTTGGGGACGAAAATTTTAGATAAATTTCACTTTCCTATTGATATTTTAGTGAATTTTTTTTATTGAGGCAGAAAAGGAATTTCTACAGAAAAATGTAATCAATCGCATAAAAATATCATTTTCCACCCTATTTTTCTTGTGCAATCAACCATTCCCTCAATGTCAACTTTCAAGACTTGAAACTCCAAGTCCAATCCTTGTGACGAGCTATTGCTTTTCAAACATGGTAGCAGAATGGCAATACACTTCATCATATAATAATACTACTTCCTGGGAGAGGAATTGCAATTGATCCAAAAACTGCAATTCATGAGGACCCATCAGGGCATTATCATATTTTTTCCACAATGGCCCCCCATAAGACAACTTAAATAAAATGTTTTCCCTCAAAAAAATCTTGAAAAAAAATATTCCTCTGCTTCGAGATATAGCCACTTAAAAAAATGAACTAAAATAAAAAACCATTTAACAAACTATATATTCACACAACCAGATGAGACAGCAAAAAACTCCACATTTTGGCACACTAGGTATGCAACAAATCATTTGCAAATGCAAATAATTTTCTGAAATCAATTTTGCTGGTGCATTTTTGCATGGATCACCTATAAATTCTAAAATTAAGCAACTGATTTGTGGCACAAATCAACCAATCTCAAAAAAAAGATTTGCAAGAGATATCCCAATGGTTACCATGCAGTAGTAAATCATTCATCGTTCATCACAAACCATTTGCAGTGAAAAACATTTACAAATGCAAATAATTTGTAGTGCACTAAGCAGGGCCTTTATGTGAAACCAAAGGCAAACTGAAGAAGTTATTTTCTTCCACTGTTAGACCAGTAATAACCATGGTTTAGTTTCTCATGACTGCACTTTTTAATTAATGAAAAAAGCTCTAACCAGGATATGGAGAACCTAAGTGTCAAAATATAATGAAGATAGATACAATATTACATTTTACAAAAGGATAGCTTTGCTACAAACTGGGGGGGATCAAATCAAGGCATAAGAACTAAAGTTCACCACATCAAAATACCAATAATACATACTGGAATTTGCAATAACTGATAATATTTCTTTCTCCTACCATCACAGCTAAATGCAAATCCTAACCAAAACAATTGATGAGTCTCACTACTATGAATTTATCATGAATTTGGGAACCATTCCAAAACAATCTATTCTTGGAAGAGTTGAGATCCCATTCGGTGTCCTGTTTCTATAGGAACAGTGTCTATGTGGCACAATTTGATTCGAAATGACTCCAGCTCTACTTGGGATTTGGGGTTCAAGCGTAATTTTAATGATTGGGAATTAACAGACGTGACATCTTTTCTTGATCTCCCGCATTCTTATCGTCTTGATGAAAGTGTACAGGACAGGTGGGAATGGACGAGGGCCAAGGATTTGAGATTCTCTGTTAGATCCTTCTACAAGTGGCTCAACCCTTTTGCAGACCGACATTTCTTCGGGTCCATTATGTGGTCCAACTCAGTTCCTTTTAAAATTTCTTTCTTTGTTTGGCTGGCTTTCCTTGGGAAAATTCTTACGATGGACAATTTGATTACTCGGGGTTGGATTACTCCTAACTGTTGCCCCCTCTGTATGAAGGATGGGGAGTCTGTTGACCATATCTTAATCCATTGCCCCTTCACTTATAATATTTAGTCAATTTTCCTTGGTCTGTTTCGCATCCAGTGGGTCTTTCCTCGTAAGTTTTCCTCATTGTTAGAGGGGTGGGCTAGTAAGGTTTTTTCTTCAAGAAAAAGATATCTTTGGGTTATTCTTCCTTCGGCTATTGCTTGGGGTGTGTGGAACGAGAGAAATAACAGGGTGTTCAATAATAAGATGAGGAGCTCTCATGCTAGTTTTATGGAGATATTGGGCCTCATGTATCTTTGGTCGAAACAGAGTACAGAGTTCATAGGGACTACGTTTGATGACTTTGTTTTTAGATGGAACTCCTTATGTAATCACTGATGTATTAGCTTTCATTTCTTTTTCTTTTTTGGAGGCTACCTCGGCCTCCTTGTTCTGTGTTTTCCCTCTTTTCATCAATATATTATACTTTTCAAAAAAATACATTGGGCTACGTGAATGTCTTTCAATAGGAGCCCAAGGTGTTTTAAACACCAACTAAAACATGACGCATTAACACCTATCCTATCTTAATTTAAACGAAGGGACACCGATCCCGAGTCTTCTTGGAATGGTCTGCTATATAAACTGGTGTGATCAAGTCAAGGTAAGACTGATACCATCAGATTGGTTGTTTTCCTCTCCAATTATAATTGTATCCATCAGATAATAAGAATAGAAGGAGATACCTTAACATGCACTGAACATGACAAACATGAAGAAAATACAGAGATACTAAGAAAATCTCAAAAAATTCATGCTAAGTGGGACAATTGTACACATCCAATCTATATATTTCCTTGCAAATGATGCAAAGATACAATATTTTAGGTCCCAATAAAATCGTTATGGCCAAAATATACCCTCAATATAATCCAAGCAAAGACCTACATATGCAAGTGAACATCCAAAATGTGTAATCCAAGTGAGCCAAAATACCTTCTTCGAAAAAAAAAATCCATAATTATAGGTGAAAAACCTCTTTGTTCTACAAATGCTATATAGAAGACACAGAGAAATGAAAAAAGGTATCAACAGTAACCAAATAAAATTTGGCTTGGACTCTTTAAAATCAACACATACATCTCCAACACTTAGCATCCATGAAGCAAAGCAATACATCATAGAGATCGAAAACACGGATCTCAATCCACATTAGAGTTCAATCGATAAACAAATAGTATCTCCTAAAGTAAGCACACATCCAAAATCAAATAGAAACCAGAGCAACCATAAATAAACCTAAATCGCAATAACCACAATAAATAAAACAACAACAACAACACAAAAGAGTAAATTGTAGGATCAACATAAGCCTGCATTACTGAAATAATTATAATAAAATCCAACATTCCAAAGCTAATACGGTTCGTAAAATCAAAACCACCAAACGTACTAAAACCAGAGCATAAATACGATGTTCACTTGATCACTCCCATAGAACTAAAGCAAACAAAAAGGAAAAAACGACAACAAAAGGAAAATCAACTTCATAAAGCGGAACCGCCGCCATTGACAGAACTTGAGCTCTCTACTTAGATCTCTGCCTCATCTTTCGGCGCTTCCTCTTCAATCTCCTCATACGCTTCTTCTTCCACTGTAAATCCCATAAACACAAAAGAAAACGAAACCATAATCAAATAAATTGTAAAATCGCAACGATGGCTTTTGAGATGAACAGATACATCGAAAACAAAAGCAGATAATGAAAGAATAGTGGAAGTACTCGCTCTTACCTTAGCCCTCATGGCGTTACTGCAACAAAACCCTAGTCGTTCCTTCCCCTGCGAAACCCTAGTCGATCGATGACGTTCTGCAGAGATGATAAACAATGTTATAGAGATTTGATGGTGGGTCGCAACATATTTATAGCAAACCCTAATTATGATGGGTCCAGGACTCCAGGTCGTGGGTTCTAGGGCTGACAACGGATCGGTTCGGTACGGATCAGTATCACTCCAAGACCGGTCCGAAATTTTTTAAACACGTATCCAATCTGATCTGATTGGATTAAAGAATATGCAAAACCGAATCCGATCCATTTAATTTCATCCCTAATCCAAAACTGATTCCATTTGATCCGAGCACGTGCCTTATTTTTAAATTATGAAATCATATAAAATTTAAAAAAAATCCACTTTTCAATTACAAATACAGAGCAAAATAAAAAATACTAATATGTTTTATCTATATGAAATTAAGAATAAAAAAATACTAAAATATGTTAGGATTGAATTTTTTGGGGGATGGATTGGGGTACATCTGAATCCGATCTAGATGTGTTCCGAATCTAAGATTTTAATCTGAATCCAATATGAAAATCTGATTTTTCATATTTTTCGGACTGGACCAATTCATACATATGGTATATTTCGGATCATTGCTAGACCTATTGGGTTTGGAACTTCAAGAAATACTTAGCCTATGTGAGGTTTAACCGGTTTAACTATCGATAGTGAGCCAATTTAGTCCCGTTGTACAAATTTGGGATGGTTGGCTCATGTTGAAACCCGTTGTACAGATTTGGAGTGCAACTTAGTTTGGTTCAAATTAAGAATCGAATCAAACCAAGAGCTTTGAATTGGTTTGGTTCAATTTACAATGAACTTTGATTTTGTTTCGCGTTAACAAAATAGAGAACTGACAAATTTGGTTCGATTCTTGGTTCATGCCTTGTATAGAACCGAACCAAATCGAGAATCGAATCCTTATATTAATAAAATTACAAATAAATATTATTGATCTATTTAATAAATTATACACATTTTTTATATTAATAAATTGATTGTTTTTTAATGGATAGATTAATGACATTTTTTGGATGGATGGATTAATGACTTTTTTATTGATGGAAAAACCATTGATTATTTTAATAGATAAATTAATATAAAAAAAATATTGATGGATAGATTAATGATTCGTTATATGAGATTTCATATCCATATTTATTTATTATTTATTAAAAATATGTTGATTCAATCAAGTTTTTAAGACACTGGCAACTTAGAGAACCGAATCGAACCAAATCGACCTTAGCTCGGATTGGGTATGGTAATTTGGTTCAGTTCTAATTCTCATTTAATGGTACAACCTAGGTTTGTTCTATTCCAATTTGACCTCAAATCAAATCAAGTTGCACCCTTAATTGCATTTGTTAGAGGGTGCAACTTAGTTCGATTTGGGGCCAAAACAAAATGGGTTGATTTCATCGAATAAGAACCATAATCAAATTAATTACCCATAGGAATGAATCAAACCAAATTGAATTAAGGTCTATTTGGTTCGACTTGGTTCTATACGTAGCCAATATCCTATCAACCTCCTCGGAACTCGGAAGCAACATATTTTTAATGAAAAACAAATAAATAAATAATGAACATGAAATTTCATGTAATAAATCATTAATCTATTCATTAAAAAAAAAAATCCATCTATAAAAAAAGTCATTAATATATGTCATAACTCTTAAAAAGTAATAAATCATTAAGGTGTTTGGTTCAATTCTTACAAGTCTTGAACCAAAAATCAAACTAAATTGATCGATTCTTTATTTTTTCACCCAAAACCGAACACGACTTATTCCAAATTGAACCAAATCAGTCCAAAGCTATTGGGTTTCTGATTTGAACCCGACCAAGCTGCACCCCTAGTGTTCGGTATATTTTGTAGACGAGTTGAGAACACCAAGATCCTATGATTTTTTCTCGGTTTACATGACAAGGCTGTCTTGCTTTAGTCTCGTCTAAGATGGCTAGTCGAGATATCTTCATGTTGTTTGTAAACAACACAATACCACAAATCAAGACTGAAAACCACGATTATGATGGGAGCAACTTGGATAGTCCAATACGGAGTGTGACGAGCAAGTTCGTCAATGAAATTTTTTCGGGTTAAACTCTTATCCTTGTATTTGAGTGTGCAACATTGATCTTTTTAGCATTTAATCCTGGCAGACAGGTGAGTATTGTTTAATGATCTATGAAGTCTAAGAATTTTATTATTTATTTTATTTTATTTTGTTTGCCCCAACATCTTTCTTAACTATTGACTTTGGTAGTATTATTGGTTTGTGTCAATCTTTAATACTTGAGTTGTGGTCTAGTCCTTGGATACTATATACTTTTTTTAATGTTGGATTGGATTTTGGTAATTTGGTGATGCTGAGACTCACCATAGTGACAAAAATCTTGGGTTTTTCAAAAAAAAAAAAAAAAAATTGGGATTAAATCATAATTTTTATATTTCTCAATAAAATAACGATTTTTTAAAAAATGCTAAGAGATTTTTTTTTTTTTTTTAATCTTTGATTTTCAAAAAAATGACATGCTTTTTGAAAAAAAAAAAACAGAGTTTATTTTTATTTTTAGTATTTTTTTAATGATTATTTTATCCTTTAATATATATAAGATACATATTTTTAAAAGCATATTTGTTATATTTTTTTTATTATTATAAATTTATTCGATGTATTCCTGACTTTATCGACGCTTGTCAAATTTTTGGGATTTGTAATTGAGAAACACTAGAATCCTTATTAGAATCCAAATCCGAATTCATCGAATCTTTGATCCAATCCATGGACCATGGAGCACCCTAGGATCGAATGGGCTTGGACCCCACTATCGAACTTCAAATAAAAGCTCATGAGAAAAAAGAAAAGCTCAAATCAGGAGTATAATCACCAATCAAAATGCATTTCCATGACAAGTTTGGTGCATGAGTTTTTGTGGTGGTATATCGAAGATTATATACTGCTCCATACAACAAATTTTTTGGATTTGCTTTGGCTGATCCTTATCTACACTGGCGATAACGTGTAAGCGGATGAAATGTGAGTATCGTTTTTCTCCCAACAACCGCCTCCATGCGAGGCCCCGCGTATAACGAACCCCAGCCACTAGTGCCCGCTCAAGGCACAACTCTTGAATACTCCCGGTAGTTGTATTGCAACCCAACTCTATCACCTATATGCACCCACGTGGCATACACTCATAACCTAAATGGACTTATAATATTTGACCCAACTCCCAAGCCCACTGATTTCTAGCTATTGTAACCGCTGATTTCATATTTATCTAGTGAGCAAGCCCATGCTTGAAATCTAAGCTCAATATGAGGAAAAAATGATCAAATTTGGTGGATATAAATCACTTAAGCAGGATGTTCTGCTGTTTATAGGCTCCATCACCAACACGTGGACAGAAGAGTGAAGATTGTGCCACGAGGCCGCAAAGGATTCGGGGAGTAGGTTTTAAACCCAGCTCCCTGGAGTACAGAACCTTCACTGCACCCCACCTCTCGTTTTCCTTATAGGTATCTCAAATCTCAAATCCCCCAAAAACACGAAAAAATAAAACTAAAAATAAAATTTTCTTCTCCTCTGATACCTCTTTCGATCCTCTCTCCAGTCTCCGTATCCACAAAAATAAAATAAAACAAAATTTTTTTTTTTTATAAAATAAGAAGATAAACGACCTCGAAAAAAACGAAAAAACTAATAAGAGCAAAATTGAACAAAGAAACGCAGAAGATAGAAAACAATGGGGACTGGTGCTTCAAGAAACGCAGACAGCTCTCATGGCAGCGAAGAGAGAGAAGACCATGTAGGAGGACAACTCTACGTCTCCTTAAAAATGGAGAATTACAAGCTCAAAGGCGATCTCTTCCCTCACGTCTACGGCTCTGTACCTCTCGTTGGCTCTTGGGATCCTTCAAAAGCTGTAAATTTTTCTTTTAATCTCTCAATCTCAATTTGTCTATCTGAATTGTCAAAGTTATCAATGTTACTGTGAATTCTTGATCTCAAATAGCTTCCAATGGAACGAGAGTCGAAGTCGATGTGGGAATTAAGCTTCGTTGTTCCTCCGAATCACGGTAACAATATTCTTCCAAGTTCTATCATCAAATTCAATCAATTTGTTATCTTTTAGGACTTTAATTTGTTTGTTTGGTTTGTTGGTTTTAGAAAGTTTGGATTTTAAGTTCCTTTTGAAGCCAAAGTACAATAATTCACCTTGCATTGTCGAGGAGGGTCCGAATCGGCTTCTCATGAGGGGAACCTTGCAAGGAGATGCAAGGTTGGCTTTGTTTAGAATTAGTAGTGATGATGTGCTGGAGTACCGAGTGTTTATGAAAGCTGATAGGGTTTCACCATTTGATCTTGCGGCGAGTTGGAGAGCTTATGTGGAGAATCTCCAGCCATCGTCAGTCCGTGGAATTCCTGATGTTAGTATAAATGCAGTCCCAGAGACGGGTGTTGAGGTATGGATTGAACCACAATTGTTTGTTTGGAGTCTGCCTTCTTTACTCCTGTATTCATGCATGAACTATGATGAACTTAGTGATTTTAGAAATAATTCATGGAGTAAGAACTACCCATTTTACTTTCTCATTACTGCACTACTATTAAAGTGAAAATTTCATTTTCAGTCTTCTTTTATAATTCTGATGTTGAAGCTATTACCTATCTTGGTTGTCTGTTATATCTCAGTATGACCGGATCCGAGTTTTATTGTGAATCTAACATTGGTTGTAATCAACTACAAAAAAAAAAAAAAAAAACAGTAGCTGTTCCTTATTGACTATCCCAAATGACTGCACATTCTTATTCTATATGGCACTCTTGAATTATAAGCACCTAGACCCAAGTTTGAGCCTTGAAATAGAACAATTTTGCTCAATGGGTATGGTGCTGGATTCTGGTTAAATACTCATTGGAGTTGCTATTAGTCAAAGTTTATTTCCATGAGAAGGGTGCGGGGTTTGTTTTGCATTTTCTGGCCTACATCACCAAAAAAAGGAAAATAGGACGGATTGGGAAGTTAAATTTCACTTGATTGATTGCCCATGTCGTCTGAAAGACTGAACTTCAGTCATGGATTTAGTTTTTGTTTGTATAAGGGTGTCTGTCTGTCTTGGAGATTTTGGGCTTGTTGTACTTATGGTCGAAACAGAACATAGAGTTTAAGGGGACTACTTTTGATGACTTTGTATTTAGATGGAACTCTTTGATGCTTTAGCTTTTCTTTATTTTGTAGCTCTTTGAGAGGCTTCCTCGGCCTCATTGTTCTTTGTTTTCTTTCCTTTATCAATATATTATACTTATAAAAAAAAAAGTACTGCTTTAAAATTTTTATCTTTTGTTTTTCTTCTTCTTTCACGTTGTTGTTTCTTACTCATTCAGGAAACAGAATAGAATTAATTCCAACAGCAAGTTGTAGCTTCTTTCATTCTTGTAATAGTATTTATGTTTGCCACTTTGTTTCTTCATTTTTGTTACAGAATGGCTCTGCGGCAAGTCTGGAGCTTGATCTAGAACACTATGTTGTTCCAGCTCCAACAACTTCTGCAAACTCAGGCCTGATATATGCAGCTAACTTGACAGAGACTCCAAGGTCAATAACTCATGGTGGGACCTTTTCCAAGACTCAGGACTCGAGCAATACTTCACATTCAAATAAGTCTGTTGGTGTTCCCAGTGATCGAACTGCAACTAGAAAGGTTTAACTTGTTTACTGTTCATGCAAAGTTGTAAAGTTGATTTTGTCATGATGGACGTTGAATTTTTTATTTATGATACGTTAGTGAAATATCTAATGGATATTCTTTTGGAGCTTCTATTAAGAGATAAATCCTATAACACTGATTGAATTTGAGACTGGAAGTGCAAATGACATTGCCAAAAAGAAACCTGGCAAGGTGCCCGTTTCTTCTTCAGATTTTATTTCTATTGGATAGGTAAGTGGGTGATGGCAGGGTTTGGTAATTCCACTCACAGACAATAACAACTCGCCGAGTTGTTAATGCAGTTTGATCATGTTACATTTTGATTCTACATCTGGATAACCTTTACTAAGAGTAATTGTAAGAATTTCTAGATAACAATACCACTTTATTGGAGAATTACCAAATTAGTCTTATAAATAGGGTGGCATCCTAATCCAGAGTGTAAAATAATGAATTTCTTTATGATTGAAAAAGGTTAAAGAAAAACAAAGGTCATTCATTCAAGTGTGCTCATGACGATGCAGGACTTGCCATTTGACGTGTGGGTTTATCTTGACGACCCTGATCCTTATTATAGGAAGAATTCAGTTAGTGAATTTTGAGTATTACTTCTTCTGTTTTGCATAAATTCCTTTTCCTATTTTTTTTTTCTTGTCAATAGCACCTGTTACTCTCTTCTGTTATCAACATTCCAGTTTCTTGGTTTGATGCATTACGAATCCAATGATGCAGTATTGTGACCGGGTCCTTCATGTAGGAAATGGAAGTCATAGTCCCTGATTCTAGCAGAATTTATCCAAGTTCTGGCATAGTTGAATCAAAATCAGTGGGGACATTTTCACCATTGCAAAAGCAAGATAGTCACAGAGGACTCTTTGTGGATAGGGGTGTTGGATCTCCTAGGCTTGTCAAATCAGCTAGTGCAATCACTTTTGCTACTGATCTTAATCTTGGTTCTGAATCCAAGGTTGGTACAAGCCTAACAGATGTTTTCCCAATTTTCTTTTTTTCTTTTCTTCTTTTAGTGAAAATTGTGTGAGAAAAGTTAGTGAATCTTAATAAAGTTGCTAATATTTCCAATAGTGGTTCTTATTCTCTTATCCTTTTCTACTAATTGTTAGAATGCCATGCCGGCAGCTGCTGGAGCTGTTGCAGCAGCAGCTGTAGCTGATCAGATGCTTGGACCGAAGGAGGATAGGCATTTGGCAATTGTTCTGGTATTTTATCTCTTTGAATGATTATTAGTCTTAGTTCTTGTTTTATTAAATGTTTTTTTCTATGATCCGGTTAAAGAGCAACTGAAATTATGATGGTGGGGTTCAAAATTTGGACCCTAAAAGCAACTTCCTGCTTCAGTAGTTTGCTCTTGAAATCTTTATAGCAGGTAACATGATCAGAAATTTGCTTTCTATTATTCATCATTGGTAAATATATGATAGATTTAAGGAAAGGTAAGTCTACAATACATTGTCTGAGTCAACCCCTCTTGTCATCTTCACCACTGAAGATGAATGGTTCTGAGTTTTTAACAAATTGACCATACTCTAGGTTGGGTTGCCAGCTCGAGGCAAGACTTTTACGGCTGCTAAACTTACAAGATATCTCCGTTGGTTGGGACACGAGACCAAACATTTTAATGTTGGCAAGGTGATCTATTTCCTTATGATATATATGCTTCCTGCTCCTTAACGTCACTCACGACTATGAGAAAGGTTGATACGACTAATTTCTTTGTTGTAACAGTACCGTCGCCTCAAGCATGGAACAAATCAGGTATGCTTAGTTTTTCTAAACACCTGCTTACCACTGACTGCATATTTGTTACAAGTGTTTTGCATTTACTACTCTATGCCAGTCTTTAACGTCTGTAACTGGGATATACTACTGCATATAAAAAAAAAAAAAGGAGAGAGGAAGAAAAAAATGGCATTCCATTCTCTAAGAATTTGTCATGTTGTACCCACATGTCAGACACATCCTGACACACTTTACTTAAGAAATCTTTACCCATGATATCTTACCATTTTGATTTTTCTAATGGAGACACCCAAGAAAATATTTCAGGGAATTGAGATTCTCACGAGTACATTCCCTGCATCAGGATTCTCAATTTATTTTATTTTTTTCCCACCAAAAAGATGCCTTTGGTTTTCAGTTGGACATTTTGTTGTTGGGTTGTCAGTATATGTGGCCATTTCATTGAGAATTAGAAGAAAGTGAAGGATGATATAGACAAGAAAACTTTGATAACATGCATGGATGAAGTCTTTACTTGGTTTTGCTTTGGACCCAGATTCATTTTGCGTATCTCACTCTGATGTGTTCTGGATCCATATATTCTTTCCTTCTTTCTGTAGTATCAATTTTTTATTATTTTTATCTTGAAGCTAATATTTTGTAGTATTAAGAAGGATATTCTATTTGTTTTGCTGTGGTCCTTTAGACTTGAGAGCCTTAATAAATAATAGTCATTGATGCAGTCTGCAGATTTTTTCCGAGCTGACAATCCAGAAGGCATGGAGGCACGCAATGAGGTGAAATTCCAGCAAAAGAACATAGTTTTGCTCCAGTGAACGTATTTTCTGTTATTAGTGAAATAAATTATTTCATTTCTTTTAGTAGGTGAACAACACATATGACTGGATCATTGAACCGTTTATATTTTTAAGTGTTCATCTGTAAACACACTTGTATTTTCAGAAGTGGTCTCCACACTGTTAAGGTGATGGAAACAATCTAATATATGAGGCTTACAGATCTTAATATGGTGTACTAATGGAATAGCAGGACGTGCTACTGGCTAGATTGCAAACCTCCATGTGATGGGTCTCAACTAGTATAACTTTTTTTTTGAGAAGTAAATGATACATGTATATTAAAAACAATGATTGAGGTGACCGTCGGTAAGAAACAACAATATTAGGTTAGCCATTTTAGCACACAAAGAAATAAAGTAAGAACAGTAGGAGTTATCATGAAAAATTGGCTCAATGGATTAACCATCAATTATGTCCTTCATTCATATCATAGAACTATAAATAAATGGTCCTGAGAGACATTTTATTGGTGTCAAAGATATGATCACCTAATTGGGTAGTTTTTTCTTAAATTTTTGAAATCTACCAGGTCTAGCCCACCTAATGATGGCAAGATTTTCTGGGATCCATCATTTGGTCTAACTCTATACCCTCTAAAATCTCTTTTTTTGCGTGGTTGGCTTCTCTTGGTAAAATACTAACGATGGATAATTTGATTGTTCGAGGTTGGATTACACCTAATTGTTGCCCATTATGTTTGAATGATGGGGAGTCTGTCGATCATATTTTAATCCATTGCCCCTTTTCTCATCATATTTGGTCAAATTTTCTTGGTTTATTCCGTATTCATTGGGTCTTTCCTTGTAAGTTCTCCTCGTTGGTAGAAGGATGGGCCAGTAATGCTTTCTCTTCCAAAAAGAGATTCCTTTGGGCTATTCTTCCCTCGGCCATTGCTTGGGGGGTGTGGAGTGAGAAATAATAGGGTCTTCAACAACAAGATGAGAAGCGCTCATGGCAGTTTCTTAGAGATTTTGGGCTTGATGTACTTTTGGTCAAAACAAAAATTAGAGTTCAAAGGGACTACTTTTGATGATTTTGTCTTTAGATGGAACTCTTTATGTAATCATTGATGCTTTAACTTTTTGTTTGTTTTGTAGTTCTTTGAGAGGCTTCCTCGGCCTCATTGTACTTTGTTATTTTTTATCAATACATTACACTTATAAAAAAAAAATGATGGCAAGATTTTATCTTCATATCGGTGTTCTTTTGGTCCTGGCAGAAATCAAAGCAAAATCTGACTACTTTAATTTTACATGATATTTGTATAAACATAATTGAAATTTCAAAAAGGCAAATGAATAATTGAATTTTCAAGAAATTTGATACTTTTAAACCTTGGACAGTGGTCTCACCTTTATGTGCATAGCATGTATGATTTTGTTGTTTATAGACTCTAATTGTGGATTATTTACCTCTGTTATGAAACCGTGGATTACCGTTTTAGTTTTAGTGTTTTCCAATATGTTCAATCATAAGTTTGTACCTTCTTTAGGTGCTTTACTTTGTAGTAGTTTTTCTATAAAATGTTGCACATTTTACTGATCACTTAGAAAACTCCTGATTGTGTTAAATTATTTTAATGAAACTCTCTATTGTGTAATGGATTTCCATTAAATTCAATTTTTGTATTGCTTATCTTATGCCCTGCCGACCCTAGTAATTGGGACAATGTGTAGATGATGACGATGATCATCATCATGTTTGCTGGACAAATCCCGTTCCTCCATTCAATTCTGTTTCATCCACTAGCAGTGCTAAGGTTTGGAACCCTCCAGGCTCTGGGTTCTACCTACATCATCTTTTGTGCCAAATAAATGACCCAATTGGATGACTTTAATTGCACAATCTTGCATTCTCTTGGTCAAAATGTGTCAAAAGAAACTGGAAAAATTTATTGTATGAACTGTTGTTACCTGATGGTTCGGTTAACTTTTGACAAAGATATCTCTGAGGTTGGAGATACTTGATAGTGTGCGCCAACTTCCAACACTATTTATGATGTTATTTTGTTGGTGGATCCTCTGGGTATGAAAAATGCCTGTTTTTATTTGACCAAATTATAACGTCTTAGCATTTGTGGCAGTTCAATTACTAAGCATATTCTAAGAACATGACTATGCTTTTTTCCTTGGAAAACCAACCTTTTAATGATAAATTCCGTTCTTTGGTAATCTCCTCATTTTTTGTTTCATTTTTTTATTTTTTCTTCCTTGCACATAGTCTTACTGTGTCATATGCAACTAGGTAGCAGCCCTGGCAATGGATGATATGATATCCTGGATGAAAGAAGGCGGCCAGGTAAAGTCTGTTATGTTTGATTTTGTGGTGCTTCATTGCAATTCTCTTTATTTATATTTTTACGGTTCTTTTACTTATCTGAATGAGTTGTAGGTTGGAATATTTGATGCGACAAACAGTAACAGGAAAAGAAGGAATATGCTTATGAAAATGGCCGAAGGGAATTGCAAGGTAGCATGATAAACATTTACATGAAAAATTGTTTTTTGAAGTTCCAGTGCATATTTTAAGTGATTTGAGATTCAGTTATTGAATAGGTTCTCTTTGATTATTATTATTATTAATTTTTTTTAACGTTTAACTTATAACAAAACAATGACTCAGCTGCTTGTATCCTTTAATTTGCTGTAGGGAAGAGTTCAATTTTATTTCCCCAAACTTATGTGGCATTTATATGAGCCAGTTTGATCCTAAAAATGGATCGGCTTGTTCATACTTTGATACAGACGACAGACAAATGGATAGGTTGTAAAATAATCTAATGTGATTGACATATATATGTCACGAGATCAAACTTCAAACTTTATTTTTATTTATTTATTTTGTTATAAGTAGAAACTCCACCTGTGTGTGTGTGTGGAGAGCATTTGGAGGCCCTAAAGAGAGCCAAACATTTTTCAAAATATAGGCTAGAAGTTTCAGAATGAGCTGATTCTTTTTGAGGATGATCTCTATGGTGAGGAGATCGTCCTCACAAAAAACTCAGCCTATTCTGAAACTTCTAACCCTAGTTTACAAGTTGAAGAATTGTGGACTGTTAACTATAAAAAAACCACTTTTGATGGGGTTAAAATTTTCAGAATGGGCTGATTTTTTGTGAGGATGATCTCCTTGCCATAGAGATCATCCTACATAAAATCAGCCCATTCCAAAACTTCTAGCATATATTTTGAAAAATGTTTAGCTCTATTTAGGGCCTCCGAACGCTTTCCTATATATATAGGGAATGCTAATGTTCAAGACCTCATGGGGACATTAGAATTTTCCACCACATTTACTTTCCAATAATACCTTTACCCATTTTGTCTTTTAGTGCAAAAGACAATGATATGTTGGTCTTTGTGCAATGACATTGTTGTAAATATAAAAAATCTTATGGGCATATTTATAGAAGTATTCTTGGCATTGATATACTCATATCCGGCTTGAACCCGACCCATTTTAGGCCCTATAGGGAAAGTCAATATTTGATTAAGATGGTTCGAGCATGTGCCACAAAGACGAGTGTCAACACCAATGAGAAAAGGAACATGCAGGTTGAAGGTTGTAAAGAGCAAGATGAAGACTAAAAAGTATATAGATTGAGGTAGGGGGAAGAGATATGAGGACACTTGAATTGACGAGAAATAATTGAATGTAAGAATAGGATTCCTTCAACCCACCCCTAATATCTGGTATGACCGAATTAGGCTTTCGTGATGATGTTTTTGTTGTGAAAAGAAGTCTAATTATTATGGATAATTGTCCTGGAAAGCCTGTTTCCTGACAAGGCTCGAGTTCTTTGAAGTAATTTCTAACCCAAAAGAAGTCTCTAGTGGTATGCTAATATTTAAATTTCAACATGATCAAACCACATTTTTATTTTCCAGTTGACATCCTATTGAAAAATGCAACAATCAGCCATCAATTTTTGTTCATCTGTTTAAAAAAAAAATTTATTTTTTGTTATTTTTTATTTTATGAAAAGATTTCTTGGGTAAATTTAGCCATTAAAATGTGTTGAGGTGAAGGGTATCAAATTTGATAGAAACAAAGAAACCAAGAAGAAAGATTTTGTAAATAGAGTCCTAATTCCTAAGTGATGCACGTTCTCTGTTTTCCTTACAGATCATATTTTTGGAAACAATATGCAATGATGAGCGCATTATTGAAAGAAATGTACGCCTTAAAATTCAACAAAGTCCTGACTACGCAGAAGAGTGAGTAGCATGTAGTTTTTGGCCAGTGAATTCTTGTCTTAATGTAAAATTGTGAATTCTACAGTTGGTGCTGTTTTGCAGGCCAGATTTTGAAGCTGGATTGCAAGACTTCAAAACTCGATTAGCCAATTATGAGAAGGTCCTTTCATCAAACTTTTCACATTACTCTTGTGAGGTTTTGCTTCTGAGAACAGTAGATGTAATTTTGATATGTAAGCAAACCATGCATGCTTCTTCAACAGGTTTATGAGCCAGTTGAAGAAGGCTCTTACATCAAAATGATCGACATGGCTAGTGGTCAAGGTGGGCAGATACAAGTAAGTCTGACTTTTTCCCATGGTACACTGTTTTACCTTATTATCTTTAAGTGTGTGTTGACAAGATGAATCAGTATGTTTACCCAGCCTTTGCATACCTTTCCCTTGAACTTTCTTTATGGTTGTTTTGTCTCAGATTTAGTGATCTTATGCAATATTTGGTCAACATAGCTGGTTCATTAACGAAGGTTTCACATTTTGAGATGTAACTATAATTATGTTGTTCCATCTCATCAGAATGGTTCAATCTCACCAGGAGAATGACAAATTTATCCCTGGTTGATATACTTTTTGTTTCCAAGTCTCTGATCCATACATGTGCATGTTGTTTGTATTCGCTGGCAGCCTTGGAGTTTATTGAAAGCTAGTTATGGTTGCAAACTGTGCTGTTATACATCAGATAAATGACTTGCCAAAGTGTCTGTAAAAATAATATTCATGTTGAAATATGAAATTTTTTTTCCTTTTGTTTCTTTAGAGTAATTTTACTTCTTGAAACAGTTGATTCAAGGGCCACTTTAGGGATAAGTACTAGGAAACTTACTGGTGTGAGCTAGAGTAGGTTTGGAGATGGAGCAAAATTGCAGAGAAATAGCACGCTTTGGTGTGGGATGTTGTTGGTTTTGAGCTGCAACTATCTCTTATCAATATGTTTGTAGAACCTCCCCCAACGCTGTATGTCTTCTCTCATTACATTAAGGAGCAGAAATTGGAAATATAGATTTTTTCCCCCTGAGTTTGTTTTTTGTTAGATACGAAGACTTGGTTGTGTTGGGAATTAATTGAATAATTAGTTCGTGTCTGAATTTCCATCCTGAATATTTAACTGTCCGTTTTGGATGAGTCTCATAGCAGAGACTTTCTCCTGTCCCTTCCCACTATGCATTTAAAAGGTGCTGCACTTGGATCTTATTACCCTTAGTAAACCTTAATTTTTCTATGCTGTCATGGTTTTAAGTTCCATGCTGTCCTGGAATGTTTAGGTTGAGACTGGTATGAAATATTGAATGCTTTGCAAGTTCGGTTGAGACGGTCTTGGTTTTTCTTCTGACTGAAGCATTGCCTCGAGAAGAGATTTTAAACCTTGTTTGACTCATTCATTAAAGCTTAATGACATGTAAGGGATGTATTGGCTTCACTGAATCCACTGATCCAAATTGAAACATATATGCTTCCTTTATTTTAAGGTTTTCCTGTGGACTCTTTAAGTTTAGGAATTCAAAATATTACATTTAACATGAAGATGGATTTTCCTAAAGTGTAGCATTCTTGTATATACTTGACTTTGGTAGGTCATGTGCCACTTCAACCTTCTCTGAATGGTCATGCATGCTATACCTATTATTCTGCAGAGTCAATTTATAAGCTTGGTATGAAACAAAAACTCTGAAACTTTGGACAGAAAAGTTAAGTGGTCTTCTTCCTAACATGGACTTTTTCCCAAGGTAGGTTTTGGCGGTTGCATATGTTTCATTAATGGTATCTTTTTGGAAGATTTGGCCATGAATGATAATTTCCCTTGCTGGTATACTTAAATATATTCACTTAAGTTGCTCACATGGTACAAATTCAATTGAACTACACATTTGCTTTGTTTTTCTATGTTTCTTCTTCAAGTTGAAAATCCTTATGTCAGTGTTTGCAAATCTCATAAGACTTTCCAAGCATAGATGTCATCTAATTGGTCTTTCTATCTGCTTTGTCTAGGTTTATTGAGAAATCTTATCTCTTGATTCAGGTCAACAATATCAGTGGTTATCTTCCTGGAAGGATCGTCTTTTTCTTGGTATGTTAATAGTTAGTAAATTTTGGTATCCATTATGTCTTGATGTATATATATATTTTTGGGTATTCTTCAACCTATAAGGGTCGCATGCATTTGATTTACTACAGAAACATTCTATCTAAAGTTAAGTGGTATGATTTGAAGTTTCATAAACCTCCGCAAGAACTCCTCAGTTAACTGGATCTTCAGAAGATGAATTAGTTTACAAGTAGAACTGAGGAAAAAGGAGGATTATAAAAATATATACTAGAAAGACATTTATGACTGACCAACAAGGACAGTGATCCTTCTTGATCCAGGCAATAATAACAGGTCTCCTTTGTTGTCCATGGATAATAATGCTTGAAATTGTAATATAAGTCCCATTACATGGTCTTTCTTTTGAACATGAATATCTTGATTGCTAACAATATCAGGTAAAATTACAATTGAAACTTCTCATTGCAAATTTTTTATACTTATAATGTAGTTACAAATTTCAGCAATGTGTGACTGTTCTTGCATCACTAAGATTCAGATGCCAGTTAAAATTATATGATTTTTTCTAATTATAATGTTAGTTGGTTCAGAAATTTTTCCTTGAAAGTTCTTGTCTTCTATAACTGAAGATTGACTGTTATGTAATTTCAGGTGAATACGCATCTCACACCACGGCCAATACTGCTTACTAGGCATGGAGAGAGTCGAGATAATGTTAGAGGCAGAATTGGGGGAGACACAGCTATAAGGTTTACCTTCTAAAGTGTTGTAACAATATTATTTATGTAATTTAGTCATCTTTATAAATGCTTCTTGGGTACTGATGTGATTGAATTCTCTATTTGCATATTAATGAATATTAAACGGCATGCTTTTGGAATATTTATATTCTGTCATTGATAACCATGATTGATAGTATTTATGGAGTTGGCAATAAACTGTTTTAACATTTTCTAGAGTACCGATTTCATGATTTTTCATTAGTTGGACTTGGATCTGAAATGTTTTTGGGAGAAAGTACTGAGTGGAAGACACAAGTAGCATATAAAAAGTGTCCAAACTAAAGCAACAGCAAGGCACGTGGAGATCTATCTTACCCAGAACATTACAAACACTACTCTTCCGTAGAATTTGTTATTTAAGCTATAGATGCACAAAGTGTGTCACTGGGAAATTGGGGTTGGGTAATGGCCAACTGCTTAGTGGTTAATACACTACTTTGAAACCTTAGAACTAGTCTTCGTTTTTGGTTCTTTTCTACAATGCAGTTCTCACATGTCAGTCCATTCACAAGAAAAGAGAACTGGGACAAGAAGATGCAAAGTATAGAACCTAAATAGCTGTTGAGACGTGGTGACAATGTTGCTGACATGGAATCCTGAAACGTGGGTACCACCATACGCAAGTGACATACAGAGACAATAATTTAAGAACAGCAACTATCAACAGATGGAAAAGATGTAAGAAAAACACAGCAATCTATCGTACATAGTCATAGTTGCAAGAAATTCACAACATTAGGGAAAAATTTATTGTTTTGTGTTCTTAGCATGGTTTGTACTTGTGTGCTACTGGTAATCCACATGGTTCTTCTTCTTTACTGGGTAATAATTTGAACATCCTTGTCGGCATTGTACATTTTTCTTACTTATGATATGTCTAAATTATGCATTTCACACCAATGCACACAAGGATGAGTGTGTGACAATGCTTATAAAAACAGAATGAGTGTATGACCCAAAAAAGGTTTTGATTATCTGCCATCCTTGTGTTCTTTATTACTGATTGCCTATGCTTTCTCATCTTTACTCTCCAATCACATCATTTTTAGCCCCTTTTCATATATTTCCTACTTCTCTGTCATCTGCTCATAATAACGTAGTCAGTATCAACGCTAGTCTTCTTAAAAATTTAGTTCTTCTCTTGTGCCAATGCTATGTTTCTTTTGGTCTTTCCACCTGTTTGATGGTTGATGTGTTCTAAATTTCTCCGGAATTTATTTCTTTGAAGTGTCAATATAATGTAGTGAGTTGTTTGAACAGTGAAGCTGGGGAACTTTATGCAAAGAAACTCGCTAACTTTGTTGAAAAGCGACTGAAATCTGAACGGACTGCATCTGTAAGCTTTGGACTGAAATTTTATGTGCCTTCTAATGTGTTGTTTTGTTTTTATACTTCATTTTAAGACAATAGTTTGGTGAATCATAATAATTTTTTCTCTCTCGGTCACCTAGAATATTTTCATAATCTGTAATTGTTTCAAATTATTGATTTGATCTTTTTTTTCTCCTATCATTTTATTTTATTGAACTTAAATGCTTCTTTTTGTCATTTCTCATTGTTATTAGATTCTTTTATGATAAGAGTGCCAGTTAAGCTGTGACACATTGGCAATCTTTGTCCATTGGAAGCCCTTCTTATCATCCTTTCCTTTATTGACACAATTTCTTTATTTTTCACATTTAATAAACTTTTTGCGGTCATCCCTTAAAGCAAGGAGACAACCTAACTGTACAAGGATTCTACATATAATGAAAATGGGGCAAGGGTCCCACTAAACAAATGAAACTCATTAGTGCACCATCCAATAGAAACATAACTATCCTTCTAAGTTCTAACAACATCTTCTCATGTTTGAGTTGATGGAAGACCAAGCGTATAACAATGCCTGATCTTCATAGAGATAGCTTCCCTACTGGATTCCTTACTGTCAGATGTTCAGTTACTCTTTTCCTTCCAAGTGACCCATCAAATAGCAAAGGGAGAAGGATCCACAAGATGCAACCTGTAGGAGAAAAGGCATCTGAGAACCATACACCAAACAACTCAAAAACACATTTGGGGATTGTCTCCCAGTACATAATGAATCCAATGAAATTCTGAATTTATCCTAGGATGTGCATGGCTCATCATGGTTGCCCACATTAAAGCCACACTATGTGCTACTTTAAGACAGGTTACCTTTTATCCTTTGTACAATCTCAATATCTTTCTCTAGACTCGTGCCTCTGTTGGTTACATATATTGTTTGACATAACTGCAAGGTGGTTGGCAAGACAACATTGAGAGACCCAGAAGGAAAGACACATTTGTATTCAAAATATACATTGGGCAAGTATTGAATACACAAGGTTGTGTATTCACTACTTGCTCAAATGTGTTTTACAGGTGCCAGCATTGCTGAGTTAGTAAAAGTCATGGTGTTAACACCACGATCTGGGAAACAAACCCGCCTTCACTGGTTAATTTCTAACCACTAACTTGCTTGTATATCAAAGAAAAGAAAAGAAAAGAATAATGGATGGAGGATCACCGACCCTTTGAGAAATTTTTTTTAAGACGGAAAGTTATTAAAAGAAAGTGCAACACTACCTTGCATCTTAGGATGTGTGAGATGGTGTGTCATGGGTTGATATGTGCCCGACATGGCTTAGGTATCTATGCTGTCATGGTGGTTGTAGTCTCTCTTACTTTTTTTTTTTTTTCTTTACATGTTAATTCTCCTTTTCTCCGAGTCGCAAGGTATTTATGCTAAATATCTGGGAGTAAATTAAACTTAGAATCTCAATTGCCACCTGAAACCAGAGAAAGCTAACCTTGATTTGTACATTGTAATGGTTTCAACTTGTTTCCAAGTTGAATGTATTTGAAATAGGGTATTCATGTTAAACTGATCATAATCTTTTCTTATTCTCTACCCATGATCTAGATATGGACCAGCACACTGCAGAGAACAATTTTGACTGCAAGTCCTATTGTCGGATTTCCAAAGGTTAGTAATTATTTACGTACCCATTGTTTTTGTTCAACCTCTGCTTTACACATTTAGTAATTTGGTGGATGACTTGCACATCTGAGAATCGGTCAACATAGGTGGTTAATGCCATTCATGATATTTTTTGCAGATACAATGGCGTGCACTTGATGAAATAAATGCTGGAGTATGCGATGGAATGTCATATGAAGAGATAAAGAGGAACATGCCTGAGGAATATGAGTATGTTGTTATACTTTTGTTCCGAAAATTATCTATTGTTCAACATTTATCACTCTGTTTTTCCTCATCTGAAGTATAGCCATATCACTCCAATTTTTTGGGATAAGGTTCTAATGATGATACCAGTGTCTATATTTATTGTCCTGGCTTATACAGTTATACTACTTTAAACATTCAGATAACTCCAAGCTGTATAGTATTTTCTTTATTGGAGGTGTAAACTCAATGAATTGTTGGTGTAATGTGGAACCAAATTCCTCGTTCGTTAGAAAATTGAAGAAACTTCTGTCAGGTTGTTAAAGCTTGAGTGGTAATACCACAGACCTGGGATCAAAACCACCTTCACCCATTTCCATAACCAGGGAAAAAAAAGGTTGCTTGATGTTTTTTTTTTAAAAGAGAAACAAACAAGCAGTTTGTACTTGTCATCTTTGACTGCCAATGGGAATGCCTGGAAGTTATTAGCTATTTTGGGATTCACCTTCACGTTGTTATTTTTTAGCATCCCCTATGGCGGCAAATAAGGAAACATTGCTTATTGAAGCATGGTTTGTCTTTAAAATTTCATGCTCTTTTTGGTTACTTTCTGGTTTGATCCATTAACCACACACAATTGCAGATCACGTAAGAAGGACAAGCTGAGGTATCGATATCCTCGCGGAGAATCTTATCTCGATGTTATACAAAGGTTTGCAGTGTATAGGACCTACTATAAAATTGCTAAAGCTTTTGGTTCTTGTTTTCCACCTCACTTTTTCAAATAATTTAACTGTATTAATGCAGGTTAGAGCCTGTAATTATCGAACTTGAACGACAACGTGCACCTGTTGTAGTCATCTCTCACCAGGTTATATATATTACATTGAAGCCCTTCTTATGTTAATTTTCTGGAGTGATTTTTTGACGACTTCAACATATCTCTGCAGGCGGTGTTGAGAGCATTATATGCCTATTTTGCGGACAGGCCTTTGAAAGAAATTCCTCACATTGAGGTAATCCATGAATTCTAAAAGCCCAGCACGCTTCTTTTTCTTGCAAGACACTAAAATATATTCATAGGAGGGAAGGATGGGAAGAAACTGGCCTGTCTGCTTGTGTCCTACATGTGCTAATGGGGCTGGGGAGAGGGCAAAGATTAGATGTCCATTGCTTCTGGTATATGGCAGCAGTTCTGTACAGGAAAAGTTCTGATTATGATTTGGGTCCATCATTAGAAGAGTTAACAAAAATTGGGGGAAATAAGAAGATAAAAAATTGAACATTTTTCAATTTTTATATTGAAAATTATTATTTTCATTGCTGATAAAAAATATTATTTTGTTTGGTTTGTGAATTATACCGAGTTTAATAATTTTTTCTTTGATAGATTTTAGTTCTGAAATTAAAAGACAAATTTTTGTGTTGTTGGATCAGGTACCGCTTCATACCATAATAGAGATACAAATGGGAGTTACTGGTGTCCAAGAGAAAAGATACAAACTCATGGACTGAGTGAGTTTTTGATACTAAGAAATCCTTTGTAACAGTGAAGAGGAATACCTATTCATTTAATCTTTCACATTGATTGACAATATGTAAGATTAGAGGAAATGCATGCGTCCCCTCTGCTGTTTGTATTTACTTTCATCATTAATTTATAAAGGTCTTAATACATATGGTGATAAGTTGAAATATCGGGAAAAATTCACTGAATTTTGTGATTGATTGCGAGAGTTAACAAATTGTTTACTTGAGTTTTTTTATGTTTAATATATTTATTAGTGTAGTTGTAAGTTGTACTAGACAATAATAATGATTGTAAAGAGTAGAACTAAGTAAGGAGACATTATTTAAATACATAGAGATAATTTTGTTATTTAATTAATAAATTATATTAGTTTTTAATAAAAATATATTTTTCTACATGCTTTCATATTCGTCTTTCCATTGTGTATACTAGTGTGAACAGTGAAGGTGCTACTTATCGTTCCTTGTTCACAGCTTTGATGACTTTAACAATTAGTTCATCAATCTTTTCCTTATGTCTCCATCATCACTGTCTATTTCATGATCCTCATTAGTCAAGAGATGGTCCACCAATCATATTTCTGAGTAGATTTTTTTTCCCGTTGTTTTGTTTTTCTGGAGCAATTCTTTCATGTTTTCCACGTCCAATACTTTTATATTTATTTTTGGCAATGTTCAAGTCCACGACGACTGTGTGGAAATTATAGCATTGACTTGAACTCAATTTTGCTGACGTGGAGGTTTTTATAGAATTATAGATGCTATTCACTCGTACACACCTCCACGTCAGCAAAGTGTGAATTGAGACAATCCAGCATTATTCTTAAAAGTATGGGTCCCGTTCAGCACCCTAAGCTTTAACAAACGTGTTTTGTCTTACATGGGTTAGAAGTTTTGGAATGGGCTGATTTTTGGTGAGGATGATTTCTATGGTGAGGAGATCATCCTCACCAAAAATCAGCTCATTCCAAAACTTCTAACCCCATCAAAAATGGTTTACAAAAAATGGACGATCCACGATTTTTCAATGTGTAAACATGGGGCTAAACGTTTTGGAATGGGCTGATTTTTGGGGAGGATGATCTTCTAATCATATAGATCATCCTCACCAAAAATCAGCCCATTCCAAAACTTCTAACCCATGTAGGACAAAAAACGTTTGTTAAAGTGTGGTAAAACTTAGGGTGCTGAACATTTCCCTAAAAGTATTGGCTTTTCAATGACCATAGTTATGAATCCTGGAAGCGTATGAAGTGATCTCAAGATTGTACCTTATATGCACATATATATTGACATGAAAATGTGTAGGAGTCATATATTCTTTTTAACTCGGATATCGACGAAAAACATTTATGATTTTGACACAGTTTCATGTCAGGATGGGCAATATGAGGTACAATCTTGAGGTAAAATAGAAATGGTATATAAAATTGAATCCAACCCAAAGCAATCCAAATCACAAGCAATGGGTGGTGAATCTCAACATTATTTCCCCTTTTATATATATATATATATATATGTGGGAAATGTTCAGCAACAAACATTTTGGCAAAACATTTTTCAAAACATGGGTTAGAGGTTTTGGAATGAGCTGATTTTTGGTGAGGATGATCTCTACGGTGAGAAGATCATCATCATCAAAAATCAGCCCATTCCAAAACTTCTAACCCCATCAAAAATGATTTACAAAAAATGGACGGTCCACGATTTTTCAACTTGTAAACTGGGGCTAGAAGTTTTGGAACGAGCTGATTTTTGGTGAGGATGATCTCCTCACCGTAGAGATCATCCTCACCAAAAATCAGTCCATTCCAAAATCTCTAACCCATGTTTTGAAAAATGTTTTGCCAAAATGTTTGTTGCTGAACGCCCCCTATATATATATATATTTATATATATGGGGCGGTTCATAGGTCATATGTAAAAACAATGGTTTTTCAAAATATAGGTTAACGGTTTTAAATTGAGTTGATTTCTTGTGAGGATGGTCACTATGATGAGAAGATCATCCTCACAAAAAATAGTTTAATATGAAATTTCTAAATCCATCAAAAGTGATTTACAAATTATTAGTAAAAAATTGACGGTCCACATTCTAAATCACTTTTAATGGGGTTAGAAGTTTCAGATTGGACTGAATTTTTTTTTTTCCCACATGATCTTCCCATCATAGAGATCATCCTCACAAAAAATCAGCTCAATCTCAAACATCTAACCCATATTTTGAAAATTTATTAATGTTACATTATTTCTATATATGTTTTTTCGTATGTCCCTTGATTTGAAAATTTATATATATACAGATATGTAAAAATAATGATTTTTCCAAATATGGGTTAGAGGTTTTGCATTGAGCTGATTTTTTTGTGAGGATGATATCTATGAAGAGAAGATCATCGTAAAAAAAAAAAGTCAGGATAATCTGAAACTTCTAATCCCATAAAAAATGATTTAGAATGTAGACCATCGATTTTTTACCAATAATTTGTAAACTACTTTTGATGGACTTACATGTTTCAGATTGAGCTGATTTTTTGTGAGGATGATCTTCTCATCATAGAGACCATCCTCACAAAAAATCAGCTCAATCCGAAACCTCTAACACATATTCATTGATTTTACATATGTCCCATGATCCGCCCACCTACATATATATTTGTTTTTTAATAATTGTCAATTAAGTAACATTCAGGTCAAAAGTTAATGTACCTATACTACTTTTCATACAAATAACATTATTGGTGAATAACTTCTGCTTGTGATGTTAAGTCTTTTAATTTTATATGTTGTGAAAAAAATCACTAGGTAGAAGCATTTTTTTGGTGTGTGTAAATTTTGTGATTATTTGGTTTTATCTAACATTCACAAACAGTAAATTAAATATACTTCAATTTCATTTATGTGAATCTCAAATAATTAGATAAATAAATAACATATATTTTCTACTGCTCAATTTGAAAGATCAAAGTCAACCTCCTGTGAATTTGCAATCAAAACTCGTGGAAGTCTTGCATGAAAGTACAAAGAAAACAAATATGGTACTTTAATGGCTCTCCTCCTCCATCTGACCTTATTCAAGCTGAAACCCAAACCAATTTGGCCAGCCACGACTGAACCCATCATCTAGTGTTCAATCTCTTAATCATCTCCAATGAGATTTCTACTCTTCTCATGGTTTCTCTTACTCTCCTTCATCTCAATTCTGTTCGACGTAAATAACAATTTGGTTCACGGGAAATGTCTCGAAGATCAGAAATTGCTTTTGATCCAATTGAAGCAAAATCTCTCTTTTTCTCGTTCTGCTACATCAAGACTTACATCTTGGACTCCAAACAGTTCTTCTTGGGAAGGTGTCACCTGTGATGAAGTTGGTAATGTTATAGGATTGGACCTCAGTAGCAAATCAATTACTGGTGGAATTGATAATTCTAGCAGTCTCTTTGAGCTTCGGTACATCGAAAAATTGAATTTGGCTAGCAATACTTTCAACTTTGCAACACCAATTCCAAATGGGTTTGCTCGGCTTGTTAATTTGACTAGTCTTAATCTGTCAAATTCAGGCTTTGCTGGGCAAATTCCGATGGAGATCTCGCGTTTGACAAGGTTGGTTAAGCTCGATCTTTCTACCCTTTTCACGGGACGGATTACATTGAAACTTGAAGAACCAAATCTTACAACGCTTGTTCGGGATTTGTTGGAATTGAGAGAACTACTCCTCGATGGAGTAAATATATCAGCCAAGGGGAACGATTGGTGTCAGACCATTTCTAAACTCTCTAATCTGGAAGTACTGAGTTTGTCAAATTGTTATCTTTCAGGGCCTTTTCATCCCTCTCTTTCAATGCTTGGATCCCTTTCTAAGTTCCAACTTGATGACAACAATATCTCCGCGGAAGTACCAGAATTCTTTGCGAACTTCTCCAAATTAACATACCTGCATCTCAGTTCTTGTGGTTTGTATGGGAAATTCCCAGAAAAGATTTTCCAATTACCGCTGTTGCAGACTCTTGACCTATCAATAAACCCGCGTCTTCATGGTTCGTTGCCAGAATTTCCTCAGAACGGACATCTTCAGAACTTGGTACTCTCTCTCACAAATTTCTCTGGGAATTTACCGGATTCTATTGGTAATCTCAAAGACTTGTACAATTTAAAACTTGTGAGTTGTGGTTTCAATGGATCAATCCCACCTTCGATGGAGAACCTTACCAAACTCCGTTTTTTAGATCTTTCATTGAACTGCTTCACTGGTCCAATCCCCTCAATGGGTTTGTCTGAGAATCTCACCCAAATAAATCTTTCCCATAATCATTTAAACGGTTCATTTCCTTCTTCTCATTGGGATAAGCTTAGGAAACTTGTTGATCTCAACTTACGGAACAATTCACTCAATGGGTCGATCCCATCGGCTCTGTTTACCCTCCCATCATTGAAAAGGTTAGATCTTGCACACAACCGATTCTCTGGTCAACTAGGTGAGTTTTCTAATGCGTCTTCTTCTGTGTTGGAAACCCTTGATTTCAGTTACAATAAGTTGGAGGGGACAATACCTTCATCAATCTTTAATATCTCGAGCCTAAAAATCTTCATAGTTTCTTCCAACAATTTCAATGGCACCTTAGGACTAAATATGTTTCAGAACTTCAAGAACCTTTCTAGTCTCGATCTTACAGATAACAGATTGTCCGTCAATATTAATGGAATAAATCCAGCCTTGTTCCCCCAAGTTGGCACATTAAAATTAGGTTCATGCAAACTGAGAGAATTCCCTGATTTCTTGCATACCCAAACAACATTGACCAATCTAGACCTTTCCAACAACCAAATTCGTGGAAAGATACCCAACTGGATTGGGAAGATTGGCGATGAGACTCTCCTTCACCTAAATCTCTCTCACAACTTCCTGGAGAATCCCGAACAACCATTGACTAACCGTGAGTTAAACTCATTGGCTATTGTGGACCTCCATTCCAACTTGCTCCAAGGGAATATCCCAATTCTGCCTCCATTTGCAATCTTTTTGGATTACTCACAAAACAATTTCACCTCCATCATCCCAACCAACATTGATTCATACCTCTCGATCACTGGTTTCTTCTCTCTTTCGAGCAATAAGTTCACTGGAGAAATCCCTATGTCGATATGCAAAGCTGGTTATCTTCAAGTTCTTGATCTGTCAAATAACAGCTTGACTGGCACAATACCCTCTTGTTTGGCTAGCATCAGGAGCCTCAGAGTACTGAATCTGCGGGCGAATGACTTTCAAGGTCCAATGCCTGAGACATTTCCAGAAGGATGTAATCTGAGAACACTAGATCTTTATGGGAACAGATTAGAAGGCGATGTGTCAAGAACTTTGGCCAATTGCACAATGCTAGAGGTTCTAGCCCTTGGGAATAATAAGATGAATGGTACTTTTCCTTCCTGGTTGAGTAGTTTGGCCCAGTTGCGGGTCCTTGTTTTACGGTCCAATAAATTTCATGGTCCCATTGGTGGACACCCGGAAACAAATCTTACATTTCCAATGTTGCAAATTATTGACCTCTCTTCAAATAACTTCACGGGTAATCTGTCCGTGGAATTCTTCTTGAGCTGGAAAGCGATGATGATCCAATCCCAATCAAATTACAAGCAACAGATATTGCGATATGGGTTCCTAGAACTTGACCAACTGTACTACCAGGACGCCGTGACAGTTACAATTAAAGGGTTAGAGATGGAGCTGGTGAAAATCCTAACTGTTTTCAGCTCAATTGACTTGTCAAATAACAAGTTCGAAGGATACATTCCGAAAGCGATAGGAGATCTCATCTCACTTCACCTCCTCAACTTGTCGGGTAATGCCCTGACAGGCCCAATCCCACCATCTCTCGGGAACCTGACACAGCTTGAGTCATTAGATCTCTCGCGAAACTGGCTGAATGGAACGATTCCAACAGAACTGTTACATCTAACATTTCTTGCAGTCTTGAACCTATCGGTCAACAATCTTGTAGGGTTGATCCCATTAGGCCGTCAATTTTCAACATTTGCAAACGATTCTTTCGAAGGAAATGCTGGATTATGTGGGCCTCCCTTGTCCAAGAAATGCAGAGAAACTGCCGAGGTATTACCATTGCCGTCATTTACACCCACGGATTGGACATTTGCAGTTCTTGGAGTTGATCTTGATTGGAGATTTGCAGTGCTTGGATTTGGGTTCGGGTCAGGTTGGGGAATGGTGGTTGGTCTGATATTGCTTAGGAGGGTAGCAAGGAGATATAGATGGCGTTGGGCTTTTTAGTTTTTGTTATTTTGATAAACCAAAAGCAGTACTTTAAAAACTGAAGCAATAATCGAATCAAAACTTTTCTCAGCTGGTCGCATTGGGGTATGATGTTCAATTCTCTTGCATCAGTTTTATTTACTAAATAATTTTCTAAATCTATATTTGATGAATTCCATTGATTAAAAACAAAATATTGAAGAAAAAAAAAGCTTTGGGGATCCTTGATGACGAATATTCTGCCAAACAATTTTTTTATGTATGAGCTAGAAATTTTAAAATAGGCTGATTTTTTTGTGAGGACGATCTATATGAGGAGAAGAGATTTTTGCTCATAGAAAAGTCAATCCACTGATGCACTCAGAACAGGTGAATCTTTGTGATTAGTTGATCCAGGATTCTTAGCTGTCCTGCACATATTTTCAAGTGTAATGAGTTTCTAACTCAACCTCACAGATTGACTCAAAAACTCACCCACATGGCATATGCAAAGAACAATAGATTTTTGACTAATGATTTTGTAACTCAACCTGATAATGTGACTCAAAAACTCACCAACGTGTTATGTGCAAAGAACCGTAGATTCTTTTGCTTGGGATACACAATTGTAGGTGGCAAGTCGGTCAGGTGGTTGTTTACTTGAGGGAAAGAATCTACAATTCTTTGCCCATGCTATGTTGGTGAGTTTTTGAGTCACCCAGTCAAATTGAATTACAAAATCAGTATTCTAGATTTTTTTCTCTGCATATCCCGTAAACATGTACGCTTGTGTATCACGAGGGAAAAAAATCTATGGTTGGATGAGTTTTTGAGGTTGTATGTCAGATTGAGTTAGAAAATAAGCACCATTTTCAATACAAAATCTAAATTTGCAAATAAATAATAACAAAAAATAATAATTTTTTCCTTGCTAAATAGGAGGGATACTAATTTTAATATGTATAACCATAATGAAATTACATATCAAAATTAACTTTATTTTTTATTTGTCTATTGGAAGGAATAGGATTTATCACAATCGTGTAATGTAATGGTTTTAAAACTCGTTTTGATGTCTCGTCTCGTCCCATCCCTGAACAAGATTGAGTTGTGTTTGATGAGTTTTCCGATTTATTCAAGTTGTCTGGTTCAACAAGGCCTCAATGAGACATTGGATTAACATAAATCAACAACTTTTGAGCATGGTTTCAGTGTTTGAGATGACTTGCATATTCGTATTGTTGGTGGCCGATATCGAGACGTATCATACGAGTTGTCTCGGTCTCTTAGGAGATTTAAAACCATGATCTAAATCATCTGATTCATGTGAGGACTAATGCAAAGTGAAAGAGTACCAAACAAGCATTAAAAAAAAAAAAAAATTAATTCTCTTTCTAAGAATCATATCTAATCAATGAAGGTACACTTTTTATCCACCTTAAAATGTTTGGATCTTGAGAAGAAATTGAAAAATAAAAATCGTGTATTACAACTGTCGGTAACTGTTTTTTTTAGAGTGCTGATAATATGACAGACTTTTGGTGGACGGACTTGACGTATGTTGACGTGGAAGCACATAACTTATTAAAAAAATAAAAAATAAAAAAGAGAAAAGAGAATTCCTCTCTCTTATCCATAGTGAAAAAAAGAAACTTTCATATCACCTTGTTGCATTCAAAATCATGATTCAGTGAAATGGGGTTGTAGAGGATAAAATTATATGAACTTTAAATGTGGGTGCTCGTTAGCCGTCCATTTTATATACCATGGATCAAGCTTGAAAAATAATTTTTTGTAATTTTTATTTTTTGAATATGAATATTTTCATGAAATTTAGATGTCTATGTTGTTGGATTGTCAATGTGGGCCCAACGATCCTTTTTAAGATTTGAAATCTAAAAAAATAAATATGTGGGTAAAGAACATGTAAGAGAGAGAAAATTTCTCTTTTTATTTTTTAATAAGTTATGTGCTTCCACGTCAGCGTGCGTCAAGTCCGTTCACCAAAAGTCCATTTTTTCGATGGACAAGGCCCATATGAATTCTCAGCCCCAAAAATGCCCAGGCCCACTGACTGTTTCACGATTTTTCTATCTGTTTAGCTAAAATTCAATAGGTCATTAATAAGACAGGACTTTGAAGTGTAGGTTCAATAAGGTGTTCGTCAAAAGCTCATGTATGAAAATGGGTCTGAAAGCGTTGAATATGGGCATTTTGAAATGTGGAGGTCATGTCAGCGTTGTTCATTACTTCATTTTATATTCTACTGTCGATCAATCGGCACCATTTGATGTTGCGTCAATTAGGCTCCTTTTAAACACATGATATTCAAGTCGGGGTTATATGTAAATTCGGTATTTGTGGAACAAAAAAATGATCTATTTTTAACTAGAAATCTCCAATCAAGTTTATCATTTATGTATATTTCTCCCAAATGATCTATTTATGGGGTAACTGGGTTATGGACAAAAAAAACAAGATAATTCACAAGACATTAGGGAGGTTAACATAAAACTTTTTGTGCTTAGTAAATAAGTAATTTCAAACCCTTCAATTCGAGAAGAGATATATGTGAAAAAATCGCAATAGCAAAGATGACACAATCGCACAAAACACAAGGATTTTTGTGGTTCAACAGTGTGCCTACGTCCATGGAACAGAATAAGAACAATCAATAGTTCTCTCTTAAGTTTTACAGTCCCAGAGATCGCTATTTATATTACTGAGAGTTATCAAAATAAGTAGAACTCTCCAAAACAAAAACCCCTAGAAATAAAAAATCCTTTAAGAAAATATTAACCCCCCGTAATTCTGCGTAGCGCAACAGAATACAAGACATTTACACAACAATATAATCCTCAACCTACTCAAACCACAAATATGCTCATTCAGTCCTCAATTGACTAAAAAACTCATATTTTCTTGATGTTTGGAGGAGATATGATCTTAAGGTTGAAGATGAGATTAAAAAGTATACTTTTTAAGATCGAAAATGATGGGTTTTCCATACTTTTATGTTAGTTTAGGTTAAGGGGCTAGTCATGAGGTTGAAAACATTATGGATTACTCTAATTTTCACTCCCCCTTTGCAGTTGTTTTTAATCTTATTACCCATTTAAATCTTTACAATCAATCAGACCAACGGTCTTAAATAATATGGTTGGCAAGCATGCCACCTATGGATAAAGACTGAGCCAAGTTTATTATCGTAACAAGCTTTGAAATGGACTGCCCGCTTTAAAGAAACGAAGAAATCATTGTCTTTTCAATGACTTGTCGTCCCTTATGTTTTCAATTTAAGAATTTGAACCTCCACATTTTGGTGAATATTTGAGATGTTTCTTTGTTTAAAATTGATGACGTTTGACTTCAGTCTTCTCTTATAAACTAATGAAAAATATCTTAATGCCCGTGTCTTCAACTTCAAATAAAAAACTTGTGATTTATCTTTCCCAAACCAGTAATTTTTCAATCTTTATAGTAAATTATTCCAATAAGAATATTTCAATCTTTGTGGGGGGCATTTTCTCATGCTATGCGCGTAGGTAATTAAAGACTCCTATTGTTATCGATTCCATCACACTTCAGTTTGTGGGCATGTTCTCAATGTATAAGGAGATTGTTTTGATTTCCTTCATGATGGGTTTGGTGACTACTTATGTGGATCATATTGATTTTGGAATAAAAAGGGTAGAAATAGTGCCCAGTCTTCCGAGTCAACACTGTCCATTGATTTCATGATTCAGAGGTAACCGTGCTAAGTTTTTCACCATTAGAGTTCATCAAAATTTTTGTTTTTTTGGCTGTGTCTCTGTCCTCGTGATGTCTCCATTTCTCGTGCATTTCGTGATCTCCCTGTCATAGTCAAGAATTGGTCCACCAATTGAAACGGGCTCCATATTATTTTAGTGGTGGGCCATGCTTGTGAGAAGATATTTCTTTTGGGAGTAAATAATATCTAGAGGTGTGATAATATGACGCCCCGCTCCTTCTCCTTCCCCTTCCCCTTCCCCTTCCCCTCTGACACACACCCCCTAAGCCCCCATCACATCATTTGGCCCAAGATACATAATAATTTTTTTTTATGATTATACGTATCCCAAGGCAAATGATCTACGATTTTGTGAAGGGTGTGTGTGTGTCAAAAAGGGTGTTAGAAAAATCATTACACTAATATCTATTTGAGAGAGCGATCTCAAGATTGTACCTCATATTGCACATCTTGACATCAAAGTGTGCAGGAATCAAGATGCTTTTTTACTCGTTTCTCGATGAAAACATCTATGATTCTTACGCACTTTCTTGTGAGGATATGCAATGTGAGATACAACTTGAGGTCACTTCAACATTATTCTATGAGTTGCGTTGGAGTAACATTGAAATGTACCTCGTGGGGGGACATTTCAATGGGTGTTTTTTTTAATAGAGTAATCAGGGGCTGAGATAGATCTCGTGAGCATAATATAAAGAAAAGAGAAAAAAAGGGTTACAATATCACATAGGGGGTCCCAGAGGCATCCTCCCTTACAATAGACTTCAACTCAGAAGGAAGATCAGAAACGAAAATGATTCTACTATCTTAAGTAGTTAACAATGAAGTAAGTTTGTCTGCAAACATGTTTGCTTCATGTAGAGCATAGGGCCTAGATTTTGTTAGCTAAGGGCTTAACTCTCCATAGGCAATGAATTTCCTTATTAAGGATTTGAATAATAGTACTGAGTCGGCTTCCACTATGAGTAGCTATGGGTCCAATGACTTAGATAATCGAATACCCTCTAAGATTGCTTTGAATTCTTACTAGACGATTGATTTTCCTATAGAACATTCTACAAGAGTACACACCACCTCCCCTTTAGCATTACAGATAACAACCCTTTGCTCACCAATGACCCCTCTAAAAGAGTCGTTAAAATTCAGCTTCCAATGACCAGTCTCGGGAGCCATCTATTTACAAACTATGGGGGAAGGAGTATTGAGCTTCATCCAATTATCCATGAAGTCTCTATTGTATTGCACATCCAAGTCCAAAAGCCCTTGGCTGTCAAACTTCGCTTCGATGACATCTTCAATGGTTTTAAGCAGTAGAATGAGATTAGATAAAGTATTTTTGAAAATTCTTCTACATCTTTCTCTCCAAAGATGGTATAAGTAAACATAAAAGATAGATTTCTTGATAGTATCAACATACGATCGTCCTTTGAATTTATTATACACCCATTGAAGTTCTGAGTTCCAATCTCCGATTGATCTTCTATAATTTATTTTATGGAGAATTCTACTCCAAAGTTCCTTGGTAAACCCACATCCCATGAAGATGTGGTCATTATTCTCCTCTGTTGCTCTACAAAAATGGCAAATCGATTGATTTATGATACCTCTTTGCATAAGTTTACTCTGGGTTTTAATGCCTCTACTCATAGCCAGTCAAGCTATGAAGAAATACCTTTGGATACCTTGGTTGTTGCACAATTTGTGCCCACTATTTATCTATCCCTCGAGGAACAATGCCTTAATATGCTCATTTGATTGAAAAATCTCCTTTGATGGATGGAGTCCAAGTCATCTTATCCAAGTCCTCTCTATCAACTTCCATGGTTCTACCTTCCTCCTATATCTGATCCATAGATCTAGGAGTAGAAGGGGGAATCATCCATGTACATTTTAATGTTACTTCAGCATAATCCTCATTTTATCTATCTATTGTTTCGGATCAATTTTGTTTTTGGTAGTAGTTGATGACACATTCTTTTGATAAATAGTTTGACCCAGTACACAACAAGGAGCAAACAAAGCCCAATCCTAAAAATCAAGTTCCTCAAATCCATGTTCTCTAAGATCAAGTCTTCTCGTATTAAAACTGAGTTTGTTTGTTTGTACTTCTTGCTCATCCATCTCAATTTCATCATCTCTATTAAGTTCAATTTATTAACTTGACGCTTAGTTGCAAAATTTAAGCTGATCCCAAAATTTCGGCTCTATAGGTCAGGTTCAACCCAAACGTGAGCCAAATCTAAAATGAAGCATGATTCAGTGCTCCCAATGGGTCAAGTCAAGGCACGAAAGAACCCAAACTTCGAACCCGACAAAAAACATGATAGCTGTGTCAGGCTACCAAGTTGACCCATAAACATGGGCTATGGAGTATTGGTATGGTAGACACATGGTCCACACCGCTCGTGTAATCTAAGAAAGGAAAGTGGTAAAGTGACTATCCTGGACACTGCGTTTAACACTCGGCTCAAAATTGGATTCTCTCAACCATTTTTAGTGGACGTAGTGGGTTTGGTTTTTATCTGTTTTCTTCACTTTTGTTGTGTAGTATTGGAATCTTTTTGATGAATTTTAGGTGTTTTTGTCTCAAAAGAGTTACCAAAAATAATTGAATATTGAGTCAGACTTCTGAAATCAATATATTCTCTTCACATTGGAGGTCCATGGGGACTAGTTGTTAGTCAGATTAATAATTAAAAGAATAATTTAAAGCAAGAAAAAAAAATACAGAAGTCTATCAAAGACTTGTCGTTAGGGCCAAGTTTCATCAATCAATATTGGACCTCGTGAATTAGCTATAGTATTATAAGGATCAATTTGTTACCCTTAGATCTTATTATTGACTTTCTTTTGGACAGTTGCCATGTTATTGTCTTATTGATCATCCAAACTATTAGGTCTAATGTGATCGGTTATGTTGTTTACTTTGGCCAAAGCATAAAGTATTAAGGTCAGTAAGCAATTAGAATTGAACACGTGTCATCTTGAGATTTGTACGGGTGGGAATTAATCCATGCAGAGTATTGTTATGTTTGGATTGAGAGAAGTGTAGAGAAGAGAAGAGAAGATAAACTCAATTTCTCTCCACCATGTTTGGATTGACAGGAGAGAACTTGGGACAACTTTGAAATTTTAAAATATCTTAAAAGACATCTACGAGCATAGTTGGAATTATAAAATATTTTAAATGGATTTCTCTCCAATTCTTTTTTCTTCTCTCCCCACTTAACAATCCAAATAAGAGAAATGGAGAGGAACTCATGTATTTTCTCTTCTCTTCTCTCTATTTCTCTCAATCCAAACACACCGTAAGTAAAAATAGGGAAAATTATATGATCCCAAATTTGATTTTATCCAAAGTGCCCTCAAGGATGACCTACTTTCAAGGTTAGATGATCATGAGAATCCCTAAGCAAGAAATCATGGGAGAAGCATAATAGAAGAAAACTGCCATTTTAGGACTGAAGAACACGAGTCTATAATTAAGAGAAGAGAATCTAAGGGACTTTTGATCAATTTTTGTTGTTCTAATTCAAAATCTAATGTAAGCATTGGAAATTTTTTGGCAATTGTCACACCAATGCCTAAGGATGATTGTGGAGGAATGAATCTAAACTATTAAGATGATTACATGTGTCATCCAAAGATTAATGAAAGATGTTATGACTCGTCGATGAAGTGTTTTTGGGAGATAGGGCAACAATCAAAGTAAAAGGTACACGACTTCTAAAAATCATGATTTTCCATTAAAAATTTGACTTGGACATCAGAGGAGTTTGCATGTACACCTAGGAGTGACCAACACAAAGTCCAAGATCATCATCAAACATGCACTAACTCTGAATTGGATTTTGAAAATTGTATCCACGATGATGATGAAAATGACAACATATCTTGGACACTATGATATTAGTGATCTCGAGCTTTTAGTCATTGCGGAAATTCACCCCACAAATACTATTTGGTGGATGATATTCGGATGGTTTAGAAAAGTAGCAAAGAAAAGAAGACTTTTAGATGAATTAATTTATAAATCGTGAAAATTTGACTTACCCACGTGGCATACTCAATTGACACCCCTGACGTGACATGTTGGGGAATCATAGATATGTACGTCTCGGGATACACAACTGCACTTCTCCATTAAAAAAATGTATCTCGAGGAGTACAACTCGACGGTTTTCAAGCATGTCAGGTCAGGGGTGTCGATTGAGTATGCCACATGGGTAAGTTAGATTATCATAACTCTAAATTTATAATCTTCATATACAATGCGTCAGGATCCCTTGATTCATGAAGAATGACTCTTGAACAAAACACATGATCCCAACCATTTAAACATAAAATCCAATAATTAACATTTATCCTCGGGATAAGTATTTCCAAGATATGTAGTATCAAGATAAACACAAATGGTTTATGATTACTAATAACATTGTTTATTTATTTAATACAAAAAAAAAAAAAATTATTAACATACTTCTATGGAAGATTGTCAAACTTGTAAGTTTGGTTGGTGAGGCCTACGTGGGCAAGATAGCACCAGACGTAACGTTGTTCATGTGAGGGCTAACGTAAATGGAAGACGACCAAACAATCACCTTTTCTTCGAAATTTATTTTTTTATAATGAAAGCTTCAAGGACTATGTTGAGGAAATCACTTTTTTATGGACTGAGCCATACATGGACCTAAAGTCCACAAATGCTCCTGGCCCACTGACAGGGCAAAAGTGGGCCCGAAAGTGTGATATGGGAGATGTTGGGTCATGATAGAATTGTTTGTTTTATATTCTACAGCCGATCGATTTGGACCATACGATTGAAATAAATTTCTAATATTATCTCTTTTGTCACAATCATAATTGGGCAAATTAAAAATTAAATAGGAAATAGCCAGTGATTTCAGGACAAATTTTTTTAATACTCTAATGGGCAATCTCATTTATACTCGAAATATCTGAGGTAGGTAAGTTGTAAACCCTACTTAGATACAAGCCACAGATAGTCTTACTAACTACGCTAATTAATTGACCTGATTTAGTTGAATTAAACATTGACTTATCTTCTCCCTTGAGTCTAGATTATGTGCTACAACGAGTTGGATAGCTACCCAACACCTTTTCTCCCTTGGATGCCATGTGGCATTGGCTCCGCCTCACTAATTATATTTTAAGATTAATTTAGATGTAGGTTTTGGTGAATACTGGAGGCATCCATGTTTTCCAACTGATCACGTAACCTCATTGACCGCAGTCAAATAAAATGACCTAAATGCCCTTATTTTCGGAATAAAAAAAAAAAATTATAACTAAAAAGAAAAAAAAACAGATTTCTCTCCCAACTTTATCTTCTCCAAATTCTAGGATTACCAGCCTCATTTTTAACCTCAAGTTGCCATGTCCTCTAACCTTAAAACGCACAGGGATGACATATAGTTTTGAGGAAGGTGAAGAATATGGATTTTTGAAAAGAAAAATCAACAACATTTGATAATAAGTCAAAAATTAAAAAAAGTTACCTAATTGAAATTGTGGGTATTTAAGTCATTTTCTGGTGATCTCTCAGAAAAGACTTTAGCCAAAGCATCTTGCATTAGTTTGAAAACATAGATTGTAAGAGAACAAGATGCATCATATTATGATACATAAGATACATTGTATTATATCAATGTATCTCATCTCAAAATGAAAATAGTGTTGGAGAATAATATATGTAGCAATATAAATTAGGATATTTTATATTAGGAAGTTTTAATAAATTAAAATATTTATGTTAGGCTAATTTCTTTGTCTTGATTGATGTAATATCTTATCATGGTTCATTTAATATTTATTCAATTCTCAATAAATCAGATTTTTACATTGTATCAGATATCAAGTTCCATTGAGCATAACAATCTTGGTGCGTCGAACCTAAATCATTTTGTTTATGTTATTAATATTTTTAAAAAAATAAAAATAACATGTTTTTTTTTATGTTTCTACAAATCTTTCTACTTCACAAGTTAATCCTTCATGATATCGATTTTTATTTTATCTATAATCTCTTCAATGAGAGTTTTTGTATTTAAACCATACGATCCTTATTTGTATGCTTATGGGAGAAATTATGACGGACCTGATCTAGTAGACCAACGGCTCCAATAGACTTAAAAATGAGTAAGATGTAACAATGATGAACTTCACAGACAGACGAGAATCACCATCAAACTTGATTAGATATTTGTGGATATCCATCATCAAGTATTTCATGAGATCAAGAGAAAGTATTCAATTAAACCAATTCCATACTCTTTCTTCAAAAGACCATGCAATTAAGGAAAGATGTAAGAGATGCATCATATTATGATGCATAAGATATATTGTATCATTGTCAATGTATCTAATAATAAAAGAGAGATTGAAGTGGTGATTGAGAATAAAATATTTAGTAATACCTATTTAAATACTTTAAATTATGAATTATAGATAATTAATAAATCTATATTAGGTTAATTTCTAATATCTTGATTGATGTAATTTCTATAAATACCCGAATAAGGTTCATGTAATATTCATTCAAGAATTCTTAATAAATCAGATTTTGACATAATTGGTATCTCAAATATTCACCAAAACACAACGGAAGCTACAATTCTAAATAATAAATAAAATTGTAAAATATTGATAAATTCTAACGAACAATTGATCATGTCACTTGTAAATCAAACGGTAAAGAAGCATCCAATTTTTTAATCTCATGATGGACTCCTGAAATTTTCAATTTGATTATATATTAGTAGTGGGACCAACAATTAAACTACAATTCCCCATGCTTATAGACTTAGTAATCAAATTTGAAACATCAAAGTCAAGCCTCAGTTTTTCTTTGAACACAACAAGAGCATTCAAAATAATTGGAAGTCTGGCATGAAAAGCCGAAACCAAACGCGTCCTATTAAACAGAAAGCAACACACGGTTTTACTTTGACTTCGTTCCTCTTTATCTGTCTTTTCGGTTCTTCATCGCCATCCCAAGCCGAATCAGAGCCACTTTGGTCGGCCACAACCCCAACCCAAACCTACATCCAACGGTCAAATTCATGTGTGGGGGTCTTTGTAATGTTATCCCTCCTGAAGCTATATCATCCAACCACACCTCTTCACTTTGTAAATCTTATGAGCGTCTCTCTTAATCATCTCCAATGAGATTTCTACTCTTCTCATGGTTTCTCTTACTCTCCTTCATCTCAATTCTGTTCGACGTAAATAAGACTTTGGTTCACGGGCAATGTCACGAAGATCAGAAATCGCTTTTGATCCAATTGAAGCAAAAGCTCTCTTTTTCTCATTCTGCTACATCAAGACTTACATCTTGGACTTTAAACAGTTCTTCTTGGGAAGGTGTCACCTGTGATGAAGTTGGTCATGTTATAGGATTGGATCTCAGTAGCAAATCAATTACTGGTGGAATTGATAATTCTAGCAGTCTCTTTGAGCTTCGGTACATCGAAAAATTGAATTTGGCTAACAATACATTCAACTTTACAACGCCAATTCCGAATGGGTTCGCTCGGCTTGTTAATTTGACTAGTCTTAATCTGTCAAATTCAGGCTTTGTTGGGCAAATTCCGATGGAGATCTCGCGTCTGACAAGGTTGGTTTCGCTCGATCTTTCTACCCTTTTCACGAGACGACAGATTGCATTGAAACTTGAAGAACCAAATCTTAGAACGCTTGTTCGGGATTTGTTGGAATTGAGAGAACTACACCTCGATGGAGTAAATATATCAGCCAAGGGGAACGATTGGTGTCAGACCATGTCTAAACTCTCTAATCTGGAAGTACTGAGTTTGTCAAATTGTTATCTTTCAGGGCCTTTTCATCCCTCTCTTTCAATGCTTGGATCCCTTTCTAAGTTTCAACTTGATGACAACAATATCTCCGCGGACGTACCAGAATTCTTTGCGAACTTCTCCAATTTAACATTCCTGCATCTCAGTGCTTGTCGTTTGTATGGGAAATTCCCAGAGAAGATTTTCCAATTACCGCTGTTGCAGACCCTTGACCTATCATTGAACCCGCGTCTTCATGGTTCGTTACCAGAATTTCCTCAGAACGGACATCTTCAGAACTTGGTACTCTCTGGCACAAATTTCTCTGGGAATTTACCGGATTCTATTGGTAATCTCAAAGACTTGTACAGTTTAGAACTTATGAATTGTGGTTTCAATGGATCAATTCCACCTTTGATGGACAACCTTAGCAAACTCCGTTTTTTAGATCTTTCATTGAACCACTTCACTGGTCCAATCCCCTCAATGGGTTTGTCTGAGAATCTCACCCAAATAAATCTTTCCCATAATCGTTTAAACGGTTCATTTCCTTCTTCTCATTGGGATAAGTTTCCAAAACTTGCTGATCTCAACTTACGGAACAATTCACTCAATGGGCCAATCCCATCGGCTCTGTTTACCCTCCCATCATTGAAAAGGTTAGATCTTGCACACAACCGATTCTCTGGTCAACTAGGTGAGTTTTCTAATGCGTCTTCTTCTGTGTTGGAAACCCTTGATTTCAGTTACAATAAGTTGGAGAGGACAATACCTTCATCAATCTTTAATATCTCGAGCCTAAAAATCTTCATACTTTCTTCCAACAATTTCAATGGCACCTTAGAACTAAATATGTTTCAGAACTTGAAGAACCTTTCTAGTCTCGATCTTACAGATAACAGATGGTCGGTCAATATTAATGGAATAAATCCAGCCTTGTTCCCCCGAGTTCGCACATTAAAATTAGGTTCATGCAAACTGAGAGAATTCCCTGATTTCTTGCATACCCAAACAACATTGACCAATCTAGACCTTTCCAACAACCAAATTCGTGGAAAGATACCCAACTGGATTTGGAAGATTGGCAATGGGACTCTCCTTCACCTAAATCTCTCTCACAACTTCCTGGAGAATCCCGAACAACCATTGACTAACCGTGAGTTAAACTCATTGGCTATTGTGGACCTCCATTCCAACTTGCTCCAAGGGAATATCCCAATTCTGCCTCCATTTGCAACCTTTTTGGATTACTCACAAAATAATTTCACCTCCTTCATCCCAACCAACATTGGTTCATACCTCTCAGTCAACGTTTTCTTCTCTCTTTCGGGCAATAATTTCATTGGAGAAATCCCTATGTCGATATGCAATGCTAGTTATCTTCAAGTTCTTGATCTGTCGAATAACAGCTTGAATGGCACAATACCCTCTTGTTTGGGTAGCATCAGGACCCTCAGAATACTGAATCTGCGGGAGAACAACTTTCATGGTTCAATGCCTGAGACATTTCCAGAAGGATGTAATCTAAGAACTCTTGATCTTTATGGGAACAGATTAGAAGGCAATGTGTCAAGAACTTTGGCCAATTGCACGATGCTAGAGGTTCTAGCCCTTGGGAATAATAAGATGAATGGTACTTTTCCTTCCTGGTTGGGTGGTTTGGCCCAGTTGCGGGTCCTTGTTTTACGGTCCAATATATTTCATGGTCCCATTGATGGACGCCCGGAAACAAATCTTACATTTCCAATGTTGCAAATTATTGACCTCTCTTCAAATAACTTCACGGGTGTTCTGTCCACGGAATGCTTCTTGAGCTGGAAAGCGATGATGATCCAAGAGGAAGAATCCCAATCAAAGTACAAGCACCAGATATTGAGATATGGGTTCCTAGAACTTAGCCAACTGTACTACCAGGACGCCGTGACAGTTACAATCAAAGGGTTAGATATGGAGCTGGTGAAGATCCTAACTGTTTTCAGCTCAATTGACTTGTCAAATAACAAGTTCGAAGGATACATTCCGAAAGCGATAGGAGATCTCACCTCACTTTACCTCCTCAACTTGTCGGGTAATGCCCTGACAGGCCCAATCCCACCATCTCTCGGGAACCTGACACAGCTTGAGTCATTAGATCTCTCGCGAAACCAGCTGAATGGAACGATTCCAACAGAACTGTTAGATCTAACATTTCTTGCAGTCTTGAACCTATCGTTCAACAATCTTGTAGGTTTGATCCCATCAGGCCGTCAATTTTCAACATTTGAATCAGATTCTTTTGAAGGAAATGCTGGATTATGTGGGCCTCCCTTGTTCAAGAAATGCGGAGAAACTCCCGAGGTATTACCATTGCCGACATTTGAAACCATAAATTCTACAATTGATTTTGATTGGCAGTTCATAGTGATCGGATTGGGATTCGGGGCAGGTGTGGGAATGGTGTTTGGTCCCCTATTATTTTGGACTAAAGGGAGGAAATGGCACGATGAATACATAAGCAGAATGCTTCTCAAGATTCTTCCATCAACGAGATTAAATTACAACATCTGCAATGATGGGAGGGTCGATGCAGAGGAAAGTATGGAAAAAGAGGTAACGGAGAATTCAGGAGACGATGACGACGATACCGAGGAACATGAAGAAAGGCGGCAGCGTGGACGGTTTTGTGTGTTCTGTAGTAAGCTAGATATTAGTAGGAAAAGGGCCATACACAATGCCAATTGCACTTGTCATACTTCTCCACTCAGTTCTTCCTCTTTATAGACCCAAATTTCAAAAACTTTGGATGTTTTGTCCGTTTTTTTTTTTTTTTTTCCGTATTTCTTGTATATAAACACAAAGAACATCAACCCATTGGAGTAGGGGTGATGAGAAACAGATAAAATTCGTGATTGTAGTATTTTTTTCTGTAGTGTATTAGCTAAGGAAAGAAATGTTTGTGAACTGGTTTGGGTGTATGTAGTCTTTGTGTTTTCTTTAAAGATCAACTTGGAAAAGAAGTTCTCATTCAGGAATTTAATCAAACAGGTGAAGATTTTTTTTCACTTTTTCCAATACATGAAATCCTAATAAAGTGTATAAAATAAAATATAAAAAAACTTACAAGTTGCACCATAGATGACGTGCCACCCCTAGACCTCGGTTTCTCTGATAGAAAAATAAAATGACCTGAATAACATCATCTTCCGCACTTAAACCAAACTCTATTTATTTCTCAAAATGAGAAACGATACTTTTATAATTTAAAAAAAAAAAAATTCTTTCAAAAACAACCTACTCACTTCTTCTTGTAATTATAGGTGCAAGAAAAGAGATGACTTTAATAACTAACTAACCTTCAGAGAAAAAGGAAAATTTACATCTTTCCTCTCTAAGTATGGTTTTAAATCTCGTCCGATATGATTGTCTCTAATTCCAAGGCATTTTTTAAAATCCTGTTCAAGACAACTCAAATAACTCAGATGTCTCATCTAAGACAACTCGATCTCGTTCATGACCAAGATGAGACGTCAAAACAAACTTTAAAACCATGCCCCTAAGACAACAAAGTAAAATCCAAAGATTTCCTTTTTAACAATTCTCGAGTTCTCGATGAGATAAATCACAAATTTCAAAAGGTAAAAATATAATTAAACATGATGTTTTTTTTTAACAATTACATGAAACAAATTTTTTATAACAAATGCCGACACCTACGCAACATATTGAAAATAGAATGAGTTGTGTTGGGGTGGCATGGGATTTACTGCCATTCTCACAATTCTGATGTGGAGGTGCACACATAATCTGAAATGGTTATGTGCACCTACACGTGAGAATTGTAGTAAATCCTGTGTCACCCCAGCATTAGTGAAAAAGTATTTCAAAGTTGGGATTCTACAATTGTCAATAATATCAAAATATAATACAATTAAAGATTTTCAGAAACTATATAAACATAAGTAACAAAATTAATTATATACTATTACTATTGATTTAATTGTCAAATTATAATCATAAAATCAATTGAACTAAAATTTGATAATTAAAATCCATCATAAAAGGAGGTTGAAGTTGATCTCGTCTGGTCTGAATTTTACAGACTAGAAATTTATAAGTCCAAAAGCCCCTACCCTCACTTGTGGCCCAGACTGCTAGTTAAAAGCCCATTTCACCCAATATTTAGGCCCATAGTTTCTCATTTGACGAATTAAGAGATGCCTTCGGGTCTTATCTAGAAGGAAGAACAAACTAGATTCGTGGGAACGCTCGCCGCGTGGCAAAATAATAAACACGTGTGACTATCATATATTGACACCACAAAAGACATATCCACGTGTCATTCAACCCTTCAAACTCACAATGTATATAAAAGGGTCTGGACTCTAGTAGAGCGACGACTGACTACCAGAAGAATCGAATCGAATCGAAATGGCGAGCGAGGAATTTAGGTTGGTATCCCCAGAGATAGACCAGATGGGCAGGTTACCACGAAAGTACACGGGAGAGGGACAAGGAGCAAAGAAGAACATATCTCCAGCATTGGAGTGGTACAATTTGCCAGAGGGGACGAAGAGTCTAGCACTTGTGGTGCAGGACATTGACGCGCCCGATCCGACTGGGCCAATCGTTCCGTGGACTCACTGGGTCTTCATTAACATACCTCCTACGTTGAAGCGATTACCTGAAGAATTTTCAGGGAAAGAAGAGGATTTGGGAGGTGAGTACGCTGGGATTCAAGAAGGGAACAACGATTGGAAGGTGCCAGGGTGGCGTGGGCCCAAGCTTCCATCGCACGGTCATCGTTTCGAGTTCAAGCTTTACGCGTTGGACGATATGATGCATCTCGGTAAAAAGGTCAGAATATTTACGAGTTTGACTCACGAGTCATCATTTTGGGCCTATTTTAATCTGAATCTCTCAGACTAGTTATTTAGCCCACCCAATGTGTTATAAGACCCATTTATTTTTGGTTTATCTCAGATAACGGGCTTAAAAAAAGCCCAATCATATTCATTTATTTAACTTACGTGTTCATATTGGATGGCAGGTGACGAAGGAGAAGCTATTGGAAGCAATTGAAGGGCATGTGTTTGGTGAAGCTGTGTTGATGGCCATTTTTTAATGGTTGAATTGCTTTGAGGACCGATGTTGCAGTTGTAATTATTCCATAGATTTGATGTTTCGAATGGACGGATTTGATAAATCCAGATTTCATGAAATGTTTTTTTTGTTGTTGTTGTTGTTGTTTGTAGTTTGGGTAGATCTTAATTTATCACCTTATCACATGTATATATATGGCTCAAGAACCTGACATATATGAGATGTTTGATGAGTGTCATTAGATCCCAAAATTTACCTCTTATGATAATTAAAAATCTACAATTAGATCTAACTTTTAAAAACTAGTCAAACCACTCTCTCCTCTCTTCTCTTCGATCTTGTGGAGGGATAAAATCCTTGCCCATCTCTCCAAGATGACGACAACAGAGTGCATGGCTTAATGGGGAATAAAATTCCAACCTAGTGATCCATAACACTCTGATAAGGGAGAGAATGTGCAAAAGATGAATTCTCTTTCTTCTAAATAAGGGAGGGCAAACCACACAAAAGTATGAAATTCTTGCCCTTAAATTTGTGATATTCGTGGGCTCTGGGAGTTAATTTTGACATCAGAGGTTCTGTAAAATAGGAAATAAGGAGAACTTCAAAGAATTGAAAATCAATCTTTAAAGAGTTCACAGATCTCTCAAAGCAATCACAAAATACGTCTCTATAGATCTCTTTATCATCTTTCATTTATAAGAATACGTTAATTTCGACTCAAAAGGTGTTGGATGACATTATAATCCCTCATTGGGCTTTGGTGGGCTCGTGGTATATATTTTGCCACAATTTTACCACGTTGGCTTAACAGAAATCCTTATCCAAGGTCCAATAAGTGTTTGAATTGGATTAATTGGAGATTTTATTTGGCTTTGGTGGGCTCGTGGAATATATTTTGCCACAATTTTACCACGTTGGCTTAACAGAAATCCTTATCCAAGGTCCAATAAGTGTTTGAATTGGATTAATTGGAGATTTTATTTGGCTTTGGTCGGCTCGTGGAATATATTTTGCCACAATTTTACCACGTTGGCTTAACAGAAATCCTTATCCAAGGTCCAATAAGTGTTTGAATTGGATTAATTGGAGATTTTATTTGGCTTTGGTGGGCTCGTGGAATATATTTTGCCACAATTTTACCACGTTGGCTTAACAGAAATCCTTATCCAAGGTCCAATTAGTGTTTGAATTGGATTAATTGGAGATTTTATCAAATAAAATCTTGGTTCGATTCAGATTCCATTTGTACTAGAGACGTGAATTAAAACAATTCAATTAAAAGACATCAATTGTTGATGAAATGTCTTCATATCACGCAGCTTGATTGGTAAATGACAATGATTTGAGTTCCAAAAAAAATCAATAAATCAATTTGGATTACTGTGTAAACATCATTTTTGTCTGTCTAACCAAGGAGGAATCTCCCTTGCCATCACCACCATCATTGTCATCATCCTTCTAATTATAATTAAAATAGAGATCATTCATTGGTTCACATGCATTTACGTACCAAAAGATGTGATAAAGCTTCCTTCTTTGCAAGGTAAGAATATACACCTAACTTAAATCGGCTCTCCCATTGTGGAAAATTCCCGACTGCTTATTTCTCCCACGTGGAGCGCGTAGCTATAGCTATTGAAAGCGATTAGTTCCACTCTGACCAATGAAGTTGACATCCCTCCTTACTTTTTTGCACAAAATAATTCAGGGAAGCGATCAATGCACCAAAATATATGTATGCAAGTTTGTTTAGAACATGTAGTGTTATGTGTTCTTGTCTCGCGCATGATCTATCTTTTGTTTAGTGAATTAGAGTGAGCGAGCACACAGTGGGGTGGTGTAGTTGAAGGATGGACCACATCTTGCTTGGCTAGTCCAAATTATTAGCAATAGATAATTGATCAAGTTAAGAATAAAGACATCACGACTAAATAAGGAAATTAAATATTTGGAGATCTTGTGAAACAGACGTGAAAGTAACAAGAAATCGATGGAGTGATTGGGGGACGTCAGGCGTGAGGTTGGCCAATTAATAGGGCCTTTTAGGATATTTGTTCACACCTCTCTAGGGTCGACAAAAAGGGAAATTGGAGGCCGGGTTCTTGTCAATTCGAAAAGAGTGTGTTTTTCTTCACTTTTCAAGGCTTTTATGCACCACAAATCTTCAGCACTGGATAGTAATCTCGAATGTGGGATATGATGTTGCAACGTGTCGCACTCCCCAACCTCCGTAACGATAACCTTACAGTCTTTACACATTGTTGAAGCCATGTTATGTACAAATTGGCATAGGGAACGCACAAGCATGCCTGATTTCAGGCCCTCGCAATGCACACCATACATAAAATAGAATCCAAACTGATGGAAGATGTCAGGCAGGGTTGGTACCTTGAAGCATGGAAAGACCGTATCGATCAATCTCAAGATCTTTGAATACATGAAGCATGGTAGAGGTACCTTGCCCACTCTTAGCTTGAAAATGTCTCCACTGTTCCACACACTGAGCATGGCCCAACTGGTCGGAGCACAACCATCAGACTCAAACTCACTCCATGACTCGCCACGTGGGTAAGCAATCCATGTACCCAAACTCAGCTTATTTTTGAGGATGCTGTCTATGTCATGGGGGAAGAATTCAGTAGAGCCCATGAACCTTCGATAGAGACATTCGGCGTGTTCTATCTTGAGCTTCACAATCTCAACATTTGGAGATATGTTCAAGGTGTGGTGGCCGACCGGATTGACAAGTATAGCTGGGGTCCTGAATTTAACAAAATGGAACTTTTCTATAAACAGCTTAACCGAAGCTTCATTATCCTTCTCAGTAGCCATGTAGGCAAAATCGACATGGTTGGCAATGAACCATGCTTCCAATCTTCGCACTAGGCTCGAACCTATTCCCTTTCGTCTGTGAAGAGGTGATACTCTAAGACCCAGAATGTATCCGAGACTGGCTTTGTTCTTGGTAGGGCTATGTATTGTTACGATCTTTATAGACCCTTGAATGACCCCAACCAGCTCATTATCCAGCTCGGCCACCTAAAGTAAGTAGAATTAAAGATTTGATATTGATGTCGTCGTAACAGTACTAGGTGCACAGAAAAAATGAAAAAAGAAAAAAAAAAGAATGGTGAAACAGAAAGAGAACACATGTAGAGAGTAGTACCAGCATCTTGTACAATGGGCTGTTACGGATCCTACAAATGGGGTCGCCCATTGTGTCGGTGAAGAGAAACGCTCTCTTTGCTGGCCCTACTTCGCACCTCCGCTCGAGATCTTTGACATGAGACCTGTCAATTTGTCTGTCATAATTCCTTATATTAATCTCCTCAAATGCCATTCTAATCAAAATAATTGAATCCAAAACACAAAACCAAAATCTTGTCAACTAGTAGAGAGTGAAACTTCAAACTTCATTCAAAAAGAGAGGGAAGAAGGAAAAGAAACATGCAACTAGAACTACTACTACTATTATGCTCTATTTGAAAGGAATGCTTGAGGGTTCATTTGAAATCACTAAATCAAGTCGAAGTGTACAAGAGAAGTAGGGATATTTATATCTACTATGGGGAATGTTCTCTATCATCAACCTCATCACCAAAAAAATAGATTTTATTAAAAGGGGGAGAAAAAGAGAATTAATTATGGAATGTGTTTTTGTCTCTATCCCTTGCTCTAGTTAACTTAGGTAACATATCAACGTTGAGATAACCTCAGCCTCACGCCATGCTGCACGCCTATAAGAATATGTAGTTGGCCAACCCAACCCCCATTGATTATGTGAAGGATTAATAAATAAAAAAATTCGTAACAAGGATATACTATACATGTATATGTACCACCTCTAGACCCATTGATCCATTCATATAATAAAAAGGTGTGGCCAAAAAATCTAAGCACCTAATCATGCAAGAACTTTATCTAGATCTTTAGCGAACATTATATTTATTAGTCACCGCAATTTTATAAGCAATAGCTCATCCAATATAAGATCTACCTAGTGAGCAATCCACCATATAATATACCTAGATTAAAAAGATCGATTTTGACGTGTGGGCTCTGTATTGGACTATAAAGTATAAATAAACTTAACGATAATGAAATGAGACACAAGCAATGTTCGTACACATAAATGTATGCCCCTTGAACCTATTAATATATCCATAACCCAACCCAAAATATCTAGTTAAACCTCTAATCATTAAAGAACTTTACTAGATCATTAGTGACATATAAGATGTGATTTAGATATTGAATGGTGTGGATCAAGTGGAGGGTTACGTGTATGATGCATGGTGCTCCACACCAACATTTAAGAACTTTATGATTAAAGTAATCAAATGGGTTATGTGTTGTTGGTTTTTTATTAATGGGAAAGTCACTCTCTACTTCATTGATCTTTCCTTTTGTACTCTTTATGATTCGTAATGTGTAGGCTTTGTGGTCCTAAAAACACTTTAGATTCTAAAGTGACAGTGAAACCCCACTAAGACCATCTCTCGCTTTCAAAACCATCGTATTAAAACTTGGCTGAGTCGACTTGATTGAATTCTGAGTTGAATAGGAACTAAAATTTGTCTGAATTATCTCATCAAGGTTTGTGGCATATATTTTTGTACCTCACTTTTTAAGATCTGTGGTGCTCACAAACAAGATCAATATATCATTCTTTCCTGAGCTTCAACTGATTGCCTATAACTCTACTCTGCCTATTAAGTCAATAAACAATTTGACATAGTTTCTAAGAGGATTAGAGAGTTTGCATACCTTTCCCTTCAACGGGCGACCCCTTATGTAGCCTCGTGGAGGTGGATCAAGTGCCACGTCGTCTCTTGCTATCTTGTCTATGTAGATTGTCTTGCTTATACAAAGTTAACGCGATCATTTTAATTCTTCAAATTGGCCCATTACTTGACAAATTATACTATAGAATGTCCTTTCATGTTCAAGGGCTTTGCACTGTTCGTGTCTTGTACCATGCCTTGCTTATTGTTAGATGTCCTCTTGAGTAGATCATTCTTTGTTAGGTTTTTTGTACCACCCCAGCTACGTACAAGTCCATTAATGGTTAGATCTTCATTGTTTCGAGTATTTTGTAATAGTCATCCCAACTCTTGGGGGTAAAGAATTTAATTGGAGAATTGACTTCTAACGACGTGAAGTATTTGTGATTTATTTGGATTATCCTGTCTTTATGTATAATTTTAGAGTCATGTTAAACTGACTGTGCTCCAAATTGTACTAACGTGGCAGGATCCCAAGAATCATAGATTTTTCCTCGAGATACAAGGAGAAAAATCTATGGTTCTAGGGACATTACCACTTCAACTCAGTGTTGAGCACAGTCTGATAAGCATTTTCCATACTTTTAATCAAATCGAGTAATGAGAATAGGACTTGGCTCACATATTAGGGTAACATGTCTTAACTTAGTTTATTCCTATATTAATTTAGAGTTTCCCTCGGCACCCTCTTTGGGGTTAGAGGGGTAATCGAGGAAATAGAGTAAAATTATACGGGTATCATAAAAAAAGGGCGTAAAAGAAGAATGATGGTAAAATTTTAGAGATATTACTTAAAAAATGAGGGGGTGAGGGGTTGAAAGATAGTAAAATTAAGAGGGATGAAAAGAAAATACAATAAAAGTGGATCCTACTCTATTGTAGTTGGAGTGAGATGTTTATACCTCGTAATTATAATGTTAGAATTAGATCTACCGTTGTATTTTGTTATATAGATTTTTAAATATTAATTATTATATACTTATTTGATTTGTCCAAATAAACTTTCGACTCGTCAAAATGATTCAAGTCGGATCGTGTTTTTCGAGTTTTAAAACATAGCTTTCAACAACTATGATAAAACAAATCACAAAGACGTATTAAAAAACAATAAAACACACTCTAATTGCAAAGTATACTCACGTTTCCATCTCACAAAAAAGGCTCTCATCAAATCCCTAACTGTCTCCTTTCCAATCAATTATCTTAATCTCCTTTGTTTGCAACTACCTTAATTTTTTTGTTTTAATTAATCATTCACAGTCACAGTGGCCATCACTTCCAAAGACACGTGCACGTGCAGGTGCGAAATACTCGGTTGCTTTCGCATATAAATCAGTACACACTTGTCCACGTGTCAAAATTTGATAGGTAGAGGTGGTGTGACCCACCACCAAAGTAGGTCTTTAAAGTAGACATCTTCTTTACACGTGTGGGTCCTTAAGACTCATCATTCAACCTCCACAAGTGGTCAAGCAAGTGTTCCATCTCTTCTCCTTGTGTTTTTCTTAAGCTGCATTATGAATCACTATAAGCTCTTTTGGATGATGCTTTTGGCATCTCTAATCAATCCATAGAAGTGGGACCCACCATAGACAAGTGGGTCCCACATATCTAAACGTGAAATTAGGGATTTTAAGTTTTTTTTTTGTGGGTTTGGAGCTTCTTTATTGGACAAGGTGGTGGTAATTCGAAAGCTCAGTTTCCTTTGCAATCAATCAATCACCTTAGCTATACAGTGTGTGGATTTGCTATTAAAAAGGATGAGGTTGTTTAGATATTAAATCACAGTAAATTGCCAATCTGTCACTGTAAGTATAATTGTAATTTCTTCGGCAAAGATGGGTGAAGTAGTTAGGTCTTTTAAAATTAAAATTACTAGAGTTTGCCTGCATGAACTAAGTTAGTAAGAGCAACTCCAACGCACATAGGTCTATTTGCTAGGTATACCTGGTAGTCATTTTTATTGTGAAGAGTCATTTTAATCCAATCGTACTAATTAAAATGATTCTCCATAAATTCAACTATAGTGAAATATTTCATTATTGTTATTGTTATTTTTTTTTTTACCTTTAATAGTTATTGTTAAAATGTTTTTTTTACCTTTGTCTCTTCCACTTTCTCACTCTAAAATATTTCAAAGTAGAGAGTCCCAATCTAAATACGTTAGAGTGATTTCGAAAGACTATGACTCTATAAATTAGTAGTTGAGAGAACATACAAAACCTGACTCAGAATGTGTTGGAGTTGTTTTAATATACTCTTTGAGGTTAATGGGGTAAAAGAGAAAATATAATAAAATAAAAAATATATTATTAAAAAAGAGAAGAATATGAAAAACAATAAAATTTGAAGGATATTATTGAAATAGGGGAGAAGAGGAAAAATAATAAAATTGACATATTCTTAAAAAGAGTTGTTTTGTTCATAGCCAACTGAATATAAAATGTCACATATTCCTATTGGACCAATCGCGCGAAACCTAACATGAATAGTTTTGTAAATTGGGCATGCTCTTAATACAAGTAGGTTTGTACGATTGACCAATCTAAAATTTTATAAAATCCTAAATTGACTTGTCTATGAGTAAAATATTTTTACCTTTGAAAAATGAGAAGAAATAAGACAATGAAATCAAAAGTTATCATCATGATACATTTTGTATAGGAGATAAATATTAAGACAAAAGGAGGGGACAACCACCCAATCTTGTTGGGTTGTGATAAAATGATTTAGAGAAAAAAAAAAACATACTCTACTAACATGGCATGTGCACAAAATCTTAGATTTTTTTTTCCCCCAGAATACATAAGGAAAAAAAAAAAAAAATCTATGATTGTGTGCACATTGCACGACAATTGAGTATGTTTGAGTGTTTTTTTTTTTTTTTAGTTAGTTCATTATTATTTTATCTTATTATATAGATTTTTGTCAAGAGTCATCCATAATTGACTTCAAAAAATATACTTACTTGACGTGATATGTGCACAGAATCATAAATGTTTTTCTCGCGATACACAAGGGAAAAATCTATGGTTCGATGCACATTCTATGCAGATATTTAGTCTGTTCATCATTATTGTGTTTTGAGTCGTGATGAATGCATGCGGTTTTTGGTACGTTGACATGGTTAGGGCACATAACCATAAATCTTTTTCTTCGAGATGCATAAGAAAAAGATTTGTGGTTCTATGCCCTTGACACGTCAGAGGTGTACCAAAAATCGTGTGCATTCATCATTATTTTTGTTTTTTAAATGAATAATGTGGCAGTTTATCACTTTTTAACACAATCATTTGCAAACAGCAAACTCCAACTCTTAGCTACACTAATATTACTGTTTGGCGTGCGAGTTTACTTGATATTATTTTCAAGTGCCAACACAGTGGCGTAACTCGCGGGTTCTTGCATTTAATCATTAATAACAAACAAACACTCGATTAGAGGTTTGTTAGCTGTTATTAATCCTTTACAAATACAGATATCCACTACATCTGGTGTTGTACAAAGCTATCCATCTAGTTCCAATTTTCAAATTTTTTTATATTTTTTTATGTGATTTGTAACTGTTGGATTTGAACATTTTTATCACCCATGGGCTTGGGCATAAAATCTGTGATATAAAAATGTTCCCGAAATCCAATCTCTAGAAATCACTAATTAGACTGATTTTTGTTATTTAATATCTACGAAAGAATGTATATAGACTTGGAGTTGAAAGGTCCCATGTCCAAAATCTGGCCCAGAGTCCCTTCGACCCATAGTGACAAAAATCTGCAAGTTTTTTAAAAGACGCGACTAAATCACAGTTTTAATAGTTGTTGGTTAAATCAAAGATATTTTCAAAAAATCTAGAATATTAATATTGATTTAATCGACCATTTTTTGAATAAATCACATTTTAATTTATTTTTTATATTTTTAAGTGTTATTTTATCATTTAATATGTGAAATATTTTTGTTTTTATATTTTTAAAAATTATTTTTATTATTCAATTTATCCTATGTTTTTCCCATTTTTTCGACTTGTTCTGAAGCTTTCTCTTGCAGAATTATTCCCAAACCCTGAGTTTGTCACTATGTTTCGACCCAAACTTAAGTCCTAACCCTCCAAGCCCATCTCGAAGATTTGACCTGTTAAAGCTGGAAACGAGTCCAGCGTGATCAGACCCACGAGCTCCTTGCCCCAATTCTAATAGCCATCTCAAATTTGTCCCAATCCAATGGTCATTTTATTTTATTTTTTGGATTGCCCCCCACCAAAGGCCAATTTTGAATAAGTAAATAAATAAATAATCAGAAAATTTTAATGTTTTAGGCAAATCAAAATAAGTAGGTTATCCATAGAGAGCATATCTTCTTTTGATTTAATCAAGTTACAACTCTAGGAGAAACTATTAAATATATAACTAAAACAAAATACCCTTTTTGACATTAGAGTCCGATTCTTGAGTAATGGATCCATAATTCATTTGGTCCTCAACCCACTTAAAAATTATTAAATTTTTTAAAAGGAGAAGTTTTAATTAATTTATTTAAAAATATTCTAGAAAAATTATTTAACTTCTAATTTATAGACTTCAAAACAAAGTTTATGATAAAATTGGAGAAAGATTGACAAGAGATTTCAATTTTTATATTTTCTATTATGTAGTTTTATTTGAAGTTTAAGTACATTTTATTCTATTTTTTTTGGGTAGAAGTGGAAACATAGATAGGTGAGTGGGCACAATGTTAAAATTTAATAAAAAAAGATTATTGGAGTAGAGTTGTGCATTTTTTTAAAAAAATTTCAATTACATCTTTATTTTAATTTTTTTTTCACTTTTCCATATTGCAAAAGTTAAAATTTAATAAATATTTTGATTTTATTCACTCATTGTTGTATTTATAATCTCAATTGTACATGAAATTCATATTTTTTATTTTATGGAAAAATATTTAAGTGGGCCTGACCCAAAGTCTCTTTGTACCCGGGCCATGATTTGGGCTTGGATTTAGATCTTGGCCCAGACATATACTGTATGGGCCAAAAGGAAGTATGGCATACCACTACTTAGAGTTGGGTATCTTGACCCCAAGAGTAGAGTAAACCAGCCTAGAACCCTTTACCTACCCATACACTAGTAATCTGTCTGATGGGCCTGCCGTGGCTATTCATGAAGCCCATGAGGAAGAAAGCTTAAGTCGAATTTCGTCTGTACTGGTTGTTCTTGAACCCAGGAGCTGTTGTCCACCTTAACTCCAGTAGTACAGGATACAATCTCTAAACAAAATAGCCCTCCATCGATTTGGACATCAATAATCAGATTGATTGGCAAATTCTAGCCATTGGATGTCAGATTGTGTGCGATTAGTACTTATCCCCAAGTCGAAATACGGGTTTAATACGGGAAGGGAAAACTTCAGAACAAACGGGAAAAAAGAAAAAAAATAAGACTTTGTTCACACATAATTATACATTTTATGATAAAAATAAGTGTAACCATCAATATATCTTTCGAGCAAAATGACAATATTGAAAAAATTTAACAACCATAATGTAGAGGATATTTCTTGAACAAGCGACATGTGGCAATTCCAAGAAATTTTAGCCGAAGAACCGAATTACATGATAACCTAATTGATCATCCAAATTATCAAGGAAGCCGACTTACCAAGCTTCAATCGTATGGACATCGGTACAAATCTCGTAAAGTATGGAATATGGGGTATAATTGCTTTTGCGGAAATCAAGGTAATTACCTAAACAGGCGCAACCGCTCAAACGGGAATCATGGAGGAAATCTGGAAAAATCCAAGGAAAGAAATCCTTATAAAAACAAAGGTGCAACACGCCAAAAAGATATGCAATTTTCTCTCGAAAAATACTTTACACTACTTGTACTAAAAATTTTGATTTGAGCGTCAGAGTGGTGTTATTGTAGGTCCTCTCAGAAACACGGTTAAAGAAGAATTCTTTTTAGAAAGGATCACGAGATTGAACAAATTTTTACATTTACACATAACATTAAGACATTATTATAAAACCCACACCAAACAACGTTTATGAATTAAACCACAAACAACTATGAGACCATAAAAATTAATCATTCCTCTACCCAAAAAAAAGTTTATTATTATTATTGTCGTTGTTTTGAAAATAATGTGGTTAAAACATATTTAAAAAAAACAAAAAAAACAAAAAACCCGGAATTTTTTGTTTAATTACTTATCACTAAATGGGTCCTATTACTTGTCACTAAATGTGTCCTACCTAAAAGCCTCTCTAACTCAAAAAAATAAACAGATTGAATAATCCCAACCACATAATATGTTCCATGAGTTTTAGATGACTGAGAAATGTCAGTAGATCTTGTGGTCTAATTGTCTCCTACATGTGTACCCATCTTACCAATTAAAACACCATAATATCTGGCACCAAATAATATTGTCGAACCCAAAAAATGCTCAACAATAATCAGACAAAATAATTGTAAAGTAAAATAATCAATATTATTTGGTAAAACAATGACAATGAAAATGAAAATGTGAGGTATTCTTTTAGGGTTTGAGATGCAATCCACGACTCGTGATTTACAAGCAATCAGTTCCTAACAAAAAATCTCACTTGAAACGTAAATCATTGAAGAAAATAATATGTTACGATGTAAAATGAAGGTTGTAGCTGGAAGTGCTAATGAGATGCATACTAAAACATTTCTTCGACTTGCAGAGTTTTCTAACTTTGATACTCTTTTAAATATGTAGTAGAGATTGATCATCCATGGTACATTATGGGTGTTGAACATCTTCGCACACTAGATCAAGATCTTGCACCAATATCTCAATTAAACGATTATTTCTTCTTATCTAATTTAATATACTAGAATGGATAGTCGTGCTTAACCGTTCTAAGAATGATTAGGATGTTCAAGTCCTCTAAAAATATGAGTAGTAGTGGCACCAAACCTTGTTAGATCCAATAAGTTAGACATATTAATTGAGGCTAAGGATTCTTAAAAAATAGACCATTGGAGGTTGGGTTACATGAAAAACATTTTTCTATTACCATTTTCTCAAGATATTATTATTTCCTTAAAAACAAATTCTTTTCAAATCATACCATACCACGAGCATGGTTTTGAATCTCATCCGAGATCGAGATTACTTGTCTGAGTTGTTTTGGTATCGTCCACCTATGAGATGAGTTGACAAATCATGTCAAAGACATGGTTTGTTCTAATTCTTTGGCATTTTTTTTTATATCTCATCCAAAACAAAGCAAATAAAGAGTATATTTCGTTTAAGATGACCCAACCTCGTTCATGGGTGAGATGAGACATCAAAACGAGTTTTAAAACCATGACCATGAGAGACTATGTTAAAATGAAAAGCGAAAAATGGACTATTTTACCAGACTTGATAAGAAGTTCCACCAACTATTGATGTAGATATTTAGGGTTGGTCTATCATCCTAAAAATCAAATGATGACGAAGAAATGACAATCAATCTCAATGAACTGCATTTGTTCGGGAAAAGATTGCATGTGGAGCCAACATAATCATCTCCAACGATAATTATGTCATCGATTTATAATAATAAAATAATCTTGCCACCAACATTTGAAGTAAACTTGTGGACCATTCCATTATTGTTCGGATAGGAAAATCATTAACAACAAGAACAACGTCGTGAATCCATGACTTAGTGTGGCTCTTTTGTTGAAATGAAAATGATATTAGGGCCTGTTTGGAAGCTAGACTTGGGGTGAAAGTTGGTGCAATTCAAAGAAGTTGTTGCTATATTGAATGTTTTACACCATCAAATGAGAGTTAATAACTAATCCTAGAGTCCGACATAATTAGAAAATATGTGAAGATGAAAATTTTGCACCACTCAATGTTGGTGGGTCACCAAGCTTACTAAATGATCTACACCATCTATCCAATCAGAGTCTATATCGATTGAGTACAAGAGTAGGAGTTCTCTACAATTGCTTGGCAAATTCTCACAAAAATCAAGCTTAGAGTTATAATTAACTTCCATTGTTAACTTTCAAAAATTGAACTTCAAAAGTCCAATATTGAAAAATACAATCCACCTATCTCAAAGGTCACATAATTTCCTTATGAGAAATAGAAGTTGGTGTGGATTTTTTCTATTTTTTTCTATTTTTGTTTTTGCTAGAATAGATGACTTGAGATACATGGGTACACCCCTTTTTTGTGGAGCGATCATAGGGATTAGAAACCATCTATGGGATGTCAAAGGGATCCATTTGCTAAAATATTAACAATCAGTGGCTGAGCAATCATCAATTCCAAAAGAAAGAGAGCTGCTATTGGCACCCCAATGTTCAATTATTACACCCAAATTTTTTAAAGTATTTATCTTTCCAAATCAAAGATTAAAGAATAATGATTTTTTTACCCTTGACTTACACCACCACCATAGAATCGTAAATCATTTGCCTCGGGATACAAAAAATTATTTTCTTGTGTATTTGAAGACAAATGATTTGCGATCCTGTGATAGGGCATACATCAGTGGGAGTGTCAGATTATCACAACTTAAGATTAAAACAAACCATTTAACTATTACAATAGTTTTGTTCAAGTTATTACTTCAACATTACAAAAGCATTATAATACATTCGAACAACTTGAGCAGTTGTTAGATTAAAATCATAAATCTAAAAAAAAAAAAAAAGAGAGAAATTTCTAGTGGCATCCCAGCTCTTACTTAATCTCAATCACTCTTTAACCCATATTTTATTTTAGTTCGGGTGTAATGTGTAGAAGTTGGAGTGTCAATAGAAGTTCTCTAAAGAAATCTGACTTCTATCGTGTTAGTCCACCAATTAGAACAAACTTTCAATCAGTCGTCCCTCTCATTGAATTATTGTCCCATCTAGGTCAGCTCTCTCTCTCTCTCTGACAACTTGAAGCTGAACAACTGCTTCTCTGTGAAAGATTCCTTTGCCCATCAACAATCGAAAGCCCCTTTTTTGCTTACGTTGTACGGCTTCTTCTTCCATTACAGAAACCTCTCATCCAATTCACCTTTTTTGATTTTTTAAAAATATTTTTTTAGATATTTTGTTGGTTTGGTGAAGATGAAAAAAACACATTCAAAAGGAGTTGTGGTAGAGAATGGGAACAATGTGGAGATCGATTGGGAGCTTAGGCCTTGTGGTATGCTTGTACAGAAGAGATGCGATGGGGTTGAAGCTTCAGGACCTATGATCAAGATTAAGGTCTCTCATGGTTCTTACCAGCACGAGATTAACGTTCCTGCTCAATCTACTTTTGGTATATCTCCTTGGGTTTGTTGTTTTATTTGTAAATTGGCGTACAAATTGATGTATTTTATATTAGATCTTTAAAGAAGAAATTTTAAATGGTTATTGTTCTTCAAGCTCTATCTTTAGTTCTCATTATTTCCTTTACTGGGTTTTTTCTTCTTAATGAAATTATTGTATATTTGCTTAATTTGATCTTTCTAGTGGATGTGAGTCAAATTGTGTTCTGGCCCATTAATCTGGTTTTGGTAATCTGTGAAATTTATGTACATTTTATTTTTTTTCTTCCTTCCCTATGTGAAACTGATTTATATTTTGTTTATTTGGTCTGCAATTGAATGTCTTTGAAGTGGATTTTTTACCCATCAAGCAAATTTTCTCCATAATGGATTGTCTTTTCTATGTGAAATTAAATATTTTTTCTTTAATGGACTATTGCATTGAAATTTATGGAGATTTTCTTTTTTTGGGTTCATTAATGGAAGGTGATTTGAAAAGGGTACTTGCCCATGAGACTGGTTTGGAGCCCAAAGAGCAGAGGCTTTTATTCAGGGGAAAGGAGAAAGAGGACGAAGAATGCTTGCATATGGTGGGTGTGAAGGACATGTCAAAGGTGGTACTCTTTGAGGATCCAGCAAGCAAGGAGAGGAAACTCGACGATATGAAGAAGGATCGGGGCATATCGAAAGCCTGTGAAGCTGTCACAAAAGTTAGAACTGAGGTTGATAAACTCGCGGTGAAGGTAAACCCAAATATCCCAAACATCTACATTTGGCGTTGTTCCGTTTGGACTCGTGAGGTTTTTTATTTTTTGGTCCTAGGTCTCCGGCTTGGAGTCGGCTGTGCACAATGGATACAAGGTTGCAGAGAAGGAGTTCATTGTGTTGACAGAGTTGCTTATGGTGCAGTTGCTGAAACTAGACAGCATTGAGGCTGAAGGAGAAGCGAAAGTGCAGAGGCGGATTGAGGTTAGTGATTGATTTGTCTTGTGATTTATGAGATTGTGCTCCTTTATTATGTCTTCATAATGCAATTGTTTTTACTCTTGTTGCAACTGATCACTTGGGTCGATTTATTTAGAACTTTAGGGATTCATTTTGAACAATTTTACCGGCGAATGTAATATTGGGTACTTTTTATTTGCCAAGATTACTCTGGAAATACAGGAAAAATGATTCATTAATTACTAATTAGATACTCAATTGGGTTAGCTAACGCATTACTAGAGTGGATCATCCATGAATTGTGTAAAGGGATTTATCAGATGCTCACTACTAAGTCATTGTTAAAAGAAATTCTTTCATGTGTGGAGGTCATACAGGGCCTAATTGCGGGTATGAACCATACCATAAGTAATGGCTATCTACCATATTTTTGGTTTACTTGCTTCTCATATATTGATTGACATTGGGTTTCTCTTGGCTTACGAGGTGATGGAAACGAGTTACCCTCATGTCATAGTTAATAGTAGACCATCTAAATATAGTAGCCTTCACCTTGAATTGTCTTCAACACTACTTCCTTTGGCATCAAGTTTCTGCTGTTACACTTCTCACATTGTTGGGTCTCATAAAAATTATGAGAATGGTGCAACCCATATTTCAGATTTAATGAGACGTGCTCTTACAAATTCAAGAAGGACCGAAAAAATGAAACGGAATATCCACTTAATTGCCTACTGCCATGTTTTCTGTTAAGAATGTTCATATCCACTCTTAATACCTAAATCCATGGTCTTTTTGTTGTCGTGACTTTGACTCTCTGCAACTTGGCCCTGACCCTCAACAATGGAAGATCTAATTTTGACACCAATCTTAAATCCTTGATGATTATAATAATGTGGTACGGAAGCTTTCTGATCTAGTAGATATGGAGAAACGGGAAGGGAAGATGGAAATTTTCAGTTTCTTCGTCTAAATTTGCAACATTAGATTAGTACAAGATTTGTGATGAGGATACGACATGATTTTCTTTAATACAAGGAACTACTAATAAAATCATGCATAAACTATTGAACTTTTTTTTTTTTTCTCATTCATATATTATCATACTGGTACCAATTTCAGTTTCAATTTCCTGTGTAGGTTCGTCGTGTGCAGAGTTTTGTGGAGACACTCGACAATTTGAAGGCAAGAAACTCAAACCCTTTCAGCAACCATAGCAATGCTGCATCTGTGACAACCAAATGGGAGAAGGTTGGGTCTGGAATAGGAAGCCTGAGTGCTCCACTCCCAATGCCATCATGTTCGAAAATAACTCAAGACTGGGACTAGGCTGAGGTCCTATCAGTTTCTCTGGTTAGTACACTCCTGATGGTGTTCAAAATGCTATCATATTTGGAACAAATCTAATAGTGTTGTGCTTTTGCTTCATTGATTGTTCAAATTTTTGTTTAGTAGTGAGAGAGGAGAGGCCTCCATGAATAGGGAGAAAATAACATGTATATTTTGAACAAAAGTTGATATTTGTACATAAGTTTTTTTTTTTTTTTCAGATATACTTGGGTCATAGTGGTAGAGTAACATTTTTGTTTTTTTTGTTTTTTGTGTGTGCATGTCTTGGGTATCCCCACCCTTGGGGTGAGACTAATCCCACGGTCACATGCACTGCCCCCTCGGAAAGTCCTACGTGCAATTGGTTGAGTCGAGGGTCAACCAGAACTGAAGGGTAACCCTAAGGATTTCATTGTTTCATGGGGTTTGAAACACTTGAGCTATTCTTCGTGTATGTCTTTTTCATTGATTGATTGTTGCTAACATTAGCAACTTTACCGTGTTTTATTTTTAAGAATATTGAGAATATAAACCCCTATATCTTTAAATTGATCACACGTTACCTCTCAACTTAATTTTCTTGATAGACTAAAAGAAAATAATCTAATTGCCAATGTCTTTAACTTATAGCTAAAACTTTTGATTTTTTCCCCCAAAACTACTTATCTTCAAATTTTTAGATTTGATCTTAAACCTAGGGGTTAAACGGGTCAGATTTTATCTGAAATCTGAGTGATTCGAATCTCTTTTTTAGTGGATTTGATTTCTTCAAGTACATCCGAATTAAAATATGAGTTGATATCCCTTGACTCGAGTTAGATATAGGTTAATCCCTACATCCACCTATATCTGAATGATACATTATTTTGTATGTTGTATGTTATATTTTTATATTTGTTAATCTATCATATATCAACAAATGAGTATTAGGTGAAGTGGTAAAAAATATGGGTTTTATGAAACTTAAAAAAAATTGGATATGATTTGAGTTAATAGGATCCAAATCAGAACCGGATCTAAATCCAAATAAAAAATCTGGATATGGATATGAATATGGATAGACGCATATCCGCCTGAACTCAATCCGTTTTATATCCTACTTAACCCTTTAAAAAAAAAAAAAAAGGCCAGAGTTTTCCACAAAGGGTTAAGGAAAGATTGAAGTCAATTTGATTGAACATAAAGTTATGGACCCCACCCATTTTAAGCCTCACTTAAACCTTAAAAACTCTAGAGTTTTTCACAAAGAGTCAAGGAAAGATTGAAGTCAATTTGAATGAAGATAAAGCTATGGATCAGAATAAGTTTACCATAGAGGTTAAAACAGCTTGAAAATATGGATTTTAAATTTTAAGAGCAAAAAAATATAAGGGACTTTTAGGTCATTTAGAACTAATCTATAAGAGAAGACTGAGGTCGAGGGTCGTGTCATCAGTTTGAAAACAAAGGGGTATCTCAAATATTTACCAAAATATAGAGGTGTTATCGAAATCACACCAACTTTCAGTCACCAAAGACGTTCGGTCGAAGGGTCATCCTAGGTAGGACACTACTTCCTGTAAAAGGAAATCTACGGTCGTATTTAGTAGATCACATATCTCAAGGACTTACAATCTAACTCAGTGACGTAATCCTCTCCACGTGTCACTTTATTATAATAATAATAAAAAAACTTTCCTCTTTGGCTTTTCCCCCAAATCTCTGGAAATCTTTTTCTCTGAGAAATCTGAATTCGATCAATCGATCTTCAACCATGTTGTCTGAGATCATCTACCCAGATCTCAACACCACCAACAAACTCAGAACAAATGGATCCAAATTCAGAATCTGAAATCGTCCTCTTCGATGTTGGTGTGTCCTACGTTCTCACAGATCCAACAGAAAACACCCTAGAAGAAGAAAGAGAACGATAGAAGAAATGGATCTCTTGTCGCCACTTCATGGAAGACAATCTCCTTCTCTTCTTCGAGAAATACAAAACAGCTAAAGAGATGATGGATGCCCTAACTAAGATGTTCGTTTCGACATTTGTGGCTCGTCGAATGTTGCTTTTCAAGAAGTACACACAACATAAGATGTTAGAAGAAACTAATGTAATCGATCACATACTTGAGATGGGTTCGATGGCTAGGGATCTTGAAGAGGTGGAGGCACCTGTTACTCATCCACTGCAAGCAGTGATTTTGATGAACAGTTTGCCTGATTCGTGACAATCGAGAGAATGCGTATGATCGTGAACATGGATGATGAGGATTTGAATCTCGAGTGTCTTTCTTGTGATTAGGATTTAGGATTAAGTTATTCTGTTGTAGTGTTAATTAATGTGTTTTGCAAGCAAACCAATGGCAATTTTTATTTTTATTTTTATTTCTGTGAAGTGAGAGGACATGAGATATTTTTATTTATTTATTTATATATCTGAAGTCAATCACATAATTCATTAATCCATGGGTATAAATCGGAATTTACATGAAAGAATTCCAACAAAAAAAACGTTCTTTCAATATCATGGTTTTTAAAACTCATTTTGATATCTCATCAATCATTCAACAAAACAATAAGAGAATAATAAACAATAAGAGGAACATGATTTTAAATCTAGTCTGATACAATGACTTGTCTATCTGTCTCGTTGCTGGGCAATATTGAGACAATTCGATCTCGGATGAGTTTTGAAATCATATTCTATATGGATAGATGTAAAAGTTACATTGTGATAAGGATTAGTATATTTCTCTTTTAAAGATGACAAACATTTTCTGAACAGTGAAAAATTACTCCCTTTTTTTTTTTTCTAATCAAAATTCATAAAATTTTGTCATGTATAATCTTGAAGCATCAATCGTAAGGGTGGAATCTTAGTAAAGTTTAGGAATATAATTTTTTTCTATTCAAAAGGGTAAAAATCACTGTAAAAGTTATCTAAAAAAATGAGGAAAGTCATGGTAAAAGGGGTCTAGAAAAGAGGGATATAATGCATGCATATAGGGCCTGAAAATGGATGTAATACAACCATGTGATGTTGGAGGACTAAAGTGGAATGGTGCTATCATACAAAATAATACAACCATCTAATAATGGCATGAAGATTATAGGTAAAAAAAAAATGGATGTTCTTTGACCATATTTCCCTATGATATTCATGATTTTTTTTTAATGAAATCTTGAAGCGATTTTTTACCTCTACATAATTAGATAATATTTGAAGTAAATCAAATAAAAATGAGAAATGGACTGACACCATGTATGTCGAATAGATTTACAAAAAGATGAAGACTAATTATAATGACTTCAAAAAGCTAGTTATGAAAACATTGAATCTTAAGACGATTGAGGAGTTTCTTAAGTACTTGAATGATAATTTGAGTAATAATTTTGACGTATTTATTCATCTATGTTTACATCCATTTTTTTTTTTTAAATTTGTGTTAAATCGTTAGGTTCTCAGTCACATAAATTGCATCTGTGGCTGCAAGCAGAGCTTTTTCATACAGCCCAAGTTGCAACTTCCACAAATGAAACAGTATTTCAGGCAACCTGACATTGATGGCATCCACCTAAGCTGGATGAGGTCCACCTAAACTGAATGAAACAATATCCTTTTTGTAATTGTCTCCATCTATTTTCATCTTCAAATATTGGACTGGAATTCTCAATAGAGTTGTTGAAGTGAACAAAAGCTTCTTCCCTCTAGTTTATATCTTACTCTCCTTCGAATCCCTTTTTTTTTTTTTTAAATTATAAATTTTTTATTAGAAACTAAAACATATAAACAAGAGACTGAGATAACCCCCATACAGTGAGAAAAAACACAAAAAGGAAAACAAGCAATCCAAGAAGAAAAATACAAGTCCGAAAGAGGGCTAAGAGTCGAATGATATCCCAATGGAAAACAAAATCCTAGAAGCAGTCCTGCGAAGTCTTTCCTCATCATCAATCAAAAGAAAAGTAACCCCAAAATCTCCATAATCACCGCTTGAGCCGTACTCTCCTTAATCAGGAATACACTGTTGTTTCTCTCTTTCAATCTCTGTTTTCAAGGCCTACGATGATAACAAGAACAATAACAGATATTACCCAAAAAAAAATTGCAAAGAAAGATAAGATCTTGAGTGTGGTCTCCTAACATCCAAACTGGGGAGACCATCAACAATACCATAACAATGTTGCAACCTCTCCGTTAACATAAAATGTTAAAAGTCATTGGTCATGTATATGCTAGATTTGCTCAGCTCATGACAAAATAATTAAGTTAAGCGTTCCGTTACAGAAGTTCAAAACACACCATTTCACCAAGTCATGGCTCTTCAAAGGCACCCTCGCCATAGTCCTCACCTGTGACAGGTGTTCCATTTGCAACCCGATTTACACCTGTGGAATTGGAATAAGTAGAGTATGGGGAAATGGGGCTTCCACGGGAATATCGGTTCTGTGAAGCCGTACTACTTCTCGTCGCCTTGGGACGAGCTTTCCTACCCTGGAAAAAAAAATGGAAAATATATTCCAGTTCATCATAGTTTATAAAGCAAACAAACTAAAAGAGTTGTAAGGAAACAGGAGATTAAAGAAACCAACCTTTCCCATGCACTTCTCCAAATGAGGAGCAAACCTTCCAGCCATGATCGACCGCCCACAGTTCATGCACTCAAATATTTCGCTCGCAACAGGAGGATGAGTTTGACCAAATATGTCGACTACATACTTGCTATTTGCTTCACCACTGTTGCTAGGGTCAGCTACCCTTGCCCGGGCTTGTGTGGACAGCTTCAATTCTTCTTCCTGCGCTTCCAAATTATGGTCAAGACCTAGCCTAGCTATACGATGGCATTCGGATGCAACATCTACAATTATGGAATCGAGAAGGTCCCCCAAAAAATGAGATGACAACTGCAAGCAAAAAAACACAATAAAACTCGGGTTCTTCTCAAGACATTTTCCCAAATAGATGATTTTCCTCAGCTAGATTTTATGTTCTTGTATTGTTTCAGTTTGAATCCTTTCCTATCAAGGAATTTAATACTAGAAATTTTCTAAACAGGGTGCTTCCCCTCCTCCCATCAGCAACAATGATGATTCCAATTCTATCATATCAACTTCAGCCTGGTCTTTGTAGCATTTTTATTTTTTCTTTTCTTTTTAATATTATTTGATATAGATACTTCCTAGGACTTCTACTTTCTGATTTTCTCGAGAACTGCCATTCACCCTTACTGCACCTGCTCCCATTTTCCAACGTATGTACCTGAGTTTAATATAAGAAAGGAACCAAATGAAGATTCAAAGAGATCAACCTCACGATGAGAATCTACTAACCTTTGAATCCCTAAGAGTTTCCCTAGAAGAAGCCACTCTGTGTTATATAATTCACTTGGAACTTCTTTTGCTCCATAGTTGGCAAATTTCAAGAACCATCAAGCAATATACTATAGGAGGTCCAAAGAAGATAGGTTAAACTGTTAAAGACGAACAGGTTTTGCATATTGGTAGCTAGAAGTAGATAAAAGTTTCCTCAAGGCAAACATAGGTTAAGCTGCAAATAGATCAAGAAAACTGAGGAAATCTATTGCCTCAGACAAAATAATGTGAGGCCTGCCTACTGAGAGTTTTGTTTAGTTTGTGAAGAAAGATTCCCCGATCAATGACCAAGGAGATTGACAACCAAAGTTAACCCCATCAAGAGGGTGATGATGCAATACCATGGATGCAAAAAAAAAAAAACGGAGGAAATCTAATTTGAGCATCATATCTGTGAACTTCCAATGATCTATTCTGATAAGTTTTCGGTCAAATGTGCAACCAAACACAGGCAGACAATTTTCTCACGGATCTTTCCACAATTAAGCATAGCCCTCAATACAAAATAGCCAAATATTGACATGTTGAGTTTCTTGAATCCAAAACTTATCTCATTTGATAACCAAAAGCAACCTCCATGAACAGAATTCACGAAAAGTTTAATAAACTACCACCTACTCAATATAATCAAAGATCAAGGGTATATACACATTCATATATTTTATTACATTAGGTCAAACTGCAAAATGATGTGTGTTTACAAGTATAACGGGAGAAGTTACCTGAGAATGAGAAGATGCATTATCATCATTTGGAATTGACATGTGTAGAGTCTCACCACTGCCTCTTCCCTACTATTCACTGAAAGCTTTGGTAAAATATTGTCATTGAAGCTACACTTGTATACAATTAAAAGACCATAAATAGATTAAGTTATAATTATGTAATTTGTAACCCCAACGGGTTGGCCTAGTGGCAAGCCGAGCCTTGATAAGCTCCTCGGGAAGGGTAGGTCAAGTGTTCAAAACCCCACGAAGTAATGAATTCCTTCGAGCCACCCTCCAAGGTCCGGTTGACCCTCGACTCAACTAGTTGCATGTAAGACTTTCCGAGGGGGCGATGCATGTAACCATGGGATTAGTCTTACCAGAAGGGTGAGGATACCGACGATAAGTGAAAAAATAATAATAATTATTATGTAATTTGTAAGGTGAACTGTCAAGCTTAAGGATTCAAGATTGTCAGTGTAAGAATAACCTGTAGATATATTGGTTAATGCTCTCCACTGGACCCACAACACACAAGTGCAATCTCAAATAGGTAAACCACCAAAAACAAAATGATTCTGAATTGCCCATGGGTTATGGATGATTCATCAGTTAATACACATTTTTTTCCTCGGCTTCTTGATACATCGACGAATTCAATTTTTTGCGGAGGCATCATAGGTGGGGCCCATCACTTGGTATGTCTCAGCTCTTGATTCTAAGCTACGTGTGAACGTATACATTATTTGTAGATCAGATTCTAGTGTATATAAAACATAAAAATAATTTTCAATTTTCACAAATTAAGTCTGGATGCACTATTCAGTGAGTCTTCCATAACAGATCATGTGAGACCATTATGATTGGATGATCTAGACCATCCGATCTGCACCCATTCCTTTAAACATTCCAGAACAAATTTAGCAAATGTGTGTCCTTACCACACGAATGAATACCGCGTGTCTCATATAATGGACCTATAGAGAGTGATCAGTGATTTCTCATCTACAACACTTAAAATGATTTTTATTTTATTTTTCTTTTTTGAAAATGAGGAGATCATCAACCTCCCTAATAAGTGAAATTTATATAAAACTGCAGAATCTGAAACTCTTAAACACAAGAAACAATCGAAGCCTGGGGATGAGCAAATAATTTTTTTTCCTCACAAAAGGAGCTGTAGAACCCTAGTTTCGAATCTCATACGATTTTTCTGTAATATTTTTTAGGTTTCTTATGGAAATCAATCGAGAAAAAATAATGCAAATATAAATCCACAGATCCAGACAACAAGTAAGATAGATTATCAAACAGAGATAGACAAACAGCGAGAGAGAGAGAGAGAGACTCACACTAGAATTTATGAATTTTACAGTCGTAACTTGAGAGGGACAGTCTCGGTCTCTCCAGTGCGAACGAATCTATGTGAGGGAGATTTTTGATCTTTCTCTCGCTTAATTTAAGAGTGAAATTACGGTGTACACCCTAAACTTAATCAATTGACGAGTCATACGTAAGGGGACAAGTGGTCTACAGGTTTTCGGTGATGCGGAGGAAGGTACGAGAAATAAACCACACATACAGATTACAGGTGGCTTGCATGCAACAGTGCTTATAGTGGTCCCCTAGTTGATCAGATAACCACAGCCAGGATATTTTTCTCTTAATCAATCAGATGATTATCATTGAGAAACCCTGTCCTTACTTAGTAAGATTTTAAGTCTTAGTGAGGGTCGTCTTGCTTAGATGGATTACCGCATTAGAAATCCAACACCACGGTCTTCTAGATTTCTTTGAAAAAAAAAAATAATAATAAATTTATTTTGGACTTGATCCAAGGTTTTGACAATTGACTGCTACTGAACTTCCACTTAATTTCCAAATTTAAAATTAAAATTCAACAGTAAAAAATGATTTTTTTAAAATTCATAGAATTTTGTCCTCTACAACCATGAGCATTAGATCATGTTTTTTTTATGCCACAAATTGAGTCCAGGTACCCTTAATAAGGGTGAAATCCTTACTAACTTAGGAAGGCTAGTCGGACTCATCGTTTTCTTAATACGGGAAGGAAAGAGTAATAGATCTATTATTGGCATCCCAACTTTTATTTATTCCCTACCATTCATTTTTTTTTTTTTTTTTTTTTGAATCGTGTTGGAGTACCTCAGTATGTAGGAATCAATGCTTTTTGTTAAGATATGAGTCCAAAAACATCTATAATTCCTACACACTTTCACTTCAGGATGTGCGATGTGAGGTACGATCTCGAGGTCACTTCAACATTATTCCTTTTTTTTTAGGGCGAACATGAAGAAATTCCAGGTTTGGTACAGTGTTGATTTTAATTCCTAAAACATCTCATGAGTTCATCACTTTTAATACCAACAAATTCATTGATTATAGAAGTGAAATGACTGTTTTGAGAATTAAAATGAACAGTGTACCAAAACTGGAATTTGGACATAAGTTGCCGACATTTTGGGAAAAATCCTTTTTCTTTTTCTTTTTTTCCTAATTTTGGTGTAATAAGTAAAAGTTGGGTGCCAATAGCAGATCTTAAAAAAGTTGGGCCAAAGCTTCACAAATGGAGCTAAGTGGTACGCAAGACCATGATTAACGATACTGGAATAACAAGCTAGGTTATCACCAATAAAACGGACCCAAAATCTGTGTAGGCCCAGTAAGGTGTAGATCGAACATAAGTGGACTCAAAATCCTTGCACGTTTGATTTATCGGGATGGTGCATCGAAATTTGTTCCCCCAACTCTAAAGCAAATTTGTGTCGAGTTCTAAAGGGCCAGGGATGTCCATAAGCCCACAGCATCTGTAGTCTTCACACACTAATCACATCGGTGAAGTAACCAAAACATACATTTATGTACCAATTAGAAGGTCGATGGTTAGGCCACACAAAAAGAAAGACAACAGAACCAAGGCAAACAAATGGCCTACAGAAATTGGTTTAGATAACCAATGTGGCGATGGCTGCTATCGCGCAGATGGTTCATGAGCTAAAGCAATGGAGAGCTGTCTGCTCTATCAATTTTGGTCCCACCCGAGCTTGATGACTCGCCCATGGCATCAGGAGAAACCTCTTTCTGTGATGACTCCCTCTTCAAAGAAGTTGGCATGCCTGAAATCTCCTGAACAAAGTTGCCAAACCCCTCATTAGAAGATCATTTAAACTAGGAGGAATGCATGGATAAAGTCATAATACACAGCGCATGTCAGTGCCCTGTACATGGCTTAGACACACTGAGGTGTCTCAACCCACCCATTTGATTGGTCAAACAAGAAGATCACCAGGGCCAAAATCAATCTGATTAGATGATCCTAACCATATGATCTACCAGATGGAAGGTTGGATAAACAATGGTGACTGACCAAAAGAGTGTGCAGTGGATGATTGAGGTAATCCAATTAAAACAAATTTTGGTCAACAAGAACCACATCTGACACTGAATAGGCCTTGAGACTGTCCATAGAGAGAATGAGAAAAATTAAAAATCTAAATATTATATATAATGAATCACAACGGTGGGTCCCACTACAGCTATAGTTGTGGGGGTATAAACATCCCATCCAACTACCCTTTATGGTCTTTCTTCCCCCACCCCCACACACAAAAAAAAAAATATCCCTCCAATTTTACCATATTTCCTCTTTTACTCTTTTGATCCCAAAGAGGAAGCCCAGGCCATAGGCACGGGCAAACTCTAGTTGACAAAAAGTCAAGTTATAAAATTAAAAGTCAGTGAGAATTCAACTAATTACAGAAATAACATTCCAATATACAGTTTTTTTTATTTAAAAAAAAACTATTATCTTGTAAAACAAATTAAATAATGAAGATGCTGAACTCATGGATACAAACGTACCTTCATTAAGTGTAGCCTTAAATCACAAGGCCGAACACCCTCCCCAATACACGTCATAACAAATTGTGAATATTGGAATAAAACATCGGCCGCAGCTTGCTTTTTCTCTTCAACCTGAAGTTATTTTCAAGTTAGGACATAAAAAAGTAGACCAAAACTAGTAAATTTAGGTGACTATAAACTTGAAGTGTCAGAACCACCACTCAAAAAGATCATCGAAGTCAATAAGACACCCATTTGTATTTGAAGCTCTTCACCATCCAAGATGTTTCACAACCTCAATATGAGGTCAAAAGAGGAGAACCATGTAACTAAAAGAGGAGAACGAGATTCTTTGAATTGAACCATTTGTATGATAATGTGGACAACAGAGTCCATACATGTGGCACGCATACCAGAAAACGTAAGGAAGAGGAACCACCTTATGGAGAGAGGCATGGGGGAGGGGTGAGTCATCACCAACCGATATGTCATTTTCCATAGTATATGAAATCGTCCCAAAGAATAAGATAGAATGGAAGATTTAACGAGGTCCATTTTTCAAGAATGAACCCACCACCAGAACCATGCAGTATGAATGGGTTGAGATCGGTGATGGCCTTTGTAAGACATAATAGTGGTTTAAAAGACACGTCCTTAGATTTTCACAATAATAAATAAATAAATAAATTAGATTAATTGCATGACTCAAGGGCGGTCCGAAGTGCGCCACACTTACACGTTTCCAAGATAAAACACAGAGTGTCAAAAAGAGAAGCTTCAAAGATGAAGAGTGGGTGCCATCAAAGTGGTGCCAGAACAGAATTGATGATCATATTTCAGCTGTGATTCAAACTTGACAAGAAAGTATCACAAGTGAAGGAAACTTATAGAAGTAAAGTAAACATGCCAAGCCAATAAAAATGCGTTACATTATATATATATATATATTCAATTGGATCTATCTAAAACACAATCTTTGTCTATAACATGGCCATGGTATAAGTTATAGATAAGGTTGCTATGGTCACCCACTTAAAGATCGGTTCCAAGACTCAATATGTCATGCCAAAACCCATGTCACTGTAGGAACTTCAGGGAAGATCAGTATGCCACAACAAAATTCTGTCTTAAAGAAGATTCAAAATAACTTAAAGGTAGGCTTGAGAATCATGGTTTTAAAAATTGTGTTTTGACGTCTCATCTCATCCATGAACGAGACCAAGTCGTCTTGGACGAGTTTTCCGATACATGTGAGTCGTCTCGTTCAACAATGAGAAAAATGAGCCGTGGTTTTAAATCTCGTCCGATACGTTTGACTTGTCTATCCATCTCGTTGGTGGACAATACTGTCGAACAAGTCATCTCGGACTCGGAAAAGATTTAAAACCATGTTGAGAATCCAACAAAGCTTGGTTCACAACTAAAACACTAATTAGTTTATTAAAGATAGTTATAGTTCAAAAATTCATCAAAAGGGACACCAAGAAACCTTCCCAACCATATAAACACCAGAAAATTAATTCCTCGCCAACAGGGTAAAATATCGTATAATGGGTTATTTAGATAGCCAATTTCGGACTAAATTGCTTTTTCCTAGATCAAAATTCACTAACCCATTAATCAATTAAAGCACAAACCAATTGCCAAAATTAAACAAATCTCTTGCAAAGTAAGTAAACAATCAAAAAACCCAAATAATCTTTGATGGGTTGTGATGACTACAACCATCGAAATTCCCAAATTGAGGCTAACTAAAAACTCAAACGACTACCCTTAATCATAAATATTGAAATAATTAACAACCATAACCCATTTGCAGAACTTGAGATTTAAAATGGACAGAGATAATTACTTGAATTTCATTAGAAATGATGGCAAAAAATAAAAGTGTAGAGTTCTAACATGGATGAAAGAAAAATACAGAAATAGAAAACAATTTATTGGAAGAACTGTTGATCAGAAGGAAACCCACCTCGTAATCTTCCATGATTGCAACTCTGAAGGTCTCTCTCTCTCCCTTCGTCCCACAGTACACAGGAAGAACCGCTACTGTGAAAATTGCACCGAAAGTCTAGGTTGAACTTTTGGGCTATAAACCATCCAACAGAATCAGATGGCTTTGGACTGATCTAGAAAGTTTTTACGACCAGGTTTTGGATCTAGGTTGCCCCAAATTTTAGGCCCATACAGAAATGTTGAGAAAATTTTGAAGTTAGTCCATAATTGGGCGAGCCATGGGCCAGACCACCGGATCCAGTATCTATATGTAGAGAGAAATTATATTGTCACGCCAACTTTATACTACAAGCACTCTAATATGCAGGGCTAAAACCTCATTGACATAATATGAATAGGGGTGCTCTTAGTAGAAGTTGGTGCAGCAATAGAAACTCCCATACAAATCCAATCGCTTAAGCATAGAATCCAACAGCTAAGATTTATCCTTGGGATAAGTATCTTCGAGATACATGTTATCAAGTTATCAGCGACGAACATCTACTCCTCTTGATGTTGATCTCATGCTCTTTGATATCTCTCCATCAAGAGAGAAGAACATATCCACACCTAATATTCTTTTTTAAAGTGAGATAATGTTATTCTCACCATATTAAATTTTTTTTTTTTTTCCAAATCTGATTGGGGTGTGAAAGTAAAATTAGTAGCAGTGTCAAGTAGAAGTTCTTTATTTCTAACAGTCCAATTTATGTTAAAGTATAGTCTAAGACACAATGATATTTATCTATTAGATTCTTCTCCCAGTCTTTATATATTCTTGTTCTCTTCTTCTTTTTAGTGTGTTTCATTTGGGGGCATTAGATTACATCAAATGTTTCTTCATTTGGACTATAGCTCTCGACAAAATTTTGAACTTTTTTTTTGTTGAAAGATAGCGAAGTTTGATCTTGATCATCTAATTTCTAGGGTTCTTCTCATTGTAAGTTTTTGTCATTTATATAAAGTGAATGGTTAGTTAATTGATTGTATTTTATTGCATCTTTGGTTTATAAGAGCAATCTAATCCAACTTTTATCTCTTAATGGGACGTGTAGAGGTGTTTTTTTGTGAAGCACCTCAAGATCTATGACTTTTAAGACAATCAACTCTCCTCTTATTGCTCTTTGATAGGGTCCCTGCACCACAAAGACTTTGACGCCCAAGTCTAAAAAAGAAAATTACAGAGAGGATTTCTATGCTCTATGTTTGTGTAGGCCAATCTCCTCTTTTGGAATGTTTCTTGATTTGTCCTTATCTCCATTTAGCCACCTGATCTTGCCTTGATTCTCTCCTTCTTTTCCGGTCATACTCTTTTCTTATTATTACTACTTCCCATCAAGCCTCTGAATTCTGCAAAATCAAAAATCTTATGTGATCTCACAATATTTGCAGGAACTCCAAATTATATGGCTCTATGTGTATCTTCTGAATTATTGGCCTCGATTTCAGTCTATATTATATGCTACACGACCTATCCGTACTGTCTAAAGTCACGCATCACCCTTTAGAGATTGCAGATTTTTCCCTCCATAAGACTTGAATCTATGATCCTTAAACTAGTTTAGCTTTTATTCTAAAGTTGATCTATAATTTCTTTCAGATCATGAAAAAAAGATTTTTTGGATTTTTTTTTTTTCCTGTTTTTCTTCTACTAATTGAGATATCTAGTTGGGGAGAAATAACTTGATTTTCGATGTCAAATAATAAGACACAAAATAATTCATCATTGTTGTTGATTTATAAGTGTGTGTCAAGATTTTTCAGTCTTTATGTTCCACAATATCACCTTTCGTAAATCCATCAACTATGGATTGACATTTGTCTTGTTATTTATAATAATAGTCAAAATTCTCAGTGTGATGTCTGCTAAGGATACTTTAATGATCAAGTTAGTAATTAGAGAATATGTAGATATGAAAATTAGAACTAAGTCAAGTCAAGTCAACTCTTTTTATTTTTTTAGTGTATATTTATAAGTAAGTCTTTGAAGACATTGTAACCACATCATTATTTCAAGTGTATGATGAACTGGGTATTGAAGTGCACTTAAATACTTTGAAAGATAGATTCATTACATGTAAGTAAGTGCGTATTGCAAATCATTAATGTAAAGTAAATAAATGAAGATTTTTTACATATAATATCCCATCAATCTAATAAGATTTATGCTTATATTATATACGATCTCGAGTTTAAGTCGAATAAATCATGAACGATTTAGGAATCAAGTACCAGCTCAAGATCATATTATAAACAAGCTGAAATTAGGTCCTTATGTAATATCACTCTGATGTGAATTCCTTTATCATATTGATTTAAAAGTTTGGCAACTTGGAGGTCATCTTTTATGTGAGGATAATTTCATATTTTAGAGTACGTGTCATATAATAATGGTTGGATAAATTAATCGATTCATTGTTGCTTTGCTTGTAAGTTGTAACTAAAATTAATAATTTGACATCAAATCCATTAGTCAATCGGGTGGGGCTTAGTTCTGACGTCAAAAGTCATCCCATCAACACGTCATCTCATTACGATAGCTTTGATACCCGTGAGCTGTCTTCCCCTTCGCATTAAGTTAAATCTCCTATGGACACGTGCCCAATGATCATTGAACCTCCATGAAAGTAAACCAACCAAAGTGGGACATCTGGGACCAGAGAGGCCACAGAATTCGCCCACTTATAAAATGACAAACAACCATGAGCCACTTGTTTGAATTATTTTTTGTTGTGAAATGGAAACATAAAAAACGAGGTCGCTTGCAGGATTAGCAGCCCACCATATGCGACGTGTCATCTCATTACCTACTTCCCAACCGTTAGTCATAAAAAATGAGATCCTGGGTGGGTGTCAGGGATTGGTAAGATTCTCTTCATTTTCTCATTTTGTCCTCTTCAATAATTGATATTTTATTTTATTTACAAAGAAATCAAATAAATTGAAATTAAAATGGTCAAGTTGACGATCTGGCCGCTTAGAGTTGTTGATGTTGATAATCGTTACAAGATCGACTTTAATACTTTTTCTCAATGATTTAAATCATCTACTCACCAATAGAAATGAAGATCAGGAGCATTAAAAAATGAAAGTTTATTGGAAGAAATGATAAGAATAAAATAAAAATATCACTAATGTTGGAGTGATGGAGAGGTGACACAAATGATGCGGTGCCATGCACATCGTAGATGCTTTTTACTCGTATCTTGCAAAAAAGCATTTATGGTTATGTGCGCACCTCCACGTCATTGTGTCACCCATTTGTTCTTTGTTTCACTCCAGCACGACTTTAAAAATATATCCTTGGATACTTTGGAATAAGACAAGACCCATTAATTGTAAGTTTTATCTTCACGACAGTTAAAGTTGTTTGTGCACGAAAAATATATGTCAAAGGTAGAAATTTGAATTTATTGAGATTTTTTGGATGAATATTACAAGACATTACATCAACCAAGATATATGAAAACTACCTAATATAAATATTCTAGAATATCACAATTGATATATTTTAAATATCAATATATATCATAGAATATCCTTCATCACAACTTCCATTTGTGATGAGATACACTAACAATGATACAGTGTATCTCATGCATCTTAATACATTGCATCTTATTATCTAACATCCTCCTGCAATTGCATGGTCATTTGAAAAAAGAATATGCAATTGATTTTTTTGAATAATTACTTGATCTCATTAATGGATATGTTCATTGATCATTGAAGTGTCAATTGTGCTTGCTGGTGGTCACCGTCTGTCTATGAAGTCCATTACTGTCGCATCCCACTCTTTTTGAGTTTGTCAAAGCCAGTGGCTTATTAAACCAGATCTGCCATGATCACTTCTAGAAACATAAAAAGTAAAATTATGCAATTTAAATGAAAAAACTCTTGTTGGAGAGATTTTAGATAGGAAAAAAAAAAGATCGTGTAACATGAATGTATGAAATTGAGAGATTTGTAGAGATATAGACACAATGTGAAAAAAGTCCAAATTTGACGACCTTGGGCCATCAAATTTCATAAAATTCGACGGACCAAGAGGTCGAATTGGTGTCAATTTTTTCATTGTCAAATTTTTTTGTTCGACAGGTTGAAACTGTCAAATTAATGAAGGATGAGAGAAATTCAACAGCTCTAAGCCATCAAATTTGGGAATATCAATAATTTCAACAGTCCTAGACCGTCAAAATTCAGTTTTTAAAATTCTTGGGCCTTGGCCCGTCAAATGTTTATATCGAATATTCCAGTTTTCACGTAGTGAGAAGGAGTTGTAATTTATATTGAAAAAACAAAAAACCTAAAATTATAGCAAAAAAGAAAATAAAAGATATCTAAGTCCGAAACATAGAGAAAGATGGTATTTTTATTGAAAAAAAATAATACTAATAACGTAAATAAAATAATTAAAATTCAATGCATCAAAATCGATGTGCTCAGTGAAGCTTGAGCTCTGATACCATATAAAAAATTTGAATTTATTAAGATTTCTTGGATGAATATTACAAAAGCCCCAATAGGGTATTTATAGACATTACATCAACCAAGATATATGAAAACTATCTAATATAAATATTCTTGAATATCCTAATTGATATATTCTAAATATCAATATATATATTCTAGAATATCCTTTATCACAACCTTTCATTTGAGATGAGATACACTTAACAAAAATACAATGTATCTTATGTATCTTAATACAGTGCATCTTATTCTCTAACACCAAGGTGAAGTCATTTCGTGGGAGTTTGGAGTTCGGACCACGTCTCTCTAAGAAATCAATGCCAACCTAAACTTACAATTAAAGATGCGAGTGGTGTTAAATTTGGAAGTTTGCAACTTAATTTTCATTACAAATCAATTTAAAGGGGAAGCAAATCCCTTGTAGCACACAGATCTTATAACAACCTTGTAGCATACTTTTAATGGTTGGAAGAGCGTCACATCAACGATAAAATTAGATTTTGCACTTAAAATATGGGAATTTCAGTAGCCATGCATTTATAAAGACATGGATTGGCATCAAAAAACATGTTTTTTGATTTATTGTTTTTAATCAGATCTAAGTCATAATAATAAGAGGCCTAGGTATGTTCAGTGTTGTGGTCTTCCAACACTTAACTCTGTGGCTCATCAATGGTTTAAAATGATGTGCCCACATGATCTTGATAATGACGAAACAACCAAGCTTTGGTAATATTGATGTTCTAAAGTGGCATTATCAAATCTTTATAATTTTAAACCCTCTAGAATTCTTATCTTGGCATTATCGGGACCTTAAGAATTCTTAACATGTCCATATTATCAAACCTTTTAGAACTCTAAAACCTATAGAAGTCTAAAATCGTGTTGACCTTATAATCAGATCTAAACCCTATTTGCCTCGATGTTGGTGCTTAGGACGATAATTTTATCTCTCTGAGAGGGTAGGCCTCATATTTCGTTTTTACCTCTTGGTGATGTTTTTATAAATCAAATCGATATATGTACCTCTTGACAATGGCAAGATTTGTCCCACGGTTGCCACTATAATTCCTCTTTGTAATCCATTGTCTGCACAATCGCAATCCTATCTCTCCTTGTTTATGGAATTAACAATTATTCAAATGCCATGCCCCCATAGACTTGTAATTAATATCCCTAGTGTAATCAATACGGATCTAAAAAATAAAGATTTGTACAACCCCAACCATTTAAGAATTCGACCGAAAAATTACAATTCATTTTTCAACAATGTATGATTAAGAATCCAAAACCTGTGATTGATTTTGGGGGTAGCCCCAACTCATAATTGAAATTTCTACCATTAATCATGGTATTTCGTGATATTTTCCTTCATTTCCTACAGACGACGTCAATTGTAGAACTCGCTTTTTGTGATTCACCTTGAAATCCACAACCTCGATCAATATCCCATCAATAAACTCACAAAAGAACATAAAAAGTAAAGAATACAAGGATTTTTTACATAATTTGACATATTATACTTATTTCCACAAGTTTGAAGAACCAATCCACTATAAATCTAAATTTGTTACATGATCTCCTCTTCCCCCCCTTTTCTCCTCCTCTTTTCTTTTCTTTTCTCTCTCTTTTACAAAGACCTTCGTCTTTTAATATTACATAATACCTCTTAGAAACTCTATTAAAATAAGATATTTTAATTAAGTAATAAAGAGAGCAAAAATTATAATGTTCTTTTAATGGAATTTCGACAGGTATTATGTAATAAATTCTCTCCAAAATTATTACAAACAGTGACATCTACCACCCACAAGACAAAATAATGTTAGATGTGCTTTATAACAAATTCTTAATTCAATTATCTTCTATTTCTTCTTTCTTACTTTATTCATTTTTTTCAACAACCATATTCCTTAAAACTTGATTATGTCCCATAAAAATAATAGAAAATGACATTTGTCACTTACCCACTTATCTTTTAATAGATTTTTATCAAAGAAACAAAAATCTATTAAAGAAAAAAACATGGCTCATGACATCATACTATATATAAACTTCACCTCCAACGAATTTTTACTCACACAAATCTGGGAACCACACGTACCCACGTGTCTTGAATGACTTTCTTAATTTACAAAAATATCCTAATTAATTTCAAAACTACCCTTGCATGCTTGACGTGGCAAGTACTGACAACTCATTTCACCTTCAACTGGTCCCTCAAAACAGATAAATTAAGCGCAATCCAAAAACACTTTTGTCGGATAACAAAAACACATAAATAGATAAAAAAGAGAGTAGAGCAAAGGAAGTTTCCTCGATGTTTCTCATTTTTATAATATAATATAAAGCTAAAGAGAGGGAATAAGAGAGGAGAATACAATACAATTGCAGTAGTGGGAACTTTGAAGTCCTATGTCACCTTCTATGGCTCCCGATTATCAAAATAATGAACAGGAGCTTCTCTTCTCGGGAGACAAGAGGTTCGCGTTGCATGGAGAGATTATGATGCTTGTTTTTATACTTCTTTTCGCTCTTTTCCTTCTCTTTCTCCTCTCCTGTCTTTGTCTTAGACGCGCTCCAACGCCCAAAATCGATGATTTCGATAACATCCCAGCACAGCTACCATGGATACCATCGAAGGGATGTCCAGATGGTAAATTGGCTCCTTTTCGAGATTCCAAAGTCATGGTTGTGGTGTGTCAACCATGAAAAATCTGACACCAACACCGGAATCTGACACTGTGATGTCTTTATCTTTGAAAAAGAGTAAGGGTTTGTAATGTATTTTTAGATAGATAAGTTTTTATCTTTTGTTTTTTTTCTTTCTGGAATTTGGATGTAAATGTGGAGAGGTGTAAAAGATCTGTTGGACTATTTGTTGTTGTTAGTGTGGTTATATGCTTATTTGTCTTTTTATTTATTTATGATAACTTCTATTAACACGCCAACTTTTACTTATAACACACTAATCTATTGTTAAATTCATTTAATTTCAAAAGGTTTGGGTGTTGTAAGTAAATTTGGTGTGCCAGTAGAATCTCTCTTTTTATATTTAAAAAAAAAAAAAAAAAGTTTGTAAGGATAACAAGTGGGTGTGCACGTGTCATTTCACCTCAAACTTCAAAGGCACGCGTCCCAATATTGATTATCCCATTTTTACACATTTTTGTTTTTAGTAGGTCATTCCTAAAAATAATCCCAAGGGTATAGCCTGAGTGCGGGGCATAAGGATTAATCTGGTGCGCGCAAGTTGGCCTGGATGCCTTTCGTTATAAAAAAATAAAAATAAAAAATAAAAAAAAATGATCCTAATTTTTATTTTTACAGAAACCAATGGTGAGGAAAAAAGTGTTGCTAAGTCTCATCTATTGTCAAAAAGACTTCGAGATGCGTAAAATAAAACTCGAGATCCTGAGATGTGATTCTATAATCTTGTCAACGTCATCACAAGGAGCGCAAATGAGTAACGTTCATTCTTGGATTAGATTAAAATATTAAATTCATCTCTTACTTCTAATCTTTATCTATCATTGATTAATTGTGTTTTTGTTTAAACATATATTGAATTTCATATCGTAAATTTTAAACACTCAAAGTCAAACAAATACTACTATAACCTTCATGTGACAACCTCGGAAAATTATGTGGCAACCATGTACAAGAAAGTATACACGCAACTTTGAAAAAACTACGTTTATTAGAAAAACAAATATGATCTGACCTTCCAAAATATTACGTAAAAAGAGTAAATTGACAAGGTACAGGTATGAAAGAACAAATAGAGAAAAATCTTGTCGCGCTCCTAAAACTGATACAAACTTTGTCATTGGAGTATTGAGGGCATTCCCCATCATTTGGTTTCTTGTGATTGTTTATCTCAGATTATATGAAATCTTAAATTGACGTCTTTTATTAACTTTTACTCAAAATTAAAGGATTAAACCTACTCAAACTCAACTCAGATCTCCAAAAAGGCAAGGCAATCTAATCCCTCTCTAATTGATTTTTGCAAGTCAAATAAATATTTTGCTGCTTAGTTTTTCTATATAATTTCAATTAAAAAATATTTTTGAAATATTTAATGTAAAACGAGAAAGCTAAATTTTCAATTTGGAGTTCAGACTAGGGGTGCAACTTGGTCCGACTCAAATCGAGAATCGAACCAAACCGATAGCTTTTGGGGTGGTTTGATTTGATTTGGAACAAGTTGCGCTTCGATTCTGGGTTATGAAAATGGAGAATCGATCAATTTGGTTCAATTCTTGGATCAAGCTTGTATAGAACTGAACCAAATCGATAATCGAACCCCTATGCAATAAATAAATATATATGTATATAATAATAATTATGAATTATTGTAAGAGTTAGTACATAGATTAGTGATTTTTTATGGATAAACTAATGATTTTTATGGATAGATTTGTAATTTATTATATGAAATTTTATGTTTATTTTTTCATTAAAAAATGTTACTTCTAATTTATAAAATATTTGTAATCCGTGAAATCGAACCGAATCAAATCAACTTTAATTTGGTTTGGGTTGTTTTGATTCCAATGGAATTTGGTTCGGTTCTGATTCTTATTTAGTAGAATCGACCTATGTCGGTTCGTTAACCTCAAACCGAACTCAACCGAACCAAGTTGCACCCCTAGTTCATACTTGACAAGTATTTGAGTTAACTCACCAAACTGGTTCAAATGAATTTTAATACTAATCTTTAAAATAAAATAAAAAACTGAGTCAACTCGACCTTTAATTGACTCAAGTAAAATCGGTCAACACCGCCTATGATTAACAGAGTTGGTGAACACAGTACTAAGAGACAACTACCCCTACCTATTAGGGTTCTTCCCAGGTCAGCTGCAGTTGGACAATTAAAGTATTTAACATCAACAGTAGTGTTTTGACACTTAGACAGGAAAATACCTGTTTTAGCATATAAAAAATTCGTAGGAAGAGCTACTTTTCATTTTCATATCCCTAGAAGATTTGGACTCTTCTAAAAAAAAATCTAGCTCTCGAATTCTGATTTGTCACCATGGATTCGATTATTTTTTAGAGTTGTAGATCCGCTCACATCGAGATACAAAATAACACTTTTTTTTTTTTATATGGGAAATCGTAGTTCTATATTCCAAGGAGAACACGTCTATACTTCTTAAGTCTATCACATCACATAAGTCGATTGAGTTGCTACTTGCTTAAGTGTCACAATCGTGTTCTTTCGAAGTTAGGTCGTGCGATGTTTAAGGTATTAATCCACAAGTAAACCTGTTAAAATTATCTCACATACACAAAACGTGATAGTAATACAAAAGAACGGGAACAACACAAGACAAAATTCTTGGATTAAACAAAAACAAAATTAATCAACACTAGATTAAGATTAAAAGTAAGAGATGAATTTAATAATTTGATCTAATCCAAGAATGAGCGTTACTTATCTCGAGTCTTATTTTACGCATCTCGAAGTCTTTTTGACATTAGATGGGACTTAGCAATACTTTTTTCCTCACCATTATGGTAAGGAAAGGGTTTCTGTAAAAATAAAAATTGGGATCATATTTAGGAATGACCCGTTAAAAACAAAAATGTGTAAAAATGGGATAATCAATATTGGGACGCGTGCCTTTGAAGTTTGAGGTGAAATGACACGTGCACAGCCACTTGTTATCCTTAAAAACTTTTTTTTTTAAATAAAAGAGAGATTCTACTGGCACACCAAATTTACTTACAACACCCAAACCTTTTGAAATTAAATGAATTTAACAATAGATTAGTGTGTTATAAGTAAAACTTGGCTTGTTAATAGAAGTTATCATAAATAAATAAAAAGACAAATAAGCATATAACCACACTAACAACAACAAATAGTCCAACAGATCTTTTACACCTCTCCACATTTACATCCAAATTCCAATTTTTATTTTTACAGAAACCCTTTCCTTACCATAATGGTGAGGAAAAAAGTATTGCTAAGTCTCATCTAATGTCAAAAAGACTTTGAGATGCGTAAAATAAGACTCGAGATAAGTAACGCTCATTCTTGGATTAGATCAAATTATTAAATTCATCTCTTACTTTTAATCTTAATCTATTGTTGATTAATTTTGTTTTTGTTTAATCATATATTGAATTTCATATCGTAAATTTTAAACGCCCAAAGTCTAACAAATACTATTATGACCTTCATGTGACTACCTCGGAAAATTATATGGCAACCATGTACAAGAAAGTCTACACGCAACTTTGAAAAAATTACGTTTATTAGAAAAATAATTATGATCTAATCTTTCCAAAATGCTATGTAAAAAGAGTAAATTGACAAGATAAAGGTATGAAGGAACAAATAGAGAAAAACCTTGTCGCACTCTTAAAATTGATACGACTTTGTTGTAGGAGCATTGAGGGCATTTCCCCTCTTTAGATTTCGTGTGATTGGTCATCTGGGATAATATGAAATCTTAAATTGACTTTTCTCTAAAAAAAATACTCGTCTTTTATCAATTTTTACTCAAAATTAAAGTTTTAAACCTACTCAAACTCAACTCAGATCTCCAAAAAGGCAAGGCAATCCAATCCCTCTCTAATTGATTTTTGCAAGTCAAATAAAATATTTTTTTGCTAAGTTTTTCTATATAATTCCAATTAAAAATTATTTTTGACATATTTAATATAAAACGAGTGGGCTGAACTTTCAATTCGGAGTTCAGACTTGACAAGTATTTGAGTCAACTCAACAAACTGGTTCAAATGAATTTTAATACTAATCTTCAAAAAAAAAACATTGAGTCAACTCGACCTTTGATTGACTCAAGTAAAATCGGTCAACACCGCCTAAATGATTAACAGAGTTGGTGAAAACAGTACTAAGAGACAACTTCGTATACTCTTATCCATCCAACTAGCCCTACCTACTAGGGCTCTTCCCAGATCAGCTGCAGTTGGACAATTAAAGTATTTAACATCAACAGTACGGTAGTATTTTGACACTTAGAAAGGAAAATACCTGTTTTAGCCTTAAAAAAAATTCGTAAGAAGAACCACTTTTCATTTTCATATCCCAGGAAGGTTTGGACTATTTTAAAAGATCTAGTTCTCGAATTCAGCTTTGTCACCATGGATTCTAATTTTTTTTTTTTTGAGTTGTGATAATATAACTTAGGCACGAGGCATACTCAATCAACTAATCTAATGTGACAAGCTCAAAAATCGTAGGTCTATTTTCGTTGAGATACAAAATAATATTTTTTTTATGAGGAATCGTAGTTCTATATTTTAAGGAGAACACATCTACAATTCTCAAGTTTGTCAGATTAGATAAGTCGATCGAGTTACCATGTTCTTAAATGTTACGGTCGTGTTCTTTCGAAGTCAGGTCGTACGATATTTAACGTGCTAATCCACAAGTAAGTCTGTCAAAATTATCTCACATACAAAAAGCGTAATAGCAACACAAGAGAACAGGGGCAACATAATGCAAAGTTCAAAGGCAACTTTATTGATATAGTATACAATTATACAGAGTAACACGTTACAATGCGGGGGCACCACACGTTGACTTTGAACCATCGTCCAAGCTATGTGGCGTCCCACATGTCATAGATCACTAGTTGCTTGTAACATACCTTATTAGTTTTTGTAACGCGTTAGTCCGCGTAATTGCATATTATATTAACAAAGTTGTTTCCAGATTTTTTTTTCCGTATTGCCCATGTTCTCTTGTGTTGCTAATTACGTTTTGTATGTATGGGACAATTTTGACAAACTTGGATTAACACCCCAAATACTGCATGACCTCGCTTCAAAAGAACACGGCCGTGACACTAATTAAGATTATTAGCACTCTTTTTTTTTTAAGATTTACCTGAAAGACCTAACTGTTACATTTTCATTACAAAAACTACCTTAGAGTTTCAAGGGAATCTTACTTACCCACCCAACCTCGCTTTATCAAGTTTCTTACGGAACAAACTCTAGATTGGGGATCCACATCATAAAATTCGAATTTATGACGTAAATTTGTTACTTAGCATACCTTAGATTGGATTCTAACTACATCAATTTGTGACATCCATAAACATGGCTGATATCATAGGGTTATAAAAGACAAAATTTTAATAATTCAAAAAAATAAAAAAAAGAGTAAATTTTCATAGTTGAATTTTAGTTTAAATTTAGGAGTTCGATTGTCATCCATTTTCAACACCTATGATGAAGGTCGAGAAAGGCTTTTTTTTTCTTTTTTAAATATGAATTTTTCAATGAAATCTAGAAGATTAGATTACTAATTCATGGGGTCCCATAGTTTGATTTAAAATCTCACTAAATTAGTGATGGTAGCTTGATTCATAAGGTAAGTTTGTTTAAGTTTCAAACTTGATAATAGGAGTTTTTGTAATAAAATTGCAACAAATAGACCTGACCCATAAATCTCTCTGATTTTCTATTTTATTCTAAATAATCATCTTTAGGGATCCTTTAAGAATTGGGCTTCTTTACTCGAAATAGTGAATTTATTTTGCTTCTAACTTATTTATAAGGATATTAAATAATACAATTAAATATCAATAAATGAGATAATTAAAATTAAATGTATTTCAATAATATTAAAATCTAAATAAAGTAGCAGTGTCAATAGGTGGGATCCTTAAATTTTCTTAATTCCAATTCTTAAATCAATGCAATCAAAATATAATCATCCAAAATTATAGATATTCAACAATTTCATTCTCAAATGGGTACTTAAAATTTTAATCTTCTTTGAGTTAATAATTAAGATAAAAGTTATAGAAGTTAGAAACCATTCATATATAATTGGCCAATTGGGAGTGAATGTGATATTTTAATTAGGATTTTGGAGAAATTACGTACTTTTAATTCTAATAGACTATCTACAAGTACTCCATTTATATAACCAATCGGTATAGACAATGGATTGGGCTGATATATGGGCTTTGCCCAATCCATAGACAATGGTCTTATCCAAGGACTAGTTTTGGGGCATATGCAACACTCACACATCACACGCTCCAAGTAAGTGAGGTGTACCCTTGTAGGTGGCCCATGAGGAATTAACGCTCATATTGAGTATTGAACTCCTGAACTATAGGCATTAACAACTTATCGATACAAAATTGTAAAATTACTATTGAGCCAACCCCTGAGGTTATATAACCAATCGATTTTGATTCTCAATCAATCTGCTTTTTTTTTAGATCGGATTCAAATCAATTCTTTCAAATTCAATTTGGTTTAGGTTAAATAGTACTTATTGATACCCTTTTTCTTTTAAACAAAGATACAAATTACTTCTACGATCAAGATCACTTGATCACAAATTGAACGGTCTTGATTGATGAAAACTTTCATAATTTATTTCTTAGGGTAGTATTTTAAGTAATCTACTACTTATAGTATTCCATTTTTTCCTTCGAAAAGAGAAACGTGAACTTAATTGCCGAAGATTATAGAGAGAACCGGGTGGTTTGACGAGTTAGCGAACCGGTTCGTCGGTCTTCCAACGCTTAGATGACGTTAACGTCGGTCAGATGCACGACCAACGGTGCACCTCTGCTCTTCACCCCATTTGGTGGGGACGAAATTCGATGGTCGAGGCTTATCCTGTACACTTCCGGCGTACTTTAGCAAGACTCCCTCCTCTATTAGTATCTCAGAAGAAGATCATCTGTGTACTGTACTAGCAATTGATACCAGTTGAAGAAGAACTCTATGGAAGACCATGGTGCGCAGAACACCACCCGGGCCAACCATCACCACCACCCTTACAACGGTCGAGAGGATTGTTGGAGCGAAGGCGCAACCGAAACCCTAATCAAAGCTTGGGGCGATCGTTATCTCCAACTTAATCGCGGAAACCTTCGTCAAAAAGACTGGAACGAAGTTGCTGACGCCGTTAATGGCCGTCAAAACGGTGTTAAACCCCGTAAGACGGACGTCCAATGCAAGTATCGGATCGATACTCTCAAGAAGAAGTATAAGCTCGAGAAATCGAAGCCTCCGCCGTCAAAATGGACGTTTTATTCCAATCTCGATCAACTCATCGGCATCTCCACACCAGCAGCTAATAAGAAAATTACGCCAACGGCCGTTACTGTCAACGTTAAAAAGGAGAAGTCAAATTTTATCAGAAACCCTAACGCGGTTGTGTATTCGGGTGGATCTTCTTCCAAGTCCAGAATTAACTCTCTGGGTTCGTCTGGGAGTTCCCATGGCGGTGGTGATGATGTGGCGTTAGATGATAGAGCGAGGAAGGATCGAACGGTTGAGGATTCGTCTGATGGTGTGGTGTTTAGGGAGTTGGCAAGAGCGATTGTTAAGTTTGGGGAAATTTATGAGAGAATCGAGAGTTCGAAGCAGAAGCAGATGATGGAGCTTGAAAGACAGAGGATGGAGTTTACTAAGGATCTTGAATTTCAAAGGACGCAGATGTTCATGGAAGCTCAGATCGAGCTTGAGAAGATGAAGCGCCCCAACTATGGATCTGGCACTGGTGAACACTAAATCCTCAAGTCTCTTTTTTTGATTTTTCGTTTTTAATCAATTTCATATTCTGAATTAGTTCGTGATTGATTTCAATTTGATTTTTGCAACATATTTCGATGCAAAAAACCCTAATTCATGTCGAATTGGTGTGTAGTAGTGAAATCATAGTTGTTACTTTGAGAGAGGAAAAATAAACTAGCTTGGAAATGATGAATTTGAGAATTTGATAGTTTCAATTTCACTAGTAATTGCTTGGAGAGGATATTTAAATTCATGAGCTTGGGTAATGTGGTGTGTAAACAGATGTTTGATATGTTTTGGTCTGGTTTTTGTTCTTTTGTTTGGTAATTGAAATTGGAATCCATTTTCTTAGGGGAAGGGATGAAGGGAAGTGGAAAGTGGAACTATTACAATCATCTTAAAATGGTTGCAAGTTGTATGGATTATGAAATTTGCTTAGGGTTCTTATATTATGTTGGATTGATCCCTTACGATTAGGGGAACCGAAGATTGAAAAAGTTGGTGAATGGATGCTTAGAATTATCAGGGCTTTTAGTAATTTTTAAGTTTAGAATACAAGGTTTGTGTTCAATGAACTTTTCCTATTCTTGTAACTAATTTGTAGCTTTGGATTGTCCAACACGATTGGCAAAAATCATTCAACAATGATCTCAATTTCAGGGAACAGGATTGTGTTGGTAAATGTACTTTTTTTTTTTTTTTGAAAAGTATAATATATTGATCAGAGAGGAGAGACAAGAAACAAAGAGGCCGAGAGAGCCTCAAAGAAAAGCAAAAAAAGAAAAACAACACTAATCATTACACAAGGAGTGCCATCTAAAAACAAAATCATCAAATGAAGTTCCCGTAAACTCTATGTTCTGCTTTGACCAAAGGTATAATAAACCCAAGATCTCCAAGAAACCTGCATGAGAGTTGCTACTTTTGTTATTGAACACTCTATTGTTTCGCTCGTTCCAGATCCCCCAAGTGATAGCCGAGGGAAGCATATCCCAAAGGATTTTTTTCCTGGTATGGAAAGCGTTACTGGTCCATTCTACTAACACCGAGGAGAACTTACGAGGAAGGACCCAGTTAAAACCGAAAAGACCAAGAAAAGTCGACCAAATGTCAAAAGAAAAAGAGCAATGGATTAATAAATGATCAACAGATTCCGCATCACTCATGCAAAGGGGACAACAGTTGGGAATGATCCAACCCCGCACAATCAAATTATCCAACGTGAGAATCCTGCTAAGAGAAGCCAACCAAACGAAAAAAGATACTTTAAAAGGGACTAGCCTGGACCAATTGATTGATCCCACCAAGGAACTCTCTACATTAGAAGAAAGCCACTTATAGAAAGACCTAACAGAGAATCTCGAATCTTTAGCCATTGTCCACTCCCACTTATCCTGTTCGTTGTCATTGAGATGAACTGTATACATGAGATCAAGGAAAGATGTCACCTCGGTTAACTCCCAATCATTAAAATTTCTTCTGAACCCCAAATCCCAAGTAGGACCAGACTCATTGCCAACCAAACACTGCTGGATAGAGCGGTTCTTGTTGATTGAACAAGTGTACAAAGACGGGAATTGGACTGCCAAAGGCGATGTGCCACACCAACTATCCTCCCAGAATCTAATCCTATCTTCCAATCCCACTTTGAATCTTATCCCTCTCTTGAAATCCTCCATCCCTTTCAGAACCCCTTTCCAGACACTGCACCCATAAGGATCTTTAGCCTCGCCGCTATACCAGCCTAACATTTTTTCCCCGTACTTGGCCCTAATAACCTCCTCCACAAACTACTCCTTTCTTCACCGAATCTCCAAAGCCATTTTCCTAATAGAGCTCTATTGGCTAATCTAAGCCCCTTTATGCCCAGACCCCCATTCTTCTTAGGCGTGCAGACCACTTTCCATCTGACCAAATGATACTTTCTCTTGCCCATCCTGTCATTCCACAAAAAATCCTTCATAAGCCTTTCCATTCTAATTTCGACAGATCTCGGGAGCGTGAACAGCGATAGGACATAAACCGGAATACTCGTTAAAGTGCTCTTGATCAGCGTAACCTTCCCTCCTTTCGACAGATAATTGGCCTTCCAGGTGATACATGTACATGTGATTGAATGGCCCTAAACAACTTTAGGAGAGTCATGGCTTAGGGAATTGTGTCTCCTTGGGGAATGGCTTCAGGTAGGGTGAGGCTTCTGACACTCCCAAGAGGATATTGTGAGTCTAACTCCTTTCGTGATCATGTGGGGCATTTGGAAAGCTAGAAATGATAGAACTTTGAAGGAATAAGGCAATTAAATCACGAGTTGGTTATTTTGACTATGGGTTTGCTATTCTATTGGTGCAAAGTCTTCAAAGAGTTCAAATGGATGTTTTTCGAGGATTTTGTGGCCCGGTGGGACTGTGTTTGTAATCTTTCTTCTGCTTTGTTTGTTGTTTGTTTTCTTTCCTTTTCTTTTGGGGTGGGTCATGTCGACCTCCCATTTTCTGTATTTCTTTCCATTATCAATAAAATAAAAAAAATTGTGTTTCGTTTGACCCATTCAGATTAAAGAACAGACCAACTCTGGTCCATCACCACTGGTTTTTATGAAGTTCTTTGGGAACAATCAACAACTTATGGGAAAGACCAACGTAATGTAAGAACCCTAAGCAAATTTTATAATCCTGATCCCACAGATTTGGGGTTTGGTTGAATGAATCCTGATCCTCCATTCCACTCTGTCTAGAGCCACAGTGAAGTCTTGAGATCATAATAAAGGCTTTATTGAAGAAGATTAGGGGAAGGATACATTTTGGTTGGCTAAGACTTTCTGTTTTAACGTATGAATGTAGTTAGCTGCGCAAGAAAACCTACAAGTTGATCTGAGCATAGGCACCAAAAAAAGATACTTATCGTCTCTTGAATCCATATTTCTCATACATCCATTTATTGCATTTTTGTTTACATGAACTATAAACATCTCTGTAGTGTTTGTCTTTTTCATGGTTTTTTTGGCTTATCATGGGTATCCCCACCCTTCGGGTGAGACTAATCCCACAGTCACACGCACTGCCCCCTCGGAAAGTCCTACATGCAGTTGGTTGAGTTGATGGTCAACCAGACCCTGGACGGTGGCCCCAAGGAATTCATTGCTTCATGGGGTTTCGAACACTTGACCTACCCTTCGGGTGAGACTAATCCCACGGTCACACGCACCGCCCCCTTGGAAAGTCCTACATGCAACTGGTTGAGTCGATGGTCAACCAGACCTTGGACGGTGGCCCCAAGGAATTCATTGCCTCGTGGGGTTTGGAACACTTGACCTACCCTTCGTGTTTGTCTTTTTCATGCTTAATTGTTGCTCACATTAGCAACTGTACTGGGTTTGAGTTTTAAGAATATTGAGAATATGACCACATTAATCAACCCTGGTGATGTGCTGTGCTCCATGTATTTATCTTGGATACTGAGTTGGTGTATTAATAAGCTGCGAATTTAATTGCAATTTGAAATCATGTGAAGATTTTAGAGTCGTGATAATCTGACGCTCCCTTGTAACATACGCCCCCCATCACAGAACTGTAGATCATTTGCCACAGGATACACAGGAAAAATGATTTATGGTTCTTCGTATCCCGAGGCAAATGATTTATGGTTCTATGATGGGGGCGTCATAAAATCATTATTCATTTATGTTCCAGTAACCTTAATTTGGTATTCCATTCAACAGGCAAGAAGCTACAGCTGGAAATCGCACAAACAATTCCCAAGCATGGAAGGAACAACTAATTCCTGAAGTCTCAATGAAAGCTATTTCTAGATGTTAATTACAAATGATGATTCAAACCATTGGTGACACATTTGTCCACTGTTTTAAAGGTTATCGCACATGATATGGCATGCCTGTTCTATATACTTCTTCGCTGGTGGTATTTGCAAATGTTCGACTGTGTCACTATAATGGATCTCCTATTTTGATCATTTGTGCTTATATTTCATACTTCATAAATATCATTAAGCCAGATATACAAGGTGATTTCTTTCTTTGTTTCTCATCAGTGACAGGTGATGTCAAAAAAAAAAATGTTATGTGAATTTTATCTCATCTAAATGGTTACAACAGAAATAGCTGTTATATCCTCGGTGACGCCGCCACTCTCTCTCTCTCTCTCTCTCTCTCTCTATTTTTCTTGCTATTTTCCCTAGTGCAATCACATGTTGGATTTCAAGTTTTCACGGTGCCCATTTTTCTAAGGAACCGATTGCATTGGATTACACATGGCATTTTCAAGAAGGTATGTCAAATTTTTCGGGAAATGTAGGGACTTGAAATAAATTCAAAACGCCATGTGTGCCAGTGGCCTCAGGACATTGAACATTCCGGTAACCAATTCCAAAACCAAGTGAGATTGAGGTACTGAATAAATGCAATGATGAAAAAGTATTAAGAATACAAAATGCACTGAAAAAGACCACAGTCGGATTGAAAAATCCTACTCACTTGGTATATCAGATGGAGAAGGATGAGTGCAGAGTGGGTGCTCTATTCAGCAATACAGGATGCCCCTGCATAACTTCTTGAAGTATTTCCCACACAATTGGTTCTTTTTCGCGAATTTTACTTTTAGCAACTCCTATGTTCGAAGCAATGTGTTGTCGGATTAGACCACGAATTGTGGGGAGGGTTCCTTCACATTTTGAAGTGATTCACAGACCTGAATAATCCTTTGAGATGAAAAAGAAAAGAATTGCGCAAAATATTTAGAAATTACAAAATGGTGAAAAGGAAAAAAAAAGAAAAGAAAACATCGGCAAGAAACTATAGTTTTCCTTGCATTTCATATTCAAAGTTTTAAGTGGGCTGTTATATGTGCTGATTGAGTGATTGTTAGTAGAAGTTGTTAATTTTAACATGAATATGTCCAAACTATCACTAGAAAAAAGTCATATTTCTTTAACTAAACTATACGTTGAATGAATCCTAAATTCCCATTCTTAAAATCATTGATTTTAACTGGAGTCCGATAAGTTTGGACATTTTGTAAGTTCAATGTATTGGTAGCATCACATTAAATAATTTAAGAAATTGGGGTGTAATAAGTAAAAGTTGGGGTGCCAATAGCAGCTCTATTTTATTTGTAGGGGCACAAAACCCTCAACACAGTTAAATTAGTTGACATGAGATGGGTTAGTAGTTGGTTTGATCTGATCCCACTACCTACTAAGGAAAAAGAAAGAAACTTATGATGCTTAAATGTTAGATGACACCCTCCATTAGAATAAAAAAGAACAGAAAAAGAAACTATAAATGTGTTTATTTATTTATTTTACTTAAATTTTTTATCATAGAAGTTAAATGGAGATTGATTAACAAACATCCCAATGGGTTTCAGTGATGAGACATGAGACCACCAACACCAAATAAAAACAATAACTATTAAAATGAATTGATGAAGATAGATATATTATGTTTAAAATGAAGTTCAAAGAGTAACATTAATTGACCATTGTTGTTACAATTCTAATATTCTATGAAGTTTGATTCCATCTGAAATTCTAAATCAAAGACAAGAGGTGGAGGAGGAGCATTGGTGGTGGTGTCATTGTAGCGAGCAAGGCGAGCTCTTGCAATGGCAAGGTCATGTTGTAACTGAGCCATTTTCTTCTGTAACATACTCATGGCTCCAATGCAACCATAAACAGGGTCCATAAGCCTTACCTCGGCCTCGTAAGCCAACGAGTTAATCGTTTCCTCTCTTCTCTCCAAAGGGACCTCAGTTAGGATCTTACTCACATTACTTGCTCCGAAAACCTTGTGAACTTTGGCAAATTTGCACAACTCGTCGGATCGGAAGTAAGGGGCAAAGATACAATTTGGTGTGCATTTTTTCTTGAAGAATTTGCATGCTCCACATGAAGAACTTGAACGTGAGTCATGGCCTTTCATGTTTCAACTTAGAGTTTCTTCAAGGCCCTTGTCCACCTTTCACCCTCTCCCACCAAAATCTATGATTATACATATATATATAGAGATGGAGAGAGAGCAAACATGTATTTGATAATTAAATTATATTATTTTATTTGATACTGCTAATGTATGTCGGCCTATTAGCTCAGTTGGTTAGAGCGTCGTGCTAATAACGCGAAGGTCGCAGGTTCGAGACCTGCATGGGCCAACCACTTTTAATTCAACATGGAACATCGGAGCAAACTAGCAAACGATGATGATGGAAAAAGAATTATTTTTTTATTATACAAGCTGTTTTCTTGTACTTCAAGAGTTACTTTTTATATATAATCTTAAAAATAAAACTAAATTTTATCCTATTTTTTTTTTACAAATTTTAAATTATAAAGATTAGCATTATTTGAATATTTCACATTTTTTTTGTATTATTTGGAGGACACATAATTCAAAATATATTTTCAATCAAACACTCTTTAAAAGATGTAAACTATGTTTTTTTTTTCTTTAAAAAAAAAAATGAGAGTAAGGTTTACGCATATGGTCTAGGACATTAAAATCACTACAACTCAACTTTTTAGGGTTCTGACTATCAAAATGGATTGAACTTTTTGTGATGATGTCTTTTGATGTGAACACTTTGTGATTGGTCAAGATACACATTCGTATAGAATCACGTACATACGGAAATCAAGAGAGGAAAAAAAAATTGGGTGATATTTGTTGATGGGATTTATCGTAAATCTAATGATTCTATCCTTTGAATCTAAAGAGCGGATTCACGATGTCCTAAATATTACTACTTTCTCTCACTAGAGTCCTTTGTTCTTTTTTCCTTTCTATTAAAGTCCTTCGACTTGAAAGTTAATCCCTTAAAAATTGTAATTATCTTTCTTTAATAAAAAATAAAGTACGGTACCTGCTCTATCAGTAGGGGATTTGAACATTTTTTTTTGAAGAATAATGATTTTCTAACCCCCCCCCCCCCCCCGGGCGACATACACCCCAACGTAGGACTACCGATCATTTGGCTTGGCATACGTAGAATCATAAATCTTTTTCTTGTGTATCCTAAGGAAAATGATCTATGATTCTGTGATGTGAGTGTAAGGGGGTATTAGATTATCACGACTCAAAATTAAAATACCTTTTGTGTCTATAGAAGATAGGAATTGATATATTTCTGGGGTCTATCCATCCATGTAAGGATATATTTCTTGGATATATGTTAATCTAGTATCGATATTAAAATATAGTTTATGTCCTTATAAAATCTATTTTAGGCCCTATTTATTAATTAAGGGAAGTAATATAAAGAACAATTTATTTTTATTCAACAAATTGTTCATAAAATATAGAGAAAGATGTAGAAATAAAATATTAATCCAATTGGCATACGTAGAATCATAAATCTTTTCTTGTGTATCCTAAAGAAAATGATCTATGATTCTGTGATGTGAGTGTAAGGGGGTGTTAGATTATCACGACTCAAAATTAAAATACCTTTTGTGTCTATAGAAGATAGGAATTGATATATTTCTGGGGTCTATCCATCCATGTAAGGATATATTTCTTGGATATATGTTAATCTAGTATCGATATTAAAATATATTTTTTTATGTCTTTATAAAATCTATTTAAGGTCCTATTAATTAAGGGAAATAATATAAAGAACAATTTATTTTTATTCAACAAATTATTCATAAAATATAGAGAAAGATGTAGAAATAAAATATTAATCCAGTTGTGGGAAGGTGGAGGAGATCATCAAGGAATTGAGGAGAAGTTATCAGCAACAAACAATAATGAGAGTCCCACCTAAATGTAAAACATCAATCCTCTTTTTCTTGTTTTTTTATTATTTGTTGTGTAGATGTCTTTAGGTCCACCATCGATTTTCCTACAGTCAATGTTCTTTCACCCCCAACAAAAGAGAACCATATTACAAGTAAATTTCATCACCACACACCAAAATTTAATTATCACTCATCAATCATTGATAACATTATTTCTCTTTCACTGTCACACTCATAGTTTCTTGTTCAACAAACCCAATATCAGCCACACAAAGCGCGAGAGAGAGAGGAAAACATAGACATATGTAAGATAAAGGTACAATATTTTTGTAGCATTTGCTTTCCAATAGTCAACTACCATCCCCTTGATTATTAATATCTTATACCTAACAGGACAATATATACATATTATACTTAGGAGAGAGATAAAGAGATTGGATTATGTGGATGGAGGGACAAGAATATCTATCTATATGTGTTGAGTTTAGTCACACATTGGAAACTCAGGGTATGTTTGATTGCACATGGAAAATAGGGTGAAAAATCAATTTTCATGGAAAATGATATTTTTCGAGTGTTTGATTGCATATGAAAATGGAAATTCATTTTCCACCCTCTTCAAAAAGTCTACCAAAATATGGATTTCACTTTCCCACCCATAAATAGGGTGGAAAATCAATTTCCGTGGAAAATGACATTTTTCAAGTGTTTGATTTCATATGGAAATGAAAATTCATTTTCCACCCCCTTCAAAAAATCCACCCATATTTTTCATCCCTAATTCTTCCCTACTCATATCTTCTTCTTCCCTACCACCACCAACACCATTACACTAACCTCGTCGTCGTCACCATCACCGTTGTAATCCCGTCTCCGTTATCATCATCTCCGGCCACCTTCTCTCTCTCTCGCCTCCTTCGCCACCACCACCACCACTTTCTCCCCCGATCTTCCTCACCATCTTCTTCCTTGCTTACCTCCGTCGCCGCCACCGTCGCTACCATCACGTTTTTCCATCTTTTTCCTCACTTACCTCCATCGTCATCGTCATCGCCGCCACCGTAACCGTCGCCTCCGCCGCCATCTTCTCCGTCGCCGCTACCCTCGCCTTCGCCACTGCCATCGCTGCCACATCCTCCCCCCTCCCTCTTCTTCTTCCTCTCCCTCTCCTTCTCTTATTCTTTTTTCTATTATTTTTCATGATTTTGTCCAAGTAAAATCAAACAATGGAATTTGATTTTCCAACCCTACCTATTTTTCCATAGATTTCAAATTCCATGAAAAGTCACTTTCTATGCAATCAAACATACCCTTAGTGTCTTTGTCTCTCTTCTTGTAAGCTCTTGGGCCTTTTCGCTCATTGTCAATTTGGTTTTGAGTTAGGCCATCAAATTTATCATGGTATTAGAGCAAGTCTTTCTCTCTTCCATTTCACTCAATTCATATCTCCACATCACCTAATTTATATCTCCGTGTACTTTGATTCAATTCGGCCCACAAGTGTGGGAGCGTGTTGAGTTTAGTCCCAAATCGAATATTCATTGCTTTGTCTCTCTCCTTATAAGCTCCCTGGCCTCTCCACTCATTATCAATCACATATGCGGGAGCGTGTTGAGTTTAGTCTCATATTGAATACTCACTGTCTTGTCTCTCTCCTTATAAGTTCCTGGGCCTTTCCACTCATTGCCAATCATACATGCGGGAATGTGTTGAGTTTATTCCAATATGGAATACTCATTGTCTTGTCTCTCTCTCTTTATAAGTTCCTGGGCCTTTCCACTCATTGCTAATTGGTTTTGAGTTGGACCCTCAAATTTATCAAATATGAAACAAATGACGACATGGATGTAGAACATAAAATTTAAGAATTGTAAAAAAAAAAAAGTGTCGTGAGATGTCTAGTTTCTTATTGGGCTTGGACTTCAAGAGCCAAGGAAGTATCAAAAGGGACCTTAAGTGGAATGGGCTCGGCTTGAAGTAAAAGGTCCCAAGTCAAGATACTCGACTGGGTCCATATGATTTTCAGGGCAGCGGCTCTGAGGTAATTTTTTTTTGGGTATATACATGTATTTCTAGTAGGGTTTCTTTATGTTTTTGCTCTATGAGGTTCTTGCGGCAAAAGGCAAAGAGTTTGTAATCTTCATCGTTGATAGTGGATTTTTCTCCCTTTCCTCCGTGGACGTAGGCCATTTGTTGAATCACGTAAACCTTGTGTATTTGTTTTCTTCTTTAATTTTACTCTTGTTATGCTTCCGCACAACAAAAATATATTTTTTCACCATTGGATTTGAATTTGAATTTTAAAATTGGTAATTGAATAGTAATCCATTCCTTCGATTAAGAAAAAGAATTTATTCTTCAAACCAAATCTAGACCAGCAATTCTAATGGGCTTATATGTCATTTGGACCAGTGTGGCAGTCCAGGTAGCTCAAATGAAGACCTTGGTCCAGGCTCTACCTAAGTTTGCCAAAAATTGTATTGTTGGCTAACATGGGTTCAACTCAACCCTATTGCACCTTTGAGTCGGACCTTATCTGAAACAGCCTCACCCAACCGATAGCCTAAAGAAATAACCAACAATACAATTACTTGCATAATAAACTGAATAAGGCTCACTATTCGACTCAAGAGAAAGAAGAAAACCATCTTCACGAATTACTTGCATAATACATCTATACATAATGGATCCATGGAACAAGACATGCGATCGCTAGCTAGCATTAACAATGTGATGGTCGTGTGTATAGTGTTCTTTACATGCCTTAGTTGTAGGGAGTCTGTCTGCGTCGTGCTTGCTACTCATGTATGTATGTTGTACATATCAAGTGTATGCCAATGTATATGTATGTGTCAGACCATGTGCTAATGGCCATTTTGTTCGACTTTTGAAATGGGCTTGGGCCTCCCTAAAATCTAGTATGAATGTATGATTGGGCTCAAAAGTTGATTGTTTTCTTTTACAGATGGGAGAAACACTTAGCATCCTCTTTGAAGGAGGGATGCCAATTGAGAGCGAAGAGCAAGTCTAAAATTCACCAAGTAAGTGAAAAGCATTTAGCTAATGTATCAACGTATTACTTTCTTGTGTTGCAATTATGTCAATATATGTAGGGCCTAAAATGGACCAAGTTTGGATCGGATCAGATCTGAGTATATCAATATCAACATCCAAATCCAAAATTTTATTTGGATCTAGATTCATTTATGAATCCAACCCGAAACCCATTAGCTAAAATCATATTTGAAACATTTTGCTTTCACTAAATCCGGATCCAACCCAACGAATTACTTGATTTGGGTTGGTCAAGTTGGATAGTTTTAGATCATTCAACAATTTTTTTATTATATTTCTTTTTTAATTGTTATACTATTCTATTTTATTATTATAATTATTTTATTTTATAAAATTTCATGTTATATTAAAGTAATAGAAAAATATATATTTTGAAAAGAGTTCGTGATTTTCTAACTCAAAAATTTTCACTCGGTCTATACGCGGCTGATGTGATAAGGCCATTGAACCATTGATCTTTTTCTTTAGGATGCACAAGGAAAACGATTAGTGATTATATGCCCTTGTCACGTCAACCAAGTACAGATCAAGTAAAAATGTCGAGTCAAAAAATCATTAGCGTTCTGAAAAATATAATTTTTAAAATAATATATCATTTAGATCTAGGCGGATGTAGGGATGGATTTGTGTCTGACCCGGATCCAACTCTGGTCAAGGAACAACAATTATATTCAACCCATTTTTTATTCGGATCACTCATAAAATCCAACCCATTTTATGTCATAAATATATGTGAATTTTCTACACTTACTTGTGGATTGTAACTTACTAGTTAGTATGACAAGGAGACATGTAGGCTATCAAATCTGAAATTTGTCTATCTTTGGAAACTCGGTCTATCTTTTAACAAGAGCCGAGTTAGACCGAGTATGACTCAGAGTCCAACAGCCAGCTTATGTAAGTCAAAACGTCTCATTCAAAGTTCAAACACATTCTTAAAAATTCTATTTTAAATTACCAAATGGCTTTCAGAAAACCGAAAGTACTCCCAGAAACTTGAAGGGCATTTTCGTGATTTCAGGTACAAAACGGGTAAATTCCGCCAAGTTGATATTCGTGGTCTATTCAGACAAATCTTTTTGTGGTAGCAAAGAACGGCAGTTGTAGACTTGTACTGAAGAACTGAAACCAAATCCAAATTAGGGTTTCTTCAAAGTTCTTTCCGAAATGAAACCCTAATTAATTTCTAGTCCAAAAAAGAAGAAATCAAACTCAAATTAGGGTTTCTTCTAAGATTTTCAATCAAACCACTAACTGTGAAATCGTGTTTTCTTCAAATTTGTACCTCTATCTTTCATGGACTTCTTCTTCACTGTGTATATCAGAACAGAAACCCTAATCAATTTGTAGTCCAAAATCATAAAAAGTAGAGGAGAAATGGCTGCTAATCATGGATTGTTAGCTTCCCTCATCCAATTAGATTTTCCCATAACATCTTCTCGTTCATTTACTCGGTATCGATTCGTTTTTCCTCGATTTAATTCGAGTGTTGCAACTGGAGCTTGTTCTAGGGTTTCAATTGGAATCCGAAACTGTAAAAGTCCTCCCTTTCTTATTCCAAAGAGGAGCAAAATTGGGGATTCTAGGTTGTTTGGATCCATTGAATTGGATCGGTTCTTGACGAGTGACGACAAAGATGGAATGAGTGAGGGATTTTTCGAAGCGATCGAGGAATTGGAACGGATGGTTAGGGAACCTGCCGATGTTCTTGAGGAGATGAATAATCGGCTCTCTTCCCGAGAATTGCAGTTGGTCTTGGTTTACTTCTCTCAAGAGGGGAGAGATTCATGGTGTGCGTTGGAGGTGTTCGAGTGGCTCCAGAAGGAAAACCGGGTCGATAAGGAGACTATGGAGTTGATGGTTTCGATCATGTGTGGTTGGGTTAAAAAGGTGATTGAAGGCGAACATGTTGTTGGAGACGTGGTTGATCTTCTTGTGGACATGGATTGTGTGGGGTTGAAGCCGAGTTTTAGTATGATAGAGAAGGTGATTTCTTTGTATTGGGAGATGGGTAAGAAGGAGAAAGCTGTGTTATTTGTTAAAGAGGTTCTAAGGAGGGGAATTGCTTTTACTGTGGACGATCCTGACGGAAACAAAGGAGGCCCAACGGGGTACCTTGCTTGGAAAATGATGGTAAGCTTCTGTTAATTGTAATGTCCAATTTTGCTTTTTCTTTCTTATAGTTACTCTAAATGACTTATCTGATCTGTTCTAAATATAATTAAATAAAAAAGAATCCTGTAATTACTTCATATTCGTGGGTTAGCTTTTGATATTGTATCGTAATGTCAAGGAACTGTCATTGTAGAATGTGGGTTACGATTGCTTCATCATTAACCAGGAAATTTATACTTGTATTGCTTGAGCTATATATGATTACTTCTGTTATCAACCCAGATGGAGATTTGTTTGGGTTGCTTGATTCTCACATTTAGTTTGTACACGTTTGTACTGGCATCTAGTTTATCACAGTTATATGATACTGAATAAGTGTGTGTTGATTCCTTTATATGTGTGAGTATGGGAGTAGGAAACAGATCCACATTGTATATGGGGCTAAAGTTACTTAATATTTGATACCTTCTTTACTAGATAAATATATAGATCTATCTATGACATGATAATAAGGAAATGGTTTTATAGTTGAAGTTGTAAGGTGGACAGAAAGTATTTAGATATAGCATTTTCGTAATGCATCTTCTTACCCTAATTTTTCATTCTTTAAGTACTTCACATTTTATAGATTTAATGTGTATTGGATAGGTTTGGTGTTCGTCTAGATAGTTTTTTTTTTTTTTCATAATGTAGGCTCCATTCGGTACAAAATGCAGTTGGGGATGAATGTCCACAAAGTGCATTTGGATGTTGTGTGTTTTGGAGGATGCTCCCTTTGCACCTCAAAACAACCTTGAAACAGTGTTGATCTATTATGTTGAATGAAGGTTCTTTTCTCTTCATCATCTTTTCTGCTAATTTCGACTTGTGCTATTTCTCCTACTGTCCCATCCATCTAAACGAGTTTTTAGTCAGTTGTTGAGACATAGGACTTGGTCATGAACACCACTTCAATTTATTTTTTCCCATATCTTATTTCAGGTTGATGGAGACTACTTTGATGCAGTTAAATTGGTGACGGACTTCAAGGAGTTTGGCTTGAGACCAGAGGTCTACAGCTTCCTTATTGCGATGACAGCAATTGTTAAAGAGCTGAATGAGTTCTCAAAAGCTCTACGTAAGTTAAAAGGTTTCACGAAGGCTGGTTTGATTGCTGAACTTGATGTAGAAAATGTCAGGCTTATGGATAATTATCAGTCAGACCTTATTGGGTATGGGGTTCGCTTGTCCAACTGGGTGATTGAAGAGGGAGGCTCTGTACATTCTGGAGTTGTTCACGAGAGGCTCTTAGCCATGTACATTTGTGCTGGCCGAGGACTTGAGGCAGAGCAACAGTTATGGGAAATGAAGCTTGTCGGTAAGGAGCTCGACTGGGAGCTCTACGGTATAGTCTTAGCCATTTGTGCTTCTCAAAAGGAGGCCTCTGCTGTTGCTCGATTGCTTACTGGCATGGAGGTTGCCAGCTCTGTACGGAGGAAGAAAACTTTATCCTGGTTGTTGAGGGGATATATCAAAGGGACACATTTCGAAGATGCTTCTGAAACAATAATAAAAATGCTAGACATGGGTTTTTGTCCAGAGCATCTCGACAGGGCAGCTGTGCTTCAGGGACTAAGAAAAAGGATACAAGAAACAGGAAACATTGAACCATATCTCAAGCTTTGCAAGCACCTTTCAGATTCCAATCTTACTGGGCCTTGTCTTGTATATATGTATATAAATAGGTATAAACTTTGGATCATAAAAATGCTCTGAGAATGGAATTCGCATAGAAAGCTTTGAGCACCTTTGCAGTGGAGGTTCAGCTCCAGCTAGGCCATGAGAGTTTTGTATGTGGACACGTCTAGTCACGGATGGGCCAAGAGCATTAGCGTAAAGTCAAGCAGAGCATTTTCAAAGACATATAGCTAGTAAATAAACTTAAGCTATTAGTACCAAGGTTTTCAATCTCGCTTTCCTGTCTCGTCATGTTCACAAACGATACCGAGATGACTCAGGTTAGTCATCAGTCATCTCGGTCTCAGATGATTTTAAAACCATGGTATGTACCTTATGCTTGGTTTTATTATATACATGTATATTTTGATATGTATGTCTTATGTCTTCACTTAATAAGTAAATAGATATTGTTGCCCGAACTATCCTCAATTTTAATTGTCCTTAAAGTCAAGTATTTTATTAATTTAAATGTGTTAAATGTCCATTAATACCAAAATTTTCCATCATCTATCGAATTCGAGGTAGATCCATCCCCCAACCCTGTAATTGATGAAAAAATGTTTTCTTCATTGCCCAATATCATGCACTTATAGACGTATCAAGTTGTATTATTTTCTTTTTTTTTTGAAAAGTATAATATATTGATGAAAAGAGGGAAAACACAGAACAAGGAGGCCGAGGAAGCCTCAAAAAAAGAAAAAGAAATGAAAGCTAATACATCAGTGATTACATAAGGAATTCCATCTAAAAACAAAGTCATCAAAAGTAGTCCCTGTGAATTCTGTACTCTGTTTCGACCAAAGATACATGAGGCCCAATATCTCCATAAAACTGGCATGAGAGCTCCTCATCTTATTATTGAACACCCTGTTATTTCTCTCGTTCCACACCCCCCAAGCAATAGCCGAAGGAAGAATAACCCAAAGATATCTTTCTCTTGAAGAAAAAACCTTACTAGCCCACCCCTCTAACAATGAGGAAAACTTACGAGGAAAGACCCACTGGATGCGAAACAAACCAAGGAAAATTGACCAAATATTATAAGTAAAGGGACAATGGATTAAGATATGGTCGACAGACTCCCCATCCTTCATACAAAGGGGGCAACAGTTAGGAGTAATCCAACCCCGAGTAATCAAATTGTCCATTGTAAGAATTTTTCCAAGGAAAGCCAGCCAAACAAAGAAAGAAATTTTAGAGGGAACTGAGTTGGACCACAAAATGGACCCGAGGAAATGTCGATCTGCAAAAGGGTTAAGCCACTTGTAGAAGGATCTAACAGAGAATCTCAAATCCTTGGCCCTCGTCCATTCCCACCTGTCCTGTACACTTTCATCAAGAAAATAAGAATGCAGGAGATCAAGGAAAGATGTCACGTCTGTTAATTCCCAATCATTAAAATTTCGCCTGAACCCCAAATCCCAAGTAGAGCTGCAGTCATTTCGAATCAAACATTGCTGGATCGAGCAATTCTTTCTCAGTGAACAAGTGTACAATGACGGAAATTGGATTGCTAGAGGTGAAATGCCACACCAGTTATCCTCCCAGAATCTAATCTTGTCTCCTATACCCGCTTTGAATCTAATCCCTTTCTCAAACTCCTCCCTCACTTTGAGAATCCCCTTCCAAACGCTACACCCATACGAGTTATTAGCCTCGCCACTAAACCAACCTAGTCTCTTATCTCCGTACTTGGCCGTAATAACTCTCCTCCACAATCTACCCCTTTCCTCCCCAAACCTCCAAAGCCACTTCCCTAAAAGCGCTCTATTAGCTAATCTAAGACCCCTAATCCCCAACCCCCCGTTCTTCTTGGGCATGCAGATAACCTTCCGTACTTGGCCGTAATAACTCTCCTCCACAATCTACCCCTTTCCTCCCCAAACCTCCAAAGCCACTTCCCTAAAAGCGCTCTATTAGCTAATCTAAGACCCCTAATCCCTAAAAGTTGTATTATTTTCTTATAAATTTATTTGTTTAGTTTGACTGGAATGCATCTATTAAATAATACTAAGAAGCAAACTTTCACTTTTAATTCTAATAATTCAGAACAATATCCCCAATTTCCCTATCCTTATGATATATATTTGAAAGACTAATGATAAAATGGCATGTTAAAACGTGATTTTAACACAAGAAAAAAGATCTACAATTCTATTTACTTACCACATCAGCCGTGTATGGTTTAGCGCCTCATTTTATCACGAATCTTTTGGAAAGTCATCAGGATTACCAAGTTTTCAAACTGATTGCATACCACTTTGACCTTAGTCTTTATAAATAAACTAATGAAAAATCATCAAATGTCTCTAACTTTGGCTGCAACCCGTGTAGGGTAGTGTACAACAGTCAATGTTAGGGGAGTCAAAATTTGTCCCATGTGGTTTAAAATTTTCAGATTGGGCTGATTTTATGTGAAGATGATCATCCTCACAAAAATCAGCCCAATTTAAAATTTCTAACCCCATCAAAAGTGATTTACAAATTGATGATAAAAAATCGGGTTTGTTCATCTACAACTTATAAATAAAAATAAAACTTTTGATTATTTCTTCTCAAAATCAGTTACCTTCAATCTCTTTTTGACCTTACTCTTAGTTTCAACCTTCAAATGCTCTCATCTCTATCTCTACCCACATAAACTGGGTTTGTTTTAGAGTGGTGAATCACAAATCTCGAATCACAAACCTAAACTCGAACCCGCGAACCAGGTAACATAGACTGGAAGCCCTACAATACAAACTCATGTTCTTGTGCATTTGCCTCATTATGTCATTGTAGATTGTCTAAATATGACTACTTTTTTTTTTTTATAATTTTAATAAAAGTGATTCAGTTGAAATTTTCGATTTCTATAAAAGTAACTTTATTTTTAGTCAAATTTGGTCCAATGTGTCCCTCGTCTACATCTACCAACAAGCAAATATGTGGGAAAACTTTAGAAATGTTACAACTTTCAATTAATATTTTTATGTGATCAAAATAGAGAGATTCTACAAGCACACAAAATTTTACTAATGGCACACCAATTCTTTTGAAATTAGAGATATTTCCCAAAACGTGCTCAATTTATGTCAAAATTCCCATTCTGGTATACTGTTCATTTTAGTTCCCAAAACACATTTTTCCAATGAAGTCATCACTTTTATAATTACCAACGCAATCGTTGATATGAAAAAATCATTAGTATTTTATCAGTAATTCGTTGATTAAAACGAATAGAGTATCGGACTCGGAATTTTGTCACATCCAACGCACGAAATGGAGATTCACCCTTGAAATTAAACAGTTGACAAGATTAGATTGGTGCGCTGTAAGGAAATATTGGTGTGTTAATAGAAGTTATCTTAAAATAATATAATTAAAATGATGTCGACCAGATCTTTCCAACTTTATGTCTATCAAACATGAAATACTTATGAAAATTCTTATAATATTTTTTGATAATTAAAGGCGTGTTTCAAATAATAATAGAGGTCTAGGTATGTGGTGTTATAGAGCTGTTCTCTTTAATTTCATCATTCATGACCCTTCAAAATATATATATATATATATTAATCGTGGACAAATCTTATTAATTCATTTATTTTTTATTTTATTTATAAATAAATAAATAAAAATAAGAAGTCAATAAATGTTATTAATTAAAGATGAGATGCATCCCCGAGTGGCACGTACACCGACATGGTATCCGTAGATTTAACCCTCCGTACACATATTTGTAGAGTAGCAACAGACAAGAGGATATTTTAGAGAGGCTCACATGATCCAACATGCACCAAGTATTTAAGGGACCACCTATAGCTTCCACTCTCATTGGGTCTACCAACCATCAAGAGACCTTCAGTAAATGGATTCTGGATCCGGGTGGTGGGCCTAATTGATCCGGACTGTTTTGTTTATTATTTATGATCAAATAACAGCTTTCAAATTCATTAAATGTGATTTCGCCATTATTGTACAACTATTATTTAATTGCTTTCTTTCCATACATATATATATATATTTTTTAATTATTGTAAATCTTAATGAATACGATCAGTTGACTTATGAAAAAAAAATCTTGATAATTAAAACACAAAATTCAAGGGGCAAGATTTATTCCAAGGACACATGATATGTATTTGGTGTAGAGGGTAAAAACTGTAAATGATCTGAACCCTACACGCGTCCTGATCCGAATACAAATCAAGCAGATTAGGAGAAGAATAATCAAGTAAGTCCAAATATTGCTTCTGCTCAGATGCAGGTGGAGTTAAAATCTACCCCTACCCAGTTGGAAGGGTGTGTGCAGATCCAAGTCTATCTCTCATTCTACTAAGATAAAGGATAGATCCCGAGAATCTAGAAACATTTTGGAAGAATCAATTACGTCCCTTCTAAACCTGTCTGATTATCTTGCTGACGAGGAATTTTCATAAACTGATCCGAGGATTTGGGGGATCAAGGAGAGGATCCCCAAAATCTAGGGATCACACATAAGTCCTATATAAAGGAGAAAGATCAATGGAGAAGGGACCCCTTTTTGAGGAATTAAGAGCTTTGCTTAGAGAGAGATTGTCTTGCTTCTTGTCTAATTTGGACGTCGGAGGAGCAAGGAGACTACATTAGAATTGCAGATTGAATTATTGAAGGTAAACTCATAATTACATCTACACTTGGGATATGTGTTTTATCCCAATTATTGTGCAAGGTATTTTAAAATCACGACTCCATGTTTTTTCATGAGTCAATAAACATTGGCCTATTGTTTGTTATGGTTTGTGGAGCATGATAGTACTTGATTTGATTGCCCTTGTATTTTTTATAGTGTTAATATAATTAGATATTATCATTTAAGAAGTCGATGAAGAAAACAAAATGGATTTATACATAACTAAATAGAGGAATAGGAACAAAGAAGATGTTGGTGTGTTATGATTAGCGAATGTTTTAAAATTCAGATATACCGAATGATAATTATGTAGATACGGTTAAAATAGAATCGAGGTTGGAAATTACCGCTTCGTAGAATTGTGTCTTCAACTATTAAATTGAGTAAACCATTTTAATAATTGGGCGACTTCTAACAATTATCCATACTATCATTTTCCCAACAAAACAAAAAAAAAAAAGGTACTTTAAAAAAAAATCATATATATTTTTAAAATCCTTGAATAAATATAAATGGTCCAATTATATTGAACCAATTGTGATCGAACCATTTGATAAATTTTGGACAAAATCTTAAATACAATTTTTAAAACAATACTACTTATTATTGCTATATGTAATCAATCACATTTGTGGCCCTCACTTACCTAGTGCATGTCATGGGCGGGCATTGCACGTGCCTCGAGATTGGTCCTTGGACAAGACCATGGTTTATGAATTGGGCAAAACTCAAATATGGACCCGATCCGCTATCTATTGGGATACCCGATAATAATAATAAAAAAATCTTATTTTGCCTCATTTCATCAAGTTACTTTTTGGTGCCTAGGTGTTTAACTATTTTTTCTTCCCAAAAAGTAAAATAGAGGAACAAAGTAAGGGGGATAATATTTTGCTAGGATTCTTTTGTTTTTTCATAAACAAGTTTATTGGTCTTTTGCATTACATTGTTTGTTCCAAACCTAAATAAAAGAGGATGATTATGTTAGGTTTTTTTTTTGATAACCAAGTGTTCGGGTCAGCTTGCGCACATCAGAACTAATCTCGGGGAGGACTACCATAGCAACCCATCGTCATGGTTCTCCAGTTAAATCATGAGAAAAACCCACGAGGGGAATCGAACCTGTGACGTTCGCCTAAGCCACACTTCACGTGCTCGCCCTTACCACTTAGGCAACCCATGGGTGGGTATTACGTTAGGTTGATAGTCGGTGTAAAAAATCCATCACCTCCTAACATATATAATAATTAGACATGACATGATTCATGTAAAACCTCGTGTAGGAGTCAATAATGTAGATTAATTGGGCAATTGGATATCGAACTTAATGAGAATCAATGAATGTAAGATGCTTGATTGCCTAATTTTCTTTTATGCGTCGTTAATGAAACAAGTTCGTTGGCATCATCAATGATTGGAACATGTAGGTCTCGGTCCATTACAAAACTTCAATCATCTTTATTTATATCTAGAATCGTGCAATGGGAAACCTATTTTGAAGTTGGGTTAGAGCGAAATAGAGGAATAGGAATGGTTTACTCCACTCAAATCCTTCGGATTAGAGTTTGATGATGATGACTATCTTACAAAGAAAAAAAAACACTTTAATCTTCTCCATCCTTGAGAATAGAATTTGATGATGATGAAGATGATGACAATGATGTTACATTTTGACCCCTTAAGAGTTTGGCATAATTCTATTTTGACCCCCTAACATTTTGATAGTTGCACTTACCTCCTCTTTTACTAAGGGTTTAAAATCTATAATTTAGATGTTATTTAATTATTTTACTATTTTACCCTCTTATTTTATAATTTTTTTATAATAAACAATTTTAAAACAATAATTAAAATGCCCCCACCTACTCATTCATAAAACTCAATTTTCCCCCGGTATTTTATATATATATATTATGGGAGGCGTTCGGATGCCTCCGTTTTATCAGTTGTTTTAACAAAAGAAACCCCAGCGTTAGATATTTTTGAATCGGACGGACGAGATTGCATTTGCGTTTAAGTTATAATATATGGTTTTTTACAGCGCCATCCCTATTGTTTCTGATTATTAGTGCCACCTCCCCGAGTGAATTACAACGACAGTCTCTCTCGTCTGTTCTCTCTGTTCTCTCTCGTCTGCTCTCTCTAAACCCTCGAACGCCTCTCTCTCTCTCGCTCGCTCGCTCGCTCCGCTGAAACCCTCTATCTCTCTCTCTCTCTCTCTCTCTCTCTCTCTCGTTCCGCTGAAACCCTCGAACCTCACTCACTCTCTCTCTCTCTCTCTCGTTGAAACCCTCGAGCACGAACGGCTGCTGTCGCTCTCGCTGCAACTCCATCGACGAAGCACGCTATAGGTATCATCTGTTTCAACCGTTCGTTTGATGAATTGATTCAAGCCACGTTTGAAGCTAATTTTTTCCCCTATTTATTTCTCTCGCATCGTCTTCAGATACCCACTGTTTTAGCACTCTCTCTCTCTCTCTCTCTCTCTCTTCTCTCTCTCTTTCTGTGTGTTTGAAAGAGGAAATAACATCATATCATGGGTAGAGGGAAAGTAGAGCTTAGGAGAATCGAGAACACAACAAACAGACAGGTGAAGGAGAACTCTCTGTTCTTCTCTTATTTAATTGTGCCAGGGAGGTGGCACTAAATATTAGAAAATAGAGGGATGGAGTTGTAAAAATCTTATAAATCTATAACTTAAACGCAAATAACAGCGCGCTGTTTTTTAATTGTGCCAGGGAGGTGGCACTAAATACTTAAAATATAGGGATGGCGCTGTAAAAAACTCATAAATTATAACTTAAACGCAAATGCAATCTCGTCCGTCCGATTCAAAAATATCTAACGCTGGGGTTTCTTTTGTTAAAACAACTGATAAAACGGAGGCATCCGAACGCCTCCCATATATTATAGAATAACATTTTAAGAAGGGCAAAATGATCTTTATAAATTAAGATGAAGGCAATTGGATGGAAGGGGGTAAATGAACCCCTTAGATAATTATAAGTGAGGTGAGTACAATTATCAAAATATTAGGGGGTCAAAAGAGAATTATATCAGACTACGGGGAGCCAAAGTGTTATTTACCACATATATATATATATATGGGAAATGATCAGCACCCTAAGTTTTACCACACACTTTAACAAACGTTTTTTGTCCTACATGGGTTAGAAGTTTTGGAATGAGCTGATTTTTGGTGAGGATGATCTCTATGATTAGAAGATCATCCTCCCCAAAAATCAGCCCATTCCGAAATGTTTAGCCCTATGTTTACACGTTGAAAAATCGTGGACCGTCCATTTTTTGTAAATCAATTTTGATGGGGTTAGAAGTTTTGGAATGAGCTGATTTTTGGTGAGGATGATCTTCTCACCATAGAGATCATCCTCACCAAAAATCAGCTCATTCCGAAACTTCTAACCCATGTAAGACAAAACGCATTTGTTAAAGTGTGTGGTAAAACTAAGGGTGGCGAACGGGACCCTATATATATATATATATATATCAATATTAAGGTGCCAAACAAAGTAAATAGACGATGTTGAGACGTTGGGGCAGGCACGTGGTCAGAACTTTTGGATGTTTGATATTTAATTATTTATTCGAATTTGTCCTATTGTTTGAGTTACTCTATTTTCAGAGAAATTCCACTATTATATTTTATTATTTTTCTTCATTACAGGCCAAAATCATCAATTATTTCGCTTACTAAATTGTGGTAAAAACGATATCCATCGTGGAAGAAACTCCACCACCAATATTTCATATTATGTGCAATTACTCACATTTCCAGCATCCACCAACCACATTGATTGTTTTATTTTCTTTTCCAATCTAAAGAAACCAATGTCGGGCTAAACCCATCTTATGGAACCAAATATCCCAAGGAAGGATAAAATTGAATCGGTTTTGTCCATGTCTGTTTGTTTCCTTTTAGATCTAAATGCAATCGTGTATAAAAGAAAAGATCGATGATCGGAGTTTATAGTTCTAATTCATGCTAGTTCGAATATTTTTAGATTGAATCGTACACATACATGTATAGAAAAAAGGATACGAGAATCGGGATTTTGATTTCAGCTCTGATTGTCACCATATTCTTAGTTTGTAAAAATATTATATAGTAATCAAAACAATTCAATTTCACATTTACTTATAACTTTTACAAGTAAATTGTCAAAGAGTCGTGTTGTTGGAGTGACTACGCTGATGTGGAGTTGCACACAGAACCATGGATGCTTTTCACTCATATATCGGGAAAACACATCTGTGGTTTCATGCATACTTCCACGTTAGCGCAGTGTCTTGCACTTTCTATTGTCAAAAGGCTAATGGTTTTTTCAATATTTATCTTGACATAAGTTTATTTCATTTTTGTATGTAAAATTATATGACAATGTAGAGTAGTCATGCCCTCTGTTAGATAAATTACTTTTATATGTCGTTACGTTAATTTAAGGGTCCGACTAGTTACATACCACTTATTGTTGGTTACACACCAACCTTAAAAATCATTTATTATATTTTATTTGTATTTTTTTATAACCTCTATTTTAATCTGCTACTTACATTTCAATATCTAATCTTTTGGGCTTTAAACTTTATTTAACTTATAGTTTTGTATTCTTTGCTCGTGTTCTATTATGATCGTATTTTATGATTGTTCTTGTTTATGTTATTTTCTAATTTTTGTTTAGAATTTAATCTAAAACTGTGTATTTCAAGAGAATGTAACTTTGTAAAAATAGTTTTGAAACGAAAAATAATTTTTGAACTAATAATAATTTCTTTGGGCATAATTGAGGAATAACAAAAAAAAATTTAAAAAGGATTGCAACATTTTTTGTAAAATTATTTTCAGAGCGTAATCATTCAAATGGAGTGCAAAAGGGAATTTTTAAGTGATGGAGTGCAATTGAGTGGTGTGTAACTAGTCGGTCTGTAATTTAATCTAAAAATAATTCATCTTCTTTTCTTTTTAAAGAAAATCCCTTCCCTTATTAAGACTTTTTGATATTGTGATCTTAAAATCTCAAATATTTTATTTATAACATTATTTTGATTCGATGAATTAAAAAAACTACAAATCATACATGATTAATTAAGGGACATGCTAGTTGCACATCATCTAGTATCAATTGCATCCCATAAATATGATTGTATTGAAAAAAAAGGACTGTACTCATTTATCATATTTTTTTTTCTTCTTTTTGGATTGACCAAAGTCTACAATCGGTTGTAACGCTACCCTTTTTCTTCTTCATTATTCCAGAAGATAATATATTCCATTTTTCTTCTTTTATCAAATGCACTTCATACATGACAACGATTTCAAGAAAAGTTGTCTGCAATTGTGATTGTTGGCAATATTGAAAGAACAAGGGTATAAAATTATGAAATGGATTGATGGAGAATCAAAGACTCTTCTGATAAGATGCAATTAGTAGAATTGAGATAGCGATTTTTTAATTTTTTTAAAAGATATTTTAAATTGAGGTGAAGTCGAAATCTTGTAATAATGCAAGTAATGGGTTTGATCATTTAATTGTAATGAATTTTGATTAAAAAGTTTTCTTCATAAGATTCGTCGTATCCATTACTTCGTTCATGTTTGCCAAATTCCTAATACTTTTGATAGATGTATAAATTATCATCATTGTCATTGTCTAAATATCACCCTAAGAATTTGGGTTCATCTTAGAAATTTTGTTCTTAGTCACATTTTATATTAATCCGATTATACTTTTAAACGTTTGGGTATATTTTCCATAACTTGGAACATATTACCCATAAGGGTATTATCAAATACCCTTATACAAATTTCTTCTTTCTTTGTTCCATAACTTTATCTCGGAATCTATTGTTCGGAGTGCCCTAGTCCCATCCAAGATTTCTTTCGTTGTGTGGTTAGTTTTCTTAGGGAAGATTCTTAGTTTGGATAACTTGATTAGATATGATTAGATTACTTTAAACTTTTGTACGCTTTGCTTGAAGGATGGAGAATCCGTTAATCAAACCTTAATTTATTGTCCCTTTTCCCGAGGTATTTATGTTACCTTTCTTTTCCTTTTTCATGTGGATTGGGTTCTATCACAAATTTCTCTCTTCGCTTTTTGAAGGGGACACTTTTAATATTTTTTTCTTAGGAAAATATACATTTGGTCTATTCTTCCTTTAGTCGTTGCTTGGAGCCTTTAGAGAGAGCGAAATAACAAGGTGTTCCAAGGCAAGGAAAGTACATCTCATGTAGTGTATGTGAAGATTTTGGGTATATTTTACCTTTTGTCGAAATTAAGTATTTTTTGGAGCTTTCTTTCAATGATTTTATTTTCAGATGGGATCTCCTATTTAATTTTTAGCATTTTTTGTATTTTATTTTCTTTTTTTCTTATTAATATATTTTTACACTTAAAAAGAAAAAGAAAGAGAAAGAGAGGATATAATCTTATAGTTGGGATTGTAATTATAGACATTTGGTAGCACATTTTAGTAAAACACCCTTAACTTTGCTTAAACAAGCAATCCTACCATGTAATTAGAAACTACTTAAGAACAACATGACAACGTGAGGGAATCTCTCAATCACATGGTGGACACTTGTACTTGATCGAGAATAAGCTTATACTATAAGAAAGAGAGACTTGTGGAAAAGACAAACATCCATTTTGTCTTGGTACATCCATTATTTCTCAAGTAACAAACATGTTAATTAAGACTATGACCTTAATAGACCTCTTTAATCAACTCAATCAAACTTTTTTAAGAAAGGCTTTGGTGTAGATCTAACTCCTCCCATTCTCCCTCTCATCCCTTTTGTTTAAGAAAAATTACAATTCGATCTTGTACTCCAGGACTTAGATATTTAACCAACTCCATATTCCCTTTGTGTCTCAAGTGATGAATTTTAGCCGTTGGATTCAAGTCTTTGATCAAATGATTTCGAAGCCCATATGAAAGCATGTTGGATATGTTTTTTTTGAATAAAGGGGATGTACGAAGTTACGTTCGATTAGGGGGACCAGATGAGCCAGGGTTAGAATCGAGGCATATGGCAAGTGCAATGCCTCGTACATCACTCACACCAGATAAGTGAGGGCATATTGCCCATACTAGATATCGAACACACAACCTACGGACTATCATCACTTATTGGATTCGAAATTGCCATTGAGTCACCCCCACAGGGTTGTTGGACATTTTTAAGTGCATAGGTTTAGCAAAGAGTAGGATATTGAATGGTGGAAGTGGGCCTAAAAGTGTAATCCACAAGATGATCAAGTATAGGAATGGAGCTGGGTAGCTACCCAACTCCTAGAGTACAAAATCCAAGCTCAAATCACAAATGGGGTTCTCTTTAATAATCCTATTTTTCTGATTTTATTATTATAATGGACATGAAAGAAACAAAACCTCCATTGCCAGGTAGTGTTAGACTAACGGACATTATAACATTTATGAATATTAATCATAGCTGTCGATTGTGATGAGATCTAAAATAAAATAATAAGTAAAGTAATGTTTGATCATCCTTTCCTCTTAAATTCCTAAATTAGTAAATTATTGCACAAGGTTTGCATGTACCCATCCATCCCTCCCCTAGTAGAAAAAAAAAACTTTGAAGCGGTTAGTCCGCTTCAAAAACTTGAAAGAACCCTCTCCATTAGATTACACGTGGAATTTTTAAGGAGATATTTTAAATTTTGTAGAGATGTAAGGGTGTAAAATAAATTCAAAATGCCACGTGTCTTGTAACGACAAGGGTTCTTATTGTGAAAATGATTGCAACCTTACTCTCACAAGTAAGGATTATTTGTTGTCCAATGAGGAAACCTACCCATCTTGACATTGAAGCTAAATTAGGTGAGAGAAATAGTTCAAAACTATTTTAAAATGTGAAGTCTCTTCATAATATATATTTAATTTTAGGATTATTGATTAATATTATTATTTATTGATAAGAAATATTTAATATTTTTTTTAATAATTAAAATTTCTTCTACTACAAAAGTTTCAGATAAATTATGTAACCCTAATAATATTCTAACTTTCTCCATTTTTATACACGTTGTCTTTCAATTACAGACACGATTTTAAGTGTGATGATTTTGTAACTCAACCTGACAAGGTAACTCAAAAACTCAACCGACGTGTACCCTGTAAGTATCGTAGATTTATTTCCTCGGGATATACCATTGAACATCCCCATAAAACATGTGTAGTTGTGTATCCCGAAGAAAAAAATTTACAATTCTTGCATTTGCCACGTTAATGAGTTTTTGAGTTAGCCTATCAAGTTGAATTACAAAACTAGCACTTAGGTTTTAAATCTCGTCCGAGACCAAGACAACTTGTCTGATACGTCCCTGTATCATCCACCAACGAGACAGATAGACAAGTTCGATGTATCGGACGAGATTTAAAACAATAATTACAAATAATCACCATTATTTCATTGTTAATATTATTATTGTTTTGAGAATTTTTATTTTGTTTACGGAGTTAGTGGAGAATCAATTGAGCACTAATTAATCCATTGCGTTCTTAGTCATAATGTTTGGTCTAATCTCATTTTTCTTTCCCAATCTTTAGTGATGCTTTCCTAATATCTATAGTTGCTTTATTTCATGATAAGCATAATATGTCTCTTTTAACTAGAGAAAATGATCTTTTAATGTTTGACTCCCTTTATCATGTGTCGAAGATTCCAAAAGCTTAAGATACCAAAACTTTCCTACTAATTCGATTATTAAGAATAAAACTCAAGATCTAAGAGTCTTAATTGGTGCCAAGTTACCCAATACACAATAACCAATTACTTAATTATATTTTGTTTATGGTAAATGATGAAGTAACATCGTTTCAGGCATTACTGCCGTGGATGTGTGTATAAAACTATAAATGCTTTTTATCGAGATACGAGTGAGAAGCATTTATAGTCCTATAAACACCAATGTTTCAAACGATGTCAATTTCAATGTTACTCCAACACGACACACTGTTTAGGAAAAAACTTTGAAAGCGGGCAGCCCGCTTCAAAATTTGACAGATATGTAAGGATGCAAAATAAATTTAAAATGCCACATGTCTTGTAACGAAGAGGGTTCCGCCAAAATTTGAAGCGGACTGCTCGCTTCAAAGTGGACTCCATTATTTATCATGGACCATTATATTATGGATTCTATAAAATCAAGTCTGCTTTAGGCATCCGACTAGTGGATTTACTTTATTTATAACTTATCGGTAAGAGCATTAATAATGAAAATTACTATTGTCACACCAATTTTTTTACTAACGCCACACCAATTCAGTGCAATTTGGTGATTTATATCGGAATTGGCATGGCATTAGTAAAAGTTGGTGTGGCAATAATAATCCTCTTTATTTGTTTTTTTTTTTTTCCCTTTAAAAAGTGACGAGTATTTGTAGGGTCGATCTTGGTTTTGGATTCGAAGGTCTTATATATCCAAAAGAATCGGAACCGAACGTTTTATTTCAGTTATGATTTTGGGTAAATATATGAAACAGTACCAAACGATCCGTTGACACGTAAGCCTACCATGATCTCGTTTTGTATACAAATCTGATGTTGTGTGTATTGTAGTACACAGGATCATATACTCTTATTGGAGCGAGTGATACGGAGATGAGAGTGGTTATGGAGAAAGCTTGAAAGTCAGGTCGACTTCTACGGCTCTCCTCTCCTAACCGAAAAACAACACACAAGAGAGAGAGACAGAGAGAGAAAGAGGAGAGAGAGAGAGAGAGAGAGAGAATCCACCTCCACCAAACCACCACATCTGGTTGGCGGCGAACGACACGAAGAACCAACTCAGAAATATCTACTCTTCAATACCTTCCAAAAAATAGAAAAAAAGAAAGAAAGAAAGAAAGAAACCCCAAAATTTTAAAGCTATAAGCCTGCATCACCATCGTCATCTCTCTTTCTCTCTCTCTTTCAGTTCTTCGACGTTGGTGTTTGCAGGTAATAAATAATTTTTATTTTATCTTATTTATTTATATATAATTTTTATATGCAGTAGTAGGTCAAATCCGTCATCGAATCAGACGGTGTAGATTCCATCACAGAAGATGCAGCACAATATATTTGCTACGATGCGTAGTTTGAAGCTTGTTGATGGATGCAAAAGTTCTCAAGTTTACGCACTCAATACTTCCCCCGCCACCGCTGCTGGTGGTGCTTGTGGTGGTTGTGGTGGAGGCGGTAGTGAAGATAAGCTCCACAATGATCACCATCGAACCAATTCAATTCGATCCAAATCGATTCAATTGAACTCTGTAATGGAAATTCTTCTCCCTTATGGACTACCTTCAGTGGATCTCATAGAGCCTCCAATCGAACCCTATCTCAAATCCCTTAATTTCATTGAAACCCTAGCGGATTTGCATTGTCGCCTCGAGAATTCACCTGAATTTGAGAAATCGGGAATTTATCTCGAGCAAGGTTCGTTCTTTCGTGGTTTATCGGATCCAAAATTGCTTAGACGGAGTCTTCGCTTTGCTCGACAACATGCGGTTGATGTTAATTCTAAGGTTGTTCTCTCGGCTTGGCTGAGATTTGAGAGGAGAGAGGATGAGCTTGTCGGGTCGTGTGCTATGGATTGTGGTGGTGGCCGCGTGATTGAATGTCCCAAGGCCAGTTTGGTACATGGGTATGATCCGGATTCGGTCTATGATACTTGCCAATGTCGTCAAAACCCTTCGAACATGGAGGGCATGTTCTCGATTGAACAAGAATTAGAAAGAGAAGTGTGTTCAACGTCGGATGAAGATGGGGATATTTCTTTCTGCATTGGTGATGATGAGGTTAGATGCATTCGATACAACATTGCAAATCTTTCCATGCCATTGAAAACATTGCTTTATGGTGGATTTACAGAGTCATGGAGGGAGAAGATAAATTTCTCGCAAAATGAGATATCAACAAAGGGAATGAGAGCGGTTGAGGTATTTAGTCGGACTAGGAAAGTAGACTTATTTCCACCCCAAATTGTCTTGGAGCTTCTCTCTTTTGCAAACAAGTATTGTTGCGAGGAGATGAAATCGGCTTGTGATGCACATTTGGCCTCACTTGTGTCTAATATCGAGGATGCATTGATACTTATTGAGTACGGGTTGGAGGAGACAGCATACCTTTTGGTGGCGTCGTGTTTGCAGGTGTTCTTGAGAGAGCTTCCGAGGTCGATGTACAATTCCAACGTGATGAGATTGTTCTGTGGGTCGGAAGCTAGGGAGAGATTGGAAATGGTGGGGCACGGATCGTTTACATTGTATTACTTCTTGAGCCAGGTGGCTATGGAGGAAGACATGAAATCAAACACGACTGTTATGTTGTTGGAGAGATTGGGCGAGTGTGCAACAGTAGGTTGGCAAAAGGAGCTCGCTTTGCACCAATTAGGTTGTGTGATGCTCGAAAGAAAGGAGTACAAGGATGCCCAACATTGGTTTGAGGCCGCAGCTGAGGCAGGACATGCTTATTCTTTGGCGGGAGTCGCGAGGGCCAAGTACAAGAGGGGTCACAAGTATTTGGCATACAAGCAGACGAATGCCCTCATTTCTGAATATAAACCAATTGGGTGGATGTACCAGGAACGATCCTTGTATTGTATTGGGAAGGAGAAAATGACGGATTTGAACAAGGCCACTGAGTTGGATCCCACACTTTCATATCCGTACAAGTATAGAGCCGTTGCGATGGTGGGGGAGAACAAAATTGGGGCAGCCATCTCAGAGATTAACAAGATAATCGGGTTCAAGGTTTCTCCAGACTGCCTTGAACTACGTGCTTGGTTCTCTATTTCTCTTGAGGATTACGATGGGGCTTTGAGAGACACCAGGGCACTGTTGACTTTGGACCCAAATTACTTGATGTTCCATGGGAAGGTGCAAGGGGAACAATTGGTTGAGCTCCTTCGGAAACACGCTCAGCAATGGAGTCAGGCAGACTGTTGGATGCAACTTTATGATCGGTGGTCTTCTGTAGATGATATTGGCTCTCTGGCTGTTGTACACCAAATGCTGGCAAATGACCCCGGGAAGAGTCTTCTACGGTTTCGGCAATCCCTCCTCCTTTTACGGTATCATCTCTTGTACATAATTTTGTTATTGCTTCAACCAACTGTAATCTTCAAATGCTGTTTTTATCATTTCTCATGCGTAATGTTGTTGTCAAGATCATAAGCTTGCTTGTTTTCTAGATTATTAATTTATATCCATTGATGGTGGGATTCAGTAAATTGTGAAGTAAAACCTTACGCATTTTTAAGTGATTTGTGTATCAATTGGTAGATTTCTGTCCCATAAAGGTGTTCCAATCTGTCAATGTTGTGTCTGTTGGGGTTTCAATCCCCTGTCTTATCCTAACCACTCAAGGGAGATAGGGAAAAAAGAAATCTACGGTGCAATTTGGAAGTGATATAGATATGAGTATAAGAAAATCACAGTTGTATCCAACTATACTTATGCAGGTATAGACCCTAAATTTTTTACTAACAGTAAATCCACAAAAAAGGGTAACCAATTCTAGATTTTTGAGTCAGAGATCCAAGATCACCTCTACTTAACCATCACATAACACCAATTCTAGTTTTTCTTTACCTGCACATTATAGAGGGGTACACTAATAGCCTAACCAGAACTGACTTGAGTACGCCCCCTACTGGGAGGAAGTTAGGTGATCGTTGTGCAACAATCCAAAATCCAAACCTAATTAGATGACTGTAACAATCTTTGATATTCACGTTCTGTGTGATGTAATGGGTAGTGGGTCACCAATACTTTTGACATCATCAATTGTTATGTCATCCCTATTTGGTGTTAGCATGAAGACGTGATTTAAACCATCTTTATATATTTGTGTCATGTCATTTCAATCTTTTTTATGTTTTTTTATTCCCCCATTGGAACTCGAATTGTCGTGTGCCAGACACAGACACCATTTTGTTGACTAGTTTGTATCTGTAGTATCATTTGTTACCCCAGACAGCATCATCCTGTCGTGGATGCTATGGTTTTTTCTTCTTTAGTAATGTTGATTTTGATTCAACATGAGCAGAATGAGGTGAGTGAGGCCCACTCAATCCTCAGACAAGAAGGCACACAGAAATCTTGGGGGTCAAAATGTCAAACCATATAGGACTATTACTAGATTAGACATACCCCTGTAAAGGCAAGCTTATTTATAACTCCATTTGCATTGAAAATCTGGATTGAGATGTAAAACTCCTCCCAATTTCCTCCAACGGCCTTTTGCTAACCTGAATATACTTGGAACTCAACATTTTAAAGCTTCATCTTCCCTCCAACCAACCAAAACAAGTTTCAACTATCCAATTGAAGTAGAAGTGGGACACTTCTCTTGTTCTTATCCTCTAGTATAAAAGCATCTGACATAAGATGTGAAGAAGGGACAATAGGAAAGGATTTTTTTTCTTTGACAAAAAGCAGACCATAAAAAAATATAATAATTTGACACATAGAAGCTATGAACTGCTATGACTGTTACTTTTATGTCTATTATGTGACCTCTAAAGACACTTTTTATTTGTTTAAGCTTGATTAACTATATTTCGTACTGAAAAATCAAACAATTTTTTTCAGCATGATGGGCCTACATCGAATCTACAGCCCAAAAAATTGAGATTTAGATCACCCCTTAATTTATATTAATGCATCCCAACTTAGATCAAAATGTTATTTTAAACACATGGTTCTACCCTGATATGTCCCAACTTATAGGTTGAATTGTCAAAAGGCTGCAATGCGCAGTTTGCGATTGGCTCGAAATCATTCTAGTTCTGAGCATGAAAGGCTTGTCTATGAAGGATGGATTTTGTATGATACCGGGCATCGTGAAGAGGCATTAGCTAAGGCTGAGGAGTCCATTTCTATTCAGAGGTCATTCGAAGCTTTTTTCCTCAAAGCATATGCTTTAGCAGATACAAGCCTGGATCCCGAGTCTTCAGCTTATGTTATCCAACTTCTTGAGGAAGCACTCAGATGCCCTTCTGATGGCCTTCGGAAAGGACAGGTACATAATATCTATAAAGAAGTTGCTAAAACAGCCCTACTAGATTGATGATGTGGGCCTGATGACTTCTTTTTTTGGGTGCATTTGTGATACTTTTCAGGCATTAAATAATCTAGGGAGTGTTTATGTAGACTGTGATAAGCTGGATCTTGCCGCAGACTGCTATGTGAATGCCCTTAACATCAGGCACACAAGAGCACATCAAGGCCTGGCACGTGTTTACCATCTCAAGAATCAAAGAAAAGCTGCTTACGATGAGATGACAAAGCTGATAGAGAAGGCACGGAACAATGCATCGGCATATGAGAAACGCTCAGAGTATTGTGACCGTGACATGGCAAAGACTGATCTCACTACAGCAACACAATTAGATCCATTAAGGACTTACCCCTACAGATACAGAGCAGCAGGTAAGTTCGATGTTCATTTTAGGTTTGTCTTTTGTAATTTTAATTCTAATGGTAAGTCATTGTTATTGGTCAAAGTTTTATGTTTAATGGTTATCAAGAAATAGTATGTTTTAATCCGTTGACTGCAAACCTGTAGGTTATCTACCATTGTATATAGTCTATGTAAATTAGAAAAGCGAATCAAGTGATCCATCTAGTTGTTTGATTATCTCGTCTTTTGTGCCTAGCTGAAGAACTTCAATGTGTCAGTCTTATTTCAAGTTCCTTCTGTCAAGCTTGATGTATACAAGGCTATTCCAGTGGCCCATCTTTGGAGAGTAAGATTTTGCAAGTTATCTTGTGATGCTGTCTTACTGTCTATTCTCTTAATCAAATTTCTGTCTTCATTCTTAATCCTTCTTTTCCATTTTATATTCAAATCTCACTTTCAGCCTTTAGTACCTTAATTGAATCTTAAATCACCTTCCCGATCCAGAGCGAAGTTGATCATGATATTGTTTCTGCTAGTTGAATCATACATTATTGATGATTGATTGGTATTCAGATTATTCATTAATCCATTTGCATCCCATAATACCATTTTGCTTATCCCCAATTTTTTCCTATCATCAAGACCTTGTTGTTCTAACCCCACACTCTTTCCCCAGCTAAGGAAGTTGTGGGGTATGTAACCTTTCTTAGAGTAGAAACCTTCCTAGATGGAGAGAGGTTTTTTATATTGGAGTTTTGTAAACAAAAATTTCAAAATAGAAACATCATTTATATAGATATGCCCCTTGTTAATTTAGATTCTTGCACAAAAAAACACAAAAAGGAAGCCTCACCTGCTTGTTCTCATTTAAACTTTCAACATTCATATTTGTTTCTTTCAGTTTTCCTCCTCTCTTTTTTTTGGGTCTAATTTTAGATAATTATACTGGAGAAATTATAATTTACAATTGTTTTGGAAGGCAAGGAAGTGGGTCCGATTTACCTTCTGGTAATATGGTACAATGAAACTAGAAAGGGAGGAACTGCAAAACTAGTGGAGGGATACCTTAAAAACAAAGGGCTTTTAGATAAGTAGGGCTAAGACAGAATATATGCACCTTAACTTTAATAAGGAAACATTTTGTAGGAATTAGATTCAAGTTAAGATTGATGGGCAAGAAATATGCTAAAGTTATCACTTCTGTTATCTATGTTCATTTATCCATCAACTTGGATACTTTGGTGGATTGTGACCCATTTGATTAATGTTGGGTGTTGAAGTGGAGACACACTTTTGGAGTATTATGATCATCGATACTGCCGCCGTCCACGGAAAATCGAAGTCTTATACCAAAGTTGCATGGTCAGCTGTGACCAACACATACTGATCAAACCTAAGGGAAAAGTTACAGAACGATACTAAAACCACCATGCTTTATGAAGCTGACCATTGGTCAGTAAACCCTACCAGACTGATCTGCCTTAGGTCAGAGATGTCTTCCTCCCCGCTCTTTTTTAGATTAATCTTACCAAACAAGATGCTTATGTCTAGGAAAAAATTGGTGATGCCAGGGATTTCAGGATTGCTCAAGGTGCATTTGTGAAGGGAATAAAGATTTTAGATGGAGTTCTGATCACATATGCATGTATTTGATTCCAGGATAAAATATGGTGTGCAGGGGATTGCTTGTAAGATTGATCTTAAGAAATCCTACGACCATGTTAGCTGGAATTTCTTGAGATACATGTTAGGCAGAATGGGTTTCGGGGTGAAATGGATCAATTGGTTTAGGAGGTTTGGGTCTTGCCCCTCCTTCTTGGTCCTCATTAAAACTGTCTTCGGCTGGCTTCGTCAGAAGTTCTAGTGGTCTCCTGGGGACTTGTTGTACTAGATGGAGTGACTCTTCGACGTGAGCTAGTGGATTCATTTTCTAATTCAAACTTCAAATGTATGTTTGGTAAGCCCTAGCATCTTAGGGCTTAGGCTTTTACTGGAGGAATGGTAACGGTGGCATATCATTAGGTAGAACTTCTTAATTCTATCTGTAAGGAAGGAGAGGTTGAGGTTGGCCATAGAATTAAGGGAAAAATATGATACCAGCCATATATCTGGATTAGGATCTTGAGCAATGAAGTGGCAACATTGTGTATGTGTGCATACTTAGGCACCTACCTAAGTTTTTGGAATGGTTTGCCTCCTGCCAATTTGATTTGAGTTCTTTGGCCGTAGTCAGATATTTTTCCATTTTTGTTAGGGAACAGTTCGGTATGGACTGCAGGATAGCAGCAGGATAACAGATGGGTGAGAACCTGTGAGCAAGCTAACAGGATTCAATCCCTGGACATCCGTATCATGGTTGAGCAAAATAAACAGATCTATTTAAATCAAAAAAAAAAAAAAATTTGTATCCATTGAATCCCATAAGAATTTTTTTTTTTGTTTTGAAAACAATTAGTAAACTTCCAGTTCTACATGGTGTAAAATGAATGGATCCAGCAGAAGACTTAATGTGTTTCTCTGAGGAATATCAAGGTTCTTTTCACATTTTTATTTTTTATTTTGGAAAAAGTTAGAAATTATGGAGCAAGAAAAATAACAAATGTAAGGAGGAAAGTGTACCTTCTTTGTACATGAAATGGGCCTGATGTTTGTTATGTTGCATGAATGTTTTAAGTTGCTATTGTTTTTATATTTCTTGTTTGCTAATTAAGCATCAATATGTGGTCCTGATCATCAGCCATTATCATTAACAGTGGCATATCCTAATTATCTGACTTTCAACTTATTATCCGGCTAAATTCACAAATCTGAACTTGCACTTGTGATCTGAAATCTGAAACTTGTGACTAATACTTGATATTGGGTCCCAACAGTGTTGATGGATGACCACAGAGAAGCTGAAGCCATAGCAGAGCTCACAAAGGCCATAGCTTTCAAGCCTGACCTGCAGCTACTCCACCTTAGAGCAGCATTTTATGATTCTATGGGCGACTCGACTTCAACTCTCCAAGACTGTGAGGCAGCTCTTTGCCTTGATCCTAACCATGCAGACACACTTGAACTATATAATAAAGTGCGTGATCGAGCTCCTGAAGCACAACAAAAGAAGTAAAAGCCAGATTTATATTGCCCACCAAATCTCATGTGGGCAGACCCAATTGTTGCCTCTCTTTTTTCCCAATACAGGTGAAAGTAAAACTTGTCACCTCATACGTAGTTCTTCAGTTTTGGGTTCTGGACTTTGTCTTGTGAAGCATCCTGATGCAGACAACTGGTTGTGACCTTGAGAAGGATAAAGGGACAAAAAAAAAAAAGCGAGGAGGAGGAGAGTAATATGTATATATTGATACATTGGGGGTGGGTTATGAAATTGATGATGACGGTGGTGATAGTGCAGATACTGCTGTTGCCTGTTAGAAGGAATGTGTGTACACAATGAAGGGAAGCTTGTGATGGAGTTTGTCCAGTTGAAAGGTTTACCATCCTGTGTTTTTAACTTTTCCACAACTGTTTCTTGTAATGTTCTATTCCTCACAATTTCCCCTTTAGAGACACCAAGGTTTCATCTCTCTCTGAAAATCTCCTGGTAGTTGAATTATGATTTTGAATTATGGTCTCTCCTTTTTTATGTCTTAGATATTTTTCATGAAAAGGATATTTCTTAAATCACATTCTATCTCATAATAATTTAATAAGAATAATGTTGAAGTGACTTCAAGATTGTACCTCACGCCGTTGAAGTGTATAGGAACCATAGATGCTTTTTCACTCCAATATACGTGCAATGTGACGTACAATCTTGAGGTAAAAAACAGAACAAAAAATACTAAACTGACCCCCCCCCCCCCCCCCCCCCCCCCGCCCCTCCCAAAAAAAAAAAAAAAAAAAAAACATTAAAAATCTATGGTTCTATGTAATTTTCACGTCAGTTGAATGTATTTGAGTATTTTTTGAGTATTTTTTTTGAAGTCAAGTTAGCACAACTCATTAAAAAAAGAAGTCATACTCAAGTGAATGAGGAAAACGACCTTTTCCATTGGTAGATGAAATGATATATGCACAATTATCTATTATATTATGTTAGGAGAAAGCATTTACGATGCAATTAAGTGAAAAATTAGTAACAATAATTACCCCTCATGGACCCATTATTATACAATTTATATTTTCCCAAAAAAAAGGCTGATCAACCTTCAAGAAGTTTATATCTTTTAAAAAACTCTAAATATGAAGATATTTTGTTATGTTAAGGTGTAAGACTATTTTAATTAAAATTTAATGTTGCGTTAAGATGTAAAATAAAATAAAAATATGATGGCACTTTTGTAAATTAAATAAAATGAATGTGGATTTTCCTCAACCATGCCCACCCTTCTCTTATTATAATACTAGTAAAGTTGGAGAGTGAGACGTTCACTCTCAAAAAATTATTATACAAGTTATCCATGATAAACCGCTGTTTAAGCTATGAAATATATTTATTAAGTACAATAATGCTGAAGTGACCTTAGCCGGGAACCTCATCTTGAGCTTCTTGACTTGAAAGTGTATGAGAACGATAGATACTTTTCACCGAGATGTGAGTGAAAAACATCTATAGTTCCTATCCACTTTGACGTGAAGAAGTGCGCAATATGAGGTTTCAGCTTGAGGTCACTCTAGCACCACTCTCATAAGTATCTTTTAAGTCATCCAAAATTACAGTACTTCTAAACCATTACTTTAAGAGACCACATCCACCACTACATCTCTTCTTTAACCAAAATAGCTTCCATTTTTAAAGTTTTCAAAATTCTAAGAAATTTTAAAAATGATAATTTCTAATAATACTCTTTAAAACTGAGTTTATTTTTTAAATATCAACAATTGTTTATACAAAGTTTAATAAAATACCTACCCACTTTTAAAATAATAATTTCTATTGTTACTTTATTAATAGGAAATTTTATTTATAAAAAAAAAAAAAATCCTCAGATAGTTATATTTTCAGCTCACCATGCCAAATCAAATTAATAAAATCACAAAAAGAAAAAAAAAAAGGACCACATTTAGACTAGCTCTGGACTGCCTATAAGAGCAATGTATAACCACAGAATGGGTGACACAAGATGTCTTGAATGGTTCCAATCACCAATCAGTCCGTTGACATGGAGCCTATCGATGTTCATGACATGATCTTCCATCTAATCTGCCAGTTTTATCATAGTCAGACTAGAATTATGCCATTGATATTTTCTCGCAAGCACGTGCACAAGTAACCATCTCTTCAAGCTTTTGAACTGCACCCTCACCATAGAACTTAATAGCAGTAACAGTAGTAGCATATGCGACCTTGCAACGAAGTACAGGCAGTCACATTGAACAAACATTGAAACCCCTCCATTGCATCGAGGGCATCACATTCCAAACAGGTCATAACATATAAGAACAGAATTTAACCATTTTTATTATTCTTTCATGAACCAACACCACCTGACAGCCAAAAACGTCTGTTTTACGGCCTGCATCATCCATGTTTATGGCTATTTGGGTATTTGATCTGTATCTATGCAACATCGACCACCATGCCTTCCAAGAACTACAGATTTCCCATGTCCAAAGAAACATTGTGCTCATGGTAATGGAGACCCCAGGTGTTTATAATGCAAAAGGGTAGGCTAAGATGCTTAGTGATGGCATACTACCCAAAACAAAACAAAAAAAAGACGCTCAACAATGGAATCATAGTTATCAAATAGCCGAAAAAACTATCTAAAATGAAAGACTTGACGTGTCAATGTATGTCTGCCATAAATCCAGCACGAGTAAGTTTGATTATTATTTCAGCTTCTACAATGGAGAAGAGAAGCTAAACTGCACACCTGTCTTCCCACGGTCATACTCGAGTTGTTTCAGTATGTAACAGTAGTTAATCTGAAAACAAAACCGACTTTGTTAGAATAAACTCAAGAGTTGGTTATGTAGGAACGACAATCACATCAAAACATGCAGGGAACCACCATATTATGGATCTCCAAGTCAAAATTTTACTTCAGGATGAGTAGAACCTTCAGTCATTTTTCTCATTTTTTTCAGACTTATCATGATTTCGAAAAGAGAGCTTCTATTAACATGCCAACTTTCACTTAATTAACACACCAATGTTACGATGAAAATGATTCAATTTTCAATAGGATTGGTGCGTTGTACGTAAAATTTGGTGTGCCAATAGTATCTCTCTTTTAAAAATTCAACAGAACCGTTAGTGGATATTTAATCATCCAACTGGCTTAGTTCTATGGCCATGGGAAATTCAAGGTGAGATACTGAAGTAGAATGGTCCAGAATTCCTGCATGTATGCGGAATATGAAAGAAGGATCTGCTCCCATCCTGACCAAGTATTCCTGTCTTGCTAATTTAAAACAAATGTGTCAAGATAGATTACTAACCTCCATTCGAAACAGCTTTGTAGGGACAATAATCCCAACACCTGCAGAGCTTCGGAAGGACTCCCTGAATTTTCGAATTGAGAAATCACGAAACTCGTTCTCCGTTAATTTAGTGAGATTCCCAGCACTGGTAAACAGGTGTCCATGGATTCCAGCTTCTCTTAATACCTTCAATGGAAGATTGAACGAGAGATCTGCAAAAGCAGTAAGGGCAAGATCTCCTCCAAGGACATCCCTTCCAGGAGATGTATCTGAACTTCCATCGTCAGATTTATCAATAATCACCCTTCTCGGCTCAGTCGGACCTAGTCCCCGACACTTGAACCCCAACAATGTTGTTGGACCTCCCAACGTACATACAGGAGAAGAATGACCACCTAAGAAGAATCTATCAGGTAGAGGTGATGGTGTGTTCATAAATCCACTACCCCACGGAAAAATCACACCCATGGATATCCCAAAGTTGAGCGCTGCATTATAAAAACCCAATGGGAAAGCATAACGGAAATCGAACTCCTGTTCAGAATATAAAAGGAAAGCAGGTTCATTGAGCAATACTTGATTTTTAGGGAAAAATGAGTGGGGAGGGGAGGTGGAGAGAGAGAAGGTTGAATCAAAGAACATTTACAGGTATCACCCTCAAGATTAGGTTGTCACTACAAGGTGCATCGAAATTAATTGAACCAGTAAACAAGGATCTTTTTTTTATAGACAAAAAAAAAAAAAAATTGAATAGGATAGTAAACAAGGATCTTATACTACTTAATAAAGACCAGTCAATATTCCGTAATTGTAACAAATGCAAATCAACTTAGGAGTGCACCCACATGATAAAACCCAAGAAAACATTCTTTCCTCGGTTACTATGAGTGAAAAACAGGATTAAACCACTTTTTAACACTACAGGATAAATATTCAATATACTGAGGGATTTCCGAAGAACAGCAACACTTTGGGATGGACCCCCATTGATGCAGGACCATGCAAAATGTCTTAAGATGATGAATCTGAGATCATACTTAATCAAAATAGGCCATGCAAACATAAATCATGAATTCATGCAATCAAAAAGGCTCTGAGTACCTCTTCATCCTCTGGAACACTCTAAAGGGTGTGCTCGTGATGTCCAAATCACACACCTTTATGTACACTGTTGGAGAATGTGATGGAATCCTTCACATAATCCTAGATTTCTTCACTGATATTTTCCATTCTTAGATTTTGTCAATCGCCAACGCAGTTTGATTTGTCCAGACTTCTTCATATTAAGAATACACAGAAGCTGTAAATTTCCCTTTTTTTACTGCTCAATCCTTAATCCTATGTAGTTAGCCTAATCTTGTTCCTTAATTTTTACTCATCGGTGGAGCTAAATGGAGAACAATCCAGCCATGTTTAGCATTACCACCAAAAAACAGTTCATCTAACTTTTTTTTATATATGAAAAGTATACCTAATGGTTAATGCTATGGGTTAATTGGATAATCCGGATTGTTCAAATTCAAGCCAACTTTCATGTCATTAGTAACATGTGCACGGAGTGAAGGACTCCACACTACAGAGAGCACATTATGCTATTGGATTGCCCAACATGATACATCCATACAGACTCATTATCACTCGTGGTCAATTTTACATCTTGATATTTGAGTCAGAAATGGCTCAACCCCTATACTGAGCGATCCTTCCTGGAGTCCATTATTTGGTCCAAATCAATCTCTTCTAAAATCTCTTTTTTTGTTTGGTTGGCTTTCCTTGGGAAAATTCTTACGTTGAACAATTTGATTGTTCGAGGTTGAATCACAACTAATTGTTGTCCCCTTTGCTTGAAGGATGAGGAGTCTGTCGACCATATCTTAATACATTGGCCCTTTTCTTATAATATTTGATTGAATTTCCTTGGTCTTTTCCGTTTTCAATGGGTCTTTCCTCGTAATTTCTCCTCATTAATAGAAGGGTGGGCCAGTAATGCTTTCTCTCTTAGAAAATGATTCATTTAAGCTATACTTCCCACGGCTATTGCTTGGGGGATGTGGAACAAGAGAAATAACAGGGTGTTCAATAGTAAGTTGAGAAACTCGCAAGGCGTCTTCTTGGAAATCTTGGGTTTGATATACCTTTGGTTTAAACAGAACATAGAACTCACAGGGTTAACTTTTGATGACTTTGTTTTTAGATGGAACTCTTTATGTAATCATTGATGTTCTAGCTGTTCTTTGTTTTGTTGTTCTTTGAGAGACTTCCTCGGCCTCCTTGTACTTTGTTCTCCACCTTTTTTTGCAATATCTTATACTTAAAAAAAAAAAAAAGGTGATCTAATGAATTACCAAAAGGAGAAGTGGAAAACAATTGCATAGCAGCTAGGTCTTAGAACTAATTGATCATTCAGAAAGTTTTACCTAATAAATTGTGTCGAACAACCTAAAAAGGAATGAGAAATTTCCATCTGCACAAGCAGCCCATATTGGTTTTGTGAACAATATTTGGTACATGGAGGATGTCTGATTACTGCTTCAAGTATATTCTGAATGGTCTTTCAAGCAGAAAAAAATTATTCCAGGTCTTGCCATTGCAAGCACCCATTTACATGCAAAAAGTTCAATTTCCAAACAAAATATGAACATGCAACAACAAGCTATTTTCCAGGATGAAAATCTATTCAGTTTTCAGGATAAATTTGTGTTCACAAACAAACATGATAGCTGAAGCTATATATATATATATTCTTGAAAAGGATTGCGTTGTCTCAGAACTCTAGAGCTTTTGAAGGAAGTGGTTGGAGATCCGTTGACAAATGGAGAAAGAAGCTATTGAGAACTCAAGATGCCATGATCCAAGTCTTACATCTAGGTCCAAAAGCCCATTCTTGGTAAGTTTTTTTTTTTTTTTTTTTTTGCTTAGTTGTAAATCAAGAAACTCCAATTCACAAACCCATCAAAAAAGAAACTCAAATTCACATGGTCATAGGCCTTCGCTATGTCTATTTTTCACACGACTCTAGGGATCCTTGCCCTAAAACTCAAACCAATGCATCCATTAGTAATAAGAACCTCATAAAGCTCCCTCTTATGAAAGTCCCTTAAAATATGGAGATAGTTGAAGCCAATACAACTTTCATGATGGAAGCAAGAGCCTAAGAAATGATTGTTTTAAATCCCTCCAATCAGGCTTATCACCCAACTATCTTTAGAGGTATGTTCATATATTCTAAGGAATGAAGGTGATAAAGGTGGTGGTATGTTCATTCCTTAGAATATATGCAAAACCAAAGTCCTATAGCACATATTAGTTGATTCAATTACATAATTAAAGCATTGTAATAATAATAAAACAAAAACCTAAAAAGAACCTAATCCAGTCATTAAGAAAGAACTATAAAAAATCCAATTGAAGAGAAAATTGCACCTGGCGTATAAACCGTAAGCTCCGACTATCAGGAGCAAGGCCACCGATTTGAGATGTAGAAACAAAAGCATACCCTCGTGTTGGCCTCAGAGGTGAATCTCTCCGGTCAATCTTAAAAGTGTACTTTAAAGATGAGAGTAAACTATGTCCAAGTTGCGTCCTTATTGACCTGGAGGACATTTGTGATGGATCTGTCAGGGTACGCCATGTGAGATTGTAAGCCAAGTCATGATGCTTGGTTGAAATTAGGCCAACAGATAGTCCCAACAATCTCTCTTTGTAAGAGGAGAACTTCAACCAATCTTGGGAAAGTAGAGACATTCGAGCAGTTACCGGAGTTGCCAATCCTTTGAATCTGGGCAATAATACTCCTGCGCTTATCTCTGAAGTTTGGTCCCAACCATATGCCCCAGACCCATCCCAAATGTCACCATATCCAAACAAGTTTTTCAACTTGAGCGATCCTTCAAGTGACCAGGATCTAGCCTACAAAAACATGTATACAATTTTTTTTTTTTTTTTGATAAGTAAAAAATCATGTATACAATTTTGAACACCCATTGAGAGGTGATATGACGATACTCATAAACATTTCAAATAGAATATGCATCAGATAAAGAATGTTAAGAAGAAAATTTTCCTGCTTACCTACCGCTATGGATGTCATTGAATACAAATTTTTGTATACCTTTTTGGTAAGCACATTTGTACATGTATCTCAAATTTAGGAATTGGGTATGCCCTATAATTGTATGTACATGTCTCATCATACACGTTCATACATATCATTTCTTCACCAGAGGTTTATACGTATAAAATAGATGAAAGAATTTATGACTTTCTCAGTGATTCAACACACTTCTGTATTCCTCGACTTGCAAATATCTCTGTATGGAACTATTTAGCTCTCAGCATGTCTTCTATGGGTCTTTGTATGCCTCAAGAACACCACATATCACTTGTTCCGAGTTCAACAAATGATAAGTACATTTATCAATTTTAAAAAAAACATACATTGAAGAACTAGCAAGGTGAATGCAATTTGATCTTCTTCTTTTTTCTGAGTAACAAAACATTAATTGAGGGGAAGATTTATGAGAAAAGATCCAAGGAGGCCTATATTGATTTATGTACTTCAATACTTCAAAAGGATTGCCCTTAAGTCTCATAGCCCAGCCCGTTTCGATTCTATGCGTGACCTCTATATCGACACTCTGTTTGCTGTGCAAAACTTATCCTTTGAATGAAGAATTGGGAGTTTCATTACGAACTAAGACCCAACTCAGGGGCAGTGAGCAGAGAAATTTGTGGAATGGGGTTTTGAGGAGGAAGAGGAATGCAAGCTCCAAGCATCTCTTCCTTTTTTTTTCCTTCTATTTTTTCTGTAAATTTAAGTTCTACCCTTCCAAAAAGGAAACTTTTTTATCCCTCAAATCTCAAGAAATTTCCTTCCTCGTTCCAACTCGATAATTTTTTGACTGGTACCTAGAAGAAAATCTACACTCGTCAACAATAAGTTTCTCATCTCCACTTCAACGCATCTTTATAGAATCAAGCATTTACATACCCGATTCTACATTTCAATCTGCCTAATACCCAATTCAAAAACCTAAAATTAAACCGAAACCTAGCCAAACAACTCACAATACCCAATTCAAAAACCTAAAATTAAACCGAAACCTAGCCAAACAACTCACAATACCCAATTCAAAAACCTAAAATTGAACCGAAATCAAGAAAACCCATATCGTAGAATTAAAAAAAAAATTAACAATACCTCGGGCTTAGAGAAGATCCCAATGTCTCCAGTGAGAGGATTCTTAGTCTCGATGACATCAACAACGACATTCGCAGTGCCTGGTAACTCAGGTGGGCCCGAATCAAGCGTAATATTAACCGAATCAAAGATGTCGAGTCTCTGAAGACGAGCATTGACGATACTAGCTGCTTGAAGAAGCTCTTGCATGGTGGTTGCGTTCTTGAGGGCTTGGACCTCGGCTTCGATGAGTGATTCCTTGGTCTTGGAGTTTCCTTTGATGATGACATCGTGGACTCGAAGGGTAACTGGTTCTGTGGACAATCTACGGAGAAGATTGGTTAATTTGTTCCTCTCTGAAATCAATCTCGATTCTTCGGTTACTGGTTCTTGATCTTCTTCATCTTCGAAGTCTTCTTCTTCTTCGTCTTCTTCTTCGTTGTTTGATTCTTCTTCTGCATCTGTGATTGGGTCTTGTGTGATGACGGGTTTCTGCTTTTGTTGTTCTTCGTCTGAATCTGCCATAGTTTGAGAGAGAGAGAGAGAGACAAACAGACAGAGAGAGAGAGGGAGAGAAGAAGAAGAAGGAAATGCGAGGTGAAGTGAAACTTGGGAAATGGCCAAATGGGAGGGTAGCGAACTCTGAATAGTAGAGCTGTTAATTGGGCGGGCCTATTGGCCAGCTACCTTGTTCAGCCCGTTTGAAAAAAGTAGGGCCAGGTCCATAATTCTCAAACCCATTGAATCAGGGCCGGTCAAGGGCATATGGGATGTAAAAAACTAAAAGGGTCCGACTAGCCTTACTAACATAGTAAGATTTCAACTCTTATGTAGAGTCTTCGACCTATCTGATCCCACAATTATTTTTCACTGTTGAATTTTAATTTTAAATTTGAGAGTTCCGTGCAAGTTCAGTAGCCGTCTATTTTCAAAACCTTGGATCAAACCCAAAAAAAAAACATTTTTATTTTTATTTTTGTTTGGATTTGAGTTTTTACATGATTTCTAGAAGGTTGTCGTGTTCGATTGCCAATGCAGTAATCCATTTGGGCAAAAGGATCCTTAGTTAGGCTTAAAATCATACTAATATTTTGAAAATATATCGATAGAATTAATGAAATATTGATCAAGCTAACAAAGTTAAATTAGACAACTACAAAATGGGATGCCTACATTGCACCTACTTTGTGTGCTCAAGATCATGGTCCTATCACTGGCTTTTCTTCCATGGATGGATTGGGCTAGTAGACTAGTCCTCATGATTGACACTTATAGATGATCACCATCAACAACGGTGGGCTTGTAAAACAAATTGTATTGTTAGTCCTTTAATATGAGCATGGCACATGATTTTAAAACTCGTTTTGACGTATCATCTTGTCCATGAACAAGATCGAATCATCTCAAACAAATTTTCCAATATGTTTGAGTCGTCTCATTCCACCATAAGAAAAATGATGAGTAATGATTTTAAATCTCATCCAATACATTTGACTTGTCTATCCGTCTTGTTGGTGGAGGATACTGAAACGTATCAGATAAGTCATCTTGATCTCAGATGAGATTTAAAACCATGGCCTGGCATGAGCGTGGCAGAGAGATCATTCATTGGCTTCTCTTACGCATCTCAATGCATGTGGACAAGATCTAAAGAGATTATAAAAACAAAAAAAAACAATTGTTGTTTTACTCTCTTTTTTATTCATCTTCATCTTTATGTGTAATCCTCTTTGCCTTTTTCTCTTTAAACAAGTAAAGCATGAGTTAATAATAAATGAAGGAACTTTAATCCGGGTCCAACAACTAAAGATACTAACTCAATATACTACCCAAAATCATAATTTTGCAAAATTATGTGAAACAAAATTTTTCAAAATGATTCTTTGCAAAGGTTTGCAAGGAATTCTCCTACCATGATATTTTGTAAGAATGCAGGGAAAGGGTGGGGGTGCACAGAAAAATATGCTGATGTTTTGCTGTGGCAAAATTGTGAAGGGTTAACCAAGCACCAATAACAGTAAATTTTTGTTTCACATTTACTTATTAGTTTTTACAAAGTCAAGGTCAAATGATTCTGGGAGGATACTCGATCTATGAAATATTATGGTAGATCGCTATTGTTGTGGTTAGATCCCAAGTCACATATGAAAATCCAATTATCAAAATTAATCTCCTCCAACAATAAATTGATTAAAGTCAACAATCAAATTTCAAGAGTGTGTACAAAACAAGGACAAGTAACAATTAAGAAAGTAGTGAAATCAACATAATCACAACACAAGATATATATGGTTCACCTACAACAAGACTACATTCACGGACAAGTCTCCAAATACAAAATTACTTATTTCCAACACTTCAGTGAAATCCACAAAATCTTTATACCCAATTCTAGTAAGAACCCAGATAAGAAATTTCGATTTCACTCTCGTTTCACAAATTTATAATAACAATGTGACAATTACTTTCAAGAATCCTGAGTTTATAGGTTTTACAAGAGAATAAAAAGAAATAATGAGTCATAATGCTTTCTCGCACTCTTGACAAAAGAGGGAAAAAAAAAAACTCATTTTAACGAAAACCCTCTTATATGGACATTAACAACTATCTAAGAACCTATTTTTGTTTCTCATAAGTTAATGAAAGGAAAATACCAAAATACCTCACATCAGTAAAAAAGCTCATCAACCCATTGAAACAAAAAAGGTGGTGATTTTATATCACCAAACCCCAACAGTTACATCTCAGACATATTGAGTACGTAGCAATTAGACTAAAGATTTGATGTTAACAAATAATGATGTTAGAGTTGCTAAATCAACAACTTAACACATGTCCACACACACACACACACACACACACAAATCAAAACACTTAATCGACTCACTTTGTATATTTCCACATTTTCCTCTTACTTGAGAAACAATTTCATCTTTGAATAAGACACAAAAGCTTCTTGTTGATCTTAACAACTTAGCACCCTTATTTGCTGACAACAAATTCCCACTTTAGTGGCTACGATTTTGCTGAGTCTCACCAATAAACTTCTAAGGTTAAGTTTGACACATTTGGATGATCTTGTTTAAGAAAACTCAGTTAAAAAAAAAAAAAAAAAACAACAACAACAAAGTTTTGATGATCTCAATAGTCAGATCTACCTATATTTGTGGATTGCAATTTTAGAATATGCGAGCTGAGATGGTTTCAATTTTTCAAGATGTCTTGCTTGATTCAAATTGTTTCAATATTCCAAGATGTCTTACTTTCGTCTTACCATAGATTCTCCATGTCTGAACACCAAACAGGTGGCAAGTAAATGACCATATTCGCACCAGATCCGAGTATGTCTATATCTAGATCCAAATATTTTATCCTATTTCATATCTAAATCGGGTCCTATTAGTTAAAATCATATCCAAACCATTTTGCTTTCACCAAACCTATATCTGGATTTGACCCAACTGGATTACTTGATTCGGGTTTGTCAGGTTGGATAATTTTGAGTCGTTCAATATTTTTTTGATATATTTCTTTTTTAATTTCTATACCATTTTATTTTACTATTATCATGTCATATTAAAGTAGTAGAAGAAAAATATCTTGAAAAACATAAAAAATATAATTTTTAAAGTAATATATCATTTGAATCTAGACAAATATAAGGATGGACCCGCATCTTACCTAAATCCGACTCGGGTCAAGGGACATCAACCTATATTCGACTCATTTTCTTAGTCAAATATATTCCAATGAACAAAACTTGTTAAATTCAGATCACTAAAATTTTGAATAAGATCTGACCCATTTTATGCCCTGGTGACAAGCAAGAAAGTTGTCATATTTTATACTGATTAAAACATTTATTTAATTGGAAGCCGTTCATATACCCCTAATTAGTTTGAAAATTTTAGATACCCTTCGCTTCAATCTTTCATGAGACAATCCATAATCCAGCCATCACGAATAACATAAAATATCTTAGTTATATTTCTTTCAATCAAATATAGAATATTGTAATTTTAGGGGAAGTTAAAGATGATGAAATTTTTGTAAAAGAAAATACGAAATCACTGGTTATTGGTAGAAGGTTGGAAACAACGCGTTGAAAAGAGATTTCACTCCTATCAAAGGTTAAGGCAATGTTTTAAAAAAATCTTTGTCAAATCGATTAGATTGTAATTATCATTATTTTTAGATGAAAAAGAGAGTTCTTATAAAAGAACGAGGGTTCTTATATCACTCTACTTGCACCCACCATTTGTGTTCTATGTGTCCAGTTAAAGAGCCAAACAAACAAATAAATAAAAAATGGTGAAATAATCAAATTGATTCTAACCAAAACAAAAAAAAAAAAAAAAACTATCCACACCTATCTAAAAAAGACAAACTTTTCGTTCAGTAAGAAGTTATTGAAAATTTTCATTATAACTCGATAAGATCATATCAAATCCACTCAAAATGAAGTTGTTTGGAAATTTGCAATTGGGGTATTTATAGAAACATATTGAGTCCTTTCTTGTAGATTATGTAGAATTCTATTGAAACTCTTTTGAAAATTTTGATATTGGACTAACGAATGAAGTTTAATTTGATTTTTGTTGGGATTTCTAATACCTAGACCAAAAGTTGAGGTTTCCATGGCAATTTCAAATCTTTTTGTCTTTGCAAGTACTAAGGTTTTACTCTCCTGTATTGTGAAATCCATGTAGTTGCCAACAAGAAGAAGAAGAAACATCTGTGAACAAGAAAGAAAAAGAAGACCATCAAACAAGGTTCAACTGGGGTGGTGAGTGTAAAGAGTAACCAGAAAAGAAGGTAAGTGTGTTGAGATGGATGAATTTGAGGGAGGTGCAAAGAGTAAGTGGGTGTGAAAAGACTAAACAATGGATAAAAAATGATTTTAATATCTTTTGAAAACTACGTAGTCATATAAAATTCTCATAAAAATTGAATGGTATCTCAAATTACCCTAAAGTACGATGTGGCTAATTTTTAGTCCACTAACCCATCAATTTTTCACACATCCCATTTTTGGAGATGAGTCGCGACCCAGTACGATGTCTCATTCCTTTCCATGGGTATGATGTCTATGTGGCACATTTTGAGTGTAGAATAAACACATTGGACTACATGCACAACTTGATCAAGAGCCTGAGGTAATTTAAACTCCAATTAAAATGTGCCACACAATCATGGAAACAGCTCACTACAATGAAAGTATACCAAATAGGTGTTTGTTGATACCAAAATTTTTAGGACAAAAAATGCCCTGACATTTAAATTTAATCTTACTGTTATCAAGACTATTTTCGTCAAAAAAAAAAAAATGAACTTAGTTACAATCCTACAACTCTATAACTGCCTTAATTTTTTCTTTAAATTACAAAAATATTACAAAAATATAAAATTGAACCATCTACTTAAATTTTTTGAAATAAACTTTTAAAATAATTATAATTTTTTTAATGAGCATAAATCTTAATTTTTTTTTGGTAAATATGGGTTTGGCCTTTGCCACCTACCAGTATTTTTAAACCACAACCTTGATTCTTGAATTTGAGCATTTTCATCATGGGCTTTACTCAAGACATGGGCCCATTGATGAAAAATGGTCAAATCCATTTTTCTTAGATTCAGATGTGGGACCACCTTATGGGGAAATGAGCAGACAATCTTCGAACGTGTGAACGAGGAGAGATGATTTGAAATTGAAAATTTAGGGTTTCGAAGTCGGCGTTATCGGGCAGTACGGGCAGGCAAAATAGGCTGCCCGAGGTTGGTTTACTCGCCCGATGCACTCCCGCTTCTTCTACACATTCGAAAAACCAAAAAAAGAAAGGCAGCAGTGAGGCGGAAGGAATCTCTCTCATTTCATTTACGATTTGTCATCACGAGAGACACTGAAGCAGAGTGAAAACTAGGGTTCCTGAAGAGCCCCAAATTGTTACTTTTTTCTCTCTATTTCGATTCAACAAAACAAACCCTAGGTACTAAAATTCTCACTCTCTATCTTTCTGGTTCTACAGATTCAATTGGATATCTCTCTAATATTTGACCTTAGGGTTTAAGTCTTCTTCTGTTTGGACTGACTTATTGTTTTCTTGTGTTCATGATGGTTTTTAGGTTTTTGAAATTATATGATAAGCATCTGTATTGTTGGAGCAAGATTAGGGTTCCAAACTCTTTAATTTTTGTTTTTTCTTATTTTTATTTTAGGATTTTATGAAATATATAGATATCTTGTTGTTCTTCAATGGGTTCGGAATTCTTTTTTGGATGGCGGGTTTTTTGTAGGGGTTTCTCTTTTGCGCCTTGTTTCACTTGTATTTTAGGGTTTAAGCTTATAACTTTATTTTGATCTGATGCTTTAAAGGAGTTGGATTAATTTCAGGGTGTAGGGTTTTTTTATTTGCTCTTTTTTTCATCTCTTCTAGATCTATGGTATTCGTTGATTAATTTGTTTGCTTGTTTGTTTGAATTTCATATGTGGTGTAGTTTGGGGATAGAATGGCCATGGAGATTACTCAGATTCTCTTGTCCGCTCAGTCTGTCGATGCCAATGTCCGGACCGTAGCCGAAGGTAACCTTAAGCAGTTCCAGGAACAAAATCTTCCCACTTTCCTTCTCTCATTATCGCATGAACTCTCAAATGATGAGAAACCCCCCGAGTCACGGAGATTGGCTGGTATTGTACTTAAGAACTCTTTAGATGCTAAAGATGCCGTAAGAAAGGATCAACTCATTCAACAATGGGTGGGAATCGACACTTTGGTAAAAGCCCAAATCAAAGATCTGTTATTGAGGACCCTTGGATCTTCTGTGTCAGATGCGAGCCACACTTCATCGCAAGTAATTGCAAAGCTTGCGGCAATTGAAATTCCTCGCAAGGAATGGCCTGACCTCGTTGGATTATTGCTTTCCAATATGACACAGCAAGACAAACCCGCTTCATTGAAGCAGGCTACATTGGAGACTCTTGGGTATGTTTGTGAGGAGATATCCCATCAGGATCTTGTACAAGATGAGGTGAATTCTGTCCTCACTGCTGTAGTCCAAGGGATGAACCTTGCAGATCACGGTCCTGAAGTCCGTCTTGCGGCGACAAGGGCTTTATATAATGCTCTTGATTTTGCACAGACCAACTTTGAGAATGAGATGGAGAGGAATTACATCATGAAGGTTGTCTGTGAGACAGCCTTGTCTAAAGAGGCAGAGATTAGACAAGCTGCTTTTGAATGTCTTGTTTCTATCTCGTCGACTTATTATGAGGTACTTGAACCATACATGCAAGCTCTCTTTGAACTTACATCGAAAGCAGTGAGAGGGGATGAAGAGCGTGTTGCTCTTCAAGCAATTGAGTTCTGGAGCTCTATTTGTGATGTAGAAATTGAGCTCCAAGAGTACGATGGAGATGAGAATGCGGACTCCGCTGCTTCCCATTCCCGCTTCATAGAGAAAGCTCTATCGTCTTTGGTTCCTATGTTGCTAGAGACGTTGTTGAAGCAGGATGAGGATCAAGATCAGGATGATGATGTTTGGAATCTGTCAATGGCTGGTGGCACGTGTCTGGGCCTTGTTGCGAAGACTGTCGGCGATGCTGTAGTGCCACTTGTGATGCCTTTTGTGGAGGCAAACATTGTGAAGATCGATTGGCGGAGTCGCGAGGCGGCCACCTACTCATTTGGGTCTATTCTTGAAGGTCCTTCTGTTGAGAAGCTCTCCCCTTTGGTAAATGCGGGTTTGGAGTTTTTGCTTAATGCGATGAGGGATGGGAACAGCCATGTGAAGGATACAACTGCTTGGACTTTGAGTCGGATATTCGAGATATTGCATTCTCCTGCTAATGGGTTTTCTGTCATATCTCCTGCAAATCTCCCACGTGTCATGGGTATTTTGTTGGAGAGTATTAAGGATGCACCAAATGTAGCTGAGAAGGTTTGTGGGGCGATATACTATCTTGCTCAGGGGTACGAGGATGCAGGATCTAGCTCTTCCGTCCTCTCACCATACCTTCCCGATACAATATCTTCTCTTATCATGGCAGCCGACCGAACTGATGCTAATGATTCTAGGCTACGGGCTTCAGCTTATGAGACCCTTAATGAGGTTGTTAGATGCGCCAATATTGTGGAAACCTCCCACATCATTGCACAGCTACTCCCAGTCATCATGAGCAAGTTGGGGCAGACATCAGAGCTCCAGATCTTATCATCGGATGATAGGGAAAAGCAAGGAGACTTACAAGCTCTACTTTGTGGTGTCCTTCAGGTTATCATCCAGAAACTGAGTGCTTCTGAGGAGACCAAGTCCATAATCCTTCAGGCCGCTGATCAGATGATGCTCTTGTTCCTCAAAGTCTTCGCATGCCGCAGCTCCACTGTGCATGAAGAAGCAATGCTTGCTATCGGTGCCCTGGCTTATGCTACTGGGGCTGAGTTTGGCAAATACATGCCTGAGTTCTACAAGTATTTGGAGATGGGTTTGCAGAATTTTGAGGAATATCAGGTTTGCGCAATTTCTGTTGGGGTGGTTGGTGACATATGTCGTGCGTTGGATGACAAGGTCCTACCATACTGTGACGGGATCATGACACATCTTCTGAAGGACTTGTCTAATGGGATGCTCCATCGTTCTGTTAAGCCACCGATATTCGCCTGCTTTGGGGACATTGCTCTTGCGATCGGTGCACACTTCGAGAAGTACCTGCCCTATGCAGTTCCTATGATGCAGGGTGCTTCGGAGATCTGTGCCCAGATGGATACTGATGATGAGGAGATGATGGATTATGGAAACCAGCTCAGACGTGGCATATTTGAAGCTTACTCGGGTATCCTCCAGGGATTTAAGAATTCCAAAGCAGAGCTGATGTTACCTCATGCTGCCCATCTCTTGCAATTTATAGAAATGGTATTTAGAGATAAGCAGAGGTATATTTCCTTTCTTTTCAGTTTACATTCATGTTTTGTATATGGAGGATTATGGACTCGTACAATCTTAACCTAATGGCAATGGTGTCATGATGGTTGTAGGGAAGAAAGTGTTACGAAAGCCGCAGTTGCAGTGATGGGCGACCTCGCAGACACACTTGGTCCAAACATGAAATTACTGTTTAAAGACCTAACCTTCTATGCAGAGTTCTTGGGTGAATGCCTTGGTTCAGACGATGAGCAGCTCAAAGAGACCGCAACTTGGACACAGGGTATGATCGGGCGAGTTTTGGTTTCGTGAGTTGAAGTTGTTCAAGGCTCTCTCTTCTTTTGCTCAACCCGTTCTTTCTTGCATACATAGTACTTTTTTTTTTTTTTTAAATCTTTAAGTTGTTAAAGGTCAGGGTGGGAGATATGAGGTCGAGGACTGTCTTGTATCACACTTGTTAATCTGCAGCTTGTTTCTCTGTTTGTTCGAGTCGGGGAAGGTCCGTGGAAAAGTTAGCATTGATTTAAGGCCACTTAATAGTGGTGGTGGCTTTTGTTCTAAAACTTTGATCCATTAATGCATCCACTAATCAGTGGTTGGTTTTAGTGACTTCTACTCCCATTTTTTTTTCCCTCCGCTTGTTAGGGTTCCTTCATGCAGTGCCCCCCTCTGACATACTCCCCCTCTACTCTCCTGATGTGGCATGGGACATAACCGTAGTTTTTTCCTCAAGATATGTAACTACACTTGTTTATGGGGATGTACAGTTGTGCATCCCGAGGAAAGAAAATATAAGGTTCTGTCACATGTCATGTCAAGAGAGTAGAGGGCGAGTATATCAGAGTTGGGTGTCAGAAAATCACTAATATTTTGTTGAGCCTTCATGGGATTTGGAACCCAGATCTTTTTATCATAGACCTGTTCATAAAGTCCATGATGGAAATTTCTCAACGATCAATGCCCAGTGATGTTAGTCTCTGTCTTGTAGCCAAGCACCTATGCTTAGCCTTATATCAAAGCTTTGTATGGTCTACAAGCAAAGCACTGAAACTGAAAAAATGAAAACTTGTTTAGCTCTCAATAACCGAAGAGTTGGCTTTGGATGGTGTGCAATGCAGAAATAGGATTTGGTCCTTATGGTCCAACCCCAGTTTGTGGTTCACTGAATTCGTTAAAACAGCGAATCCTTGTAACCCTGCTTTGTTTAATTTTACCAGTGTTTCCACTTTTTTTTTTTTGTTATCAAAAAAATCAATATTATAGATCTCCTGTACTTTGCAATACCTCTTATGTTTTGGTTAAATATTAGAGATACCTCTTTTTAAACAAGTGACTTTCCTCTTTGACCTAGGTCTTCTTTGAGACTAGCATAAATGACTTAAATAACCTCTATGAATCCAAATTCGAGTATTCGAACGTAGGTTTGAGCCAACCATACTTGCAAAGCAGGCCATGGCTGATATAAATGAAATTTTGAGGAGGCCATTGGACATTTGGACTTTTTAAGAGCATGTGTACAAAATCACTTCCTTTCTGTTCTTGGATATCCATTGTTTGATTGAAACAGGAGACATAGCTTTTGAATGCTTATCCATTATGTCTCTAACTAATAGGTGTGTATGTTTGTAGTGTTATCTTAATGACGTTTCAGTAAGTATTGTTGGATGAATCAATGTGATTTTGATTAGCCCATCAAAAAAGGTGATTTTGATTTTATTTTGTAGATTCATAAGAAGAAATTCTAGTTACTTTTATAGTTGGTGCAATTGTGATCGTGTCTATTTTATTTATTTTCCGTTCATCTTCTGGCCAGAAGAGGAGCACACCACTACTATGATTTGCTTCTGAACCATCCAATCGCTTAATCATCATGGGTTGTTGATCATTAAGTATTAAATATAATAGTTCATTGTAGCACAAACCTCTGTTTCTTTAATCCGAATCTCATGCCTCCAATAAGATGGAATTGTTGAATCAGTATTTGTTAACAAATAAGATGATCACCCAACGTTAATGGCGATTAAATGAAAGATACCATTTTATTCAGACTAGAATTGCTGAATCAACACTTAGAAGAAAAGGCAAAAGGAAAAAACAAAACAAAAAAGATCAATCAAAAACTGATGTAACAATGCAGCAAGTGAGGCTAGGATCAGACACAGTGGGCAGGACGGAACGCCAAAGGTCCTGCAGCATACACCACTGCTTCATAGTTCTTTCCAAACAACCTCTTGTTCTCATAGCGAAGAGTGGACCCGTTGATTCCGTAATTAACATTGGTGACGTGGTTACAGTTGGGAAGGGGAGAGGAAACTAGATGAACATGGCACGAATGGAGGGGATGGTCCAAGATGTAATGGTCCATCTTGAAGCCTTCGAGTTGGCCATAGAAGTACCCATTTGCATCGGTGGCAAAGACCTTGTAAAGGCTCACTCGATCCTTATGGTCTTTGCAAATGACACTCACCTTAGCAGATGGAATGGGCTTGGCCCCGGATAAAGACCATGTTCCGTAGTGCTCACAGCTTTGGCAGTAAACCATGCCTTCCACCACCACATTGACCTTCTCATATTCTGTTACATTTGAGGCTTCATCCGTTGCGTTTATGGAAGTGAAGGCCAACAACAATAGAAGCAATGAGACAAAAATGTTGAGCTGTTGGCTTGCCATGTCTTCTTCTTGTGAGAGAGAATTAGTGAGCAAAGAGACTTGGAAGATGTTTGAAGGATGAAGAGAGGGAATACCTAAGAGTAGATTTATAATAGGAGATTTGGGTTCTTCATGTTTGGTGTTATACGTGAGGCTCACTATCATTGAAGTTCAATGTGTACGTGAAGGCCACCTTCATTTTCTTAACTCAATTATTAATGGTAGTTGAGAATAAAGTGTTAAAAAATTACAATTTGTTTATGGGGTTTTATGAGCTGTGACCACCCAGCCCAACACCTTTGTATTGTGGGGGCTCCAAAGCCCTCGCATTGGAAGATCATTTAGTCATGGGGTCCCTCATCAAATGGATGTAACAGGTGGCTATTGTGTAGGGGGTGATGCATATGCAAATCACTTGATTCATCTCGTTCTTTAGATGGTCTGAAAAGGTACAACAATTTTTTTCATAAAAAGAAAGAAAATATAAAATTAGTAGGAAATATGCATGGTTAATTATGCTCACAAAGACTGTATAGCCTCAAATCCTTCCTGTTTGATCACAAACTAGATTACAAATGATTGATCGTCCAATTGAGATCATCTTGTCCATTTTGCATAACATTTCTTTTTTTGGAGTATTGGAAAATTTTTTAAATGGGGAATGGAGGAACAAGATTCGTCTAGGCGGTCCCAAATCCTTGGGATAAGGCTTTGACAATGACGATGGTGGTTCATGTGTACTTGAGGGTGATAGTTTATGGTTTTTATTTATTTTATTTAATAAGTGTAAAATAATATTAAACAAGGGGAAAACAGAAAGTACAAATGGAGGAGGCCCACGTAGCCCTAAAGAAAGGAAAAGCAAGAAAAAAAGAAGAAAATGAACTTATTCTACGTATTACAAATACAATCCCATCTAAAAACAAAATCATTGACAGAAACCCCGAGAAATCCTTGCTTAATTTTGGACTATAGGTATAGATAACCCAATATCTCCATAAAGATGCCATGAGAGCTTCTTATCTAACCCTGGAACACTCTGTTCTCTTTCCAAAGACCTCAAGTAACGACTGAGGGTAGAATAGTCACAATGGTGCCTATTTTCATGGATTTTATGATGGGTATCTGTTCATTCGTGGCAAATATGGATTCCTTTTTAGATCTAATTGTAATGATTTTGGGTTTCTTCTGATTCTTACCTTCACACAAAATCTGGTCTTTTTTATTATAACAAATATTCTTTCATCTCCATTGCATTTGAAGTGGGTTGAAACAAAATCTCAGCCAGAAAAAATGAGAAAATTCATACACCCAACAAAAGAGAAAAAAAGAAGGGTAATCAACTCCTCAACATTAGTATGCCTCTTCAACCAAAATCACCAACCTAAAATAAAACCAGTGAAAACAAAAAAATGGAACCTTTTAATCAATTTCATAAGTATATTTGTTACTCTACATTTTCACCTCCAAATTCTACATAGCCAAACAAAGCAAACAAAATACACCCAATCCTTCCTACATCTATACAGAGAGAGCAATCCATTACTCAGGACCAGAAACAAGCAGTCCATAACTACATACAACAGCTATCTTTCCAAACAACAACGGCAAAAAAAAAAATAATAATAATAATAATAAACATTCTTCACAATTATAAGGCTCAGCTTCACCTCTTAGCTTGCTTCAGTAGAAAGAATCTCCAGTTCTGCCCACCAAAGAGGAGATAATTTTGGGGCTGCTCCATCTGGTGCCATTGCTGTAATCTCTCTCAGTCGAGCAGTAACCTCTTTCATCGTCAGTCTCTGCTTTGGGTTGGCATGGATACAAGACCTTATCACCTCACATAGTTTCTCGAGCTCTTCCTCTTGGAAAGATTTAAGGGTTGGATCCACCATGTCTTTAACAGGTCGCTCCCTTCTCAGATAGTATGATGCCCAGTCCACAAGTGGCCCATTATCCTCCGAGTATGCGAGCCTACCTGTTATCATCTCAAGAAATATTACCCCAATACTGTAAACATTGCTCTCTAGATTCGTATCTACGAGTTCTGTGCCGACAGATCTCATCTTGGCTGCTGCTGCCACATTCCAGAAACCATGATCCGAGATCTTCGCAGCATAGTCTTCGGTTAGATAGACAGTTGTAGACTGTAAGTCTTTATGGATCACAGGAGGGGTCAGCTGATGCATGTGTTCAAGGCAGTATGCCATTCCCATCATGACCCGCAAACGTACGCCCCAGTCCAAGTGTTCTGCTTCTTTTACTGCAGAATCAAATCGGATCGCAGAATCATAATGAGTTGTGCTCAAACTCAATCAGGTTTCAAACAGTTCAAACTCAATAATAATTCAAATCATTAGATTATAACCTTTTAGCTTCATTGAGATTTCTTTTATAAGTTAAAAATATAATATTTCAACATTTTAACAACAAATAATACAACTAACTACTTCATAGCTCATCATAAAAGGACAAGGTTTTGAAGAAACAATTGAAAATGATGACAAGCAATTTACCTGGCTATACACACTACAGAGGCACTGTTTCAAACTCGTAGTTACACAAATTAAAGTTTTTTCTCACAAAGAAAATTAAACGCATACATCATCATTTTGTCGTCAAACTACACAAATTCCATTCTAATCAATTGTTCAAATTCTCAAACTCTTTACTTGGTTTAGCTTATTTAAAGTAATTAATTAAAACACTAGATACTTTTCTTTGTAGTGATAAAGATATAGAGGAAAAAAAGGAACAAACATAGGAATATTTTTTTCACTACAAAATGTTCTCCATGATTTTGTTCAAATAATAACCTACAAACCGGCAATCAGAGTCCAATCATATCATTAGTAGTAACTGTTTATTACTGATGATAGTCCAAAAGAATGACATAAAACAGATGGTTATGACTAGTGATCATTTGAATCAGTTTAATTAAGGGAGATCTTCGAGGTGGGGTCCATTGAACGGTGGAATTCAGAGCCCGTTGCATGTGCACCACGTGTGCAGTGAAGGCACATAAGATATGAATTTCCATCTTTCAAGAATGCTGAAGATTCTTTTCTCAGAATATATACACTGGTTTCAGCAATCAACTGATAGAAAATTAACCAACTAAAGAATGGGATGATACAATAAATTTATATGAAACCATGTGGATTGAATGGAATACTCACTGTGCAGATGCTCAAAGAGTGTTCCATTTGAAGCATACTCAAAAACCATCATCCTGGTGAAAGGTTCGTGTTCCTTGCAATACCCAATAAGGTTCGCAAAATTTTTGTGGTTAACTTTTGATAGTGTGTCTATCTGAAACCATTAAAAAGGCGAGGGTTAGGGACCCTGACTGAATGATGACGATAAAGTTATGTAAAGTCAAGTTTGTCAATTACCATCTTCCTAAACTGCATTTCTTGCTGTTTAGACCAATTCTTGGCAGATGTCACTGCAGTAGATGTTACTGCTATTTCAACTCCATTTGACAGTGTTCCTTTGTACACTATGCCATCTGACGAAGAACCAATTATATTACTAAAATCTTCACAAGCTAATTCAAGCTCAGAGCGCTTGAGCTTTGGCACACCTGAAATGGAATCCCTAATCATGAATATAGAAGACGAAAAATAAACTTTGCAGAAAAATTACAAGCAGAACAATTGCACTACTAGCATGATGAAAACATGCATGAGATGGGAGGATTAGATGCTATCCCTGCCCATGTTGTACATGACTCACATGCAGTGGGGTTAGAATCCTCCATTCCATGGCCATCTTCAAGGAGGTCTTATAAGTCAAAAATTGATCAAGTTAGATTATCACAACTAGGGCTGCCAATGGGTCGGTTCCAGTAGAAACCAGAATCATTAAGTTTTCTAAGTTCCAGCTCCTATTGGTTCCGGATGCAAGCTTTTTGAAGTACTTCTCCTTACTCAGGAGAGGTCAATTTATAGGAAGTTTACCACCATCAAATAAGGCGTCCTCTCCCTTCTGCATATGCACCAAGTATTCAGTTAGGCTGTTGGTAAAGGGTAGTTTAGAAATAGCCCCCAATCAAATTGGTGATATTAGGTTTACCCCCCTTGACCGTAAGTCAACATTGTGTTTTCTTGATGATTTAATGGTAAAATTTTGAAGTCTTTCAAAATGCTCTTCAATACTTAAATTACTATATCAAAATTGGAAAAAAAAAAAATCACTGTTAAATCATCAAGGGAAAGCTACGTAAACTTACGGTCGGGGGGGGGGGGGTACCTAATCTTGCATTTTGCAAGGGGGTAAACTTACTATCACCAATCTAACAGGGGGGGTGTTTCTAAAATACCCGATGGTAAATTTTCCGGCATTAGACTTACTGGTACCTTAGATCTCCTCGAAATATAAACATCCAGAATGCTTTGATGTAAAGAAAATAATAATAACCTGTTAATAATGCTTTCTGCAGCTGCCCACTTAACCCCGAAGCCCATGGTTTGGCAATGAGCACCTTGGTTCTTTGATAGAGGAAAATGCCAATAACTGAAATGAGAAGAAATGAACCAACTACAACTCCAGAAAAAATTGGCCATCGAACTCTATGTTTTGAGTGAGAATTTGATCTTTCTGATCCTCGGCGGCTTGTAGAATAGGAGGGTGGTGATGCAACAAGAACAATGGGAGGATCCGGTGGAGCAGGGGAAGGCAGGTCCAGTGTTGGCGCAGGTGAGGGTGGAGGTGGCAGAAAGATTCTGCGAGATGCCTTAGGTGAAGAAGATGGAGATAGTGATGGAGATAATGCAGGAGAATGGGATGGTGATGATTCCATCTGTCTCCTTTTTCTTGCTTCATTTTTATGAGTATTGGCTTTGGGGGAATGAGAAGCATCAGCCACCTCCAGTAGCCTCCGGTAAGCTGCATCTCTATCTTGGGCAATGTTCCTAACGGAGATAAGATCCATGTCAGGAAGCCAACTGGGGGAATAATAAACTACTGAGATCTTTATTTACCATTCTATATGAATCCCACTAAAGAGGAAGATTTTTGAGAGGCTGGAGGACATTAAGAACATGTCCTAACTCCCTATGTTGTATGTATGGCACAAATGCAGGTGTGCTAAGACGACAATTTGATGGGCACCAGTCAAGAGATCTCGATCAAAATCTGATCTGTCTAGATGGTTCTAAGTATCAGGCATGTAGACTTTCCTTGGAGGCTTCCCCCTTTTGTCGACCAATCTGTTTGGCCACAGTCATGTTATTGTTCTATAGTTTAATTTTTTTTTTCAGTGCAGGAAATCTCCTAGATGAGATCAATTGTCCTAAATTTTTCCTATCTCACTCTTAAGTTCTAAATTGTTTTTCTTTCTTTTCTGTTTTTTTATCAATTAGTATTTCTTTAGTGACCAATCCTTTTTCATCGTGTAATGCTAATGCAATTTATTATTTCTTTCATAGTCAGTGCATCGTGTTCAACGCTGACAGTCATTTATCATTCATACATACTTTTGACATCTCATATTGATTGAAATAAATTTAATGGATAGTTTCTCAACTATACTTATTTATTGTATGGAAATTTCCTCCCATCTAAACCGTCAAATGTTTTTATGCCTAAAGCTTGGAACCCATGTCTCGTGTTGATTTTACATGGGTGTTCCTACTTATGGAAAGTATTAGTAGGTTTTTATTCATAACATACATTGTTGCTCATATTAGATTTATGAGACTGCAACTTGGCCCATTTACCACTATGACCATTGTACGACAACACAACAAAGCCTTATCCTAAAGATTTGGGGTTGGATAAATGAATCATGTTCATTCATTCCATTGCTTGTAGCCAAGTCTTCTGTAATTGAAAGTGAGTTCAAATCTGCTTTTCACCATCTCCATCCACATTCTTTTGGATCTTCCTTGCTCTTCTAGGACCTTGAACTTGAATATTTCTTCTCACTTGGATTACGATAGGTAGGGCTGCAACTTGGGCGGGAAAAACTTGGACTTGATGGGTTGAACCCGAACTTGGGTTGGGACTGGGCATAGTTAGCTTGGGTTAGGCCTCGGGTTCAGGCAAAAAAAAAAAAATTGACTGAATCAAATCAGGTTGGGTTCATGCATAGGTATCGGGTTGCCCAATTTACCCGAACCTGGCCTTAATATGATTATAATTTAAAAATATTTTCAAATATCTTTGTTTCTTTCTCATTCACAATTCACATTTCAAACTTTAGTTAATGATTATCATCTTCTTCTTTACTTTTGCTCATATTTTATGTATGTAAACTTTGAAATATATTTTTTAGGAAAATTAATTGCAAATTTTATACTTTTTACATACCACTTATCTTTTTATAAGCTCATATCATTACTAAATTATCTAGTATTAATGAGGAATTAACAAACCTGACCAACCCGACTTGGATTGGGCTCGGCTTGAGCATTTCATACCCAAGGTTAAGTTGGGCGCAGGCATGGGTTGGTGTTTGCCAAGTATGGGTTGGGGGACCATTGATCCCCAACCTGCCCGAGTTGCAGCCCTAATTATCGGTCCGTGCCAGTTGAAAAATGAATTTTCAAACATCAATACCCAAAATTAAAAACTGAAAATCAAATTCCATTCAGATATCAGACGACGAGCTCTATAACTCAAAATTGCAAGTCTTAGTGAAGAAAACCATAAGATCAGCTAAAAATTTGAAATTTGGGTAAAACTTCACTTACAGAATCACTTCTTCTCCATCTGAACACCCGACTCCGAAACACGAACACGGATCCTCCTTGTCATCCCTACGGTTCCAACTCGAGAGAGCACTGTATGGATCCCTCACTATTCTCTCCCGAAACCTCAACAATGCCAGCACTGCATTAAATTAATTCGTTCAGAAAAAACAGAGTCCTCCCAAAACCCTAAACAGTGCAGAATTTCAACAGAGTTGCTCCAAAGCTCTTACCTTCAGCATTGAGAGACCAACAATATTCCAAATTCTGATGCAACAAACACGAAACCAGCAACAAATCTAATCTAAACCTGAATCGATTGAATCCCCAAATCTCATCCATCCGAAGAAATAAAACCCCACAATTTCCCGCGAAAATCGATCGTCACCTCTGTTAGATTCGAACATAAGAAACTTTCTCTGCTTCTCAAATTCAACAAAAATTGAATTAATTTCAGCAGCTCAAATGTGAAAAAAGAAAATAAAAAAATATAATCTTCAGATTTCGAAGTTAAAAACTATATCCAAATTGAAGACAGAGAAATAGAGATCGAACGAAGATTTCGGAGATCTTTTTCTTCAAACGATTTTAAGACCCAGTCACCCAGCATGAAGAGTAGAAAGCGCAGTAATCGGTTTGACTAAGAGTTTTATACGGTCCAACAACGTTTGACAGTTGAAATGGGCCTAGAAAATGTAAAGCCCATTCAATGTTGGTAATTTGATTTTGATCTAATCCAAGGTCAAACCATTGATATTGGCTATCTGATCACCCGCAGTTTTAGACCTTTGGATGCAAGATGAATTAATTGAGAATTCTTGGATGACGACTACGTATCTCATTGTGTCTATATAGATTTAAAATATTCGTAAAGAATCAATCAATCTAATATAATATATTTACTTGAACATAATTAATCATAATTGATGTAAATTTAAGATCTTAAATATATGTGATGAGATATACCATAATATTGATATAGTGTATCTTATACATATTATTATAATGCATACACCTTATCTCTATCATTCTCCCACAATTACATAGTCTTTTATAGAAAGATCATGCAATTGGTTACATATGTTTGATCATGCTTGATGGTAGTCATCACCTATCTGTGAAATCCATCATTATTGCATCTCACCTATTTTTAAGTTTGTCGAAGTTGGTGGTTTACTAGATCATATCTGTCATGATCTCACCCAGAAACATACGAATAAGGATCGTACGATTTAAATACAAGAAATCTCATAGGAGAGATTTTAGAACAATACATCAAGATCGTGCTCTCAGTATAACTTAAACTCTAATACCATGTAAAAAATACTGATTTATTGAGAATTCTTAGACGATGATTACATATCTCATATCCAATATAATATACCTAATTAATGATAATTAATACAAAAGTTGTGATAATCTGACTTAGGCACGTGGCATACTTAATCGACTTACCTGACGTAACAATCTCAAAAATCGTAGATCTACTGTAATTGGGATACAAAATCACACCTTCTTATGAGGAACCACAGTTTTATGTCCCAAGAAGAGAAGTACGATTTTCGAGTCAGTCATGTCAGGTAAGTCGATTGAGTATGTCATGTGCCTAAGTAAGATTATCAGTAGTGATGATACAAATCTAAAATCTTAAAAACATGCAATAAGATATATCGTAGCATTGATATAGTGTATCTCATACACATTAATATAATGCATACACCTTATCTTTTTCAGCCTGAGAGGAAGAGTAACTTAGATGTCAAGATTATAGTATTAGGTGGTCGTTTTAAGTCGAGCTACACTCATTGCTGATTGCCCAGCCTGCACTTATTTCTTTTTTTTATAGAATAAAATAGACAATATTATCTTTGGATGGAAGAAAAGTCCACTAAGGGCACAAATATAAAAATAAAAATAAACCCATTTGACAATGGATGTAAATTCAGCCATCACCTACATTAAAATTATTATATTAATTAATTAATTAATTGAATATGACATGAATGAAATATAACAATCAATGAGTGAGAACACTTGAAAAGATAAATTAGGACTGAATTTATTTGAAAAAAATATATAAATAACTCTAAAGTCGATTAAGATGGGTTTGGACTTATTCAAATCTTTTTATCTTCCCCTTTAAGAGAAAGATTAAAATTAAAGGTATGGAAATATCAGAAAAGAAAAGGTGAAAGTGATTTAAAAGAATGTGGGTGGTGATGGTGAGAGAATTATATAAACTCAAATTTAATAAGAGAACTTAATTTTTAGGGATATGTATGAAAAAGTGAACAACTTTCGACGAATTTATGATTCTGGCTCTTTGTTCATTTAATTATCAAAACGTGAACGTTAGTGAATTTAGAGGTTTTTAAAGAATAGTCACTTTAAAACTGCCTAATTCGACACCATTCTGATTTTTTCTTTTTAACGAAAACGGGATCATTCATGTTTTGGTAATTAAAATGAACAGGTTGCCAGAATCGTAAATAACTCAATTTCAGCTTACATAATAGTAATTCACCCTAATTTCTAACAAAATTGAATGAAGGAACATGATTAATTTAGCCAATCTGAAATCCATGGAGAGGTAAGGCGTTGATGTTGTAATGAGTTGGGTAAACATGTTGACTCCCAACCCAATTATTGATCAGGCCTTGGCCAAAAAAATTATGGGGATACGTTAATCATGACTCTAATGCTTGACCTGAAAGTTGTGTAGCCATTAACACCGCCTTACGGCAATGCAAGTAAGTCGAGACCCATCGTTGTATTTGAGATTTATTGATCCCAGTCAAAAAATTCTAACTATCACATCTATAGTGCAATGCTCAATATAATTTTTCTAAATTTGGTATGTATGTGGGACACTGTTTTTTAAATGGATAGGGAGAAAGTGCAAATCAATCAGAACTAGTAAACTTCAATCTTAACGTATCGAACGCTCTGATACCATAGATTCAATCTCAATACAGATAGCTCTAATATTATATACAGAACATGGTCACCATTAATTTAGGTACAACTTTGTAGTGGTACAAATATATTACAATTACAGACTCAGCTATCAACTTAAAACACCACGATAATGTGTAATAAAACCCAACTGATACTATGGGCAGACAACCAATTAAAGGTATATAGAAAGCTGTGGAATGTCAATGTTGTCGTCATCATGGTCCTCACATGCAACCACAACATCCAAAAGGCGTCAATAAGAAGGCACCTACACCTTAGCCATGTCCCTGGTCAGACCCACCACTTTCTGATCCATCCAATCTTTGTGCCTAGGGAACATACTGTTGTAAAGCAAGCTTGTACCGCATGAAATGCTGTAAGCATTCAGACCCTTGTCCTTCAACCATTGCAAAAGTTCCCTAAGGGTTGGGTTGCCTCTTAGGATCCAACGATCCCACACTGTCCATGTCAGGTCCTTATGCTTCATTATCTTGGGTGGGATGGCCTCTGCCATGGAAAAAACTGGGAGCGCCAAGTTGGCAAAGGTGTTCTGATAGTCCTCTAGTTTGAGCCCTCCACCTAACACCTTGTAAATCTCTAGGCAGACGAAACCCATTGCCATAGCAGTGGAGGTCGCAATTGCAGTAATGATTCTTCCTGCAATTAACTTTGCCTTTAACTTGTCAACTTCAGGAATGCTGTAGTTCCTTGCCCGCATGTTAGCAAGGCCAGCTATCATGTCCATGTGGTAGTTTGTGTCGTCATCCTGTGAATTTAGAAAGAAACAGTAAGTCCAGACTCTTATAACAGAAGAAAATCAAATCTGAATCAGTAAATTTGATTTGGGCAAAAAGATGAAAAAAGGGTATTCTCTACACTACATCAAAAATCAATTAGATAACAAGACCTCAACTGCCCAAACAATAGGCCATTTCTTGACAGCTCCTGTTCTATCTCACAACTCAAAAGAAAGGTACAGATCAGTGGTGATGGGCCACCAATTGGGATCATTATTGACTTAGGTTGGACCTAGTAAACCATTATCGCAATCACCCAACATATACACCATGCCTATGATATAACAAGCTAAGAAGTGCTGGCCTTCTCAAGCACAGTGACAAAAATCTGCAATTTTTTTTTTAAATCGCAATTAAGCCATGATTTTAATAGTAGTTGATTAAAACACGATTTTTTTCAAAAAATCATGAATAATTGTGATTTTAATTGACGTTTTTTTTTTTTGTTGAAAAAATCACAGATAATTTTTTGTTTTTAGCATTTTCTAGGTATTATTTTTTTATTTAATATATTAAATACCATTTTTTTTTTACTTACAACAATTAATTTTTACTTTTTAATTTATCTGATGTTTTCTCGTTTTCTGAAGATTTCTCTTGTTGAATTATTGCCAAACCTCAACTTTGCCACTATGTTCTCAAGAAATAACTGTGGGTTCCAATTCAGGAAATAGGCATACCTTCTCTAATTGTATGGATGGTTTCATCTTGAAACCTGGAGGCCAGCCTCGTGATCAGTTCGTCAATAACCACAGCATCATCAATAGATGAAGTAGAGATGCTTGTGGTTTTCTCGTATGTTACAGTCTTAACTCCTTCCTATGGCTGGAAATCTGGAACTATCACTTTGTTAACAGCATCAGCCAACTTCATGGGATTCTTGGTCCAATCAGGAATTGGAATTCCAAATGTCTCAGCTCGTAATATGGATGCTCCCATGATGAAGTGAAGGTGACCCGGGTCATCGGACAAGAACTTCTGTGGTCCAGGAAAGCACTTGGGAGCCGATCAGAATGGACTCCCAGTACTGGTTGGAGAGTCCTCGGGAAACAAAGTAGTCTTCAAACCTGGTGGAATTAAAAGCACATCAGATATGGAGTTGACCAGACAACACCATATTAAATCTAAAGTTATTGGAAGAAATAGTGAGATCAATCATCATGTACTGTACTTTAGACGGGCCCAAGTGATGCAGTCTTGAAATGTTTCACATCTCTCCCTGTCAAGGAACTCGATTACATGTTCCAAATTATCCCGGGCCTGAGCGTCACCTGCATTTTTCATGGCAGAGGTGTATTTACTTGGATTGGACAGATACGCATACACTTCGGCCGGTGTCTTCTCAAGCAAGCCCTCGAACTCTGAGTGAGCCCATGTCAGACAGTGATCAATGTTGTGAGGGAAGTAGTGGATAGTGCACATGGGTGATTCCTTCTCAGGTGGATCCCTTGAGGCACCATAGTTCTCTGTCAAATGGGGAATAACAACCTGAGTATTGCATTTGTCACCTAGTGTTCCAGACTCTTGGAGCAGCTTCTGGAAATATAGGGACCTTTGATCCATGTACATTCTAGCATTAACGTTGTCTAGTACATTGATGACAACATCCGGATTCTCCCAAAATGTATCCTTAAACATGATTTCTGTCTTGGGGCTTGCACGATTTTGTAGAGCCTTGACATGGAGACGTGGGTTGATCGAAACAGCGACAAAAGTGGAAACCGTGGATTTGGCTTGCCCAATGTTTTAATTCCAAAAGAGAAACTGTTTGCTGAGGTTACTCTGTAAGGAATTTAACCCGAAATTCCCAACCTGTGAGAAATAAAAATAGAGAAAAAACACACGTCGAAAAAAGAAAGTAATCACACGCACAAGACAATATTTACGTGGTTCAACAATTTGCCTACGTCCACGGAGTTGCAGGGATTTCACTATTATCGAGAAGAATTACAAAGTGCGGCGTAAGTCCTAAAAACGATAACCAAAACCTTAAAAAATCCTAATCACTAAAAACAACTTCTATATACTGCGTAGAGGATTCACAATGGATTACAAAACGGGCCCAAAATTTTTTCCAGGAGGCTTGTCCATGAGTGCTCCAACTTGGGCCTCCCAAGCCTCCACTCCATGGACTAAGCCTCAAAAAATCTCCCATCAAAATATCACGTAAAAACATTATTCGGTCAGGTCATCAACCGGATCAAACATAACTAGGCTCCACAAAGCCCAACATACTCTTCTCAATGACATCATCATCCTTAATTGCTAGCTTCCCTTGACTACTACAACAAACTCCCATCAAAGCTAAATTCTTCAAGAACTCACAACCAAGTGCACCAGATCCTACAATGAACACCTTAGCCTACTCTAATGTCTTCTGGAGCTTGGATCCGAATACATAAATCTGGGCATCATACCTGCTATTCAGTCAGGGGCGGATTTAGAGCAAGAGTTTTCAAATTCTATGGATTAATGTGCTATTGAAACAGATTTTAGCGACGGATAAAGAAATCTGTCACTATTGCCCCCACATTTTTTTTTTCCACTTTTAGTCGCCCCCACAACTATTTTTTTCACTCTTAATTGTCCCCACATTTTTTTTCTACTCTTGGTTGCTCCCACATGAGTAAAATCCTGGCTCTGCCCTTGTATTCAGTGGTTTCAAATCAATGGGATCTAATGGTTTGGGAGGAAGAGATTCAACAGAGTCAAAGTAGAAGAACTGCAAGCAAAGAAAGTGACATGTGTGACATTAGAAAAAATCTAATCACAACAACCAAGTAGACATTATCCATTTGTAAGTCTTTCACCTGGAAAAGATGATGGAATTTTCCAGAGCATGCCTTCACAACCTCTTGTCCCATGATACCACCGAAAATGGAAGCCATTGGATTTAGAATAGTCCTGGCACCAAATGCAAAATGTCGAAGAAGTTTCGGGTTGATCTCCTCAAGTTTCCTATCCCCCGAGTTCTCATTTATGTTAGTGACCACGGAAATTAGTTTCTGAGCATCATCCTCTGACCCAGAAACAGGGAAGTGTCCTGACTCAAATATGAATTTATATAATGCTTGAAATGTTAGATGTAATAGAAGTGAACGATCAAACTTGGAGAAATCACTTAGAAGGAAATCACCGGGATCTTTGAGAGCCTCTCTCAATGGCTTGTAGCTCATCACTTTGGGTTGTTTCACCTGTGTGACAATACCACCTTTCACATATGCACCATAATTTGTAGTGTCCTCATGAAGAATGAAGGCATAGGGGCGAGTATTCTTAATCTTTCTCGGCTTTCCATCTTTCCCTGGACTTCCGAGAACACAATAAGATCCCCATCCTGAAACTCGAGCCTTTCATCATCAACACATGATACAATTGCAAGGTTGTCATTGCTAATACGTGGTTCCTCGCCATAAACATCAAGAATGGTAAACTTTGGACCGAAATCACAAAACACACTACCAAAATGAAGGAGATTGGAGGTTGATGATTATGGCAATAATCATCGAACTCAATTGGTTTCTCTAACCTGATATTGGTAAATACTATAGCCTGCACTACCACAAATTCAACATGCATGAGTGGTTAACAAAGTATCACCCAACTAGTAAAATGATTTGAAGACAGAGAGAGATGCAAGTATTGCCATTTTATTGTGAAGGGCTGAACTACAACCGTCACACACACACACACACATAGAAAGCACAGAGATAAATTACCTGGAAATCAGAAATTGTTCTTTGGTCAATCTACCTGAATAGGTAGAAATGACCACGGAATTTTCCAATACTTGCAACTTCTGGACAGAAGCAAGAGCTCGGTTCTTCCCCACATCATCCTCTGAGAAAATAAAATTGCTGGACAAGTCCCACAATTCCACCGTCCCTTCATCATGCAAGGTCACAGGACACCAGCAAGAACAAGGTTCTCTGCTGCGGGAACCAAGGATCACAGTAAGTCGGCGAGAGGAAATAAAAGAGAAACCTTGAGCTCCAATCTTGAAAAAATATAACAAATAAGCCCCTAGCACAAAACCAATTTCACCTCTAAATTTATGGCGCTAATTAATGGGGGTGTTACCACTCACATTCTTATTCAAGTAGATATTCTAAACATGATTACTGGTATAAAAAAAAACAAAACAAATACAAAAATAGTTCCTATCAAAGACAGAAATGTCAGCAAAAACAAATTAAGAGACTCATTGAGATAGCCAACAACCATATCACACGTCTGAACTTACTCTCGAATCCATAGTGAGGCAAGAGAAAGCTTTGGAGAAAGTCGGCAAAAGATCAATAGAGTCTGGAAAATATCAAATAAATTAAAATATTTTTTAAGTATAAAAATAAAAAAAATATGTATTTCATATATTAAATGATAAAATAACACTTAAAAATGCTAAAAATAAAAATAATATGTGATTTTTTTTAAATCGTCAATTAAATCACGATTAATCATGATTTAATCGATAACTATTAAAATCGCAGATTTTGTCACTATACCCAAATCACATAATTTTAGTAATCTAAAATGCAATTCGGATTTTCAAAAGCTCAAAGTCAATCCGGAAAACAGGATCCACACCAGATAAATTTCAAAGACCACCCCACAGTCTGGACTTGGGGACAAAAATCTGATAAATTTATTCCTAAATACATCATCTAAGTCATAATCTCTGGAAAATAAATCTGATAAATTCAAACCTAAATAGATCATCTAATTCATTTATGAAGTACAAGAACAGAAAGGGATGTGATATACAAACCGATTTCGGCACCAAGACCATGCATCCCTGAGATAGGACATTGGAAGCAAATAGCCGACACATTGTCTCCCAACCATAAACTGCAAGCTGCCTACTGTGCAGATCCTCATCCATATCTGGTGGGTTTCCATTGCCCAAGGCCATGGCGTGAGGATTAACAATGTCGCTGCCATTGTTGTTTTCGTTGCTGTTATCTGTTGTCGTAGAATTGGAGAACGAGGTCAACCAATCAATCCAAGGCTTCTTGAGTAAAGCTTCCGAATTTTTGGTGTTGGTGTCATTTTTTACAATCGCTCCTCCAACAGCTATCTTTCTAGGAAGCATATAGTGCAACAAACTGCCCAAAACCCTGCCACAACCCATCGAAAAGATTAAAAAAAAAAAAAAACAGAGTAATATTCATGAAATTGAGATTGAAAGAAGTCTCAAATAGATATCTTAGAATCACAGACGTCAAAATTGAAAATCCTAACCCTAAACATAATCTCAACCCCATCATTAATAGTCTAGCTTTTTTCAGAGAAATCCAAAACAGAATACCAACTCAAAGAAGATTTGCATACCAGAAAAATAGATTGATTAATATAGAAGAAAAGCAAATAACATACCCATTAGGACTTTGTTACAGCAAATAATAAGATTCTGATTGTGGGAGCGAAATCGAACTATTTTTTTATTGATTTTTCTTCCTTTTTAGTCTAATTTAGGTCTGTTCTTAGTTTCTGGAGTGAGGAGAGAGGAGAGACAAATAGATGTTGGCTCAGATATTTCTCCCTCGACACAGTGGACTGTTAATCGGTTAAATAACGGCCAACTGCCACGTTTCTTGGAAAATATAGTTAAACTCACTCTCTCAACTACTTTCAAGATGGTTTTAAAACTCGTTTTGGCGTCTCCTCTCGTCCATGGACGAGGTCGAGTGGGATGAGTTTTCGATACGTTTGAGTCGCCTGGTTCGACAATGAGAAAAATGAACCATGATTTTAAATCTCGTCCGATACGTTTGACCTGTTTATCCGTCTCGTTGGTAGACAATACCGAGATGTATCGGACAAGTTGTCTCATTCTTGAACTAGATTTAAAATCATGCCAACTATTTTTCTCGCAGAAGCATGAATCAATGTTTTAAAAATCAAAATGATAATTGAATGATTCAATTACTTGGAATATGAAATACATAAATGATTCAATCCAAAATGAGGGGACTAAAAATGAACTTTATAACTCATAATGGTAGAATCTATACAAGTTTGAGTTCCCAAAAGTTTGGGCTGCAAATGTTTTAGGATCTTCTACACCTACAATTCCTAATGAAAATAAATCAAAAGATCAAAATACCTTGAAATCTCCTTTTGTCAAATCTTTAAAGTTCATATCAAAAGTCCTATATACATACAAGGAGAAGAACAAATCAAATCTAAAGATAAAAGCAAAAAATATATTGAATTATTAAAAAAATTTGTTTAATATATTTAATAATATATCCTAACTTAAATGTTAAAGAATTGACAGTTCAAATCGTTGAACCCTAGATCTCGAAAAATCATTTGTACTTGAGAAAGTATCAATTCAAAATGAATTAAAACAACTCCAAGAGGGTGACCCAATGGTAAAAACTAGTGATAGTTAGGGATTTGCTCCCTCTGGTCGTATGTTTGAGGACACGTAGTAATAAATTAATTCCCTCATTTCTTAATAGGAAATTCATGCTCGTTTATCATTATGTGGTGCAACTTCAATGTACCAAGCTTCTGAGCACAATCGAAAGTTGGATCTTGCGCAAGACCACATTATTGAAATCTCATTCAAGATGGTTATCTCCATATTCATGTTCTCACCTCTAGTGGTCCTTGTATGAAAATGCTTTCTATGAGTCTAATGGGATGTTGACAAGATTTAAGAAGAAATCATTGGTGTTGGTGAAAAAAAGGGCCTCATATATGTAGTTGGTGCTTAATATTACATACTCAAGAATACTCTTTTGATCCAACTTTTGCCCCATTATTTTGTAGATTTTTTTAAGAACCGTGATAATATGCGCTCTCCTCTGACAAACCGTAGATCATTTGCCTTGGGATACACAAGACAAATATTTGTGGTTATGCATATCCTAAGGCAAATGATCTATGGTTTTGTGATGGAGGCGTTTGTTAGAAGGGGGTGTCATATTATCACGACTCTTTTTTTTAATAGATAAATCTATGGGAAATTCTACTAAAGCATCGTGTGTTTCAAATTGGTTTTCACTATTGATTCCTTACATGAAAAGGGTTGGGATCCGTTGACTCATGAAAAATGACTTGGAGAAAAAACACATTATCCCAATCGTGTAAATATAGATCCCGGCTGTTGGATTTCATGTTTACACGGTTGAGATCACGTGTTTTCTCAAGAGTCATTCTTCATGAGTCACCAAAATCCAATCCTTTTTAAGATTACTAAATTACTATTCGACAAATCCAAGAAACATTTAAAATTATCTATCTATAATAATATATAAAGAATAATGGATCTCTAAGAAATCTATGATGATCCCTAAGATATTTTAACAAAATATATTGAAATAATTCATGTTTTATGTTTCATAGCAAACAAATGTCTCAACCTCGAGGAGTTGGCTCAATGGCAATTTCAGATTGATAAGTGATTAAAGCTCGTAGGTCGTGAGTTCGATATCTAGCATGAGTATTACTTCCTTTGTGGCCACCCGCATGCGCACACCCTCACTTTCCTGGTGCATGTGATGTGCGAGCGTTGTACATTCCTTGAGACTAATCATTGGGTAAGATCATGGTCTATGGACTAGGCAAATCCTAGACATGGGCTTGATCCATTGTCTACAAGGATAACCAATTATCAAAAACAAATAAACAAACATCTGTAATTGATTTCACCGGCAATGGTCATGATTGGTGAAATATTGGCTACTAATTTATAATTGCAGTGATGGTACAATTATAAGAAGAATTGTGATAATCTAACTACCCCACATGACCCACTCAATCGACTCTCCTGATGTGACAAGTTTGGGAATTGTTGATCCGTATGCTTAGAGATACAAAAATATGCTTCCCCATAAACATGTGTATCCCGAGATATACAGATTTACGATTCCAAAACTTGTCAAGTCATGAGAGTCGATTGAGTGTGTCAAGTGGGGTAATCAGATTATCACGACTCTTAAGACAAACTTACATGAGTTGACATCAACCAGAAAATGGCGCCAAAGAGTGAGAGTTCAAATCAGTCTCTATCTCTATTGGCAAAATAAGAGATTTCCTTGGTCTTTTCATGGGTGATTTAAATATACTCCTTGTGTTTTGGTAAAGATTTGATTTGAGCATGATAATAAAGTTCACATCGGTTGTAGAGAATAAACATATGAAAATATCAAGAATAAGATTAAAAAAATTAATGCAAAAAAATTCAACAAAATATTAATGTAAAATTGTAAACAACCGATTGAACAAGGAACCCAATAAGTCAAAAATAATTTATTATAGATGTTGGAAATATTGAAAATGACAACTACAAAAATCAAAGGTTTCAACAGGTTAGAGGATAAACTAAAGGATAGTTAAGTTACTGTAGTTAATCTTACTAGTAGAGGGAGGTCAAAGGAAAATACAGTAACCTTGGAGGAGTATGTTTAAATCATTTTTTTATTAGGATGATATGCCTCTGACCTCAGTCTTCTCTAACGGATTAATGAAAAATAACTTATATACCCTAATTTTCAACCTACAGACAAGATTTATTGATTTTTCTTTTCAAAATCAGTCGACTTCAAACTCTTAAGTAAAATTTTTGTGCTACACATCAACCTTAAAGTTCTAATACACTTCAACCTTCAAATATTACTTTCACCATTCTCTTTGAAAGTCCAAATAATACTTTGAAATACAGTCTTATTCTGTAGTATGTGTTTATTGAAGATACATAGAGAATTTAAAAAGGTTGGTTCAACTACAAGAGCTTATTTGCAGGGACGTGTGGTAAGCATGATTTCAAAACTCAGTTTGGTGTCTCATCTTGTCTCGTCTAGGGATGACAATCTTAACACGACCTATGAATACAACTCAAAAACGACATAAAATTAATAGGTTTGGATCATAAAAGTGTTAACTCATCTAACATGATTATTAAATAGGTGGGTTAGGGGCATCAACCTGCCTAACCCGTTTTAACACATTTAGTTATTTTGTCATTAACCTGAAATTTTAAATATATCAATAATTTTTTTTTTTTTTTAAATTACCCATTTTTTTATTGGAATTTCCTTGAACTTTTTCAAATGATTTAAGATATATTTCAAATGATTAATGGTAAACTTTTAAGTTTGGGGATGAAAAAATATTTTTCTTACTAAATTATTTATTTATTAATATTTTTTTTAATCTATTTCTTTTTTCATTGAAATCTAGAGGCATATAGTGTTTGATTCCTAATATGGTGACCCATGTGGGTGAAATAACCCTTGTTAAGATTTAAGATCTTACTAAGTAAGGCTAATATGATTGTGATAATGAAATACAATTTACTTAGTTAATAATAATAATGAAATTAAAAAAATTTCCTTACTAATTTAGTAAGGAAACTTTTCTGACCATATCAACTTTTGGCATCCAAAAATATTATGTGATGACACGTGATTGTACAAACAAAATTATATGAACTTTGGAAGAAAAAAAATTCTTAAAATGGTTGTAAATAACAAAATTATATGGTTGTGTGACTTTATTCTTTAGTAATGGTATTTTATTTTTAGTGGTGGAAAAGAAATTTATTTATTTTAATAAAGATTAAAATTTTATTAAACAGGTTATACATGGGTTGGGTCAAGTATACATATTTCTAAATGGATTAGGTTTAAGTTTTAGACATGATTATTAAATAGGTGGGTTAGGGGCATCAACCTGCCTAACCCGTTTTAACATGTTTAGTTATTTTGTCATTAACGTGAAATTTTAAATATATCAATAATTATTTAATTTTTTTTAAATTACCCATTTTTTTATTGGAATTTCCTTGAACTTTTTCAAATGATTTAAGATATATTTCAAATGATTAATGGTAAACTTTTAAGTTTGGGGATGAAAAAACACTTTTCTTACTAAATTATTTATTTATTAATATTTTTTTTAATCTATTTCTTTTTTCATTGAAATCTAGAGGCATATAGTGTTTGATTCCTAATATGGTGACCCATGTGGGTGAAATAACCCTTGTTAAGATTTAAGATCTTACTAAGTAAGGCTAATATGATTGTGATAATGAAATACAATTTACTTAGTTAATAATAATAATGAAATTAAAAAAATTTCCTTACTAATTTAGTAAGGAAACTTTTCTGACCATATCAACTTTTGGCATCCAAAAATATTATGTGATGACACGTGATTGTACAAACAAAATTATATGAACTTTGGAAGAAAAAAAATTCTTAAAATGGTTGTAAATAACAAAATTATATGGTTGTGTGACTTTATTCTTTAGTAATGGTATTTTATTTTTAGTGGTGGAAAAGAAATTTATTTATTTTAATAAAGATTAAAATTTTATTAAACAGGTTATACATGGGTTGGGTCAAGTATACATATTTCTAAATGGATTAGGTTTAAGTTTTAGACATGATTATTAAATGGGTTTGATAAGTTTTCATAATATCCTTACCTCAACACAGTCCGATCCATTGCCACCCCTACTCCTGTTCATGGATGAGATTGATTTGTCTCAGATGAGATAAATTGTTTAACTCGATTTAAAATTATTAATTCATATATATACATATTTAAATGAAAATAATTATATATATTTTAATAAAATATAATAGATTTGAAGATGTTTAATCATAAAATCAACTTTTATTTATATAATAAATATGTAAATTCTAAAAAATTAATTATTTTAAACAAAATTTACAAAATCACAATTGACTCGATCAAGTTTTACTGGCTTATCCAAGATTTTCAAAATATTGTTTGAGTCATCTTATTCATCTTGTGAGATGATGTGAAGTTGGAGACACCATGTAAATCCAACGAGTCATCCCGATCTCGAACGAGATTTAGAACCATGGTAGTAAGTTGAGAAGATGTGGGTCATATACATGATGTAGACGGAGTAAGCATGCGAATAAGTTAGAAAGTGATTTCTATATGCTACAATCATGTGTAACATGTGGAGGTAATGTGATTGTACTAGTTAGAAAAAGTTTTGTAATGGAATCAATACCCCCCCCCCCCCCTCTTACTATCATATGCTCCTAGACGCCCTGATGTGGAATGTACTATAATCATAGATCTTTATTCTCGAGAAACACAATTGCACATATTTTATGGGATATGCAATTGTATATCTTGAGGAAAAATCAATGGTTTTAGCCCATGCTGATAAGGTCCCAATTATTCAATTTTGGGACCACAATTGCACTAAGATTACCATTACATAAATGTTAGTTCCTTTAAATAATTGCAAAATTATTTTATTTATCCAAATTAATAGAGCTAATGATATATTAGTGTTAATTGTAGCGCACGTGGAAGCTAACAAATCGCGAAACAAATACGGTTACAATACACGAGCCGAAAGGAAGCATCCAGAAAAACCTCGAAGGATTTGGGCGCCACGTCACCGCGCCGCGGCTAGCCATGACCGCGCCGCGGTCATTTCGAGGAATTGGCCCTCGAGATTTTCACAGAAGTTTCTAGAAGCTTCGGTGGTTGTAACTGAATGGGTAGTTTGAAGCGAATCATCCGAAAAATTAACCCGATTGCCCGAATACGAACATTATAAATTTGAGGGTTGATTTTAGAGAAAGTGCCTCTCCTTGCTCTCTTCTTCTCTAATTTTTGATTGTTCCTCTCTTTAATTTGCTGTAATTTTCTATTGAGAGTTCTCTTGAGTGTAGTGAGAACATCAAGAGTGTTCAATTCTTTTTCTTTGTAAATTGTTGGGAGAGCTATAAAAGAAGAATTCGGATCGATCATCATCTTCATCTTCTTCACCTATTCTCTCTTTTCTCTTTTATTGTTTTTCTGCAATTACAATGCTTGCAATGATTGGCTAAATTCTCATTAGAGAAGTTAAGGAAGCCATAGCAAATTAATCCCTCTAGTGTAGATTTAAATTCTTGCTTGCTTACATGTTTTAATTCCGAAAATTCTATTATGATTAAGGTAATCCAACTTATAATTTTGATCCAACTTAGATAGCCATTACTTAGATAAGTTCAAGAATGGCTATGCTATGTGAATAATCAGAATATAAATTGGGCAATCTCCATCATATTAGGATTTTCATGAATAGCTTCTAATTTCTTTCAAAAATTTAATTGATCCATCTTCCGATCCATGAGCACATGCCACATCAGGGCATTAGAAAATCATGACTTTTTTGAAATTAAAAGAAGATAAAATATTGGATAAAAAAAATCAAGAGTTTTTATAAGGGATAAAGGCAAGGTTGAAAATAATACATTAAAGATGAGGTTTAATAGATTAAAAATAAGAGTCTTACTTGTGTGACTCAAAATAACACTTGAAATGGCATTGTTTGTAGAGAACTATTGATTTTTCTCAAATATATAACACTTGTATCTTGAGGAAAAACATCAATTGTTTTATGCACGCTCAAGTATACTCTTAGTGCTACTTCAATTGTAATTTTAAGTCACTTAGCATTTTTCTAAAAATAATTCACCCCAAAAATTCAAGAGTTATAATATGACTCCCCCATCTCCTGACATGGGGTGTGCCAGAATTATAGACTTTATGCCTTAGGATATAGAATCACACATCCCCATAAATTTGTGCAGTTATGTATCTCGATGAAAGGAAATCTATGGTTCTGGCACACTCCACACCAGGGGAATCGGATTATCACGACTCTAAAAAGAAAAAAAAAAGTTTTGAGGAAATAAATTAAGGTTGAAGACGATGGCATATAGGTAATTTTCTTATTCTATAAGACGAGACCGATGTCAAGGAGTATATCATCAGGTAAAAAACACAGCGTGGTATCTCAAATATTCACTAAAATATTGAGAGGCATCTCTAAATCACCAAAAAATCATGTCAACGTCATCATACTTCGTTCTTTACTCAGTAATATTAATATATCCATCTCAAAGCCAATACGCAGTTGCATACGCTTGTAATAGTGCAGTATTGTCTTGTAGAAGTAGAACTGCAAATTTTTGCAAATCCATCAAAATGTTTCACAATCGTTCTGTTGTGAATCTCCTTCTCTTCTTCCTCTGTTTCATTCATCTCTCTTCATCTCTTCCCGACCGTTACTTCAAATCCGTGCCAACTTCCCTCCATGAAAATGTATCAGCCGAGTACTTCGAGGTTACAAAGCCTACACCATCTGACCCACTAAACCCTTCTTGTTCTTCTCTACTCCTTCAACATGACTTCGCCAACACCATGGGGTCACCTCCGGTTTCCGTCATCTACTCTCCACCGCTCGATTGCCCTCAACCATGGACTCAGATCTTCCTCGAATTTCGCGCTTCTTGTAAGGGAGAGCAGTACGACAGGATCGTTGGAATCTGGCTCGACGGTGTCGAGATTCTCCGAACCAGTACTGCCGAGCCTACAGAATCTGGAATCTTCTGGAAGGTGCGTAAGGATGTCACCAAGTACTCATCTTTGCTCTTAAAGCCTTCTATCACGTTAACTGTGATGCTTGAAAACGTCGTTAATGAAGTCTATACTGGCATTTACCACGTTAACGTTTCTTTGCTGTATTATGGAGGGAAAGAAACTAGGGTTTTGCATCAAGTATCAGAGGAAGATTTTGCAGTTGCATTCGTTGAAAATTTTGGGGGAGAGGGAGAATTGGGGTTATTATCTGAAGAATCTCGTGGTAGATCAAATACAGCACAAAAAGGAGGGATTTTTTCTGAAAAACCTGCAGATTTGATAATCCCCATTTCAGGTAATGGAGATGGGGGGTTCTGGTTTCGAATTGAGGACGCAATGGGTGTGAATTCAAAGGATATTCAAATTCCCCTAAATACCCATCGTGCTGTATTGGAAATTTATGTCTCATTTCATGGGGATGATGAATTCTGGTATTCAAACCCTCCGAATGCTTATATCGAACAGAACCAATTGTCTACTGGGAGAGGAAATGGAGCTTTTCGTGAAATTATCGTAAAAATGGATGGGGTTTTTATCGGATCGGTTATGCCCTTTCCAGTTATATTTACTGGAGGGATCAACCCATTGTCATGGGAACCTGTTGTGGCTATTGGGGCATTCAATCTTCCTTCTTACGACCTTGATTTGACTCCGTTTCTCGGGTCTCTTTTAGATGGGAAGAGTCACTCTTTTGGACTGGGAGTCACCGATAGTATTCCCTTTTGGCTTGTTGATGCAAATTTGCATCTCTGGTTAGATCATGGCTCATCTTCTGTGATGGCGATGCCCATTATATACCAAGCTCCCGCTATTACTATCCAAAGAAATTCGAAATTCAACAAATTAGATGGATCGTTTAAGATAGAAACAAATAGAAGGGCCACTTTCTCTGGATGGGTTAAGTCATCGGCCGGGAACCTCACCACCCAAGTCTCACATGAATTCAAGTTTAAGAACAAAATAAAGTTCAAGGGAAATGGACAGGTTAAGGAAGTTAAGCAAAAGATAAAGGCGAAAACAGAAGTGACGGTCGAGTCCCTAGGTGCAAGGTACTTGATCAGTCGAACATTCTTCAAGAGAAAGTATCCTCTCAAAATCATAATTTCAACTCAACCCGGTTCTCAGACTAATACATCTTCATCCTCCACTAATGTCTCTCATTCCTTAATTGAGAGTACTTCCCTTACTTTGCCTAGTGGACGCTATACGAGCTCCATTTCTAACAATCAGGTTTCGGTGGGATGGATGGAGGTCCAAGATCACTCTGTTCTTTCTGGTGGGGCAAGCACACACCAAACTCTCAGTTATAGAGACGAGTACGGTTGCTACACGCGAGCTGTTTCCACAACCAATGGAAAGCTTTTGGAAGACAATTCAGACAGTACTTGTGCTCACACTACTGATTTGGGTTCAGGTATCGTTGATGCCGTGAAATATCTATTCCATAAAATATTCTAAATAAGCTACTTGTCTTTGTGTGCTTTTCTGTGCATATAAATAAGCTAGTGCGTGTGCTTTCCTTGTATGTAGTTTCAATCAACCATATGGGTTGTATGTTTTGTTGTAATTTTTGTACTGAGACATATTTATCTTATGTAGAGACTCAGTTTAATATGTGTCATCTACTTCAAGTCCTCACTAACAGAAAAAAATAAAAAATTGAAAAATCATTAGGCTCTTACTGACCTCAGAGAACGGTGCGCAACTGTATTCCATAAACATGCATTTTGTTGTAGAACTTACAGTTCTAACATTACTTCTATAGTGAGCGGAGGAAGTTTAACGATCAATAATCCAATAGCTTTAGTAGTAAACAGTGAGGCTCATAAAATCTGAAAATCATCATTGGTGCTGCTCTGCTCATGGAAGTTCTTTTTGGGCATACTTCTGGGCTAAATTGCATGTCAACATTTCCTGAAGCAGTTACTAAGTGATAATCCGGAGTAGGGATTTTGAGACAATTCCGATTATATGGGACTTTTATTTCTCTTTTTGTGGATTTAGATGCGCTTTTGATCTTTGGTTACTTTTTTTATATTTTCTTGCATTGGCATCTTTTCTTTCTGGTTGTTGGAAACGTCCTTATCATACGCTTAATCGTAGACATTAAGGTCGACACACATGAATCCTATTTCACCATTAAATTTCTTGGTACACAAGAGTGATTTTTTTTTCCTCTTTAACTTTTTCATTCCTTCCAAATCTTTGGGACAAGGCTTTGTTGTTGATGTGGTGTGGATGGTGCCGTCTTCCCCAGAAGCCTTTGTACCAAATGAATTGGAAACGTCATTGTCATCTATGCGTTATAATAAAGTAATAAGCAATAGTGGTGATGATGAAAGCATTGAGGTCACTTTTCATTAGTTCATGAGAGAAGACCGAGGTTAAGAGGATCATGTCATCAACTTGAAACCAGAAGGAGATATCTCAAATATTCACTACAGCATAGAGGGGCATACATCAGCTTGAAAACATAAGGTTATCTAAAATATTTACTCTTGTCTTCAAACCTCGAGGTTCTATCTCCTTCAAGCTTCAAATCATAAAAACATATTTTTTTATAAAAATAAAATTAAAAATTCAATGAAATTTTGGATAGAAAAATCATGAGTTTTCTACAAGAGATCAAATAAGATTGAAAACTATGGCATGAAGATGAGTTTCATTATATCAAAAATATTTATTATAGTTGTTGAAAAGATTTCTGCAAGAGATCAATATAAGATTGAAAACAATGGAACAAAGAAGAGTTTGAATACGTCAAAAATATCTATTATTCAAGGGTTTTGATGAGTATTTGAGATACATATTGTTTTTTTTTTCAAACTGAGATCGTATCCTCATGGCCTCAATTTCTTAAGAGATATAGACATAAAAATATTTTTTTATTTACTAATCAAAAAAAAAAAAATATTTTTTTTATTTATTCTTTTGGCTAAGAAAACGAGAGATTGGTGGTTGATGGAGGTGAAGATGGCTTCAAAGGGATTTAAACATAAGTCATGGAATCAACTCTCCTCGAGCCTTTACTACTTAGTTAAGTGGCTCCTTTAAAATGACATTATATTCATTTGTAGTCTCTAGCTAAAGAGGGGGAAAAAAACATAATTTTCCTACATGAGAAATACACCGTTTTCAACTTTCCCAAAAATCCTATCTTGTTCTTGCACTTAAATGGTAGGGTAAAAGAGTGTTGATAATTTGACGTACTTTTGACGCACATTGACGTGAAAGCACATAATTTATTTAAAAAAAAAAAGAAAAAAAATTTCTCTCTCCTGCCTATGGTGAAAAAAAGAAACTTTCAGATCTAATTATCTTGTGACATAAATCATAATCCGATGAAATGAGGTTGTAGAGGATAAAATTATATGAACTTTTTTTAATTAAAAAAAAAAAAAGAAAAATAGTTATTCTTCACCATTGAATTTTATTTTTAAATTTGGGTGCTCGTTAGCCATCCATTTTAAACACCTTCGATCAAGCTCGAAAGACAAATGTTAAAAAAAAAAATAATAATAATAATATGAATATTTTATTGAAATCTAGATGGTTGTATTGTTGGATTGTTAATGTGATAACCAATGTGGGCTCAATGATCTTTTCTAAGATTTAAAATCTAAAAAATAAATATGTCGGGCAAAAAAGAGAAATTTTATCTCTTTTCCTTAATAACTTATATGCTTCCACATTAGCATGCGCGAGCCAAAAGTACGTCAAATTATCAGCACTCAAGGTAAAAATATTTTATGATGGATTTTTAATAGGGCATTTAGGTCATTATCTATAATAAATGATTACATATTCAAGAAGACTGAGGTCAAGAGTTATATATACATCCATATCACATTGTCACTAGTTTGAAAACATAGTGGTATCCGAAATATTTGTCAGGAGGGGTTTATCTAAATCACCCTGATTGAAAAAAGTTGGAATCTAAGGAAAGATTCGATCTCTCATATAAATTCAAAGGACCAAGGTTCGTTGCAGCTTCGCGCCTTTTGTTTGTTAGTAATCAGGAATTTTAGGGAGAGACAGAGTGAAATTGACGTAAAAACCGAAAGTGTGGATTCGCTGCAGCTTCGCTTCTATCGTTTGCTTGCAATTGCAAATAAGTAACGTTTTAATGTCAAAAAGGCTAAAGGCGCAGAGCCAATAATACTTCGGAACACGAATACTTGATAGAGAGGTGTCACCTTAAAAATAATAATAATAAATAGATAAATAAATAACACCTCAGCCTTTTAGTACTCATGATCTAGATCAAAAAAATAAATCTTTTTAAAAATTTGATCGTAGTCGTAAAAAATAATTGATAAATGAGCTCAAATTCAAATGATGGGATTCTGCTATCTTGTCAATCTGTTGCTTTGTTAATCGTCGAAAAAGACTTTAGGAATCTAAATGAAAAATGTGTTCCAGAGGATCCGCTCCCATCTTAGCGTACTAAGAAAGTAACATTAACTTTTTTTTAGAATAATAATTATTATTATCCTCCCTGTATAACCATTTTATTAAAATTTGTTTTTTTTATATTATTTATTAGTGAACTGTTGCACATCAAGTTACTTAGTATTTACATAAGATTAAAATTATTTAGAAATTTTCAAATAAATAATCTTACTCTTAAGACCATGATTTTAAATCTCGTCTGAGACTCAGATGATTCACCTCGAGTCATCTTAGTCTCGATAAGCAACAATATTGATTTGCATGGTATCTCAACATTCACATCATCTCACGAGATTAACAAGATATCTCATAAGACATTTTAAAAATCTCAACCAAGTCAACTTGGTCTTGTCGAGACCAGACGAAAACCGAGTTTTCAAACTATGCTTAGGAGTATGATTGGCCCCCAATTATAATTCCCTGTAGTGGTTCAGGTTGGGCCCAATTAGTGGGATGTATCTTAGACTAGTACTAAACTTCCCCTATAGTGGTCCAATATTGATTCAAGTTGAAAAACAGTTAAGAGATAAAAGTATTTGCTATTTTATGATATGGTTTTGTAATTTTTTTAATTACAAAATCATACATGTAACTTCATATGATATACAATAATGGGTCAAATCGGGTTGGGCACAAATTTTAATTGGCTGAAATTTTTTGAATCCGACCTATCTTTGCAGGCACAAGATCAAGGCTATAAAACTTATTTTCTTCGGCCGGGTCGGGTGCCAACGGGTCAAATTGACAACCCATAGTCTAGCTTTATAATAAGGTGTAATATAGTATAATGGAACATATTCTTTAACATACATCTTTAATATTATTTCTAGCAAAAGCAATTACACCATTATGACAGTTTCTTGGTGTGACAATAGTGCTCTGATTTTACTAAGGATGATTTAAACATGAATAATGGTTTTCTGATACCCCCTCTAAAATACTCTCCCATACGCCCCTTGACGTGTCATGTACTATAATCATAGATCTTTCTTTGGGATAAATAATTACACATATTTATGGGGATGTGCAATTGTGTATCTCGAGGAAAAAGATTTGTGATTGTAACTCATGTCACGTCAAGAAGCGTATGTCAAAGGGGGTATCAAAAAATCATGACTCTTAAAACATATCCCATCACATTTTGGTGAATATTTGAGATACCATATTTTCAAACTTATGACATACCCTATGGTCACACTCTTCTATTGTAGACTAATGAACGATGAACTAAATGCTCTCTTCCTAAACTAGTACCCAAAAATCCTTAATATTTCTACCTTAAACCAATCATCCTCAACTTCTCAAGTAATTTTCTTTTATTACCAAAACTACTTTTCAACCTTAGTATTCAATCAACTTAAACCTTTAATCACAAAAGAAAACAAGATAGGATTTTTAAATAGAGGAAGTTTTGGACACTTGAGCGATTGGCACATTAACAAAACATTACATCCACACCGTTTAAATTTCAGGTTTCAATGATTGTTTGTGTTTCAAAACTCTTGATGGTGGCTAAAAATAACTCTTTTGGAATTTTTTATTTATTTTAAGAATCGTGATAATCTTACTTACCCACGTGGCATACTCAATCGACACTTTAACGTGATAGTCTCGAGAATTGTAGATCCTTGGGATATAGAACTACAGTTCCTTATAAAAAGGTACATTTTTGTATCCTAAGGAGAGCATATGTCTACGATTTTTGAACCTATCAGGTCAGGGGTGTCGATTGAGTATGTCACGTGGATAAGTCAGATTATCATGACTCTTATTTTAACTATGCTCTATTCTCTGTATGGTAGAGGACTTGGGTGTTAATTGATTCTCAATATGACCTAATCTCTATTGTGGAAAAATCACTACAGAGAATTATACGAAAAAGTACTAACTAATGATAATCTAATGCTCTTTTTTCAAATGCTCCCTAACTTAGAAGTTCTAGAGTCATAAATCTTTTTTTTGTGTATCTCGAAACAAAGGATCTACGATTTTGTGATAAGAATGTATAAAGAGCATCAAATTATCACAACTCAAGAGTATTATCGAAAATCCATACTCATACAAACAAGATTGAAAATAGTAAGTTGAAGATATGTTCAATGGATTAAAAATAATTTACCCTAATACTTAAAAGATAAATGATTTTGAGAAGAAAATTCAAGGTTTTTTTTTTTTTTTTATAAGTAAAAAAAAAATAAATAAATAAAATAGAGGGTGGTATCTCAAATATTCAACAAAACATAGTGGGGTATATTTAAATCACTCAAATAATCAACTCAAGTCCAATCATCCTTCCTTCTATAAATTTCAAATCCACTTGAAAGGCTAATGAAGCTTATAGTTCATACTTCTTAGTAGTAGAACACTAGAAGTCTAGAACTGCAAAAGCTCAAATCATCAGAAATCAAACAAAAATGTCTCATAAATCTGTCTTTCTCATAAACCTCTTTCTTCTCCATCTCTTCTTCCATCTCTCTTCCTCTCTTCCTGACCATTACTTCAAATCCTTACCAACTTCTCTCCATCAAAGCGAATCAGAAGAGTACTTCGAGATCACAAAACCTCTCCCATCTGACACACTAAACCCTTCTTGCATTTCTCTCCTCCTTGAGGAAGACTTCGCCAACACCAGTGGTTCACCTCCTTTTAGCACCTCGTTCTCTCCGCAGGACGAATGCCCTGGATCATGGACACGTGTCGTCCTCGAATTTCAAGCTTCTTGTCAAGGCGAGCAGCACGACAGGATCGCTGGAATCTGGCTCGATGGTGTCGAGATTCTTCGAACCAGTACTGCCGGGCCTACAGAATCTGGAATCTTCTGGAAGGTACGTAAGGATGTCACCAAGTACTCTTCTCTGTTCTTAAGGCCTAATCTCACGTTAACTATAATGCTTGAAAACGAAGTTAACGATGTCAATAGTGGCGTTTACCACGTTAACGTTTCATTGTTGTATTATGGAGAGAAAAAAGTTAGCGTTTTGCATGAAGTAACAGATCAAATGTATAAAAATGGGAAATTGAAGGTCATAAAGGAAGATTTTGCAGATGATGTGGTTGATGATTTTGGGGGAGAATTGGAAGAATCTCTTGGTAGATCAAATGCAGGACAAAAGGTAGGATTTGTTTCTGAAGAACCTGCAGATTTGATAATCCCGATATCAGATGATGGCGATGCGGGGTTCTGGTTTCAAATTCATGATGAACTCAACGTGCATTCGAAGGATATTCAGATTCCCCTTAATACCCGTAGGGCTGTATTGGAAATTTATGTCTCATTTCATGGGGATGATGAATTTTGGTATTCGAATCCTCCAAATGCTTATATTGAACTGAACAATTTGACTACGGGGCGAGGAAATGGAGCTTTTCGTGAAGTAATTGTAACGATGGACCATGTTTTTGTTGGGTCGGTTATGCCTTTCCCAGTTATATATACAGGAGGGATTAACCCATTGTTTTGGGAACCTGTTGTGGCTATTGGGGCATTCAATCTTCCTTCTTACGACGTTGATTTGACTCCGTTTCTCGGGTTTCTTTTAGATGGGAAGAGTCACTCTTTTGGATTGGGTGTCACTGATAGTATTCCATTTTGGCTCGTCAATGCAAATTTGCATCTCTGGTTAGATCCTAGCTCAGCTTCTGTGTCAGCTAAGTCTATTATATACACAGCTCCCGCTATTTCTGTCCAGAGAAAATCGGAATTTGTTGATCTTGATGGGTCATTCAGGATAGAAGCAAGAAGAAAGTCCAAATTCTCGGGATGGGTTAAATCATCAGCGGGGAACTTCACCACCCGTATCTCGCATCAGTACAAGTTTAAGAACAATATAAGGTTCACGGGAGGCGGACAGCTTAAGGAAGTTCGACAAAGAATTGAGGGGAGAACACAAACGAGGGTCGAGTCTGATGCAAGGGTCTTGCTTAGTCGTTCATTCTTCAAGTGCAAGTACCCTCTCACTATTGTAATTTCAACACTACCCGGTTCTGAAAATGATACATATTTATCGATCACAAATGTCTCTCATACCTTGAAAGAGAGATCGTCCGTTTCATTGCCTAGTAGGCGCTATTCGAGCTTGCTTTCTAATATTCAAGTTTCTGGGGGATGGATGCTTATCCAAGATCACTCTGTTATTTCTGGTGGGGCAAGCACTCAACAATCTCTCAGTTATAGAGATGAGCTTGGTTTCCACTCCCGAAATGTTACTGCAAGCGATGGAAAGGTTTTGGAAGACAATTCATCCTTTACTCGTGCTACTTCATTCTAATTTGCTACCATGAGACAACTACTTCTGTAGAATACTCTAAATCAGTTAAAGTCTTTTTGTGTCCTTGTGTGGTTTCCTTGTATGTAGTTTCTAAGTTTAGTCTTTGATGTGTGCTTGTCTGGTTTCCTTATGCATGTTTCGATCAACTATGGTTGTATTTTTTATAGTAGTTTTTAAATAGTAACCAGTGATGCTCACAAGGATGCTCAAAGGGTGTTGATCTGCTCTACCCACCTTAGTTATCTAAACATGAAAGTTCTCTTTGGGCTAAATTTCTTGAAGCCTTTGTTTTATTATTGTAATCTCTTGTCATCTTGGTTAATTTGTTCTATATTTTCCTGCATTGTCACCTCATTTTTTAACATTATCAGTAGACATTATGGTCACCCAAAGAATCCTATTTCGCCATTAAATTTCTTGGTACTTGGTTTAAGTAGAGTTACCCTCATAGTTAAACCAAGGATATATTGAATGATTCAGATGAGAATATAGATCCATCTTATTTATTTATTTAACTATATGGATCCAACTAGCTGTGAATCTTTTATCAGCCTATGAACAGATTCAAAACCTATGTTATCCAATTCGTTGCTACTGGTCCAAACCATGAACCGCTACGAAACGAACCAGTTTGTAAAATCAAGTGAACTATGAACCCATCGAATTTTGATTGGGTTTGACAAACCGAATAATTTTTTAATTGGTTCGGTGAATCAAATCAATTTATTATATTTTTTTTAGGTGATTTAGACTTGGCCCCTCACTTTTTAGTGAATATTAGAGATAACACCCTATGTTTAGAAACTGATGACACTTCTCCCTTGACCTCAGTCTTCTTGGTACACTAACATAAAAATACCCAAATGCCCTCGATTTCAACCACCAATCAAAATCCCTTGATTTTTCTTCTCAAAAATCAGTCATCTTCAATCTCTTTCGTTAAAATTTAAAATCCCATCTTCAACTTTAAATTTCTATCTACTTCAACTTTCAAACTTGTAGGTGAACGATAGAATGTTTTTTTTTTTTTTCTTTTGAAATACGAAATGAAGGAATTTGGGTTGAAAAAATCTAGGGTTTTCTACCATGGGTTAAAGCAAGGAAGAAAATGATGGACAAGAGCTAATATTGAATAGATTAATTGACTTTAATAGGAAAGTTGAAGCACTTGAAGATTTCTAGTTTGGAAGAAAAATCAAAAATAAGGTTTTTGAGAAGAAGAAACCTATGAATTTTTCGCTAAAAAAACTCCAGGTTTTCAACAAAGGGTTAATCTTAAGTTGAAAACGATGAATTAAGGATGAGATTAGGTAGATTACAAAAGAACATTATAAAGATTTGAGAGCCCGAAGATGATGATGAGGGCATTTAGGTATTTTCCTAGTAATCTATTAAAAAACCTGAGGTCAAGAGATGCATATCATCAGTTTCAAAACATAGGGGGTATCTCTAATATTCACAAAAAATGGGGGACCATGTCTCACCCACCCTATTTTTTCATTGCTTATGTTTAAAATTTGGATTATTATATTGATTTATTTTTATTTAACTAAGAATTTTTAAACATTACAATCGTACTTATAACTTGTATACTTGAATTATATATATGCACAAGCGAACCGATCTAGGAAACCAAAGTGAAGCGAGAAACGAATTATCTCTACCCACCCCTACGAACCGGGTTCATACTAGAATGGCAAACCACAAACCCAAATTCAAACCGATGAACCAGGTAACATAGGGCAAACGAAAAAATCTTTTGCATGAAAAATTTGTTGATAACCTAGAAAAACCAACCAATGGCTAAGGATTAGAATGTTCTTCCTGCAAAACGAGAGATCGATTGAGAGATACTACCCAGCTGTGAGAAAGACAAGAGGGCCCATTATCCACTAACTCACAATCAGAGCAAAAAAGAGGTGAACAAAGCTTCATATTACTCAATTTTGTAGGCCCCTGTCTCAAGTCCAATGGAAGTCCCCCACAATCTTCGGTTCCTTTTGTTTTTTTCTCAATCTGAAAAAAACTTTTTCAACAAAAGTCTCAAAAGAAGGGGTTAAACCTTCAACATCCATAAAGACACGTAATGAAAATGGACCTACGACCATCACCACTCATATCCCCACAGAAAGAAGCCGACAAAAAGAAAGAAAATAGAAGAAACAGCAAAGTTGTTTGAGAGGGACAGAGAGAAATGTAGATTTTATGTATTAAAGGGCAGTAGATCCTTCATTTCTGCCAATAAAACAACATACAACTTTAATCTACACTTGGGCGTGGCAACAACTACTTAACAAAGGCAGATTAGCATTCATGGATCTCCAAAAGTTTCACCATTTCATCACCTACTGTTGTTATTGGATCGTAGCAATGTAGCTAAGATTTCGGAGAACTGAGGACGCTTAGAAGGGCTACTGTTCCAGCATTTTGTCATCAATGACCGTAGGACTTGAGGACAATCCTTGGGGATCTCTGGTCTTAGCCCACAGGCAGCAATCCCCACCGCAGCCTGAACAGGTGAATAAGTAGCATAAGGTGCTTCCCCAGTAACCATCTCCCAGACTACCATCCCATAACTGTACACATTGCTCATCCACGTCTCTGTAACACTCTCTGGATCACCCGCAATGATCTGTTCCCCACAAAATAAAGCCAACAAAATCATTACTTGATAGCTTAGCTAAACCCAAAAGAATAAGGATTTAAGTTTAGAGGGACATGACTTACAATTAAAAATGTAATCTTGGGAGCAAGTGCAGCGAATTTGGAAGAAAACTCTAATTTTACAACTTAGATAAGCTTAACGACAAAATCTCATCCAATTTTAATCCTGGGTATCCTTCAAAAAAGTATGTAGGGTGGGACCACAATTTGAGTGGAAGTGGCACTAATGAAACCAATTCAATTTGTTTAATGAAAATCCTGGGCATGCTTCGAAAAAGGAAACAGTAATATTCAAGTGTAAAGCAAAAGCAATTATGAAAACAAGTTTGGCATGCTTGATCAAGATAAGCATCAAGAAGGGGACAGAAAGGTTTAATTTAAGTGAGCTGTGGTTTGCACTTGGTAACATGGAGTCTAAGCTGCTTAGACAATAGAAAGGGTAATGGGTTTTGGTAAAGTTACAGTAATTCAGTGTTTGGGTTTGGAAAACTATGTATAGCTGAAAAGATTAGCAAAATCTTGTAACAGTAAAATATTTTTGTTCAAGGTTAGTAACTAAAATGTGCATCACTGAATGGGTTTGTCAGGTAGAGTTATTATGGTTAAGTATAGTAATTTCTAAGATACAATGTGGGCAGTACTCTGTAGAGGAAGCTGTATGCTTCCTTCTATCTTCTGCCCAATGAAAGCTGTATCTTCCATAGATACTCGAAGTATTTCACCAACTTGATAACGTTAATGCAAATCTATTGGATGGCTACAAAGGCCTTGTTTGCTGTGATATTTGGAGCATGGCCAAGTCAATTGATAGACCATCAAATGGATGGTCCAGACTCCAAATCAATGTTTGAGACCAATTTTTGTTAATGCAATTAGGAGTACTTAGGCATGAATGGTAGAAGTAAGAGGGTACAAACCAACCTCGGGAGCTAACCATCGGTATCCATCAGTTTCGTAGTCCGTTGCTTCTCCAATGCTCTTGCAAACTGTGACAATACCCATGTCCCCAACACAAGCATTCCCCTGCCGATCAAGTAGGATCCTTTGTGTGTTGAGATCTTTATAAGAGACACAATGATCATTCATGAATTTGAGCCCTTCTGCAACATCGGCAGAAATCCTAATTACGTCTTTGACCTGAAGTTTCTTGCTCTTTTGCATAACTTCATGAACTGATCCCCCTTCCATTATCTTCGTCACCACACACAACCCATGATTTTCATCAATGCAAACCCCATGGAATTGTAGAATACTCTTATGCCCACAGCTCATCAACTCCAACAGATCTCTTCGGAGCTCAAACTCATAAGCATTCCCTCTCTCACACCCTCTAAACTTTTCAATTGCAACCCGTTTTCCCTTGTAAACACCCTTGAAGGAATTTGTTCCAATCTGATCAAGGAACTCTATTTCATCAGAGTTCAATAGCCATTTTCGAATCTCGTCTCCCCCAGATTGTATAGTCTGCCACTCATCGACAGATACAATGAATGCCGAATTGGGTAAGGGAGTCTGCAGCTGAACCATTGGGATTGAATTCTCAATGCCATTTTCGTAATCATGCTCATTGTTGTCATCAATCTCTCCTATTTGTCGGCCTCGAGTGTTCTCCTCTTGGCATCCACAAAGCCCAAAAGGGAGCTTCATTGTTGTTGGTTTCGGCTTCTTCAAAGCAGATTTCAGGGCAGTTTCGATTCTATTCTTGAAGGATTTCTCTTGCCCAGATTGAACAAGAACAAGAACAATCCCAAGAGTAGAACTCTTTTTTTCAAAGATCTGGATCTTCTTGCAACAAATGGCCGCACTGTCCAATGCCCCCGACATCATCGGCCACGAAATCGTAGAATTACAAGCAAATGTGAGCTTGAAAACAGATCCATGGTTTTCATTATCAGATACTTCTTGAATCAAAATCGCAGGATGGTCATCAACCACTGATTGTTCGATCAATCGAATGTGAAGAAAAACATCTTTCATGTCGAAATCCGCTTGAGCATAACTAAAAATAAAAAAATAAAAGAATAAAACAAGAAAGAACCCCCAAAAAGATTCAAACTTTAACCATTTGAGACAGAAATTCAAAAAACCCATTAAAACCCAAATCCGAATTCGTTCAAATTGTCATTAATTTTCAAAATACCTGAGTGGTAACGAATCGAAATGCTTTCGAATGTTGGAGAGAAGTTTCTCAGGGAGCTGACTACCAGGGTAGAGCTGGGTAAGATTCCGTAGAACGCCACCCCACACAAGTTTCCTGCAACTATCGATCCTAGCCGTTGGTGAATCACGAACCGAATCCAGATTCAGTGAGTTCTTGAGGTTCGCAATGGCTCCAGAAAAATTGCGACTGAGTTTCTGTAACCTCTTCTGTACTGCTGAAGAAGATGAATCTTTAACACCTCCAGCTAAAGAGGTCTCTGGAACACCTTCTGATCTGTCTTGGGTTTTCATCAAAATCTGCTCTACCATGTCTTCTTCGGTGCTGGCCCGACTCGACCAACATTCAAGAGCTCCCGCCATGAGAGAGGGAGAGTTGCAGAGAGAGAGAGAAACTGTTATTTCTTCAGTTTCGCCATGAGAGAGAGAGAGACAGAGAGAGGGACAGAGACAGAGAGAGATGATGGATGGTTTATGGGAAGGTGTGTAATTTAATATAAGTGAACATGAGGTATGAATCATGATTGATTGATGGCTATGGTGATCCTCTGATCACGTTAGCAATTTAAGAAAGAGACGAGTGTTGTGGGTCCCATCCTATTTATATCAAATTGATCAGATCAGATCCAAAACATAAATTGATAAATATCTATGAAGCTTTTTAGGTGGGACCATACTTGGCTACACACTGATAGGTACCTTACGATTGGCCTTAGTGTGTGTGGGACAGTGAAATGGTAATATTATAGAACATGTGTTCACTTAACGACAAAATAATTAAAAGCTTTTGTTAGCCTAGCTTCCCATATCTGTTAAACATTTTGTAAAGAGTCACCTAAAGCTTGTTTCCATCGATCTACTAATATATACCAAAGTACTGGGATTCTTTCTTCATTGATTTGAGAGATCCGTTTTGCACATTTGGTAATTTGGTGGGTGTTTTGGTGCTGTTTTTTGTTTTTTTTTTTTCAAATAGTTTCTTTAGAATTTTTTTTTTTAAGTGATAGGATTTATATTATTCATTAACGAAAAAACTCAAAATCTTATAACAAAATTTTTGATGATCTAGAGAAAAAGTTAATGGACCCAAATCAATTGGAGTAAATTCTCGTTTCTTGTATATGGGTTGTTTGTCAATTTAAAAATAATAAAGATTTTAAGTACTGAAAACTCTGAGCATTAAGTAGAAATACTTAAAAGGGTCAAGAGATCTGTAAACTCATAAAAGTGAACTCATATGTTCACACACAATCTTGATCGTGTATTTGTGAGATCTAATGGTTAAGACATATTTTAGAGATCCATAATATATTCTCAAGATACATCTTTTATTTCAACCATTGGATGTATAGCATATACACAGTAGGAATTGTGTGTGAACATATGAATTCATGTCTCATGTGTCTACAGATCCTAACCCATACTTAAAATTCTATTTGATAGACTGTCTAAACAATGTTGAAACATTCAAAACAATCCTTTGTTGCAGAGGTACTTTGGATTTCAAATAAGTTAGAGGAAAAAATTTGTCAAAAGATAAATAAAATACCAAGGTGTTAAGTGCATTCTAGACTAAGCATCAAGATGGTGGTTTTCAAAAAGATTGTGACCAACAATCTACGATAATCAACTCTGAGGGGTTGGCTCAATGGCAGTTTCTAATCGATAAGCGATTAGTGCCCATAGGTCATGAGTTCAATACCCAGTATGAACAGTAATTCGTCAAGGGCCACCTACGAGGGTGCACTATCATTTACCTCGATGCGTGTGATGTGCGGGCGTTGCACGTGCCAGGGACTAATCCTTGAACAAGACCATGGTCTATGGACTAAATAAAGCCGAGATACATGCCCATTGTCTACAAGGATACCTGATTATCAAAAAAAACTACGATAATAAGAAAGGCTTACAAGGTCCGATGTGAGAATCTCCAAGCGAAAACTATATAAAGGTGTTAGAGATACTATGGAATTGGAGAATTTATGACAAAGAAAACCACTTCAACGACATCCAACTTGAACGTGATGACGATCAATTGTTTACGATTGTGATGTACCTCAAGGATGATAGGGGACTTATTCGACATATCTTCACAGCATACACACATGAGGAGATGCATTACCAATAATTCTAGCACATGCAAAAAAGATTCTCTAGAGACTGAATCACACAAACTAAACTTCAAAATATGTTTAGCAATTTTTCATTTTTTCGCTCAATATTACCAATCTGAGCAAAACATATAGTTCATCCTTCATCAATAATTATTTTTTACCATAAGCATAAAATGAGTTGAATTAAGGATTTGTGAACGAGACTTAGCTTCAACCATTTTCACGAATGCGTAGCAAAAAGGGTGAAAATAATTTCAGTGGGGTCGAAGGGGATTACTTTTTTCAAATCCAATTCATTATCTATAATTTATATTTAGTTTTGGTTAGATTTAATTTGTAGGATGTTGTTCACTTAGGCAACAAAGTGATCGATGGTTTCGGTTGATAGAAAAACATGAGTTAGACAGAGGTAAATTAAGTCAAAAGATATCATAATTACATTTAGTGGTTGATCCATCCTTAATAATAACACTTTAGAGGCTTATTCCTTTTCATAGCTGTCTCTACCTATATGGTTATGAAATTTTATTCACTGTTTAAGACAACAATCCAAATGATAATATTTATGAATTTGTCATAAAATTTATCTAATTAATAGGACAATTGTTGTGAAGAACAAAAATTCGGTTGGGGAACCCCGAGGGGTTGGCTCAATGGTAATTTCAGACCAATAAGCGATTTATGCTCATTGGTCGTGAGTTCAATACCCAATGTGAACATTAATTCCTCAGGGGCCACTTGCGAGGACCACCCTCACTTATGTGCAGTCCGAGGACTAGTCCTTAGACAAGACCATGGTCTGTGGACTGGGCAAAGCCCAGATCCGGTGCCGGTCTGGTCCGCTGTCTATATGGATACCCGGTTATCAAAAAAAAAAAAAAAAAACTGGTTGGATAGGTGTTGGAATCAAATACGGTAAGGTGAGCTATGCAACTCCAGTTGGAGGTTGGAGATCAATCCCAACTCAAACAGCTCTTCCAGAGCCCAACCCAATAAGAGCTTTGGCCCAACATACCAGTTCAATTTTGATTTTCAAAATTGGGTTAGGTTTGAAATCTTTGCAAGAGCCCAAAATAAATTAACGAACCCCAGCCCAAGTAAGGCCCAAGACTGTTTTGGGTAATTTAAGCTCGAGTGGGTCTTAGATTTTGGTTATTTTACACATCTAATAAGACAATTTGTCAAGCACGTTCCATAGGAGAGATTATGTGTGTCCATGGTTTTAAATCTCGTCCTAGACCGAGACAATTCGTCCAATATGTCATGATATCATCCACCAACAAGCCAGATAGACAAGTCAAATGTATTAGTCGAGATTTAAAATTATAGTTCATTTTTCTCATTGTTGAACAAGACGATGCAAACATATCGGAAAACTCATCTGAGACAAGACGTCAAAACGAGTTATAAAACCATGTGTGTCTGACCTTTTCACATGGCGTCTCTATTCTATTTTGCTTTTAAGTAGTTAAAATATAAAAGAATATAATGATTACAATCATTTTCATTCATAATTATAGTAGTCAGATTTTTTTTTTTTTTTTTTTTTACTTATTTATAAGTTTTTAGAATTGTCAAACAAAAAACTTTACAAGTTTTCAATTTTCGTGAAAAAATGTAGCATTCAACGTTGATCGAAATGAATGATTGATATGGACAATGAAATTGAAATTAATACCTTAGTGAAGGTCAGTAGAACTAAAAAGCTCAAATCAATTGCATTATTCTTTCCGATTCAATGTATTACCAACTAAGCTAGTTGGCACCTTTTTCACTGTGTAAAATGTGACACAATCAGACATCTTGAAACCTTTCACCAGTTGATAGAGAGTGTTCCTAGACATCTAATGTATCTGTAAACTAATTATTGAATGTTATTCAATTTGGAGTTTTCCAACCATCATAATCATCTTCTCATTATTACAAATATTGAGGTCGACACATGAATCGATTTCATCGTTCAAGCCTATTTGGAGTATATGAATGGATCCCATACATGAAGCAGATGTCACTAATAAATTTGGAGTCCGCTGAATTTCAAATCAAGTGCTCATCTGTTGGATTGATGTTTAGTTATTAGTTCTAGTGACCCTAATATCAAATAGTAGAGAAGAGATCTTGAATTGGTTCAGTAAAAACGACGCAGAATGATCTAGTAAAATTCATAGGTTCAATGCCTATTGGATGCACACCAATGGGAACGTTCAATATATCTATTGGAATTGGTTTTATATCATTGGCATTTCCTCATCTTAGCGAATTGGGGGCCAATGTTATTGGATTTAACCGTATTTTTAGGTTGGCTTTTAGCGTGATGCATCCCTCTCACGTCATACTGGCTTACGACCCACAATGCAAGCCTACCGCTGGCATCCAAAGCGATAATAATAATAATTTTTTTTTTTTTGGATCACCACATCAGGATGTTTAGTCATTGCTTCGTAACAAAAAACTCAGCGGACTAATATTTGTATCACACATAAGAAGAGTGGAGCTAATCTCGCTCTTGGCCAAATAAATCTAAAATCTTTTTGTGGGGGATAAAAAAATACTTCTTTTTATTTATTTATTTTTAATATTTAAAAATAGAATATATTTTTAACTGACTCATCCGAGTTGATTCGCGAGTAGTCAATGTCACTAATCTCAATGGACCTTCGATTCGAGTTTTAAAGTTATGATTTTCAAGAAAGGCCAACACATGAAAATTCTTCTTGTTGGATAAATCCTTTTATGTGGCTCCAAAGGGGGGATTTGAACTCAAGACTTCCGTTTCGTGAGACGTGGTCTTAGCCATATCGACAGTCGAATAAAAACTGGAAACCTGATGTGTCGGTCACAAACATTCATCCCACATGTTAACAATCAAGAGAATCTGATTGGTGTGGCTTTAAGACAATTGTGGAGCCCATTTTTGTCATGACCTGACATAAGGGCAAGTATCCCTTTGAGTTTGGTGGGCACTGTGTAAAATACCAAACAATAGGTAATGGGATCAGATGACCGTTATGAGTTGGGTAGGGTAGCATCAACTGAGCAAATTATTGAACTCAAATAACGTTGTGGTTGGCTTTAAAATTGAACCACCCGAGCTAGAGTAGAAGCAAGGCCTAGAGGTTAGTGAGTCTCATCAATCAAAAGGATATTTCAAATTGATAAATTCACTAACTCGGACAAACAAACCTCGGGTATAATAAGACAAAGAATTTATGATGATCAATAATGACGAGAGTGACATTCCTTGATTCACCTTCCCTCAAATACTGAAATCAAATCAACTTAGTAATTAATACGTTGAGACACTATTAATCAAAGAGTTGTGCTGGAGTGATCTCATTTCGTACTTTCCTACCATGCATGTGTGCACAAAATCATATATGCTTTTTTACTCGTATCTCAATGAAAAACATCTATGATTCGTACCCACCTCCACGTCAGGAAAGTGCGACATGAGGTCAATCTTTGAAATCATTTCAAAATTATTCTTAATCAAACTTGAGTATTAACATTTGTGAGGGAAGGGGCAACACAATTGATGTAAGAGTCAGTAGCCTTCATTCAACTCGGACTCCACGTGGTGGAAACTTGGACCATTAGTGCGGTGACATTTGTCCCAGTATCTGCAAGCTCCAAAAAAATTAGGATTCATCCTCTATCGCAAAAAACCCATTTTGCAACTCATTTTTCATCATCTTCTTCCTTAAAATCTACATTCATCTTTTATCAATCTCTACTTTCTTACTAACTTAATAATCAGAGGATTTTTTATAGGCATTACACCAGAACCTCATCCTTCAACCGTTCAAAAAGTTAAAATTCAACTTGACCATTACTATTCAAGGAGGGAGATCGAAAGATTGAAAATCAAATGAAGATTTGAAGACTTTACAACTTTCGAGGGGTGGGACCTATAAAAAACCTTCACAACTATGATTCATTCAAGATATGATATGGCAATTGAGTAAGTGGTGGAGGGCATGGTTAGGGTCATTCTTTAAGAAATCAACATGGTCAAATTAAAAATCTTCCTATAAAGTATTTTTTTCATGAAAATTAGATTTGCAACCTTGGTGTTGTATCCTTTTTTTTTCAAAATAAGGAAGCATTGGCTTTGTTATTTTCATGTTGAAGTCCTGATTTGATTATTATGCCACCCTTATCATTGTCATATTAATGGTTAATCTCAATTTGGAGGCTACTTGCATTGGAATTGATTATTTATTAGGAATCACATCTAAGTCGCTGCACGTGATTTCTTACTAAATAATTTATCATACAACCTATATTTTAAATCAAAGTAGATTACTGACAAAATATTATTTACATGAGGTAAGATGACCTAATTATTTGAAAGCCTATTTTCCTACCTAGCTAGCTTTGATTGCTTTAATGGAATCATTTGTGGTGGGGTCTATTTCACCATACAAGAAAATATGCTAAAAATCATGTGGGGTAGTGAAAGTTGACATCTTTATTTCAAATGTTTGATTCGCTCCCCTTTATTAGAAAAAAAAATATGCAACTATCACCTCCACTTATGCAACCTCTAAAATATTATATATATATATATATATATGAATAATGATTTTTTGACACCCCCCCTCTGATACATGCCCTTGATGTAGCATGTGCTAGAACTATAAATTCTTTTTCTCAAGATACACAAACATATATATTTATGGGGATGTATATTTGTGTATCCCGAAGGAAAAAATCTATGATTTTAGCCTATGCCACTTCAGGAGGTGTATGGGGGGTATGTGTCAAAGGGGATGTCAAATAATCACAACCCCCCCCCCCCTTTCTCTCTCTCTCTCTCTCTCTCTCTCTCTCTCTCTCTATATATATATATATATAGGGGGGCGTTCAATGGCCAACTTTTTAGCAAACTTTTTGACAAAACATTTTTCAAAACATGAGTTAGAGGTTTTGGAATGGGCTGATTTTTGGTGAGGATGATCTCTATGGTGAGGAGATCATCATCACCAAAAATCAGCCCATTCCAAAACTTCTAACCCCATCAAAAACAGTTTACAAAAAATGGACGGTCCACAATTATATATATAAATATAATTGATCCAATACGATATCAAATCTAAGTCCTGTATAGTGAATCATAAATTTCAAATTTGAATCTCAAGTCATCAATCAATATTCAAGTATTAACGGATCCATTGATAGTGTGGGACACTTTCAAATCATAATTATTTGATTTTGACACAAGGAAAAGTTATTTTATCACTTAGTATCCTTGTTTGCTATTGTGAATTAGAGATGAATAGTGGATTTTTAAAGAACAAAATAAAGAAAATTATTTCTTTATCCATAATTTTCTCACTATAATCTTTTTATTATATTTATTATTTATTGTTTCTAGAATAATTAGACAACATTAATTAAATACACTTAAAAATGTTCTTTATAACAGTTCTCTTTGTAAATTAACTAAGCAGATGTGGCAGTGTCCTCTTATTTCCTTTTATATTCCGATTTTATCATTTTTCAAACGTAAGCATAGCTGATTTTTTCCTGACAAATGGAATCCTGTAAAGCCCCACCGTACGGAAAACTATGATTTGAAGTCATGACACACTCTTTAATGGTTTATTTGATAAAGTTTCATGGTTGAATAAAAAAAAGTGTTCCAGTTATATTCTTGTAAGTCTTTTCACCTCTTCATGTAAAGTTTTACACGAAAAGTAAAAACCATATATTTCTGTAGAGTCGTGATTATCGGACTCTCCCACGTGGCATATTCAAAATACTCTACTGACGTGGCATGTGTTAGAATAATAGATTTATACTGTCCTGACGTTGCATGTGTTAGAATCATAGATTTTATGCCTCGGATACACATCTGCACATCTTCATAAATATGTGCAATTGAGTATCCGACGAGTAAAGATCTATGGTTCTAGTGCACGTGATGTCAGGAGAGTATTTCGAGAATGCCATGTGGGAGAGTTAGAAAATCATTACTCATTTCAATAATAACTAGAACTCTTACCCTAGTCTTCTCTATTAAGATTGCATGTCCTTAACCTTGAAAAAAAATGTACAGCAAAATAAATAGTTCTTGGTACTTGGGAGAGACGATGATTATTTCAAAAGAAAAATCTAGGGATTTTTTTTTTTTTTTTAACATGAAAATAATGATATATAGATGATGTCAAAGAGCTCAAATAAACTAATCTAAAATGAAGAGGTTGAAGATAATGGAGGTTTTTGAAAAAAAAAAAAATGTAAATTTGGTAAGAGGTTAAAGATAATAATATAATGTAAATCCCCGTGAAAAGATCAAGACATTAGGTAAGTCATCAATTTGAAAGAAAAAAAAAATAGGACGTTTCTAACAATCGTACTAGGGTGACTTTAAAATTTACTATGTCACACTTTGTTGTTGCGGAGGTGCATAAAGAGCCATAGATGCTTTTTTACTTGTATTTAAATGAAAAATATATATGGTTCTAAACACACTTTCATGTCAACAAAGTGTCAAATAGAGTAAATTTCAAAGTCACTTCAGAATTTTCCCATTTTTAATTCTTCGAAAATCTCAAGAGTACCTCAACAGAACTCATTAGATATATTGTATCCTCATAAACTTTAAGTTGATAGGAATTGTAGATTCGTCCAAGAGCATCACTTTGCTTATCTAGGAACTATTAAAGATTAGCATGGAGAGATTAAGGAAAACATTATTAAAACAATAAAATATAAAGAAAAATATTGAAAGGATTGCGTAGGACACTGTGTTAGACGCTCTACTAACATGGAGGTGCACAAAACCATAAATGTTTTTCCTCAAGATACAAGTGAAAAAATCTATGGCTTTGGGTGCACCTCCACGGCAATGTAATGTCTAACATAATGTCCTACATAGTCAATCCAACACGACTCAAATGTAAATGATTAAAGTGGAACTGTGCTTATGTGGTGTTGTGTCACAAACACATTCCAATTAAATGAGTGAATTAAATTGTATATGATAAAAGAAGACCAGCTATGCTTTACAACACTAAATTATATATATAAGTAGTTTGAATAGATCAATCTACGCGAAAGTTGTTTGAGACACTTCGAAAATTTTAAAGAAGGTCAATTATAAGCTTAGTTAGAAAAATATTCAAATTGAAAGTCTTAAAACAGTAAATAGAATACCAAATAGAACATAAACTGAGACAATGAAAAATGATATGAGTTCTTTCAATAGTTATAGGCTTAGCTCTTTGATTGAATAGAATGAAGGAACATGATCAATTTATCGATTTCAAATCTTTGGGATAAGGCGGGTTTGTTAGTATTATTAATGTAGTTACAACAAAATATGAGAACTGCTATTGTCACAACAACTTTTACTAATGCCACATCAATTTTTACGTAAATCATCAAAGAATTACATATAGTTGGTGTGGTGTTAGTAAAAACTGATGGGGGCAATAGTAACTCTCTAAAATATATAGTTAGAGAATATTTCTAGGGATTCCTAATGAATGTATCACTAGGAAATTTATTTATCTCCATTTTTTTTTCTCTTTTGTACCCCCAATTAGGGAAGTTTTAGACATTTAGCTAAAAGTTAAGTGTAAAATTGGAACACTAGGATATATTTCTGTATTTTAAAACAAAAGATCTTCTTGTCAAGGATGGATTTGCCGTTACGTTTACGTGCAGTTGATAACAGAGTTCTGTAAATATTCGGGAACCAAAAAAAGGATGGGACTAGACATCTGTCTTACACTTTGTCACTTCGAACTGTCGAAGGGTAACGTCCGTCCAATCTGTTTGATACCAGGGTGCTTTTGTAGAAAGAAAATGATTATGAGATTTTCCATAAATATTTTAGTTCTGAGATTTTACCTATCAATCTCAGAGTTCATGATGGTACATAATATGGAGAAAATGGGTTTGAAATAAAAAAAATGGTATAAATATTCAAATTCGATATGACTTTCGTCTAAATCAATATCAAAAAATCCAGTTAATTTGATACAATAGGACATGTTTAATATACCATATTAATAGGGAATTAAATGCTTATGAAAAAAAACAAAGAATGGTGATAGTCTGACTATCCCATGTGGCACATGCAATCAACTCTCTTGACGTGATAAGTTTGAGAGTCGTAGATCTATACACCTTGGGATACACAACTGCACTTCTCCATTAAAAAATGTATCATGAGGGAATTGTGTATCTTGAGATGTACAGATTTACAACTCCCAAACTTGTTATGTTAGGAGAGTCGATTGAGTATTTCATGTGAGGTAGTCAAATTATCACGACTCTAAAATTAAAAAGGAGGATAATTTACAAAAGGGTAATAAACAATCATCATAGTGTCATCTGTGAATGAGACGAATGATCGAGTTCTTCTTCTCCTTCTTCTTCTTTTCCTTCTATATAACTTATAGAATTGCAAAAAGTATATGTGGTGGGTATCTTTATTAATCGAAAAAAAAAAAAAAAAAAGGTTGAGAAGTTATCACAAAATCAAGATAGGAATTTAATGATGTTATACTAATCACGTCTTAAACTTTTCTATGATTTGAAATATTCCATCTAAGATGGAAACGAAACATTGCATGTTCTATAAATAATTTACATTATCCCATAATATTTTGGTTGAGGCTTTCTCAATTTTTTTCTTCTAAAATGTAACTTGAGACAAGATTGCTCAACACTCATTTTTGTTATGCTATACTATTTTATTTTGATAAGCAAACAAGTTTGCGGTTGGTAATCAATGGATGAAGGCAATATTTGAACGCAAATTATGGTATCAACATTCGACGTAACAGAGTCAATGTGAATCACCCATCACATTTACTTGACTCATTCGAGATCTGAGATAAATCCTTTGATATTATTGATAAGAAAATGTTAAAGTACTTGTGTAAAACATCCATAGACCTAGACCTCGATGATCTTCATAACCAAAGCGTCATGACATAATCCAAAGGTGACCTTTCTTAAGAGGAGGGAAGGAGGAGCACATAGGAATGTCGACCACTACATAATTAAGCCACTACTGACTGAGAAAAAGCGAGCAACAAGCTACAATTGTAGCTAGCGGAGTTTGAAGAAGATAATCATGATAGTCAACAAACAGAGACTGCACCCTGCAAAACCACCTAACACACTATGTTAGACAATGAGTTGACGTGGAGATGTGCACAAAACGATAGATGCTTTTCCTACATGTGTGAAGCATCTATGATTCTATGAGTGTCTAACGCAATGTCATGAGCAGTCACTCTGACACAACTCTTATTGAAATGAAAGGTTGAGTCGACTAATTTGATTATTTCTTGATAAAATATTTATTTTTAATATTACAAATATTTATAAATTCAGCTTATTAAAATATATATTAACGAAGTGAAACCGGATTTGAAAACCATGGAATGGAAAGGGGGGGACAATAGTTCTCCTTTGAGACTTGAGAGGGTCCACCACCTTGATCAATTCTCCCATTCATTCATCTCTCCACTTGAGAGGGTCCCATCTTCTCTTCTTCCATTTGTTCTTCTCCCTAAAATCCTCTCCATCTCAAAAAATAAAAAAATAAAAGAAGAAAGAAGAAAGAAGAAAATAGAAATTAAATCATCATCTCTTCTAAGTTCTAATCAGTACTTTGTTGAAAGCTATTCTAACAGCCTAGCTAAGTTCACAACCTTACTTCAAGAGAATCCACAAAAATAACAAAGAGGAGACAGAATCATCAACACAATATCATGGATTCAACATCAAGTGGAGCATCAGATTTGAACGTTGTTGATGGCCCATCATCAGAGAGATCATCACCAGCGCCACCGAGTCGTTACGAGTCACAAAAGAGGAGAGACTGGAACACCTTCTTACAATACCTGAGGAACCATAAACCACCTTTATCTCTCTCTCGATGCAGCGGTGCACACGTGATCGAGTTCTTGAAGTACGGAGACCAGTTTGGTAAGACTAAGGTGCACCAATCTGGGTGCGCCTTCTTTGGACACCCGAACCCACCAGCACCATGTGCGTGTCCGTTGAAACAAGCTTGGGGAAGCCTTGATGCGTTGATCGGACGGCTGAGAGCAGCTTATGAAGAGGATGGAGGGAGTGCAGAGACGAATCCGTTTGGTGCGAGAGCTGTGAGGATTTATTTGAGGGAGGTGAAAGATGGGCAAGCGAAAGCTAGAGGGATACCCTATGAAAAGAAGAAGAAGCGGAAGATATCTAGTACGACTGTGCTGGTTAAGAATGCTTCGACAGCAGTGGTTGATGGTGGTGGTGGATCTTCTCATGATGCTGGTGCAGCTGCACTTACTATTACTTCTACTACTACCACCACTACTACTGCTGATTCTGTATAGCTTCACTTATTATTCTCTATTTTAATTGTTATTTTGAGTTTTAATATATAATTTAGTTAGAACTCTCTCTCTCTCTCTCTCTCTCTCGAACCCATTTCTTTTGTTTTTTGCAATCGTCGACATATAGTCCATCAAATTCAACAAGTCAAGTAAGAATTATGAAGAAGTAGGTAATAAGGTATTGCTGGATACATATGGTCCATCACTTGACCACTGAATAATGGAGAAGATTTTAAAGAGTTTGGCAAGTTTCTAACTTAATTTTCAAGAACCTTTCAAATTCAGAGTTTTGCAGATAGATAGCTTAAGGTGCAATTATTGGTGATCGAGTAGTATAATACAGAATAATGATAAACTCAAGTATGTTCTTCTTCGTCATGACTACTTCGTTTGTTTTGTCGCTAACCCTAGTACTAAAAGGAAACCCCATCAATTTCTTGTGTTTAACAAAATTCTTCTCAGTTGATCAAACGTGAAACACGGAGAGAAGAAATCCACACAAAGATCCTACTGCACAACAAAGCTAGCATCAAAAGTCGTATTCTCGATCGGCTAAGCATAAAACCCAAAGAGAAGAAAAGCTACATACACTCTTTTTGTTGTATTTAACTATTAATCATTTGATAATACTGAGATATGTATTATCATTATTATCAAATCAATAAAAAATCATTTGCGATCTTATTTCACGTATCTCGAGTGCTAAGTGCATAGGTAGTGGTGGCAAAAGTAGCTTCCGGACACATCTTTGCAGGAAGTCAACACCTCACCACTCTAACTTCATGATCTAATGATTTAAAAAATAATAATAATAACCTTATAAAAACTTCGAAAATTGATGGTTATTACTGAACTCCCAAATTTAAAACTCAAATCCAACGATTGAAAATTTATTTATTTTCAAGAATGATTTTTTAGTACAGAATTAGGGCTGCCAATTGGGCCGTTTGCCAGCTAGAAAAAAAATCTTTAGGGCCTTGATCTTGAGCCAACAAAATAAGCCTGGTGTCAAAATTTCAGCCCATAAAATATCAGCTGGGTTAGGCCTGTCAATGCCCCCAATCCTGCCAGTTACTAATATATATAGACTCGGATGTGTGATTTTATAAGAAAAAATAATTAATTTTTGGCATACATGTAATCTAGCTGTTTTTTTCTTTTCAATTTGATATAAATTTGACCAATATTTTGATGGAATTAGTACCAAATGGTTCCAAACCATTTCAAAATAGCATAAATTAGTCCCAAATTGAAATAACTCCCCCAAAATATTGCTTTTTTCAACTTATAATGACGTAAACAGGTAACATTTGGTCAACAATTTATTCTATTTCCCAAAAATCCTGTCTTATTGCAGAGATCAGATCCAAGGAGATGAGATATTTAAGGTTGAAGACGACAAAAAAAAAAAAATTACTACCCCACAGATTGAAGATGATTGATATTTTTGCTAAAGGTTGAAGACGACGGCATTTTAGGTCATTTTCGATTGGTCTCTAGTAGAAGATTTGAGATCACTGTTTGAAAACACAGGATACATCAAATAATCACCAAAACGTAAATGTTTAAATCACCTTTCGTTTTCCTGAGCCAATAATAAAGATCCCTTTCAAGCCAAATTGAAGAAAAAGTAAGCAAATGAAATCCATCTGTTTGATAGTTGTATCCTTTCGGACAATAGAAAAAATATATCAAGAGACCATAGCTCAGAATGGCGAAAGACGCTTATAAGCAACTGTCCAAAACACCTTAATCATCAATTTGTGCCAGTGGCACTCATCTTCCAATGGCAATTTGGTCTTTTTTTTCAAAGAAAGAGAAGGAATGTTCAACCACCTGTCATATTATTTTTTTTCTTCATATATTGCCATAAATGCAGTAGTCTGATAGAGGTTGATTCTTGAAGAATAGAACACAATATAAGTTATACATTCGTAAGGCTAGAAAAGAGTCGTTCAATTGTACAATAGGAGAAAAACACCACCTTATTCATCCTTTTCTATTAGTTGGACGCCAAAAACCTTTCTTACCAACAAGGAAGCGCTCTTCATAGAGGGTGGTCTCCCAATGCAGTGATCGCAAGATGGGAGTTAGCTTATTAATCATTTCCATGGTATCTTGGACCACAACCCACCCACCTGGTCTCAAAATCCGATCCATCTCAACTGCTATGTCTATAATGTCGCATCTGATAATGAAAAAGTGAAAAATAATCATGATCTGAAATCAACATCATCAACCAAGAAACCTTGAGAAAATCTCTACCCATATTTCTAGACTTAATACAATGATCATTTGTTCTCAAAATATAATATAAAGTGATGTTAGCCATGGACAAGGAATTTTTGTTTCAAACATACCCTATCCAATCACATAATTGTTTTTAACTTGACCAAACCAAACATAGATTGACTTGCTCAGTCTTGCAAATTTAGATTATACATCCAGGTAGTAATTTATGTACCTCATTGTAAGATTTCCTAAGAGATAACTGGCGTGCAGGAGATCATAAGTTCGAGGGTACGTATTAAAACTCTCACACCAGTCGTGATATATTCCAATCAACCCCCTGTCGAAAATGATAGGTAGAGTATCTGGTACGTTGATTGGCATGACATTCATCACCCATAGAGGATGATCAATCAGTGCTGCAGCAAATCTGATAAAAGGTGGAAAATCTTTGTCAAGTTCTATAATTAAATTCACATGATATTGTCAAAAAAAATCATAAATACTGAAAACTTCAGGCTAAGGCACAATACCTAACCAACTCAAACTTTTTATTCATACAATATTCTCAGAAAAAGCCAAGACTTGTAAAGAAGATAAAAATAAAAATAATAATAAAGCATAAAAGGTCTTCTGGGGAAACAACATTAACGATGACATGGGACACATTTGCCAGCATTTAACATGGTACACAGACAACCAAAATTTTCTGAAGTTGGGGGGTTAAGGTGGCATTCTTCTAGATTGGAATCCCTACAAGCAAAAGAGTGGAAACAGTGAAACAAAGGAGATTCCATTACAAAATGCAATATTGCTGAGTAATTCACCATTGAGTGTGAGCATCATAAAATTTACAGCAGATCTCAAATCCATTCAATTTTTCTAGCAAGCTTGTACATAATTTATTCAGTAAGCTCATACATAATTTAATTTTTCTAGCAGACTTCAAATCCGTTCAATCTTTTCCTTCTTATTCCAAAAGTTGAAAAATTAATTTTTGCTCGTACACCAATTTCTACAGGAAAAAATTGTAAAAGTTGGGTTGGACAAGGAATTGACCCAAGTATATGAGAGTTGTTCTCAGTCTCACAGGACAAATTTTCCTTTCTCACTTATGAGTGACATGTGTCTTCCCTGTTTATCAAGAGACTCGCGGTGTGGCTTACAGAGGAATGAGCTTTATGATAGATGGATTCCATGCTTGATAGGAAAAAAATTGAAAGCTTGTGTCTTGTAAAAGATTATAATTAGAACAGAGCACTGATGCACGGCAAAACAACTGAAATGAAAATAAAGCAGTCATCGAGGTTTCACACAATCTAGATTGACATCACACAGGAAAAATCTAAATATACTAAGCATACATGCACAATGAAAAACTAAGAAAAATGGGAAAATATATAAAATTATGCATGACAATATATATGCAGACAAACAAATCAAACTAAACAAAGGCTTCATGACTATATAGGCTTAACTTTAATCTAAGAGAAGAAGAAAAATGAGAATCTACATATGTAAACAGACATCAATCCAGAATAACATAGGAACCAACTTCATTTATTTAATGCGTCTTACACTCTTACCCTCCATAACCAGCATTCATATCCATTACATTCCGAATGCTAGTCCAGCTGATAGAAAGGCCATGCAAGTAAACATCCGATACAAGTGCAGACCAGTGTTTAGTGTCCTCATAAAATATTTCTTCAACACTTGGTTCCATTACTAAACTTTGAGGTCTAGCATTAAGCCTTTCAGGCCAGGAGATGGGCCAGTTGCACTCACTACCCGAGCCAACTAGTGGAAGTTTGGGAAGACAACCTCCAAGGGGTGTATACCTACCTCGCAAACAAAGATGAGAAAACTCTTGTTAGAAGGGAAAAAGAGTAATACAGAAATGACCAACAAATGCCAGTTTTTTCTCGCAGAAAAATACCACGAAGTATTTTGCCAATCCTTTTGATCACACAAAGGGGGGTTAGTTTCTTTCCGTTCTTCATAGCAAGAATTTGAGACGGGCTTCTGATATATTACAAGGCCAATTCCAAAAGCGTCTACAGTCTTCACTACTGCCTTCCAGCAGATAGATTCTGTCAAAGCTACCATAGCTGCAGGGAGCATCAAACATGAATCCATGAATTATCTCTCAAACCTAAATGGCACCCTAACTTATTCCTTTTTTAATTATTAGATTTATTAATCACTAGAATAAGAAATCAATAATAAAAAGTACACTACTTCATAAAATCACAAGTTTAATGCTCAGTCAAGCTAAAGATTCCATAAGCAATGGCAACTACCAAAGGAAAAGTCAAGCCATAAAACAATTAAATTATGTCAAATGCATATAAAGTATTTAAGAGAGAACAAAGATCCGAGAAATATGAGGTTTAATAGAAGTATATAAAGCCTGAAGACACAGTTTGGATCAAAGGTGGAATGAATAAAGTCAACCCAAAGATTTGAGTGGTCTACCACCAAAAATACTAATAACATGCCTGGGAATCATACTTTGATGACATGAAAGGTAGAGAAACTGAAGACATCATCATCAAGGTTCCACATGCACATTTAACTGTATTACAAGGAACCCTATTTGCAAAAAGAAATTTCTGATCATATGGTCCGCCTTCAAGCCAATCCAGACCATTGATCAGCCACTCAGGTTTTTACTTATGTTCGCTCCTCAATGGATATATGACATGATTTTGCACGGCATGGTCTATTCAGAAGTGGTCATTATTTGAACAGTCCACGTCATTACATGATTATACCAGTTTTTCAATGGTGTTAAAGCCACCTAGAAGTCTTATCTGATCTAGCAGGGACATGAATAAAACCAATTTTGTAATCAAAAGGGACATAAGCTATCACAAACCATTCCAGACATTCTGATCTCTTGTATCATCACGATAAACTGGTGTTGCAGACCATACGAAAAATCCTCCAGGCCTAAGTATTCTGTTTAGCTCCATCAATGGCTTTCCACCTACAATTTCAACCAAATGCATAATGATTTGTACATTTAATGAATTAAATTTTGTATATATATAAAATGTCACTCAAAGTACCAATATTGTAAAATTCTAACCTACCATCTGCATCCCAGTGGACCCTGCATCGGGCACAATGAATTAAATCATACACATTATCTGGAAATGTAAGCCTTTGGGTGCCAATAACTGAAAGCACAGCAGGAATTCCTCGCTCAAGAGCGAACTGTATTTGAGCTTCATGCTCATCCTTTGGAGCAAATGACATAGAAATAACATTTTTCTCCATTAAGTATCCACCAAAGCTGGCAACACCACAGCCAACATCTAAGATAACCCTTGTACGCTTCCCCCATTTGATGGTACGAAAAGTCTGTCGAAGATCAAAGGAAACATAGGCCAATCCCAATCAACATCAATACATAGTCCAAATAGTATAAAATAATAATAATAATAATAATTTAAAGCTCGTGACTTAGCTAAATACAATCCAAATAAGATAAGAATAAAAATAAATGATCAGAAATAATGATTGAAGTTAAGGCTCAAATATCCAAATCTCAGCATGTAGTCAACACAGAAACCAAAAGGAGACACAAATATTTTTTGGGTTGATTCACGAAGTGAACTATGCCATGCTTTAACACTAATGAGAACAGCCTTTACAATAGGCCCGAATCTGAATTCTTGTAAAGTTACATTATTTAATAAGTTATAGGTCTAATATCTACTTCCATAAAGCTTTTCAAGTCAAATTGACATAGTTGGCAAAATTAAAATTTTTTTATTAGTAAGAAAGTAAGCATTTCATCAGAAAGGAGGTTGAGGTGACAAACCACAGCCAACAAGACAAAAACAACTGAAGATCAAGAACCAAAAAGAAAGAAAGTCTACACAAGGAGTGGACATTGTTTCAAATTTGGAAGGAGGAATACGGCAAATTCTTTACACGAAGCATAGACAAAGTACCTTCTCTATGAACTCAATGTACTTCGTTACCCCTTCTTTAAATTGAGTACCACCACCGGGGAACAAAAAATAATCACCAGACTTCTCCACCCAATTTTGTCCCTTCTTGTATTCAACAAGTTTAGGGTGAGGAACATTCTTATACCAAATCTGCGAAACAGAAATTATCAAGAAAAAATGTCAATAGATTATTACTTCCTCTTGAGATAATTTTGTTATCTGATTATTGAAACAGAGATTGATTAGTTGTTCTTTGAAGAAAGCATTTTCTAAGACATGAACTTAAGAACAAATGCTTTCAACCTCTTAGATTTAGGGCTTAGACCCATAGCTCAGTTGGTTTGACACGTTGCAAAGCAACATTGAGATCATGGGCTCAAGTCCAGCTTCCCCATAAAGAAAGTAATTAATTAAACCCAAAGAATTTGAATAATATGCTAACAAATATTGAATGTTGCAATGAATCATCGATGCGATGCCAATTTGAGTTGGCAGTATATCAATTTGATCATTGTAAACATACATGCATGCACACCAATTGTAGTAAGAGATGAAACGAACACTAGTTACAATGGCAGTCATCACATGACATTATATGATTTGAGAATCTTTATAGCCTCACCCAAAATCTACACTATCCTCTTATTTTTGCAAGGTTTTTTACTAACAAATAAATGTCTTATAATTCAAAATTAAATCAAATAAAGATATACATGAAACTTTATTGAAATGCTAATTATTTTTTTTTTCTCATTGAAATCATATATTTTCATGAACTAAGTTTTATAAATCTTTTGGGGATGAAATTAATGGTATGTTTTATATTGCTTAACAACACCAATTAATCAAAAAACTTCAACTCCTCAAAATCAAACGATGTTTCATCGAGGCACCGGATTTAATAATCGTGAAAGCAAGAAGGAAGAAACAATGAATCCAAATCGCAACCCAATTGACTCTTACCAAAATACCAATCTCACCATGTCCCTGCTCTTTGGCCATGGAACCGAAATCTTGTAATCCCGAGGAAGAGGAACCAAACACCTCGGACTCGGAGTGGGGCAATGCCTCTCCCTATGCTCCATGTGTCTTCTCCCTTTCAACGCCTTTATCGCCTGCGTGTTATCGAGACAGGGTATGTAATCTGCAGCCAACGATCTATTACAAACCTCCCAATTCAATTTTACCACATTGGGGATCTTATCAGACGACATTGCATCATCTGTTGGTTTCTCTCTCTTAGGTTTTGTGATTGGAGGTTTTGATTCTGCGGTTGGAGGGTTTGAATATGTGATTGGAGGTGAAGAAATCGAAAGCGATTTCTCGAGATCGAATGAAGAAGGGTATGGGTATCGATTGTTGGTTAAGAGAAGAACTGAGACGCAGAGAAGTAAGATGAAGAAAGCGAAGAGAAATGGATATTTTCTCTCATTTAATAGTTTCTGAAATGAAGGCGCCATTAAATATCAGAGTGTTTGAAGGTCTGAAGGTTCTGTACCAGATCGAGAGAGAGAGAGAGAGAGAGAAAGAGAGAGATCTGGCTCCACTGAGTACTGTTGGAGGACAAAGATTTCAGTTGTTCTGTTAAAATGTACAGCCAGAGAGAAATCTGACTCCACTGAAAAGTGTAGATGTCAGACGAGGAGTTGAGTTGCTAAGAGAGAGAAAGAGAGATGAAGTAAGAGATGCAATAAAAAGGACTATAGATTTGATGTTAGTGTAAAGTTGTTAAATTAACGAAAATCTAAAGATTATAATCTTGCTGAGATTGAGAGCTCGAGGGACTTTAATTGTCATTTTCGACATTTGTTGGATGAGTCTGTGATAATCTGACTATCCCACATGGCATACTCAATCGACTACCCTAATGTGACAAGTTCGGAAATTGTAAATCTGTGCTCCTTAGATTACACGACTACATTTTCCCATAAAAAAAAGTGTATCTCAAGGGAATCGTATATCCTGAGGAGCATAAATTTACGATTTTCAAACTTGTCACGTCAGGTAATCGATTGTATATGCCACGTGGAATCAATAGTCGAAATAATCAAATGATTCTATTGATATGTTCGAGTAATTAAACGTTTCACAATTAATGAACTAGATTTTTTGTCATAACCTAAATGAAAATTTTCCACAAGAATCAATCTATTTAAACCATGATTATGAACAAGTGCATAAATATACTCCTGAAAGAGAAGTGGATACTAACTATATCTAAATATCTTTGTACTTTTCATTTGAAATTAAATTTGAACCACAAATAGCGGATTTTATGGGTTATCAAATAATACATAATGCAATACAGTCAAAACAAAGTATAAGGTATATAGTAACAAATGCATAGATACCTCGTAGACAGATAGGCTAATGCGTGGATTCTCTTTTTTTTTTTCATTCAATTTATGTTCATTATAAGATATCTAGATGGTTATAAATCCTTTATTTTTGCAACCTGATCGCTCCTTGTCTCTGAGACCTTCTGTAGTGGCTAATGACCTTGATTCATCCGTTTCTGATCTAGAACATGGGAGCCAACTAGCTCACTCCGAATCTCCTGGTGACCTTGGCTCCCCATGTTCTGATCGACCAACCCCAGAGGATGAAGCAAGTTACCCAAGTCCACCTCTTTCTGCATCCCTCTCTTCCAGGGTTGACTATGAACACCTAATAAGCGATGGAGTAGATCGGTGTTGTAGAGCTAACAGTTGATTCTATTGTAGTCACATTTCGATCCATATTTGATTATCACGAATCTTGTTGGATCATCATAATACGAAGGAGTCGTGATAAAATGACTCTCCCACGTGGCATATTCAATCAACTCTCCTGACTTGACATATGCTAGAATCGTAGATTTGTAGTCCTCGAAATACATAACTACAAATTGTGTATCTCGAGGAATACAAATCTACAGTTCTAACATGTCACGTTAAAGAGAGTCAATTGACTATGCCACGTGATAATCTGACTCCCCCAGTGGCATATGCAAAATACTCACTTGATGTGGGGTATGGCACAACCATAGACTTTTTATGCCTTGGGAAACACAACCACACATTCTCATAAATCTTTGGTGTTGTGTATCCCAATGAAAGAAAATCTATAGTTCTAACACAACCCACGTCAAGTGAATATGTCACGTGAGGGTGTTAGATTATAATTACTCTAAATCATATTTTATTTTTGAATAATGATTTTCTAACGCTCCCCCTCTGACATATGCCCTCATCACAGAACCATAGATCATTTGCCTCGGGTAATGTAGAATCATAAATTTTTTTCTTGTGTACTCCAAGGCAAATGACCCACGGTTCTGTGATGGGGGCATATATTAGAGGGGGTGTCAAATCATTACAACTCTTTATATTTATATAAAAAAGTAAAAAATTAATACCAAACTAAAAAAAAAATATATTCAATTGAAGTGAAATGTGCATAGAACCATAGATTATTCCTTGTGTATCTCAAGAAAAATAATCTATGGTTATGTCTACATTCTACATTATTTGAGTATTTTTTAGTAGTTTAGCAAGGCTTTAAAGAAAAAAATCACCCCATAAGTGAATATATAATTACAATTATGAAATCCAATTTATATATGATTTATGATGTGTGAGACTTTATTTTCTTCAGTTGGCATCTTATGATTTCAGCTATCAACTTAGGGGAAATTTAGGTTATGTTTGGTAACATTTCTGAAGTTAGAAGTTTGAAACTTAAAAATTCTTGAATTTTGATTCTGAAATTTGAAATCTAAAATCTAAAATGAAACAAACGGAAATAAAGTTTCTAAAATTTAAAGATGAACTATCTCAATTCAGATTTCAGAAATGTTACCAAACACACACTAACTAGTTGGATACAAATTTCACTTTTGATATGCTTTTCATAGGAGTTGGAATTGTGTTGGTTGGTGATCCAAATAGGAGATATTCCCATAATTTCATGTCACCTACCTCGATCTATAAAGCTTGTTTTCTTCATAAGATGATGAAACTTAACAATAGAGAAAATGGATGAAAGAGATTGCAAAGGACTTCACACTCAAGAAAGTAAAGAATAAGTAAAGAGAGAGGGAGATGAGTGGAGATAGAAAATGGTGTTTGTTTAGTAAATTTGACTAAGACGACAAACTTGAAGTTTATGGTTTGATTTAATTCGAGGATTAGTTTGTCATTTTGAAGATAAATTAAGGTCTTTTAGGGATTTCATATAACCCAAAAATTTAAACCCATTAGTCGAAGTCAATGGCACTGATTTTAGCTTTGATTTTTCAGCTTTTCGCCAAAAGTCACCATCTTGCTGCCGACAGATTTCGTATAGGTTAAAGATGAGGTCATGCAGGTCACTTTCTGTAGTCTATTAGAAAAGACTGAGGTCAAGGGGATGGGTAGATGAAGTTATAAAAATCAAACCCCAAAAGTCTCATAGGATCGTCGACAGCAGGATTCGAACCTGCGCAGGCAAAGCCCAACAGATTTCGAGTCTGTCTCCTTAACCACTCGGACATATCGACGATTTGCTTAAAATATTGTCATTATATAAGTTAATAAAATTTAATCTTCTCACTGCCTCCCTATCAATTAGACATGTGTCATCGAGTTGTCCTCAAAATTCATCAAATACGATACAGCATGAGACATATGATACTTGCTTCCCAGAATTGTGAAATTATTCCATGTTATTAGGAACACTTTAATACGATACTCCTACTTCTCCCTCCTATTTTGGAGTTTGAAAGTTGAAACCCAACTACCCAGGCCGAAGCAGGGTTTCTCAAAAGATTGAAAAAAAAAAAAAAACCAACTTTTGAAGCTCGACATCTGAATCTCTTTCTTCCTCAACTTATCAGTAACAGGTGTTGTAAATCTCTCAGGTATCTGCTTTTTTGCACTTGAATTTGTTTGGATTTCTGTCTTTCTTTTGGTTCTGTTGTTGTCCACAATAGGTGCTCTTCGTAATTTGATCTTAAGGAGCACTAATTAACAAACCCTAAGTCTTCTTTCATCCCATCTTCAAAAAACCCTACGATGCTGAATGAATTTTGCGCGTTGTCTTTATGTGCTTAATTTTGTTGCAAATTTGGTAACTCTTTTGTCCAAACTCCAACCTTTAATAATACCAGTTATGAATTATGGGGCAAAATGTTGGGAAATTATGAAACAAAACTTTAGTAGAAGTGAGTGTAGAGATATGAGGATGTTGAGATGGATGAATCACAAGAATTGAGAAGGAAGAATTAGAAATTGGAGCTTGAGGTGCCCTAGGAGTACCTATAATATGTGATAAAATAAGAGAAATTCTACTGCCACACCAACTTTTATTTACAACACACCAATCCTCTTGGAATTACATGTTACATATGGATTGGTGTGCTAATAGAAGCTCTCTAAATATAAGTGAGAGTGGATTGACATGGTTTGATTGTATGGGGTGAAGGGCAGTGGCGGAACCTATGAGAAAGAGCACATTGGTGCATGGTAAAGCCATTACTGACAGATGGGTGAGTCCAAGAAGAACATGGTTCAAATTCGAAGTAGTGCAAAATGATTCAGAGTGCTTGTAATTGACCTCGGTTAGTTGGTATAAGGCAGTGATGAACATGATGCAGACTGATACAAGGTTATGTATGAATAAGACAATTTTGATATTAATTTTGATACTAGGCTCGGCAAGACGAGCCCAATTTTCCATTCCACCCATCTTCAGAATCATCGGGTTTGGAACCATGGTAAGGGTATGGAAAACATTTCACTTTTGATGTCAACTTGATGCAATCATCCTTGTTTATTTGGGCTTGGAACTGACAATGGAAGCCTACTGCTCACACAAGACAGTTTTTACGTACAAGTATTTAATATCTAATATTCTTTCTTTCTTTCTCTCTAACTCATGCACGCGAGCTTCTGTTAGCGTATTTCTACCTATTGAATGTCTGTTTTTGTCATCTTACTTACGTGAATAAATTTTATAATGGAAGATCAAACTATAGATAGACTTGAAGTATGTTGCTGGCCATAATAGTTGGGATAATGCATTGTGAATCTTGACTCATGAAGCTCTTATTCAGTTTCTCAAATGTTGAGTGATATAAAATTTTAAATGCGCAGGTCTTACTAGCCTTATTTTTAAGAAAAGATTTGGGCATGAAGTTTATGTGGAATTGTTTTTGTCAGAGAGTTGCTAAATCAGGAGACTGAAGCAAAGATCCAGTTCATGCATTTGAATCTAATCCTCCTTGCCTTAATATTGAATTGTAAACAGTGGGTCGGGTCAATTAAAGAGAGAAAGAAGCAAAATTCGGCTGCTTTCAAATGGAAGATTGCTCTCTGAAAATTGATATTATGAATTTCATTTCATATAGTGACGATCTTGTTGCAGTCCTCAAGGACAAAAAAGACATCAATAACTTGATGCAGACTCTCGAAGGGGATAAGATGCTTCGATCATCTTGTGAGACTGACTTGTCTGATGTTCAGAAATTATTGGAAGGTATGTTCCTCTTTTCTTTATATCTATTGCCTGCATCCATATGTGCCCTCTAATGGTCTCTCAGTTATTATTATATTTGTTAAAACTGAATTTTTGGTACTTCAATTATGAAGTTAATACGGCAAGTAGCTCAGACATTGTTTCTGAAAAATTTCAATGATTTTCCACAAAATATTTTTGCAAATTTTATATAGTGGTGATCTTGGCATGTTATTCTTCTTAACAAGATCTTCTTTGTGCAGGTTATGAAAAGAATATAAATGCATGCAAACGAAAGATAGATGAGGCGAAAAATGACGTTGTGGCTGATGAAGATCTAGACTCCCTTCAAAAGGAATTGGAAGAGCAACTTCAAAGGGAATGTTTACTTAGGGAAGAGTTTAGATGAGTATCTGAATGCTTTCCTCCTCTACTTCTAATATATGTAGTAGTTAGAAATATTAACCACATTGATTACTGATAGATTTCTCATTTTGTATGAACACGATTGTCAGGGATGAGATTAGTAGCCTAGAGCATCAGGGGGCTTCTGTTGAAGAAAGGAAGCGGATCGTAAATAAATCCGAAAATGATGAATTTAAGGCACAGTAAGTACCTTGATGATTATATGATTTTGATAGTTTTACTTTTTAAGTTTTAAGTGGTAATGTTGTATTTCATTATTCCTTATGTTGCTAAATGGACTTAGTGATTCTCTAACTAGTCATATTCATAATTGCTTTCTCAAATGGTTTGAAAGATGCTAGATGAAACCCTATTCCTCCAACCTTTGCTCAAGTACCCATTTTCATTCAATTATCCATAAAGAGAGGGAGATTAAAGACGATAATGTCCATAGATGCCTCAGGAGTGGTATATATGGCAGACATTGATCAAAGTAAATGGATATTTTGCAAGGTACTAGTAAGACCAGCTATATTTTGCCTAGTAGATGATGTGAAATCAAGAACATCGATGCACATTTAAAACTCTAAAAAGGAGTGGTGAAGATTGAAAATGACATGGACTGAGGTAGCAAGAGAAGATTTGAAAACACATGTAGACTTGAATGACGAAATAGGATTCATGTTGACGAATCTCAAACTGTTTCTCTTGTCTTTTCATTGTAAGATTGGGACTATGAGGTGTAACATCTACATAACTTTGTTTTACTGTGCAGGAGAATGCTTTCAATGTACGCTTCAGTTACAAATATCATCCCAAATTTGGGTTACAAAACCAAAATTTCTGGTCGTATCCTTTTTTCGAAACATGCGTCATGAAGTACATAATAATTTATATCATTGTTTTGGTCTCTCGAGATTTTGGTAAAGTTTTCTATCCTCTTGGAATTATGTTCTCCTTGATCTGATTTAAGACATTGTAGAAAGGGATAAAAAGATGGTTGAGATGTTTGAATTTGAGTCAGAGAATGCATCCTCCACGGAGTTCTGCAACAACCTTTGGAAAATGATAAACCTGTGAGGAACAGTTGGTTTTCTTTGATTGACATTGTATAATCAAGTTTAGAACTATATATCTATATGTAAATTTTGTTTCTTTGTTCTCGTTCTTCTAAGTACTCTGATGATTTATGAAGACCTGGCCTCGCGTGCTATTGTAATTTATGGTACTTAGTCTATAATTTGAAATTTCCATTGTAATTTGTAAAACTCCATGAATATTTGGACTTGTGCCAAATAGCCAAATATTCATGGCAGTTTGATTTGGGTTAAAGAAAATTTTGCTCTGATAATCTGTGTGGTTGCTGTAGAAAAATTAATATATTGAGAATTGTTGGATGAATATCCCAATAAGGTATTTATAAACATTATATCAACTAAGATATATGGAAATTATCTTAATATAAATATTCTAGAATATCCTAATTCATATATTGTAAATAAGTCGTTATTATTTGATGCCCCCCTATGACATACGCTCCCACCACAGAACCGTAGATCATTTGCCTCGGAATACAACAACAACAACAACAACAAAAAGATTTATGATTTTGTGTATCCCGAGGCAAATAATCTACAGTTCTATGATGTGGGCGTCAGAAAATCATTATTCATATTAAATATATCATCCTCCATCACAACCCTCCATTTGTGATAAGATACAATGCATCGTATTCCCTAATAGTTGCCTCACTGGGAAGACAAGTATTACTGTTATCTACTTATAATTGAATCGGGCAAGTGATCATAGCATCTACCTATTCCTTCGTTTTGTTTCCCAATTCCAACCAAAACTGGTTAGTCTCAGATTTTTTATTTTTTTATTTTCAACTTCTTCATTTGCTTGTTAATCAAGAGATTATTCCAAGAGTTTTATTTTTTTTTTTTAAATAAATAAATCCAAACTTCAATGAGGCCATAAATCAGATTGGATGAGGAATTTCTACTAAGATCAGTTTCTCTTCTCTCCAACAAAGTGTGAAAGTCAAATGTTTTATAGAAATAGAAAATAATTAAAATAAATAAATAATAAAAGCATATAATGCGCCCACCATGGGGCTCGAACCCACGACCACAAGGTTAAGAGCCTTGCGCTCTACCAACTGAGCTAGACGGGCTTGTTGTTGAAGCACCCTTTCAGTTTTTATTATTTAAAGCATATGAGTTGCTCAGTAAATCAATAACCTAACGCACGCACAAGGTGTCTGATCCAATATGGCAACATCAGATTTGAATCAATGCAGTGGGTCCCACGGATGATGGATCTGGTCTGGAAACCATTTAAGTCAATAAGGCTCAACATCTACCCTGATCCCAGATTGAATACCGAGCTACCATTTCAATTAGAGTCACGATATTCGGACTCAAAAACTTTCACTCGGTTTGTAATCGGTCAATATGGCACCTGTACAAAACCATTGATCTTTTTCTTTGGGATACACAAAGAAAAAGATCTACGCTTCCATGTCACCCGACTACAAAGAAAGTGAAAATTTTCAAGTCAAATTATCATTAGTATTTCGATTATATCTGCTATTTTGACATAATAATTTATATATTTTGTTTTCTCTGCATAACATGTCAAATATATTTATTGGTCGAGTAGCTTATAATGTTAAATCGGATATCCTTTGGATGGGGTCTAAAAAATCCTATTTCAATAAGATTCTTATACTGTCGTGATTGATCCTAATTTGAACTGGTAATTTACACAAATTAATCGACCACTAATGAAAATTTACAAAGCCAATTCGAAATATCTAAACAATTAGTTTCCATACACACCCAAATCAACAACGCTACATTGCCCACAACAGTCTTGAACACACCTACACAACATAAATAGAGCTTCCAATGATAAAATAAATAGTTGTGGACTAGCCATGATAGATAAAGCTAAAGGTGATGAAATCATTCAACCTCCTATCCTAAACTGAACTAGCCATCTTCATTTGTCGCCTCCACGAAGTCAATGAAGACCTTATTTTTGTTGTTGCTGTGGTTGATGATGATGAAGACGTTGCCTTCTCTGCAAAGCAGACATGATGGATATCGTTTGCTTGCTCCTTGGGGATGATTTGGAGGGTTGGTTCTTTACAAGCTTCAGGCAAAGGAGTACCCTTGTAAGCCTTGCAGACAAAGGTTATGAAGTACTCATAGTCCTACACAAAAGAACAGATGTCAGTTCAAGAAATACATCTCCCTAGTCCTATACCAAGGGAAAAAAATGTGAGGGTCCTTTTGGCGGGAGTTGCAGACATTTCGGGAGTTGGAACTCCCAGGAGTTTGTGACCCTAATGGCGGAGTGGAATTGTGTTGCGGGAGATTCAGGGTTGCAACCACAACTCCAAAGAGGCCCTCATTGCATGATGAACATCTCCTTCGACACACTTTCACTCTTCATTTGTCTTCAAAACAATACTAATTTTCTAATGGATTAAACGAATAACATAGGGCTCTGTGTGCCCATAAAAATAAGTAACATCAAATTCAATTTCAATATGGTAAGCGTATATTTCAAGTTCGTCACCAGAAAGGCAGGGATTAATGAACGAACATCATAAAGTGGTTGTCCATCCACGACCACCCAAGGTACATATGTGTGAGGAGGCTGAAGGGCGTTGGTCTCTTCTGCATATTGTAATTCAAGCTGCATAAAAATTACAAAATCCAATGTCAAACCAAAAAAATATTATGAATTGTAAATAACTAAAATGAGACCATTAGAAGAAAAAGAAGAAAATCCTTTAATTTTGTATCAGTATTGTTTAATCGACTGTCGGATGATATCAAAGTGTTTCCAGTACTCATGATCCATATATTGACTGGAAGAGGGGGTAAGGTCCAACCTTCACAAGCCCATTTCTGGTTTAAATGATAAATAATGAAATGTTTATGCAATAATAAATAAATAAACAAACCTGTTGCCCATATCCTCTGTTGTAGCAATCTGCGACGGGTTTTGAGTCCAACCCCAATTTTTCGAAACAGGATTCCCAATCAGTGTACTTGTTCTCCACAACTAGGCTCTCAACACAATAAATAAAAGGGAAATGTGTATTCTGCATCGAAGTTTCATGTAGTAGTTAAAAGGAGTTGAAGAAGATTTGAAAAGAAATGACGATATCATCTTTATACGAAATTTCCAAGTTTTACAATTTTTTCTTATAGGTACATTTTACCAATTTATTCTAACAAAGGTTATTAAACAGGTCGAGAAACCCAACTAGATGCCAGTATCATTGAAGTTAACTCCAAATAATCTAGAAAAAAAGGGGGGGGGGGGGGGGGGGGGGTTCTCCCATTGATTCTGCTAAAAGCATCGATCCAGCCAACTAAATCCAACTAACTTAACACTTCTGACATGATTATAAAAAGTGCAATCACAGCAGTAAAGTAGCATACAGATGATTTCTTGTCATGGACATCAGGTTCTTCACAAAAAAATTTCAGCATGAGACGTGTCTTCAAGAACTTATGCATCGAAGATATTGATCCAAACTCTCCAGTTAAGATCATCATGTTTGCCATGTGTTTGAGATGAAAGACTTCACTAGTGCCATAGATGAATTTAAAACAATGTAATTTCAAAGATCCAAACTCACTACATCAGGTATGGAACGGGCGGATTTTGGGTCAAACCTCATTCCATTCATGCCCTAAAAAATTGCTGATCCGCTATCCAAATGTTAGAATTAGAACCCTCATTGGATTGGACAAGAACCCAAAGAACTTGTTTTGCTATGATCATAACCATTTGTCTAGAACATTTAGTTTGATCGGAAAATGAAGGCACAAAAGTTCATTGATCAGAGGATCAAGATATTCTGAGTTGTGAGAATTTGGGCTGCATCCACTGGATGACCTATCCAATTAGGGGTGGCGATGGGTCAGGTCATGTCGTGTTCGTGTCATGTTGAGGTAAGGCTATTATGAAAATTTACCAAACCCTACTTATCAAAAAAAAAAAAATTTACCAAACCCAACCCATTAAATAATCGTGTCAAAAACTTAAACCCTAACCCAACCCATTTATAAATAGGTATACCTGACCCAACCCATAGATAACCTGTTTAATAAAATTCTAATCTTTATTGATAAAATATAAAGTTCCATTTCCACCACCAAAAACAAAATACTATTACTAAAAATAAAGTCACACAATCATAAACCAAAATCTACCAATACAAATTAAGTATCATAAAGCATAAACTAAGTTTGTCACAAAAAATGGGTAATTTAAATTTTTTTAAATAATTGTTGATATATTTAAAACTATATGTTAACGACTGAATAACTAAGCATGTCAAAACTAGTTAAGCAGGTTGACGCCCGTAACCCGGACCCGACCCATTTAATAATCATATTAGACGGGTTGACACTATTATGACCCAAACCCACTAATTTTGTGTCATGTTCGCGGGTTGAGTTAAGATTGCCACACCTAAATCCAATATCCAAAAAGATTGAATTGGCAACCACGTGCCCATGTTTGTGGCATTCAAAATACAAACATATCCAGACTGCTTTGTTCTTCATTAAGAATCGTATGATATACACATACATAGGACATAAATATAGGAACACCCCCATGGGCCAATTCGAATGAATCGCAAATACACAAATGTACCAAACAATTTATGTGCTATTTAACTAAAAAAAAAATTTATTAAATTGGGGGTTTACCAGATCAGGCCAGACATGGATGGCACATGCTTCCACAGTATTTAACAAGCACTCATATGAACCATGCTGCAAAAATTGAACAAAATAACAAGTCCATCAGAAGAATTAAAAGAAAAATTGGTATTACAAACAGCCCAAGCTTCGGTTATTAGAAATTGCAATTGCACGATTAACTAGAAACACAGCTATATATTTTTTTAATTTTTTTATATTTAAAAAAAAAAAAAAAAAAAAAGATAAACAAACAGCCAATCTTCGGTGAAAACTTTGGATCGAAATTTAACTATAAACAAAGTTCTAGATTAAAAAAAAAAATTAACAAATTGCACGAATTTTGTCTGAATTATCAAAAATAATTCTGTGATCAATACTAAATTACAAATCTGAATAATTAGCAATGGCAAATTAGTAATTATACTTGAAAGTTGAAAAAAGAAAATAAAAAAGAAAAAGAAAAAGGAAAAGAAGAAAAGGAGAGAAACCTGGCAGGTGATGGTGTTGTTGGATCCGATTTTGGCGTTTCCGTAAGGAACAAGGTTGAGATCGATGATGGATATGAGTCCATTCTCGAAAATCTTCACCAAGTGATTCACGATGAATTTCGAGCAATATGGACACAGGGTTTCGTAGTACAGAGCAAGCGAGACTTTCTGAGAATTTGAATCAGAAATCCTAACATCTGCAGAAGTTGATGGAGAGATGATGACGAAGAACAGATGAGAGAGAAGAAAGAGAGAGAGGAGACCACGAGAAGCCATCGCGAGAAGCTCTAGAGAGAGATAGAGAGATTAAGATATTGAGGGAGAAATGTGAATTAGGAAATTAGGATTTCTGAGATCATTGGAGAGAGATTACAGAGTATAGAGCAGAGGAGTTAGGTTCGCCATTTCTTTCTGGAATTAGGAGTCAAAGCAGAGGACGTGGAGGAAACTCGTCGACTTGGACACGAGAGGCTCTGTGAGCTTGTCTCGTCTATTTAACTCACTCATCAGTCACTCGGGTCGTTTTAGAAATTAATTACGTGACGAAAATACCCTCCATATTTTGAGGAAAAATGCTGAACTACTTACCTCGATACTGCATTGAGCTGACGTGGCAATGTATAGAGTATCATAGAAAAAAATTTACTTGTATCTCGAGAAAAGAAATCTATGGTTATTTGTGCATTGTCAATCAGGGAAGAGTTGAATGCAATGTCCAACGAAGTTAGTGTAGCACACCATTTTGAGACACGTGCCCATATATTTTCAAGGAAATAAGAAAATGTTGAACTGACTTCGTTCGACACTACGTAGGCGTTTGGATAGGACTCCTTGGCTACTTCTGACTCTTGCGGGGAGTTAGAAGTCGTTTGGATGCATTTGTATGAACTACTCTTTCGAAGAGTTACTCCGCGCAAGAGTAAGAAATTACTCTTTATGAAGAAGTCAAGAAAACCTATTTCTCAAAACTCTTCTTGCGGGGAGTCAAAATCTAACGGTTCGTTTTACCAAAATACCCCTAACTTTATTAATTTTCTATGAAAATATTTCTAATTCATTTGCCCTTAAATCAAACAAAAGAAACATTTATTAATATTAATTTTTTTTTTTTTAATTTTGAGTATAATGGATTTAAACACATTATATTAATATTTAATATTTAAAATATTATATTATATAATATTTATTATATTATATTATATTAATATTTATAGTTAAACACATTATATTAATATTTAATATTTAAAATATTATATTATATTATATTAATATTTATTATATTATATTATATTAATATTTATAGTTAAAATGTTAAAACAATATAGTTTGAAGGCATATTATGACACTAAAAGACAGTCTGTCAATTTTTTTTTTAAATTTTGAGTATAATGGATTTAAACACATTATATTAATATTTAATATTTAAAATATTATATTATATTATATTAATATTTATTATATTATATTATATTAATACTTATAGTTAAAATGTAAAAAACAGTATAGTTTGAAGGCGCATCTTATGACACTAAAAGACAGTCTGTCAATTTTTTTTTTAATATTATGTCAAAAATAGTCAGTCAAATTTTTTTTTAAATTTTAAATATAATAGATTTAAACATATTATATTAATATTTAATATTTAAAATATTATACTATATTATATTAATATTTATTATATTATATTATATTAATATTTATAGTTAAAATGTCAAAAACAATATAGTTTGAAGGCATATTATGACACTAAAAGATAAAAAACAGTAACTGGTATAATATAAGGGTATTCTAGTCTTTTTTCTAGAAGTCATGAGAAGTCAGTATGGTTCCCAAACAAACTTCCAGCACAAAAGTACTTCTGCCAGTACTTCATAGAGTTGATTGCCAAACGCCATTTCTGCACATAATTACTTTTCCAGCTCCTCCATAGAGTACTTCAGCTCCTGTTCTTTGGAAGAGTAGTTCTGCTCCTGGTATCCAAACAGGCCCTACATTTCGCTGACGTGACAGTGTGCAGAGAACTATAGGTTTATAAGTCATGCTGGAGACCTAGAAATTCATTGCATTTCATACTGCATTGGCATAGAGGTGTGTATAAAATCATAGATACTTTTCACTCGTATCTCAATGAAAAGCATCTATGGTTTCTTACACACATCCAAGTCAACATTGTGTGAAACACAGTTAATCTTTAGGTCACTTCAGCAATTTCCTAGATTAATTCCTTATATCTCGAGAAAACAAATATGTGATTCTCTTCTCATTGCAACAAAGTGTCGAAGGTAGTTTAAAACGATTCAAAGAAAAATATTGAACATACAAAAACACTTAAAAAGACATTTGTCAATAAGCACTAAACCATTGATCTTTTTTCCTTATATCTAGAGGAAAAAATGAAAAATGTTGAAATGATTACACAAGGGCATTGTGATGATGTAGAGGTATGCACAAAATCATAAATGATTTTTCTCAAGATACAAGTGAAAACGTATGGTTCACGAGATGCCCTGCACAATCACTCCAACACGATTAAAAAAAGTATGGTTCTATACACATTGCCGCATCAGCTAAGTGTGTTTTTGAGTCAATCTAGAATGACTCATATTTAAATTAGAGACACCCCACCATGCTTCAGTGAATATTTAAGATGAGTCGTTCAAATTTACTCAAAAAAAAGTACTCATTGATGTGGTAGTGCGTACAAAATCATTGATTAATTTTTCTTGGTAATGGACAGAGAACCATAGATTTTTTTTTTTCTCGAGATATAAAGAAAACAATCAATGGTTCTGTGCATACTACCACGTCAATGAGTGTCTTTTCTGAGTTAGTTTAGCATTTTTCATTTTTAAGATATCCCCTATTTTTTTTGTTAAAAAATGATGACATATACACCTTCTCTTATAAATTAATTAATTAACTAGAGTTTACCCATGCCAATACACAGGCATCCTCTTTGGAGTTAATGGGGTATTAGAGAAAAAAATAATAAAGGTATTCTTGAAAAATAGGAAAAATAGGAAAAATAATAAGGTTGAAGAGGTAAAAGATGAAATAAAATAAAGTTGAGAATTTTCCACGAGATTCATCTCGTGGCATAAGTAAATCTTTAATTTGTATAAGGGATAAACATCAGGAAGACATTATCATGTTTTATTATATAAATGAAAAATGATCTGTATATGCTTATCTTCAAGCATTAATGAAGAAACCCTCAAGATTTTTCCTAAAAAGAATCATCTTCAAGCTCTTCAATCTTTATTTATTTTTATTTTTTTAATTATTAATTATTAATAAAGGTTATTTGGGTTTCAACAAGATCCCAACTATAATTACAACCTAAGAAACAATTTTCTAAACTTATCATTCTCTAAGATCATGTGAAGCTCATGACCCAAGTCCTCTGAGGAGGGTTCATAGATCGCCAAGAAGGAAGCTAGAGCATTCAGTGCTCTATTAGTTTCTCTAAATACATGTATACAGTAAAAAATCATGGAGAAAAAAAAAATTAAATAGTTATAATAAAGTAAATTGACTGAAATCCATCTTCTAATTTTAACCTTTTGATTTTATACAATTTCAACCTCACCTTAATTACTAAGTAAAAAATTATATATCTTGATAAATTTGGGGGGTTCAGTTCAAAATCAATTGACAATAAGTAGAGAGGCCCAAGAACTTATGAGGAGAGAGACAAGGCAATAAGTGTCTGATGTAGGACTAAACTCAACATATTTTACTATTCTAAATTTCATCCTATGATTAACTTTAAAAGTTCAATATTAGTCTTTTAAGTTTGAAGGTCGAAGGGGATATAATTCAAGGTTGAAGAGGATCTTAAAATATTTTTTGAAGGTCAAAGAAGATAAGTTGAAGAGTAAGGTAAAAAAATTATTATCTAAGAGGTTTATTTTGTATTGAAGTCATTTGTATTTATATATTAGAGATTAGAGATGACTAACATGTTTGACAAAGCAGATTGTAATTCAAATATTCACAAAAAATAAAAAATAAAAAAGATAAAAAACGTGGAGGGATATATCTGTAAATTTAAAAACTGATAAGGCAACGAGTTCAAACTCAGTGAGTAGGAAGTACACATAGGACCTATTAAAAAGCAGTTCCTTCCAAATTTTGAAGTGGGCAGCCCGCTTCTTCACTTTTCTTTTTTTTTAGCTTTGCTTTTCGAGAAAAATACAAAAATAATCATATACTTTGCCGAAATTAATGGTGCAATTGCCCAACCTCGTTTTAAGAAGATCATACATCTTTTCTAGAAAAAAAAAATTATATAAATTTAGGTTAATGATTTTCTTACTCGAATTTTTTCACTCTAATAGGCTGACATGACAAAGACAGAACAGTTGGTATTTTTCTTGTGTATCCCGAAGAAAATGATCTATGGTTTTGTATGCCCTTGTTACGTCAGCCGAGTACAAATCAAGTGAAAAAAAATTGAGTCAGAAAATCACGGCTCAATTGTTTTTACCAAACAGATATCCACATGGTGTCAACATTAGGGGTGTCAATTGAGCCCGTTGCCTCGTTAACGGAGAAGGCCCGCTCCAAATTTTTTTTATAAAAAAAGGGTAAGGACCTAACAATACACAAGCCAACTCAGCCGCTAGTATAATTTAGATACATATATTAAGCATAGATAGATCTACAATGTTATAGGTTGGGCGCCAGTGACCCATGAAGAATGACTCATGAGAAAACACACAATCTCAACCGTGAAAACATGAAATCCAATGATTGGAATTTACATGTATCCAAATAACACAAATCTTCTAGATACTTATTTTGAGGATAAATCTCAACAATTGGACTTTACGTTTACATAGTTGGGATCATATGTTTTTTCTACAAGTCATTTTTCATGAGTCCATTAATCCCAACTGTATGCTATTTTAAAGATAGATGAAACAAATATAAATAATAAGTTTACTTTCATTTCTCGCTATTTTATCAATTAGGTAGATACTAGCTCTTTATTTTGAAACAATTTCAAATGATTAAAAAATCCAGGAATTTAATTTTTCATATAAATTGTAGATGTGGGTCTGATTCGGTTCCACTAGGGTTGGACATAAGCGCCATTCGGTGGTCCGGATGCTGCTGTTCATTTGACACTCTCGTTGAAGGCGTGCCTGGAAGGCCCATCGACGTCGGCTGAAAAGCAGTAGTATCTTGCCGGGGACTTTGGAGAAGAGGTTAGTTCCGTGGAGAGGGGAAGAGGGCCAGGGGTGGACTCAAATCCATAGCTTGCTGGGCCTACTTATTTCGCTCCTGAACCTCGTCTCGGTAAAGTGGATTGAATCTCATCCCATCCAGCATAGGCGGGTAGAGTTCACTCATCCGGTAGTGAGGATCCAAAGGGTCGATGTAATTGAGAAGAAAGGAGGTGTAGTCAGGATCGATGTAATTGATTTACTGTGCAAGTACGGCAACTATGAGTAAACCATCACACAGGGAGAGGGAAGCCAACTCAGTTTACGGCATGAACTACTTAATCTCGATAGGGGTATATAACTAGCTAAGATATAGCCCACCCATTTGGGGTTGATTAGGGCTCAATCAAGTCTAGTCCAAACTCGTCCATTGACAGTCCTAATCAACATTTATTGTTCTACCTTTGCAACCTTCTTATGAACCTCAAATAAAATTTCATATCAAAAAATAGATTTATATTCAATGAAGTTCGTATTGAATCCTTTGATTGCACATGGAAAATAGGGTGGAAAATTAATTTCCATGAAAAATGACATTTTTCAAGTGTTTGATTGCACATGAAAATGGAAATTTATTTTTCACTTCAATCAAAAAGTCCACTAAAACATGGATTTCATTTTCCCACCCATATGGGTGAGAAAGTGAAATCCACCCATATTTTTCATTCTCAATTTTTTCACACTTATATCTTCTTCTTCACCACCACCACTACCATTACACTAACCTCGTCGTCGTCACCTTCATTGTCGCTGTTGCCGTCATCACCATCTCCGACCACCTTTCCCCTCTCTCTCTCTCTCCATCTCTCACCTCCGCCACCACCACGACAACGTTCTCCCCTCATCTTCTTCCTCACTTATCTCCGTCGCTATTGTCGCCACCGCCACCACCACCGTCGCTATCACGACCATTGCCACCGTCACCACCACCGTCGCCACTGCCGCTATCGCTACCACCGCCACCACCACTCATCTTCTTCCTCTCCCCCTCCTTTCATCTTCTTTCTCCTCCTCTCTTTTTTCTTTTTCCTCATTTAATTTTCCCATGATTTTATCCAAGTAAAATCAAACAATAGAATTTGATTTTCCAACCCTATTTATTTTCCATCACAATTTTTTCATAGATTTCAAATTTCATGGAAAGTCGTTTTCCATGCAATCAACACATACCTTAAGAGTCTGTTTGATTGTATGGAAATTGAATATCCATGGATTTGACATTGAATATTTTATAAACAATTATCCTAGAGTTTTAAGAGCTTGAAAATTGCATTTTTTTTTGGGAGAAAATTGCATTTAGGTCATGTACGAATTAGTTTTCCAGTGTAGACCTTAGTCAGAGGAATGTCATCAATTTATAAACATAGTGGGGCCTCTAAAAGATTTACCAAAACGTTGAGGGTTATGTGTAAATCACCCATTATCCCTGGGTTTCGTCTTTTTTTTTTTTTTCCAAGGATCCTTGTCCTCTTCTCCAAGCTCAGTCTCTCTACTCGACCATTTCTCTGTGTTTCGCTTCCACTCAAAACCCTACTCTCCTAATGGAAACTTTGTAGGGTTCAGGCTCGTCTCTGAAAACCCTAAAAGTCATCAATGGCGACAATGAACTTCGGCTGGTTTGGTGAAAACTGGTTTCAGAAACCCCCAAACCCTCTCTCTCTCATCACTCCCATCTCATTCAACCACATCCATCTCCCCAAATCCTCAAACCATCCAAATTTCGCTTTCATCAGCGGTTCCAATGTCTTTGGAAAGCCAAAAAAACCCGAAAAACCGCCTGAATCCTCTGGAAAGTACAAACGCATGGTCGATCAGTTCTTCTGGGAGTGCGAAACCCTCCCCGATCATCGACACACCCCAGAAGTCGAAAGAATTCTCAACGAAGATCCAATTTTTGAGAAAAAGGAGAATCCAAGCGAGGAAGAGATTAAAGAGAACGCTCAATGGTGGGAGGAGTTTAGAAAGAGCCCCGTCATTAAGTTCTTGAGGCGAGCGGAGCAAATTGCGGATAAAATTAATGAGATGGAGCTCAAAGAGAATGAATTTCCATACATGAAAGAGGATCGAAAGCTTTGGAAGGCTTTACCTCATGTGCCTGGGTTGGACGGACGGCCAATGCCTCGAAAATCTATTAAAACGCGTAAGGAGTCGGACGATAAGTTTTGGGATTTTGCAAGGCAGTTCTTTTTTGGGTTATGGGGCTTCAAGCAGAGGTCATACCCTCCAGGAAGGCCAATTGATGTTGCCCAGGCAATTGGGTATAAGCGACTCGAGAAGCGTTACTACGATTGTAAGTTTGAGCATTAGAATTTTAGAATTTCTCATTTTAATCTAAGATTCTGATTTTGTGTGATTTATTGTCTGTAATGTAACATATGAAGATTGAATTTTAAGGATTGGTTTAGTGTAAATGAAATATAGGTGTGGTGGAACATGATTCATTTCGCCAACTCCCGATATTTGGGATAAGGCTTTGATGATGATGAACCATTTAAAAGAATGGTGCAGATGCAACTTATGTCATCCCTTAAATATAATATGTAGCTGCCCCTCCAACCCACCCACCCCCCCCCCCCCCCCCCCCACACACATTGTATTAGTTGTCGTTTATGAGTTTTACTTGTAGAATGTTGGTTCTTGTTATTTTGTTGTAGTTATCATGAGGAGTGGTGGTTGGTACTATAAGGATCGATTGGGTCGTACAAGGGGACCTTTGGAGTTGATAACACTTAAAACTGCTTGGGGAGCTGGAATAATTGATAAGGACACCTTCATTTGGGGTGAAGACATGGATGAATGGGCACCTATTCACATGATTTACGGCTTGGAAAAAGCAATTGCCACTTGGGAAGGTTTGTAAAGTGTTCCATTTGCATATTTATTACTAGCAATGGTGTTATATGTAGATGTACTTGGGAAGGTTTGCAAAGTAACTCGAATTACTTAGGAAAACCTCTATTATTATCTGATAAGCATGCTTTGAACCGAAAAGTGTGATTGTGTCTAAGAAAAATTGTTCATTAGCATATAATATGCAAAAGTCTTGATCTAGTATTTTTGGTTATCTCAGTTAGACTAGGCGCTGCTGCAACAGCTTTCATTCATAAACTAAAGAGAGGTATACCTCCCTGGGTTCCTGTCAAGGGGCATGAGAAGAAGACCTACAAGCAGCTCCAAGAAGAAGCCATTGAGAGCAAGAAACGTGATTTAGCTGTACTAGAAGCAAATGGTGGCATTTGGCCTGGAGTAAAAACTCCTAGTCATGCTTTGTTTCTATGGGCAAGTGGTTCTGAACTGACCACGATGTTGGAAGCTGACCATATGCCTAACAAATACATCCCCAAAGATATTAGGTATAACTTCGTTCTTCATCCTTTCTTCTTTTGTTTTCTCCTGTATAATGTACTTCCAAGCTAGGGGTGCAAATGGTTTGGTGCAAGAGAAATTTTGTTCAGGCCAGTATTTGAAATATCATTGGTTGGGATTTTTTGGGCTCATACCCATTTATGCCCTTGTTTGTACTAACTATTGTTTCTACTGTTAAGTTATTGCTATAGCTTGGTCTATGTTAAGTTTGAAAACTTCATTAACTTCTCTGTCCTACTTCATTTATCTGGGAGTGGCAAATAGTTGTAAAATTGCCGTGCAATGTACAGTGCCGTTATTTTCTTCCTCTTAGGGATGTTACGTACTTTCTCGTGAGAACATATTTTAGATGCATCATGTACTTCACTTTGATTATCTTAGCTCAAACTCTTATAAAAAAAATGAGGAAAAAAATACTTGCATGGGGCAGGTATACTTTTAGATAAAGATTTCACAGTGTTGTGATGTTTGGAGAGTAACCACTAGGCCTTTCCCTACTCACTAGCTTTAGGAGAGGATGGGGTTAACTTTATCAGGCCTTGCACATCCGAAGTGGGAGTAGATGAGTGCATCAAAAGACAATTTTGAGAAAAATTATATTAATTGCTATAGGAAATTCTTGATGGGTAAAGGATCATCGTAGTGTAGGATGCTTAAATGGGCATCTAGAAAATTAGAGTTGACAGGTTCATGCATGACAAGGTTCTATAGAAAGAAATAAGACAATGATGAATTATTGAATTTGCAATGGTACGTGATTTGTCATGATGCATTGACTGAGTGTAGCAGAGATGTGGATGAGTGGAAAACTAGGAATGACAAGGAAATGCAGCCATTCGGGAAAAATGTAGGGGTAGCTCCAATTGATGATAAACTATGAGAAAGTTGAACGAGATGGTTTGGTCATTTGCAATGGAGGCTGATTACTGCCCCAATTTGAGGGAATTTGCAAGTTGAATGGTAAATTAAGATTCGTTCAGCCGACCCTATATTTGGGATGGGACTTTGATGATGAGGATATGATTTTAGGCCTATTAGTTTAGTGGAATCGGTGTACAAGATGATCTCCAAGGTGCTGACAAATAGATTGAAAGAAGTTTTGAAGAAAGTAATTGGCTTTGAACAAGGTGCATTCCTTAGGGGAAGACAAATTCTGAATGGTATTTTAATGGCTAATGAATGTCTAGATTTTAAGATTAAAGATAAGAAGGTGGGGCTAATAGGAAAAATCGATATGCAAAAGGCCTATGATCATGTGAGCTGGGATTTTTTGAAGTATATGTTGGGTAGGATGGGATTTGGTTCTAAGTGGATTGGGTGGATTATGAAGTGTGTAGCTTCGGTTTCTTTTTCTATCTTAGCCAATGGTAGTCCGACAGGGTATTTTAGGAGCTCCAGGGGATTGAGATAAGGTGATCCGTTATCCCCATTTTTATTTCTTATAGTGATAGAGGCCTTGGGGAAACTGTTCAGGAGGGGAGTTGAGATAGGGAGGTTATCCGGTTTTAGAGTAAACATTGAGGACCCCTTGATTTCGTACCTGCAATTCGCAGATGACACCTTAGTGTTTTTAAATCGTTCTAGAGAACAAGTGAAAGCTCTTTGGGTTTTATTATGTTGCTTTGAAGCAATTTCAAGTTTGCATGTCAATCTGCAGAAAAACAAGTTGTTTGGTGTTGGTGAAGTGTCGAACCTTTCAGTCTTAGCAAATACTTGGGGGTGCAATAGTGATACGCTCCCTTCTTCCTATTTAGGTTTACCTTTAGGGGCTCTGTATTGTAGTAAAAACATCTAAGAGGGAATTATCGAGAAGATGGGAAAAGAAATTGAGTATTTGGAAGGCAAAATATATCTCCAAAGGGGGTAAGGTTACGTTGATTAAAAGTACTTTAACGAGTGTTCCGATTTACTTCCTATCTCTGTTCTCATTGCCTAAATCGGTGGAAGTTAAGATTGAAAGACTCATGAAGAATTTTCTGTGGAATGATAATAATAGTGGTAGAACATATCATTTGGTGAATTGGAAGATGGTTTGCACTTAAAAAAAGAATAGAGGCTTGGGATTAGAGGGTTAAGATTAACAAACAAAGCTATCCTAGGCAAGTGGCTTTGGAGATTCGAGGGAGAAAGAGACAACTTGTGGAGGAGGGTGTTTCAGGCTAAATGTGGAGAGAAAAGGTTTGGTTGGTATAGTGATGAGGTTAAAGGAACTTATGGGTGTATTGTGTGAAGAGGTATACTAAAGGGTGTTGATAATTTTGATAGAGAGATTAGATTCAAAGTTGGGTTGGGGGACAATGTTAGATTTTGGGAGGATTTTTTGTGCGGAACTTCATCTCTGTTTATTCAATTTCCATCTTTATACGCTTGTTCTTTGAAAAAAAAAAACTTAGTAAGACAGTGTCTAATTCGAGAAGGCAACACGGATTCTTGGGATCTGAGATTCAAGAGGAATTTTAATGATTGGGAATTGACGGAGGTTACATATCTTCTTGATCTCCTTAATTCGATCCAATTAAGAGAAAACGAGCAGGATAGAAGGGTATGGTTTAAGGCTACGAATAAGAAGTTTTCTGTCAAGTATTTCTATTATTGCTTGCTTCCGTCGTGTGAGGTATCTTTCTCTCCATCTATCATTTGGTCCGTTCTTGTTCCTTCTAAGGTATCTTTCTTTTTATGGCTTGTCTTTTTGGGTAGAATCCTCACCTTGAATAATTTGATTTGTCGGGAGTGGATTACCCCAAAATTTTGTCATCTTTGTTTGAGGGATGGGGAGTCCGTCAACCACATTCTTATTCATTGTTCTTTCTCCCATGTTATTTTGGATGTTCTTCTTGTCTCGTTTCCAGGTGAATTGGGTTATTTCTTTATCTTTCTTTGCACTTTTAAAGGACTGGAATTTCAATATTTTCTCTTCTAGAAAGGGGTATTTTTGGGTTATCCTTCCTTTCGCCATTACTTAGGGTCTCTAGAGAGAGTGCAGCAACAGGGTGTTCCATAGCAAGAAGAGCTTGTCTCACACGGTGATTTTAGAGATTTTAGGATTTCTTTTCTTTTGGTCAAAGATGAGTAAAGACTTTGCGGGAGTGTGCTTCCAAGATTCTGTTTTTAATTGGAAAACCTTTTGTGACTCGTTGTAACCCCCTGCTAGGCGTGTATTTTTTTTTTTTTTCTTCTTTTTTTTTCTTGTTGGTTTTTCTTGTTATGTTGTTTGGGGGCAATCTCAGCCTCCTCTTCTCCTTTTCTTCAATATTAAAATTTATATTTATCAAAAAAAAAAAAAAATGTATACTTCAATGTATATGGACCCCACTCCCTTTATCCCCCACATGAAGTGTTATTGAGATTTAATCTCTCTATGAATCTTGAGAACAACTTTTAATTTTATTGTCTTTCCACATCTCTTCCTTTCCAAGAAAATCCTTCCACCTTTATTGCATTTCCTCGTCTACCCCTCTTTCCAAGACAACCCTTCCAACGTCATTGTATTTCTTCTTCCTCGTCCTTTATTGAAAAATAGGATTCATGTTGCCTACCCAAAAATGGTTTGAATGGGGCATACAATGATGAATGAAGTTTCTAGATTAATTTGCGAGGTGAAATTAATATTTTTGAGTGAACCCGAATGATATTATTCTTCTCAGGAGCATGTATTGCCTTTTTGTGTTTGTAACTTGTTGAGGTTAATGACCGTCCTTGATGAAAAACAATATTGCCATTTCATCTATAAGATTTTGCTTGTTAGTCATAGCTTTCTCATGTTTCATGACTTTAAATTATTGCTCAATATCTGTTTAGAATGATGGTAGCACATCCAACCTCAGTATTATTTGACTACTTAAGAAAGTTGTTTTGATGGCTTACATGTGGCAGGATCCAACTGGCTAAAGCTATCCCAGGTTTAAGGCCATGGGAGGTTCTAAGCATTGAACAAGCAATGGATAAAATTACATATAGTGGAGAGTGGTATCGTGAACCATTCGGTACATACACAACCGGTCCTCCATATATCAGGCATTGGAATAATGATGTCTTGGTAATTTTATGCTTCCATCTCTCGTTAGCTTTGGTTTATGGATTTTCTGCTTGTTTTACACTTGACTATTTAGTCTGAATTAATTACAAATGCTTCAAAGTTTCTGGTGATGTTATCATCACTGAGTGTAGTTAGAATAAATTCTTTCTTTTCTCGACAATGACAGTAAAACAGGACATATTTCGAGTTAAGCAGTTGAACTCCCCCCTCTCTCCCTCCCTCCCTAGAAAACTGTTCATATGCGATCTGTATAATATACTGAACTCCATTTATTTATGTCTTAAACCCTATTAATATCCTGGCTTAGCAAGCTTATTTTACTTTGAAGCTATGTGATGTTCTTTATCTTTGTTTTTGTGCAGAGAGTGTTTCAGATTTTCCACAACCTGAGCCAACGGGTTTACGACAAGTTGGAGAGGACAATCCCTGGTTTTAGCGAAGTTATGGACAAAGTCCGTGCTGATGTTGCTGCAAGGGATGCACGGAAGAAGGCGATAAGAAAGGCAGATAAGAAGGCCGAAGAGATCGCTCTCTATGGCCGACCTCCAACGGATCAACGCACTCTGTAGTCTCCTAAGTGTACGAGGTAAACAACAATTCGGCGTCTCCTTTTTCTTCATCTCATCTTTTCGTTTACCATTGCGATGGTCTTTGGATTTCATGACCGATTAACTCTACTCCTTTTTTCTGGTCTGTGCTGGCTGATCATTTTCAGTACTTGCTTTGTGCAAACATGAAGAAAGCCTAGGAATGCACGTCTTTGCGCGAGGGATTTTTTTTTAATAGGCTCCCTTGTTGTCGATCTCATTGATATCAGCCATCTAAGGTATCTCAAAGAGATCAAAACGAAGAGAAAAATTTTCCATGCATGGATAGCTAAGGGAACTCCACTTCAAACAGGATGAAGTTGTATTTTTTCACTACCATAAACTTGCCACCTTGTAATTTGTTGTTCTAACCGCATGGTTAAATGAAACTGGGCCTTTGTGATGTTCAAAGAACCCGATATCCTGAACTTATGGTGGTATTATTATTTGGGATAATTTTGTTATTTTAGAATACCTTTAGAATATATATTTGGATTATTGTGTTAAAGAGAATTGAGTACTAAAAATTTGCAAAATTGCCAAAGTTACTTGATTTCAACCATCTAACCAAGTTTCTCTTTTAAATTTTTCTAAATGTTTTAATTTTTTTTTTCTTTTTTAATGATTGGTTGGCTTCCAATAAAAATTGACTTACACAAAATTAGTACTATTATCAGGAAGCTTTGACCTGATATTTACAATGACATTTCATTGTGAAGTATAACTTTTTTTGGGTTGGGATCCTTTGACTCCTAAGAATGACTCATGAAAAAAACCAATGATCCCAATCCTTTAAACACAAAATACAATGGTTGAGATTTATGAGTATCTTGATAACACAAATCTCGGAGATATTTATCGTAAGGATAATCTCAATCATTGGATTTTGCATTTAAACGAGTGGGATCATGTGTTTTTTTCAGGAGTCATTCTTAGGAGTCAAGGGATCTGACCCAATTTTTATTTTTTATTTTTGAAGAAAAACTATTATATGTTAGTTTAATAAAATATCTTTACAATAAATACTAAATATCCAGATTATGGCAAAACTTTTGAATGCTGATTTGAGGATTTTTTTTTTTTTCTTCCACTCATATGACAATGTAAAAAAAGTTTATTTTGTTTTGAAGATTTGTTTTTAGGAAGAAAAAAATGCTACAACCACACCACTAGAACAGGGTAATTTTGAGGTATCCCTCTGTATCAAATTGCCCTCAATGACAACCTTTTGACAAGGACCAGTTTTCCTTGAGAACACATTGTCCTCAACATCTATATATATGCTCACCTCTTCATGCATAGCTTCAACCAAGCTTTGGCAAACTCTTGCACAATCGTCTGCTTTAGTCTTATATTTCTTCGTTCATGGAGTTCTGATGGTTAAAGGAAACAGATTCTTTAGGTTAAAGACGAGTAAAAAATTTATCAAACAAGTTAAGAAGATAATTTATAAAATAATCAAAGATTTTTTTGGCAAAGGTTGACGACGAGGACATTTCAATTATTTTACATTAGCATCTCCAATTTTCATCAAGCCCACCAGGGGTGCTTGAGAATTATTTAAGTCAAATAATTGGTGTGTTCATAATCATGGTTTTAAAACTTGATTTTATGTCTCGTCTTGTCCATGTTAGATATCGAGTCGTCTCAGATGAGTTTTCTGATACATTTGAGACGTCTCATCCAAAAATTTGAAAAATGAACGTAGGGCATTAAATCTCATTCAAAAAAATTAACTTGTCCATCCATCTCATTCATGCCTGCTATCAAGATGACTCAGACTAGTTTTGAAATCAATCTCATAATTCATATTCTATTTTATTTTTTAAAATAATATTTTTCTTTTTTTTAATTATGATGTGATTTTATAAAACCAATAATATGCAGGATATAATCATAGAGTCCGACTAACGTTATTAAGTTAATAAGGATTTCATCCTTGCTAAGAGAGCTTGGACTCTTGTGACATCCAAAATTATGATCCGATGCTTCAGGTTTGTAGAGGATAAAATTCTATCAAATTAAAAAAATAATATTAATATTAATATTAAAACAGAGGAATCAAGTAATCACAATATAGCGATGTCGTGGTATCACGGTCACTTTTGTTTCTTTAAATCCTGATTGTCCGATTAAAGTATGTGATGGTGAAAAATCCCATCCAACGGTTAGAAACACCAATCTGATTACAATTATTAAGAATGGAAAGTCTTTCTTTAGTCAAATCGTACGTTGGACCTTGCGCCCATAAATTTTGCTCATAAAGAAAAGTAAAAAAAAAAAAAAAAAAAAAGCGAAGGCAACGAAACATAGAAGAAGCCTTTAAAGTCCATCTCTCACAGTCTCTCTCCTTCTCTCGCGTACACTTAACTACTTAAGAGGTTGATTCACAAGAAAAATTAGGGTTTCCAGGCGAGCAATGGCGAGCTTGGCACAGGCGGCTGGAGTGGACGCGTTTCGTATGATAAGTACGATTGTAACTGGAGCCCGAAACGCTACGATGCACGGAGAGAACTGTGAAAAAATAGCAGAACACGTTAGGATAATAGGAAACTTGTTGGAGAAGCTAAAATCCAGTGAAGAGTTGAAAGCGATACCAGCAACAAGAGAGGCATTAGATGGACTAGAAGAGGCGTTAAGAAAAGCACTAGATCTGGTAGAGAGCTGCAGAGAGAATAGTTATCTGTATATGCTAGCTATGGGATGGAGTGTCGTGTATCAGTTTCGCCAAGCTCAAGCAGAGATCGATCGATACCTACAGTTGGTGCCATTGATTTCGCTCGTCCACGAATATCAAATACAGGTACACTTACTTCTGTTTGTCGGTCATTTGGTCAAGCTGCGTACCAAGACTTAAAGAGAGCTTTCTATCAACACAGCAATTTTTTTTTTTTTTAACCTGAGAGAAGTTGTGATTACTTAGAGCTGTCAATGGGCCGGGTTATGGCTCGATTCGGATCGAGTTTGGGTTTCGTTATTAAATCCATTTAGCTATCTGGACACATGAAGCCTATTTAATAATAGGTTCAGATTTTGAATGTTGGCCCAGTGGGTGGCCCAGCCTGCTATATTATATGAAATACAATACAATATAAAATAGTTTTAATATAAATTAATAGTGATCCCCTTACCTTCGTAGTTGTAGTGTCTTTGAAAATGGGTTTGGTCCGGCCCATAAACATCCCTAATATAGGTATAAGTGGGCTGGGCTTGTGATTTCAAGGATTGGTGTGTTATTAGTAAAAGTTGCTGTGCCAATAAAATCTCCTTTTATTTTTCTTTGAGTCGCAATAAACTGATGTTTTTGACGTGGCAGTCCACAAAACCATAGATCTTTTCCTTCTGATACTCAAGGAAAAAGATGTATCAGAAGGAAAAGATCTATGGTTTTGTGCACATGTAACTTCAAGAACGGCAGTTTTGCGAGTCAATTTATCATTCATTCATTCTTTTAAATGATCTTTACATTTTGAAAAAATTACTGATTTTCTTAATTTTCTATGGTTGGTACACACCTACACGTCAGGAAAGTGTGAAATGAGGTCAAGCTTTGAGGTCATTTCATTATTATTCTTTATCAAAACACCTACATTATAGAAGCCTTGAATACACACGACGTCCTACGATTGGTATATTCAGTATTTTGTACTTTCTATTTGTAAAAATATTCTCTCAAGATATTGTCACTGTCACAAGTCTGTTGGGATCACAGCACACGAACTATGTAAATCATCTAATAAGTAGTGATTACCAACCAATGAATCAGCTTTGATTGATGATTAAAGCCATTTGATTGGTAAAGTCCCATATCCAGAATGAGAAAATCATTGAATCAATGGCTAGAGAAATAAGCAATCTGGATGAGAGATCCAGAATGCCAGTACTACTAACTTGATAAGTCCTCTAATTAAACATTGTCAGGAGCGTCTGCAAGCCATTGAAGAAGATCATCGAGAGTACACTCTCGACTCAGATGATGAAGCAGCCCGAAACGTAGTAATGAGATCTGCTCGTACCAAAGAAGATGCAAAAGTATTGGAGAAGTCTTTATCTCGCCGATATCCTGACTTGGAATTCGACGAAGCTCTTTCAGAGGAGAAGGAGAAGTTACAAGTTGAATTGAAGCGATCACGAGTGAACAATGATCCCAAACAGTGCAATGTGATTCACCATCTCATTGATGTTACAGAAAATGTTGTTAATGTGCTCCCACAAAACAACCAGTCCCACCACCCGCATATTTGCGCACAATTGGGGACAACTCACCACAATTTAGTATCAAAAAGTCAAGTCAAATCTTCGTGGCAGACCGATCTCTTTGACTGTTGCATGGAACCATGTTTATGTGAGTTCCTGAAACATCCCCCCTCTTCTTACAAGTTCAGCCGAACCCATTACTCCATATGATTTGGTTTAATTTCTATGACAGGTTTGAAGACTTGCTTCTATCCGTGCGGTGTGTTTACATCGATAGCAAACGTAGCGTCTAAAGGAAAACTTTGTAAGTTTCTAGGGGGGTGGATCCTATTTAGAGTGTTTTTCGAGTAGCACTTTTTTCAATTTGAGAGAGCATAGTTTGAAAAAAAAAAAAAAACCGAAACACCTTAGCCCTTAGGGTTCATGGCCTATGTCAGATTTTTTAAAAAAATTGAATTTTCTTTTGGCACGATCAAAGTCTTTGAAAATGAAATGGCTACCGAACTCCCTATTCTTGACAAAGTGATTTTGCTGTCTTGGCCACGTTGTGCTCTCTTGACCTTGGAAATCTGATTTATCAAATTTCCTCTTAATTTGTGTTGCAGCTCGCAAGCATGCATGCAATGATCTGATGGCATACTCCATAGTACTTGGATGCTGCTGTTACACATGTTGTGTGAGAAGGAAATTAAGGAAACTATTTGGCATAGAGGTACGCTCTTTCTCCACTCCAAAGTTGGAAATTAAGTTCTTGTAAAATTAAATTTAAAAGGCTTGTTACCATTCAATGCTTTTGCAGTCTAGACAGACATGTTCTATAATAATCAATCACATTATGCTATTGAACAATGACTTAGGATCCAATACGGTGTCCCATTCCTACAAAATAGGTTAGGTGTCTACGTGACACACTTTAGTTGGTGTTTAAAACAACTTGGGCTCCTAATCAAGCTGTTCACGCAGCCCAATGTGTTTATTTTCTAATCAAATTGTGCCATGTAAACACCGTTCGTATCTATAGAAATGGGACACCGTATGGGATCTCGACTCTTGATTAATTTACTACTCCTTTAGCTATTTCCAATGGGAAATGACTGTTAGTTTCTTTTCTTTCCTTTTTCTTTTTTTGGTTTAAATTTCAAAGTATTGACAATCGTAGTGAACTTTGTTTTGTAGGGAGGGTCATGTGATGATTTCTTGACACATCTTATGTGTTGCTGTTGTGCATTGGTTCAAGAGTGGCACGAGATCGAGCTGAGGGGGGGCTATGATGGTTGGTGTGTTTTCCTTTGTCTCCCCTCGTATGCGTATAATTCATGAAATTAAAAGATACTTTACATTTCCACACTAACTTTTACTTACAGGGTCAGGATCGGTTGGACAACTATTTGATGCAATATTTTTTACAATGCCTGGATGTCGTTCATTCTTTGAAAGATCTATAAAAATACCTGGCATCTGAACAGTGTTGTAAAAAACATTCTATCAAATAGTTGTCTCATGATCCTTATAATACAATCCAAACACTATAATTCTATTGTTTGGGAGTGTTATAATACATCTTAACAATGTAAGCTCTCTATTAAAATTCTAGCTCTCGAGCCCCAAATCAACAGTTTTGACCTAACTCAAAAGTGGCAACTCAAAACTTTTTTTTTTTAAACCTAATTTTCTTTAGAATTGGACTTGTAATTATTCGCCTCTCCATTGACAACCAGCTCTCTCAATAAAAGAAGTTTTGGCTTTTGACATAGTTAATGGAGGAACATTGCTGGTTGTTGAATGGACCACCAAAATTTAAATGAATAATGCTGAAGTGACCTCAAGATTGTAACTCACATTGCACATCCTGACGTGAAAGTGTATAGGAATCATGAATGCTTTTTATCCAGATACGAGTGAAAAAGTATCCATAGTTCGTATACACTTTCACGTCAGGATGTGCGATGTGAGGTCCAATCTTGAGGTCACTCCAGCACGACTCATTTTAAATTATTATATCTGGTTATTATGGTTTCTAACTTATTACCTCTGGTTATTAACTCACCATCATACAATTGCATTGATATTTTGGCCTAAAAATTCTCCTAAGTTGGCCTATTAAATGTTGTGTCCTTGCTTTTGTTACAAAGATGGTTTTCAATTGACATCCAATTTAGAGAGTTTTGTTCAATGTAAATTTTACTACTGTGCAGGTTACCAAAGGAACAAAATGAACCCACCACCATCCCAAGATATGAAAGCTTGAAATTTCTTTTTGATTCTTAGTCTCTTTAACATTAGGTGAATACGTACCATATATAACATACATTTTCCATTTGTATGTATATAGTTCATACCCTCTTACAGATTAAATGGAATTATATTAGCGACATTGTAATAGACGGCTTAACCCCTGTTTGAACATTAGAAGGAGAAATATGGAAATTTAACTAGTTGTTTATCGTTTGCAGTGGTTTTGGTTTGAATTTTCTTTGTAACACTTTCTTTTGTTAAATAACTGAATTCTCTTATATTCTTATTCAAAGAGTCCGGATCCCATATACCCAGGGTTGAAATCAAGTCGAATTTTATTTTTCTGATTCATTTAATGGGCGATCAACGTGTCAAGATCATAGGTGTAGAATACGGATTTTAACCCTCTTCCCTAGTTGTATATGATTCAGACTCTTCTTCAAAAATTCTATTTTTCAAAGTTCAAATGAAGCACAAAGGTGTGCATTTGATAACACTTTTGAAGTTTGAACAGAGGTGATCCACTTTTAAAATTCAGATTACAAAAACTTTTTTTCTGTTTGTTTCATTTTAGATTTCAAATTTTAAAATCAAAATTTAGAAATTTTGAACCAGCGATGGGGGGACGCTAGATGAAACTTCTGAAATCTGATTTCTAGTTTCAGACTTGAGAATTGACTTAGTAATTAAGCTTAAGGCTATAAAAATAAATAAATAAATAAATATTTTTAGTAAAATATCTTAGCCAATAATTTTGATATCATATATGCCCAATTTTATACTTTCCTCTTTGTAATTCCTAAGTCAATTCAAGTCACCAAAACCATTGACTTGGATTGACTAATAAAAGTTTACTAATGGAAAAAAAAAATTAAATGTTACTTTGAAAAAAAAAAAATCAGGATATTAAATATTAGTAGTGGTTTGGAATGGGTCAATTTAGCATAAAGGTTGTATATTTTTTGGAAGAGGGAGTAACCAAAAATAATACAAAAAACAAGAAACAAAAATCCTTATAACCACTTGATGATCTTAACCATGCAATCCATTTATTGTATTTATTTTTAGTTTTTCATCATTTAGATCAATAACAAGATATCAAATATGATGGGTCAGCTTCATCGTAAAACTAGAGTGGCTACTGATTATATTATTGCCACGTGTTCGGTGATGGAATGTCAACCTTATGAAAGATGATGCATTTTGTCGTATGCCAATATTTCATCAAACGGCCAACTAAATCCGAGATAACGGAAACATAACGAAAATGGGAATAAAAAAGAGAGTTACTATTGCCACACCAACTGTGGGATTAGTAAAAGTTAGTGTGGTAGTCCATTGATAACCATAGATTTCTTTCCTCGAGATACAAGTTTAAAAATCAACGGTTTCAAAGTCCAACGCTGTGTGTGCAAGCAGTCCATCATTTTCATTCAAACTAATGGAGAGGCTGGTGAAGAGAGAGATTAAGTAACGCGGAATACCAGTCACCATTTTGATCGGAACGGTTCTGGGGCGATCCTTGGATCTTTGAGAGATAGAGGGGGAAAGAGAAGATCCAATTGGATTTTTTTTTTTTTTGGTCGTTTAGTGTCTCGGGCGCTTCTTGATCTTCAACTCAACTGGTACTGAGGTCTAAACCAAACCATGACTCGTTTTCATTTCGGTCTCTGTAACTGTAAGTTCTTTTATTCTACCTTCCCAAAATGCAATTATTTTTCCCAGTTTTATTTCGGTATGGGTATTGTTTATTTCTTCCAAATATATAATTCTTACAGTTTCAGACTTTTAAGCAGAAATTATCTTACTATAATGTACTTTGTTTCGTAATTCTTATTTTTTGTGAGCTAATAGGGAAAGGGTGGTTGTTTTTTGGTGAAAAATAGATTAAATGTAGAATTCGAACAATGGGATTTTAATGTGGAGAACAAAAAATTGTTTTATGGGTGTTCTTCATAGGCAGTCTTCAGAGAAGGATACCCATTAAGATATAATGCCCATACTATTCTTCCTCCATTGATTTTCAGTGTTTTTGGTTGATTAGTTAACTCTTGCAAAATATGCCTAGAAGATAAGAAAGAAAGAAAGAAAAAAAAAAAAAAAAAAGAACATTGGTTTTATCAAATTGTTTCTATATGAGAAAGGGAGGGAGATGAATGACATGAAGCTGTAAATAATTTTTCAAATTCCATTAAATTAATGAATCATATTCCTCCATTCAATTCTATCGAAAACCATGTCTTTTGTTATTCCAAGCAATGTTTTGAAACTCGGATGTCCCTCAATTCAAGTTAATGCAATATTTCAGGAATCCCTTGAAGATTTTCTGAAATATTTTGGGAGACCCATGTCCTATGCAAATGAGATTCTTGTGCTTTATTGTGCATATTGTCTTCTTCTTTTCATCTGTAAAATTTTGTTATTTGTTAGAGAATTAAATAATACTTTGTTATGAATCTATTATGTGAACAGCAGGAAACTCGAACCTTTTCAGGTATCCGGCCATCAAATTTCTAGGATGGTATCACAACATCTCTTGATCAAGCGAGAATTGCAGCCAAATGGCATTTAGCCGCTTTGTTTCAGCTGCAGTGAATCGTATAACAAACCCAAGTTCTTCAACTGGGCCATCTGTATTATCTGGACTGGTGCCGTTGGGAGGTCCCCATCATAGCTTTGGTTTGGCCAACGCAAGACAAAAGAACAATTTGCAACTCTCCTCATCACTTCAAGATTTCTTAAAGTATCACAGACTTGACCCAGAAGAAGGTGATCGTGGTTCAAGTTTTTCAAGGGAGAAAACCTTGACAGGAATTCCATTCATAGGGAAGAAATGGGTGCCAGCAACCATGGCTAGCTTATGCATAGTCTTCTTCCTTTCTTTGATCATTTTTAGTGCAAAATATTTTAGCACTTATTGGTCTCAAGAAGCATCTCAATTTTATGTGGTACTTGATTGTGGAAGTACTGGTACTCGGATTTACGTATATGAGTCGTCTTTAAATCACAAAAATGATGGAAACATCCCCATCTTCTTGAGATCATTACCTGAAGGTCTTCAAAGAGAATCCAATTCACGGAGTGGGCGTGCCTATCAGCGAATGGAAACCGAGCCCGGGATTGATAAGTTGGTGCACAATATATCTGGGCTGTGGGTAGCAATAAAACCACTTCTTCAGTGGGCAGAGAAGCAAATACCCAAACATGCTCATAAGAGTACTTCTCTCTTACTTTATGCTACCGGTGGGGTTCGAAGGCTACCAAACTCTGATTCCGAATGGCTTCTGGACAAGACATGGTCCATATTGAGAAATTCACCGTTCCTTTGCAGGAGAGATTGGGTTAGGATTATAACTGGCATGGAGGAAGCTTATTATGGATGGATATCTCTTAATTATCACATGGGAACGCTTGGGTCCACATCAGCAAAAGCAACATTTGGTGCACTTGACTTGGGTGGTTCATCGTTGCAGGTTACTTTCGAGACCAAGGAACCCGTGCATGATGAGACTAGTTTGGACCTAAGCATTGGAGCTGTTAACCATTATCTCAGTGCCTATTCTCTATCTGGCTATGGTTTGAATGATGCCTTTGACAAGTCTGTCGTTCGTCTTCTCAAGAGGCTCCCAGGGATTAACAATGCTGACTTAATTAATGGAAAGATAGAGCTTAACCATCCGTGTTTGCAGTCCGGGTACAAAGAGAAATATGTTTGTTACCAATGTGCTTCATTGAAACAAGCAGATCGGAGTCCTTTAATTGGGGAAAGAACTATGGGTAAGAGAGAAAAACATGGAATAGCTGTCACGCTTCTTGGTGCTCCACACTGGGAAGAATGTAGTAGACTTGCAAAAGTAACAGTAAATTTGCCTCAACTACGCGGACAATTCTATGCTATATCTGGCTTCTTTGTGGTGTTTCGATTTTTCAATTTGACCTCAGAAGACACACTTGAGGATGTATTGAAGAAGGGTCGGGAATTCTGCAAAAAAACATGGGAAGTTGCAAAGAACAGTGTACCACCACAGCCTTTCATTGAACAGTATTGTTTTAGGGCACCATATATTGAGTCTCTACTGAGAGAAGGCTTGCACATTACTGATAGACAAGTGATTATTGGTTCTGGTAGTATTACTTGGACACTTGGGGTCGCTTTATTGAAAGCCGGAGGAGCATTGTCAACAACGACGGAGCTCCACAGCTATAGAATAGTCCAAATGAAGATAAACCCAATCATATTTTATGCTCTGGTGTTTATGTCAATGATACTTCTAATTTGCACCTTAATGTATGTTGGCAGTTGGGTGCCAATCTTTTTCCGTGGGCCTCATCTCCCACTTTTCAGGCATAACAGTGCAACTGTTACCTCTGTTCTTAATAGTTCATCCCCTTTCCGGTTCCGGCATTGGAGTCCTATCAGTTCAGGTAAGCTTCTTTACAAGATTGGTGACATGCCTTTATTCTGTATTTTCTCTTAATACTGGAATATTTTGAAGTGCCATCCATTATTAATCTAGGTTATTTTCTTTCGCATTCTTGTTTGGGGGCCTTGTCAGCCTCCTTTGTATTCTCTTTTCGTTTTTAATAAATTTTTATACTTTTCCACACACAAAAAATTATGAACCCTTTACTCAGTTTTTTATGATTTTTTTTTCTTCTGTAAAAAGAAAATGTAGCTCTGTTTTTTTTTTTCTGTTTTTTTTGGGGGGGGGGGGGGCGGGGGGGGGGGGGGGGGTAAAATTCTGATTTAAATAACCTAACCCCAACACAACAGTGAAAAATTAATTGTTGAAAAAAAGTATTCCTTGGATATTTTTCTTGAGTTGAATCCTAGAGAAATATTTTTGGAGCTTGAACGTGAAAAATGAGAAGTTTTCTTATAATTTTGAGATTCATAAATGGCTTAGGATTTCCTATGTTTGTGGCTAATGCGTGGGGAGAGATTCTGACTAATCTTGATTAAAAATGGCTAATTGTACTAGTTTGAATTCCTATTGAATTAAATTAAATTAACTAGGCAAATTGAAGATTATACTGTTTCGATATTGATTCATAGTTAACTAAATCGGCTATATTAATAGAATCAAGTTCACTAGTTTGTGGGGGGCATTTAACTTGGTTGGATAGGCTAAAACCAGACTCTCATTGCCATGCCTACTAACAGTGTATGCTTCCCTTCTCCCCTTTTTATTTAATTATTTTGGAGGCCTGACTAATTCATATTATCAGTGGTCAAATATATGTATTAAGTTTCCTCACCGACGTATGTTCCTCTAATACTATAATTTTGAAGATTGCATGTTCTGTTGTTAAAAGTTATTCGATCTGTAATGTTTCAGGAGATGGGAAGGTAAAGATGGCTCTGAGTCGTACTGCCGGTGTCTCACATAGTTATTCCTCCAGTAGTTTGTGGCAGATGCAATTTGACAATAATGGAATGGTTTCTTTCGGGAAACCTCACAGAAGTCAGATGCTTCTCCAAAGCAGGAGATCACAATCAAGAGAAGACCTTAATTCTTCACTGGCTGAGGCACACATGGTGAAGGTCTAGGACGTGCACACACCGAAGAATCTCTGGTATGATTACTTATTTCTTCCTACTTGTATACGTAGATAGAAATGTGAAACTCTCCACATGAAGCCCACATTGGATCACCAGTGATTTTTCATCTTTGCTTCATTATCTTGTTTACTAACTTCCTATAAATATATTAGTATCCAATCCAGCTTTTTAAAGAAATCATGAATTTATTTTGAGTTTTCTATTGCTTTATCAGTGGATGTAATGTGCAGGTGTGCGATTCCAGCAAAAACAAAATACATTCAGTATGGAAGTTTGTGTATTTCTTCTTTCGGATATTATTTGCAATGGAGCTTCTGCTGATGCACCCAATTTTGTTTACGAGTATATAACAATGATACCTCACATACACACCAATTGACATTGTTTACATTTTTTTTTCCAAATTACACCGTACTTCTGGCAACTGATGAGGCTGTCATCTTGATCAACTCTATCATCCGTGACTTTGGATTACTATCTGCAGTTGGATATCCAGATTTGATTTGTAGTTGAATCTGGTTGTGCTCTCATTTTCTACAATAATTAAATTAAAACGGAGTTGCAACTTAACCATTGTTCCCACCCACTTGTGCAACTAAGGACTTGATGTACTTTCTTTTGTAGTTCTTTTAATGATTTTGATAATTTATCTTCTTTGAAACACCATTAAGGTTATAAGTGTCTTTCTTGTTAGGTTCCAAAAAGATTAGAATCACGAGGGTTTGATGAAGATGTGTAGATGACCATCAGTTTCAAAATCGATGAAATTTAAAAAGGGCATCTTCCCTTCTTTCTTACAAAAAATTATATAAGATGGATTAAGGTAAATAAGAAATACGATTGATTATGGTGGTAAAGAACGATGTTTGTGTAAATCGGCACAGTGTCAATTAAGAAATCTATATTCTTAATATCATAGACAAGGCAAAGATGAAGGGGATTAAACTCGAAAAACCAACATACATTTGGCTACAGATTCTCCAAAGATCCAATTGTCAGATGGTCAATGGTAAGGAGATCATTAGTTACAAAAAGTTCCATTCTTCGCATTATCACGCCTGCCTAGACACTAAAAAGAGACGAGACAATTAAGATGATTAAAACCCTACCTCAGAAAATGTAAGATGCTGCTTTAGGTAGCTAGAGCTGGGATCAAACCCAAGACTTGCAACACAGCACGTCCAATTGAGCTATGGGCTCAACCCCAAATGCCCCTTACTAGAAGGAAGGTCTGGCTGGAGCTGAAATTTGAGAAGTTACAAAAGAGATGACCCATGTTAAAAGAAAAAAATATATATGATTTTTTTTTTTTAAACTTTAATGAGAAAAAAAAAACTACAATTCAACGTGTTTATGGGACTGTGCTTCATCATCCTTCTCCAGCCAGAACAGCAAACGGAACAACTTCAGTAACTTACTAGTAACAGATATAGGCTCTGGTGGTGCCAATTTCATGTTGCAGATCATATTGTAATCATGCTCCCGATGGGGATTGACAATTTTTTCCTGCAAAAACATAATAAATTATATCCAGATTAAGAGATAAGTCATCCATCCATAGAAGAAGTTTGGGAGCGTGATATAGTACCTTGAAAACTTCAAATGGGCAGAAATCAGTATCATCACAACCCTGGCCACACACATCAAAATCATAGGAGTTAAATACGAGCCCGACTGTGAGACTTACAATGATATGAGATGATAAGTCACGCAATTGTGAATTACAGAAACCATTATATATACAGAAGAAACAAAGAAATGAAACATCCTAAAATATGAAATTGATTATACTACTTGATGGGATTTGTGCATTTAACCACGATTTTCAAGTAGAATATCAACACTATGTCCTAGACTAGCTAGTAAACCATCAAATTTTTTGCTTGTTAGATCCATGTGAAAATGAAGCCTCAAGTAAAAGAGTCAACACGCACCCTACTTTTGATTCGAAAGTAAAGGATGAAAAATATCAAGAACATATGAAAGTATACGCTCAATTACAGCTTACCGGCATGGGAACTGGAACTTCATTGTGCAGTACTTGAACAAAATACTTGCTTGTATTGTTAGCTGGACAGCTGTAAAGAACCAGCATGTTATTCCCAGCAAAAGGAGCCACCGTGCTGCCCCTCCAACTTCTCTTCTGTGGAGGCTTGGGAGGTAGTTCCAAGGGTAGCTCACGTTGTATTCGTGCAAAGTCTATAAACATTCAGTCACGAGTTAATCTTCTCACAATTAGAAAACTGGACACATGTTGCATGTACACATAAATCATACTTGGGTGAGGAATTGAAGATGAAAAACTCACCAGCTCCTTTACAAAAGAGTCCAAGAAGACAAGAGAACGGTACAACAGTCTCCGCATGAGCAAATCGAAGTCTTGCCTTTTCGTATGGGCCTGGAGTATGATATTTTGGGAGGATATAAGGAAACATTTATCGATGGCATGAAAGGCAAACTAAAGCAGTCGAGGAGATCTCCATCAAATTTTGTAGAGAACTAGCTCTATTAATTGATGGAAAAAGAAGGAAAAAAAAAAACAATCTTTCTGTGTTCACAAATATGGATAAGACTGAAGGCAGTGAATACCATGGAAGCAACAAATTTGTCATGCAAAATCACTATTTGTTCACCATGGCCCACATAATAAATTTTAAACTTTCTCCGTCCTTTCTATTGTGTGATAATATTAGAGATGGACGAAAGGACATGCCATGGAAGAGTAAAAATTCCAATATGGGCAATCTGTTTCCTACTGAGATTATTAAGATATACATAAATTATTTCCATTACCTTCTTTAGCATTAATAGCTTGCTCCATGGCCTGAACAACATCTTCAAGCAATGGTACTCCCATGCGATAATTTATCGATTTACCATAACCCTTCAATAAAAATAGCTCCAAATCATCTGTCCACTCCAACAGAGAAACCTAAACATGTGCAGAAATTCCCACGTTAGGAAGCATAAAAAGGTGCAAGTAACAACTCATGACACAAATAGTAACTGGAATTATTTAACATGGAAAAAAAATTAGGTGGTTTCTTCTCACAGTCGAATGAATTTGAGAGGAAATGTTCAACTCAGTAGGCAATCGAATGACCAGAATGCCCTAGCAAGAATAAACTACTTGGCCAGGTCAAAATCCTAAAGTCAAATGGATTGAGCAATCCTTAGTTAAAACCATTGTAAATACTAAGTTTCTGTAAATTTGGAATTTCCTTCTATAACTTTTGTACCTTATGTTAAAATTTCTTTTGGCTAAAACAATCCCATTATATCCAGGGAAAAAAAGAGAGGAGTAAAGACAAAAAAACAAACTTATCAGTGATATACACGATGATAAGAAAGTCTATATGGTAGATTAAACACATGCATCCATAAAGCTTGCTTAAAACATTATTTTTTGAATTAGCTTAATATTCAATTTAGTTCAATGGTCTGGTCATGTGAAACAAAGGCGAGTGCCAACAGTGTGAGGAGTGCATTTGTGCAGGTTGAATACTCTGCAAGGAGGAGGGGAAGAATAAAAATGACTGTATCAAGGCGGTAACAAATGATAGCTAAAGCAAGATATAACCTTGAATAGATTGAAAAGGTAGGAAAGGACTTTGTAGCCGATACAAATAGTGTATTTGGCTCAAGATGTAAAGGTGATCACATTACGTACCAATTAATTATTGGGGAACAACTTATGCTGAAAAGGGATGCATTTCGTAACAGTCAGAAGATTGAAATGCTATCAATAAACCCCTCCCCACACCAAAGAAAAAAAAAATGCTCATTCAAGCAAAATAATGGAAGCTGCAAGAGTGTATAAAAACAAGCAGGAAGAAGTATTTAAATCATATCTACCAAGTTCCAATAGAATTTTTTTTTTTCTTTTTGAAAGATAAGCTCCAAAAGTTAATTTTTCAAATTGGCATACCTCAGAAGGAGTAAAAAGTCCACAAGCTCGATCTGTTATGTCCAGTAAAGACGCTTCCTATGAAAAACAAAAACAGATGTCTTTTTTTTTAGCAAATTGTATATCTGCTCAGATGTCATAATTCACTCAATAACATGATTTGTGATTCAGTAGAGGATCATATTCTGAAACTTGTGCACAAGAAACAGAATGTATAAATATACCTGCTTGCACAAGAACCAGAGTGAAACAGTATCCTGTCTAGTGAAATTCAGTTGGTAGCGTCTCACTAGTGCAGAGGAAATTTCATCCAAGAGAGGTTCCTTAAGTTTTTCAACAGCAGGCTCCTGTTTTTTCCTATAAACCTGCAATGATGTTGAAATGCACATAAACACACCAATACAGTTACAGCTAGAAAAATACAGGCCAAGATGGACTTAATAAAGATTGTTAAACATACAATGTAGCTGGGTCATACACATAGTCACCAAAGTCGCCGACTTTTTCAAAAAATTGATAAAATCACAACTTTTTGAAAAAGTCACGATTTAAACAAAACAAAAAATGTGATTTTTTTTTTTTTTGTTGCTGAGCAAGCTATTTTAAAAGGGTTTTTTCAAAGACCATTTATTCTTAAGTTCAAAATAGGATTTGATGATATAAATGACAACATCACTTGGTAGAAAAAAATATATTGTCTGAACATTATTTTGATTTTTTCCCAATTTTCTCTCGATTTTTTTCGTTTTTTTTTCGATTTTTTCCCTTGCCAACTTATTCCCGAACCCCAACTTGGTGACTATGGTCATACAAATGGAATGCACCCTCAAAAAAAAAAAAAATAGTGACATAATTTAATAATTGAAGGCTGGCTTCCTTGCCTACTTATGTCTTAGATTTTTCAGAGTATTAACAACCTACTTCAAACTTAACTAATATATAAATCTTCCGAAAAATCCTACTAATTGAGAGGATCTACATGCACACCTTGTAATTTTGGCAAGTATCATGAAATCTCAGCAATATATCGCTTGCACGGCTCTCACTAGTTACAGCAAAAGCACGCTGCCGCCTGGGTCCCAGACTTCCTTTCCCACTAAACAGTCCCATGCCAAATGCCACAGCACTAGCTGATGCTCGAGGAACCTGACCCATTCAACAAAAAAGGTGCATAACATTTAAACCCAACAGTGTTAAAAACATTATGGAAAAAAAATGTAAATGTTGCCAAAATCAGTGATTTGCATTGTGCACACACACTAACTAAACATTTTGAGTATACATACCAAAATAGGGATTATCAGGTCACTTGAAATGGGGGTCCATCCAATCTAAAACTTATAAAACAAATAAATTTGAAAGGATGGCAACTTTTTTGCAGGTCCATTACCAAAAATGATCTGTATCAAGGACACACCATTTTCTACCAAGTTGTTTTACTCACTTGTTAGACACATGCTGACAAAGCTTTCAAACAAAGCTTAATTTTGTATGTATTAGATTTTATTTCAACTATTGTTTTACATGTATTTAGAAAAAAAAAATCTCCATTATTTCTATATGTATTTGTTAATACTTAACATGAACTAATTTGAAATAAATAAAAATAAAAAACTCTCAACATATGGAATAAATTATGCAGATGCAATGTCATAATGGGTTTTTTCTTTTCTTTCTTTTTTTTTTGGGGTCGGGGGAGGGGCAGTTTGACACTTCATAGCAGTGTCAAAACCCATGCAAGTTTCTAATTTTGTTACATAGATGACGACCATATCATTATAGGCCTAGGTAGCAAAGACAAGATTTGGAAAAAAAGAAAAACATTAACTCCAATCTAAAGCCCGTTAATAGCAAAAACAAGTATCAAGGCATTCCAACATAGATTTCTCTGAATGCTTTTATTAATTAAAAGTACATAAAATATGTTTCATTATCATCACATATTTGTATTTGTAATGACTAAAAGTGCATCCATATTCCATTTTTTCCAGAATGTTTGACACTTGTTATCTATGTCTTCACCAACAAACATGGCAGTTCAACAATAGTATGGTTCTGAAAATACCTAAGGAGACGATCGAAGGACTATAGAGACCCAAAATTCTATAAAACAGTCATAGTCCAACACAAGACATATACACAAAAGAGAATCCCACATAAGTCATAAAATACTAAGAATATTCTAAGAGAAGTTAACAGGTGGGAAAAGCCTTTTTGAGAACATAATTAGCCAATCAAAATGATGGCATTCTCCTGACTACAAAACTTATTCCTTTTAACAAATTTTGTAAGCGCAATCAGTTATCTATACAGGGCACAAAGAGAGGGAAAAAAGATGCAGTGATAACGACAGACAAGTAGTGCGGAGTAAGTTTCAGGTATACGACCATCATTACCATCTTAAAGACAAAATGAATCTCATTATGTTGACTATATGAGTAGTAGAAGAGAGCCATCTATATAATAAAACACAAAGGTAGATCTCACTCCTTTATCTTAATCTTTATATCCCACAAAGAATGTATCTCGAGGACACAACTTTTACTATATTGCGTCTCCTCTTCTTCCACTTTCCAAGGATACCCTCAACTTTATTGCCTTTCATCTTCTACCCTTTTTCCCTGAGTAGTTTTCAACTTTAAAACCCGACCAACTTTAACGTATTTTCTATTTTATACCCTTAACCCCAAAGAGGATGGCCGTGCACGGGTAAACTCTAGTATACATAAAAAACAAGAACTTTACACATGTATTAATGTAATTTAAACAGAACAATGTAGTAAGTTTCCCAAATCAAATTATGCTTCATTCAGTTCAGGGGAAGTCCCTCCGCATGTAAGAGATAAAAGAACAAATGTGACGCCAAACCTGACTTGATTTTATTGGATATATGTCCGGGTGATACTCCTCATCAAATAAATCTTGAAATCTTTCTCTTATTCTAACTGCAAGTTGATACATTTCATCCTCTCCTTGGACAATCAATTCTCCGCCCATCTGCTTTCCTTTCCAAGGAGATTGCCACCCCCATAACCAGGCGGGTATTTTCTCCAAAGGCACGTTTCCTTCTTGTGCTTCTTGTTTTGCATCACTCAATAGAACTTCCAAACGGCTGGCTAATCTGTCCAACTCTTTAATACGTTTCTTGGTAGGTGAACGGGTTCCATGCCTCGACTGGGCATTCAATCCAAAACAAGTAAAATTAGAACCATAAAAAGATATATTGCAAATGACATTAACCATCAAATATTCAAAATTTATAATAAATGAATTATTACCACAAGATTTATGTGGATCGGACTACAACCATCCGGGATTCTAGAAGGCACAAAACTACTCTCGGCAATATCTTTAACGGCACCATATCTGAAACAAAAGAAAATTGAAAAATAAGAACCATTTCATCAAATCACTTAGTTTTGGAGAGAACCCAAGATGGCAACTTTCATCCAATAAATAAATTTTCACACACACCCTTTTATCCCAAGTGCCCCAAGATTAAGAGGGGTCAATGGAGCGATTCAGGTACTATTCGACCGAGAAACAAACCATATTATATATGATGATATTGGTTCCATTCCCATTGGGTATGGAACAACAAATGGTCCCACAACCAGAAACCAACAATTACAAGGTTTCACCTTGGCCCATCAGTTGTATAAAAAATGTTTAAAAAAATACATATATTTAAAGAGATCTCATTTTCAAATTCAGAAAACCGGACTCGTCCTTAGCAGTATTACATAGGCCGAACTCGAGTTCTATTAGTTCTTCGTCTGATCCGAGGCACCATATGACCCGGAATCAGACACCATCTACAGATTAATCCCAAAATTGGAATAATTGGGAGCAATTATAGATCTCACGATGTCCCTATACTTCCGCAACTCTACAAAACAAGTGATATAAATTATCTAAAGATTTGTAAATTAAACTGATGGATTTTGAAAGATTCTAATCTAGGGTGAAACAAAAGAAATTGGAAAAAAAAAATTAGGATGTCTTGTGAAATCTCTGTAACAGAATTTGTGTGTGAGAGAGAGAGACCTGGAAACAGTGGAGAGATGTTTTCGGACGTCGAAGACTTCTTTTGCATTTGAAGTTGAGAACAAAGAGACAATCAACATCAACAGAAGAGGAAGAAACTTGTTCATGGCTGCCTTCATCTCTCTCTCTCTCTCTGACTCTCTCTGAGAGAAGGGAAAGCAAAAGAGTTCCACTTATGAAGGGCGGTACGGAAAGTTGGAAACCAAAACTAATGCTAAAGGGACTATGCAGCACACTGCGTTTGAAACTGAGCTGACGTGGAGCGTGTACAGAACCGTTGATGGCTTTCCTCGACTATTCTTGGAGGAATTATATCTATTTAGTGCTTCAAGGCCTATCAATTAAATTGGCTTCGCGAAAGTCATTACCACGTGTCATTAAGGGTTTGATACTTTGTGATGTGTATCTTCTACTAAGGTACCCGATTTTCAATTCGGTGTACCGGTGACGAAGTTGCTGCACTTACGAGGTGCCACGTGGTTCGAAAAAAATTAAGTAAAAAATTGTAAAATGCTAACCTCAATCATGGTTTTTAAATGAGTCGTTATGACCTGACTGCCTCACATGGCAAACTCAATCGACTACCTGATGTGACAAGTTTTGGAATTATAGGTCTGTGCTCTTTAGGGAACATGGTTCCCTCAAAATACATTTTCTTTATGGGGAAGTGTAGTCGTATATCCTGAAGAGTGAAGATTTACAGTTCCTGAACTTGTCATGTCATTATGATCAATTGAGTTTGTTATGTGGGGTAGTCAAATTATCACGATTCTTTTAAAATTCATTTTTACGTCTCGTCTCATCCACGGATGAGATTGATTCATATTGGACAAGTTTCTAATACATTTGAGTCATCTCGTTCAACAATGAGACAATTGAACCATGGTTTTAATCTTGTCCAATACATTCGACTTGTCCATCCGTTTACTAAAAGATATATCAGATGAGTCATCTTAATCTTGAACAAGATTTTAAATCATGGCCTCAACCCATAGGTTTAGATTATCCATCAAAATGACTACAGAGATGTTAAGGCTGCCCAAGAAGACATATATTTCCTCAAATCCTATCTATCATGTTGATGGAGGTTAGAAATATCGGATAAGTCGTCTTGATCTTGAACAAGATTTAAAACCATGGCCTCAACCCATGGGTTTAGATTATCCATCAAAATGACTGTAGAGATGTTAAGGCTACCCAAGAAGACATATATTTCCTCAAATCCAATCTATAATGTTGATGGTGGTTAGAAAAATCATCGATGATAGGACATTATTTTATCTTCTTGGTCAGAAATGGGAAGATTAGTTTTATTCGACATCAATCTGAATTGTGAGCAAATTATATCTCAATCTCAGCAAGATGTCAACAAACTGAGCAGTTGGTCCAAGCCCGGAGGAAGATGACGTTAATTAGCTATTGCATCGATGTTGTAGGGTAAAAAAATGTTACGATATTCCTAGTTAATTGATAAATCATTTCTACTCAATGCCCCCACATTAAATACCCAAATAAATAAATAAATAAATGGTGAAGATGACCAATTTCAATTTGTTCTAGAAAAAAAGGTTAACTTTCTATTAGTGAGGAGGCTAGTGAATTTTTCATTATGACTTGATAGGATTTTAATCCTCGTTCGATATTGAATTATTGAATAAAAAATTTATTTATTTTATTTTTTATTGTGAAAATTTCCTAACAAATCCTAGAAAAAGTTACTTTGCAAGTTTTAAGGGTATTATTTCTTGTATCATGAGATCCTCATTAAGGACATTAATTCTTATATCATGAAGATTAAGAGTATTACTTCTTGTATCATGAAATCCTCATTAATAGTATTACTTCTTATATCATGAAGATTAAGGGTATTACTTTTGTATCATGAAATCCTTATTGAACATTAGTAAATGAAATAAGAAGAAGCAAAAAAAATAAAGAATAATAAGAGAGAAGAAGAAGAAAGGGTGAGAGATATGAAGAACAAATTGAAGAACGTATGAGTTTTGGATGTAATATTGGTGCAAAGGGTAATTGAAAAAATGTAAATATGTTTTGAAAAAGCAAGGGTTTAGGGAGGTACAAAAAGTAAGTGGGTGTCTAGGTTCTAGAGCACAAATGGTGGGTGATAATGGTGCAACCCATCGTGGATTAGTTCGTTGATTTGTCAAATTTTCGGCTAGTTCCCTTATTCAGAGAAATTTAAAAAAAAAAAATGAAAAAATTAGTGACTATGGTCCATACCCAGCTTGACCGACAAGTATTTAGGTGTACATAAGTTTGATTATGAATTTTATTATAATTAAAATTAGGCTCATGTTAAGGGCACCCATGCTTTATTTTTGACTTATTAAATTTAGTAGGGGTACCCAAAATCACACAAACACCCACCATTTTCAACGATTTCATCTCTTCTTCATCTTCTTCACCTCTTTACCACCACCGCCACTAACACCAATGTTGTTGTTGCACTTCCCACGATCTTCGAAACCACCACCCAACACCCAAAATATTCATCTTCTTCACTCATTTTAACCACTACCATTAGTGAAACCTGTGATTTTTACCATATGTTTAACTTAGAATTTCCAGAAATTTAACCTCTAACCTATATCTCATTAAGGTTTTTAAAATATTGAAAATGGTGAGAAAATAGAGATTTACCATTGAAGTATTTGAATGTGATAGGTTATCCTTAGTTGGAGATGATTTGGGTCAACACCTAATCATATGTTGACTTGTATATTTCAAACAAAAATGATATAGAGAGAGAAAGAGAAGACAATGAGGAAATGATGAAGTTTCTCATCGGATAATGACGATTTCCAATGGAAGTTATCGGAGTTTGACCACCATCAGGGGAGAAGAGCACCGAATTCCATGGGTGTAGGAAAGGTAGGGAGAGAATATAATATAATGAAAACATGTGGGTGTCCATATCTGGCCCTTACTTAAGCAAAAATCCAGGGTTTTAAAATTACATTAGCACGATACTTAAAATTACATTATAGAGATCCAAAAATCCCTCCGAAGCTAACCCGCCACTCCTGCTTCAACCTATTTGGTGTGGAATTGTGGAAACCAATAACCTTAGGAGGTGACTATAAATTATAAAATAACCTATGCTTGATGTTAATTTACATATTGTCCTCTGGGTATAGAGCTGCATCTTATAAATCCTAATGATCGAACAGGCTTGGGCTATGAAACATAGGCCCATAACTATCATGTTTGGGCTGGGCTTCGGGCCTCAAGTTTTTTTCTTTTTTATTATTTTAACATTCCTATTAATGGCTTAACCAGAATATTTATTAGAATCAACATGAATTCATGAATGTAATCCTTGTAAACCTTTCAAAGTCATTAGCTAATAAATAAGGGATCAAAGTCTATTGGTGGCTTATCCTCCCTTGAGTTTGTGAGGTACTTACATATAAGGTTTAGAGCTATCCATATTCTGGGATTGGCTCGACGGGTCGGAGACTAGGTTTGGTAAAATGTTACTATATCCATTTAGTTATGGACCTGAGCTGAACGGGTTAGGTTTGATTCATGTTTTGGCCTAGGTTCTGGTTAGGATCAAGCTTCTAAACCGAAACCCAGCCAAAACATGAATGAAACCTAACCCATTCAGCTCAGGTCCATAATTAAATGGATATAGTAACATTTAACCAAACCTAGTCTCCGAACCGTTAGGCCAATCCCAGATCATGGATAGCTCTAAACCTTACATGTAAGTACCCTCACAAACTCAAGGGAGGATAAGCAACCAATAGACTTTGATCCCTTATTTATTAAATAAAGCTTTACAAGTCATCAATTCGTTGATTCTAATAATCATTCTAGTTAAGCCATTAATAGGAACGTTAAAAAATAAAAATAAAAACCTGAGGAGGCCCGAAGCCCAGCCCAAACAGAAATGCAAAAGCATATGTTTCATAGCCCAAGCCTGCTCCATCATTAGGGTTTATAAAATGCAGCTCTATACCAGAGGACAATATCGTAAATTAACATCAATCATCCGTTCTAGGTTATTTTATAATTTATATTGGCTTCGATAGGTTTTTGGTTTCCACAATTCCACAGCTGTTCCTAATAGGCTGAAGGAGGAGTGGAGGCTTAGCTTCGGTCGCCGGAGATTTCCAGAAGAACAAGTGCAAGATGGTATGATCTTTCTTCCCCTTTTTTTTTTCTAAGTAAAACCCTAATTGTTCGTAATCGTAGTCAAACATCTCTGCGAAGCTTCTGATTCGATTCGACGATTAATGTCTCTGTTCCCAGTTTATTTTCTTAGAGCTAGTCGTTCTTTTTAATGTTGGTTTTCTTCTGGGTTTAGAGATTGTAAAGTGTTTAATTCCTGCGATGTAAGCTGCTTCTTTTTTTTAAAGATCAGATCCTCTATTTTGTTTGCAAGATTTGGTTTTTCGATGTTTAATATTGTAAAGATGTCTGGGATTTAGTTTTTTGGACCGTAAATGTTTTAGGGTTTCTAGGGTTTTGTTTCTATATTGTGGCCTCAGAGCGGATCTAGATTCGTTAAAAAGATAAGGATTCTGTTAGTTAAGTAAACTTAATGGAGTTAGATTGTGGATTGATTGCCATGCTTCATTTCTATTGCTGGGTATAAAGATCTTTGCCATCAAGAGCAAATCTATGTTCTGGACCCAACATGAAAGAGGGTTTGTTGTCCAAGAATGCATTACAAATTCGATAGGGGTTAAAAGCTCATATTTTTATTTCTCATTTCTTATATCGTTAAGCAAAAAATAATTAAATGGAATGTTTTACATCGATGATCTCACATGAGTAGCTATAATTTTAGATTTTTATTTTGGGTCATCAGATCATTAATGATAAAACTAAGATGGAAAATAGTGGAATGGAGTTGGATACAGCATTTGGGTACTAAATTTCAAGGATAAAATTTATTGGTGCCAAATCAAGGGATGGCACTTTTTAATGTATAAGATAGTTACTATAAGTGGAGATCAATTAAAACATAGAACCAGAGTTCTTCCCCTGTAAACTAGAAAAGAATTGAAGCTAAATTGGATAGGTGGTTTTGATATTTTGGACTTGGGTAGATTAAAATACTGATATTTGTGCTCGTATTCTATGCATTGGTATTTATCTAGAATTACTTGTTATTGTTTAAAAAATGTTTAAGAGCTAAGCAAAAAAAACCAATTTTGAGCTTCTTCGACCGAGAATTGCCACTACCACTATATGAGCACAAAGTGCAAACTTCTGGGATGATGCACTGAAAAGGGGTAGAAGGTGTAAAACATCAATCTCTTTCGAAGCTTCAATATATGAGCTACAATGCCTCAGGAGCTTTTGATTTCATTTAAAATAAGGTACAGAGTGTTTTGGGAAGCCCCACACATGTGAGCCTTGAGGCATAAACCCCCAAAACCTCTTAAAAACTGAAACATAGAATGTATGTATTTTATTTTTAATAATCCTTTAATTTGACTCTCATTATTTTCTGGATACTTTCGTCTGAATTTCAGGCAAGAGGATTGAAGAAGCATTTGAAGAGGCTCAATGCCCCGAAGCATTGGATGCTTGACAAACTTGGTGGTGCATTCGTAAGTACAAAATTTCCTTGTGTGGTGCTATTTGTCGTTTTGATATTCACTTGCTTTAATTGTGTGAGAATTATCCATTGTAGGCTCCCAAGCCATCATCTGGACCCCACAAATCCAGGGAGTGCTTGCCACTCATACTCATCCTGCGAAACAGGTTGAAATATGCTCTCACATACCGTGAGGTCATTGCCATCTTGATGCAGCGACACATTCTGGTGGATGGGAAGGTTAGGACAGATCAGAAATACCCTGCAGGCTTCATGGGTAAGTACATTCGATTTACTTCATTATAAGTAATGCTTGCTTGTTCTAATGTAATCTACTTGAAAATCTTTTAAAGAAAATGGTTACAACAAGATAGGCTGATGGGATGGTTGCCACCATCTAATCTTTTCACGCACTTTGCTTGGTGGAAATATTATTGACCATTAATGTTGAAAAGTTGTGCTTACTTGTTCTAGTTTATTATACTAGGAAAATCTTATAAATAAGAATGCTTGTACCAAGATGTGCTGATGGGAGTATGCTACCTTCTAAGTCCATGATATACGTGGCATGCATCCGGGGGTTGGGACATTCATGTAATCTTAATGGGATGATTTTAACCATTTAATCTTCCACGCTCGTTTAGTAGTGTAAACTGGAAAATATATGGTAATAATTGTAGATAATTTCAGTAAATCAGATGGTTAAATACCACACTCTCTGGATGTATGGCTTAGGCAGCGAGGTGAGTGAAGTTCCAGATCATGTGCTAATGCGACAGTCAGTCACTTGTACATGTGTCCTGTTTTATTTGTGAATCTTCTTAGTTGAAAACATGGTATTTCTATTGGCTCGAATTCCCACTTTTGACAGATGTCGTATCAATTCCAAAAACGAATGAGAACTTCCGTCTTCTTTACGACACCAAGGGTCGCTTCCGTCTTCACTCAATCAAGGATGAAGAAGCTAAGGTTAGCCTGCATGTTAAACCTTCTATTTAATATGTTTGATCCAGCCATTATGTCGTTTAAAAAAATTGTGTGATAAACCTTTATCACTGTTTGTGATGACTAAATTATGTACCATTATCAGTTTAGTTTTCAACACTTCAACTGTAACATAAGATCTTGGGTACAACTTATTCATAAGAATTATATTCCCTATGCAGTTCAAGCTCTGCAAGGTCCGTTCTGTGCAGTTTGGGCAGAAGGGGATTCCGTACATCAACACATATGATGGTCGCACGATCCGCTACCCAGATCCACTCATCAAGGCCAATGATACCATCAAGCTTGACCTTGAGAGCAACAAGATCATGGACTTCATCAAGTTTGATGTTGGGAACGTTGTCATGGTGACTGGTGGAAGGAACAGGGGACGTGTTGGTGTCATCAAGAGCAGGGAGAAACACAAGGGAAGCTTTGAGACCATCCATGTCCAGGATGCAACCGGGCATGAGTTTGCCACTCGTCTGGGCAATGTGTACACCATTGGCAAGGGAACCAAGCCATGGGTTTCCCTTCCCAAGGGCAAGGGTATTAAGCTTTCTATCATTGAAGAGTCCAGGAAGCGGCTTGCAGCCCAAGGAGCTGCTACAGCTTAATTGTTTTTCCAACGACAATTAGGCACCAGGTATAGTTTTACATGGCTTCTTTGGATATGTCATGATTTTGATGAACTCTGTTTAGCTCAAGAACTATTATGTTTATTTCTCTTGTTTTCTTGGAACAAAGTTTTACAGTAGAAATATTGGTTTAAGATTTAATCTACATTTTGTTTGGAAACCCTTGCCTTGTCATGCCTTCTTGAGATGTGGCGTCATAGTAATTTGCATCTTTGAATGATGGAAGGATTGTGTAAAAACATGCTGCGGTTAATTTGCATCTTTGAATGATTGAAGGATTGTGTGTAAACATGCTGTGGGTAACCCATGCATGGTTGAAGAGCTGATGTTGCTATCAGAATTCAGAACTAGTAATTGGAACATACCATTTCACTCCTTAGCTTCAGATTGTAACAAGGTCTCAAGAAATTTGAAGGCTTGAGATAAAATAACCTTTTATATGCTACTGGTGCTAGTTGTGTTCTGGCTGAATGGCAAGCAGGACCTTTCGGTTTCTCCTTCAATGGAAACCAAATGCTTGTGCATTATTAGCTTTCTTAAGGAGCATTCTTTTTGTTTGACCTTAATTAAAACCAAATTGTTTACGTCATTTAAATTGTTCATTAAGATATGCATTTATATTTAAATAATAATAATTTTAATGCTATTAAGGCGGATGGTAGATTTCTGGTATGTATATAATAATATGTATTTCAATTATTTTATGTGAAAAAAATCAAAATTAATCATTCAAGGTATGTAATAGATGCATCTTTCAACTTAGATGAATCAATGTAGTGGATGATTCATGTTGATTATCTTATAAGGAGTCATTTTGAATCTAAGGGTGAGTTATGAATCTCTGGGTGAGTTCTTAAAACATTAGACAAGTTTTAATTTTGAAAGAGTGATGCTAAATGCATCGCCCTTTCCTCTCTTGCTGAAAAAAAAAAAGCAAACTTTCTGATTTGACACCTTGTGACATTCAAAAACATGATCCAATGCAATGGAGTTGTAGGCGATAATTATATGAATTTTAAATTTTATTTATATTTTTAAAATTAATTATTTTTCACACTTGAATTTTGTTTTTAAATTTGGTTACTCGTGGGGCTGTCCATTGGATCAAGTTTGAAAAATAATTTTAAAAATAATTTTTTTTTTTTTTTTTGAATTCTGTGTTGTTTGAATTGCCAATGTAGGCCGAACAATCCTTTTTAAGATTTGAAATCTAATAAAATAAATATGTCAAACTTTTGTTAGGTTGTGAGCCTACACGTCATATGATGTCTGGTGCGTTGTCCAAAAATGTGTCCAAAAATATCAAACCCCCAAATGTGTTTTCCAACTGATGATCTCTATTGATAGTACAAATTAAAGATGTGTTCCATGGCAATGAATTTCTTTCAAAATTTTGCTTTTGAAATTTTGTTTGGATATTTCAGATTTGAATTAATTTGTTCAAATTTACAAACAATAACTAATTTGTTTGTCTTTGATCTTACTCAATTCCATGTCAATCAATTAATTTGAAACAAGTAATTATTTAAAAGAAAATTATTATTGCATCCATCGCAATTAATTTCTTTAATAATCTTATATGTGCAAAATACATATGCTAGTTTTATCTCTTTTGTCCTCCAAACTTGAAGGTCTCTATATTATGAAAGTAGTAAAGATTGGATTTTGTTCTGATTCAAACTTGTAGCTAAAAATCTCTCATAAAGAAATTCGAATACATAGGTTTGTTTCTTTTTAGTATTATAGGTAATTTTATGTGTTTCAGTTAAACTTGATGGGAAATGCCTTTCTCAAGAAAGATCTTTTCATTATATATGAAATTTTCTATTATCAAAAATGGACCCAAAAAAATATATATATAGTAACATGTTCAATATAAAGGTATTCTAGTCCTTTTTTTTAAAGTCAGAGTAATTTTCAAATGTAATTCCAGCACAGAAGTACTTCGTAGAGTTTTGTTCTCAAACGCATACCTTATTCCGAAGTACATCTTTAACTCCTTCGTAAAGTACTTCAAATCCAACTCTTTGGCGGAGTACTTTTGACTCCAGTATCCATACAAGTCCTAAAAGGTTGTGTCGTTGGATTGTCATTGTGATAATCAATGTGGGCCCAACAACTCTTTTTAAAGATATGAAATCTAAAAAAATAAATATGTGGGAAGGGGGGCAAGAGAGAGAAGCTCTCTATATTGTTGATGTCATTGCACCACATGTCAAACATTTGTTGGGTTGTGAGCCAACACGTCATACACCGTTTGGGGCGTTGGCCAAAAATGCTTTCATTTAGCATTTCTCATTTTGAAATAATGATTTTTGGAATTTGATCTTATGCCTATGGAATTAAACGAACTATAATCTAGGGTTAGATATATTTTTTTTTTTAAATTTACTTCGAAAAATTCTTAATTCTAAGCAGTAGTAATAGATGGCCTGGTTAAAACCTTGTCAAAAAGATTATGAAAATTATATGGGAAAAAAATTAACAAAATTATTATATGATTGAAGGTTTGATTATTTTGCAAGCAACTAATCACATTTTTAGAAGAAAAATAAAAATGTAATATGATATAGGTTGGGATCTGTAAACTCATGAAAGTGAACTCGAATGTTCACACAATCTCTACCGTGTATATATAAGATTTATTTCAGAAATCGGTAACGTATTCTCCGGATACATCTTTTATCCAAACTGTTGAGTTTCACACTAACATATAACAGTTAGGATTGGTAGGAAGCTTGAACTTGGGTCCGGATTTGTCAGGTTTCATAAAATAAAATTGACTTCCGGTCAATGATTACAAACCATGGTGATTAATAAGGAGAAAGATGAGCCTAATTCTAGCCTTGTGGGTTTTTTGGGAGACTAACCCTAATCGGACAAATTATCTTGTAATCAAACCATGGATCCTGTGACCCCTCAATTTCACTTTAACTCCTAACATATACTATTTACGTGTAGGGTTAAGCGAAAAGTGAATGAAAGAGAATACTAGTTCTATAACAACATAATTCTTTCTTTCTTTAATGGATAACAATTCTTTAATGAGGTTAACCATTATTTAATCCAATTACTTAGTTGTCAACATCAATTGCATTCTTTTTTAACCCCTTTACCTTTAGTAATTGTTGTCGTGGGTTACAAATTGTGTTGATCACGATCTTCTTTATCATTTATTTATGATGTTTGTTTCTTTGCTCGACTCTCAAGAGTCTGGTGACTGCATTACAACAATCAAAACAATAATAATTTTAGTAGGATGTAGTGGTAATTTTAGTTAGGATTGTTTATCTTCATCAATCGCCTATTTTTACAAAATTTCATTTTCTTTTATCATAATTTATGATATCTTGTTCATATCATTCTCAGAGATATTGACACAAATCTTAAAGTTTTGTATACATCCTTTCTTGTATATATTGGCCTAGCCTAAAACATAAATCAAACCTAACCAGTTCAACTCAAGTCCATAACTAGTCTCCGACTCGTCGGGCCAATCCCAGATCATAGATAGCTCTAAACCTTACATGTAAGTACCCCTCACAAACTCAAGGGAGGATAAGCCACCAATAGAGTTTGATAGCTTATTTATTAGCTAAAGCCTTTGAAAGGTTTACAAGGATTACATTCATCAATTATGTTGATTCTAATAATCATTCTGGTTGAGTCATTAATAGGAATGTTAAAAAAGAAATGAGGCCCAAAGTCCAGGCTAAACAAGAATGCAAACAGGTTAGTTATGGGCTTATGTTTCATAGCCCAAGCTTGCTCGATCATTAGGGTTTATAAGATGTAGCTCTATATCCAGAAGACAATATCGTAAATTAACATCAAGCAGCCGTTCTAAGTTATTTTATAGTGACTTTGCTGTGTCTATTTAGCAATAACAAAAATCAATTTAGATATCTTGGATTGGATTTTCCTTGACTGTGTTGTGATAAATTTTGAGTTGGATTAGCTTTCATGTTGTTTGTCCGACATTTTTCATGAAATATGTTTATTGTTTATCTAACATTGATGTGAATCTATTATGATGTAGTAAATATTCAAAATCCGAATTTCATATTAAATTGTAACCCCAAAACAAGTATCAAAAAATAAAATCTTAACATAAAAACTTAAATCGTTAGAAAGTAAAAAATATTTCATCATTATGATTTTTGAAAATCACTCCACATTAGTAAAAGACGCACAAAGGTAAGAACAAGATCATAAATAAGATAAAAGATTACTAAAATATATTTTAAAATATGAAAATGTCATGGATATTTTAAGTGGGGAAGGGATCGATAGAGAAATTCTTATAATTCAAAGATCCGTAATTAATGAAAAAGGAAAGAAAATAAATGTTAGAATCATATTCAAATATGAATGTGACACAAAACACTCATAAAATGAAATAGAAAGGAAGTTGAAATTCATTAGGAGAAAATCATTTTTTTAAAAAATCTAATGTTAAAGCATATAAAAATTAGTACAAAATATACATAAAACTCACAGAATAAAAATAAAAATCAAGAACTGTTTTTAAAATTTGAAAGTGAAGAAGATAGTAGAAATCAACTCCAAAAATAGAAGAAAGAAAAACTGAAACCACTTTCAAAATAAATTTTTATATTATGAAATTGCTTCAAAAACATAAAAATGATAGTGAATTTTCAAACTCAGATAGTTAAAAAAAATACATTAAATTTATTTATAATCTACATCTACTTTTGAAATCTTTAGTTATCAAGTAAATAAATATGAAGATTAAAACTCAGATTAATTAACCAAAAATAAAATTTTGTGATTAAATAATTTCTAAACTTTTAAGAATAAACAAAACTAAAACTTAAAATAGAAAAACTGTTATTTTTTTCTTTCAAAAGAGGAACTCACCCTTTGGATCATATAATAAATAATGCCTATTTTTAAAATAAAAATGATTTTATGATTAAATTTCGACTAAAATCTATATAAATTGAAAATACGAGGAAGCTCAATGAAACTAAAAAAAAAAAAATACAATTTTAAAATTGGTATTCTAGATGGATTAGTGAGGAAACTAAGTTCAGTATACATGTGAGACAAAAAGAAAGAAAAAAACATTGAGAGGCATAGGCGTTGAAAGACTTGACCACTAGGAGCATTGATACGAGAAAGTGGAATCCCATGTATTTCATGAGATTCCAGTTTCTTTAACTTCCAAGTTACTAGAAATCCATTTGGGATACGTTATTTCAATTTATGTTTAAAGTCCAACGAGACAAATACGAAAAAGGTAGATTAACGAATCCAAGTCTAGGTTCGTATAGTATATTTCATCTAACAAACATGGTAGTTGTGTCTGTTTGGCAATAACAAAAATCATTTTACATATCCTGGATTGGATTTTCCTTGACTCTGTAGTGATAAATCTTGAGTTGGATTAGTTTTCATATTTTTTGTCCGACATTTTTCTTGAAATATGTTTAGTTTGCTTATTGTTTGTCTAACATTGGTGTGAATCTACTATGATATAGTAAATATTTAAAATTTGAATTTCATATTAAATTGTAACCCCAAAACAAATATCAAAAAATAAAATCTTAATATAAAAACTTAAATTGTTAGAAAGTAAAAAATATTTCATCATTATGATTTTTGAAAATCACTCCACCTTAGTAAAAGATGCACAAAGGTAAGAACAAGATCATAAATAGGATAAAAGATTACTGGAATATATTTTAAAAAATGGAAATTCCGTGGGGGAGGGATCGATAGAGAAATTCTTATAATTCAAAGATCTATAATAAATGAAAAGGGAAAGAACATAAATATTAGAATCATAGGCGTTGAAAGACTTGACCACTAGGAGCATTGATACGAGAAAGTGGAATCCCATGTATTTCATGAGATTCCAGTTTCTTTAACTTCCAAGTTACTAGAAATCCATCTGGGATACGTTATTTCAATTTATGTTTAAAGTCCAACGAGACAAATACAAAAAAGGTAGATTAACGAATCCAAGTCTTAGGTTCATATAGTATATTTAGGGCTGTTAACGAATAGATATCCGAATTCGAATTCAAATCTGGTCGGACTTAATACATTGACATTCGAATTCGAATTTGACTAACTTGTCGGATACCCTATATCATCCGATTCGAAGTTAATCTATGATTGATCGAAATGATCTCATCTTCAACTTGTAGCCAAAAGCCCTAAAATTTCCCCTCTCCAACTCAGTCATCTTCAACCCAAAAATATCAAGGGTTTTTTGTTGTAACTTGAAGGAAGAAAGAGAGAGAGAGAGAGGAATCACTTTGAATCTAATATCTCAACACATATGAGAAAATGGATGAGGGTTTCTATGATGGGGAAGACTATGATGAGTTTTCAAAGTTTACCGTGGTGATGGAGCTATAGTGAGATCTTACCTTTGATTTGGATGTCTAACTCAAGCATCTTATCTTCGGATATTCTGCGATCACTGATCATCTATTTGGTCGAAGTTCTTGTCCGACCATAAACTTCAGGGCTGCCACGTCTTCAAAGTGGTGAAATCAAATATTTCTTTTTACTGGATGGAGAGAGGAACCTCCACACAAGTCTTGTATAATGATGACTTTTATATATATAATATTTAATAGAAAAAACTGCCTGACAACTTATATATATATGGGAGCAGTTCAGCAGCCCTAAAGTTTGCCAACATTGTGCCAAACATTTTTCAAAACATGGGTTAGAAGTTTTGGAATGAGTTGATTTTTTGTAAAGATGATCTTTGTGATGAGGAGATCATCCTCACCAAAAATCAGCCCATTCCAAAACTTCTAACCCCATAAAAAATGATTTATAAAAAATGGATGGTCCATAATTTTTCAACTTGTAAACATGGGGCTAGAAGTTTTGCAATGGGCTGATTTTTGGTGGGGATGATCTCCTCACCGTAGAGATCATCCTCACAAAAAATCAGCTCATTCCAAAACTTATAACCCATGTAGGACAAAAATGGTTGGGCAAAATGTTTGGTGCTGAACAAGACCCTATATATATAGGGAGCGGTTCGGCAGCCCTAAAGTTTGCCAAACATCTTTGTAAATCACTTTTGATGGGGTTAGAAGTTTTGGAATAGGCTGATTTTTTGTGAGGATGATCTCTACGGTGAAGAGATCATTCTCACCAAAAATCAGCTCAATTTGAAACTTCTAATCTTAGTTTACAAGTTAAAGAATTGTGGACCGTCCAATTTTTGTAAATCACTTTTGATGGGGTTAGAAGTTTTAGAATGGGCTGATTTTTGGTGAGGATGATCTCCTCATCATAGAGATTATCCTCACAAAAAATCAGCTCATTCCAAAGCTTCTAACCCATGTTTTGAAAAATGTTTAGCACAATGTTTGGCAAACTTTAAGGCTGCTGAACCGCCCCCATATATATATAGGGTCAGGTTATTACGACCCCCTTTGCGACACACCATTTTGTCTTATATATATATATATATATATATACACACACACACACACACACACACACATTAAGCTACTTATAAAGCTACAATGTTTTTGTCTTATATGGTTAAAAAGATTCAGAATAGGCTGATTTTTTGTGAGGATGATCTCTATGGTGAGGGGATCATCCTTGCAAAAAATCATCACATTTCAAAACTTCTAACCCCATCAAAACTGATTTACAAAAATTGGACGGTCTAAAATTTTTCAACTTGTAAACATGGGGCTAGAAGTTTCATGATAGGCTGATTTTTGCCAAGGATGATCTCCACATCATAGAGATCATCCTCACAAAAAATCAGTCCATTCCAAACATTTTTGCCTATATAAGACAAAACACATTGTAACTTTATGTGTATACGGATCCTAATCCATATATATATATATAGGGAAATGTTCAACACCCTACTATTTACCTTACGCTTTGCCCAACGTGTTTTGTCCTACATGGATTAGAAGTTTTGGAATGGATTGATTTTTGGTGAGGATGATCTCTATGGTTAGAAGATCATCCTTGCCAAAAATCAGTTCATTCCGAATTTTCTAGCCCCATGTTTACAAGTTGAAAAATCGTGGACCGTCCATTTTTTGTAAACCATTTTTGATGGGGTTAGAAGTTATGGAATGGGCTGATTTTTGGTGAGGATGATCTTCTCACCATAGAGATCATCCTCACCAAAAATCAGCATATTCCAAAACTTCTAACCCATGTAGGACAAAACACATTGAGCAAAGCGTAGGGTAAATAGTATGGTGGTGAACGGGACCCATACATATATGGGAGCGGTTCGACAGCCCTAAAGTTTGCCAAGTTTTGTGCCAAACATTTTTTGTAAATTACTTTTGATGGGGTTAGAAGTTTTGGAATAGGCTGATTTTTTGTGAGGATGATCTCTACAGTGAAGAGATCATCCTCACAAAAAATCAGCTCATTTTGAAACTTCTAACCCTAGTTTACAAGTTGAAGAATCGTAGACCGTCCAATTTTTGTAAATCACTTTTGATGGGGTTAGAAGTTTTGGAATAGGCTAATTTTTGGTGAGGATGATCTCCTCATCATAGAGATCATCCTCACAAAAAATCAGCTCAATCCAAAACTTCTAACCCATATTTTGAAAATTTATTAATGTTACATTGTTTTTACATATGACCCTTGAACCTGACCCTATATATATGTAAAAACAATGTAACATTAATAAAATTTCAAAATATGGGTTAGAAGTTTCGGATTGAGCTAATTTTTTGTGAGGATGATCTCTATGATGGGAAGATCATCTGGAAAAAAAAATCAGTCCAATCTGAAACTTCTAACCCCATTAAAAGTGATTTAGAATGTGGATCGTCGATTTTTTGTCAATTTTTGTCAATAATTTGTAAATCACTTTTGATAGATTTAGAAGTTTCTGATTTAACTAATTTTTTGTGAGGATGATCTTCACATCATAGTGACCATCATCGCAAAAAATCAGCTCAATCCAAAACCTCTAACCCATATTTTGAAAAACCATTGTTTTTTCATATGTTTTTTGTAAATCACTTTTAATGAGCTTAGAAGTTTCAAATTGGAATGATTTTTTTTTTCGTATGATCTTGCCATCATAGAGATCATCCTCACAAAAAATCAACTCAATCCGAAACTTCTAACCCATATTTTGAAAATTTATTAATGTTACATTGTTTTTACATATGTTTTTTATATGTCCCTTGATCCCGACCATATATATATATATATTATATATATATTATATATATATTATATATATATATAGGGTCCCGTTCGGCACCCTAAGTTTTACCACACACTTTAACAAACGCGTTTTGTCTTACATGGGTAGAAGTTTTGGAATGGGCTGATTTTTGGTGAGGATGATCTCTATGGTGAGGAGATCATCCTCACCAAAAATCAGCTCATTCCAAAACTTCTAATCCCATCAAAAATGATTTACAAAAAATGGACGGTCCACAATTTTTCAACTTGTAAACATGAGGCTAAACATTTCGGAATGGGCTGATTTTTGGGGAGGATGATCTTCTAATCATAGAGATCATCCTCACCAAAAATCAGCCCATGCCAAAACTTCTAACCCATGTAAGACAAAAAACATTTGTTAAAGTGTGTGGTAAAACTTAGGGTGCTGAACATTTCCCATATATATATTATATATATATATGGGAAATGTTCAGCACCCTAAGTTTTACCACACACTTTAACAAACGTTTTTTGTCCTACATGGGTTAGAAGTATTGGAATGAGTTGATTTTTGGTGAGGATGATCTCTATGATTAGAAGATCATCCTCCCCAAAAATCAGCCCATTCCGAAATGTTTAGCCCCATGTTTACACGTTGAAAAATCGTGGACCGTCCATTTTTTGTAAATTAATTTTGATGGGGTTAGAAGTTTTGGAACGAGCTGATTTTTGGTGAGGATGATCTCCTCACCATAGAGATCATCCTCACCAAAAATCAGCTCATTCCGAAACTTCTAACCCATGTAAGACAAAACGCGTTTGTTAAAGTGTGTGGTAAAACTAAGGGTGGCGAACGGGACCCTATATATATATATATTATATATATATATATTCCTATGACCCTCATCGCGACACATGAAATCAGCCATCGGATTTAGCACAGATCAGCGGTCCAGATCGCATGTAGATTTAAATTCGATTGTAATGTAACAAAGTTTGCATATTTGCAAACGCCTCCTCGTTAAAAAAACCCCAAATCTAAATAACAAAACAGATCTTCGTCTTCTTCGTTTCTGCGTTCGAAGACACACAGATTCAGCTCCTTCCTCTTCGAAACTCTACACATCTGAAAATCAAACGAAGACGATTTCTTCTGAACTCTAGACATCTGAAAACACCTTCTCGTAAAAATAAAAAAAATAAAAAAAAAAAAGATCTGAAACTTCTAACAGATCTTCGTCTTCTTCGTCTTACACAGACTTCTCTTCATTTTCTTCCTCTTCGTCTTTTTCCTCTTCGACAACGACGACGAAACCCTCTTTCATCTTCTTCCTTCATCTTCTTCTTCTGCCCTCTGCGTTCGGACGACACATAGACACACGTCTTCCTTGACAAACTTCGATCTTCATCTTCACTCTCTCTCTCTCTCTCAGGTAAGAAATCAGAAACCCTTAATTACTTTTCTTTTTCTTTTTTTTAATTTTTTTAATTTTTAATTTTATAGCTATGAAATTATCACCTTTAAACATTTATTGTTTATTTTTTTTTTTCCATCATAGTTTATATTTTTGATGTATTTTCTATGCCTTTTTATTAATGTTTACGATTTTATTTATGTTTATTTGAAGAAGGAAAAATAAATTTATTGTGCAGAAATTTATTCACTTTGTGTTTGAAGAAAAAGCTCAAAGGTGTTACATGTTAAGCATCTGTTGCTTACGACCCAATAAAAAAAAAATAGGCTTGTTCACTAGATGTTTGAAGAAAATCCCCAAAGGGATTTCTTGTTAAGCATGTGATATTCCTAGAAAGCCATACTCTGTTGTCCCCCTATTGATTTGTTTGGCCTGATATGTGTGTGTGTAGGTGCACTACTTGTTGGGTCTACGTAGATATTTGTGAAATTGGGTATGGCACAGTTCAATGAAGAGCCATTCTTAAGAAATATCCTTGAGGTACAATTTTTTGTGATATTTTATTTTCACTTGTTCTTCACTGTTTTAATTCATTAAGATTTGTACTTGTACCCTTCTCTTTCCTCTTCACTTCTGTTTTAGATTTTAAAGATTTGTACTTATACCCAACAAGGTCAAATTCTTCTATTTACTTCTCTTCATTGGTAATGGGAAGAATAATCATCCTTTTCTCCTTAATGTCAGGTGAGGATAGGTTCTCAACTTTCCAAAGAAAGGATATAAGGAGTTCCATGGATTGGGTGGGGAACGAGTGGGTTGCACCTAAAAATTTCTCAGTTGATATTAATGGTCATGTCGAGTAGATCATAAATCTGAAGCAAGTCAGGTGCAAGGGTAACCAAAGGTGAACATTGGATCAAGAATCTGGCTTTCCAACTTCTAATCTTTAGAGTAATCCTCTCTACTAAGGGCTGACAATTTCTTGTTGTGAGCTTAGTAGGAATGAGAGGGAGGCCCAAATATCTAACTGGAAGTGACCTTTCCTGAATTTCCTCAACTGATTTGTGTTGCTGAACCCAATAATTGAGATAAGGCAGGCGTAAACTATTGGAGTTTCAGTCAGTTGAAGATGGTAATGTCCGGATTTTTATGTAATTCTTCTGAATTACGACAGCAGCAGCTTAGAGTCCACATTTTGTAAGCATCACTGTAAGAAACGTCATAAACAAACGGTAGCACCACGGTCAAAGTCAGTAGCACTAGTGATTTTAGAGCCACAAAGTTCAAAAGCAGCATTGGATGAGTTTTAAAGGAAGCAATTTATGAGCATTGCTGCTATGGCCTTGATGGGAAAGGCCACAAACTGTTTCCAGCCTTGTGAGTTCAGGAAAAGGGGGTCTGTCATAGTTTGGAACACAGATGGGTTCTGACAACTCTCTAGGCTGTACCTTGTAATTTGTATATTTGTTTTTGTTTGTAATAGTTGTAATTTGTATTTTCTATATGGATCCATCTAAGGAATCTTGTAATATTACCAAAATTTTCAATAATCTTTTGAGATCCCAAATCATAGTATTTGTGATTAGTTAAATGAATCATGTTCCTTCATTTCATTCTATTATTTGTGTCCTGCTAATAAATGTTAGGGGCCTGCCTGTCATAAAATAATGAAGGCCACCCTTAACTCTCAAATTGATGCGTCATATTTTCTATTTACTTGATATGCTTTAATTCCTTGTACAGCAGTGTATGATCTGTGTTTGCAATTTGTGGTTGATGCAGGCATAATGGAGAACGGTTTCAGCATGACCTCTGTAATTACTGACTGATATCAATTACCCTTTGAATATCTTCATGTACAAAGACTTCTTTCAATTAACAGGAAACTTGTGCCTGTTCTAGTTTGGCTGATCCAATTCTTGTTTCATGGTTTTCTACTTGTGTTTTTTCTTGTGCCATTTTTTATTTCTCTTCATTTTTGTTGTTGTTGTTGTTAGTGTTGTATTTGATGATTTTTCTTTTTAATTGAGACTGATACCCTTACAACTTGGCAGTGACATCTAATGCTCCAGTCTAGGTGAAATCTATAATGTTTATTAACGTATGGTGTTGTGGTTCTCCCCCAATACTGCAAGCCAAACCCAAACTAGTGAAATATACGTCATAGGCCCCTACCCTAGCAGATCTATTTATATATTCTATTAGTAAGTTCAGTGTCTTATGTTAGAGGACCTACATATTCTCTTCTTGTGCCTCAAGATTTTTCTACAATGCAACTTTGATGCTGCAAACTCAAGTCCAGCTTACCCATCCAAAAGAATAGCAATTGTAACATCACAATTTTAGGTGGGTTATAATAAAGAGGTGGGATCCATAACTCACAAAATGAAGAAAAAGAATGAAGGATTTGCCTTGGCTTTCAAATTACATTCTTGATTTCTCAACCTTATATCTACAGTTTTTGTTGCTAAGTTGAGATAGAATATTATGGACTTAGCTATGACATTGGCAAGAAACAAGTTTACCTTGGGAAGGAAATCAAATAAGAAAATAAATATCGCCCCATACATATACATAAAGATGAAAATTGTCATTCTGCTGTTGCATATTCATTGTTTCAGTTGATGGCAAGGTTTCCAGATCCATGCCTCTTCTTGAGGAATTAAAGAACTGGTAGAATTGCCAAGTAAGCTCTGAATTGCATCTGCATTCTCATTTGTGGTTGAAGATGTTGAGCTATCATCTGCTCGAGCAATTGCCCGTTCGATTTCAGTCTATTGAAATGGATCCAACTTATGTGCACCACTTAAGCACAAATTGACCAAATCAGATCCTTGTAACCACCTAGTCGTTTTTGCTTCATACAGACATTAATAAAAAATTACTCACATTCGTTACCCAAATCGATTAATATAGATTAGTCAAAGAGAGTTTTACTAGGCTGGTCACTTCAACAGGCCTAGTGCTGCATTGAATGAAATATTACTTATCAAAAAAAAAAAAAAAATACCAAAAGAAATGCTGAAAAAAATTGTATCTGACATACAATTGATTTCATTATAATGGGTAAATTTCAGTCTAGTACAATATCCAACGACAAGATGAATGATACAATCATACATTCAATTCATTTATATTGAGAATGATTTCATAGCACGAACTTCCTCGTAGTGGAATCAACGATCTCTCTCAGATTCTTCTTCACAACTTCATCTGCAAACACAAACTCGATCGAGTTACTCCCCAGTTGAAAGAAATCATCATTTCCAAGACCTTTATAGTTCACATATAAACAAATAAGAATTTGGTTAAAGAATTACACCAAAATAAAGAATTGACCTGCATATGCTCTTTGGTTAACCTGGTAGTATAGACCATAGCAAAACATAAAAATAATTCAATCAGAGAGGTTAATAGTGGGTGTATTGAAAAACAAAAACAAAACAAATAAGAAAAAGAAAAAGTAGCTGTAAAGCTTCCAAAATTTACCAACTGAACTAATCAAAAACTGCAATTTTGTTTTAATAAGAATGTAAACCACCCGAGCTTGCCCACCAACATAAGTACCAATAAAAAATCCATTGTAAAATCCTAGGGCACGAAATATGGAATCTAAGCATGATCAAGATAGTAGAACTGGTGCCCATGCAACTAAATAAGTCATGACCAGTTATAGAGAAGGTATGGCTTGTTACATTTGGATCATAAGGGGTTACTGAGAGGGTCTTTGAATCCATAACAGACACGACAACACCATGGCTCAAAGGCATCTTTACACCACTTGTAAAGAGAGATCAAAATGTTCAAACCTGCAATCACCCCATGTTTTTTTTAATTCAAATAAAAGCTTTGTTTTCCTAAACATACATTAATGTTGAGCAACAATCATCACAATGAAAATGATGAAATACGTGTCCGTATGCATGTAAAAAAAAATAGACGATCAAAATAGTGTTCACAGCTCTATATTCGCTCTAAACATACATGAATGTTGAAAATGGTTTCTGATTGCATCAAATTTTGAATCATCACTAGAGATACTCGGATCATAAACTATTTCTTCAACAATGGTTCTACTTTTGAGCATACTCACCACCGCAGACATTGTAAGCCTAAGTATTGAAGATGCATTAGTGCATAAGAGAGCCACATTAATCATCCCCAACACCTCTTCCTGGTTGAATTCAGATCCCAACCATGGATCCACCAACTCCATTAAATTTCCTTTCTCCTTTAGAACCATTGCCTTAAAAAAAAAAAATAGTGGTAAATGAGTCAGATAGCTAGTTAACTTATCTCAAAAAAGAGTAATGTAAGATTCTTTCAAATAATAATTTGCTTGGCTCGGCAAAAGAATTAGTTAGACGGAAATAAAAAAACTTAAAATAAACAGTATTGGTGATCTTAGATATTTGGTTTAATGGTAAAAAAGGAGGCAAGCAAAGCATGCTGAATGAAAGGAGTGCTTTTCAATCTTGAAAGAATGTGTCTAAATACCTATGAAAGTATGATCTTGACTGAAATTTGAGCTATAAACAGGGTAATGGTCATAAATCTAAAGCAGGTCAGGTGCAAGGGTAATCAAAGGTGAACATTGGATCAAGTTCAATGTGGTTTGAGTTGCAATTCTCTCCTCTATTTTGTTTGTTGAGAAAGTGACCCATTCAATAACATACAAAACCCATGTCCAACCTTTGGAATGATCACTATGGCATAAGGTCAACAGAATTCATTTAATAAACATCAGACAACTTGCTAGTTGCCCAACCTTTGAAACCTATAGACCTCAGTGATGGATATGTATAACAAAGTTTGGTTAACAAAGGTTGCCAATGATATGTATAACAAAGGTTGGACATCGGTTACCTCAACCGATTGGTTTATTTTAATACAATTGATCTACTTATCAATATATATATATATATATATATATATATATATATATATATATATATATATATATATATATATATATATATATATATATATATATATATATATGAATCATGTTAATCAAACTTTTTATTCTTCTAAACTACAAAATTAACAACAAATCCTAATTACAGGTTAACTTTGATGAATCTCAAATCACAACAATTAACCCCAAGAGTTTTCCAAGCTAGTTTGGTACAATTCACAAACTTAGTCAATCCCCATGAGTTAGAAATGTTATTACAACAATGTAGTCAAACCAATCATTTCAGATTCGACTTAAAGTACTGATGAGAAGGCACATTAACACTTAGGAATTTTACGGACTATGGGATAGGTGAAAGCAATGAGCCTATGTAGTGACAATCAGACATATTTTGTGGACTTGGGCAATCACACTAGAGGATGCACAAACCCCCATTCCACAAATATCTACGTAGACCCAACAAGTAGTGCACCTACACACACACATATCAAGCCAAACAAATCAATAGGGGGACAACAGAGTATGGCTTTCTAGGAATATCACATGCTTAACAAGAAATCCCTTTAGGGATTTTCTTCAAACATCCAGTGAACAAGCCTATTTCTTCAAACACCTTTGAGCTTTTTCTTCAAACACAAAGTGAATAAATTTCTGCACAATAAATCTGGTTTTCCTTCTTCAAATAAACATAAATAAAATCGTAAACATTAATAAAAAGGCAAAGAAAATACATCAAAAATATAAACTATGATGGAAAAAAAAATAAACAATAAATGTTTAAAGGTGATAATTTCATAGCTATAAAATTTAAAATTAAAAAAATTAAAAAAAAGAGAAAGAAAAGTAATTAAGGGTTTATGATTTCTTACCTGAGAGAGAGAGAGAGAGAGTGATGATGAAGATCGAAGTCTGTCGAGGAAGACGTGTGTCTGTGTGTCATCCAAACGCAGAGGGCAGAAGAAGAAGATGAAGGAAGAAGACGAAAGAGGGTTTCGTCATCGTTGTTGAAGAGGAAGAAGACGAAGAGAAGTCTGTAATTCCTTCGAACGCAAAGGGCAGAAGACGAAGAAGACGAAGATGAAGAAAACGAAGAGAAGTCTGTGTAAGACGAAGAAGACGAAGATCCGTTAGAAGTTTCAGATCTGTTTTTTTTTTTTTATTATTATTATTTACGGGAAGGTGTTTTCAGATGTCTAGAGTTCAGAAGAGATCGTCTTCGTCTGATTTTCAGATGTGTAGAGTTTCGAAGAGGAAGGAGCTGAATCTGTGTGTCTTTGAACGCAGAAACGAAGAAGACGAAGATCTGTTTTGTTATTTAGATTTGGGTTTTTTTAACGGGGAGGCGTTTGCAAATATGCAAACTTTGTTACATTACAATCGAATTTAAATCTACATGCGATCTAGACCGCTGATCTGCGCTAAATCCAATGGCTGATTTATTGTGTCGCGATGAGGGTCGTGGCAAAATATTTTTCAAAACATGGGTAAGAAGTTTTGGAATTGGCTGATTTTTGGTGAGGATGATCTCTACGGTGAGGAGATCATCATCACCAAAAATCAGCCCATTCCAAAATTTTTAACTCCATCAAAAATGGTTTACAAAAAATGGACGGTCCACGATTTTTCAACTTATAAACATGGGGCTAGAGGTTTTGGAATTGGCTGATTTTTGGTGAGGGTGATCTCCTCACCGTAGAGATCATCCTCACCAAAAATCAGCCCATTCCAAAACTTTTAACTCATGTAAGACAAAAATGATTGACTAAAATGTTGGCCAAAATGTTTGGTGCTGAACGGACCATATATATAATATAAAAATCTTGATAACAATGACTTTTATTTATATATAACTTATAATATAAAATTTTTATTTATATATAACATATAATATAAAAAAGCTGTCCTACACTTTTTATTTTAATATATAATATAAAAAAAAGATGTCTTCAACTCTTATTTATATATAATATAAATTGAAAACAAATTGGTAACGGATCGGATATTAACGATTCGGATGTATTAACATCCGAATTCGTATCCGAAATTTATTCGAATACTTAGAATATATCCGAATCCGAATTCGAATTTTCGACTATCCATTGACAACCTAAGTATATTTGATCTAAGAAAGCAGCTAGGGTTTTTGTTTTCCACAGCAGTTCCTAATAGCTGAAGGAGTGGAGGTTTAGCTTCGGAGGCGGGAGATTTCCAGAAGAACAAGTGCAAGATGGTATGATCTTTCTTCCTTTTTTTCCTAATTAAAACCCTAATTGTTCGTAATCGTAGTCAAACATCTATGCGAAGCTTCTGATTCGATTCGACGATTCATGTCTCTGTTCTCAGTTTATTTTCTTAGAGCTAGTCGTTCTTTTTAATGTTGGTTTTCTTCCGGGTTTAGAGATTGTTAAATGTTTAATTCCTGCGATGTAAGCTGCTTTTTTTTTTTAAAGATCAGATCCTCTATTTTGAATGCAAGATTTGGTTTTTCGATGTTTTGCATTGTAAAGATGTCTGGGATTTAGTTTTTTGGACCATAAAAATTTTAGGGTTTCTGGGGTTTTGTTTCTATATCGTGGCCTTAGAGCTGATCTAGATTCGTTAAAAAGATAAGGATTCTGTTTGTTAAGTAAACTTAATGGAGTTAGATTGTGGATCGATTGTCATGCTTCATTCATATTGCTGGGTATAAAGATCTTTGCCAGCAAGAGCAAATCTATGTTCTGGGGGTTTGTTGTCCTAGAATGCATTAAGAATTCGATAGGTGTTAAAAGCTCATATTTTTATTTTTCATTTCTTATATCGTTAAGCAAAAAATAATTAAATGGAATGTTTTACATCGTTGATCTCACATGAGTAGCTATAATTTTAGAATTTGTATTTTGGGTCATTGGATCATTAATGATAAAACTAAGGATGGAAAATAGTGGAATGGAGTTGGATACAACACTTGGGTACTAAATTTCAAGTATAAAATTTATTGGTGCCAAATCAAGGGACGGCACTTTTTAATGTATAAGATAGTTACTATAAGTGGAGATCAATTAAAACATAGAACCAGAGTTCTTCCCCTGTAAACTAGAAAAGAATTGAAGCTAAATTGGATAGGTGGTTTTGATATTTTGGACTTGGGTAGATTAAAATCACTGATATTTGTGCTTGTATTCTATCCATTCGTATTTATCTAGAATTACTTGTTATTGTTTAAGAAATGTTTAAGAGCTAAGCAAAAAACAAACCAATTTTGAGCTTCTTCGACCGAGAATTGCCACTACCACTATATGAGCACAAAGTGCAAACTTCTGAGATGATGCACTGAAAAGGGGTAGAAGGTGTAAAACATCACTCTCTTTCGAAGCTTCAGTATATGAGCTACAATGCCTCAGGAGCTTCTGATTTCATTTAAAATAAGGTACGGAGTGTTCTGGGAAGCCGCACACATGTGAGCCTTGAGGCATAAACCCCCAAAACCTCTTAAAAACTGAAACATAGAATGTATGTATTTTATTTTTAATAATCCTTTAATTTGACTCTCATTATTTTCTGGATACTTTCGTCTGAATTTCAGGCAAGAGGATTGAAGAAGCATTTGAAGAGGCTCAATGCCCCGAAGCATTGGATGCTTGACAAACTTGGTGGTGCATTCGTAAGTACAAAATTTCCTTGTGTGGTGCTATTTGTCGTTTTGATATTCACTTGCTTTAATTGTGTGAGAATTATCCATTGTAGGCTCCCAAGCCATCATCTGGACCCCACAAATCCAGGGAGTGCTTGCCACTCATACTCATCCTGCGAAACAGGTTGAAATATGCTCTCACATACCGTGAGGTCATTGCCATCTTGATGCAGCGACACATTCTGGTGGATGGGAAGGTTAGGACAGATCAGAAATACCCTGCAGGCTTCATGGGTAAGTACATTTGATTTACTTCATTATAAGTAATGCTTGCTTGTTCTAATGTAATCTACTTGAAAATCTTTTAAAGAAAATGGTTACAACAAGATAGGCTGATGGGATGGTTGTCACCATCTAATCTTTTCACGGACTTTGATTGGTGGAAATATTATTGACCATTAGTGTTGAAAAGTTATGCTTACTTGTTCTAGTTTATTATACTAGGAAAATCTTATAAATAAGAATGCTTGTACCAAGATGTGCTGATGGGAGTATGCTGCCTTCTAAGTCCATGATATACGTGGCATGCATCCGGGGGTTGGGACATTCATGTAATCTTAATGGGATGATTTTAACCATTTAATCTTCCACGCTCGTTTAGTGGTGTAAACTGGAAAATATATGGTAATAATTGTAGATAATTTCAGTAAATCTGATGGTTAAATACCACGCTCTCTGGATGTATGGCTTAGGCAGCGAGGTGAGTGAAGTTCCATGATCATGTGCTAATGCGACAGTCAGTCACTTGTACATGTGTCCTGTTTTATTTGTGAATCTTCTTAGTTGAAAACATGGTATTTCTATTGGCTCGAATTCCCACTTTTGACAGATGTCGTATCAATTCCAAAAACGAATGAGAACTTCCGTCTTCTTTACGACACCAAGGGTCGCTTCCGTCTTCACTCAATCAAGGATGAAGAAGCTAAGGTTAGCCTGCATGTTAGACCTTCTATTTAATATGTTTGATCCAGCCATTATTTCGTTTAAAAAAATTGTGTGATAAACCTATATCACTGTTTGTGATGACTAAATTACGTACCATTATCAGTTTAGTTTTCAACACTTCAACTGTAACATAAGATCTTGGGTACAACTTATTCATAAGAATTATATTCCCTATGCAGTTCAAGCTCTGCAAGGTCCGTTCTGTGCAGTTTGGGCAGAAGGGGATTCCGTACATCAACACATATGATGGTCGCACGATCCGCTACCCAGATCCACTCATCAAGGCCAATGATACCATCAAGCTTGACCTTGAGAGCAACAAGATCATGGACTTCATCAAGTTTGATGTTGGGAATGTTGTCATGGTGACTGGTGGAAGGAACAGGGGACGTGTTGGTGTCATCAAGAGCAGGGAGAAACACAAGGGAAGCTTTGAGACCATCCATGTCCAGGATGCGACCGGGCATGAGTTTGCCACTCGTCTGGGCAATGTGTACACCATTGGCAAGGGAACCAAGCCATGGGTTTCCCTTCCCAAGGGCAAGGGTATTAAGCTTTCTATCATTGAAGAGTCCAGGAAGCGGCTCGCAGCCCAAGGAGCTGCTACAGCTTAATTGTTTTTCCAACGACAATTAGGCATCAGGTATAGTTTTACATGGCTTCTTTGGATATGTCATGATTTTGATGAACTGTTTAGCTCAAGAACCATTATGTTTATTTTCTCTTCTTGTTTTCGTGGAACAAAGTTTTGTAGTAGAAATATTGGTTTAAGATTTAATTTACATTTTGTTTAGAAGTCATGCTTTCTTGGAATGTGGTGTCAGAGTAATTTGCATCTTTGAATGATGGAAGGATTGTGTAAAAACATGCTGCGGTTAATTTGCATCTTTGAATGATTGAAGGATTGTGTGTAAACATGCTGCGGTTAACATTCGCATGGGTGAGGAGCTGATGTTGCTATCAGAATTCAGAACTAGTAATTGGAACATACCATTTCAATCCTTAGCCTCAAATTTTAACATAGGTCTCAAGAAATTTGAAGGCTTGAGATAAAATAACCTTTTATATGCTCTACTAGTGCTGGTTCTGTTCTTGCTGAATGGCAAGCAAGCAAGACCTTTCGGTTTCTCCTTCAATGGAAACCAAATGCTTATGCATTATTAGCTTTCTTAACGGAGCATTCTTTTTGTTTGGCCTTAATGGAAACCATATTGTTTAGGTCTTTTAAATTGTTCATTAAGATATTCATTTATATTTAAATAATAATTTTAATTTGATAAGGCGGATGGCAGATTTCTTGTATTTCAATTATTTTTTGTAAAAAAAATCAAAATTAATCATTCAAGGTATGTTATAGAGGCATCTCTCATCTTAAGATGAGTCAATTTAGTGGATGACGTATGTTGATTATCTTATAAGGAGTCATTTTGAATTTCAGGGTGAGTTATGAATGTCCGGGTGAGTTCTTAAAACGTTAGATAAGTTCGAATTTTGAAAGAGTCATGTTAAATGCAATGTTCTTTCTCTCTCCTGCCTATGGTGAAAAAAAAGTAAACTTTCTGATTTGATCACCTTGTGACATTCAAAAACATGATCCAATGCAATGGAGTTGTAGACGACAAAATTATATGAACTTAATTTTTTTTTAAATAATTGTTTTTTACCATTGAATTTTGTTATTTAAATTTGATTACTCGTGATCATCCATTGGATCAAATTCAAAAAATAATATTAAAAAAAAATTTAATTTTTAAAATATGAATATTTTCATAATATCTTAGTTGGCCTTTGGATACGACTTCTCAAATACTTCTGCTCACAAGAGCTAAAAGCTCTCCAGTAAAAAAATAACAAAAAGGGGTTCCTAACACTGCTCTTGCGGGGAGCAATATTTAGGGTATGTTTGATTGCACATGGAAAATAGGGTGGAAAATTAAATTCCATGGAAAATGGCATTTTTCAAGTGTTTGATTGCACATGAAATGGAAATTTATTTTCCATCCCATTCAAAAAGTCCATTAAATCATGGATTTCACTTTCCCACCCATATGGGTGGGAAAATGAAATCCACCCATATTTTCCATCCTCAATTCTTTCCTACCACCACCACCACCATTACACTAACCTCGCCGTCGTTGTCGTCGTCGTCACCATCACCGTCGCCGTCGCTGTCGGCTCTGTCTCCGACCACTTTCTCTCTCTCTCTCTTCTTCTTCTCCATCCCTCACCTCCTCTGCCACCACCACCACCACGACGTTTTCCCCCCATCTTCCTCACTTACCTCGGTCGTCCCCGTCGCCGCCACCTTCGCTGCCGTCGCCACCGTCGCCACATCCTCCCCCTTTCCTCTTCCTCGTCATCTTCTTCTTCCTCTCCCCATCTTCTCGTCTTCTTCCTCCTTCTCCTCTTCTTCTTTTTTCTCATATTTTTTCCATGATTTTATCCAAGTGAAATCAAACAATGGAATTTGACTTTCCAACCCTACCTATTTTCCATGGATTTCAAATTCCATGCAAAGTGACTTTCCATGCAATCAAACATACCCTTACAGTAAAAAAATGGCTTCAAATGACCTTTATGCCCCTCATACATTTATGAAATTTCACACATGCCCCTTCTTTAATTGCACGAACTCATCATCTTCTCTATTAATCCCTCTCTTCTCTGATTTCCATTTCTAGATGCCAGGACTTCCATCGTCGTGTTCTCTTTTTCCATTGTCAGAAATGTTATTTTTATTTTGAAATAAAATAAAAATCGAGGACGAATAGGTCCTTCCATGCATTCGATCAATATTCTACTAATAAAATATCAAACCCCCAAATGTCTTTTCCAACACATGATCTCTATCGATCGTACAAATTAAAGATGTGTTCCATGGCAATCAATTTCTTTCAAAATTTCCCTTTTAAATTTCCAATTAATTTTGTTTGGACATTTCAAATTTGAATTAATTTGTTCAAATTTAGAAACAATAACTAATTTGTTTGTCTTTGATGTTACACTATTCCATGGCAATCAATTCATTTGAAACAAGTAATTGTTTTAAAATTTTCCGATTATTGCATCCATCGCAATTAATTTCTAATAATCTCATATGTGCAAAACGCATTTGCTATTTTCATCTCTTTTGTCCTCCAAACTTGAAGGTCTCTGTATTATAGAAGTAATAAAGATTGGCTTTTGTTCTGGTTCAAACTTGTAGCTAAAATCTCTCACAATGAAATTTGACCATATAAGTTTGTTTTTTTTAGTATTATAGGTAATTTTAGGTGTTTCAGTTAAGGTTGGCAAGAAATGCCCTTCTCAAGAAAGATCTTTTCATTATATATGAAATTCTCTATTATCAAAAATGGACAAAAAATTATATAATAACATGTTCAATATAAGGGTAATCTAGTTTTTCGAAAGTCAGAATAACTTTCAAATGTAATTCTAGCACAGAAGTACTTTGTAGAGTTTTGTTCTAAACACATGTCTTGTTTTGAAGTATTTCTCTAACTCTTTCGTAAAGTACTTCAAATCCAACTTTTGGGCGGAGTACTTCTGACTACAGTATCCACACAAGTCCTAAAAGGCTGTGTTATTGGATTGTCATTATAATAATCAATGTCAATCCTTTTTTAAGATTTGAAATCTAAAAAAGTAAATACGTGGGTAGGGGGGCAAGAGAGAGAAGCTTTCTCTATTGCTGATGTCATTGCACCACATGTCAAACATTTGTTAGGTTGTGAGCCAACATGTCATACGATGCCAGGGGCTTTGGCAAAAAATGCTTCCATTTAGAATTTCTCATCTTGAAATAATGATTTTTGGAATTTGATTTTATGTCTCTGGAATTAAATGAACCATAATCTAGGGTTAGATTTTTTTTTTTTTGTTAATTTTACTTTGAAAAATTCTTAATAATAAGCTGTAGTAATAGATGGCCTGGTTAAAACCTTGTCAAAAAGATTATGGAAATTATATGGGAAAAAAATTAACAAAATTATTATATGATTGAAGGTTTGATTATTTTGCACGCAACTAATCACATTTTTAGAAAAAAAAAAAAAAAAAAGAAGTAATATGATATAGGTTGGGATCTGTAGACTCATGAAAGTGAAGTCGTGTCATTCTCAGAGATATTATCACAAATCTTAAAATTTTGTACACACACTTTCTTATATATATATATATATATTGGCCCAGCCCAAAACATGAATCAAACCTAACCAATTCAGCTCTGGTCCATAACTAAATGGATACAGTAACATTTAACCAAACCTAGTCTCCGACCCGTTGGGCCAATCCCGAATCATGGATAGCTCTAAACCTTACATGTAAGTACCCCTCACAAACTCAAGGGAGGATAAGCCACCAATAGACTTTGATCCCTTATTTATAAGCCAAAGACTTTGAAAGGTTTACGAGGATTACATTCATCAATTCTGTTGATTCTAATAATCATTCTGGTTAAGCCATTAATAGGAATGTTAAAAAAAAATTTAAAAAAAAGTGAGGCCCGAAACCCAGCCCAAACAGGAATGCAAACAGGTTAGTTATGGGCTTATGTTTCATAGCCCAAGCCTGCTCGCTCATTAAGGTTTATACTAGGGGTGCACATTGGATTGGATAAATCCGAGAACCGAACCAATCCGAAGCTTTTGGATTGGATTGGTTCGGATTGAACACACTCATGGTTTGGGTACGGATCGAAAGAAAAAAATCTGGTTGATTTGGTTCGGTTCCGAATTAGACATATAATAGAACCGAACCAATCCGAAATCCGAACCAAATTTATATATAATATTAATATATATTTATATATTTAATTATTAAAAAACAAAACTTTCGTTTTGTATTTCTCTCTTCTTCCAGTTAGAAGAAGCTGAAAACCTAGCCGTCGTCGTCGTTCGTCTCCCTCACTCACTTCACCTCGCCATCTCGTCGGAAAACGAAAAGGTAACTCTCTCTCTCTCAACTGTGTTACGAAGAGGTAACAGTGACACTAACCCATATTGCATCTGTGGATTGGATTGGTTTATACGCCACCTTCACTTTTCGTGTTCTTCAAGAATACAATGCTGAGTTCTTCTAAGATCTTCGCCTCCACATGCGGTGACTTCGCAATCACCCAGAAGAACCAAGCAAGAGCTGTACCAGTTGAATCTCGACTCGCGAAAAGGAAGGTCAACCCTGTGTCTTTAAGGAACTCTTCACCTTTAGGTAGCAAATCATTTCTTGAAATTTCTTCAGAAGAAGTCATGTAAGCTGTTATTAAACCAGTTTCTTCCACACCTTTAAGCATATCTTCTCTCTTTGAGGATATGAATTGTGACATATATCGATCTATGATTTTCTTTGCCTTCTCCAATTTCTTCTCCTTCCCGATCATCAACCAACGACACCATTTCCACCATGTTTTAGGAATTACATGCCTATAAAATATGGCTTCAGTAGCAACGTCAATCGCCTTGGAAAGTTCGTTAATAGGAAAATTCCTAGAAAGATAATTAGGATTCTTCCCAAATGTAACAACAAAAATATTGTGGAAAGCAAACCTCAAGAACACATCTTCCAAATTAGCAACTGATGAGAATCGATCCGAACCAAGATTGGATTGGATTGGTTCGGTTCTATAGGGTAATTCGATTGGTTCGGTTCTAAATTTGCAGAACCGACCATATTTGGTTCGGTTCCAATTTTGCCAAAATCCGAACCAATCCGAACCATGTGCACGCCTAATTTATACGATGCAGCTCTATACCCGGAGGACAATATCGTAAATTGACATCAAGCTGCTGTTCTAGGTTATTTTATAGTGACATCACCGTGTCTGTTTGGCAATAACAAAAATCATTTTACATATCCTGGATTGGATTTTCCTTGACTCTGTTGTGATAAATCTTGAGTTGGATTAGTTTTCATGTTGTTTGTCCGACATTTTTCATGAAATATATTTAGTTTGTTTATTGTTTATTTGACATTGGTGTCAATCTATTCTGATGTACTAAATATTTAAAATTTGAATTTCATATTAAATTGTAACCCCAAAACAAGTATAAAAAAATAAAATCTTAATAGAAAAACTTAAATTGTTAGAAATTAAAAAATATTTCATCATTATAATTTTTGAAAATCACTCCACGTTAGTAAAATACACACAAAAGTAAGAACAAGATCATAAATAGGATAAAAAATTACTAGAATATATTAAAAAAAATGAAAATTCCATAGATATTTCAAGTGGGGGAGTGATTGATAGAGAAATTATTATAATTCAAAGATCCGTAATTAATGAAAAGGGAAAGAAAATAAATATTAGAATTATATTAAAAAATGAATGTGACACAAAATACTCAGAAAATGAAATAGAAAGGAAGTTGAAATTCATTATGAGAAAATTGTTCTTTTTTTAAAAATCTAATGTTAAAGCATATAAAAATTAGTACAAAATATACATAAAACTCACAAAAATAAAAAAAAATAAAAAAATAAAAATCAAGAACTATTTTTAAAATTTGAAAGTGAAGAAGATAGTATAAATTAACTCCTAAAATAGAAGAAAGAAAAACTGAAACTACTTTCAAAATAAATTGTTTATTATGGAATTTGCTTCAAAAACATAAAAATGATAGTGAATTTTCAAATTCGGATAATTAAAAAAATCCATTAAATTTGTTTTTAAGCTACATCTAATTTTGAAATCTCTAGCTATCAAGTAAATAAATATGAAGATTCAAACTCAACTTAATTAACCAAAAATAAAATTTTGTGATTAAATAATTTCTAAAATTTTAAAAATAAACAAAACTAAAACTTAAAATAGAAAAACTAGTATTTTTTCTTTCAAAATGGGAACCTACCATTTGGATCAGATCATAAATAATGCCTATTTTTTAAAATAAAAATGATTTTATGATTAAATTTTGACTAAAATCTGTATAAATTGAAAATAAGAGGAAGCTTAATGAAACTAAAAAAAAATCACAATTTTAAAATTGATATTTTGAATGGATTAGTGAGGAAAATAAGTTCAGTATATATGTGAGAAAAAAGATAGAGAAGAGGCATTGAAGGGCATAGGCGTTGAAAAACTTGACCACTAGGAGCATTGATACGAGAAAGTGGAATCCCATGTATTTCGTGGGATTCCAGTTTCTTTAATTTCCAAGTTACTAGAAATCCGTTTGGGACACGCTATTTCAATTTATGTTTAAAGTCCAACGAGACAAACACGAAAATTGTAGATTAACGAATCCTAGTCTAGGTTTTTTTTTTTTTTTTTGCTAACTGAGTGTCCGATCGGATATGTCTATATTCGAATTCGAATTTAAAAAAAAATATTGATTTTCGAATTCGAATTTGATCAAATATAATACATTGACATTCGAATCCGAATTCGACTAACTTGTCAGATATCCTATATTTTCCGATTTGAAATTAATATATGATTGATCGAAATGACCTTATCTTCAACCCATAGCCAAAAACCCTAAAATTTTCCCTCTCCAACTCAATCATTTTCAACCCAAAAATATCAAGGGTTTTTTGTTGTGGTTTGAAGGAAGAGAGAGAGAGAGGAATCACTTGGAATCTAAGATCTCAATACATTTGAGAAAATGAATAAAGATTTTTATGATAGGAAAGGCTAACGATGATGAGTTTTCGAAGTCTACCATGACGATGGAGCTATGATGAGATCTTACCTTTGATTTGGATGTCCAACTCAAGCATTTTATCTTCGGATATTCTACGATCACTGATCATCTATTTAATCGAAATTCTTGTCCGACCATAAGCTTTGAGGCTGTCATGTCTTCAAAATTGTGAGATCAAATATTTCTCTTTAATGGATGGATGGATGGATCGAGAGAGACCTCCACACAAGTCTTGTAAATGATGATTTTTTTTATATATATATAATACTTAACAGAAAAAGCTGCTTAACAACTTTTATTTATATATATAATATAAAAAAGCTGCCCTACACTTTTTATTTATATATATAATGGGAAATGTTCAGCAACAAACATTTTGACAAACATTTTGGCAAAACATTTTTCAAAACATGGGTTAGACGTTTTGGAATGGGCTGATTTTTTGTGAGGATGATCTCTACGGTGAGGAGATCATCATCACCGAAAATCAGCCTATTCCAAAACTTCTAACCCCATCAAAAATGGTTTACAAAAAATGGTTTTCAAAAAATTTTTCTCACTGTCAATAATCCTCATCAAAAATCAGCCCATTCCAAAACTTCTATCTCATGTTTTGAAAAATGTTTTGCCAAAATGTTTGTCAAAATGTTTGTTGATGAACGGGACCCATATATAATATATAAAAAAGATGTCTTCGACTTTTATTTATATATAATTAAATTGAAAGCAAATTGGTATCGGATCGGATATTAACGATTCGGATGTATCAACATCCGAATTCGTATCAGAAATCTATTCGAATACTTAGAATATATCCGAATCCGAATTTGATATCCGAAATTTCGAATACGAATTCGAATTTTCGACTATCCATTATATTTCATCTAACAAAGCAGCTAGGGTTTTTGTTTTCCACAGCAGTTCCTAATAGCTGAAGCAGAACTGCAGGAGTGGCGGGTTAGCTTCGGAGGCGTGAGATTTCCAGAAGAACAAGCGCAAGATGGTATGATCTTTCTTCATTTTTTTCCTAATCAAAACCCTAATTATTCGTAATCGTAGTCAAACATCTCTGCGAAGCTTCTGATTCGATTTGACGATTCATGTCTCTGTTCTCAGTTTAATTTCTTAGAGCTAGTCGTTCTTTTTAATGTTGGTTTTCTTCTGTGTTTAGAGATTGTTAAGTGTTTAATTCCTGCGATGTAAGCTGCTTTTTTTTTTTTTGAAGATCGGATCCTCTATTTTGATTGCAAGATTTGATTTTTCGATGTTTAGTATTGTAAAGATGTCTGGGATTTAGTTTTTTAGACCATAAATGTTTTAGGGTTTCTGGGGTTTTGTTTCTATATAGTGGCCTTAGAGCGGATCTAGATTCGTTAAAAAGATAAGGATATTTTTAGTTAAGTAAACTTAATGGAGTTAGATTGTGGATTGATTGCCATGCTTCTTACTATTACTGGGTATAATGATCTTTGCCATCAAGAGCAATTCTATGTTCTGGACCCAACTTGAAAGAGGGTTTGTTGTCCTAGAGTGCATTAGGAATTCGATAGCGGTTAAAAGCGCATATTTTTATTTCTCATTTCTTATATCGTTAAGCAAAAATAATTAACTAATGTTTTACATCGTTGATCTCACATGAGTAGCTATAATTTTAGAATTTGTATTTTGGGTCATCCGATCATTAATGATAAAACTAAGGATGGAAAATAGTGGAATGGAGTTGGATACAACACTTGTGTACTAAATTTCAAGAATAAAATTTATTGGTGCCAAATCAAGGGATGATACTTTTTAATGTATAAGATAGTTACTGTAAGTGGAGATCAATTAAAAGATAGAACCAGAGTTCTTCCCCTGCAAACTAGAAAAGAATTGAAGCTAAATTGGATAGGTGGTTTTGATATTTTGGACTTGGGTAGATTAAAATTACTGATATTTGTGCTTGTATTCTATGCATTTGTATTTATCTAGAATTACTTGTTATTGTTTAAAAAATGTTTAAGAGCTAAGCAAAAAACAAATCAATTTTGAGCTTCTTCAACCGAGAATTGCCACTACCACTATATGAGCGCAAAGTGCAAACTTTTGAGATGATGCACTGAAAAGGGGTAGAAGTTGTAAAACATCACTCTCTTTCAAAGCTTCAATATATGAGCTACAATGCCTCAGGAGCTTTTGATTTCATTTAAAATAAGGTGCGGAGTGTTTGGGAAGCCCCGCACATGTGAGCCTTGATGCTTAAACCCCAAAAACCTCTTAAAAACTGAAACATAGAATGTATATATTTTATTTTTAATAATCCTTTAATTTGACTCTCCTTATTTCTGTATACTTTCGTCTGAATTTCAGGCAAGAGGATTGAAGAAACATTTGAAGAGGCTCAATGCCCCGAAGCATTGGATGCTTGACAAACTTGGTGGTGCATTTGTAAGTACAAAATTTCCTTGTGTGGTGCTATTTGTCGTTTCGATATTCAGTTACTTTAATTGTGTGAGAATTATCCATTGTAGGCTCCCAAGCCATCATCTGGACCCCACAAATCCAGGGAGTGCTTGCCACTCATACTCATCCTGCGAAACAGGTTGAAATATGCTCTCACATACCGTGAGGTCATTGCCATCTTGATGCAGCGACACATTCTGGTTGATGGGAAGGTTAGGACAGATCAGAAATACCCTGCAGGCTTCATGGGTAAGTACATTCCATTTACTTCATTATAAGTAATGCTTACTTGTTCTAATGTAATCTACTTGAAAATCTTTTAAAGAAAATGCTTACACCAAGATAGGTTGATGGCATGGTTGTCACCATCTAATCTTTTCACTCACTTTGATTGGTGGAAATAATGTCGACCATTAATGTTGAAAAGTTATGCTTACTTGTTCTAGTTTATTATACTAAGAAAATCTTATAAATAAGAATGATTGTACCAAGATGTGCTGATGGGAGTAAGCTGCCTTCTAAGTCTACGATATACGTGGCATGCATCCGTGGGTTGGGACATTCATGTAATCTTAATGGGATGATTATGACCATTTAATCTTCCACGCTCGTTTAGTGGTGTAAACTGGAAAATATATGGTAATTATTGTAGAAAATTTCAGTAAATCAGATGGTTAAATACCATGCTCTCTGGATGTATGGCTTAGGCAGCGAGGTGAGTGAAGTTCCATGATCATGTGCTAATGCGACAGTCAGTCACTTGTACATGTGTCCTGTTTTAATTGTGAATCTTCTTAGTTGAAAACATGGTATTTCTATTGGCTCTAATTCCCACTTTTGACAGATGTTGTATCAATTCCAAAAACGAATGAGAACTTCCGTCTTCTTTACGACACCAAGGGTCGCTTCCGTCTTCACTCAATCAAGGATGAAGAGGCTAAGGTTAGTCTGCATGTTAAACCTTCTATTTAATATGTTTGATCCAGCCATCATTTCGTTTAAATTTTTTTTGCGATAAACCTTTATCACTGTTTGTGATGACTAAATTATGTACCAGTATCAGTTTAGTTTTCAATCCTTCAACTGTAACATAAGATCTTGGGTACAGCTTATTCATAAGAATTATATTCCCCATGCAGTTCAAGCTCTGCAAGGTCCGTTCTGTGCAGTTTGGGCAGAAGGGGATTCCGTACATTAACACGTACGATGGTCGCACGATCCGCTACCCAGATCCACTCATCAAGGCTAATGATACCATCAAGCTTGACCTTGAGAGCAACAAGATCATGGACTTCATCAAGTTTGATGTTGGGAATGTTGTCATGGTGACTGGTGGAAGGAACAGGGGACGTGTTGGTGTCATCAAGAGCAGGGAGAAACACAAGGGAAGCTTTGAGACCATCCATGTCCAGGATGCGACCGGGCATGAGTTTGCTACTCGTCTGGGCAATGTGTACACCATTGGCAAGGGAACCAAGCCATGGGTTTCCCTTCCCAAGGGCAAGGGTATTAAGCTTTCTATCATTGAAGAGTCCAGGAAGCGGCTCGCAGCCCAAGGAGCCGCTACAGCTTAATTGTTTTTCCAACGACAATTTGGCACCAGGTATAGTTTTACATGGCTTCTTTGGATATGTCATGATTTCGATGAACTCTGTTTAGCTCAAGAACTATTATGTTTATTACTCTTCTTGTTTTCGTGGAACAAAGTTTTGAATTAGAAATATTGGTTTAAGATTTAATTTACATTTTGTTTGGAAACCCTTGCCTTGTCATGCCTTCTTGGGATGTGGCATCAGAGTAATTTGCATCTTCGAATGATGGAGGGATTGTGTAGAAACATGATGCAGTTAATTTGCATCTTTGAATTATTGAAGGATTGTGTGTAAACGTGCTGCGGGTAACCTACACATGGGTGAAGAGCTGATGTTGCTATCAGAATTCAGAAATAGTAATTGGAACATACCAATTCAATCCTTAGCCTCAAATTTGACAAGGTCTCAAGAAATTTGAAGGCTTGAGATAAAATAACCTTTTATATGCTACTAGCGCTGGCCAGCAAGACCTTTTGGTTTCTCCTTCAATGGAAACCAAATGCTTGTGCATTATTAGTTTTCTTACGGAGCATTCTTTTTGTTTGACCTTATGGAAAGCAAATTGTTTAGGTCCTTTAAATTGTTCATTAAGATATGCATTTATATTTAAATAATAATAATTTTAATGTTATAAGGCGGATGACAGATTTCTTGTATGTATATAATGATACGTATTTCAATTATTTTTATGTGAAAAAACTGAAATTAATCATTCAGGATATGTAATAGAAGCATCTCTCATCTTAGATGAATCAATGTAGTGGATGATTCATGTTGATTATCTTATAAGGAGTCATTTTGAATCTCAGGGTGAGTTATGAATCTCTGGGTGAGTTCTTAAAACATTAAAAAGTTCTAATTTTGAAAGAGTGATGCTAAATGCGCCCTTTTCTCTCACTTGCCCATAGTTAAAAAATCAAACTTTCTGAGTCGATCACCTTGTGACATTTAAAAACATGACCAATGCAATGGAGTTGTTGAAGATAATTATATGAACTTTAAATTTTATTTATTTTTTTAAAAATAGTTATTTTTCATAGTTGAATTTTGTTTTTAAATTTTGTTACTCGTGACTGTCCATTGGATCAAGTTTGAAAAATAATATTTAATTTTTTTTTATATGAATATTTTCATGAAATCTAAAAAGCTGTGTGTGCTGTTGGATTGTCAATGAGGGTCTAACAACCTATTTTAAGATTTGAAATCAAAATATATAAATATGTGAGCAGCGGACAAGAGAGAGAAGCTCTTTATTATTGTTATTGTGCCAGATGTCAAACATTTGTTGGGTTGTGAGCCAACATGTCATATGGCGTCTGGTGCGTTGCCCAAAAATGTGTCCATTTAGCATTTCTCATTTTGAAATAATGATTCTTGGAATTTGATCTTATGCCTCTTGAATTAACTGAACCATAATCTAGGGTTAGGTTTTTTTTTTTTTTTTTTAAATTTTACTTTGAAAAATCCTTAATTCTAAGCTATAGTTATAGATGGCCTGGTTAAAACCTTGTCAAAAAGATTATGAAAATTATATGGGAAAAAAATTAACAAAATTATTATATGGTTGAAGGTTTGATAATTTTGTAAGCAACTAATCACATTTTTGGGGGAAAAAAAAAAGTAATATAACATAGGTTTGGGATCTGGAGACTCATGAAAGTGAACTCGTGCCTTCACACAATCTCTACCGTCTATATATGAGATTTATCTCAGAAATCTGTAATGTATTCTCTGGATACAACTTTTATCCCAACCGTTGGGTTTCACACTCACATAAAAGGTCATGATTGGTAGGAAGCTTGAACTTGATTTGTCACATTTCATCGAAAAATATTGACTTCTGGTCAATGATAACAAACCATGGTGATTAATAAGGAGAAAGATGAGCCTAATTCTGGCCTTGTGGGGTATTTTTTGGGAGACTGACTCTCATCGGACAATTATCTTGTAATCAAACAATGGATCCTGTGACCCCTCAATTTCACTTTAATTCTAACATATACCATTAACGTGTAGGGTTAAGCGATCTTGGAAAGTGAATGAAAGAGATTACTAGATCTCTTTACACGAGCAACGACATAATTCTTTCTTTCTTTTATGGGTAACAATTCTTTAAATGGTTAACCATTATTTAATCCAATGGTTTAGTCTTGGTAACTTGTCAACATCAACTGCATTCTTTTTTAACCCCTTTACCTTTAGTAATAGTTGTGGTGGGTCACAAATATGAGCACAATCTTTGAATCATTTATTTATGATGTTTGTTTCTTCTCTCGACTCTCGAGAGTCTTGTCAATGTATTACAACAATCAAAACAATAACAATTTTAGTAGAATGTAGTGGTAATTTTAGTTAGGATTACTTATTTTCATCAGTCGTCTATTTTTATAGGATTTCATTTTTTCTTAGCATAATGCATGATATCTTATTCATATCACTCTCAGAGATATTTACACAAATTTTAAAATTTTGTATGCATCTTTCGTTATATATTAATTACATGTTAGTAAAATATCGTAACTTATCTAAATCATTTCACATGTATTTAATCAAGAATCATGCTAGCAATCATTTTGTTCCCAGGATCTCGAGTCAACACTTGGTTGGAATTTTTCTTTAGGTAAATGAACTTTTTGGGCTCGGGATATTTTTGCCTCTCCCTTGATCCGAGAATAGTCATGAATTATGTGTGAGAGGAGAGAGAGATCTCTAAAAGAAAATCCAACAAACCGTTTGACCGATAGGCCCCATCAACACTTTTCAAATAGATTAAAGAAGAGAATCTTTGGTAATAGAGAATAAGAGAGGAAGGCTAAGTCCAAGAGTAGGCTCCTACTAAATGTCCATTTCTTTGAAAGATGCTTTTAACTCTTTCAACTTCCCTTCTTATCTTGTTTTCATATAACACTAATCATAACCCCACATACATACATACATACATACTCTTAATTAGTCCTCATTAAATGACCAAAATAACCTCCAAAAATTTAAAATTGAAGAACTTACTCTCAAATGAGAAACCTTCCCTAGGGCTTAAGATCTTAATTACATGAACCTAATGTTTGTATGATCCTGGTAAACCCGTTTAATAGCATCGGATTATACTGTCCCCACTAACCCATTAGGCATGAAAGTGTGGTTAAGATTCAACAAATTAGACAAACCCAAAAGCCTTACCATTTTATTCATGTTGGGTGGGATACATATGTCATTCAACTAGAATGTAAGGGTAGTTTGTTAAAGCCAATTTGAGTAGCTTAAATGTTAAGAGCCCCTTGTCTTCATGGATGTTGTATTCTCTATGTTGTTTTGCACTCAAAACATGAAATTTCAATTTATTAATGGTGGGGGAAGTTGGAACTGAGATAAAATAAAAGAGGCAAGAGGGGAGTGTTAGGAGAGAAACCAAGTGAGCATAGGAGATGGAGAGGTGGAGGAGCTGGTGGAGGTGCAAGAACACGCTTCTCGGCCCTACAAAGCGTATAGTGTTCAGCCTTACTTCTCGTCTTACTCACAGGGCCAAAGGTTAGGATCCTATGTTTTAGCTCACAACACACACACACACACACACAAACCCCACTCTGGCAACCCAATCTTGATTTCCATCCAAATTGGGCTACGAAAGTCGAAAAATCTTAAATCTCACAATTCATTTTATCTCATCTATGATTAATGGGAATGGCAGGAAGAAGGAGTGGATTAGTAAATCTTTACAAGGACATGGAGTCTTGCAGTGGATATGGAGACATACAAGTGATGTGGGAGATGCTTCATCACTCTTCTTATCCTCCAAATACCCCCCGTGATAATATGAACAACAGCAGCAGAAAGAGAAGTTCTTATTGGAGGTTTTGCTTTAAGCCAGCTTGATTTTCCTTTTTTCTTGAGAGTGTTCTTTGAAGGGTGGAAGCAGAATCAATCCCTTGTTTCTCTCTATTTTATTTCAATTTAGCTTTTGAGAGAGAGCAAGAACAGAATCTATCTTAATCATATTTGTGTAGAATCACAGAAGTACAAATGGAGGAGACCACCAAATTCCTCTGTGCACATGGTAGTTGAGGAAGTATTATTTGAGCCAACATTTATGACTAACCCACAATCGTAAGAGTGAATGTACAATGATTTTCCTACCATCCATGCTAAACGATACCAATATGAGACTAATAATTACATGATAACCTGAACTGCGTGATACTTAAAGGTGATGATCTGCAAGTAAACCAAATCACCAAAACAAGATTATGGGGGGGTAAATGCCCTAAAGCAATTTCTTTTAAGGCAACTTACACAGCAGAAACTGTACAGGCCACGTTACAAGACAACTCCTTGCACGGATGCTTGACAAGTCACACTTTATGTGGTCATACTAGATAACACTGGAGTCGTACTAGGCACATTCTAGCTCTTATGCGCTTGGTTTGTGTTCGACTTGTATCTTCACCACTTCATCCATTTTCAGAAAGAAACATCAAAACTTGAACCCAACCATACTAAACTTAAAGATGGTCCAAGCTCGATATAAAAGTCCGTTTACATACACATATCTAGATAAACAAAAAAAAGGCACATGAGTACATTAATATCCAGGCTCTTGGTTGATGCCAGGTAGGTCTATATATACAAGATTACTACACAGCTATAAACAATTGAGTGCAAAGTTCCATCAAAACCATGGCTATCATTTCCCCACGAAGCAATTTTTTTCATGGCCAACGAACCTCCCCATGGTCCTACTCGTAAAGACTGATGAAAAACTGCTCCAATCCAATGAGTAAAAATCATCCATCATGTTGACTTTTGGTATGTAAGCCCCCGGTAAGGGGTGGGCCACACAATCATTGGGTTGTTGAGTGAATATTTTCATCCACACTTGGGCCTGTCATACTCAGTTAGGCCTCGTGACTCTCTTATATTCATAGTCCCCCCCTTCCCGTCCAACAGATCAGTGTAATGGGTGTATTGTACCTCAAGCGTGGACCGGACCCATGTTACCCAATTCATTGGTACTAGTTCGAACCACAAATTGGTACGGCTCGTGCTGGATTCATAAAATCAAGCCAACCGTTGATCCACCAAATGTTGATTAGTTCAATTAACCAGACCAATTTATTATATATTTTTTTCATTGTTTATATTTGGAATTTGAATTATTATATTAATTTATTTCTATTTAACTTTAGAATCTTTTAACATTGTGTACTTGTACTTCTAAAGAGAACCAGTAGAGGAACTCAAACCAAGCGAACCAGGTGACATAGGTGTGGACTATTACCATATGGCACACCATTCAGGCACATCAGCTTATGAGAGTATCTTAAAAGGCCCTTGTGAAAAGCAACCTGGTTGGTAATTCCTAGCCATTGGACTTGGGCATTTATTTTCCTCAGTCCCTGGGCTCCTCTAAAAATCATCATTGAAGTATTAAAATGATGAAACCAAGGTACCATAAAACTAGTCAAATTTCTTAGTTTCAAGATACAGATAGACATTTACCCATGGAACAAGAGATCTTACAAACCACATGGAAAAAGATCATCAAAACAACTATTATTTTTAGTAGATCTTAAAACTATCTATTATTTTTACCTCGAACAATCCCATCTCAAAACATAGTTTTCTAACTCCCCCGTACATGAAAACACCCTCTAAACAAAGAACCAACACCATCAAACTAACAAAACACACGCAAACACACACTCCTAGAATTGCAAGCGAGAAAACGGTTTATTTCTTCATCATGCAGCAACAACTGCATCCTCGAGTAGCATCTGATCAAAGTGCCACACTCCTGCAAAGCACAACAGAATTACAGCAGTCAGCACCATTGGAGGAAAAAAAAGGGAGGGGGGAGGGATTAATGAAATGTAAAGGGTGATTATTGAATCTTGGTTCTTACCATGTCCTTTGCCCACCCTTCTCAGTTGGGCAACATATTCTGAGATCTTTTTTATAGCTTCCACCTAAGGAAGGAGAACAAATAAATAACCCACATCAAAACACTAAACTAAACTACTGTTCTTCAAAGTTGAGAATGAAATTACGAAATCCCGTTTTTTACCTGCTCAGTTAAAAACTCGGTCTCAACAAAGTCCGCCAACTGCACGTCATTTTTTTTAACTGCTACCTGTTGTTTGTTCATTAAGAAAAGAACGTTTCTTAGAAAAAAGGCCCAATATTTCAGTTTGCAATGTAGGTTTTGACCCCCCATGAGATACTAAATTATCCATTAAAAATCAAAATAAAAAGAAAATTCTTAAAATTTAAGTGAAGTAGACAGACAAAAGGGACTACGATGCTTTACACTGTGTAAATTCAGAAGCTTCTCATTTGTTAACTTCTCCAAAGACAACGCAAGCTCCATCGCTGAAACAAGGAAATTGTATTTAAGCATTATCAATCCATACAGATGAAAGAGATAAAATGTTGATTAGTTAACATAATATGCATGATCTGCTCTCCTAAATGATGGAAAGGAATAGCCTCATCCATTCAAGTAAGCACTCATGCATGAATAAAAAACCATATTAATGCATAAAAGCATGTATAATTATCCTTTCGTGGGAATCACTCATATATGTAAATACTTCAGGCAGCTATCAATAGGGTGTACACATCATAATACATAAATGAAACACACTATACAATGCCTCAATAATTTAATATAAATGACTAACAAACGTGGCTGAATAGAGTATCTTCAAATTTCCGCATCATTTCAAAAAAAATTGGAGGTGAATGAACGAAACATTGAAATGTTTCAAAAAATTTTGAAAATGGCCATTTGGGTTGGCATCATTTCAAAATATTTTGGAGGAACAATGAATGAAACATTGATATATTTTGGAATGTTTCAGAACGACTATTTGGGTTTTTCTCCTGACAGAAACATTGCTTCGAAACAAGATTTTAAACCAAAGATACAAATCACACACTCACACCTATAAATACATTCATGATTCCAAGAGATCCTCACTTAAGGCATAAAAACTAAAAAACAATCATGGAAACTTACCATATAGTGCATCTCCCTTCTCGGGGTGATCGAACTCAGATAGGGGCATCACTATTGACTGTAGCTTCACTTTCCCTCCACGTTTGTTCTGGTAATTAGAGAAATAGTAATATTAGATATTCAAATTCAATATGAAACAAAATAACTATCTCCATATAAACCAAAAAACATTGATATGAAGTTAATTCGGTAAACACCTGATACTCCATCAGTATCTCTGCATGCTGTCGTTCTTCTACGCTCGATTCCTTGAAGAATCTGATTAAAACAAAATCACAAACCAACATGAAGAAATATTCAACAAATCATTAAGGCAATGGTAAAGATATTTTCGGGCTCTTACTTAGCAAGGCCTTTAAGAGCAACGTTGTCTCTGTCGAAGTAGGCGAACAAGGCATGATACACATAGGACACATTGTACTCCACACTGTGATTCCAAATTTCCAATTACAGAGAAACCCAAATTAGATAAACTTACGTTTCAAAAGTAATAGACACAGAGGAAATCCATTAATATATGTTTCACGGACTGCAAGGGAAACGAAACAAGGAACAATAGATCGACCTAGATAAAACCCAGAGAACTTGGGCTGGAAAAACAAGGAGGAAAACACAGAGAAATCCACGGAAAAAACTAAAAACAGAGGTTTTTATTAATAAAACCAAGAAAGAAAAAACACAAAGCGAGGATTTAAATTTATTTATTTAATTTTGGTGGGTAATCTGGATTTGAATTTTGAACCCCACGAACATAGAATAGATAGACTAAAATGATAAAAAAAAACCACGAAAAGAACATAACAAGAAACTAAGAAAGAAATTAGAAAAACCCATAAAACAACCAAAAACATAGGAAAAAGATGGATCGAAAATAGAATAAAAAGCCCATTAAGAAAGCAAAACCCACTTGATCTGCTCGTTGATGGCAGATTCGGATTCATCCGAGTATTTCTGCCGAGCGAGAGACTGTTGGGGAACAGTAGGAACTAGAAGAAGCTCCTTCTTCACCTCTTCGAAGGGCTCGAACACTATTCCCGTAAGTGGTCGACTATTCGCCTCCTGCGATGCAAATACAACGAACCCACCGTCTTTAATCCGCGAAACACGCAGACCAGAAGGAGACGAGAAAAGAGGGCTAAGCCTCTCTCTTTGGATGGTAGAGAGAGATAAAGCAGAGGAAGCTCTGAGAAACATGTTTTAGATAACAGAGAGAAAGAGATCTCAGTGTTTTAATGAAGAAATTTGAGACAAATAATGAATACAGGGGAAGAGATAGAGACAGAGCAGAAGAGCAAATGAATGACGAGAAAGGTGTGGCGAGGAGATTAGATATAGAGGGTAGGTCTTCGTTAGGACCGTTGGATGGATTACCACGTGGCTGGTGTTGATGATTTAGTGGACAAGTGCGCGTGGCAAGCTCGCGCTCCCCATGTAGATGCTTCTTTTATTTCTTCTGTCGTATATCAATAAAATATATGATCCAGATTCATTGAGAAAAAAACAAAAAGCTATTTTTTTATTTATTTGAAGAGTGGGAAAAAAAAATGGACTTAGTCATCCCAAGTAGAATTACTATTGCCACATCAACTTTTACTAATGTCACACCACTATGTGCAACTCTAAGAAATCGTGTAGCATTAGTAAAAGTTAATGTGATAATAACAACTTTCTAATCCAAGGATAAGATTTAAATATGCCCTTGTATCTAAACGAGTTATCTAGATAATGATTTTTTGACTTCTCCCGTCCGATATTCTCCCCTGATTTATGTGTAGTTGTGTATCCCGAGAAAATCTTTGATTTTATAAACTATCACACCAGGGGAGTATGCTAGAGGGGAGTCCAATTATCACGATTCTTCATAAAAGATTTTTCTTTTTGAAAGAAAAAAATAATCAACCAACCATCTTCAAGTGCACAACCTCACATTACTATAGCCAATTGATGTTTGAAATGTAATCGAGTAGATTGAGAATTAGTACAAACAAGCAAATATAAGAGTTAATCCTTGGGAGATCTAATCTTATAAGCTTGAAATAAGAGTTGAATAAGGATTAGATTGTAGAGATAAAGAGAGGTAGTATAAAAATAAAAAAAAATAAGAGCAATCTCTTCGAAATAATTTGCTTCAAAAGAGTTCATGAATGGAATATCGAATTTCAACCCAAACTAATATTCAAGAAAAAGAAAAAACCTTGGCCATATGTAGTCCCAGCTGATCATTAGTGTTAAATCTAGATGAAGAATATGACTTTGAATGGTGTGTGGGGTGATTTTTGTTAGATTATTAGTGATTTTTTGAGAATTTAGCTTCAAGTTACTTACTTTCGTAATTTTTCAAATTTTAAAATATTGTGGTTTTCGTAATTTTACTAATATTATGTAAAATCCTAATTAGATTTCCTAAGGTATTTATATTTCTCGTTTTTGATGAAAGGATATAATTTGTAATAATAACTTTTCTCTTCGTAATGAAATCGGTGTGATCTGTTGGCATACCTCAATCTTAAGAAAATCGTGTAAAAATCTATGTTTTTATAGGATTTATGTTTTGTTTTGATTCAATTTTTTGTTCGATTGTCATTTGACCACCTTTATGACTGAGCACTACAACCGGGGGTCTATGGCTCGGAAAAAAGCTCAGTGGCCTGAATTTATTATTATCCCCCCACACTAGTTGCCATTACCACTGGAATGTATGCACAGACGGCCGGCCCTGTCGCGGAAATAAAGATATATCGACGGGGCCTCTACGGGATTGTCCCTATGTTTCTCATCATGAAATTCGATTTGATTGTTAGAAGGTATGCTCTATGTCTATATAATTTTCATTGTCATATTTATCTAAGCACGTTTTTTTTTTTTCTTAAATCAATAAAATAAACAATGCAAATATTCATCCTTAATCAATCAAACGTCTTTGCAGGGTAAAAGGCACTATAGTGGACCATATATGATTTGGACGTAAAGAGTACACAAGTGTGAACGCGGATAGAAGGATTGATTCCATCTTTGTCCAAGTTTGACACGGCAAAGTCTTATTTGTCCTAGGTACACAAGGATGACGAATATTCCACATGCAAGCTAGATACACAGAACTTTCGTTCGCTATTATTGAAATATAATTTTAGTGCATGGGACAAAGGGATCAATCATAAACGCCCCTACAATTATATTAAATTTAATATGATTAGGGTTGTTTTCGTAAAAATAAATAAATTGCAATCCAAGTCATTTGGTTTTCAAAATTACTAAAGAATTTTTTTTTTCCTTTTTTATTATATAGTATTTAAGAACCCTTTAATTAATATTGTAAGGAGAGATTTATTCAGTAAACTTAACGATTGAAAATTTAGAACAAAACTTTCTTGGAGTTCTGACATCTCCAATACAACCTTACTTTATCAAGTTTGTTACATAGCAAACATTGGAATAGGAATCTACATTATAAAATTCAAATTGACGAGGTTAATTGTAACATAACATACCTGAGTGTGGATTCTATCCGCATCAATTTGTATTATCCAAAAACATGATTTGATGTCACATGATTTTATAAAGGATGAAATTCCAAGAATTTTGAAAAAAAAATAGTTAATTTTTATCTTTGAATATTCATTCTAATTTTAAGAGTTTAGTAGTAATTCATTTTTAACATCTTCTATCAAGTTAAAAAAAGATTATTTTTTTAATTATTTTCTTTCAAATCTAATTTTCTTTTTTCTTGAAATATAGAAAACTGTGGTGTTGGATTGCCAATTTAATAATCCATGTGGACATTGTCTCAAATGGCATGACCGTCTAACGAATTTGGCTCGTGTATATATTTGAGTACTTAACTGAGTAAGACTAGCCTTATTACCTTAGTGAGATTTGAATCTTACTAAGTGTAGTTGAGTTTACCTTGTGGCATCCAAAAACATGATCCAATGCTAGGTGATGTAGAGGAAATTTTAAAAAGACAAAAAAAGAATTAAAAACTGTTACTTGTTTTGTTAAATTTTAATTTTAAATTTAAAAGAGTTTAGTAATTGTCCATTTTCAAAATCTTCGATTAAGCACAAAAAGATTTTTTTTTTTTTTTTTTTTTAACTTTTAATTTTAAATTTCTTTTGAGTTTGAGATTTTTTACATTAAAATTTAGAGTGCTGAATTGTTGAATTACCAATTTGATAATCCAATTTAGTTCAACGACCCTTAGCTTCGTATGTGTTAATGGGCCAAACTCAAAACTTGAAATTCTCGACCATCCAACATTTTTATACTACTTGGGACAATCATAGAATTAAATTGATTTTTATAATTTTCAAAAACATATTAATCTCTTATAATTAATTTAAAAATTAACTCTCTTTTATTAATTTTCCCAACACACAAACATGATTTTAAATGTTGTCCGAGACCACGAGGCATCTCGATTTTGTTCAACAACTATATGAATATACACCGTGTCTCAACATTCACATAATCTTGTGAGATAAGCAAAATGTTTCGGATGATATTTTGAAAATCTTGCCAGAGTCGATAAAACTTGGCCCAGTTAATCAAGACTTTTTAAATTTTTATAATTTTTTTTTTTAAATTTAAATATTTATTTTATAAGTAAAATATGATTTTATGGCTAAACATTTTCTAAGCCGTGTTAAATGGATTGTCTCGTCCTAGACGACTCAGTCTCTTCCATTGGACGATACGAGATGCCAAACCGAGTTTTGAAACCATGCATACAAATATCCTGTCGCAACTCGGAAGCTTCAAACAGTCGACTCCTCAGTCCTCTCTCTCAATAAAACAAAGAAAGAACGCCCTATAGAAACCCTAAATCATGTCGGGAATGTATGCTCCCGGAGGTGAAGAATCTGGTCCGTCAAGAGGTGGCGGCGGAGGCGGCTATGGAGGTGGTGGTTATGGCGGTAAAGGTGGCGGCGGAGGTTACGGAGGCGGTGGTCGAGGCAGCAGAGGGGGATATGGTGGAGATTCACAAAATCAAGGTAGTGAAATCTCTCAATCTAGATTTTGATTCGTTTTTCAGGGTTAGGGTTCCTTATTTCTATTGTTTTGCTTTGTAGGAGGTGGCGGTCGTGGTGGTGGGAGCGGAAGAGAAGGCGATTGGCTCTGCCCTAACCAAAGGTATGCTGTTTCCTCTTCTTCGATCATTTTTGCTTCTTGTGTGTGTGTTTTCGACCCTAGTTGTTAAATAAATTTTTAAAAGAAAAATGGGATTTTGTGTAATTGAAATCTGTAATTTTGGGTATAGTTGCGGTAATTTGAACTTTGCAAGAAGGGTCGAGTGTAATAAATGTGGCGCTTCAAGTCCTGCAAGTGGTAGTGGCGGAGGTGGTTATAACAGAGGAGGAAGTGGTGGTGGGTTTGGTGGGAATCGTGGCGATAGAAGCAGTAAGTGTAGCAGTGGAAGAGGTGGTTCTTATGGTGGTAATCAAGGAAGAGAAGATGGTGGTGGTTACGGTCGGATTCCATCGCCCGCACAAGCTTCTAATGGTGGGGCTGGTGGAAATTACCCTCCACCCGCAAATCCTTATGCCGGGAACAACAATTATGGAACAGAAGCAGTTCCTCCTGCATCCAGTTATACGAGAGGAACCAATTCATACCCACCATCGTATGGTGGACCACCTCCGAGTTATGGTGGTGATGGCCCAGGTGATATGCGAGGTAGTGGTGGACGAGGCCCACCAGTTAGATATGATGGTGGTGCTAGGAACACTGGAGGTGGTTATAGTAGTACTCCTGTTGAGGCCCCTGCAAAGGTGAAGCAATGTGATAATAAGTGTGGTGATTCTTGCGATAACTCGCGGATTTACATATCAAATTTGCCTTGGGATGTGACTACGGATGAGCTGAGAGAGCTTTTTGGAGGGATTGGTCAGGTAAATAAACTCGTTTGGTATGCATGCATATGAGATTATTGGATGTTTATTTTGCATTCCTTTGTGTAGAATATTTTCATTCAAAAATTAATTTGGAGGGAACCTAGAAAAAATCTTTTATTTATTTTTTTATTTTTTTCACTAATGAATGCATGCTAGTAATCAAGTATCACCATGGATTTTTAGTTTGTAGAATTGATGCGTTTGTACGATGGAAAAGATGTAATTGAATTATATTCCATTTGTTGATGAATCAATGTCATCATGACATGGCAAACTTCTGTAAAAAATGAGCTATGTTTCTTAAATGTGAGGTGTGAGATGGTGGAGGGTAGTGCCTCAAGTGTTAATTAAACTGGGAATACACTAACATTGACATTCGTTTAACCTAGGAATACATTCTTTAAAATCTGCAAAAGATGGTTAATTTCTTAAATTCTACCTTATACACATTATCCTCTCGCAACTTGTTCGCGGTAATCATCATTATCAAAACCTTATCCTAAAATTTGGGTCGGCCAAACGAATCGCACTCATTCAAATTTTTGTCTAGATCCATGTTTCTTATGGGGAGTGTATCCACTTTCACCTTATCAATCCACATTCTTCTGGGTTACCTTCTAGCGCTTTTAGAACCTTCAACTTGTATATTTCTTCTATTTGGGGTTGTAATTGGGGCTTTGTTGAACATGCCCATACTATATCAATCGACCATCTTTAGTTTATTATCAATAGACCATCTCTGAGGTCATTTTAGTACTATATCAATCCCATTTTCATAACCTCAATCTTGTCACCAAGCATTCTTTACAAATGGATTTACCATGATTTTCCCCCTATTGCTCTCTTAAACTCCAAATCACTGTCTTCATCATTAATCTACACCAAGAAAATGACAGGATCACTTTCTGTCATGTTTGGAGCAATCATATTTGGATTAGCACAGTGAAAGTCCCATTTATGGAAATTTCATTTAAACTGAGTTGTTTGGTTTCTCTTAGTTAATGCTTCTATGTATAGGTATGGAAATGGATAGACAAACGATGGATTCTATACCTGATCCTTTTGAGAAAGTTATTTTATTTTGAAAGCTAACAAGTGTCATATTGGTGCAATTTAAATATGCTAATGTTGCTGATCTTATTTAGGTTGGAAGAATCAAGCATAAGCGAGGTTTCAAGGATCAATGGCCTTGGAATATAAAAATATATACAGATGATGCTGGAAACAACAAAGGAGATGCAGTTCTGTCTTATGAAGATCCTTCTGCAGCACATTCTGCTGGGGGATTTTACAACGGTAAGTTCTTGGGAGCAATTTTCAGTATTTAATCTACCTATCAAAATAAATAAATAAATAAATCAGTATTTAATCTGAGTACTTCCATTGATTGTTACCGTGACCTTGTTTGTCAGATCATGATCTAAGGGGTTATAAAATCAATGTCACGATGGCAGAGAAGTCTGCACCTAGAGCTGCACCTTCCTACGGTCATGGGTCTCTCTCTCCCTCTTTCTCTCTCATATTCAATTTGCACTTGTTAGTAATTAACAATTGTAAGTTCTTAATTGCAGTTTGTAATTACTTTTGTTTCCCTTGTCATAACTTGACAATGTAATCAATTTTAAAAAGAAGTTCCAAGGAAAAGGGATCATTGAGTTGCAGAGTTAGTTTGCTATAGAAAGCGGCCAAACTATGGAGTAGTTGTATGATTGAGTTTGTGTTTGTGAAACAGGGGTGGTGGTAGAGGTGGCTATGGTGGTGGTGGAGATAGACGTAGAGACAATTACAGAGATGGTGGAGGCTCCGGCCCTGATAGACACAATCATGGTGGAAATCGCTCACGTCCGTACTGAAAGATCTAAGTGGAGTTTGTTATGTACTAAGATATTGGTCTGAGAGACTTCTAATTCTATTCATACGTGCAAGGTTGTTTACAAACTGGAAACTAAGAGGTAGGTTGTCCTTTTCTCCGAGGAAAACCCCTATCTATCCTTTATCTAGTATTACAATTTGGAGGGGGCGTTTGTTTTCTAATCTTTGTATTAATTTAAACTATGTGAATCTTTTTATAGAGACAAGTGGATGATCTCCAAATTGCTGCTAAGGTAGGTTGAGATTACAGGTGAGTGCTGCTACTGCATAAATTTCACTGTTAGACGTGGGTGTTACACCCCACACAATATGGTGCAGTTTATGGATTTGCATTCTGTCTGTTTCATGCTTTTATTTTCTTGTGGCTGTGATATTGTTTTTTTTTTTCTAAATGCATTTTCACATAATATCTTCTCTTAATGCATTAAATAAGGGTGGTTTAGCCATACCCCTCCGTGTTTTGCAAACTGATGTCATTCACCCCTTGACTTCAACTTCTACCCAAACCCGTTGACTTTTCTTCCAAAAATGTCATCTTCAAGCTTCTTGAACCTCTATGGTAAATTATTTTTAACCTATTAAACCTCATCTTCAATCCATCATCTTCAACCTCTTGTAGAAAACCATTGGTCTTTCTCCTTTGAAAATCTATGGTCTAGTGATACTTCCCAAAAATCTTATCTTGCTCTTGATGTCTGAACTTTGAAAGGGAGAATCTCTAGCTTGAAGACGAGAGAAAAGGAAATCCTAGAGGTTGAAGATAACTGGTTTTATGGAGAGAGAGAGAGAGAGAGAGAGGTGACCCGAGATTGAAGATTTTCTACAAGTCTTTCATAGTAGAACAATGGGTATGCCATCAGTTTGAAAACATAGGGGTATCTCAAATATTCATTGAGATGGAGGGTAATATTTAAATCACCATTTAATTAACTATATAATATGGTTTCCACTGGTCATTCAATTAGGACATGTTTCTCAATCTTTACTGACCAGCTTTTCCGTTATTATATTGTGTTCCGTATGTTAATGATCATACCGTCTTCTACTATAATGTATATGTACTTTCAGTTGTGAGCAAAACTTCTTTGCCCCGAAATCCCAGGAAAGCTGTGTTACTTAAACCATTTGCTGGGATTTACAAGGAAGCTCCATCTTTTTTCATACTCTGCTCCAGCCTCTGCAGCATCTAGATTTGTAGGACTCTTACTATCACAAATAATCTTGGCACTTTGGTTTCAATATTTATGGTTGGGATGGTAGCGGCTTTTGGATTTGATTGATGTTGCTCGAGCTGGGGGAGCGTTGTGGTGCGAGCTTCTTGGCTGCAGTGTGGACTTATTTAAGGTCCCTCGAACAATTTGATGTAGGGCCCATGTGTTCATTCAAATATTATCATGATTGCATCCTGAATCATTTTTGGCAAGTCCCGTTTTCTGAATGTGCCCCATTCACTGAAGTTGGGAGTAATATTTTGCAGTCGTGGTGGGCATGGTAATTGTAAACTTCCACAGTTTTTAAATTTTTAATAAAACTCAGAAACTTTGTGTATGATGGTTCTGTGTTTGTTTGGTGGATGTTAATGATAAAAGCCCTTCTAAGTTCCTTTTGCACCCTTTAAAATGGAGGAGTGCTGGAGTGACCTCTAGATTGTATCTCATAGCACACATCTTGACGTGAAAGTGTGTAGGAACCATAAATGCTTTTTCATTCTTTATCTATGGAGGTTATGCTATACACTTTCTTGCAAAGATGTGTTATATGAGGAACAATCTTGAGGTCGCTTAAGCATCATTCTTTGAAGATTAATGATTTTCTGACATATGCCCTCCATCACAGAATCGTAGATCATATGCCTTGGGAAACGGTTCTACGATGGAGGGCATCAGATTATCATGACTCTTCTTTAAAATGGGAAATGTTTGGTAAGCTTCCCTAATCCACGTGGCTTGCGGTAATTCCATCTTATTAGTTTGTTTTGTCGAAAACAAGTGTTATGATTTAATCTCTCCCTCTCTCCAAAGAGGATGATTCTAAAAATGACTTGTTGAGAGCAATTACTGGTGTACGTTAAGACATTTTTACAAATTAAAATGTGCGTCAATTTTTAAGGAAAATCGTAAACCCACCATCCTTCTTGAAGAATTATGGGTTTCGTGGCTATATTGCCAAATATTAAATAATCTCTGCAAATGTACTAGATTAGGTAAATAACCACAACCATACAAGTGTAAATTTAGCAAAGTTCTCGTGTTTGCAAGCGAATAACAATCAAATACTATCTATCCAAAAAAAAAAAAAAATTGCTAATATATAGTAGTAAGGTAAAATTAGAAAGAAAATGCAAACATCTGGTTCTAATTCATACAAATACCCAGTACAGTTGCTACAAAAACTTTTGAGTATAAAATAGTAATAAATATATTAATATGACAAATGCTTCAAATAGAACATGGAAATTTCTATTTAAAACCCACTGAAAGCATCCAGTGATCCACCAAGTACCCTAAACAAAAACAGAACTTCGAACCCAGGGTGTCACACCACCTTTCTATGTGCATAAGTTTGCGGCATGTCAAACGGACCATTTGAAACTGCTCCAGATCCATATTGAGAACTGGCACTACCCGAAACCTGAGATACAGAACGTGTAAAATTTAGACGCGCAGCAAGTAAAGCCATCTATTTTAGGGTTTGGGATTAGGCATGCGTGTTGCTAATGTCTGTGCATGCTAATACTGCAACATGGGATCAAAATCCCTCTTCCAAACTTAGACCTAAGAAAAAAAAATGACGGGAAAAATCAAGGTTGAGATCCTTGTTCAATGTGTCTATTGAGGCAACATATAGGGGAAAAACTCAAAATTTTTTTTTTGTGTGTGTGTGTGTGCCCCCAGTAGGGCTAAAGGAAGATATGACCCCAAGTAAAATGGAATAGTGGAATCGGATTGTATAATTATACAAATATTTTTATAATTTATGATAAACATCTTTTCCTAAATTTGTTTGGGTACGTCAGCACAATAATTTGCTATAATACACAAAGGACTTTTATGCCTACTTATATAAGTGTTGGTAAATAATGGAAGAAAGGATTTCTGAGTTATTGTTATGTTGGAAGTCTATAAATTGAACTAATTGAGCAAATACCTGATGCATTACATAAGAATTTCCTCCATACCCCATCTCAGTATTTCCATAACTTCCAATATATCCGGGACCTGAAACGAAAGATGATCTATGTTAAAAACAATCTGCCTATATTTGTACAGGTTGAAGATTACAGAATCACCTGCGTTAACAGGAGAATAAGTGCAGTGCAGCTACAAAACAACCAACCAAGTTATGGACACAAAATACCTGGGTTTGCTGCAGCGGCGGCTGCTGCAGCTGCTCGTGCTCTCTTCTCTGCATTGCCAAGCTCTGCACGCAGCTTTTCAACTTCGCGAGCCAAGGCAATCATGCTTTTCTCCATTGTTTGACTGTGTTCGAGGTTCTCAGCATGAACTTTTTTCTCATACTCGATGGCGGTCCTATACATATTACAAATAGTCATGCCCATCTATCCAGATGATATAGATAATAAGATTGCCTATCATTTCTTTCCTAAATGAAAGGCAATCAATTATTATAAGGAATATTAACAATGGGAAATTTGAAAAAAAACAATTATTGATCCATTTATGAGGCACAACCACCTTGCAGGTCAAATCTTTTATCTTATCATATTCTTTCTTTATTTTAATTTAATTAATAAGTTAAATTGGGAACATATCATTGGTATCAAAACAAGGTCATAATTTTAAATCCCATTCCAACCTTTCGGTTATAAAAACGTTCAATTTCTAGTTTTGATGTCGCTTTTGCTACCAACATAGAGACACTTCCTATACCATAATAGCTTAGTTCGTAAAATCTACGGGTGATGATACCATAGACCTGGGTTCAATTCCCACCATCATCATCGATTTCTTGACATGGTTTTAAAACTTGTTCTGATGTCTCATCTCATCCGTGAACGAGATCGAGTCATCTCGGACGAGTTTTCCGATACGTTTGGGTTGTCTCGTCCAATAATGAGAAAAATGATCTATGGTTTAAAATCTCATCCAATACATTTGACTTGTCTATCCGTCTCGTTGGTAGATGATACCAAGACTTATCGGACGAGTCGTCCCGGTCTTGGACAAGATTTAAAACTATGGTTATTGATCTCATGACCTAAACATTGCCTCAAGACGAGATTTTAAACCTTGATTTGAATAATATTACTACCCAACAGTGATAATTAATTTAACTCACCCCAAAACCCTAAACATATTTTAATTTTGTAATGAACTAGAATTAATTTCAAACAGAATTCGATTTATTGTAATCTACAATAGACATGATGCACATCCATTACCATATACACTAAACAAAAGTCAAATTATCAAAAACGAAATTAAAAATTAAAACCCTAAAATCAAGAAATCGAAACAGAAATGTAGCTAACCTTCCTCTTTGGATCTCCTGATGCATGTTCTCGATTTCCGTCTTGATCGTTCCTGCCTGCTGCAACTCCGCACGAGTCCGTGAAAGATCACCTTTGATTGCTTGCAATTGCGAAGTTAGCTCCGCACGTACCGTACTCAGTTTCTGTACATCCGTCCTCACCTGAGTCAACTCACCATTAAGAGCATCAATCGACCGGACCTCAGCATCCAACTTCAATGACCGCTCGTAGACCTCTCGAATCTGAGCATCTCTTTCGGCCTTAACCTTGGCCGCAGCGCCAGAGATGTGGTGGAGTTCCTTGTTAGCGGCGACCAGCTCTTGTTTTAGCGCCACGTGGGTGGCTCCGAGCTGTTGATTGTCAAGGAGGAGGGATTGCATCTCGCGGTGCTGAGCCACCATTCGTTCTTCGATTAAGGCTTGGTGGGGTCGTCCAGCAGCAGCAGCAACAGCAGCAGCGGCTGACATTGGTAATGGTAGACGATGGTGTCGAGGGTCTTCGATTAGGGTTGGATGAGGTACCCTTGTTAAAGGTATTTCGCGGAATTGTAGGGCATTTGGTGGAGGAATACGGTTTCTTCCATCCATGTCTGATAGGGTTTTGTAAACCTTTGTTGATGATCTGCAACTCTGCGAGTGTTTTTGTTCTTCGACTTCAAGGCTTTCGTTTCGGGTTCTGATTTCTGCGGATGGGATTAAGGTCCGGCGCTGCTGCAGCTGCGCAGCCTCTAAAAAAAACCCAAAATTTGTGAAACCCGAGTCATGGTTTTATGAGTAGGTATTTGGATCAAAGTTGTTTATTTGACAGTAGGCTGTAAATTGGGCTAGACTATGTTCGGTGGTATCTGAAACTCTGAATCTAACCTAACGGTTTTGGATCACTATTTTTCATTGGTTTGGTTCGAATGAAAACTTCATCGAATTGGATTTGATTCAGGGATTCATTCATCCAATCGGACCTTATTCAGTTCATAGGGTAAAGTTTTCGGATAGGCAATGGTGTGATAGTGATTTAGTACTGAACCGATCCGTTGCCAGCTCTAGCTAAAAGTCCAAAATTTTAATTTTATTGAAATGAGAATTATTACCATCCATGGTTTTAAAACTCAGTTTCGCATCTTGTCTCGTCTAGGCTTGATATTGAGTTGTCTCGGACGAGTTTTCCTATACGTTTGAGACGTTTTGTTCAAAAAATATAAAAAATTCAACGTGAGGTATTAAATCTCGGTCAAAAAAATGATTTGTGAGTTGGTCTCGTTCAACTTTGACACCAAGTTAACTCGGGCGATACGTCTTGGTCTCGAATGAGTTTTAAAACCATGTTACCATCTCACCTTTTTATTTTTTCAATAAGTATAGTAATATAGTTTAATGGCTACTATGAACTTGCCAATTTAGCTTTAGTTGGTGAAGGTGTGTTATGAGTTGATCCCACAACTTAACTTAGATTCAAATCTCATTGAACCCACTTTCATATTGACAACTAAACACCTTGTTTATCTAAGTAAAAAATAAAAAAAATAGTTTAATAGTTAATATTTTATTAATTATGAACTCTTAACTTGTCTATCAAGAGCTGAAGAACAGGGATTAATTCTGATTTTAAGATATTTGTAGAAGAATGAAGAATTGGATTGGAGAGAAAGGACCATGAAATGGAGGAATTGGACTGTGGGCCAAATAAGCCTTTTTTTTTTGGGCCAGACTTCCAAGGGAAAGGTCCAAGCCTGGAACGATCTCAATTAGACTATTCAAACCTGTTCAAACTAATTTCGACATGTAAATCTATTTCTTTTTTAAAAAAGTTTTAAGTTATTATTACCTGGGCTAACAATATTCAAATGCCAAAATTTTATTTTACATCAACCAATATTGTTTTAGTTTATCTTTAAATTTTTTATTTATTGTTTTAGTTGCTCCAAGCTTCTGGTTATCTAAGCACGAAATTCAACGGACATGATTTATCCTCAGAATAAGTATTTTTAAAATATGTATTATTTGAGATACGTAAAATTTCTAGCTGTGGGATCTTGATACACCTAGCTCCCAAGGCTCATCCCAGCCCGATAACATTAAACACACATAGTAACATAATCCAAGCCCAGTCCATGATGGTCTGGGCCAAAACCCATTGATTGCCCAAATCTTTATGGTACATCCTATCTGAGTTATTCTTAAATTTAGTTTTCTGTTCTTAAGTTTTAATATTTTCCTACATAAACCCATCACTAATGCATCTCAACATCCTTTCCTAAGTTTCTTTAGAACCTTACATAAATTTCTTAATTCCTAGTCGGAAGTCAATAAGGAAAACTTTAAAAAGAAAAACAAAAGATAAAAACATGAAACTGCATTATAAGAGGTTCTACAAATCAGATTTTTTTCCGGGAGGTTTGAAGTATTGTTCAAAACATATTGGACTCAGTCTAAGTATGTGTATTTTTGGGTCGGTCCAAGATAATTTGAGTTTGAGTTGAGATTTGGGAAGATTGAGATCTAGAAGAAGGTGAAGCTAAGTGATGGAGTTGTTTCCTTGTATCAATTTGCCCTATTTTTTTCATAGTGAAATTGAGCTCCAACGCTCATATCACCGTGGATGTAATCTTTTGGTGAATCACATACAATCTCTTGTTGTGGTTGTGTTTTTACTTTTTCTTTGTGTTCTTACTCTTTCTTTGTGTGATTGTTTATCTTCTTTGCATTTGCTATTATAAGTTGGCTTATCCTTCATTGTCATTATCAAATAAAATCTTTGAAGGTGTGACATACAAGGTGTTTAGTGAAATACCATCAAATTATTAAGTGAGCTTTACAAAGGTGTTCACAAACCCAATAGGAGGTGGGGGGGATTGCACGCAATCCACACATAATTATCTTTTAAAGTGTGACCCATCAAAAGGCAATTTTATCATTTTTCTTTTTAACTTCAATTAGTAACTTAAGTACCCCATTCCTTAGTAATGGTAAGGCATTTTAATATATATATAAAATGACTAGACAAGTCCCAAAACATTAGTGCCTTACATGGGTTTCAATCTTGGTTTCTCCTTCTCGTTCACGAAGGATACCAGCCAAGACTACTCGGGTGAGATAAGTATTTTCTTGAAAATTTATGAAGCAAGAAGATGAAAAAGAAGGGGGCTCTCGGCCATTGCTTCTCGTCTTATTCATAAACGATACTGAGATGACTTAGGAAAGTTATCTTAATCTCGAATGATTTTCAAAGACATGATATTTTAAAGATGTAGCTACAACCATTTTATTAGTGACTTCATCTTCATATTTGTGTCGAGGCTCAATTAGATTCTATGAGGATTGACATTACCCAAATGATAGATTGAAAAAGTTGAAATGTAGGTTGAATATGACCCACTCTTTTCACAAATTAAATGGGTGACAGATTGTTGATGTGATAACCCATTTGAGTAAAAGGACTCTTAAGACTTAAAATCTTACTATGTCAGTAAGGAAAGTGTTGAGAGAGAGAGAGAGAGAGAATGGTATTTTGGGTAAAAAAAATTATCAAAACACTATTCATTTTAATTTTTACTGATTTGATAAAATAATGTATTTCAGAAAATGGTAATTTACCATTTTCGAAAATAATTTCAATAGTGCACTTGGGATTTCAACAATTTTTGTGCTTCGTTTGGGGAATTCTCTCAATTTCAAATTCCTAATGGGTTACATCTATTCTTTACTCTGGCAAGCTTCACCCATATCCGAACACCCGCAAAGTGTCATTAACCTATTTCAGTCTAATTTGTGGAATCATGTTTATGTGAGTACTCATTTCGATCTAACCTACATCATGCAGTGGGGTCCAACATTCCATTTATCATTGTTTTGTTATCCAAAATTATCAACGATTCTCCAGATTTTGTGGAGGATCACACTGCTCTAGTTCAACCAACCATGTACACCACAACTACTTGATTTCAGCTTATCTACATCTCTACGTGTCAGCTCTCCTATTTGAAGTTAATCTCTTGCAGTTGTAGATAAATAGAATTCTTTGTAAATATACACATAGAACCTCTCACGAACAGAACTAAGAGTTCTCAATATTTTTAAAATTTCTTTATAAGTAATATTGGATGACAAACAAAAGTTGGAGCTGATCTTTCATTCAATTTACATCAATGATATTTTTACCAATCCACGTCACACGGGTGCAAAATATCAAGCTGTATAATATGTAAGTCACCTCACCATCCGAAAATTCCATTATGGTGGTACGTTGGTACGCAAATTAACTTGTACGAGTTATCTTCTAAGGGTAATCAATTTATTTGTGACATGAAAGAAACTTTGAGTTGGAAAGCTACCCAAGTTACTTACTAGGGTACATGATCCACACTCATAATGTCAAATCATTTTGGGGAAAAAAAAATCGTGACAATCTGACTCTCTTTTTTGTATGTTTTTGTACGCTCCTTTTACAAAATCATAAATCATTTGTTTCGAGATTCACAAAGACAAAAATTTATGATTATGAGAACTACCATATCAAAGAATGTACAAAGAGCACAAAATAGAGCGTCTGATTATCATGACTAAAAAAAAAAATTATATCAAATATATGGTAAGCCTACACTAACACACAGGAACTTAGAAATTGAAGGTGCGAAGAAGCTTAATTTATTGGCATACATGATACTGTATCATTATCAAAGCTAGACCCTAACATGGTTTGAGCCCAAGATCCGTAATTGGCACTTAATAGTTAAAACGCACTAGCGTGATTGCCAATGTCAACAAACAAACACATCAAGTAATCCCACCTCCATTTTAGGGGAGAAAGAAAACTATGTATCTCGAAAACGAATCTTGCTCTCCACCAAGTGCATTCAATGTTGCATTGGAGCTTGCTTGTTTTACTTCAAAGATGATGAAAGATGTCTGTTTTTTCTTCTACTTTATTACCTTAAATTACAACACACAACCAGATTCTCACCTCTTTACGTGGTCATCTCTTTTGGAAATACGCGCTTTGTAAACTAACACACTTATGAAATTTCAACATTTCAAGCCTGGCACCCCTTTTTTAACAAGGGTCTAAGCAAAAAAGAACTTATTTTATATGACACTATTGACCTTAACAACTAGGGAAGGAGAGCTGTTTTCCTTGGAAGAGAAGATGTGGAAATTAGAAATTTAGAATCATGTGGAGGACATTAAATGCAAGAGAGAGAGAGAGAGAGAGAACATGACTTAGGGTTCTACAACTCACAATTTCAATTTCAATCACCCTCGAAATAGGTTTTATTTTAATAATCCTATGACCTTAGTTTGATGTCGGATCTCATTAAGTGGTTCTCATTAATGTCTCGGTTGGTGTTTCCATTAGTGTATTAATATTTGAAAACATGATGGGTTAGCTTCAACATTATTTTTTCAAATTTTTTAAGTTATAAATAGAGGTGGGATGAGGATTCAGCGTGGATATGACTTTTTAACTGTTTGAATTAATTCTTTAATGATAGAGAAAGCTACAAAAAAATAGTTAGGAATTAAGATGTGATGTTTAACTCAAGAGCTTAGTAATAATTGTTTGTGAGTGCAAGTGCAGCTAGTTTAGTTGGTAAAGCCTTTCAGTGGTGATACAAAAGACTTGGGTTCAAAACCTGCCTGCACTAAGTTACTGAACTCATTGAAACCATGTTTATTGATAAAAATAAATAAATGCGTCGTGATAGCATCAATATAAAGGGCATTGAATGAAATTTATTTTTTTCTTTTAAAAAATCTTAATATAATATAATTTTTCACCAACGTTGGTTCCAAACCTTGCAGGACTTTTTTGGTTGAGGCTCACTGTCAAATATATAATTGAGATAAGAGTAAAAACACAAATTTCCTAGAGATTTGTGGCCACTTTTCTAGGGATAGATTGTCTTGAGAGTTCCAAGCACCCCACTGTCTGTTTTATGGAGAGCCTCAACCGTATGTTGAGGCTAGCGTTTTCCTTCTCTAAAGCAAATTCGAAGGTAACCAAGGGAACAAGCTTTGCCATTGGAGCACAACCTCCTCAAATTTATTATGCTTCATTGAATCCTTCAAAGGATTTCATTTCTAATTGATTTGATTGTGTTTAAGAATACCTTTATCTTCGTTGTGACCTTCATGTGTATGCATAAATTAAAAACAACAAAGATGACAAAATCACACAAACACAAGAATTTACATGGTTCGATGGTGTGTTTACGTCCACGGATCGGATAAAAAATAATCAATAGTTTCTCTCTTTTGTTTTACAACTCTAAGATCTCTTTTTATAAGTTTGGGAGTAATTAAATGCATCCAACTTTCCAAAATATAGAAATTATTTTAAAATAAAAAATTCTTAAGAAAATATTACATGATTGTCCTTCTCATAATCCTAAGAATTTTGAGTCTTGAGGGAGACCTTACAACTTTGTGTACCACCAACAGAATACAAGACATTTACACAACAATATTAGAAACCGAAGGGTTGTTCTCTTGATTAATGCTATAACTATAAATTTAACTCTCTACGAGTAATTGAACAAAAAGTTGTTGAAATGACTTATTTCTTACATTTAAATTGAAGTGTTTTAATTGTATTTGCTTGTTAACCTATGTTCCGTGACATCACTATAGTAGTCCTTGCAAAAAAATTTAAATTTTTTAAGTGTCTTAGTTGCCCCCATGCACATAGGCAAGATCCTTGCACGGCGGGTTTGTAATGCAACCTTATGTACACCATGGGGTCATGGGTGTGTGTTTGGTTAAGGTATGTGGTTGTGTTTGCATCTGTAGATAAAGATATTCCTAACTCCTGCAACATCATGTAATCCACGAAGTCTGATTGCAGGCCATATGCCACATTTATAGATCTATTAATATCTAGTCATCTATTCTTATACCAACCCACAAAAAATCAAATGGCCCATTCATTAATTTGATTTTAGCCTTTTTCATAATGGGCTTGGACCCACCTAAGAGTTTATTCACGGAGGTTATTAGATGTCCAATCCAACGGTCAGAAATAAGCAATTAAGATAGATCCATCAAATCGGGGGCCATGGATCAATGGGCCAAAAAATATTGTGCTTACTTGCTTATATAATCGTATTGTTGACCATTATATCTTTATTTTAATAAAAGAGAGAGAGAGAGAGGGCTTAATGTCTCTCAACAAACATTCACGTAGAGCCCTTTTTTCTGTGTCTCGGGCTCATCCTGATTAGGGTTTTTTGCATCGTTTCCAATCTTTGTCTCTAGATCCTAACCCTAATTACTCTCCCTCTCTCTCTCCCTCTCTCTCTCTAAGTGTGTGTGTAGCTAGGGAGAAGAGTCAAAGGGGGAACGTGGAAGCCAAACATCTGCATGGATGCCAACCTTTCACGCGCCATGGCGGCAATCAACCCTCTCACTCATGGTTTTTCAATACGACCGACGTGCTTCTCTATAAAGTTATACTAAAATGACCAAAACATCCTTAGCATCCTAAATATTGCAATTACAAACATAAAACAATCTATCTAATTTGTAAGGTTATTGGAAGGAAAAAAAAAAAAAAAATGATAACGTGTTTGCATGTTATTGGTGACAACGCATGTGCAAAATTAAAATAATTTCTCATATGTCAAGTACTCTCTTTAAGTCTAAAGTCTTATCTTATGAATTATTATTATTATAGATTTTTAAAAAAAATTAATTATTTAATATTTGTGCATGTTCATCTACTTCACAACGCGCTCACACGCCCTGTAACTATTATAAATACGCACTCCTGTCTCATTCCCTTGCAAGTTTTAGCTTTATGTAAAGTCATCTTCCTCTAATTGAGAAAACAACCAATATCTTCTCTTTCTCCTCCCAATCTCCCTTCTAAACTAGGCTTCTCCACCTTTTTATATTTTATTTTTTATATACTTCTTGTTACATTTTTGATATCGAAATATGGGAGGAAATTCACCTTGTGCTTCTTGCAAATTACTGCGACGTCGCTGTGCTAAGGACTGCATTTTTGCTCCTTATTTCCCTTCCGATGATCCGCACAAGTTCGCCATTGTTCACAAGGTCTTTGGTGCTAGCAATGTTAGCAAAATGCTTCAGGTCTTTCTCTCTCTCTCTCTCTCTCTCTCTCTCTCTCTTTCTCTTACACACACACACTTATTTTATGTGGTATTTCATGGGTGGGGAAAAAGGTTGGGTATGGTGGGGTGGGATTTCTGCTTCAAAATGGAACACAAAATTTTGTTTTATTCACATAACATACTAATTGTAAAGCCTTAGGGGGATTTAATTTCTTCGAGGATTTTATGTATAATTGGGATGGGATTCGATGTATTTCGCGTGAGTAGTGTCATATTTGTAATGTTTTACTAGGCTGGTCACCTCGACGGGCCTGGTGCTGTTCTTGAATGAAATACTACTTATCAAAAAAAAAAAAAAAAAATTTAAAAATTGAACAATATTAATGATATATTGTATATGCATTCATGGGTTCCATATTAATTACATTAGTGTTCTTGGGTTATGAACTTTTCTTGTTATTTATCTCATAGGAGCTTCCCATTCATCAGAGAAGCGATGCTGTAAGCAGTCTAGTCTACGAGGCAAACGCAAGAGTGCGAGACCCAGTTTACGGATGTGTGGGAGCCATATCTTACCTACAAAACCAAGTCTCACAGTTGCAAATGCAGCTTGCTGTGGCTCAAACTGAGATCCTCTGCATTCAGATGCAACAAGAACAAGAACCCACCTTGCCTACTCATCAGATAGATCCCAATGATAAATCACTTCTTCTTCATAGCAACATCAATAACCTTCCCCAATATCTCAACTATGCTTCTTCTAGCAATGTAATTCAAGACCCTCTAAAGAGGGAATCTCTTTGGACTTGAAATGGTTTCCTAATATAATGAAATGAAGAAGATGTTTTTCTACTTTCCTTCTCAATATTACTATCTAACAGCTTCAATTTTATTTTTATGAAAGAGAGAGATAGATGTGTGTTTATTAGTGAAAAATAAAATAATTATAACTATGAGTGGGTAGAGTAGGTTATGAGTTATGTTAGAAAACAAGGGTTATTGCAGTGATGGGGTCAACCCCAGCATGTGAAACAATGGAGTAAATATGGGTTTTGTGAGTTACTTATTTATTAATTAAACAAACAAAGCTTCTTTACTTGTGCAACAAGCTTTACTTGTTCAACGAGTTGAGGGAGTAGAGTTAGGTGCAAGCTATTGGCATAAAAACTATGCAAAACTCCCAGGGACTGCACCTCATGGGCTGTTTCCCTTAGCAAAAAGGGCTTCATGTCTCCTTCTGTGGGCCCACTAACTCTATAGATGGATCTTTTAATGGACCTACAAAAGCAGTCAACTTCATTGGTGACTTCTAAACAGTTGATTTGATAGTTTCCATGATTGATTAGAATCAATGATTTCATCATTTTTTAGTACTCAAATCGAACGGTCCTGTATTACTAACCAAACTTAATTTTTTTTCTTATAGATTATGGTCTAAATATAAGTCATTCTAAGGAAGACCTACAAACTTTTTATGTTAATGAAAATTACAAATTTGCACTTGTAAATTCTAATGATATGTGGGTGGGACGATGCGATTCATATAATTATTTATTTTTTATTTAATGGGAGGAGTTCAAATTAACCTTGTTCTCCACAAGGGGTCGGTGCCCACTCTCTCAATCATAAAATCTAGTAAATATTTTTTAGTGAAGTTAGTAACTCCTTCTTGGTGTTCACGTGGGAGGGCAGCTCAAGCAAGTGCTCACTTCGTGAGAATAAGACAAACCACAAATTCTTATATTGGCATCTCTATCATTATTATTATTATTAGTTTGAACCTAATCGCTCAGTATATATTTATGCGTGGAATCAATGTATTGTTTTAGAGGTAATAAAACAAAGCAACACCTGACTTTAAGATTCCTCCTTCGATTTCTTTAATGTAAAGGTATTTCTTAAGTCAAACTAGGGTGTTTTCTACTCTTCTTAATCAAATCCAACTTTTTTGGTTGTTAATAGTTGAGGAATGCAAGCAATCAACATCTCAAATGCCTTGCACACATACAATAGAAGTAAAATACAAGAAAAAAAAATTGTGTATTCTAATAGTGTAAATGATTTTGTAATTCAACTTGGTAGAGTAATTCAAAAACTCAATTGATGTGTACTCTGCACGAATCGTAGATTTTTTTTTCCTTTGGGATACACAATTGTATATCCCCATAAAATATGTGCATGTGTGTATCCTGAGAAAAAAAATCTACGATTCTTAAACCCGTCATGTCAATGAGTTTTTGAGTTACTCTGTCGGGTTGAGTTACAAAATAAACACTCATTTTAAAATAAAGAGATTTTTTATGTTTAAGTTAATAAATTGATAGCTATTTATAATTGATAGGGCCTGCTTTGCCCCCATCACCTTCTAGAAAATAAAAATAATAACCGTTAGATCTAGAGACTCCACAAAATACTAAGATAATGGGATGGTTAAGACTTAAGATCATATTAAGTTGGGTATTAGCCTCATAGGATTTTATGAGTTTGGATCCCAATATTTAGAGATACATGTAGTGAAAAAATTATATCAAGATTTACGTGATTTGACCAAGTTTACGTTCATAAATGAGAGATGAGAGAGTTTTACTACATATAATTGAAAATGATTATGGAAAAAAAAAGAAGGTAAGTTTCCCAAACCAAATTTCCTCTTCCCAAATCCAAAAAGTCATATTTGCCTTGCGGCACCATGTTGGGTATTTGATTAACAATACCCATAGAGATCTTAATTCAAGACATCTAAGCCAACAGACCTACCTATTGTTGTGTCTCAATGATATCACAGCCTTCCACGTGTGTGGTTGTGGCATGTGCTTATGTGAAGTGTTTCATAAAAGATAATTCACACATGTGAGGAGAGTTTGTTAAGAGAAATTATCTAAGTTATTAGGGTTCAAATGCATGAAGGTTTTGTTTGTAGGGATTGAGGAGGGGTGGCTAGAGTCAATGGAGTCCAAAAAATAATTAACAAAAGACGTGATTTAATCTAATTCTAAAGTAGCATTAGAGGACAAAGACGTCTATCTATCAATTTGTTTCTTTTTCGAGACGAAGCAAAGATGAGAACCTATTTCTCTTTTGAGGGCTCGAGGATAATACTTCCAAAGGTAAGTATGCTTGTTTCAAATCTCATATATTCCTCTTTTACTTTTCTTCTTCAGTTTCTCTTCTCTTTCTTAAGCTTATTAAATTAATTAAAAAAATCATGACTTTTTTTCTATAATATATAGTAAAATATAAATAACAAAGCTGTTGGTGGCCGTTAGCCATTTATTTATTAAAATGATGATCCCACTTATATTGTTCATGGTGGGTCATATATATTGAAACATGGTTGGCCAACACCTTGTTGAAGCGCTACACACCAAAAATCAGCATAAATATTGATTTTTTTTACTTGTCGGTTTTGAACATTATTTTTAATCATGAACTTAGAACTTTTCAGCATTGGTTGGACCTTTCCTTTATTGGTTCTTTCATTATTTTGGAGTTAGCAAACCATGACATTGAAGTCCAATTCGCGAATTCTTTTGGGGTTGATTTTGTTTAATTTACAATTTGTTGGGACGATGTAGAGAAAGAATAATGGGATTTTTGACAGTAAATAAAGTGATCATCAGTATCTTAGGCCTCCTATTTCTTTTGATGAAAGTTTTCAAAGAATTTGGGATTTATTTTTTGATAGTTTTGTTATTATATAGGTGGGACCTTATAACAGGAGTGGGTGATTAATTTGGATTCTTCCTTTTTTGTATGTGTACATGTGTGTGTTTTTTGCTCTTTTAACTTATTTAAATCTCTTTAATCTCCTGCTTGTTTTACATTTTACCAAAAGAATAATAATGAACGCACGCGGTTTTGGTACGTGGTTGACATGGCAAAGGCATAAAACTGCACATCTTTTTCCTATGTCTCCTATAAAAAAGATCTATCATTATGTGCCCTTGCCAAGTCAGCCGTGTACCAATGAATCATTTAGAACCTTGACCGAGATTCTCATTTAGGCTGTGTGGACTGTCACATTGGCCCAAATGACACCTCATCCTTTAAAGTTCATGGTATGAATTGGGCTTTAAAAAAAAAAAACTTGCTTTGTTCCGGATCAAAAGCTTCAACATGTATGGTCACTAAACATGCCAAATATAAAATTTGTTAATGAACACTGAAAAAGTGCATTTAAAATATATATATTTTTTTTGTTTAGAGTTCTTAGAAATTTGTGTTCTAAATGCACGTACCACCCGATCATGTTTTTGAGTACCATGTGGACTTGCAGTCCTATAAATAGGTAATCCCCTCAACCCCTATGTATACAATCCCCCCAACAAAAAATAATAATAATAATAATAATCATGGATTTGTAATCCACCCGTGAACCTGTTCATAAAGCCAACGATAATAAAATTGGAGTCTGACTACTAGAAATCATTCATGTGTCAGTGGGTCCATTTTACATCATCAAAATTATTTGTTCCACTTTGGCTAAGGTGAACAATGGGCTAATTTCTCCATCTTTGACAGGAAATGAGAATGACATATTTTTCAAGGCATGTTCTGAAGTTTGAAGAGTCTATTTCTAATGTTTTCTAACTTCAATATAATTGCTTTTGACTTTAAAAGAGAGAGGCGCTTCTCTTCAAGTTTCAAAGGAGTGTGTGTGCATGTGGTAGGAATTAATAGGATGTCGGCAGGTTCTAAATGTCATCCCTGCGGTTCTTTCCATTATTTCATAAGAAAAATGTAACAGAGAAAAATCATTTCCTCACAACCGAACTTCATTATTTATATTCTTTTTCTCTTTGAAGGAAGACTAATGAATGATGGTGAATGTAATTTACCTATTGTTGGTTTGCCATAAGAAAAAAGTTGGTGTGGCAATAGAAGTTCTCTAAGTTAAACAACTAAAATCCTGGTAGCCACTGCATCATTTATTTATTTATTTTGGTTCTGTTTGATGGTATGTAAATTTATTTTCTATGGATTTTGAAATCCATGGGGAGATGGTAGAGGAAAGTGGGATAGTGTGGAAAAATCAATGTTTTTAGTTTGATTGTATCTTAAAAATACAAGGGAAAAAAAAATAAAAGAGAGAGTGGTCAGAGCAAAGGGTGATGGGAAGAAAGACCGTTGGGGCCGGGGAGAGAGAGAGGCAATTGGCACCAAAGACGACAACGATGTTGGCGGTGGAGGTGGCTGGGAGAAGAAGTGGAGAGAGATTAGGGTTAAAACTTAGAGATAAAATTTAAGAATAGATTTTATATTTTCATTGGTATAAATGGGAAAATGAAATCCAGTCTTTGCTGAATTTTGAATGAAATTGAATTCATTTTCTGACAAAAAATTCAATCAAACACATGAAAAATACCATCTTCCATGTAAAAATAAATTTTCAACCCATCACCCATGCCCAATCAAACACAACATGCACGGCAGGGAAACCAAAAGAAAATGGACAACTCCTTGGCCTGTCTGGGTGGGTAGAAAGGATTTTCTCCAATTATTAATTATTCCAAGAAATTACATGTGTAAACATCCATCCATTAACATAGCAACTTTATTATGAGCAAATATTATTTTTTGATCGATAATGTACCAGACCAATCTACATTATGAATAAGGGAAGAGCTTAAAGACAACCCTCCATTTTTAACAAGGGATTAATTTTACCGACACCCTTTGATATAAATGACAGAAGAATCAAGCTTCCCGCAAAGGCACATCAACAAAGAAATTGGTGCTTATTGGCCTTCAACTTCCAATATAAATGCTGGAGAAGAATTAAGCTTCTGACAAGCCCCATCCACACTGCATGCTTGAATTATGAATTTGAGACTCATAATGCCCGAGGGAACTACAAGATTCGACACATAGAAGGCTTCCACTCTTGCCACACCAAGGTACTCAGCTCCTTCGTGGCCACCATCCACAACTCCAATAGCTTGTTTTGCTAATTTTTCAACATAGATATTGTACATAGGAAACAGCGAGCCACCCCCTGTCAACCTCCAAACGATCTTGATGCTCACCATCTTAGACCCCTCGGAACCTGAGGCCCACGAGATATATTGACCATCAACAACCCATGAAGTAGATGGTGGGAAGTCTGCATTCTTGGTAGAAGTTTCAATCAAGATATGACCGAGTGATGCATTATATTCTGACGGGCTCTGAGGTAATTTAGTACCTAGTGATTTGGGATCTTGCTCTAATTTCAAATCACTAAGGTTGGGATTTGACTTGTAGCAGACGACATGAATTTCTGTTAAGGTGTAACCTCCCATTGAGATCCCACTCTCCACTATGATCCATCCTGGAGCATTTTCAGCTTCTCTTTCTAACTTTGTAACTCGAAGTGGCATAATTACTTTATCAAATTTGCTGGCGAAGTGGCTCATGGCAAATAAGGTACTTGCCCCAGAAGAAAGAAAGACTGATGTTCTTCTGTTTGTGTTAGAAGTGAATTCAAGTGAGAGACCCAACATAGAGATTCCATCCGACCTCACCTGCATGGAAGTATAAAGTTAGTTTTAAGAGTAAGCTTGGGATGTGCTGATAATGATAATTTTAAGATGTCCTAAATTTATGTTAGAACCAAGGAGTGAAGCCCTAATGTTATTTCAAAACAACCACTGGATGCATGAGATATTTATAAACTGAAAATCAACCACTGGATCTAGCTTCTGGCCCAACTTATTTTTTAAGTGGGATACAATGAATGCAGGTGCTGTACTCATGTTTTAATCTTCAATTCATGAATTAAGAATCAAATTGGATTAATAACTGTTTTCAAAATCTAGTTTACCCATCAGAAGGGAGAGCTTACAGAGTGTGTAACGTGGATTGGTTGATCATCCAGAGGAAGCTCTCCTTGAAAGAGTCTTGTCACGAAATAAGCACCGTCTTCAAGAGTTCCTTTAAACTTGATGTTACCACCGCCACTATAAGAGGTATCCTTAAAACTACCATATACAACAAATTAGAACACAGAACCCTCATCCACAGAAGTTAACTTTCTAACCAAACTGCAGAAAGAAACATGCCATGTAGAACTCCACAGTGCAAAATAGAGATAATGTTTCCAACCATAGTAACATAGTTCGAATTTGGAAATTATTTAGTGGGAGGTAGTTTTGTTTAATTTGGGAAAGATTAAAAAAAAAATGGGCAAAAATTGGGGATGATAAAAAATTTAAGCAAAACAATAGGTGCATTACGGAGTTAGGGTTTTGAGAAATGGAGTGAGGTAAGGGCTGATTTAGTTGATCAGATTTTTTTTTTCCAATTCAACAATTCGCTGACTAATTGGGAGAATCGATGATTGATTCTACTATTCATCGATTAATTTGGTAAAGTAATCAGGGAACCCCTTACTCGCCGAGTTTTTTCTGATTTTTCTGAAAAAATCACAGAATTTTGTTACTGTTTCCGACAAGCAAATACTTTCAAGAGAAACAATTTTCAAAAGGAAAAAAGAAGTTAGGCAATGATACACTCTTACATACAGATTGTAATGATACAAAATTTCAAAAGAAACGTAGAATGCCAGATAAGATATATCGCTCTCTACACACCATAATATGCAATCAGCCCATGTATAGGTGTACTACCTTTCCATTTATAAGCAGACGAAAAAAATCAAACTGATAAGATCTCAACTGACTGAAAATCCGAAGGCTATCAAGAGAGAAGGTTAACATTCAGACTGTATATGAAATGTGTCCAGTTGATTTATTCAGGGGGACCTTACCCCATCCAAGAAGCCTACTGAGAGATAAGGTTAACATTCAGGATATATTTTCAGTCAATCTACTTTCTCATATATGAAAAAATATATATACGCATTGAGAACTTACTCAAGCAAGACTTCAATTGTATTTGTACTAGGGTCCACAGCATTGTCCAGGGTAGGCTGTTATAAATGGAAAAAAGAGAAATAATATTGAGGAGTAAGTAATGGAAAGTAACTTAAACATTACAAAAAAACTTTCGAGACTTCAAAATTTAGACGGAAGCAAAAAAGCTTGCTAACAAACCAAAGATATGTCTAACTTTTTTTATATAAGTAGATACGTCTATTTACAATTAATAATAGTAAAAAAGTGAACCAGTTGGATTTTTCTAGGTTTTGGTAGAACGATGAGTAATTTCATTAATCTGTGTTGGTGTTGACCCATGTACGTATAATACGGTTGGTTACCAGGCCAGTTCAGTTAAATGTAGGTTTCAAGAATGACTTTGGACATCATTGCATTGAGATTTCAATTGTTTCAAGATGTTCATAAAGAAGAAAATTAATAAGTTGATACATATAACTTCATTTTACGCTTACATCAATGGAAAATTGACAGGCAACATAAATGACAAATTAACAAATAAGCTCATCATATTGAATGAAATTTAATAGAAGAAACAAATCTACTAGGTGCATACTTGAAACTTCTGGCAGGAAATATTGTACCAAGGATCATTTGATACTTGCTCCCCATCAACAGAAAAATGATAACCATGTCCCTGAACAAATTTAAAGACAGTGTAATATCCATATACGATAATGTCATCAATGGTATGAAGTCACTAAAATTTCAAAAAACAACACATTCTTAAGAGATAAGACAATGGATACTCAAGTGCTTTTGCTTATTTATTTTAAATGTAATCTTTCATATGCTTTAGAACATTTAGAAATTATAATTTTGTTACCCAAAAAGAAATGGAGTAAAGTTGCAACCTGATCAAAATTTGAGTAGAAAGGTAGTACTTTGGGATAGTATTGAAGTTTTCCCCATGATTTCTCAACAAGACCCCACCAACTGCACAGTGTACACAAAGAACACGACCAGAAAAGATGTCAAACAATTACGAGCTATATAGAAAAGAGTATTATAACATGTAAGAAACTGGAAGGATTGGTATAATTTGCAGTGTTTTGAAAACCAAACTAGCCCGTGAATTGAAACAATTGCCAGGCATCCAAACACCAAGTCAACCAGGGTGAACCATTATGTCACACAACACCAAATTAAATTTATTTAAAACCAAATGTGCTATTTTTTTTTTATATAAAAGAAGACATCAGTTTGAATAATTTAACCATCCTCTCACAAGAAATCAGTTTTATAGCAGCTCTCAAGTATTGAAGCTGACCAGTTCGACCTGCCAGTCTAGTCTGGTTTTAGAAACACTGATAATCCATACATATGTAAAGGCCAATTTCAACGAACACAGCGGCTATATACTTGAAGTGCCAGATGAATACGCAAGATTAACAAAAATGGAAAATAATGCGCTTTAGATGTTAGCTGTCAGAGAAGAGGCATTTGCCCTAGTGGTGGACCTCATGCATATAACATTGAGTTCAGGCTTCAATTTTCAAAATGGAACACAGGAACAAAAGAAAAGATAATCTTTTAGTCGTCTGAATTGTGAAGGCACTCTAAAAATGCATGGACAGTTACAACTTATGATAATCAGACTATATGAGATGGTAACATCGACCACAGAAGCTATATGTGGAGATCATTTGTAGGTGACAAAACAGTGGGGATGTAAATCATAGGAAATTCCAGCAAATTTCTCACATGCATACAAAAAAACAGAGATACTAATTTATATGATTATAACTCTTCAAGGAATTAGAATTCATGTGTGAGGTTTATGCAACTCCAGCAACAATTTCACTTTCTGTGTGCCAAAGGGATGCCAAACCATCAGCAATCATGAGTGCATCATCTTACATTAAACTATGCTAAGATTAGAAATATCACACGTTCAAGAATTATTCTCGTAATCAAGGACAGCATTTTTTTGTTGATAAAACTAAATGATTTCTGCAAAGAATCAGGAAAATTACTAGTAGGCACACGTAGAAATTAACAATTATCAGAAAACATGCAAAATCAAAAGAAAATTATAGTACCGATTTTGGGCAGTCTGAAAGTCAGGCGGCTGCTTAGTTTCATAGACCCATCCAGGAGCAAATATGGCAGCTGATACGTCATCTTTCTTCAATACATCAAGGGCAACATTTGTCTGATGTGCAAATAATTTTTATAATCAAAAGATATCCTGAATGTTGTTATGTGGTACAAAAAAAAAGCATTTCACCATAAAATTTACGGGCCACTATGAAATTGAGGGAGAAAGCGATGAGGTACATATATAATCTTTAATGATTTAGAGAGAAAAAAACCTTTGACATAGGCCCTAGAAAGTTAATTTGTTGGGTATGAAGGGGGATTTTTTTTTTCTAGTGAGCATATTGATAGCAGCTGGAGAGAAAACTTCGCACCGCCTAAATTTAGTAGAAGCCAATTTTTTGGAGAAGGCTTTCTTTGATTATGATGGTGAGCATAAAAAAGAATGGGAAAATCGCTGTAGGAAAAATACGTTACAATCTCCTATTGAGTCAGGATGAATTTGTAAAGTGGTTCCCCTTCATTAGGACATATCAAGTGGGCCCAAGCCCTTTAGAGGTGCACTATAAAATTTAACATACACCACTTTTTTTTAATGGGTAAGCTGGATTTGAACCCAACCTCAAAGTTACTTTGCAATGTGTTAAACCAATTGAGCTATGGGTCTAATCCCAAAAATATAGCATTTTGAGAATGAGAGTCATGACTCCAGGTGATCATACATATTCAAAGCTAGAAATACAATATGAAATTTACAGCAGGAATAAACAATTAGTTTATGACAACTAAAATCCTTTATGTGTTTGACATGTTTAAGTCTACGTACAGTCCACTGTCCACCACCATATGTACCACGCCCAAAAACATCAATACCCATGTACACGTCAAACTTCCGCTCACCGGCAACAGAAGCTGAAAGCTTTGGATACTCTTCCTGTAGGATAACATTTGAATGCAATCCAAATAAAATAAAATAAAAAAGTTGAAATGAAAGCCTTCAGTAAGGAACGGGAAACATTACCTTCCATGAATAATTTACAAATATGCCATCACATAAGTCAAAGAAGGGTTTATTGTTTTCATTCAGTTGATTTTGCCAGAGGAGTTTACCATCTTTAGTGACACTGTCATACCTGCATCAACAACAACAATGGCTAACAGCATATGTCACAACTCACAAAGGATGCCACTATGACAGAAACTTCAACAACTAAGAATAAATGGGATATCCTAGCAATCACCATATGACCAAAGATCCAGGTACAGAGGAGTGCATAGTCTTTGTTAGATGACTGACAAATTCTTTCAAGTTAGGAATTTGTCCCACATCCAGTTTAACCTCGATATTGATCTGCAATTAATAGCTGTATGTCAACTATAGAATGAGAGTCCAAGAAATGACCACTAAAATTCATGCCAAAAGAAAAGTAGGTTTTGGGCTCTCATTCTTAACTTTAAATACATTTGTCAACCTTTTGTGTCTCACAATTTTCCTGATTCTAAAATGAGATGGTTGTCTTATGTTCTTAGAAAGTATAGTTGTGAAATTACAGATTATATTTGAGTTGTGTTACTTGCACGATGTAAAGATGATAAAGGCATGATATGATTTTAAAAATGCAATAATAATCTCAAACTAAACCTATATACTTTAAATAGTGGAATTTTCTCTGATATTCCAAAGCCACAACTTTCACTTTTGGAAGTGTGTTCATGTATGTTTCCACTGCGTCAACCCACAATCTTTTGGGCCTTCCTCTCGCTCATTTAGAACCTTCAAATTGTATATTCCTTCTAACTAGAATTGTATCAATCATAGTAGCCAATTCAGGGTTCAAGAATAAGTTGACAAGCGGAAAATTCGCTAAAATAGGGGGGAAATCAGAAAAAAATCAAGCTAGGTTGGGGATGTGTAATTGTTTCCACTAAGTGGTGCCTCATATTTTATCATCAAATCCCATATTAAACTACAATAATAAATCACCAAACCCAATACTGATATCAGCTATAATTCAACAAAAAGTAACCACAAATCCATAACACATTCAACGTTTATATTATTCAAAATATAAAAAGACTACAATGTTTCCAAGTTAAGATTCATCAACCGATCAAAATTATCAAATTCAGCATCATCCTCATTTGCATCAGTAAAATGGTCATCTCCTCTTACTAGTGCATTAAGGTCATCTTTTGTTTTTCCCAATTTAATCATTGTGAAGTTCATAATTGAATTGCAAAGTTCACACCAATCGTGATCAAATTGGTGAAGGAAAAAGTCACGATTTAATCGCAAATTTTTCAATAAGTTGCTCAATTTAGTGATGATTATCAATTATCGTCAAACATGCCCAAACTACCTCAATCGACTTTCACTTAGTTTATCACCTCTTGGAGTTCCTCCAACATTTTCTCAAATGCATTTATTTCTAATTTTACTTATACTAGTCTTTTCATTCATCATCCATATCAACATTCTTACTTATGCTTCACTAAATGTATTAACATGATGCTTTTTTTACCATCTAACATTCAGCTCTATAAAACAAAGCTTGTCTTAGAAGCCAGATTTTTTTGCTTGCCAATCCTAATGCATTTCTAGGCCAGATTACGGATTACTTGGGCATATTTTCAGATAATCCATGATTTGGCAAACATTATCAAGACAATTAAAATTAGAATAGTTGTAAAGCCCGCATAACAAAATTTTATACAAAAAAAAATGATAATCTACCATAAACATTGAATACAAATCTTCAAATTATGGATGATATGGTCAATAGTTGCATAGTATACAAACATACCAGCCAGCCATCAAAGCCCAAAGCAGTGGCAAGCTCTGTCAAGCGCTCAGCGTACATCTGTGCAGACTCCTTTGTTGATAGTAGTGCATTGCAAATAACTCTTCCTTCATCCCACTCGGTGATGAACGTTCCCAGTACCTTAAATTTCATGCACCAATGAAATCAAGCATCAAATAAAAACTGGAATAAAGAAAGTAAAAGAAAAGAATTGAACCTTCACATTGATATGAAACCAAAGGGAAATTAGGAAATAATGAACTATGAACAGTAAACATAAATTTCATCAATCCCATTAATAGGAAAAAATTTATCTTGATAGTGACACAGATTTAAACGTCAAGACCTCACCTTTCGACAACCAGAATGTGAATGTATGATCGTTAGATGTATCGGTGTTAGGACAATCAATTTAAGTGGCCACCTTATTTATTTGCATTATATTACTTTAGTAATTGATCCATGATTTACACAACAGGGTAATAAAAAGGTGAAGTTTTTATTATATATTAAGAAATGTAGAAGGACTGAATAGGACCCATTAAGCTCTGATTGTTAAACTGTAAAGCGTGGAGATAATTATGAATCCCATTTAGAAAGCCATTTGCAAACCTGAAAAAAAAAACCTTTTTTTTTTTGCTGAACCAAAAAAAAATAAAAATAAAAAATGATCCAAACAGAAATTTAATTTTGAATTATTCTCTCATAGATTAAACTAATCCAGTTTGTCTAAACCAAGACCAAAGTTCAAAACTTGTCATCATTATTTCAATTATGCATCATTGCAAACTTCGTAATAGAATTTCTAAAAGAGAAAACCTCAAAATAAACCAAAACCCCAACTCAAATTGATCCCAAAATTAATGTACCTTAACACCGTGAGTGTGTGCGGCGTTGGTCCAACAGGGAGGCGGGAGCGTTACAAGAGTATGAGAGAAATAAACGAACACATCCATCAAATACCAATGCCAGATGGCGTAACCCTCCTCATTCGTCCCTCCTTGAACCCACTTATCTTCTATGTAACCACCTGCCATGTCATGGCAGACAAGAATCCTTGGACGAGAAGGCAAAGAAGATGAAGCTGAAGGAAGAGGAACAGAGGCTTTGTTGAAGGGGAAGTGAAAGGAGTTGAAATAGGATCTCGATTCTAGGTCTTTGAGATTATTAAGGGGAAACGAGACCGGTAAAGAGGGCTTCAAAGGATCGAAAGGAGGAGGATCCACTGATAGAGAGGATTCTTCTTCTTGTAATTGTAATTGTTCATGTTTTAATCGATCCATGGCGGAGAAGAAGCACTGAAGGATTGATCTGAGGAGGTTTCTTGCAGAAATTATGGTTTCGCGTTTTACGAAGATGAGAAGGAGATTCTTCATTTATGGTGGACGTGGTGGAGACGGTAGCTTTAAGTTTAAGTTGACGAGCGAGCGGCAACTCCAAGGTCGTCTCTCAAGTTCTAAAAGAGTCATTCCTTATCGTGCTTTTCGAATCCTAAAACGTGGAAACTGATTTACGATATATATATTTTCTGAATAATGATTTCCAAACTCATCACAACACACGTGTCGGTGCACAGAATCATAGATATTTTTCTTTGGTGTACATGACGGCATAGAGTAATGATAACGTGACTCTTCTCCACTTGGCATACTCAATTGACTCATTTGTTATGTGACATGTGCTACAATCATAGATCTGCATTTCTTTATCCCAAAGAGTGCAAATCTATGATTTTAGCACATGTCACGATAGGGGAGTCAATTGAGTATACCAAATGGGGAGTCATTTTATCATGATACAAAATAGGGGTGCAACTTAATTTGATTTAAATCAAGAATCGAACCAAATCGTGCAATTGGATTGGTTTGGTTAGGTTTAGATTGATATCGATTCGGTTTTGAATTTAAAAAATAAAAAATCGATAAATTCGATTCGATTCTCTGTTTAAGTAATATAAAAAATTGAACTAACCCGAAAATCGAATAATATTAATTTAAAATAAAAGAATAAAATTTATATTTATATTTCTTATTTCTTACAAAATCTAATCTAACCTAACCAAACCCTCGTCTCTCCCTCTCGTCTCTTTCTCTGTCGTCTCTATGGCCTGAGGCCTGCTACTGCCACCAGCTGCCTCACCTCTTTTTCTCTCTCGCTCGCTCGCTCTCTCTATGTCATCTCTGCTGCCTGAGGCCTGCAACTGCCATCGACTGCCTCACCTATCTCTCTCACTCGCTCTTTCTCTCTCTCAAGTTGCAACCTGCGACAGGAAGACCTGTGACTGTGATGGTGCATCCTGCGATGCTGTGTCTTCCGACGGTGCCACCTGAGGATGCGACAGGTTCCCCCCGCCCCCTCCCTCTCTCTCTCTCTCTCTCTCTCTCTCTCTCTCTCTCTCCCTTAAGATGCAAAAGAACCTAAAGAATTTCTACTCTTCCTTGACAACCCATGGAACTGAACCAAACCAAACCGAAATAAGTTCGATTTGGATTGGTTCGGTTATAAAATAATTCGGTTCGATTTTGGTTCTCATATAATGAAACTGATCTTGGTCGGTTCGATTCTAAGTTTACTCTAAACTGAACTAACCCGAACCAAGTTGCACCCTTAGTACAACTGCACATGTGCTTCTCAAGGAAAATATATATGGTTCTATGCTTAAACATGCAAGGAGTTAGAAAATCACAACTCCTTTAATTTTTTAGTCGTGATTATCAGACTCCCCCACGACATACTAAAAATACTCTCCTAACATGGCATGTGCTAAAATTATAGATTTTATGTCTTGCGATACACATTTGCATAAATGTTATGGGGATGTGTAGATGTGTATCATTAATCAACAAATAAATAAACAATTCGAGAATTTAAAGGATTTTCTATTGCATGGCACATGATTCGAAAAAAATCTTTCAAGCAAGCAGCCCGCTTCAGAGTTTCGAAGAACTCTCTCCATTAGATTACACGTGGCATTTTCAGGAGGTATTCTCAATTTTGGTGGAAATGTAAGGGTATGAAATAAATTCAAAACGTCACTTGTCTTATAACAAGGAGGGTTCCTTCAAAATTTGAAACGGTCTGTCCCCTTCAAAGTCGGACTCCACATGATTCTCTATAGATAAGAAGAAAGGAATTATGTACCACTTTTTAAAAAGACCACAATGACTTTATATTGCATGGCATATGATTCTGCGTAAATAAGAACCAACAAGAAAGGAATCATGTGTTAGTCTACTTGTATTTGAGAGTTTGAATTCTCTTAGTAGTTTGTTGGTAATTAGTTTGTTAATAATTTGAAAATGAATCTGATCAGTTGGACAAGAAACTAATCTTATAAACATTGGACCAGACCTTTATCGGGTCTCAATATTAGGATCTAAACACTATCAATAACAATTAGCTTAAATTTGATTCAGGCCAAATCTGATTTTATATATAAAATCTAAAAAACTCTACATATTTTAACGAAATATAATTATATCAAATATTTTTTCATATTTTAGTGGATTAGGTCCCTATTAGATAAGAACATAGTTGATCCAGAACCAATCCAACAAGATATAAGGTCAAACCAAAATCCAGCTGACTTTGATTTGCACCATATATCACCATGTTTTGGGCATTAACAGTCAATCCACCATTGTGAAATAGTATGGTAAATACCAGTGTTCTAAAAATCTTACCGAAAATATGGTCTGATCGATTGAATTTTGCAATTGAATTTGTTCAACTAATGAACCATAGGTTTTTTAGTACTATCCTGGTGCCCAAATAAATAAATGGTTTTAGAATATACATATATATATATAGATAGATAGATAGATATTTTATAGCTTTTTAATAAAACACACATTGATCCAACTAATTAAAACATGGTGCAACTGTGCTCTGACTAATTTGATAAATATTAGGTCTAACATTTTTATAAGAATAATGATGAATGCATGCGGTTTTTGGTAGGCGGATGATGTAGTAAGAGCATAGAATCGCAGATCTTTTTCTTGTATATCCTGAAGAAAAAGATCTTTGGTTTTGTGCACTTGTCATGTCAGTTGCATATCAACCGTGTGCATTCATCACAATTCTTTTTATAATAATAATGCTTATCTCACTAAGGAATGTTCTATGACCACGTCACCAAGTGGCATCCAAAATAATGATTGGGTGACACAAGGATGTTAATCATAAAATTTTAAGAACTTTAAAAATAAAAAAGAACTATTTTTTATCAATGTATTTTTATTTTAGAATTGGGAGTTAGGTGGCAGTCCATTTTTGAGACATTGGATAAAGCCAGATTTTTTTTATATATAAAAAAAAAAAAAAATTTGAGTTTTACCATGAAATCTATAGGGTTTGGTGTTGGATTACCACATGTGGGCCCGAGGACCCTTAGTAAGATTTAAAATCATGTTAAGTTAGTCAGGTTAGCCATATTCTCTTTAAAACACCCATCTAAACACATTACATGATGTGAAATTGTGTTGGACACATCATGTGGCAAAGAAAACTTTACACTAAAATCAACTCAACTGCCCAAGACCACCCACTCTATACGCCTCTCTCTTCCATCACAGAATTTGTTATTTAGTTGTCATAGTTGAGGAGGAGGGCAGGGAAGATTCACACTTAAATCATAAATTTTAGGATTTATAAAAAATAAAAATAAAAAGCTTGGCTTATGCTTGATATCTCAAAAATATTATTTTCTTCAACATTAAAATCTTAAGAATAGGAAAAGATTTTTAGGGAGTTGAAGGGATGGATTATGAAAAGAAACTCAAAAACATCATTTTTATATTCTTTAAATTATTTTTTTGATTTTTTTATAAATTTTTTTTAAATTATCCAAATTAATCAAAATTGATTCTCCTCCCAATAATTACTGAATCCGAACTTTGTACTATATATTCTTGGGACTGAACAACGATTGAAGGTTGGTGAGGGCCTTTAAGTCATTTTTCTTAATTTAGGAAGATTGAGGCCAATGGATGCACGTCGTCAGATAGAAAACAACTAAATCAACAAAAGAAATATAATTATAAGATTCAGTGACGCCCCTGTAAGGGACGCAAATATATGGACATCTCTAATATCAATCAAAAGAGGGGGGAGGGTAAATCACTTTCTTTTTTCAAAAAAAAAAAATAATAATAATAATAATAGAGGTTGAATGTGAGCACTTAAGATTGCATGTCATCAATTTGAAAAGTGCAGGGTCTCTGTAATATTAGTTAAAACATGAGGGCTAAATCATCATTTTTTTTATTTTTTTTTTAATAAAATTAAATGGCTCTTCAAAGGATACGCATACGGCTAGTGTGAAAAACAGCCGAGGGGGTATCTAACATCAATAGAAAAATGAAGGGGTTAATTAGTGGTTTTTGTGTTTAAAAAAAAAAGAGAGACTTCCCCTACAAACCTAATTGTTGCATTTTTATTACAAAAACTCCCTTGAACCCGATAACTCTAAGGGAATCTTACTTTATGAAGTTTGTTACCCACCAAACCTTACTTTATCAAATTGGTTACCATCAAACCTTGGAATGGGGATCCACGTCATAAAATTCAAATTGATGTAGTTAATTTATTGCTTAACATACATCAGTAAGACTTAAAATGAGTCGGGTTCAGACCAAATATGAGTATATTCATATTTAGATCCGAATTTTGATTCAGATTCGGATTTGTAAGTGATCATGACTTGGATCTTATTAGCTAAAACCATATTCAAACCATTATGTTTCCACTAAATTCGTGTCTAGTTCTAACCCGGTTGAATTACTTGATTTGAGTCTAGCAGATCGAATAATTTTCGACGGTTTAACATTTGTCTTTGCTAGATTTCTTTTCTAATTGTTGTACTATATATATATATATATTTTTTTTTACAATTATAATTTTTTATTTTATCAGAATTCATGTTATATTAAAGTGGTAGAAGAAAGATATCTTGAAAAAACATAAAAAATACAATTTTTAAAGTAATATATCATTTGGATCTAGGTGGTATCTGACCCGGATATGATTGGGGTCAAGGGACATCAACCCATATCTGACTCAATTTTTCATTCGGATATACTCCAAGAAATCAAACCGCTAAATTTAGATTCGGATCACTCAGATTTCAAATAAAATCCAATCCATTTTATGTCATATACTTTAGAGTGGATCCTAACCATAGTGACAAAGTTAGAGTTTGGGAATAATTCAACAAAAGAAAGCTTTGAAAAAATTGGCAAAAATCGAGAAAACATCGGATGAATTAAAAAGTAAAAAATAATTATTTTCAATATTAAAAAATATAAAAATATATTATTTTATTTATTAAATGAAAACATAATACTTAAAAATGCTAAAAACAAAATAATTTGTGCTATTTTGAAAAAATGGGGATCAAATCAATGATTAATTAATATTTTTTTTTGAAAAATTAAAGATTTTTTTTTTTCAAAAACCTCGTTATTTTTTGAAAAAGTGATTTAATCAACAACTATTAAAATTGTGATTTAATCGTAAATTTTTTAACTATGATCCTAACTGCATCAATTTGTGGCATCCAAAAACATGATCTGATGACATTGAGTTATAAAGGACAAAATTCTAAGAACTTTGAAAAAAATCGATTTGGAAGAAAAAATAGAATTAATTTTCATCATAGAATTTTAGTTTTAAATTTGAGAGATCGGTATCATCCATTTTCAATACCTTAGATTAAGTTCAAATTTTTTTTTTAATCTTTTTAATCTAAGTTTCTCCATGAAATCCAGAAGTATAAGATGTTGGATTGCCAATTTGATAGTCCATATGGGCCACTATGTTAGCCATGTTGACTTGATTCATAAAGTAAGTTTTGTTTTGTAAAAAACTTGATAAAGTAAAAGAGTTTTTGTAATAAAATTGCAACAGGTAGATTTGCCGGGAAAATAGATTTTGTATAAAAAATACCCTTAAAATTAAAAAAAATTTCTACCAAAATACCTTCAGATTCCAATTTCCAAAGTGTACTAATTGCGCATCCGGAGCATTTTTGGTAAAAGAAATCAATTTTCCTCGTGTATTTAATTCATTTTAGGCACATGTTAAAAATCTCTTTACGTTTTTTGAGAGATTTAGTGGGGTAGAGCTATCTGTTGCAATTAAAAAAAAAAAAAAGAAAAAAAACTCCTATACCAAGTTTGTTACCTGAACAAACCTTACTCTATGAATCAGGCTACTAGCTTAGTAAGATTTAAAATATTACTAAGGATTGTTGCGCCTACATGGATTAGGAAATTAGAAATCCAACACACTGTCGTCTATATTTCATGAAAAAACTCAGATCCAATAGAACAAATTCAAAAAAGAATGGTTTTTGATATAGATCGAAGGTGTTGAAAATGGATGGTTACCAAACTCCCATCAATATGAATCACTCCTACAAGGTTTGGTGGGCAACAAACTTAAAAGTAAGGTTTGATGGGTAACAAACATAAAAAAGTACAGTTCCCAAGGATTTGTTAGATCTCCAAGGAAGTTTTCTTAAAATAAAAATACAACAATTAAGTGTAAATCTCTCTTTATTTTTAATTGAGTCATGCTGGGGTAACATTAAAATGTACGTCGATTATGACATTCTAATGTAGTGGTGCACACATGATTATAGACGTTTTTCGCTTGTATCTCGATGAAAAGCATCTATGATTATGTGTGCACCACCACATCAGAATGTATAATCGATGTACATTTTAATGTTACTTCAACATTTTTCTTTTTAGTTTGGGTTTGAATCCCTAGACGCCTAGGAATGACTCATTAAAAAAACACACGATCCTAATTCTTTAAATTCAAAATCCAAAGATTAAGATTTATCCTTGGGATAAGTATATCCGAGATTTGTGTTATCAAGATTTTTATAAATCTCAACCATTGGATTTTTGTGTTTAAAGTTCTGAAATCATGTGTTTTTCTCGTGAGATCCCAACTCTTTAATTTGTGGGATCATTCAGTGGGTAAGGAATACAGAAAGGGGACGGTTCAGCAGCCCTAAAGTTTGCCAAGTTTGGTGTCAAACATTTTTCAAAATATGAGTTAGAAGCTTTGGAATGAGCTGAATTTTTGTGAGGATGATCTCTATGATGAGGAGATCATCCTCACCAAAAATCAGCCTATTCCAAAACTTCTAATCCCATCAAAAGCAATTTACAAAAATTGGACGGTCCACGATTTTTCAACTTGTAAACTAGGGTTAGAAGTTTCAAAATGAGCTGATTTTTTGTGAGGATGATCTCTTCACTGTAGAGATCATCCTCACCAAAAATCAGCCTATTCCAAAACTTCTAACCCCATGAAAAGTGATTTATAAAAAATGTTTGGCACAAAACTTGGCAAACTTTAGGGCTGCCGAACCGTTCCCTTAGATAAATAACCTTAGTGAGTCAGTGGTGATCCAACACCGTATAATGGTGGCTTAGGTAAATTCGTTCTACTCGTGGGACAATTTCGTCATTTAAGATGTTCACCTATCTTCTACTTCAAGCTACTTATCCACGCAATAGAAACTAGAAAGAGACCGCCACCACTACTCCTATTCTTTTCTTCTTTTCGGATCCGATAATTGTAACATATCGATCCGAAACTTCAGATTTCGGTGACATGGAAAGAATATCGGGACCTATAGCTTCCTGTCACGTGGTGGCTATACCATGGCCTGGTCGAGGCCATGTTAATCCCATGATGAACCTCTGTAAGCTTCTCGCCGCCAAAGCCGATATTATTATAACATTTGTGGTGACAGAAGAGTGGCTCAGCTTCATAGGCTCGGCGCCGAAGCCACCTAACATACGGTTCCAATCGATCCCGAACGTGATACCGTCAGAGCTAGTTCGCGCCGCCGATTTCACCGGATTCGTCGAAGCCGTTTTTACTATGATGGAAGCTCCCGTCGAGCAGCTCATGGATCGGCTCGATTTGCCGGTTGCTGCTATCATAGCCGATACTTACTTGGCGTGGGCGGTTGCCGTTGGAAATCGCAGAAATATTCCGGTGGTGTCGCTTTGGACGATGGCTCCTTCAGCGTTCTCAATGTTTTATCATTCTGTCCTTATTACTGGGAACCGGCATTTCCCGGTTGTTTTGTCAGGTAACAAGAATTTTTTTTTTTTCTAATTTATAAGTCTTATATCGTCACACCGTTATTTTCTTATAACACACAAAATAATGAAGAGAGAATTACCCGGCCTACTTTAAGTGTTGCATTTTTATTAGAGAAGCTCCCTTGGTCCTACTACTCCAAGGACAAAATTCAAAGAATTTTGAAAAAAAAATCGATTATTATTATTATTATTTATAATTTTTATGGCTGAATTTTAATTTTAAATTTGGATGTTCCGTAGCCATCAATTTTCAACGACTCAATCAAGGTAGACAAGATATTTTTCGAATTTGTTTCTTTTGAATTTTTCCATGAAATGTAGAAGGCTTTAGTGTTGGATTGCCAATTTGAAAATTCATGTGGGCCTAACGACCCTTTCTAAGATTTGAAATCCAAGTTAGTCATGCACCTGATTCTTCAAATAAAATTGAACACAGATAGGTCTGCCTGGTAAATCACTCAATAATGAAATTATGATATAGAGATTCTATTGGGATATTTACGAAAAAGTGATCAACTTTTGACGAATTTACGATTCCAGCTCACTGTTCATTTTAATTACCAAACATGTACTATAACAGATTTGGGAGTTAATTTTTAAAGTGACTATTTGGCAGGTTTAAAGTGACTATTTTCAATTAGTCACTTTAAACCTGCGAAATTGTCACTTTAAAACCACCGAATTCGTTAATGTCCTGAATTTTTTTTAATGAAAACGTGATCATTCATGTTTTGGTAATTAAAATGTAAATAACTCATTTTCAGCTCACAAAATGGTAATTCATCTGATTCTATTCACACACTATTACTTATTAACCCACCTATTTTCATACGCACAAGCATTTAATCTCATGAGGATTAGTGTGTTGTAAATAAAAGTTGGTGTGTTAATAGAATGTACATGTAAATATAAAGGTATTATGAAACAAAGGAAAAAAAAAGGTTCATGAAAAGTTAACTCGTCAATCCTGACGATGTATATGTGAGATCCAATGATTGGGATAAAAGATGTATTCCGAGAATATATTATAGATCTCAAGCATTGAATCTCACATATACACGATCTGAAATGTGTTTGAAAATATGAAATCTTACTAAGTTATTAAGGCTATTCAGACTCTAAAAATAGGGAGGAACAGTTGTGTGGTGTTGACATAAGAGCCAATAATCTCTTTTACAATGGGCCATTCTAACTCTTTTATCTAGTGTTTGGATATTTCTTTTCCTCAAAAGTGTAAGGGGGTGTGGAAATTAAAAGAAAAGAAAATGGTTTTCCACACTTTATTTTAGTTCCACGGTTTGGTGTGTTATAAAAAATAGTGGTGTGATAATATAAGATACCATTTATTTAAAAAAAAAAAATACTTGGGACTTATCTTACCTCGACCCACGGTTGAGACTCTCCATCAACATGGTCGTTCGGATTTGAGGAGAAAAGCAAATTTCCTAAAAATCAGTTATTAGGGATACACATTTTCCTAGGGATACATTTCTTTGGGAATCTCAACATCCCGATGGTGATGGAGAGCCTCAACCCATTTGGTTGAGGCTAGTGAAAATGGCTTTGGGCATGATAGAATGGAAGCACAAGGTTTGTTTGGCCAACCCCAAAATTTTCAGATAACACTTTATATTGTTGTTTATTTATCTTTAACCCCAGCATACCAGAATAGGATTAGTTGGTTCCCTCACTTGCCACTAGGTTTGCTCATTGGATTTGCCAAGGCAACATGGGGTCCGGCGAACATAGCCCAATTCATTATAATGTTGCTGTCTATCTTGATCGATTTCATCTTGTTGCTTTATGGTGATTTCATTAATGATACTTGCATAAAACAAATGTCAAACGTTCTTCTGTGCTAGAATGCGGAAATGAGGTGGTCGATTATATCCCTGGAGTCTCTTCAATGCACATTTCGGACCTTCCAACAGTCTTCTATGGAGCCAGCAATAAAGTTTTCGATCGTGCCCTGGAGGCCATCTCATGGGTGCGAAAAGCGCAATGTCTCATGTTCACTTCCTTCTACGAGCTCGAGACCAAAGTTACAGACACCTTAAGGGCAATTCTTCCATTTCCAGTATATTCTGTAGGTCCCTTGATACCTCATGCAACACTCAGTGACAAACCCGTCACCACTACACTTCACAACGACATGGACTACTTGAAATGGCTCGACTCATGCCCTGAATCGTCGGTCCTGTACATCTCACTGGGTAGTTTTCTATCGGTCTCAAAGGAGCAAATGGACGAGATTGTAGCCGGGGTACGTGCAACCGGGGTTCGATACCTGTGGATAGCAAGAGGAGACACTACATATATACAAGAGTCTTGTGGTGGGATGGGATTAGTAGTGCCATGGTGTGACCAATTGAGAGTCCTATGCCATTCTTCTGTTGGTGCATTCTGGACACATTGTGGGTGGAATTCGACTCTAGAAGGTGTGTTTGCAGGTGTACCCATGCTTACGTTCCCTATATTTTTCGATCAAATTCCTAATAGAAAATTAATTGTGGATGATTGGAAAGTTGGAGTGAAGGTGAAGGAGGTGGGAGCAGAGATAGTGGTTAAAAGAAAGGAAATTGCGAGGATTGTGCAGAGGTTAATGAACTTAGACGGAGTTGAAAGTAAAGAGATGAGGAGAAGAGCTAGTGAACTCCAGGAGAAATGTCGACAAGCATTGGCGAAGGGTGGATCTTCTGAGACTAATCTCGATGAATTTGTTAGAGAATTTCTAAAATGCCATTGTTAATTGGTAAATTGTTGTTTTTGCTCAAGTGAAGATGCAAATATAAGATCTCATCCCTTGAGTTTCTCCTATTGAATTTCAAGATCCTGTTTATTCTGTATTTTTTTTCATTTCTTTTCTTTCAAGCCCTGTTGTATTGAATCAGGATCAGGTAAAGGTGTCCCATTCCTAGTGTCTATGTTGCATGTTTAGGTTGAAGTTTGAAGAAATTTAGGCTCTTAACCAAGCCGTTTTCTATATGGCATGCTGTTCGATGTGTTTAATTTCCAATGAAAATGTGCCATGTATTGCCATAGGAACGGGACACCATTCTAGATCGCAACTCTATTCTTTGTAAGGACTATCAATTTGATGTGAACTTGTGGTCGGCTTATCATTTTGAGTTGTGTCTATTACTTGGTTCTGAGTTAAAATATGCTCTCATTTACTTCACACTTCTATCATTTTGAGTTGTGTTTATCACTCAACTCTGAATTAAATTGGGCTATTATTTATTTTTTGTGTTCTATTGCTTGTTTGTGATTGTTTGAGGCATTGGGAAGACTTTTCAATAGAGCTGTAGATATTGGGAAATTGATAGGTTTTAGAGTGAACAATCAAGGGCTGTTGATTTCACAGCTCTAATTTGCAGATGACACTTTGATTTTTCTAGATCATTCTAGAGAGCATGTGAGAGTTGTACTGTGTTGCTTTGAGTAGGGGTGCACATGGTCGGATTGGTTCGGATTTTGGCAAAATTGGAATCGAACCAAATATAATCGGTTCTACAAATTTGGGACCAAACCAATCCAATTACCCTATAGAGCCGAACCAATCCAAACCAAACTTGGTTCGGATCGATTCTCGGTTCTCATATTTTCAAAATAAAAAAACAAGTATTTTTTCTTTCAAAAAAGAAATCATTTGGATCAGATCATAAATAATGCCTATTTTTAAAATGAAAATGATTTCATGATTAAATTCTGACTGAAATCTGTATAAATTGAAAATTAGAGAAAATTTAATGAGACTAAAAAAAATTACAATTTTAAAATTGGTATTTTGGATGGATTAGTGAGAAAACTAATCCATAAATAGTAGATTAACGAATCCAAACCTAGATTTGTATAGTACATTTCATCTAACAAGCACGGCATAAAAGTTCTCGTAAAAAAACAAGGAATCAAACTCTTTGAATTTTTTTTTTCATAAATGGGTTGATTCATTTGAGAGTTGAGAGAGAGTCTTGTGTACATTTTTTATGAGTTTTTGTTAGAAAAAAATAGAGGAGATAAAGTTAAAGACTTTGATGAGTTACCTCTTTGTAACATATATATATATATACTTCGGATTAGTTCGGTTCTCAGATTGGTTCGGTTCTATTATACCCCTAATCCGGAACCGAACCAAATTAATCGGATTTTTTTACATACAATCCGTACCCGAACCAAACCATGCTCAATTCAAACTAATCCAATCCAAAAGATTTCGGATTGGTTCGGTTATCGGATTTACCCAATCCAATGTGTACCCCTAGCTTTGAGGCAATTTCGGACTTACACATTAATCTGCAAAAGAGTAAATTTTTTAGGGTGGGACATGTGTCTGATCTAAATGTTTTGGTGGCAATGTTAGGATGTAGAAGTACCCTCACCACCACCACCACCATTATAATTAACCATCATCATCATCACTTTTGGAAAAATTCAAAGATTTTATGTCATTTTTTATTAGCCTATGAAAAAAGATCAAAGTCAAGGGATATGTTCCAAATTTGAAAACATAAAGAATATCACAAAAATTTATTAAAACGTGACATTATAGGAGGGTTCCTTCCAAATTTTGAAGTGGATGGCAACTTCAAAGTTTCTCCCCCACAAAAGGGAGGGTAAAGCATTCATTGATCATAGGTAAAAAATAATTGCCATGTGGAAAGAATAAGTTGTGGAATTTGATAATTTTATTCAGTCATGATAACCTGACTCCCCCATGTGGCATACTTGAAATACTCTATTGATGTGGCATGTACTAAAACCATAGATTTTATGCCTTGGGATACACATATGCACATCTCCATAAAGATGTGCAGTTATGTATCCCAAGGGAAAAAGATTCATGGTTCTAGCACATGCCACATTAAGAGAGTATTTTGAGTATGCTAGATGGGGGAGTCAGAAAATCATTGCTCAATTTTATTTGGATGTTATTTGCATGTGTGTAGCCTGCACAATAGGATTGCAACTCGGGCAGGTTGGGGATCAACCCATGCCCAACCCAAACTTGACAAATACCAACCCGCATCCTTGTCTAACTTAACCTCGGGCATGAAATGCTCAACCTGAACCCTACCAAAGTCGGGTTAGTACATTCCTTATTAATACTAGGTAATTTAGTATTGGTAAGGGTTTATATAAAGATAAGTGGTGTGTAAAAGAAATTAAAATTTACAATTACTTTTCCTAAAAATGTGTTTCAAAAGTTTATAGACATAAAATCATAAGCAAATTTAGAAAGAAAAAAATAATAATAAGTTTAACTAAAATAATCATTTATAATAATTATTATTAATCATAATTTTTAAGAAAAGAAAAACATTTAAAGTTGTAATATAATTATTGTACGACAATAGAGAATTACACTTAAAACGAAACCTTAATAACAAATATTGATTATTTATCTAATGAAAATAATCACACAGTAATTTTGATATATAGATAAACTAAAGCATATATATTGAAATATAAATTATGAGTGTGAAAGAGCCTAAGATAAGAAATATTTTTAAATTATAATCATATCAAGTTTAGGTTTGAGCAAATTGGGTTGGTTGATACCTATACTCGCGTTCAACCCAATTTGAGTCGGGCATTTTTTTTTGTTGCCCAAACTTGAGGCCGAATCCAAACTAACTATTTTCGGCCATGACCCAAGGTCTAGTTCAACCCAATGGACTTGAGTTTTGCCTTCCCAAGTTGCAGTCCTTCTGCTGGAGATGGTTTTGCCTTTCCCGCTTTTGCATGTATATAAGAGTTGATTACGACATATTCTAAATCAACACCTAAATAGAAACCTCCATTGAGAAAGCAAGGATGGATGTCCAAATGCTTTTTTCCTTGGAAGAATTTCATATTTTATTGACTTTCCTTGTTCTGGTATGACCTACCTAAAATGCCTTCAGAAAGCTTTTCTCGTACCAAAAATATACTCAAATGCTTTCACTAAGGTGTTTTAGAGAAATTGTTTGCCACGCCAACTTTTGTTGATGTCACCCCAATTCATATGTAAATGGGTGAATCTCCATTTCGTGCGTTGAAATAAGACAGAATTTCAAGTTCGGTACATTATTCGTTTTAATTCCCAAAACGTGCATTAGTAATTTTTATAACCTAGGAACTCATGAGTTTGTCCCTTTTAATATCTATGAATTCGTAAATACCAACGAATTCATTGATTATAAAAGTGAGAAATACATGTTTTGGGAATTAAAATGAACAATGTACCAAAATTGGAATTTGGACATAAGTTGCGCAACTCTTGGGAAAAATCCCTTTGTAATTGTAAATAATCAAAGAATTAGCACAAATCTTGGGGTAGCATTATTAGATGTCGGTGTGGCAATAAAAGCTCTCATTATTTTAACTATTGAAGTGGGGTTATATAACAGTCAATACTAATAGTATTTTGTTGATGTATGTGACTTATATTGAGTGGAACGCGTATATAAAAAATACAAGCAGATGTCATAGCGAAGTCGGAGTGGAGAGAGGAGAGTTTTGCTCGGAACACATAACGTACTGAACAACAGCATTTGCTAAAACCATATGTTCGGTAAGGACGAATTTTGTAAGTCGGGGGTGCGGGGGCAATGGCCTCGCGGTATGGTACAGGAGTATTATTGAAATTTTCTAATACCTATTGTACGAGTTGGGTTTATTATAAATTCTTATGATGTAACCCTAATTTGACATATAGTGAAAATTCAATTTCTCGTTTTTATGGATGTAGGCACATTGCCGAATCACGTTAAATCTGTGTGTGTTTTTTTTTATTTCTTTCCTGTTTTTCTCTTTCATATTATTCATCAAAATTGCTGCACGTAGCACAACACATCTACAACAGACACTGCACACAAACTTTATAAATAAGCTAATGATTTTCTGATTCTTTTTTGTTTTTTTTTTTCACTCAATCTGTACTCCGTTGATATGGCAAGGGCATTGAACTATAGATCTTTAACTAATGATGATTTGATGCGGTAAAACGTACATAGCTGATGTGGCAAGGGTACATAACTGTTGATAAAAGATCTATGATTATATGTCCTTGCCATGGTAGCCGCGTACAAGCCGTGCATGTTTTGCAGTGTTAATTTATCATTGTTCTTTGATGGAGGCATATGTCAGAGTGGGGAGTGAGCAAGTTATTTTCATTAATTAATTATCATTTATGTTAAAGATATATGAAATTAGGGACATAGTAACCGCATTCAGATTTGGAAACTATTCGGTGGAGTGGGGGTTTAGTTTAATGCCATTAATTTAGTGATAATTTTGTGAAAAACAAAAAAAAGAAGAAGGTTGATATTCTAATTAAAAAGTCCTCACTCATTCAATACTCGACTGACGTGGTATGGACATGGAATCATAGATTTGTTTTTCAGTGGTATGGACACGGAATCATAGATTTGTTTTTCAAGTACACAACTGTCCATCTTCTAGATAGAAAATCATTATTGAAAAAAAAAATTTGAAAATTTTCGGATTCTATAGCAGATGTTTTAGAGGTGTCTTCCCAAAATCCATCTTCAATCTTGTTCTTGAGATGTGAATTCTAGGCCTCATAAATTCATAAAAAAGCCTAATAAATTATTAAATAATGATAATAGAGATCTATTATTTATGCCTTGAGATTGGAAACCCAATGAATGAATTTGACTTTGTCAGACATTCGAAGAGATCTACGGCTTAAGAAAACCTCTTTCCCTTTAGAAAAATTGCTCCCAAAGTAAGTTCTTGACATTACATCACCAGAGAAAGCTTCTCAAATCTTCATCAACTCTTATATATCTAAGATGTAACCTTCCTTTTCATCAAGGGATTTGCTTGATTCCTCATATTTGAAAGCATCCCCAATTTTCTTTTAAGAAGTAATAATGAAGATGTAGTATGCTCCTTAACCCTTTCACCTAGAAACAAAAATTTCAGTGTGTCCTCTCTTTGGGTTATTCTACTTCTTCTCCTTTTTCATTTAGTCTTTCTTTATTTTTTTTTTCATTTTCATTTAATTTTAATATAAAATTATACGTATAATAATGACATACATAATGGCTAGGAAAATTTTGATTAAGACCATTAGCAGGCTCAAAAACCTTTATTTTTTGGAAAATACTGGAATGATACAAACAGAAATACAAAGGTGACAAAAATGACGTGGTGGTGCGCATATAACCGTAGAGACTTTTTACATGTATCTTGTGAAAAAGCATCTATGATTACGCGTGCGACATCAGACATCACATCATTTTGTTATCTTTCTGTCTCCGTTAGTGTCACCCCAATAGGAATTTTTTTTTTATTCGGCTGGGTTCAATCCGCCAATTGACACGTCTATTGTCATTGCAAGCTTTAAATGAATGCCTGGCCAAGCCCATCAATTTGACATTAATAAGGCCTGGCCTATTGAGCATCACCACAACCACCAAAATCCCAGCATATCTGTTAGACTGTTGTGGGATTCTCAATAAGAGATAAGATTCTTAATTGAAAATAAATAATTCACACTCCAAACCACCAAGTCAAATCTTAATTGAATAATTTTGATTTTTTGAGAAAAAAATTTATCTACCTCATTATTTTTTTTAATTTGTTTATGAAATTTCAATCTTCTTGAATGTATCACTTTGTTACTGTTGTATCACTCAATTAGTTGTATCATGTGAATTAACATCATTCTTTGGATCTGATATTCCTTCACATGCCACAAAATGTGTGAATTGCGACAATCAACCATGATGGAGGCTGTCGTCGACCCTCATGAGCTCATGTCTATTCTTGTGATCACGACTTAAATTTAATTTAAAATATAAATAAATTAAAAAACAAATTTTTTTCTTCAAATCTATGTTTTTAAAAATGAACGACTACTGAACTCTCAATGTTATAAGAAAGATCTAATTGTGTTGGTGATGTGGTGCTCTACAAAAGATCCGCTTCCCATGTTTCACAAGATAATGGATTACAACCATCCAATAATGATTAACAAAAAAAATTACTTAATAAATCCTAGGGACATCTTTTTCTCAATGTCCTTTGACTTCGATTAAATGTTAAACTCAAATCTTGAGACGAACCAATCAAATCATCAATCTCGACTGTTTAAATTATGATCAATAATTCATGTTTGGACATCAAGACTGATGATTTATAATCAATATATTGAATGATTGTAAAATATTGATTTTGAAAATTGGATCTGTAGAGGAATACGATGTAGCTATATAAATTTTTTTTTTTTGGAGAACAGCTGTCCTCTCATTTTTTTTTTTTTTTTTTTATATGTCACCATCGCTTCGAATGCCGTCGAAGCCAGGGCTCATTTAAAAAAAAAAAAAAAAAAAAAAAAAACTCTTATTTCAGTGGCTTGAAATATCATTCTCAATTATTGAAAAATATCTAAGAGGACATTAAAAAAATAATAATAAAGAGTATATCAAGTTGGCACGAAACATTTAGGGGCTTTTTAGGAAGAAATCCCTTGCCTAGATTCGGTCAAATAGCTCTTCTATAAAGAAATCATGTTTCTTGTTTTTCTGAAAAAGAGTCTTGATTTCCTAACTCTCGCTCTCTGACATGCCCCCTAATCGAAAAAAAATATAAAAAAAATTCTCGGGATACACAAAATACAAATATTTATGAAGATATACAGTTGTGTATCCGAAGGAAAAATCTATGGTTCGTCACGTTTGTAAGAAAACATGTTTTAATATTTAAATGAGGAGTCGTGATAACCGGACGCTCTATTTTCAAACGTCTCCTGTACACCGATGTCACAGAACCGTAGAATCGTGCTGTGTCACGCCAGCACGACTATCAAGTCGGGAGCGTATTAGGGGGCGTCTGAAAAAAAAGTGTTAGGTTATCATTAATTTTAAAAGATTAATATTGATATTTGGGAAATCTGCTTTTTTCACGTCATGTTGGTACTAAGTTAGGTAGCACTGATAATGCAACAGATGACCGACCAACTTTAATATTTGGTGGAGAACAGCCATCATCATTCACGTGCCACCAATCACATCTGTCAATTTCTTTTGAAATAATGCAACTGATGGCCCACCAAGTTTAACATTTAGTGGAGAGCAGCCATCATCATTCATGTGCCACCAATCTCATCTATTAATTTATTTTGAAATAAATTTGACCAACTGTACGGAAACTAATTAATTATCACGTATCGATTTCTACAAAGACTTTCAATAAATTAAAAAGATTCTCTTTAAAGTAATTCCGAGGAATCAAAGCTTATGCTTAGAGCACGGAGGTTGAGGGGTTTGGAAAATATTTTATATATCCTATGATTTTAAACTCCTTACATGTTCCAAAGACCTATTATATTTTTTGATCGATAAAAAAAAATGATCTAACATAATTCCATGAACTTTGAAAATAAAATTAAAAAAAAATTAATTTTTATTTTAGATTTTAATTTTAAATTTTAAATTTGAAAGTTTGGTGGAAGTTCAATAACCTTCTATTTTTTAAATTTTAAATTAAATCCAAACAATCATGTTTATGAAGAGCTTCAACAATCATTAGCATTTTTTATTTATAAATGCGGACAAAAAACATGTCACCAACAATAAAACATAAGAGACAAGTAACTTTCACTCACGACATTGGAGCTAACCACTTCAAAATATAAGGAGATATTTAAATGATTACAAAAATAGATAAATACAAGTCAGTACCACAATGGTTATATAAACTTGAAAGGATAGTTTCCATGATATTTATTGATTTAGGAGTGAAGCCCAAATTTTACCACGTGGGGGCAATTGAGCGAAAAATTATTTATAGTATTTTAATTATCTATCACAATAACCTATAAATCCTTATTGACTTTAAACATTCTTATGAGAATAAGTGTCTTCATTGTAAATCCATCTCACCTTGATTGATGCTATTGTGAGATTGATTATAAAATATGTCTTTTTTACTTCTCATAATCTTTTGAAACCCAACTTAAGAATACAAAACATCTCACAACAATTGCAGTATAACAATCCCCATAATTAATATCATCTACCATTTTTATGTATATTGGACTCATGCCTCCCTGTTTGTTTTTTGATTTTTTTGATTGTTTTTTAAATTAAGAGAGGATTAGGCAGACCTCTAACCAAAAAATAGAAGACCCTTATATTCTTTTATAGACATGCCTACAGACATCCTTACATATGATGGTCTTGAGACTAGTAGGGAGGTTTAGAGGATCCAACCTAACACTACCAAGGGCAGTAGAATAACTAGTTAGGAAATCAGCAACTTGATAATATTTATCAAAAGAGTCGTGATAAATTGACTCCAAAAAATAAAATAAGAATAATAATAATAATAAAATACTCAAACATATTCAACTAACTTGGCATGTGCACAAAACCATACTCAAGGATAAATCTATGGTTCTATGTGCATTCCACATTAGTTGAGTATCTTTTTTATTTTTTAGTGAGCTTAACATTATTCTTGCTAAAATGCTATTACATAATATAATTAATTAAAGATTGCGCTGATGCGACATGGGCAAAAAACCATGCTTTTTTTTTTTTCTTTGTATCTCGATTTAAAAAATCTATGATTTTCTGCCCAATGCCAAGTAGCATAGTGTTGAGTGTAGTGTCGAAGGAAGTCAATTTAGAACAACTCTTATTAAAAAAAATTATTTTAAGCAAATAATTTGAGATTCTTTATAAAGATATATATATTTTTTTAAATGATTAATCTAAACTTATAACTCTTAAAAAGACTAAGGCCCTGTTCTTTTCAGTTTCAGGTGCCAGTTTTTTTGCTTTTAAGCCAAAAAAGTCAGAAATGATGTTCGTTTAGGCTTTTTTTTGGCTCCAGTGGATTTCAATTCTAACCCAAAAGTAGCTCCTAAAAGAAGTCACCTAAGAGGGACTTCTTCAAATAAATTTTGTGGGAAGTCAAAAATGTAAAACGGTTCAAATGTAATTACTAAAATACCCTTCATCTTTAATCAAATTTGTTAACAAACTTAATTTTAAAAAATCAAATGAGGTTAATAAAATACCCTTCATCTTTACCAAAAGACCCTTTATCTTCCAAAATACCCTTCATCTTTAATCAAATTTTCAATCAAGCTTAACCTTAAAAAATAAAAAAGAATTACCAAAATGCCTTCATCTTTACTTAAATACCCTTTATCTTTAATCAATTTTTAACCAAACTTAATCTTAAAAAAATAAAAATGAATTATCAAAATACCTTTCATCTTTACCAAAATACCGTTTATCCTTATCAATTATCAAGATACCCTTCATCTTCCAAAATACCTTTCATTTTTATCAAAATACCCTTCATCTTTAATCAAATTTTCATTAAACTTAATCTTAAAAAATAAAAAGGAATTACCAAAATACCACTTATCTTTACCAAAATACCTTTCATCTTTACCAATTACCAAAATACCTTTCATCTTTAATTAAATTTTCAACCAAACTTAACCTCAAAAATAAAAAGGAATTACTAAAATACCCTTCATCTTTAATCAAAATTTCAATCAAACTTAACCTTTAAAAATAAAAAAAGAATTACCAAAATACCTTTAATCTTTAATCAAATTTTCAATCAAACATAACCTTAAAAAATAAAAATTTTTACTAAAATACCCTTAATCTTTACTACTAAGGTAAAAAATAATTCATCATCACGACTTTATTACTAAAACACCATTTATCTTTATGTGGATGTTGAATTGTGTATTATGCAAGTATTTTCTTTATCATATGTTCATTTTAAAGAGGAAATGCTATCGAAATTTCAATAGAATTATAAAATTTATAAATTTATTAAATTAAAAATAATTATTTTTATAATTTTTCATATAAATTTATTTTATATATATAGGTGTAATTATACATTTATTATGGTATTCTGCTTATTTTTTGTGCATTATGAATGCATTATCAACATTAAGGGTATTTTGGTCATTTGACCAAAATCCAATAATAAAAAACTATTAAACGAACATTAATTTCCGACTTATGTGCTTCTGTAACGAACAAACTTCTGTTGGATGTGACTTTTCAGGCTCTGGACTTCTACTTCTTTCAGAAGCTAACTTTTAGAGTTGAACCTAACTTCTGTAAAGAACAAATCCTAAACTAATTAGTCAACGGAACTACTTTAGCTAATGGGGTAAGGAGTTCTTTAAATATTAATCCTTCATGTTTATTTATAAAAGAGAAGCAAATTTTCTATTCTGTCAAAGAAATCCTTACTTTTTAGCATTATAGTTTTATTTGTAGTTAGCATGCTTGAATCATAGAAATATACAAGCGAACCAAACTAATGAACCAAGAAACAAAGAAAAATGCATGGGTTGAGGCTCTCAATCAACATAACTATATGAGAAATATATCCCTATAGGTAACGATCTCTAAGAAATCTATTTTTTTCCCCTCAAAGCCCAACGCCCAACCATCGTGTTGATAGAGAGCCACAACCATGAACCGAAATTTGGTTCTGCGAACCACACCCGCACCCACCTTTGCAAAACATAATGCTTGTTGGAAACCTAGTATATAGAAATCTCCTTAATGAAATATACTCCAATCCACAAAAAAAAAAAAAAAAAGTTAAATATTTTAAAGTTATTAATCAGGCTAATATTTGTTTAAAGTTCTAGATACCAAACATCACATCCTTATTGGGTTCCCATTCATATAGAAAGATAAAAGATACATAATCATAGATAAAATAAAAGCAAGTTAGAACTTGCTTTCTTATTGGAAGGACTAAAAAACAAAAGTAAAGAGAAAACATGAGACGCATTTCAGAGTTTCTTCATGAGGAGATGCACTCCATGTTTAGGCTCTACAACCAAACTCAATACAGGGGAATGTTGATAATTAGGAGAAAGTGAGAAAGAGAACCGGGACACAATAAGAGATATAAGAACTTTCAATTCTGCCAAAGCAAAGTACTGTCCCAGACACGTGCGTTGTCCAACACCAAATGGCATGTACGCATGTGGAAGCTTACAAGCACCAACAATTCCAAGAGTAAATCTTTCTGGTTTAAATTCGAGCGAATCAAGTCCCCATATTTCAGGGTCTGTGTGAAGTCTCAGCACTGGCATCCATAAGTTTATTCCTTTTGGAACATGAACATCTCCGAACTTCATCTCCTTCAAGGCTTCCCTTGACATGATCGCTACGGGTGGGTAAAGACGTAACGTCTCATTAATCACCATTGTCAGCTGCCAAGAAAATGAGCAATTGAAATTATTCAATTTCTAATGTTGTTATATATGCCTACAATCTAGTTGGTTATTCATCGCTATCATACCTTTTGTTGTGATACAATTGAATGCTCTACCTAAATTAGCATTTTGTGAGAGTTGAATATGACGAAATTTTGACTCTAGTTAACTGCTCATTTTAATTCTCAAAACATGAAGAGTGATATAGTAGGATTTTCAAATATAAAGAAGCGAGATTGTTGATATTTTTGTTTTTTCCAAGTGACACTCGTTAGTTTATATAGTGACGATCTAACTAGAAAGTGAACTTCAGCAATTGACACTAGAAAACGATCACTATTCACGTTTTTAGAATTATAATGTATTGGAAATCGGAATGGGAATTTCATAAAAGTTGATCACATTTTGAAAATTTTATCATGTTTAGATCACATACGTACCGTTTTCATGCCAGTAATTGTATTGGCATTTGGTAGGCAATTGCCACAAACTTCCAATGCTTCAGTACGAACCCGATCTTGCCATTCTGGGTATTCAGCCAATAGCATTAAGATCCATGTTGCGGTGACTGCAGTAGTTTCATACCCAGCTAGATAGATGTTTTTGCAGTTGTCCACGATGAATTGATCAGTATCTATCACTAAGTCACCATTGTTAGCACCCTCGAGTATTATTTGTAATAGATCCTTCTTAGTTGTTGTTTCTTTGCGCTCCTTCACCACCTTTAAGATCAATGAGCGGACCTCTTTTTCTAACCTCCAAATATCTCTGTTGCCCTTTGTAGGGATATGTCTAGCAAATTTAATTATAAAGAAATAAATATCACTTAATGGTCTTGGCCTTGTACATGTTATATAGATGAGTGGTGATGATTGCACGTGGTTGGCCACGCAGCTGATGTGACAACGACACAAAATCATATATCATTTTCATCAGGTACTGTGCCCTTGCCATGTCAGCCAGCAGCCGAGTGCCAAAACCGCGTGCATCGATCATTATTCTATATTGATATATAAAATTTGGTAACTGAAGGAAAATGCTTCGATGCTCAAACAAGTAAGAAGCGATAAATTTATTCTAATAAACCAATATTTTAAAATCGGATTCGTTAAAATTTGTAAATCACTAGCCTCAAGCCATGGTTGAGAATCTCTCAAACAAATAGTTGCGATGTAAGGGAATTTTATTTATAAAAAAAAAAAAAAAAAAAAATTGTACTCCCAGTAAATGTTTTACTAATCTCTAGGAGGTCAATATTGGCCAAGAGAAATTTTGTCTCTCTCCTCTTACCTCAACCGTGGTTTGAGGGTAGAAAAGTTTAAAAGACCTTTAAAATTAGAATCAGGCAAATATGACCTTGCTTCTACCCATAGTGATCACCACATTTGTAAAATCCAACACCACAACCCTATAGATATCGTGGAAAAACTCAGATTAAGATTTTGATAATAAAAACTGTGAGTAAAATATTTTGATAATAGGGTGCATAGAATGTGGACTATTCTTTGGGTGCGTTCGAGATTCTCGAGAAAGAAAAAGGAAAAACTCTACTACTCCCTAGAAGATCTGTGCCTATGAAAAATCGTAATTAATCCTTAGAAGATAGATCCGTACTGATCGCTAGGAAATCTGTGTTTTTTCCTCTTAACCAAGTATACAAAAGCGCTTCCAGTAAAATCAAAGCACCACCTTAGCAAACGAGGCCTCAGAGATTCATTAAATAGCGGTTATACCTTAGGATTGGAAGTCCAATCTTATACGTAGTGGTGGCTTTTTGAAGAGATCTAAGCCTAGAGAATATCTCTTTCCCTTTGGCAAAATTGCTCCCAAAGCAAGCTCTTGAGATTACGTCACCAGAAAAGCTTCTCAAATCTTCATCAATTTTTACATCTAAGATGCTCCCTTCACCTTCAAATCTACTTTCCCATGACTTCATTAATGAAACTGAAGACTCCACCATTAAGTTCACCATCCCCTACAAATACAATGGGTGTATATAGTTCGATTTTTATAAGATATAAACAAATGGGTGTAATAGAAAAATATATACAAGAAATTGCTCACCTTAACCTTTTCCATGTAGAGATTAGGAGCAATAATTTTCCTTTGGTGTGCCCAATATGCACCGTTTGAAGTCAAAATCCCTTGACCAAGCAAAGCTCCTCTATCTTTCTGTTGATAACCAGGCTTTCCCAAGTCTAAAGATGTGCAGATACTCATCTCCTTCACCACATCAGGGTGTGTCAGGTACAGTAGTTGTAGGGTTCCAAGAGAAAACATGAATGTTTGGCCTGTGATAATCAAACAAAAGCTAGCATTTAATTTATCATAATAAACATGATTCAAGAAACAGGCCCACCATTTGAACGGTTGAGATCAAATATATACCATATTGTTCTCTCCACTTCTCCAAGAATGGGAAGATAAAGGAAGAACAGTCGTGAGAAATGTGTCCATCTCTTGTGTTCATGTTCACAGCTGATAAAATTCTTTTCATCTCTGGAATATTTCCAAAGAGAAGAGAAGGTCTAGGACCTTTGATCCCTTGCTTTTGAATTTCTGTTCGAAGCCTTTCAGGTTTCAAGTACAGTGTGTTATACAGACGTACAAACAAGCTAACAAAACCAAGTACAGCAAGTGAGATGAAGATCTTCACAAGTACTAAGCTCTCCATGATCTCTCTCTCTCTCTCTCTCTCTCTGTCTCTGTGTGCTTAAGTATTGAATTTAGGTCCCTTTATATAAAGGAAAATAGTAACCTTTATGACGCTCTCCATAAGTAGACGGCTGAGAGATGATGTGAAACCAGAGGGAAAAAAAACCCATATGTCCTCGAGATCAGTTGTCAATTCTTAGAGATTATAAAATCAGAAATCTCTAGCATATCATCCGTCCATTGGATGGAGAGGTTCTAGAAAAAGTCCCGTGATAGTGCATGATCTGCTACATATTTTATTCGGAAGGAAGGGAGCTTTCACATGCCCCACTTTTTTTATTCAACAATTTATTATTTTTGTGTGGAAAATGCTGGAATGACACAGACGGAGACAAAAGTGAAGTAAATGATGGGGGTGGCGCACACATAACCGCAGATGCTTTTCTGCAAGATGCTCGACACAACATTGTTTTGCTATCTTTATGTTTTCGATTATGTCATCCCAATACGACTCTTTTTTTTTTGTTTTTTAAATTATCACTATGTGAAAATAGAAAATTTTGACAAGAAAATTAAATAGGTCAAAACCCACAAATTTAAAAAGTAAAATTTGACGATTTATAACTGTTAAAATTTTTTATGATCCCCAATTCAACAATTTAGAATCATCAAAATTTTCTCATCTTTCATTAATTTAATGATTTCGATTGATCGAAGAAAAAAATTTGATAATGTAAAATTTAAAATCTTGGTGTCTCAAATTTTATGAAATTCGATGGTCTTAAATCGTCAAATATAAACTTTTTTCACATTATGTATATGAAAAAAAATATATAATTTCATATGCATTGTCACATCAACACAAATTTGAGCTTAATATTCAAAGAAGTCAGTACAATATTTTTCTAGAAGGATTTGTGTTGGGATTGACACAAAAGAAAAATACAAGGGTGATAAAAACTTGTAGTGGCGTGCACAAAATCATATATGCTTTTTTGCGACATATAAGTAAAAAGCATTTACGATTATATGCGCCAGCGTTTTCCTTCTAGAAGAGTGTGGTTCGTATGCTCGAGGGTGGAGGCTAAAAACCCTCTTTCCCTTCATCTCAAACGTTGCCACATAAATCAGAGAGGGTTCCACCTATGTGCATGCGTGGCAACTTTGATTAAAGAGCCCGCACTCATGCTTAAAATACAATCTGGCAAGATACTCAGTGCGGTTTGAAAAAGGGTATGGTTAAAGGCACCGCTCTAGCTACCATGGTGTCACGGCCCTATTCTTTCGAAGCGGGGTCGTGCGGCGCAAGGGGGTCAAATCCACTTGCAAGCCTGTAAAATGATCGTACACCACACACACGTAGCTAGCAAACAAGTAAACGAGGCAACACGAGATAAAGCCCGGAGGTAACTTTGTTGATATAATATTGATTACACGGTGTAACGCGTTACAAAAACAAATAGATGCGTTACAAGCAATTGATGATCCTATGACACGCGGGACTTCCACGGAGCTGGGCTTCAAGGGCTTCAACAACGTGGGTGTAGGCCGGGGATTGGGATAGCACTGACACCCTTCCTACAAAGTGTATGCTAAGTCTTTACTAGATTTCTAGAAGGAAACATCAAAAGTAGAGACCGGTCATACTCCCTTATTACGAAAATGCCACTAAGCTAACAAGTGTGTCCTGGCACGGGGCTGACACGTACCCTAAGCTAACAGATATGCCCTGGTACGGGGGCTGACATGACTTCATAACGAGCCTTACATACTGTTACATGGGTGCTCCCGGGTAGCTCCGGGGCGAGCTTACACCTAACTCTAGGTGACAGATGATGTGGCCGTTACACATGGGCACCTTATATTATAATCAAATTTTTTTGCCCAATCTAAGTTAAAAGTTTCCTCTCATTTCAAAACTTATGATCCAATCAAAAATAATTTATAAAAAACTACATAATTTACAATTCTTCTATTTACTTTGATAGGAATAAATATTTTTAAAATAGGCTGATTTTTTATGAGGATGATCTCTCATTGTTGAAATCATCCTCATAAAAAATCAACTCATTACAAAACTTTTAACTCATGTAAGATATATAAAAAAAAATATATATTATGATTTGGTGTCTATGACACTACCCTTCAAAAAAAAAAAATGTGAAATAGCTTCTCGGGGTATTTTAGGGTAAAAGCACGGGTGATATAGATATAAATGCGTTCTCATATTTTCAAACAGATTATCTGCATCCCTCCCTTGTTCAAGAATGAATCCTCTGTGTGGTGCTTTTAAGTTATTATATTGCATTCCTATACTTTCATCCAGATTATATGCATCCAGAGCGGATTTGTTTAGAATTCACGCATTCAATATTTTAGATGGTGCTTTTAAGTTAGTAATTATCTTGATCCTCCCAGCCTCCCAATATGCTTGTTATAATCATCTTCAAAAATGTTATTTTGTTGTAATTAGTAGCATACAATATTTCAACTTATCTTAAAGACTTGACGGTTAGAAAATTGTATAGTTGTGGATGTACACGTCATCTATCTAGATGAATGTTTTTAAAGATTTTTTTTCTTAAATAATTGTACAAAATTTATTTTTCTAAATATATATAAAAAAATGTTTGATGTTATTTTCTAAAAGCATTTTAGAATAATTTTTTGTGCACAAACCATATAATTAAGTGGATCTTTTCATGAAATACGCACAAAAAGTTGACTTGGTTAATGACTTACATACATGAAATTTGATATAGTTTTTTATTGATTCTCAACAATTTTTTTTAATCATGCTTTAGCATCCAAATATAAAATCTATGTATACTAATAAAACTATATATATTTTTTTATTTATTGGCCTTAACAATGATATAAATATCGCGACATTAGTGAATCTAATACTTTAGAGTTGTGGTGGGGTGACACAAAGGGAGACACAAGGGTGACCAAAACTCGTGTTGTGTGTAAATTACCGTAGATGCTTTTCTGTTAGATACAAATAAAAAGCATCTACGGGTATGTGTGTGTCACCTCATCATTTTTGTCACATTTGTTCTCTATTTGTGTCATTCCAACATTTTCCAATACCTTTAAGGTATATTTGATTACACATGGAAAGTAGGGTGGAAAATGACATTTTCAAGTGTTTGATTGCACATAGAAATGGAAATTCATTTTCCACCCTAATCAAAAAATTTACCAAAACATGGATTTCACTTTCCCACCCATATGGGTGGAAAAGTGAAATCCACCCATATTTTCCATCCGCAATTCTTCCCCACTCGTATCTTTTTCTTCCCTACTACCACCACCACCATTACACTAACCTCCTCCTCCTCGTCGTCACCATCGCCATTGTCGTCTCCGTCTCCGTCTCCGTCTCCGTCATCATCATCTCTGGCCACCTTCTCTCACTCTCTCTCTCTCTCTCTCACACCTCATTTGCCACCACCACTACCACGTTCTCCCATCATCTTCCTCACTTATCTCCACCGCTGCCGTCGCTGCTACCGTAACCGTCACCTTCGCCGCCATCATCTCCGTCGTCGCCACTGTCACCATCGCCACATCCTCCCTCCTCCTTCTTCCTCCTCCTCCTCTTCTTCTTCCTCTCCCCCTCCTCCTCTTCTTCTTTTTCTCATATTTTTTCTATCATTTTATCTAAATAAAATCAAACAATGGAATTTGATTTTTCAACTTTACCTATTTTTCACAACTATTTTTCCATAGATTTTAAATTCCATGGAAAGTCACTTTCCATGCAATCAAACATACCCTTAATGGACTCAACAAATCACATAAAAGCTAGATTGGGGGATTTTTTTAAGTTTTAAATCCACGAGCTCTCAAAGAGGTTCTTGACTTGCAGATATGTTTTAATTGAGCGCTCTCACGTTTCCATTCTCGTTCCCACACTCGCACTCGCACCCGCTTCACTTTCTTGTAATTAATTCATGACTACTTCATTTTTCTTCCAAAACCAATCATCTTCAACCTTCTCGATAAATTATTTTGTATTTACTCAACCTCATCTTCGATCTATCCTTTTCATCCATAACTTGATTGATCGATTGTAAATCTTGCTAAATAAATGCAGAGATAGAGATGTGAACTAAGATTTTGGGCAAGTAGAATTCGTTCCACAGAGACAGTTTGGATTCAAAATCTCATTCGGATAAAAAAGTCAAAACAGAATTAACAACAGATTTTTCTTAAAAACAAAATTGATTTGTTTAAAAAAAATAGAGATAAGAGTAGCCACTGATTTGTAAATGAAATTGAAACTAACAATAGGAATTGAAAATATAAGGAAAAGAGTTTAGAGAGGTCAATTCAACCCTTGCAATTCATCCAAAATGTTGATTTATTCTAATTATAACTCAATCCACGTAGCAAGTCATTGCTCGTGGATCGGAAGAGAAATCAAATTAAACATTGATGGTAATCAAAGAGTATTCATGAGAATCCCAAACTTAAATAAGATTAGCTGACTTAAACTTCAATTCTTTACATAGCATGATTGTTCTTGAGCTTATCTAAGTAACAATCATCTAAGCTTGATTTGAATGTATAAGTTTGCTAATCTTGTTCTAAGAGGAATTTCAGAATTAACACATAAAGCAGAAAAAAAAAATTTTAAACAACATAAATAGGATGAAATTGCTCCGGCATTCTTGACCTCTCTACAGAGAGTCTAGCCGATCATCGCAAGATTCGTATTGCAGAAATTAATAAAAGAGCAAAGAACATGAGTGAAGAAGATGATGATCGATCTATAATCCTTATTTATAGCTCTCCAAAAAATTACAAAGATAAAGAATTGAGTACTCTTGATGTTCTCACTACACTCAAGAACTCTCTCAATAGAAAATTACAGAGAATTAAAGAGAGGAAAAACCAAAAATTAGAGAAGAAGAGAGCAAAGAGAAGACCTCTTCTCTAAAATCAACCCTCCAATTTATAACATTCGTATTCGGGTAATCGGATTAACTTTTCAGATTATTCACTTCGAACGACCCATTCAGTTACAACCACCGAAGCTTCTGTAAAAATCTCGAAGACAAATTCCTCGAAATGACCGTGGCGCGGTCTTGGCTAACTGCGGCGTGGTGGCGTGGCGCCCAAAATCCTCAAGATTTTGCCAGATGCTTCCTTTTTGCTCGCATGTTGTAACAGTAATTGTTATTTCTTTTGTTGATTTTCGAATGTGCCATTTTCACCTGAAATTAGTAACAAACTATTGTTAGCCACATTAATTTGGGATTTAATAAAATTTATTATTATTTTAAGGGAACTAGTATTTATACGATGGTAATCTCGGTGAAATTACGGTCCCAAAATGAGATTATTGGGACCTTATCATTGATCTTTAATTTCATTACACAAAATTCCATTATTACCTAAATACCCTCATCTTCAATTTTTATCAAAAAAATCCTTAGAATTTTCTTCTTAAAATCAATCATCTTCCTGCTTCTCATATTCAATCCATTGTTTACAATGTCACCTTTCAAAAAATCTTGATAGTTTCTTCTCAAAATTAGTTATCTGTAGATTCTTCATCTTCAATCCATCATTTTTTTTATCTCCCCTTAATGAAAATCCTTGATTTTTCTATTCAAACCAATTACTAAGATCCTCAACTTCAATCCATCATTTTTAGCCGACTTTAATAATACTGATTATTATTTCTGTCAATGTTTTTTAATCATTTTCTACTTGTCAAAATATTTTTCTTTGTTCTTGAGGTTGGAAGATTTAAGTAGATAAAATCTTAAGGTTCAATATACGTGTATTTATTTATTTATTTTTGGTTAAAGATATCTTTAATGGTTGAAGATGAGGGTATTTATGGCATTTACTCACCAAAACATGGATAACTAATACCTATGTCAAAATCACATGAAGTTTAGAGGAGAGTTTTACCCGTCAGACCTATCTGTGTTCCATTCTATCACAAAAACTCACTTACTTTTATTAGTTTGTTAAATGCCAAACCTTTCTTCTTTTTTTTAATGACTAACCTGAGTTACATAGTAAGACCTTAAATCTCCGAAAGCGTCCTTGGGCCCACATAGATTATCAAAGTGGAAATCTAACAATATAGTCTTTTAGATTTTATTGAAAAACTCAGTGGGTTTTGAATACGACCTCTTAAGGACTTCTAGTTTGTGCGGGGATCTAGAAGTCGAGAAGTCATGTTTGGATAAGCAGCTCCACCCAAGAGTTACTTCACATAAAAGCAAAAAATGATGTATGTAAACAAGTCCAAAAAAACTGCTATTCAAACTATTCTTACAGAAAGTAATATTTACAAATTTTTGATAAAAATCGATGATTCACAATTCTAAATCACTTTTGATGGACTTAAAATTTTCATAGTCGACTAATTTTTTGTGAGTATGATCTCCTCACCATAGAGATCATCCTCACCAAAAATCAGCTCAATTCAAACATATTCTAAAATCAAACATCTTCAATTTCCTGGACGATGGTGGTAATGAAGATCACGCTAATGGCAACAATGATGCGATGGTGGAGGTGATGTTGATGATGATCATAATTATTACAATAACCCTCATCATCATCACTTCACTGTTCATTTTATTTATTTATTTATTATTATCATAAAGAAATCAACTGGTTTTAAGTTATTTCCCTTATTTTCATTAATCTACAAGACAATACCAAGTCAAGGGCATGTCACTAATTTTAAAACATAAAGATATTTCAAATATTCACCAAATGGGAACTGTTTTTGAACGTGTTTGAACTTTGAAGTTTTCTTAAAAGCAGTAATCTTGGGTTTTTATTGAAAAATATCAAAGGGTCTAGGAAAGGATAATGTTATGGAAAGTGGGCCTCTAATGATCTATACAATATTTGATAATCAGAATATCTTATTCAACAATATGCATTTGATTATTGACCACTCCTCTTTGATGACTGAATTTTTGGAGACAATTGATAATGGCAAACTCACAGTGATCAATGATTATCATGCATTTAAGGTAGGGTCAAATAATAATCTATATAATAAAACACAAGTGAGTTGTAACAATTATGGGAGATACCTATCTAACATTATTATATTTAGTCTTTTACTCTTTTAATTCAATTTATTATTTTTTTCATCTTTTATCCCTTAAACTCAAATGAATTTAATAATATCCATCAATTTTTTTTCCTGCTTTAAAACCCTTAATATCGAATCCGAAAGAGGATGCCTATGCCAAACAAGGATAAACTAAGAAATAAATTAGGGAAAATTACTTAAAGGACACTTATGGAAGGGTTTCTTTCTAAATAGTCCCTAAGTTTTGTGTGATATCTTAACAAGATATTTAGTAAACTTTTTCTCTCTAAATGGTCCCTCGTACTGACAAGTTCACAAATTTTACTGTTGAACTCGACACTGGTAAAATTCACCTATTTTCAATTTTCAAGTTTTTTTCCAACTAATTTATGGAAAGATCGACTAAAAACTTTAGATAACGACTTATTTAGATGATTTCAACTCAAAAAAACCATTTTTGATCGATTTTTATAAAAAAAATAAAAACAAACTAAAAAAACAAACTGTTTTGAAAAAATCATTGAAAATGACTTCTTCTTTCTTAAATACTTTTTGACAGGATGAAGTCTCCGAAACTCGATTGAGTTGTCAAAAATCTAATTTTTGGATGAAATGAATTCAAACGGTTAGAACATTCACTCGCGAGAAATGTGGGAAATGCGGTCCTGGGACCATTTAGAACAAAAAAAAGTTTAAATGTCCTGCCAAGAAACTAGGGGTGCAACTTAATTTGGTTCAAACTGAGAATTGACCTAATTCGTGAGATTTGGATTGATTTGGTTCGGTTTAGATTGAATTCGATTCGGTTTCAGATTTAAAAAATAAAGAACTGATGAATTCGATTTGATTCTCGGTTCAGATAATATAAAAAACTGAACCAAACCGAAAATCGAATTAATTAATTTAAAATAAAATATTAAATATATATTTGATTTTTAATTTTTTTTTATGAAACCTAATCTTTCTCTCATCTCTCTCTTTCTCGTTTGCCACTGGCTCATCTCTCTCTTTACAACCCGCTGCCAGCAGCTACCAGTGGCTTCCACCAACAAACATTAGCTCGTCTCTTTCTCGTCTCTGCGACCTGCTGTAAACTCTTGCCATTGCTCCTTTCTCTCTCTCTCTCTATGGTTGCGTCCTGATCTGTGACTTGAGGTTGTGATCTGCAGCTGTGACCTCCACTTACGACTTGCGAGTCTACAACAGTGTCCTCTGTCTCTGTCTCTCTATGACTGCGATTTACGACCAAACAATAAATCTCATGGAACCGAACCGAACCAAACCGAATTAAGGTCGGTTTGGTTCTAGCTCTTATATAATGGAACCAATCTTGGTCGGTTAAGTTCTGATTTTACTTTAACCCGAACCAAGTTGCACCCCTACAAGAAACTATTGAAAACTTAGGGCCTATTTAGAAAAAAAAAACCGTCCTTTAAGTAAGTTTCCCAGCAAATTATCTTTG